>NW_028262290.1:147850825-150250825 GCF_047370975.1 Nipponia nippon | reverse complement strand
GTTCAACCTCGTGCCATGTGTTGCATGAGTATTCTTATTTAATTTCAGAATATATTTCAATTTATTATCAACCTGCCTTGAGTTCATATAAAGTAAAACAGAAAAAGACCTGTCTTGGGAGATTGCTGAGTTAACCACACACTTTCAGAGCAACTTGTCTCACAGGGTGCGGTTCCTCTGGCAGTCTTGTAGACATATTTATCTGAGCTGGTCACCGCAATCTGAGTGTCTGTAGTTAGTGAATCTGGGGCACACTCATTCCATCCTAAAGCAGATGCATAAATAAGATTAGTTGAATTATACTATATAGGTGTTTCTCCTTCCACATTGCTTCTAAAGGAGATGAGCTCAGCTGAAGACCTCTAGGCTCTGATGCTCTACACTCGGGTCGTATAAATCCTACCTGTCCCACTGCAGAGAGGTAACCTGAGACAGGCTCAACACAGGACTCAACCCCACAGCGAGCTGTGGGGGAGCGGGGTTTGCCTCAGCCCTAGGTGTTGGTGGATCTGCGTGGGGCTGCAAAAAATAACGCACGAAGGATTTGATTGTTGCCACTAAAGGCAGTAACAACAGTAGCTTCAGGAATGGCAGGCAGAGACAGAAAAGGAACCTAGCGCTGAAGTGAAGTGAGGTTATCAGGTGCTCAGGATGTTCACCCCTGACTGCAGAAAGCATCTCTATGGGCGTCCTAACATTTGCTAGGAAAGAGAGGGATGGTACAGCTAGTACACTTGCAGCAGAGGAGACAAAGACATGCATGGTCTAAATACACAAGAGACAGCTGAAGATCCCCATCAGTACAGGCACTCACAGGCCAGTAGACTCTGAAATCACCAGGGGGAGAAGTGAGGAGTAGTAGTATGAATTTTGAAAACACAACCGCTGTTCCAAGGATGAGGAAAACCTAGAGGGCAGCAGTCAGTCGTGCTGAGGTACAGCTGTCCTTTCCCTTCTTCCTCCTGTCTCCAGAGTGATGACGGGAGTGATGGAGTCTGGAGGTGTAGCTGGTGTTTGAAATGACCTGCTGATGAGAAACCTCAGGTACCCTCTGCTGTACAGAGCACAGGATAACTGAAAGCCAGCACTCTGTTGACCTTCCTGTTAACTTTTCCTTGGCGTTAAAATTGTGGCTTGTCAGGAGTAGCAGATCTGCTCCTCTTGCGTCCTCTCCCCAGCCTCCTCCAGGGCACACGGGCAGCATAAGGGCTCCTTGGACAGAAGAAAGAAGCAGGCATGAGCTGCCTACTTGATACATCAGCAGTTCAGTCTGTGTCCACAGCTCCCTCACCTCCAGTGGGCTCATCCATGAAAGGTCCTACAGATATACTGAGCTTTCTTGAATCCTGTGGTTTTTGGAAGGAAATCTATGACTACAGGTATTCAGAAATCAAAAATTCACTTTGTGAAATATTTTCACTTAATGACCTTTGGGTGCTATTTGCTCCAATTAGGAACATCCTTCTCCCCTTTTCACAATATCCTATGCATAAACAAGTAGAAAAGAACATTTGATATGGGGTTATCTGATGTTCAATTCACTGTTGACTGAGATGTTCTCAGTCAAATTACTGAGATATTCTCCTTGTTATTCTTCCCCTTAAGAAAGAGAAATCCTAACTAAAGAAAAATAATTTATTGAAGTGTTTTGATTTAATTGAAAAAGCATTATGTGGCATAAAATGGTGGCTGTTGCTTTGGTTATTTTCTTCCCCATTTCTCCCTAGAAAGAACTGGGGATGAACTTGGGACTAAAATCTCACGGGGTGTAAATTGTCTTCATGGGACATGCTAAGCTCCTTAATTCCAAAATGTTTGTCATTCTGATTGCTTAGGTAGGAAAGCTTCAGATCGCAGAGGCCAGGCATGGGGTTTGACAGCCATGATCTGTAGCTAAGTCTAGCCTAGCTGATCCAGTATGCTGCAGTCCTGGAGAAGAATATACCTTCCTTGAAAGGTTTGGCAAAAGATAAGATGCTGGACTTGGTGGTCTTGCCCAGTAGAGGGGGTCCTGTGGCTCCCACAGAATGGTGTGACCTCCGGTATGGAGCACAGCAGGTGAAAGAAGCAATAAAAAAGTGAGAACACGTAGTGAAATCATTTTCCAGATTCAATAACCAGCTCTAATTGGGAGAGCTTTGCAAATTCCAAAGGCTTCTGGGTGTTTAAATTTTTCTGACATCGTCCTATTATCTGAGATATTAAGGTAGTTAAAGCCTGAGAAAAATGTAAGCTATGTCTGCATATTTTGTGTGGTGCTATCAGTTAATCCCAAGGCTTTCTCAAGGAATCCAGATCTTAGTCTGGGGTTTAGAAAAATGACATTAATGTTCCTTTGCCTCCAACCCTACATCCATTAGATTTAAATTACAGTTTCTTCCAGCTTGATTGCTAGAAATCCCTGCTCTTGTGTCTCTTGGCACATGCTTCTCTCTCATCAGTCTGAAAAAAATGCTGCTGCCCACCTTGTCCCTCTCTCTTGCTCTCACTGCACCAGCCCTGCCTGAAGCCATCCCATGACTGCCTTCTAGCTGCCTCCCACCTAACTCAGTCCTGGGTCCTTTGCAACCCTGCCAGGTATCACTAACCCATGCTTTTGGTCAGGGTCCCCACTTCAGATCCTCCACTTCCTTGACCTCCTGTGCATCCCTGGTTCACGTGAGCTGTGAGATTTTGAAGGAAACTAATTCAGAGAACAGGATGATGTGGCACATGGCCCAGACAACAAGTGAGCTGCACTTCTGAGCCCAGAAGCCAGTGTTGATTGTGGGAGCAAATTGGCCTCCAGCTGCAAATCCAGCAGAGCTGATGCCACAAATCTAAACCCTTGATGTTGGTGTCTTGGCACATGGGATGTCTGATGGAGCTGACATGATGAACTCTTGTCTCCCTGGAGCTCCTTTCTCTGCCTAACAAAAGCTTTGGAAAAAATGGTTTGGGTGCTGGGAGTACCTGCTCCTTCAGCTGTCACCTCGTGGGTGCTAAGCTCTGGGGTCCATCAGCTCCCTGGCTGAGGGGACGCAGAGAGACCAGCCAAACTTGCCGCCATGCATTTTGCTGGGTGGGAGGGGCAGGAGAAAAGGCTCTCAGTACCAAACTACTGAAAGGTGCAATGAAGACAAATACACAAGGCAGGATCTTCCCCATCCAATGCCTGTAGTTTGAACCGTCACATCTGATGGGTCAAGTGCTAGGCTGTATATAAACTCTGCAGCACTTTTATTCTGCAGAGCATCCCACAGTCCTGGCCTGCAATCTGCAGCCTGAGGGTCCTGCTGGGGCTTGCCAGGTTCCCACTTGGCTTGGGCAGTCTGAGCTTTTCTGCATAAAACCCAGCCCACGGCAGCTGAACAGTGCACCCTGATATGTCCCAGTGAGCTGGAGGGTAAACTCAGGTCCCTCCCAAGAGCCACCACCTCGTTAGTGCAAAAAGTAAATGGCAAAGGAGAATGTGGAGAAAAGAGGGGGGAAGGGAAAAGCAAAATATGAGAAAGTGCAGACAAGATTAATGTCAGTAACCAGCAGAAAAGACACAAGAGAAATGGCCTTCAAGACTCTCAGAAATGTTGCTAATACAAGGAAGAGAAAAAGAAAAAGGATAACAATGTTTAAGATTTTTTGTAGTGTCAAGAAGGTACTGAAGAGACCAGTTTACAGAGAAAGATTAAAAGAGCCAGAAATCCATAGCTCATTTTAAACTTAGCATGGCAACAGCTGGCAAGGGACTCTAGGAAAGGAGAGGAATTGTTTCAAGCTGATTGAAGCAGAGTAACTGAGAGTCAGGAGATGAAGCTGAATATCAGATTGCTCATGACTGATTCAGATTCCCTTGAGTCACTGCTTTTATCAAGAGAAACCAAGCCTCTGAGGTTGAAGGACTGTATCAACAGAAGTGGACATCCGCTTCTGGAAAAGGCTGACAGACATCATCAGACAACGATGATGAATGCCTTTGGCAGGGCCTTGAGCCAACCTACCCAGCAGAGTATCACATGCTGCCAAAATGTACAAAACTTAAAAAACCTGTATCAGGCTCTCCTCCTCTAAAGGGCTCCCATAAAGGAAGGCGAAAGTGTGTTTTTAGCAGGGAGCTTCTGTCTGGTTGTCATGGCAATACACCATGTTGATCTCTCATACTTTTCTAAGGCAACATGTAAGAAAAAGGAATAATAGGATTAGCTGGCTAGTTACATTGCTGAAACCTAAATGTGATCAGCAATTCAAACTCATTCTATTTCTGGGTGAAATTCTTAGACTGGAGGTCACTTTTCACCATAGAGAGATGATGCTCATCATTTCTAGGGGCTGGTAATTCTAGATGTCTAGTTTGATGCCTGCTAGTGATATCTCCTGAAATTAGAGGGGCTTTCTGTGGTGGTCTCAAAGGTTGCATTTACTTCTGGTTTCTTTGTTGCAAACAAAACAAAATATTCTGTGTTTTATTAACATTTAATAAGGAGATTATTTTTTTTTTACATCACAGGCTAGAATTCAACTTGATTTAGTGATCCAAAGTGAATAAATATGAGTCGTCACATTTATGCACTCTAAGCTTAATTTAACACAGGCTTCAGTTGCACACACACAGTATTTCTGATGGTTTGAGGGAGAATGAAAAGCTAAAATGAAAACTATCTTTAAGTGTGGTTTTATATACTAAATGTTGCTATTAAGGGGACTGCTTTGACCAGGCAGATCATAGTAATGCATTCGATGAATGCAGTATGCGTAATGTTTCCTGGTATTTCCCTATTTCAAGATATATCACAAATATGATTGTTATCACTGTAGCCTATGACATCAGAGACACAATCCAAACATGTTCCTTCAGCAGTATGCTGACATGAAATGCTTTTGAGAGAGACCCTCTGCCAAAGGAAAAATAAGTTGAAGGTTTTCCAGTCTTTCACAAGAGAATACAATAATATTCATGAGGTACGTGGTCTTAGAGAAGCTGCAGTGGCCTTAACAGTTTGAAAAGAGGTATCATTGCAAATGAGTATAAAACCACAAACACAGCATTTGGGATTGAGAGACTTGTTTTGCACCCTTGTTACTTGTACACAGAGCTATGTAAGCTGTATTCTCTGATTTCAAAACTAATACTGGCAAAGCTGGCTGCCACAAGGTTTGGAGCCCTTGGGGACATTTGAGTGCCATAATGGCAGTGTTACCTGTAACAGCCTCATGTTCAGCACCATGAAAGACTATATCTGAAATACCAAACCAGAGAACATGGGTTTAAAAAATGTACCAGGGCTCCAAGAAACAGGGTGGTGCAGTGGTTATATTAGGCAAAGGCTGAATAAGAAGGTACCAGCTAGGTACAGGACCCAAAGAGCATCCGGGGAGTCTTCTTCTGAAGCATCGCTGGTAGAATTTTCACTGCAATTATTATTGCTTTGCTCTTCCTGATATCACTTTCAGTTCTCTTTATAGTCAACCATGCTTTTTGTTTGTTTGTTTGTTTGTTTGTTTGTTTGTTTGTTTGTTTTATTTAATCATACCCGTAGGCTCTTACAGCTTGGAAAATAGCCTTCTCCCCGTCCCTGCCTGGGATAAAAAGCTCAGCGTGGGCACCACCCAGCCTGCGATCAGAGGGATGGCACATGGGAGCTGGGGGAGCACAGTGTCCTACCTGCTCAGGAACTTTTGGGAGCTGCTGCAGAAGCCAGAAACACATGGAAACCTGCTGTGGGAGCAGAAGCCCAGAGCCCACGTGCGCCTCAGAGGCAGCAGGGAAGTCTTGGCCAGGTGTGCCTCACCAAAACGAAACACAAAGCTGTACAGCCAGAATTGGAGGGGGTGCCCAAGAGATGTCACCTGCAATCAGTAGCAGCAAACGGGACAGCACCTTGGGCGTCCCTCAGCCCAGCAAGGGTTGTGCTCCAAGTCACCTTGAGCTCCACCTGCGGTCACCCCTTGGGTCACTCTGCCACCGATTGCATTGCATTTGTGCCCAGCACCGGCCTGTGTCTTCTACCAAGCTGCAACACAGCCACGGGGACCCCAGCACACCATTTATTGCTGTGTTGACAGTACCAAGACACATCACTTGAATTTCAGCCATGGTGTACAGATTGTCTGAATCGATGAAGGAAGGTTTTCATCAGCTCTCTTAACAACAATGAACAGAATTATGTGTTTGTTTAACAATCAGTCTTGCATGAGATGCAATAATTTCCAGTTCCTGTTTCTTGTCTATCTTCCTGTTTTCGAACGGTATTCAATAAAAAGAAAATATTGCTTAAAGGAAGGATTTAATTATAATTACCTTTTCATTGCCTTAGCTGGAGTGCATAAAACTGCATTTTATGCTCTGATGTTGATCAAATATTTGGATACTGGTCCAGATGCTTTGATATTATTCCAAAGTAAGTGGGTGGGTATTAAAGAAATTAGTCTTGGTCTGTATTTTTATAGATCAGAGCAAGATTATTTCAATTTAAATAATTACATAGTTGATATAGTTGCAAAACTGCATAATCCAGAAAAAAAAGTTTTGATCAAACAAACATTTTATTTGACCCAGTATGAGACATTTCATTTACTTTTCATGGTATAAGACCTTTTAAAAATAATTTTGCTGGTTTTCAAAATGAGGTTTTGAAAGAAAAATGCTGTTTCATTTTAATAATATCAGAACAAAAAGTTTCAGCTTTTCTGAACTTCTCTCTCTAATCTGCATTTCTGTTCAAAGATATTAATTTCATTTTACCCCAATTCATAATATGATTGGTTGTAAAAACTGCAGTTTTGGACATTATTATTCAGAGATATGTCATCTGGCCAAGCCCCTGTGGGTGTCTTTTGTTACTTCTCTGCCCCTTTATTGTATTGACATGCCTTGCACCATACTTTGGGGGAGATGGAGACATGAAGCAAGGCTGTAAGAAATAGAGGGTAATTTAATGTAAGTTATTTTTCACAGTATCCCAGACAATATATCTAAAGACACACTAAATGTAATATCCCTACTGACTAGATGACAACAAATTTAGTGGTGGGTCTTGCTGGTGCCCTCATATCATGAATCTATGTAGAAGCTTAATTATTTTACCAAGAGTGACAGAACACGATACTGCAATTTTTAACAGAAATGGAAGGAGCTGCTGCCATTCAGAAAGGATTTATCCCCTAGATTTAGACTATACTATATCCAGGGAAATATGGCAATATTAAAGGTGAGGTGTTTGCAACTTGCAGCAGCAAACTTGATACTTCTGCAAAGGACCTTCTTTCACTGAATTGCATGGGCTAGCAATTAATTCAGTGAGAATGTAATTCCTGTCATTCAATATTTAATTAAAAGCAGCATTTCATTCTAAATCTGAGGACAGGATCTCAAAAAGCCAAATATGGCTCTAAAGGACAGGTCTCCTACAAAATGGACAGATTTCCATAATAGTGAAAAGATCCTGTGATTTTTTGTATTAACTCCCGAATGCACGTTGCTTTTTTAAATGCAGACTCATAACTGTGAGACTCACAGAAGTAGCACCTTAACTTTAACCCTCTGTGTTTTGACAATCCTGCCCTAGTTTTGCATTGCAAACTTATAACCTTTTTGCAGATGTTGCCGAGAGACATTATGTCAGGGGAGGGGAACAGCAGAACACTTTTGCGCCATTGAAGATTTGGAGGCTTTTTGGGTCAGTGTGATGGCTGTAGGAGCTGGATATTGCTGTTAAGTATTTAATAACAGAACAGCTTTCAACTTGTCTGATTACTTGGTCCTTTTGGGGATAAAGAAAACAGCTCTGCGAAGAGAAACAGGATACATGTTGATATATGCTCCCCATTTGTGGGATCGGAGGCACATCCCACATTAATTAGCACTGGGGGAGAAATGCTTGGTGATGTTTACGGCTGGAGGCAGTGGCAGGCATGTGTGCACAGCAGTGTGCCGGACCGGGGCCCTTACATAATGCTACGGGAGCATTGGAGGTCCTCGCTTCTGCAGAGAAAGTGAGTGGCATGTGTCCCTGATAGAGAAAAGAGGATGTTCACCCTGCTAAACCACAGACCTTTAATCCAGGACAGCTGACCCAGAGGGAAAGGTGTGAGGGACATCTCTTCCATCCCCATGGATGTAGTTGGGGCAGCAGGAGGCTGGGCTTTTAACACAGCACCCAAGTTACCTCCTGCAGTCGGGAGATTTTTTTTTTTAAAAGCTGTGGCTTATTTATGGTGGTGTTGGTGCTTGCATAATGCTTATGGGAATTCACACCTCACCTCCTGCGGTCTCAGACAGCCAGTGCACACAGTCATGCCTTCTCTTTACCTCAGACCACAAGCACAGGAGAAGGTCCTACCTCCTGTGCTCACAAGCTTTGTCTTACTTCTAGCTCTGTTTTCTCTTCTCCATTCACCATGCTGTCTCTCAAACCTGTCAAATTTCCCCATAAAAATTTTCCCACAAAATCCATTCCCCCACTGCCTCGCTGGTGCTACCAGCCTTTTTCCATGCCATGCTCCCACCTGCCTTTAGTGCTGCGTTTTCCCGGCAGCTTGCCCATGCTGCTTGGCTGCTGAGCCTGGTGCTGCACCCCAAATCCTCCCATTTAGCACCACATGGGACCATGTCTCTGGCCACTCTTGTGGGAGTCAGTGAGGTCTCTAATGGTAACACACATGCCTTGCACAAGGCAAGGTCTTGCACTTGGCTGCATATACAGACCAGCATGTTGCTTTCACTCCTTCTCACAAACAGGACATTCCTCCAGTCACCATCAAAAACCATGAAGTATGAGAATGGCTGCCCTGTTTTACTGTTTTCTGTTCTCGATGGCTGCTGTACTGCCCTCACCACCACAATATCCCCATGCCGGGCTTGCCTGTGCTATGTGATGCGACCAAACTCTGCCACACGCGGGTCAGCATCTTTCATCTTTTCCCTCAGGAGAAGAAAGAGTTCTGTGTGTGTGTGTGTTCATGCTTCTTTTGACTACCTGGCTCAACGTGCCTGTTTTAGGTCAAAGAAGTGCATCTTAACAAAAAGCAGGAGTAGGGAGGTCTGGGATGGCCTGTGAGTGCCTTTGTGAGTTTGTTCTGCTAAGGCTTGCTCCTGGGGAAGTTCTGCTTCTCACAGAGACATAGAGAAAGTTAACTGTGCCAAAGAAGTGGTGCTATTTACCAGAGCCCTCGATCAGAGCTTGGGATCCCTGCACCCAGGACCATATATATGGCTCGGTAGCCAGCACAGAGAGAAAATAATGTTTGTGCTTGAGTTTGCAGTAGCGTATGCTGCTTGCTGCTAACTGAAGTTTCCAAGTGGCTGAAGACTTCAGGTCCAGATATGCTGTGCTGCCACAGTGCAAATAGGAGATTTGACAAGTTCAGTCATCACTAGGTTGTGATTTGTCATGTTGATTACTCCTGGCAGATAACAGGATGACCATCGCATGGCTGAACGGAGGCAGGGGAAAGCACTAGTCACTTCCACAGGAAAACTTTGTGTATGAAATGAACAAAAAAAAAAAAAAAAAAAAGAAATGAAATGAACCCACAACCAGCGCACAATGTGTGGACTACAAGTGAAGACTGAAGACTTATCTGCCAACCTGTACATTCACATTCAGTTTCAAAAAGCCCTTTTCCATGCCTGCGCTGATTTTGACCCAGGTGGGGATCGCCCTGCTAATCATGATGCATATATTGCACTGGATTGGAAGGACTTTCTGCAATCTGCATGTTGCTGGCATTTGATTCATGCCTGCTAAGGCATTTCCCCAAGAGGAAGTCTTTTGGTTAATTTCTGTTGCGATGTCCTGAGGGCATTTTCCTTTCTGTGATCTCATCAGACCTCACAACAAAACAGAGCCAAATATGTTTGGCATTTCACTGGGAGACCTCGGGAAAACTGGTAAGTGAGACTTGTGTGAAGTTCTGACAGTGAATCAGCAGGGGTGCTCTGTGCTGGGCCCATCAGTAAACAAGTGCACATAAATGTGTGTAAACATTTAAATGTATGCAAATGTGGAGAGAAGACAAATTATCTTTTTGCATATGCAGAACCCTGTGCTTACTGCCCTGTGATACTGCTGGAGATGCTGCTGGACACCTAACAGTGAGCTGGTAGGTACAAAAAATGTACAGAAAGTTGGGTGATGTTTGACAAAGGTCTGGTTTCTTAGGTTATTTGGTTTTCAGCCTCAACCATTATGCTGTTTTCCTAAGTTCCAGAATTTTTAATTTGCAATATCATCAAAAAACTCCTACCAGTTTGCACACAAGCAGAGTGGGACCCTCTGGCATGTGTTGCCTGAGTCCATTGTTTGTTTGTCTGGCCCTTGTATCCAGGCTTGGAGTAGGGTATTGGCAGGAGACGTGAGAAGCCCTCAGTCTTGTCTCCACAAAACCCCAGTGTTATACACAGACTAAGGAGTTAACAGATCATGGACCTTTCCTGTAACAGATTTAGAAAAGCAGAAACCAGGGTTATTTACTGTTCCCACACTCTGAACTCAGACCAGTTTTAAATTGCTAGGTTAACTAGCCATTCCTAAAAGAAGTATTCTGTGCACCAATGTATTCTTTGTGGTTGAAGCAAAAATTACGTACAGACAGTGCAATGTTTCTTGCAAAGGAAATCTTCAGCCAATGGAATATTTTAAAATTCAGCTATGATATCTGTTAGCTTCTTTCTGGCTGGGGGTTAATTTGATCTCTACCTTTTCATGCAGACAGTTAGAAGAAATGTCTCACTTGCTAAGAGACATTGTCATGGAGATATGACGTAAAGTAGAACATATTCAAAAATTGCCCCCAGTTCTATTGTAGTTACTGCTAATAGCACTGAGATGTAGTGTAAGCACACTGCAAGCCAACTTCTGATGTCAATTACATCAGTGTAAACCAGATTAGAAATTGGCCCAAGCCTATAGGTTTAAACATGACTGTCTTGAACTTTATTTTCAGGACAGATAATGTTTTCGAGGAAAACAATCCACTTGTTAATTTTAGCAGTTTTATCTCAGCACAGTTTGGCAACAGTTCTAATACATTCCTAGCACTTGGCTTTATTTTACTCTTCATTATATTGCCTGAGCATCAGCACAACTCAGCCTGTCAGATGAGGTATTTCAATGAACAAGATACAGGTTTGAAGGCTGGGGACCAATAATGGAAGAAATGCAAACAACTGTCATTAGGCATGGATTTCATATTTTGTGAATGACATATTTTCCTCTCTGGTAGGTCTGTACTAGGTCTGCTTCTACCCCATCTGGTGTTCAACACTTAAGCTGCTTATTATTAGATGTAGAAATCCAGAACACATTTCAAACAGATCAATGGTATCAGAAAACTTCCTATCATGCAGGAGTAAAACAATCCAACAAGATAAGAATGAATTTATTTTCCCTGGCAGCTGTAATCTTTTTGGACACTCAAAGAACAACATTTCTTTGACCTCTTGATTAATTGACATACTTACAGAAAAGAAACAACATTTGCCCTATGTATGCAATATCTTAATACAAAGCTGAATCTGTCCCAAGGAAAAATAGTTGGGCCTGATACTATTTAGGCCAGTGAAAGTCTCAGGTAACTTTTAAGCATCACTTATACTTTCCTTTTGAGACTTGGCAAGAGGCTTCTGTGCTGGCCTTTAATACAGGCATTGTTGCTGCTATGAATTTTACCGAGCTAACCTGAGATTCAGGCCAAAGATGTGGACCTAAATGTCCTTTCTAGGCAAGATGGGAGTTTGCAAAGTTCAATTTTCAAACAAAAAAAAGCAATCAAGATGTCCTCACAGATGATCAAGGCTCTTAAAAAAAGATCTGCAAGTGTTCCAGTCCAACCCAAGTCAACTGAGAGCAAGGAACTAATCAAGGAACACAAGTATGCAGGAAAACATGTGAAAGATCTAATCACTAATGAGAAACATTTACTCCCTCACTTTCTGGGTTGTGTGCTGATCTTCCATTCACTTTTTCTTTTTTTTTTTTTTAAAGTATTTTCTGTGCTATAATTCACAACAGCTGGAACGATTTTGTGTGTGTGTGTGTGTGCGTGCATGTGTGTATGTGCTGGACAAAAGAACATTACCAACTTGAAAAGGAAAAGGATGGGCACTGTTTTTGGAACTTGGCTCTGAAGGGGATGTATAATGATATGAGAAAGATTAAGTAAGTGGAGGAAGCTGGGGGATCTTCTAGCCGCAAGGCTGCTGCAACGTGGGTGGGCTCAGCAAGGGTCTCAGCACATCCTGTCCTACCAGTAATACCCTGACCCTGGTTCAGAGATTTCACAGCGCTGTGGAGCAAGAGGGTGGATACATTCACTGCAAAGCCTTCTTCAGCCAAAATCTCTTCAGGCTGAGGCCTGGCCAGTGACTGATAGCTATGCACAGTAATTTCAATTTTTTTTACATAAACATAATGAGGCGTTGTTTATCGTGGTCCTGAAAGCTTTGGGAGTGAGATATTGGGGAAAACAAACAAAGAGACACTTCGCGAGTTCTCTGAGCGGTAAATGGTTCCCCTTGGCATGTTCTGACAGGCCATTTCATTTTAGCTTTGCTGAATCAGCTTAATGGGGAAAACTCAAAACTCATTGCCAAGCTCTTATGGCAATTTCTCTTTACCACAGTGGTCATAAACAGATGTTGTTATCGTCTATACTAGGAACGAAATATTCCTTGGGGCAGGTTTGCGTAGGATGTGCAGATTGCTCCAAAATTAGGGAAGGGCTGAGGGTTAGGGGTGCACACAGTGGAAGTGAGCATTTGGGTTTGTCACGTGGAACACACAAATTCCATCAAAAACTTACATATGTGATATTGGTCAATGTGACACTGAAACACGTCAGCACCTATGTTAAATCAAATGTAATTCTGTGTGTGTGTGTCGGGGGGGGGTGTATGTGTGTGCTTCAGATTTTTATTCCCAAAATGTTTTAAGTGAAAGCAATATAAAAATTAACTATCTCCCTTCCACAAGGCAGCTACAGCAGAATGACACATCCAGGCCATTAATACGAGTCGTAAGCCGACTGCCATGGAAGGAGCTGTATCAAGAAGTTCAAAGTTTGCACAGAGTTAGCAGGGTATCACTCACAGCAGAAGCTACTGAGAGAAGAATTCAGCAAAGGCATCTCCCCAAAGGGCTATGGTCAGAGTCCCATTCCCAGCCTCAAAGGTAGGCAGAGGTTTTGTTCAAGGCCTTATATCGTCTTTTTGTTAATGGACATAGTACCAACACAAGCAAATGTTCCTTGGGACAGATTCAGCTTTTATTATGGCAATTCATATAGGAGACAAACACACGTTTTTTCAAGCATGATATTTTGAATTGCATACTGGTATGCCCTATTCAGTATTCGGAAAAGTGTACAGTTATGTCATTTTACACTTGGTAATTCTGCTAATACAATCAAACATGGTGCTTGCATTTTATGACACAGCATCACATAGCTAAATGGATCACTATAAACCTCAAGAGGTACAACAGCCACCAGAAAACTAATGTGAAAAATTGGTTTTACTGGGACATTCTTTTCATGATCATACATTGAAACTGTTGGGATAAATTCCCCAAGAAACAAATATGTCCAAACTTTTGACTGGAGAAGAACCTCGGAACAAAGTTTTGGATCTCTTCCTGCCTTCTGAGCTTTGGAAAAAAATCACCATCAGAAGTGTCTGGGCCACCTATGACCTTCCTGCCCCTCAGCTGCAACTCTCATAGACTCTAAATTGGAGCATAACTTACTCCAGTTGTACATTTCCCACTCTTACTGAGGCAGGCTGCTCCTTGAACAAAATCCCAGCATCCCTTCATCCCTGACCTGCCCTGTCCTTGTCTAGAGATCAGGCAGAAAACTCTTACCCTTTGAAAGAAGTGCGGGTCGGAGACATGCCCGAGGCACAGTCCCTCGTGAGTAAACCTGAGTCTTAAAGTATTATCTGCAACAAATAAAATCTGAATGCCAGGACACCCACAATGCAGGGCATCTTTCCATTTGGTTCTTTGCAATCCAGGGCTTAGAGCAAAACACAGCACAGAGACAGCCCAGTAGTGAAGGCCAAATTTCAGTTTCCAACTCCCGGGGTGGCTGAATGACACTGAACCCTGGCTGATTTTGCTGCACACTGTAAGGTTACCCATTTGTTTCCCCTAGCTGTCAGCATGAGAATACCTCTGCTGAGAAGGCTAAACACACCCTGGCCGCAGGCCACCTCGGCTAGGCTGTGCAGAAAGGGTATGTCAAGGCATGAACTGGATCTTCCAAAATCTCTGCCACGTCCTCTTGTCCTGCTATGTCCTTCCCAACCAGTAACTCCCTGCACCTCCAATCAGGCCTCCTTTGCTGTTCATTTTACCAGCTTTCTATCAACTGCCCCCACCTCCAGAAGAGCTGTTCCCTGCAGAAAACCCATAATGTGGATCATGGTTTTTGATTAATAGATCCGTACATTCTTTATGCCTGAATGCATGCCGTAATTTATGAGTAACAACAAGGATGTGTTCTCCAAAGAAAGTAATACTTGACTAAATTGTTCTCTTGACGTAAACCTGTAATTTAAAAATTATATATATTTAGAGTGCAAGTCAAAACAGGAAGTGCATTCCCAAAGCGGATAAAGATATTTCTGAACCTAAATATCTAGTGATACAAAATTGCCTTGAAATGTTTCTCCCTTCCCCGCCTAACAAAACCACCCTTTTCCAAATAAGTCTGCTATTTATGGGAGCGCTTTGCTGTACAGGCAAGTTAGCTATCACTGTCTCTTTCAAAGACTTTCATAGTCGCAGGCTGTCCGAGGAGTATTCTGCCTCTGAAAAGTAAAAGTATATCCATCAAAAGCAAAGCAAATCTGGCACTGAGAAACCATTTACAAAAGTTCAGATAAGAAAGAATGTATCAGGGAAAATCAATACAATTCAGTAGCAGAGGACTAAATACCCAGTGGGAGATCCATGTAGCTAAATGCAGACTTTTGCATCTTAGCTAACACTAATTGCTCTTGGCTCCATTCATCTACCATGGGGAGTTGGTCAGCATAGGCAAGGCAGACTGGGCTGTGACACATCTCATCCTCAAGTAGATGTCTAAAATAGAAAAGCCAGAAATGTACTCAGAAGGTACCTGGTTCTCTCCATTAGCTATAAGCCATCTGGCATGCCTAGTTTGGCTGCAGACAGCCACATGGCAAGTATCAGAGGTTAGGTGCTGTGATGCTAACACAGGAGTGAATCTAAACGTCAGGTGAGAAGCATTAACAGCAAAATAATGAATGTGATGGTCGTGAACGGGGCGGGGCAGGGGGAAGATTAATAATGGCAGGTATCAGTTGATAGGAAACAGTCGTTAGGTTGTCTGACTTTGTACTTCCACTCAGGGAGCAGCAGTCTATGTGCAATCAACCCCTTCAGCAGGCAGGAATTGTGCTTGTGCAGAGAATGACACAGAGCGCTGCAGGAATCACCCCTCTCCTTCATTATGGAGTTCCCTGCGTGCAGCATATGCCACCAAAGCAAAGTAGTCTCTCTCTAAAAGCATTTGGGAATTCACAATGTAGCAAAACCTACGTGTACGCATATAGGTCTACACACACGTACACACACACACACACACACAAATTTATATATTACATGTTTTATTTATAACTCAAGATTTTGCATAGGAACTGGTTGTACAGATGTTAAAGCAAGACCTCATGAAACATGTTCCAACGAGAAGAGTAAGTCTGGCATGACAGCAGCTAGATACAGGAACACGAGTTTTGTTAAAGCTCTAAATCCCAATGTAATTTCTGATTCACAGTATTCAGCTATGTAATAGCTGAAATAGTGACTCAGAAGAGACAGAGCTGTTGCCTCAGTGCTATTTTCATTATTTTACGAGGCACAAATTAGCACGGAACTATAACCTGTAATTAATTCCATGGCAAATTCATATTATTTTTGTACTATTTTGTGCAATTGCAAACCAGCAGATTTTTTTTCTGCTGTATTTCTATGAAAACCATTTACTCCAGGCATTGTTGCGTGACTACGGGTTGTTCTTTGGGTAGGTAGCCTGGAGGGGTCACCTCCTTTGAGACCTGAGCTCAGCCTGGGCTCCCTTTATTTCCCAGCAGATCTGGACACATTTCTCCTAACAGAGACAAAGTAAGGGAGATGACCTGATCCGTGACCTGCCTTGGTAACTATTTCCCATAACTTTGGAGTCATCATGCTTTGCTGTAGGCTAAAGGGATAGCATGACAAGAAAAAATATAGAATTCCTATAGCAATACTACCACTGCTGGTAGGTACATGGTGAAATATCCACAGGTGATCAAAAGCTGGGCAGTGCAATGCCTGCTCTGAATTATAATTCTACAGCAGTATGCTTTTTAAGTCATTTAATTTTATGTGTAGCCCTGCATCTACCAAGCAGCCCCCTGAAGCCATAGTTTTTGCAGCATCTTTTGTATGTAATTATCTGGCTGTCAGAGTACACACTTGTCCATTTGCTCTCCAAAGCAGCCTTCCAAGAAGTACTAAACATCCTCATCTGTTCACAGCTGCAGAGAAGATCTCAGGGATGCCTTATGCCAACATCTGCTCTGCAGGTTGGTTGTGCTCTGGCAAAACGGGTTTAGCTAGGTGTGCTGTACCACTGTGGCCATGGATACACAGGCATAAAGGTGCCTTAGACCAATCTAATGCAGTCTCCTTTGTAGAGACAGCTTTGTTAGTTTAATAAATGTTTAACCGAGACCATGCTAGTGCTGTTGCACTGCTCTATTTACACCAGCATAAGGAAAATGCCACCAGCCCTCTCAATAGCCACCTTCTCCATGAAACGCGTGCCTCAGTGTTCACTGTCTCCTTTTGATGTGTGTTATTGTCAGAAGAATACGTTGTATTTGAAGTTTCCTGCCTTCCTAACTGATGTGACTCATCCAATTGTACATAATAATTTTCTTTTTTCATGTAAGTCAACAGTATTTTGCTAACTGAAGTTACAGCATGTCTTCAGCATGTATTAGAAAGTAACCACGCAGGAGAATGCCAGAAAATAACAGAAAAAGACTTCAGGCACTTTATTCAGTTGGTTTTCACTTAAAAAAAAAAAAAAAAAAAAAAAAAAGCTTACACCCTTGTCTAATGGTTTTATAGTCCATTGCACAATAACCTGTTATTATGTGATTTTTTTTTTACTACACTCACCTCAGGCAATATGAGGTCCTATAATTGAAGTGAAATATTGAAACAGAATTTTCTACCAACTACACCATTATGAGTGATACTGATCTACAGCATTCTGCTTCTAGTTCATTTGTAGGGGACAATAATAAAATATTCCTACTAACTCGATTGTTTTACGTCATGAAACAGAAACGCCAAAATCAAGGTCAAGAGTATGTGAGCATTTTAATTTCCCTGGTGCTAGGCCACAGTAAAACTCCTCAGGATATAGTCTCCTGGTCTCCTGCAACTCATTATGTATTTAATTTTCTCCCTGTAAAGTGCTTTCCTTGAATGCAAAGTCTGTGTATTCTAGAGGTAAAAGCATCAAGATAAAAGCTTCAAAGAGTCTTTTTCTAAAGACATAATGTCTTGTAAGCTTCCTTATGAAATTCCAGTGCAAACCCCAACCATACTGTCTTCAAAAGAATTCCCAGTGCATTTTCTTTATTTGCACAAAGGAAGGAAGGAAAATTAGAGGGGAGAGGAAGGGGGAAACTGCGGTCAACGTTACAGCCCTGCAGATTTCTGGAGTCAGACGCTCTGGACCCTCAGAGTGAAAAAAAAAGATCTATCAGGCAGGGCACTGCATGGGAATTTGCTTGTATCTACTTGTCTTGTCTTCCATGGCCTTCAGAGCATCTCTTCTCTCAGATGCTACTCCACCGCCAACTCCCCCCCCCCCCCCCAAGGCGGCGAAACCCTAGCACATTTTCCAGCAGCTTGCTGCTTCCCTCCCGGGCTGTCTCTGCCTACGGGAGGAGCCCCCATTAGAAACAGCCCTAAGCTAACCTCTCTCAAGTCACTCCTTTACCAGCACAACTCCCCTCCAAATTACACCAGTGTGCTGAGATTACTCGCTGACGTGCCATCCAAACCTGTCTCACTGGTTTCTCTTGCCGCCTCCCAGTCTCCTTGTTTTATCTACCCATTACCCTGTGTTTTATAGCATGGGCTCTTTGGGGTAGGGACTGACTTCACAGTGCTTGCACACCTCCTAAAGCCCTGGGATGGGGCACCCCAGAGTGCTAGTGCTCTAGATGTCCTCATAAATAATAATCCAACCAGTCACACGAGGAATTCTCACCTCTTTACATTAGAGAAAGTGGTAGGAAAGATAAAGATGAGGTAGATAAAGCATACTGCAGCAACTAGCTTAACATGCAGTTTGGCTTTATATGGTCTCTCTTCCAAGACTCCACTACAGAATTTTTGCAAGACTGCAGGCAGCTCTGCCTGCAAAGGAGCACACCAGCCACCCTGCTCAGGCGGGCTTGATGGCTCTGCAGAGCCTAGTAAAGGGGTAAAAACCCCCCTCCTTCCTACACTTGTGGTCTCTGTCAGGCAGTTCTCGTGCTCCCAGGGGCTGACTCCAATTTCAGGAAGGCTGTGCTTCCCCCTCCAGCGCCGCTGGGTACCAGAGTTTCTGCTGAGGTCTGGCGTCCCTGCCTGCAATGCAGGCGTTCACCCCCTGAGCCCAGCCCAAACACATACTGGGGGCTCAGATGGGTCCCAGTCTTCATGGTGCTGCTGTTCCCACTGCGACTGGGCACTTGGGAACGTGGCAGATGCTCATCTGCATTCAGCTTTCAGCTCAAGAAAATAGGTCTTGCAGTTTGCAGTATGCCTCCAGGAATGACAACCAAAGTCTGCAGTTGACAGGAAGAGCTCAGAAAATCATACTTGAGACTGATGGGAAGTCACAGAAAAACACACTAAGCTTGCCAGTGTATGTGCTGTTTGCATGGCCGTGACACACCTGGCTGTCCTCAAATCCTGGTGCTCCATAGTGCAGCCATGGCAAACTGCTAATGTTACACTGTTAGCATCTGCCTAGCACCAGATCGGCCACAAACAGCTGCTATCCAGGCTCAAAAGCGTTTGTTCATGACTTGGTGAGCTAAAAGAGAGGTGAGGCATGTTAGGGATAGAAAGGGCAGCAGCCAGGTGCTCTGTAAAGAACTTGGTAACATGACAGTGTTACACCTCTGCCTTCCCAGTGCTCCCAGCGAGGGAAGGAAAAGGGGCTTACATTACCTAAACTTACTGTAACTGGGTGATTTTTGCCTTTTGCATGCTTATTTAAATGTGTTCTTCCATTGTGCAAACACAGATACGATAGCTGGGAGACAAAATTAAATGAGAGAGTGCCTTACCAAGGGGCTGAAAGAAACTGGACATTAGCATTAGTGGACATTAGCAAGGATGAACACAGTGGAGCTGTTCTCTGAGGGAACGCAAATGGGGACAAGCAATGTAAAATCAGAACAGGTGTATATAGAAGACCATAATGAAGACTGAGTCCTTCTCTCAAGATACATGATCCAACCATAGCGCATTAGCCCCGGGTGGCTCCGCCAGGGACAAATCACCCAGAATGAGCAGTCCTCATCCCAGCAGTACAGGCAACTGTTTCCCATAACGGTGAGTCATGGTGGACCCTGCAGTTTTCAACAGACATGCTGTTCAGATAACTTCTCACTGCTTTTGGGGTTACAAGAAGGAGTTGGCTTTGTAGTTGCTTGTCCTGCAACTGACAGCTGGTTGCTAAATTATCTCAGCCACGAACTCATTTGCCAATACAATTACACAGGGCTTGTGCTGGTGGTGTTTTGTAAGCGCGCATCCATCAAACAGGCACAACTGCGTTTAATGGGCTACCAGTCTCCCCTTGCTGCTGAAAAAGCTCTCAGAGTTGAACATTTATGTGCTCCAGACTGTGAGAAAATGACTCCAAAGCGACCTTTGTTTTACCTGCAGGTATACTGCCCTGTGCTGTGATCTTGTCAGATCTTGTTAACTCATCAGTGCTAGGGTAATCTTGGATGATAAAAGCCAAGGAAGACCTCACTGCTGAGGGAGGTTGTGCCTGTAGAATCACGAAAATGGGAACAATGAGGCACCAGCATCCTTTTTTTCCTCATTTTACAAGGAACTTCACAGGAGTCATTAACAACATATTATGGATGGCTTGTGAAGAGCCCCAGATCTGAGATTCTGTAGGGGAAAAAAAAGCACTGGCTTAGGGCTGGACTGAGCTAATCCACTTTATAAATGCTGCTGTGTAGCCAGTTTGTCTTTTTTTTTTTCTCCCTCTTTATTACCTTAACTTTACAAGAAAATATTGTACACTGCACTGTACAGCTGCAGTTGTTTTCTGAAACAGATTTTAGGATGTCTTGTTTAATGCTGATGTTGCCATGCCTTCACCTGGATGTTTCTCTGTCTCTGCAACAGGTTTCCAATGCTGTGCAGCCATCTCCAGAGCTGTGACACCTCCAGACTTCCTACAATGAAAGCCAGGGAGCAGAAATCAGGAAGGTGGTGTGCCAGGCTGCATTCTTCTTCCAAAGTTAGAGGATGTGCCTGGCAGCAGGAACGAAAGAGGGCAGAAACACAAACACTCTCAAAGTGTCAGGACATCTCTGTCACCTTCCACCAATGCCATGCCCAGTCCCAGGGAGTGTGGTGGGAGTCAAGACAGGAGTGCCTGTCCTGCTCAAATCCATCTTAAAATGCATTGGCTGTCAGCTCAGGTGCCAGGGTCTGTAGGGAAATGAAAATGATTCTTGCTACCAAGAACCACCACACAGGTGCCCCAGCACAGTGACACGAAAACAAAAATTGCTCTGTACCTCCACATTTTTCAAGCTTTGGAAATACATCTAAACATCCTTGCTTTTGGTTTTACCCCGTTTTGAGTCCTAGTGACAACGGAGCAGAGGGACAGCGTAACGCTCTGCAGCGACCATGGTTCTGTAAACATGTCCCTGTATCCAAGGAGGCGGTTGCAGGTCTGCCAGCAGAAGAAAGTCTCAGCTCTGGGACCTTAGTCTGAGCTCTGCCAAGGTGAGCTGGCTGCACAGGTGCTAAGGGACATATTTAAAATAAGCTAGTGTGTGGCCAGCAGACAGTCACCTCCACAGGAAAATTACTTACTACCTTTGTAGAAATGCAGATATACCCCTAGAAGTCATGGCTGGCTACAGCAAAGAGGGTATCCTCTCCCAAACTTCTTGCAGGGTAAAATGAAAAACAACAACAACAAAAAAAATCAATATAGATCCGTAAAGCAATAGCCTCTGTGTGTGATGGACAATCATGTCTGCTCATGAAAAGACCTGTCAGGATCCAACAGCCCTTGTGACACAAGGAGGAGGAAATCCAAGTCACCTCACTTAGTTCAGTTAATCTCCACTAATTGATGGAATAAAAGCCAAAGCCCTGAGCACCGAGGTACTCCAGATTCCAGATGTTTTAAATATTCAGGGTGATTATAAAGCTACCATGATCCTTGAATACTGAATCCAAACAGTTATTTTTTACTCAAGCTTGAATGTTTGGAATTCACTAGGTTAGGGTTAATTACAGAAAAATAGATGAGGAAACATTTCTGAGACTGGCAAAGACACAGAAGTGGATGCAAGTCTGAAACTTCACGTCCTGGGTCTGCTTCTGGAAAACCTTGTTCAGAGACCCCTGATCCTCTGAACATCCAGGGAAAACCACCCCTGGTGAGCATCGGACAGCCCGTCTCTGCTTCCAGCCTGCAGTCTGAGAACACGAAAAGATGAGCTCCAAAGGGAGGGAAACCTGAGGAAAAAGTGAAGAATAAAAAAGCCCAAGGAAGAGAGTCTGTAAATGGAGCACAGAGATCACTCCCAAAAGGCAACACAAAACCGTAGTGTTGATGTGTCCCTCAGGACAGGGCAGCGGGGGTGAGTCAGCGGGTGGTGGCCAGAGAAAGAGAGCACAGATCGAATCGGTGGGATGATGTTTTGCAGATAGAGTGTCTGAAGACAAAGGTGAAAGCAGCTTATTCACGTTTGTCGTGGATCCAGGCATAAATGGGAGAAACAGCACATATGACATTATCCTTGGAAACTGGGCAGAGGTGCTGCAGTTTAAAATGCTGGAAGTGAGAGTGTCTATAAGATACCCAAGTAAGATTTTCCTCCAGAAGTATTTCTAGTTGGTAGCTCCTGGAAAATGAAATAATTCATTTTGTTCATGCCATGTTGAGTTAGCTGTTAATAAAATTAGTGGTTGGTGCTGTGCGGCAAGTTAGTTCCCGATTTCTCTGGGTATAAACCCTGAGTGATGGACCAGCTCGTCAGATGCTGATGTCAGCCCTGAAACCCTGCAGAAACATGATGGCAGGGTGGGATCTGTTCCATGAGGCTTTTCTGCTCCTGAAGCTGGTTGAAATATATTGAGCTTGCCAATAAGAAATATTCGGTGCTGCTGACTCTCCCCCAGCATTCCGTGCTGTTTCTCCCACGTCCATGCTGACCTGGTGAAGTGGTTCCATGAGGTGTAGATGGCCACAGGTCTGGCATGCTCATCTCCTGCCCACTGGTCCCTCTCCTCCACTGCATGAGACACAGACCCCCACTCAGTTTACCCAAGTAGCTACAGGAGATTTTTTGCTTAAGGGTGCAAACAGCCCACATTTTTAATGATTGTGCAAGAAACTTCACTGAGAAGAAAGCCTGAGCTTCAGAGGGTTGGGGTGGTTTTTTTTAAGGTGTAAGCTGAAATAAAAGTTTCCATAGTGTTTTTGGATTTCTAAACCAGCCTTTCTGTTTGTAAACATCCAGGCAGCGGAGAGGCTGTCCTCCTTCCCCTCTCCCATGAGGAACCATCTCGCTGCTTTACCTCCTCCTCTCTGAGCTGCCTGCCCGCCCTGGAAGCAGCCCTGGGAATGAGACAACAAAGGCTGCATGGACAGCAGCTAAAAACGCCTAGAAAAGCAGTCCTTGATGGGCAGATGAGAAGACATTGTCTCTTTTCCCTGTCTGTGACCACTGCACTCCTGTGTGCAGGGAAGCCCATGTGTTTAGAAAGGAAAGATGAGCTCCAGGCCCCCATGGTTTTGGCCACATTTTAATGATTAAGTGTTTGAAACTAAAGCACAAGGGGCTTCCATGGTACTGAGCACTAAAGCCTCGGGTTTTTTGGGCGCTCAGAAAGCCAGGTATCAGTTAATCCACTGAGGCATCTCTAAACATGGCTGCAGGTATAGGAATTTTAGGTGTTGAGATTTCACCTTTGACCTTTCCTTTATTAAAGTTACTCTAAATTGGGCCAGACACAAACACTGCTGACACTGGCTTTGGGCACAGTGCATCCAGTTTCACGATAAAACAATCCCTGTGAGGCTGGGCAGCGCTGCTCTCTTGGTGCCTTCAGTGCAAACCATCTCCTGGTGGCCTTTGCATCCTGGGCTCTGCTGTGCACAGATACTTATGCCCACCTAAGAGAGCGGCGTGGCTCTACCTGCTTGCATTGGGATAAGATGCCTCCCTGAGACAAGCTGGAAATCCTCTCTTTTTTTCCTTTTTTTCTTTTTTCTTTCCTTTTTTCCCCTTGCATTTTGCTCCTGTAGCTTGAACATAAAATGACAGGAGCATGTCATCAATTGCACAGTAGTGGGATACGTGAGCCATGGGGAGTCCAACTCTGCTCCTCGCTCCCGCTTGCCCTGGAGCAGACTGATACCAAACTGGGGAGCCATGGCCAGGCCCCAGCAGCCTCCATGCTCAGTTGCTCATCAGTGGAAACTGGACAGAAAGGACAGAGGGATCCTGGGGTTTTGAAAATGTCTCCCAGGACACAGAACAGGCATGCAAACCAAATTATCACTGGAAATCACAAGGAGGAGGGCTCCATTTCAGTACGTTCTCCTCTCCCACGCGGGAGGCTGCTGGCTGTTGCTAGTGAAGGGTCTGGTGGGTCATGGTGACATCTCAGCTCCAGACATCCTTTCACTAGTGTCATCTTTCCTGGTCAGGAACTTCTGACTCAAATGAAAGGAGAGAGGTTTTTCATCATGGGAGCTATACCCTTTGATTATGGCTTTAAAAAGTTTATTATTAATCACTTATTCCTTTCAACTTTTCCCAAGGCATAAAAAGTAGGACACAGCTCTAGAGACTAAAAAGTTCGAAGACAAGACTGGAGCACACAGGCATATGGAAAGCCCAAATGAAGGAAGCACCTAAAGCTTTAATTTAGATGCATGATTTTTTTATCAGCTCCTTTTGCAGACATTATAGTAAAACTGGGTCTTACAAGGACCTATGAATGTGAACAAGTCGTCGGTTTTGTAGACCAGGATGGGAGTAGCAGTCAGTAAATAAGGGCAATGTAGAGAAAGAAAGAAAAAGAAAGGAAAAAGGAGGAAAAATGGTAATGAGAGCAGCAGCCTCCATCAGGAAGATGAGAGCAAGGAGAGAAAAGGAGTTGAATCCCACACACAAATGCAAGGGCACAGGATTTTCATCTGGAAAGGAGAATTTCAGAGACTTTCAAAGACTAAGCATCCAACTGATATGATTTCTTTAGGAAGCAGCATGGCATCAGAATTTTTCCTTAGGTGCCTGGCATCAAAATGCAAGCACAAGTTAGACAGCTGGGGCTGGCAGGCAGTCCTGAGCATCCCCAGGTGAATTGACTCTGAAAAACCGGCTCTGCGTATTTGGACACAACTACAGCGACAAGGATGGCTTCGGCAGGCTCATATGGGCTGAAAAGTCAATATGAGAACTCAGAGCGTGGAAGTGCTGACAGGATAAAGGCATCCTCACAGCATTTGAACCCAGTCCAAGACTAACATAAGTGAAAATCTCTGGAGAAGCTGTTCTTGTTGAATTGCAAGTTGCTTTTTCCCCCTATTTAAATAAGCCAAAGTAGTTAAATTGAGGTGATAAAAATCTGAACTGCTTATCTGAACCTTATCAGTGAATTCTACCTTTCAAAAATAGTTATTCAAATTCTTACTTCATCAGGCTTTAGGAGGTAATACATTTAAAGAAATAAAATGTGGAAAAAATCCATTTGAAGGTGCTGGCTTCATCTGCATGGCAATGAAATGTTCTCAAGAAAGGCGTTTACTTTTAATTAATAATAAAATAAATGCAAACCACCACAGGCCACATTTAAGAAAATGCTGCAGTTCAAAGTGAGAAAAGACTTTTATTAAATGAAAGTGCCAGTGAGTACCATTAAATGAATGTCAACACAATCATTAGAGCAATCTATCAACCAGCTTAAAGAAAGTATAAAATCACACAGGCAAGTTATGGGCATAATAGAAGTTTGATTGTATTTTTGCACTTTGACTCCAGGAGAGAGAGGTCTCTCCACAACAAAAGGTGATCGTCTCAAAAGCAAACCCCAGCCCTAACCAGGAGGGACTGGCTCCAACCTAGCGTGTTTTTAAAGATCCCCACTGCAAGGATTTAGCACCGTCCTCCTCACCAGTGGGGTTAATTCATGTTCTGACATGATGTGCTGTACTGTCATGCTTATAGCCCATGCCTCCATTAATGCCTACCACTATTAAATGCTGCTTCTTGTGAATAAGGCTTCAGATAAGCCACATCTTTGCATGACCCATCGCTCTGCCTGCTGCTCTGCGACCATGCTGGGGGGTACCATGGTCACCCCTCTTTTAGCTGGGCAAAGGGCCACAGCCAGGGAGGGTGCCGACTTCGGGGTCAGAGGATGAGTAGCTCCTGTTTCACCCACAGATGCACACAACCCCTGCAGCTGACCAGCTGAGGTGGTGGGGGACAGGCTGCGGGTCACCCATGCAGCAGCGTGCCGTGATCTGCTCCCAACAGCACAAAAAGTTGATTTTTTACAGAAATTGTTACCCTTCATTTCTGTTGTCCGCTTCTTGAGCTTGGAGTTATTCCTCAGGGCTGGGGCTGCGCCTTCTTGAACAGTGGAAAACCCATAGTATACCATGGGTGATATTAGCAGCCAATATATACTAAGTCATCATAACAACAAATTTCTGGGCCAATTTCCAACCGCACTCCCCACACAATTAGCACCATAAAGAAATCTTGACCCCCCCAAAGGGGACTTCCCCAAGGAAAGCTGGTGCTGCCTTTCATAAAGAAGATGCTTTGTATTTTATTTACTTTTGCTTAGAAAGAGAGAGGAGTGCACAGTAATGCTGACCGTGTTTAGGTGTATCAGAGAGAAGGAATGATGCTCAGTCTATTTTCTTGCTTTGCTGTGCTCCCCTTTCATTTGCAGGTGCCTTGAAACGATGGGAGCCACTGCCCTGGAGGAGCGGGGGGGGTGGTGACACTGCAGGAGGAAGTGCTAAATATAAGAGTGGCTAAATGGGAGTTTGGTGATCTCAGCTCCGTGTGAGATAGGAAAAACAAGGACTATGTTCAGCTCCACGGGGCTCAACAGCAAGGGCATAAAATGCCTCTGAGTGGGCTAAATGGCTCCAGCTCCAGAAAAAGACAGTTGAGTTGCTGAGATTATACTTAATTGGTGTTGTGGGAAGGCAGCCTCTCTGCACGGCAGCCTACGCTGTCCTGTCGTACAAAGCCTTTTCATGAGCTACCGGGGACACGCTGCCAAACATCTCAGCAAATACCAGTGCTGTAATGTCATCTCAGGAAGCAGAGGAGCCCAAAGACACCAGGACAGTCTCACTGCCCTCATGGTCCGTCCCCGCCACCCCTGCCCTTTCCCTCCCGGGACAATTCGCCCCTGTTCCCCATGCCCCAGCCCCCCCAGCAGGCTGGATGGGGACCTCATCCCACCCCCCATGGCAATGTCAGTAACAACATGGGCAATGTTTTCATCTAGGGAAGGACTTGGGTCTGCTCCCATGTCATCGTGTCTTGTTTAAGTATGTATTCAGGATTTGGCCCCAGCTCGGAGAGGCAGGGTTACAGGTACACAAACCCCCAGAGAGCAAGAGAGTGCAGATACCTTGTCCAAGCCAGTTTTCCTTGCAGCAATGACGCACACACCTGCAGCTTTTCTCCATCACGCCAAGAGGCCAAATGTCCCACCTTGTCTGTGAGTGCAGCTGGCTGCATTGGCCGGGTCTGCTAGTGTCTGACAGCAGGGTTTTGCCCTAAATATACTACTGCCTCCCTAGCAGTGCTCAAGCTGCTTGGAGCTCACCTGGCTAGAAGCTACATTTAAAATAGGGGGCCTGCAGTATGCTGCTGAGACACTGGTAGAGAGACTTGCCCAGACCAGGAGTCCCAGGGAATTAGCTGACGTGTGTCTCTCTGTGCTTTCTCTGCTGCTAACAGAAAATTTCCCACAGGAAAAAGAAATCTTGGTCAACTTTGTCATTGATAGTTTCCTGCTTTCAGTGAATGCCACCAGGAACCACCATAATCATGTGCCATGCAGACACAGATGTGTCATGAAGTCACTCAGGGCTTCATGTTATACAGGAGAGATTCAGAGCAAAGTACGACCCTCACATCATGCTGAGGTATTGAGATGGATGATCAAGAGCATGGTCTTTCCCCCTTGCATGCATCTGCCAGTGGTGTTCTGCAGGGCTGTTACGTGCCGCAGTCACAGAGCAGGTCACTAACATAGGCAACACTACAGCAGCTAAATAACAGCACCCTGAAAGAGGCCACGGAGAGAGCTCACACACGGATGCAATCCAGTGGACCGTGCAGGGAGGGAGTCTAACTTCCCTCTGAATTTTTCACTTCCCAGATTAACTTTTGCATGGGATATTAGGAGAAAAGTCTTGGCTGGGCCTCATTCATGTGACTGCTTGTATGAGCTTGAGATGTAAGCATGCACAAATGCATGCATCATCCATGTTTGTATCTAAATGCCTGACTTATACACATAAAATAGACCAGAATATACACACAAATAGACCAGAAAAGGGGGGGGGGGGGGGGGGGGGGAGGGATTGGAGGGCTTTTCTTTCTTTCTTTCTTTTATTGTTTTTATTTGGTCTTTTATATGTTGAAGGTGCAGTCCACTTGATTTAGCAATTTTGTTCTCTGAAGGAACCATTTTACCATTCTTTTAGTTTATTTTCTCAACTTTGAAACCTGAACCTAAGCCTCTTTTTCCTAAGCATGCCTTGAAAATAAAAGGACTTTGAGTCAGATGCTGAGCTGGTATATCCATAGGAGCGCTTAATTTTGTTTCCTACATGGTGCTTTTTCAGGCAGCCTGTTCTGAGGCTGGGTATAGCAGAGCAACTTCGACCAGGCTGCTTCCAGAGGTCATTCAAGCCAAAATTTGTGGTTACACGAGCCCAGCCTAGTGGCTCCCAGCCGGTGAGACAGTGGTTCCCAAGGGAATAAGCTCTGTTAACACGGCTCACTGGAGCTGGGAGCACTGGGGAGGTGCCTAAGTGGCCCTGGGAGAGCCAGCCTGCTCCAGCCGTGCCTCCCGGCCCCCGCAAGCCGGACAGGCCGAGACATGGAGCTCTGCCAGAGTCCTCCGGTGAGGCTCAGCTACCGCAGGCTGGGAGAAGGACAACCTTCGGGGGCTGTAGCCACCACATATATGTTGTAAAATGCCTCCATAAATGAAACAAACGGGCTACTGCATATAGTGCAAAGCAGCTGGTGAGGGGTGCTGCAGATGGTATGAGAAAAGGCCCCCAGAGCAGAGCAGAAGAGCCTTTTGTGTTGCTGTGTTGTTTTCGGCATTCCCACAACACTTTGCCATTTGAGCTGAGCTTTACAAGCTTCAAGGCAAATCAACAAGTTCAAGCACGAACCTAATTCAAGCTCTGAATAAAACCCATACTTGACAACTTTAATTATTAGGCTGATGCGTCATATTTACATTAATTTGAGCACTACTTAGATTCAATTACAATAATTCTTCCATATATTCATTCCAAGAGATTTCAATGACTTAGCAGATAGCATATATAATCAAAGCTTAGCTAAAGAAACAGGTTTGCTTTCTACAGACAAATTGTTCCTGTACCTGGGTGCTGACTACAGCATCCTGTGCATGCATCTGCATGGATGTGCCTAAAATGGTATCAGCATTTTGAACACAGGTGAGCCAAAGGACAGGGACTGGAAAGCCCATGAGCCTTGGCCATGTTCCCAGGATCAAATCACAGCCCCTGTGATGGGAGGGGTCCATGGCCACCTTGGCATGTGCTTTGGTAGTCTGGAAGTACTGTTGGATTCCTCTTTTGCTTTTCATTGATCACCCTGCAGCAATGCCCAGCACAGACTTTTTTCACCATCAGCTGGCCAGAAACTTTATTCCAGGTAGGACTTGGCTCATTCTCTCTGCCTCTTTCCCTGTCCTGTTTTCAGGGACACAGCTTACATCTGTTGGATGCAGAACATGACAACGCACTCAAGCGGAGTGCCACACGAGCAGCTCCTTGCACAATATCACGATCTGTTCTAGTTGTTTGATAACTCCTAGGCATAGCCTATGCTGTTTGTGACCTGTAAGGTGTTAAATGATCTGCATCCCCAAAGTGGAGAACCTGTCTCCCCCTTTCCACCACCAACACCCCAGGACAATACTCCCATACTCATGAGCTACAGAGTGAAGAGTGAAAGCTACTGCCCAGGTGTTCTCCATCCTTGTGTTTGGGTTTCTTTCACTCACCTGGTGCAATATAGACAGTTGGGATACACAGCAAAGAATTGCTCTTTTCCCAGGCGTTAGAGATGAGGGCATACCACAAACAAATTTTAGAGCTCAAGTTCTGTTTGAAGACCTGTATCCTCACAAAACTTCTTCTCAGGATGTTGTGGGGGGACAACAGTGAGCAGAAGGGACCTCTCTTTGAACATGAATTTCACTCTGAAGGTAGGGGATGAGCAAATAAAGTGGGGCTACTTTAAAATCCAGCAAGAATTCTGTGATTCTGTGGCTATGCTACACTTTGCAGTGGTGGGGATTAGTTTCCCAAGCAGTTTGCCTGCCTTGACTAGGGTCCCGAGTTCAAAGGCAGCAAGACCCAGCTCTGAAAGTTACTGTATTTCATCATTTACTTCCATGCTGCTTATTCCTTCCAACACGTTTTTTCCTTCGGTCGAGCCGACCGAGCCGGTGCCGGCCGTGCGCTGCGGAGCGGCCGCCGCTGCCGGGCGGGCGGGGGGCAGCGCGGCTGCGGGGGGCGGCGGGGCCCCACGCCGCGCCCCGCCGGCCGCTGCAGTGGGGCCTTGGCTCCACTCGAGGGAGCTCACGCTTTTGAGTAGCTGAACTTAAACCTTCGCAGCATCTTCAGGCAAAACCCTGCGGGTGACCAGCCCTCTGTGCCAGGGGAGGCTACGCCCAGGGAGGACTTCTTTCCTCCTGGAAAGCTGAGGAGATGCTTGTGCCAGAGCCTATGCTGCTCCTGGGTAAGATAAAGCATTTTCAAGCCTGTTGTGTTTCATTCCAGGGTGTCCAGGGCTCCTGCCACCCGTCCCAGCGGTTGGGGTGGCCACGGCACCTGGCGCACTCCCACCTGCCCTGTCACCGCAGCCGCCGTGGCCCGAGCGCGGCTGGATGAAGGTGTGCAGCATGGGGACATGCGGGAAGGGACGGTGTCCCACTGCGGAGCAGGCTGGTAAGGCTGATAGGACCACTGAACAATTACAAAAAGTAGAGTTGAGGAATAAGGCTTATTTTGGCTATTGCTTTATAAGCAATAATTGAGCTTACTGTGTCCTGCACAGTGACTTGGCACAGCAGAAGTCTGCATTTTCCCAAGGAATCACTCTTCTAAGGAAGCTGACTGTATGTAAAGGGAAAGACTGAGGAGATAATTTCATTCCTTGGGAAAAAAAAAAAAAAATCCCTTATCTCACACATCCATGCCTCATGATATCAAGACAAAAATAAGGTCTAACCAGATGCTTAGAAAGCATCTGCACCTTTGGCAGGACAGCGGGAAAGGAGCTGCTCCTCACATCCCTGGTCAGCCAGGAATCCCAGGAGTGCAGATACTTTTGGAGAAGGCCAGAGGGCAAAATCTATCCCTGGCTTCATTAGAGACAGTTAAACCTGATTCATCCTGTCTCCAGCCACTCCCTGACTTGTCTCCCGAAAGTCAGCACACACCGAGGCGTTCCCCAGCCAGGGTCAGGTGTCAGAGGCAGCTTCTCCAGCGAGCTGGTCTGAGTCAGAGCGTTTGGGAACTGCTCCAAGCTATTGGAAAAAAACAACTCCCAAATTAGCTGGGGTGGCTCCCAAGCGAATCCACCTCCGCGGGGAAGGAGGTGATCTAATGAAAGCGTGCGGTCAGAAATCAAAAGAGCCTGGAAAGCATTCCAAGCTGCATAATAAGATTTAACATTTCATATCTTCAAAGCATTAAGTGAACATTATCTAATTAATCCTCACAACACTCCTCAGAGATATTATCCCTATTTTACAGATGGAGAAACCAAGGCACAAAGTTAAGTCACTTGCCCGGGGCCAGAGAAGGGAGTGTCGGAGCTGGGATTAGAGTCCAGGAGTTCCTGGCGCCCAACTTTTTCCTCAGACTACTGGGTCATGTGTCTTCCCTGCAGGGAAAATAATAATGAGCCCATAATTACCCATACAAATTCCCAGTGACCAGGCTAACCCGTCTGTATAAAACTATTTGTAATTCTAATAAACACGCCCACGATTTAGCTGCCTCCATCAACTACCAGTACTCTCTCAGTCATGGAGAGCCAGGCCTACAAATACGGGCTGTGCTTTGCCAGAGTGAATCCCAGCTCAGACCCGCTCCAAGGGCCAGTGGAGAACATCTTCCCACTTGTAAATCCTTGGTGACCATCCACATATGGCATGAGCACTGTGGGAGCTCTGGTGGCAAGGCAAAGTTTGCAGAGAGAGGGAAGAGAGCTGGAAAAAACGGACAAGCCCTTTGGGCACACATGCCCTTTTCTAAGCCTGACACAGAAGCAGAAACTTTGTCCTCAGTACAGGCTGAGAGCAACTCCTCACCATCAAAGAAGAGGTTGTGTGGTCAAATGCATTGCTCAGCTCAATCTGTCAGTCTCGTAAAATAAATCACCCCTTCCACATGTTGACATGGTCCCCTGAAATGGCCTTGAGCAGACTCACTGCAGCGTCACGGGAAAACTCAGGGCACCCGAAGTGCCCCACGCCTTCGGCTTGTTCCTCATCCTGCCCAGGAGAAGAGGGGAGCAAGCTGTTGCCTCCCCACTGCTTGAGCTCCTGCATACAGCCGGGGCAGACAGCTCTGCTCCAAGGCATCCATTGTGGCTGGTTTTTAGCCTGTTTTTCCAGCACGATGAGGCCTCTGTGATTATGCCGTGAGTATGTGCACACGTGGCTCTAAGTGTGTCTTTACCTCTGTGGCACTGTGTTCCCTCTTCTACCAATATATTTGAACCCAGGTGAGTGGTTCTTCCCGAGCTGAGACTCAGGCATTGGGTGCCTAGACCCCTTGGTCATGCAATGTTTGTCTGCTGCCATCTCAGCAGTGATGCCTTTCCACAAAGCCTCTATCGTCCCTACTCAAACCCAACTTATTGTTACTCCAGAAAAGAGATCACCATGAAATGCCCATGTGGGATGTGATGCACTGCTGTGACAAGCAGCACACACTATTTTAGCTGACTTGCATGTCTGCTCCAGCTCTTTTCGCATGCTGCGGTGTCTGCTCTTGCTGGCAATGTACTTTGCCAGGGCCACCTATGGTTCCTGTCATGGGCCAGCAAAGCACCATACTAGACACTGTGAAACACAGGAATAGCTCCTTTTCCTTCCATGTCAGCCTCTGTGCTTGGCTTAGACCGCTCACAGCGATGCCAGGGATGCTGCAAGAACTAATAGCTAATAAAGTTTTTGGCGTTCAAGAGACCTGTGGTGCTGCCTGGGTGTGGGGCAGCCCTTGGGACAGGCAGGGACAGAGCAAGCAGTTCTGTCACTCCATCTGGGCCAGGACTCAGGCTCACTCCTCCAGAGCACTAGCATTGCAGTGACAAGGACTTATCTGGGTGCCTTTTCTCTAGGCACACGGTCGCCGTTTCCCAGCCAGGCTATGCCACGGGTAACTGCCTACAGCTCCCAGAGTTTGCTTCTGCTTGGGCACCAGCACCAGAGATGCTCCCATGCAGCTCAGGTGCTGCTTAGTATTTCCTCTGATTCACAGTGATGTGGAAGAGCCCATCTGCTACTTTTCAGCACCTTAGGCAATATTTCAAAACCAGGTCAGCAGCAATGCTGAGCTCCAGATAATGTTGTGCTGGCTGAAAGCCGTCCCACACTGGCCACACTGCATCCTTAGACCACTGTCCCATTGCCTTTGGGGGCTCTGGGGTTTAGAAAGGGCAGGGAGGAAGGGACAGCCCTTGAGGATACCCAGGAGGCCATGGCAGGTGTCCTCAGAGAGGGCGAAGAGAAGGGGGAGGAAGGGGCAGCAGCAACGAGTTTTCCTCCAAGAAGGGCTGGACACCCAAGATCCGTATGCTCTCTGTATGGTGCAATGGCACCTTGTCATTGAGGAAAGGAGAATAAAAGGGCATTTCAATGACCAAAAAAAAAAAAAAAAAAAAAAAGTCATGTCTGTCAAGCCCCAGAGTGCCACATCACAACAGCCCAGTGGCCTGCGGGGCAGACCAGCAGCAGGGTTATAATGGAGCATTCGGGAACAAGCACAACTCTTCCTAAGCCAAGAGTTGCACAGTAAAGCCGACTGCTTAGTAACAGAAGAGGGACCACTTGGCATTTAGAGCCATATTTCTGAAACCTGATCAAAACCTGCTCTGGTCCCAGGCTTTTAGTGCACCCAGTTGAGGAGTCCAGTTGTAATGGCTGTGCTTTCAAACTACAGAGCAGTGGTTTCTGCTGAGGGCTAAGAGCTTTGCACAGAGAGCTTCTTCAGTGCCGTGCTGAAATGAGAGATGTTGCTATTCGGAAAATCTGTCTTTTCCTTTATTTTTCACTATTCCTTTGATTTTTATAACTGCATTTATTTGTATATCCGGAATTATCATTAAAATAAATTTAAGCCACATTTTGTTTACTAAAATACTTTGATGTGATTTTTTAAAAATAATTATGGCAAATGTACACACACATATTTTATCTAGCCCTTGTATTTATGAGCAGACTTACTCTTGTGAGGAATCTAATTGCCTTTTCCTCACTTTTTTGATCCAAGGACCAAGAACTCCTGTGCAAGAACTTGTGTAATCAGTTATCAAGTCATAGAGATGTTTTCACTGCAATAATTACCAGCAGTTCAGAAGAGCTTCTTGTTGGCTCACCTACTGAGCTGTAACAATAAAAACATACAAAATATGTATATGTATGTGTATATCTCTCCCCACAAATGCAAACCTTTGTATAAAAAAATTGACAATAAATGCTCACAGACAGGAATTATATTATTCCAGAAATACTGCTAACCATACATATAAAACATTTTTTTTTCTGTAAATGATATGGTTTAATGACATAAAGCGATAGTACGAAATGGCATGTTAGAGGCTCATTAGACACTGACAGCTGTAAGCATTTCAGGATGCTGTATTAAAAACATCTGCATAAAGGAAAAAATAGCATTAAAAACAGAAAGGAATGAAAAGCTGAGAATAGCCTCATGTCCAATTTGTTTTTTGGTAGCTGCTGAAACTGGGAGTGACCAAGACCTCCTGATTTCAATAAGCTAAGTATAGCAAGGGCCAGATCCTTGGGATCTGGCACACTGTGTCTCAAGTTACATATTTTGCCTTATATTCCCCAGCTTGTGGGGCACGCATTTTGTGAAATGCCTTCGTACAGTTATCATGTGGGAGGTGGTTCCAATAAGCAATGTAACCACTGCACCACCAATTTCTTACCAGCTGTGGTCTAGCAGATTTTTCACTCAACATGCTCAAGACATGTTTTAGACATGAAGAGATCCTGGGCTGCAAAAGGACGACTAAAATGTTTGCTTAGGATATTGTGCAGTAACAGGGAAATACATGTGGAGTCGATCACCCAAAATCCAGATGCAGCTACTGTTTGGCATCTGCTTCTGCTGTTTCTAATTTTGTTTTTCCTGAAGCTAAGTTGCTGTACCTTTGGTGTCCTCAGCTACCAGGTGCTGGAGCGCAGACAAGGAATCCAGGAGGAGGTGACGTTGTGGTACCTCTATGCCAAATAACACAAAAGGGTTTAAAAAAACCCCAGCAAGCCCCCCCCCCCCCCCTTCCAACCTCCTAAGCTGGAGCCATGAGCTGGTCCGAATAGGGGCACTTCAGATGCAGCCCTGCTGTTCTCAGAAGGCTCCTGAGCCTCTTGGCCATTGCAAAGCAGAGAGCTGAGTCTCACTTGCAGAGGGCAGGTAGGAGGAATGGTCCCAGAGAGCCAAAACAAAGGACACTTGGGTGAAGGATTGCAGTTTCAGATGCTAAAGGAATGACTTGCAGCCATGGATGGAAGCTATTCCTCCTATTCTGTTGGAGCAAAATATACCACTGCAAACTGAAACTAGAATTGTAATATTTTGTGAAATGCTGTCCTGGTTCCTAGACAGAACTGTTAGTGTTTGAAAATGGGAAGTGTCAACAAAAAGACATATATATACATATGCATACATATATGCAACTTTTCATTTATGGAAAAATTCAACATTTTTCAGTGCCATTTTATAAAATATCTTTCTGGATTTTCCAGCTAACTCTGGAAGCATGAGCATCTGACGCCTGGGAATTGGACTGACAATAATCATCAAAGCAGACGTTCTCCAAGCATTTCAAGTTATTTACTCCTCACAAGACAGAAAACCTGAAAGGAAAAAAAGTCTCGAATGGAAACTCCTTGAAATGTAGGGAAGCTGAGCAAGCAAATTATGCCATTAAAACAGAAGAAACTTCACTCTTGAAAATGGGATTAGTCTGAAAAATTAAAAGCCCAGCAACAAGGTCAAGTTCCTGAGACTTCAGTTGCTGAGCATCAGCTGAGCTGTATGTACTCTCAAGATGCCAAGTAACGCAACTACACATAGCCTAAGTGAAAGAAGGTTCAAGAAAGTCAGATTACTTTGCATTTTTTGTGGCCTAACCTGCATACAGCCATGGACAATCTCTGCCCCAGCTGACACGGTAACTTGGTCACCTGCAGTAACGACTGAGCCAGAGCCACTGCTGTTTATGTGTCTGGTCCGAAGTCTGTCAGGAGCTCGTTGTGGCTCCCCTTTCACTTCAGTGGATTTTGGCCCAAGCCAAAAGTGAAGTGAAAGGAGAGCCACAACAGTTACTGAACTGTTGCACCTACACGGTACTCCTGATGTGGAGACACACATTCCCCTTTGCATTTAGTGTGATACAGGAAGAAAGCCTCAACACATGAACACAGCCTTTTGGATATTTTTCCTTTTCAGATGCTCTCAAGCTGTTGGGAAACAACCCAAAATCTCACAAAACATTTCACCAAACAGTTTTGCTCTTCAGCAGCAGTTTTGCTTCCAGCAGCCCATTTACCCAAAGCCATCCTTCGACAGATATGAAGTATCCCTTCCTCTTGCCAACCCGCAGGGAATTTCACGGGCAATTACTTCCTGCCTCCATCTTGAACCAAGGACTTATAGAAAGATTTATTCCTGAGCAAACATCTGAAAGCTTCACCAGTTGTGTCTAAATATTTGTGTTCATGCCTACATAGTAAAAGATTGCATCTCGTATAAAAGAAAGAGGTACAGACAAATAAAGGAAGTCTCAGTGACAAAGGAAAGTGATGAAAACCATCAACCAGTCTGAAGGTTAGACAAATGGCTCCCGAGTTGTGAGCTACATTCCCGCTCAGATCATAACACTGTAACTTCATTGTTAACGTTGCTAAATGCAGTTTTGCACAGTCTTAGGAGAGGTATTCTGTACAGTGCATCTTTCATAATTAAGAAGAAAACTATTGTCTCTTTTCCAAGTCAAATAAACCTTGTTTATCTGGAGGGGGAGTAAGTGTGGTGAGCTGGTCTGAGAGACAATTTTGAAACTTCAGATACAGAGGAGTCTGAAAGTCTGAGCTGTGGACAAAGGACTCATCTCCAGTGTCGTATAAAAGGCCCTGGCACAGAAAGCTGTCAGGATCCTGGCTGCGAACACTTGGGGCATGTGGAAAGCCTAAGGACAATAGACCTGACCCAGCACCATGGAGCCAGAGGGCACTTCAGCAAACCCTCAGCGTGCGCAGCGTCAAATCCCAGTGGACACAAGCGGAAGGGATCAAAGGCAGCGTGAGCTTTCCCCACCTGCTGCCCTGCCTGCACATCGTTGCCTGCACAGGCTTTGTGCTGGCCCACAAGGGGTTCTTTGATCACAGCTATCATGGTGTTGCCTGACAGCAGCAAGAAAGCACGGACATACTCACTGGGGGGAGGGATGGAGTTTGCAGATGGAAGAGTTTGTATTTTGAGTCTCATCTGGTGGCCACTGAGAGAGGGTCCAAGTAAACGCTGGCAATCCCATGGGAGGGCAGCCTCAGAAATGAGCAAGGCTAGAGTTAGCTGCCGTTCTTCGTCGATTCAGTTCAAAGGTCTCCCCTGTGCCCTCGCTATACTGCCACATACTGCCACTCGCTATGCTGACCACGAGCTAGGAGAAAAAAGCTCTAAGCAAACATTTTTGTTGTTCCTAAGAAATCTTGCAATTACAAAGATTCGTCTTAAATGTGGTGCTTCTGGTGATGTGCTTGATGTTGCTTCTTTCATCTGCTGGACTCCAGCAATAAAGTCAGTAATTGTGGCCACTCACACAGTAAGTGTGGCAGGTTCACAATGCCAACTGAGATGTATCGTTTGCAATGAAGAGCAAGGTTTGTGGCTGGATTTAGGCTAAGTTCCTGGCAAATTCCACTGCTGACTCCACTGGCAGGTCTTCAGAGACAGCCTCTGGGCCTGTTTTGGATTCAGGCAATTGCTGGTTTGGCCTCCCTCTCATGTCTTCTTGGACATGACTCCCCTTTGTCTTTCTCTCCATGACATGTATTCCCTCTGAAACAATTAGGACCTTCACAAGCTCTTTGTTTCTAACTCTGGGCAGTTTAGCACAAAGTATATTTATGCTAATTGCATATTGAAAGTGCACTCGGCTCAGCTTGGCTTTCCCTCATCAGGACTTTTAAGAAGATATTTGTCATTGCTGGGAGCAACTTTGGAGGTGGGAGAGCTGCAGACCTAAAGGATCTGCCCTCCCCTGCTTTACCCTCTGTCCTGGAACTGGGTGGCATTGGATATTGATGTCTTGAGAGATTTCCAGCTCTTATTCCACTTCAAAATGTCAGCTCTACTTTAAAACTTCATGGTTCCCGTCCAAGCAAGCATATCTTCTCTGAGCCTGGGTGATGTCAATGTCCCCTTCAACAGAGCACATCTTCCCTTCGATGGAGCAGAGCTGGAAGAGAACAAAAAAACTTGTGCATCGTCTTTGGAGAGGGTGTTCCAAGGTTGAGGCTGTGGCTACAGTGCATGAAATGAGCCCTAGAACTGAAAACTAGCTCAGGTATCTCTACATTGCACGGAGCACATTCAGGTTTTGTGCAGAAGTGGCCTCCAGTGGACAGAGCACTGTCTTGGGCTGTCAGAAACTCTGCTTCAAGTCCCTGCTGCCCCACAGGCTCCTGAGTAAGTCATTAGGGTGCTGTTAATGCTGTAGCTATATTGCTAACCCTCCTTGTCTGTGTGCTCTTTCTTACCCTGGAGCATAATGGCCCACATGGGGAGTTATGGTCCTGTGGTTATGCCATACAGTTGCCCATGAAGATAAGCCTCTAGCCCCTGCTGTGCCTCCGTCTCCCACTGGGAAACTGCAAATAATACCTTTGTCCCTTCCAGAGAGGTCATGGGAGCAAATCTTCTGAAGGTCACAGGTACCATGGTGGGATGGGCCCAGGGTGTACAGGTTTCTCTGGCCAAAAAGAGATCATTCTGCATTTTTACCAAACTCAAACAATAAAAAGAGATTAAAATATATTTTTAGGAACCTCCCAGATTGCCGCAAAGAATTTGCTGTTAAGTAATACTTAAATGTCTACAAACAATGTTTGCCTTCATGCTTTCCTTCTTTCCCCCCCTTTTCTCTTTCCTGCATTCTTTGGTCCTTTCCCAGCAGTAAGCAGTCTCCAGCATTTCTGCTTCTCATTGCTCCTTTCACAGGCTCTCCACAACAGCAGAAACTAATGTTGTGATGCCAGCAATTACGGTGTAATTGGAACTAAAATGTAAGAAAGTTAAGTGAGACAACAGCATACATCCCTGTACCCTCTCCTGCACAGTCCCTCTAGATATGCTATCAGGATGCTGATAAATAATCCAAGAAAATTATAATAGCTTGCACAACCAGGTGTACTACACCTTCCTTGAAAATGCCTGTGAAACACGTACAAGCTGGAAAGGAAACCACAGTGACTTTCTGATTTGTGTAAAAAGTGAAGTCTTGGGTTTTTATTTCCTTCACCCATCAGGAAGCAAGGAGATGACTGATGACTATTTCTTTCACATATTAAGGAGCGAGGGAGACAGGAGAATTTGTTTGATTCTTTTGGTGTACATCTGTGGTTCTTTCATCAAAATTCTGTTAAGTTGCAGGTATGAGTGTTTTAAAACAACATCTTCCATGTCAGATGATGAAAGGACAAGGAAACAATATCAGAAGTGCCTGGGGAAAGATGCACCCAACTAGGCATGTCTGTAGGGTGCTTGCAGACCTTGCTCACACACACAGGTCAGCCCAATACAGCCCAGCTGCAAACTAGAGGCTGGTGGCCACACTACACCCTACTGAGGTCCAAGGCAACAGTAGCTTATCTTGTTAAGATACTGACACCATCTCCACCAGTTCCTGGTCATCTTCAAGACTGTGCGTAGGCCCACAGTGGCATAGCAGGTAGAGCTGATTCTTTTTTTCTAACTAGCTTCAGAAAACCTGACGATCTGAGCTCCCTCCTGCGTGGGAAAATCTTGCACATGACATTAATGTGCTTGCTAGGCATGTGGATGACCATAACTTAAAAGTCAAACAACATTCCCAGCATGATCCACTCAGAGCCCAGCCACTGGTCCTTCAGCAAGGTGCACTTGTGGATCTAGCTGGAAAACTTCCATCCAGGCAAGCATCCATCTTTCCCAGTGCTTGGGAGCATATAAGTAGATTTCATGAATAAAACTGCTTCCAAACCCTGGTGTTGCATTTCACAGCTCATTTTAAGCTTGCTACATGGTAATGGCAGCAGAAGACTAAGCACGGTCTGCAAAATCCAGCCCAGAAAGAGGGTGAATGCCTGGGTTTCTGGCCTCTGTGAACTCCCAGCTGCTGCTATAGAGCTGGGGAGAGCTGGCATACCTGAGCCTTCGAGCTCTGGCGCCCACAGCACAACCGTGTCCTAAATGCAGCTGCGGGATGGGAGCTAGAAAGGCTTCATAGTCAGCTCCCGTCTTCTGCTCATTTCGAGGTGGAAGCAAAGCCATCTGTACCTCCAACATCTGCTGCCAGAGGGACCTAATGGCCTGGGGTAGGATGGGATGAAGGGGACATGCTGGCCATAAGCTTAATTTAAACCAGTATCCCACGGGCCCTGACCCCGCTGGCTGGTGTGCTTCCTGCACAGCCATCAGTGCCAGAAGAGAGCATAAAATGGCTGGCACCAGGATGGCCCTTTACACCCTGGGATTTCCCGTCAGTGGGCAAGTCTGTGGTTAAAATGGCTTCCTGTTTGCTTTACCCCCCCCAAAATGATACAGCCAGCATCCGGCCCAGATATTCCAAGGATATTATTTCAATTTATCTTTCAGTTTAGACTATTTCAATTTCCCAAACTGCATTCAGCCCCATGAAAAAAAAAGGCACCTTATAGACCAAAAGGACTCATTTGTTTAAAAAAATAAATGGCAGTGGGTGTGTGCTGCTGGATTTATGGCTGAGAAGGTAACGCACAAGCACTGCCCTGCGCTTTGATAGCTTAGCACTTCTGTGATGTGTGAATGAAGTCCAGCAGGCCCAGGACTACGTTAATCTCAGGGTTTTGATCTCTGTCAGTAATGAGATGCCGGCAGCCTGTACTTCAAAGCCTGCACTGATACAGATAATCTTATGAAAGGCTCTCTGCATTTCCAGCCAGCTTGTATTGGGGATTACAGCGACAACAGGAGGAGATGATGGAAGAGGAGGTGCTTGTTTGATGCTTGCTCGTTCGGTTTCTTTCTAATATTCCTTTTGTTTTTAATTTCCAAAGGGTGGTGTGGTCCCCCCTACCCCCAGCTTAGCAAGACTCATTCTGTCAGATGGACCCTGTGTGCTACAGGGCAGACGGGGTGGCTGGGATGCTCTTCTGCCCGGGAAGTCTATGAAAATAAAGCCATTCAATGCTGAAGCAGTGGATAATACAGCATCTTGGCTGAAGTACGGACAGGGATTGCGTTAGAAACTACACAGGCAGTTAAATATTACACTTCCAGACTTCTGAGGTTATTTCTTTCTTGAAAGAGTTGTAAGGGAGTAGGGGAGAGGGTAAAGATGACAGGAGACCACAGGCTATGAGAAGCATGTTATAAAGCAAAATGAACACTAGTTTCGCATACACAATTATGCTTTATGTTGAAAGTATATAATTTTCAAGGCGTGTCTGACCAGGAAACAGAACTGAAATATTTTTTTGTTGACGAACCCTACTGATCTAAGAGAAAAACAGTGGCAAGGACTTATTACAAATGTGTATCTTGATTGCTCTTCCAGCAAGAACATTTATAGAAAATCAGAGCAAAAAGTAGCCTATAAATTTAATTGGAATAAATAGAGTTTAATATCTGGGACTCCAGCACCAACAACTACATTGTTCTCAGAAATCTTGCTGAAGACTACTCTAACATATATTTAAGCACAGTTAAACATATCTTTTCCAGGCCTAAAAAGGAATAATGTGGTATTCGGTCCGTATGACTGTTTGTCTTACAGGGCCGGCAGCACTGACTGCAGTATGCTGAGAGAAATCAGAGAGGTACCAAGAGCAGAAAAGTGATTGTACTGGACGAATTCAGTCACTCTCATGTCCACTGTCTGTTAAAGTGGAGGTTAGTTTTTGGGACGCTCCCGCTGACAGCATCCTGGCATTAGCAGGTCAGTGACTCTACAGAGGAAATTCAGCCCTGTCCTCAGGACAGAGCAATGTATAGGGTTGGTTTGTGATCTTATAATGGAAACATCCCTCTGTTAGTCAGTCACCATCACACACTTAGATCTAGCACCCCTACTTGAGCAACAGAGCCTCAAACCTCTTCCACAGACATGATAAAATGCAAAGAGGTAAACTGTATAAATGAAAAAACTAAAAACAGAAGGTAAGGCAGCTAAATCTTTCCTGCAATATGGAGAGCACTGGATGGCAGGCACCACACTGGGAGCGGAGCAACATGCACAGCACCCAGCAGAAGAGGCTTAAGAAAGGGTAGGGGTTTGCTTGGCTAAATCACCAGGTGAAAGAGGTTGCTTGATTTCCAAAAGCATCATTCAAGAAGCTTTATCCAAATGGTGATGGTACACACCAGTAGGTTAAATGTAAAAATATAATTAGGCCATAAAATAGTTTAAGAAGCAGCTGCATAAAAGGAATCAAAACTGCTTCTAAACACTGCTTCAACACATCAGGATCAAAAAGTTTGGCAGAAGTCTGTGGGGCCAGCTGAAGCCCAGTGTCTAAAAGCAGTGCTCAGGGAGAACAAGACCACTGCAGAGAAGCAGGGTGAATTCTTGGTGCCCATCGTCTCTTGTAGCACAAACCAGGAGATTCCCACACAGGAACCTTCTTGGGAGAGGACTCAGCCAGAGTGTCTCCAAAATTTGAGAGCATTGCATGGAAGAAGCCATGGCACAAATAGATGGGATAGGGCCCACCAGACTGCCAGGAGCAGATGGCAAGAGATTCAAGACAACCTAAAAATGGATGGATTCAATTACTGAGACAGTGACCACCTCGCTGAACACTTCCTTGGTACGTCAGGAAGCAAATGTGCCACCAAGGTTAAGAAAGGCGTTAAGAGGATCTGGGGACCTAGAAGCATGTAAGCCTGAGGCCTGTACCAGCCAAAATAATAAAAGTTTTAATAAAAGATCAAATTAGTGGACACCATAAAAAAATACGATCTGGATAGATATGATCTACTTGGTAAGAGCCAACATGGCTTCTGGAAATCCTGCCTTTCCAGTCTCTGGAAGTTCTTGAAAGAAGTAACAAATGTGTTGATAAAGGTTATCTAGTAAAGTCTCTCCCCACAGACTTTTAGGGAAAATAAGGAGCCAGGGGAAGGGGGAAGTCCTGGCATAGAGAAATAGCTGAAAGGTAGGAAACAGAGCACAGAAGAAATGGTCATTTCACTCAATAGAGGGAAGTTACCAGTGGAAATTTCAGGGATCCGCACTGAGGTCTGTTCTGTTCAAAACACCCATAAATAACATGGAAAAGGACATGAGCAGTGAGAGACAAAGGTCACAGACAATACGAAGTTGTTTAAAGTAAGAAGGGCAGGTTGTGACAAATTGCAGAAGCGTCTTACGAGACTGTATGAAATGTCAGGTGAAGTTTAGTGCAGCTAAAGATAGAGCAATAAAACGCCATGAAAACCAGTCCTAGTTTCACGTGTCAAATTTTGGTCCTTGAGTTGGCCATTTCCTATTGAGAAGCAAGGCTTTGAGAATAGGACAGACGACTCCATAAAGACACAATGGCAGTGCTGCAGAGCTGTGGAACTCCTTGCAGAAGAATGCAAAGGACAAAAGTAGTTTTAATCAGTTCAAGGGGAGACTGGACAAGTACTTTGAAAGACATTCATTGCAAGTCACATGACAAATTGCAATGGGTTCAGGAAAGCCTAGTGCCTCTGCCTCACTCCTCTCCTGCCCCACAGACCAGGCTGCTTTTGAACCCCTTCCCTCTGTGGTCCTCGGGGGCTTATGGGGAGGAGTGAAACCACAAATGGGGTTAACACCTGAGAGACTATGTGAGCTCTGAGAAGGCCAAGAGGAGATTGGGACAAGGTGGAAATGAGGCGATGGTGGCTGCACAGAGGAATGAGTATACATAGCTGATACAGAGCAGCTGGGTTGCTGCCTCCATCTTACACTACATACTTGTGGCGAAGCTGATATTTAGGACATGGCATGTCTGGAGCTGTACCTCACAAACTGACTAGGGATTTTAAAACAATTTGGTATGAGATAATTGCTGCTCATGAAGCCATATGTGAGGGCAGTGGAACAAAGACTAGATGTATCCAGTAATTACGAGAGACAGAAGAGCATACGTGTTCCCAGTGAAACTGCAGGTCTGCACCGAGAACCGGCAAAAAGGGTCTGACTGGTTTAGCTGGGAAGCAGGCAGAGGCTGACCGGTTGGGAAGAAAGTTGACTGGAGCAAGTGATGAGAGTTCATTTCTGCACATCAGACTCATCTTCTGGTAAATAGCAGAACTGGAACTTTCATTTTTTTACGAACTTTGTAGCATTAGTCCCCCATGCAGAAGATGCTGCATGTGTCCCTGCCCCAGCTGTTTCTCCTTGGTCACACGGGCACAAACACAACCCAACAAGCTCCAGGGCATCTCAGTTCCCAAGGAGGGTTGCAGATCCCAGTTCAGAAATCCTGGTGGGCCAAGCCACTGTGTTCACCCTCAGGCCTGACATGGTCCCAGTGCCCCAGGAGCCTCCCAGAAAGCCTCCCTAAAGGCACAGTCGATGGAAAGGCAAGGAGTATGGAGAAATGTGTTTTTGCAAGTTGGGCTGTCTCGGAAGCAGCACACCGCAGCTGTACTATCAATTATAAATTGAAAAAAATACCAGAAGAATGCTGAGGTTCATAGTCTGTGATTAGGCAGAAACCTTAATTTATGCTTGCCTGTATCCAGAGGATGTCTGCTACTCAGAGATGAGCCTACCAGCTTTTGCATGGGGAGCAAAAAAGAAGCAGATGCCATCAAAGCGATGTTCTGACTTGCTTCATTAAAACCAGCAGCTGCCACAAAGAAAGCTTCCTGCAGGACCACTAGTCAAACAGCATCCTCTTTCAGGCAGGCCTGATGGAAAGAGGAGATAAATCCCCACTTTTAGTGCCTCACTCTGACTCAGCTTCCTTTGGACAAACCATGCTGCGGTGAGTGCGTGAGGCCATGCACAGGGAGGGGAGGGGGCGTGAGGAGGAGGAGGGACACAGCGTGAGGAAGCTGGAGGGGAAACTCCCCATGTTTCCCACTTCTCAGCCACCAGCGCTTTGCCATGCTGAGCATCTGCAATCTGATTCCTGAGGTGAGGATCGGGGGTACCCGCTCCCCCCACGGATGCAGCACCTCCCTTCTTCGTCAGTGCAGGAGAGCAGGGTGGAAGGAAGAGTGTATAAATAAATAAAATGAAAAAAGCTCCCCAGCTCCAGAGATGCAGCAGCTGGAGATGCTCTGCACTTACAGAGCTAACCGTCCTCCTCCAAAAGACAAAAACCAAACTAAAACAGCAACAAGAGATGCTTAACTATTTTTAAACCTAATTACTTAGTATGTAAGTAAAGAAAACAGATCATCAAAACTACTTGCCTCCTCCTGGTCTGGCAATGATCATGAATCCTGTTTCATTAATGGCAGGAGCAATGACTTCTCTGTGAGGAAGTTAGACGTCTCTCTGTTTAGCAGGACAAGAAAGGCAGTGAGTTAAATGAATGTCTCTTGCTTCAGAAGGCATCAAAGAACAATTTTTTATAGCACATGGTAAAAAGAGGATTTGTTTGTGTAGTGTAATATATTATTATATTCTATTAAATATACTTTCCAAATATATATCCCCATCCTGTCCTAGTGCTTCTACAAGATGTCTATTTATGCTAATTTATACACCTCCAGATTCATAAAATGCTGCTATTTTTACTTCAAAGACTTTCTTGAGCATGAGCTGGAGATTTTCATTAGGCATTTTACATCACCTAGATGTTATTGCTTTTAAGTATCTTCAGAACACTAAAGAAATCTCTCTCCAAGCTTTTATTTAGTTGAAGCAAGCACCTGCAAGATATAAGCAGAATTATTTTCCTAGGAGACAGGTCTATCATGACTTCAGCCAGAGGGAATCTGTGTTTTATCTCACCTGATGCAATACCCCATGTAAGTCTTAATTCACACTTCACTTCTGGCAACCTCTAGGGCACCTTTAATGACTACTGGAAATCTTCTCTAGCAGGCTGTACATTTTAGGAAGAAATCCTTTGACTGAAATCAATGGTTTCTGGCTTCTGGAAAGGTTTTGCTCCTTGTTTCCAGCTACTACGTACTTGGAAACACTCCCAAGTGCTTCTGACTGTATAGTGGCTATAGAAATGCAATTCCACTGCCAGGGGTGCAGCCATAAAACCAGCTCAAAATCTCAGCAGTTCTCATTCTCTGCTGCCTTTTTTGCCTTGCCTGCCACCACTTACTAATAGTAGCATAAGACATGTACTTGCATGGTGAGTAAAAAGTCATACCTGATGTAAGACACCAGAGAATCAGTCTTGCCAGCTAGCGAACAGGGTTCCTGCCCAGATGATGTTCTTCTGAGAGGTCCCATACTGCCGATGTTTTGCAGAGAGATGTTAACACCTTCCCAGGAGGCACCAGCCAAAGGCATCTTCCAAAGTTTCCATCAGGGGCAAGAGTCTCTCCTCCATTTGCAGCACAGCAAAAGCATGTCTGAAGAGTCTTGAATTTCATCCACCTACGGAAGAAGAGGAGGTACTTCTAAATAATAAGAGCACCTCTGCGGCATTATAACACAAAACATTTCAAAGCCCTCATGCCTCTGTGGTGCTGCCTCTATTTTGCAGATGAAGGAACAGTAAAGCAAAAATCCATCTGTTCTGGATCAGAGAAGATCAATGCCAGAAATGAAGTCAGTTGTTCTGACTCCTTGAGTTAAGACCATGCCTTGCTAGTCTTTTAGACCAAAAGGCCATTGTTAAGCAAGAAAGAAGGAGGGACAGAGCTGTGTTACTATCGATCAGCTCTTGTGGTCATCCTGGAGCAGAGCACAGGCGGTTACATGGCAGCAGGGTCATGAAAGCGGCAGCCCCCATAGCACTGCAGTACCTGCCAAGTCCAGCCAGCAGGGAGCCCTCCTAAACATCAGGGTGCAATTTATACACATTTTACTACTATGCAAAACATTTTCTTAGTGTGCTTCTCACCTTTACAACTCATACTTCATGGAACCAGTTTTGAAATGGAATCCTAGAATTCAAAAAAAACCCAAAACAAACCAAAAAAACAACAACAACAAAAAAACACACACACACACAAAAAGAAACCTCCAGAGCTTCTGGGAAGTGTGAATGGACACCAAAAACAGTATTTTTGTACATGGAGAATCCACATGGAATTTTTCTTTCATGATTAATTTGTGAAGCTGTGCTGGTAAATTGGGAAAGAGGTTAGAAACTAATAGAGGAGATAATCTGGCACATTTGGGGAAAGTGAGAGAATTTTTCCTTTGGAGACTTCTATTTTTTAAAGAAATAGGGGATATCTGTCAGCTCAGAAGATTTCTATGTCTCTGCTCTGCATCATTAAAATCAGCCCTCTTGTAACCAGGAGAGAAAAGTCAGAGCTGTTTAATTTTCAAATTTGTTAAGAAGATGGAAGAAAATAAGGAATGCTTTTCTTCTTTGGTGAGCCACTACCCAGTACTGGTATAATTCTGAAAATAGGATGTCTCCATCAGAAACTCAGTTATTGTACCTCTTCGTCTGCTCTGAAATGCCTGCATTTTAAAAATAAACTACTGCAGCCCTCTGACGTGATGAAATCTAGTCACCACATCGCTGCTGTTACCCTGCTGCATGCTTCCGTCACGTTCAGGAGCACAGCAGAGCTCTTCACACCTCTCTCCTGCCAGATGAGAAGAGGCTTGTTCTTGGCTGGCTTGCGAGTAGCGTAAGCCCACATCTTCTAATCTGAGATCTCCTTGTAGTATGAGAAAGAACAGGATAGATCACACATTTGTACAGCAAAAGGATAAAGAAATAACTTTATAACTCAGATATGCAATTGGGGAAAAAAAAGTGGCAGAAGTGACTGGATTAAGGCTGTCCTGAAAGTCTCTATTTTCATCCCAAATTTCAATTTGATTTTTTTCTATTTTTCTTTCTGATTTAGCCAGACTAATATTGCAGACAGAGGCAATTTGTTTTGTTTTCTAAAATTGCTACCTAAGGAGAAAGAGATACTTCTGTTATGAAAACAGAGACTGGCACTTAGGGACTCCGAAGTGGCCTATTGCATGCCAACACACACAGTTTGCACAGACAAGTGCCCATTGGCACTTGCATGATTTTTGCAGGTGTGACACATGCATGTCTTTGAATACTCACTGCAGACCGAATTTATTACAAATTTAAGTGAGTTTTCCCTGATGTGTAAGAACTAGGGAAGTTATAGCACAGCTTTCAGTCTGACAAACAGTTTTGAATTTTACCTTGCAGCTTTTCCATTATAGCCAATGCAAAAATAGCCTTATGATTTATTTATACTACCAAAAACCCCCAGCAGTCATTAGTTACTTTATATTTCAAAAACCTCAAGTTCATCTGTGTAGTATTACTGATCTAGAAAGGGGAACATTGAGAAGCAGGGGTAGAACAAGTTTGGTCCAAGCCTGTAAATACGTCTGATAGCATCCATCACACCTAAACGCAGCTATCTAAAATATAGGGTCTGGTTCACCAGGGTCCTGCTACAGCAAGGGTAGGTCTCACTAAAAGGTGAATTATCCCATCCTAAAATTGATGTCTATGTTGAGATTCCAGTTGAATGAGCTTAGTCAAAAAGCCCGTTATGACAGTGCCTAAGCAATCTATCCTCCTAAGATGTGATTTCAGGACTCCCATTTTTCAGAGGACAGTTTGGCTTTCATTGAGCCCCTTCACAGCATGGTACAAATGCAGTATTTGAATTATCCCTCTGGAGATAACCTGAACTTGCCATAGCACATGAACACAAGACACTGTACAACTACTTCCTCTCTGTTTTAATATTTTAATTTATTTATGCATTTTGTTTGTTGGATTTTTAATTGCACTTTAATTTTTTGTTGTTTTTTAATCAAAACCTCATGCTTTTTTCCTATGCAATGATGAAGGAATGTAAGAGTCATTGGATCAGACTTGTAGATTAAGCCTGTGCTATTCTAGCGCAGACAGAAATAGAAGAAATGTTTTCCATATAAGGCCCACATTGTAAGCCTGGGAGCAAGAAAATAAACTGTATGGGAAGCAAGATTTCTGAAGTTAAAGCACCAAACAGAATAAAATTACACTGACAGGAACTTTTTAGAGGAGCTAGCTAAGGATGCTGGGATTTCCATGTTGTTCTAGATTTTCTCTCTTCCTTTTGGAACTGCCTATTTACTACACAGTGTTCAATATTGTTAATTAAGCATTTATCCCGCTCTCTAAAGCTGAACCACTGGTGGTTTCTTCTGGGACACCTCACTTCAAATTGTGCTTAGAGCAGAGGCTACTGAGCAGCTGGTGGGCTGATTGCAGTCCGAAGTATTGCTGCAGATCTGCCTTTCCAACTGAGAGGTACGCTATATACTGTCAAGGTGATATTAATACCAGTGCTACTAGAAACCACAAGAAATTATTGTGGTTTGCAGTTTCATTCCAAAGTCTCAACTCAATCCAGATGTATGTTTCAGGTCTGCACATTTTTTCAGGAAACCTGAACAAAATTCTTCAAAAATTGAGTTACTTCATGGTTTGTGATGAAAAAGGAAAAAAAAAAAAAACCAAAACCCAAACAAACCCCAAACAATGGAATTTAGAAAAGGAGGAAAGACCTAGTGGCTTTAACCAAATTCCTGTATGCAATTTCTGTATGCGATACACATCCTCACATAATATACACTTCAAAGAGCTAGAAACAAGTAAGGTGATGTTTGTAGGGAGAAATAATATGTTTTATTAGAGCAGCTGATCTAGTTAGCAAAAGCTTGGGACATGCAAGCTCTTCACCAGGTCTGAAACGGAGACTGCAAATTTCAAAGCTGAAGCTTTGAAGCTCCTGTCAGATTTGTAAAATGGCTGGACTCTGCCTGAGCAACAAGCATGAAACCTACCCACACAAAAGGCCCTCGAAGGCCACACCATCAGCATCCTACATCCTACAGCCTTCCTGGAGGCAGTATGCTTCACCCCAGGCCTGACCTGGTGGAAACCACTCAGGGGAACGAGAACGACCACCATGGGCTGGGGTGAACTCAGACGGACAATGGACAGACCTCTTACCAGAAGGAGAGCTTTTCTCACGCAACAGCTATTCTAGCCCTTCAATCCTGGCTCTCAAGAAAAAGCTATAAAATATTTTAAACTGGTGGAACTTTACTGGATGTTACGAATCATGGATTTAGCTGGTTATTTAGTCCAATAAGATTCCCCCTTCTAACTTCACTCTGGCTCCTGCTCTCTCTTTTTCCCTTGAGATAACCACGTTATCACCTCTCCATCTGCAGTATCCCACCCTTTGCTTCATGGGAACAGACAGTGTTTGTACACACGTGGGCCATCCAATTACCATATCTACTGAAACATGAACAGGTTGTTCCCAGTTTGTACTCAGCGTTAACATTTACTGCCTCTACTTCAAATCTGATGTTCAGAAGACATCAAGACATAGGAATACCCTATCTGCCTTGGAAGTTTGTTCTACAATATGATCATCCTCACAGATACAAATTTGTCTCTCTCTCTCCCCTCTCAATGCCTTTTTTTTGCTTTGGAAGAGCCCTTGAATATCCCATGAATGTAATTAGACAAAATGATCATGCCATATCTGTCTTTCTTCTGAATAACCAGCCAGAATGAGCAGTTTACAGTACCTCACTATACGCATTGTCTCAACCTCCAAAATCTATTTCTGGCTCTTTTCTGCACCCTGTGAAGTCATCAGATGTGGAAAGGGCTTTGCAGGAGTGGGACGATCAATGCTATACTTAGATTTGCAACCTCCTTTCTGATCTTTTCACTGCTCTTCTCCTGTCATGTTAGGTCATGTATGGTCTCCTTGCTCTACAGCCCTGCTATACTGAGTTGTTTTCAATCACAGAAACTCTAAATAATTTTCATAGATATTGCTTTTAGGACACAGCCTCTCCTTTTGTTATATAGTTTTGCTCCTAACTGGAAAATTCAAATTTTATCATATTAAACCAGACTAACAGCTCTGGATAATTTTTGTAATTGAATCTAGCATCAGGTTTTTCATTATATGAAATTTGGATTAATAGCTGTCCAACCCATCCAAATATCTTTTAAAACATGATCAAATTAACTTTCTTTGACACTTTTGAAATTAACATGGTATTCCAAGATTTATAACAACTAAGCATCAGCAAATGAAAGATTTAATCTGCCAGCTATTAAAAATATTTATTTCTAATAGCTGTTGTCCAACAGCTTACTTAGTCTTTAACAGACAGCAGTCATTTATCATCCTCATGTGGTGGTAGCCCATTACCTTGCTCTTTCCTAAATGGAAAATAGTGGGTTTTGTTGAATATTTTATTCTATATCATTACTACCTCTCTTTCAAATAATGGTCCTATATCATTGCTTCTGTTTCTCTTGTTCCTGATACAAGTAAAAAGTTTTTCTTTTCACTGTCCTTTGCTTCACTAGTCACATTGGTGCCAGCTTGCCATGCCAGTGATGTTTTCATCTTCCCTCTTCAGTGTTTCCTACTACAGAACCTGCAATTCCTATTCATTGGCATTTTGGGGGGGATACTTGCTATTTATTTTATTTATAACTTGTTCTCAGTTCACCACTGCACGAGAATGAGCTTTAAACCAAAGTTGTCTTCTCTGCTGACTGACTTCCCTAGCTATGTTTATTTTGTCCATCTAAGCAGCTCCTTCTAAAGAATTCCCAGGATCCACTCACATTTTTAATGTCCACACTCTTCCTCACAGGATTTTCACTTGCAATGCTCCTCAGCTGGACAACACCAGCAGGTTGAAGCGTAGGGTAACTCCCAGGTGGATCCACCTCGCTAACTGCTGGCCCCAGCTGCCAGCACCTACAGCTCAGGGAGGTGGAAAACTTCACCCCTGACAGATGAACCTTTCCGATGCCCTCTCTAGCATCATTTGACACACTTTGGTATATGGAGTTTGTCTTTCAGACACTGCACTGGATGCTACTACAGTGGAGGCAAAGTAATTTAAAATCCTTTTCCATTTTGTGTGATTCCTAAAGATGCTGATGTTAAGCCAGAGGAATTCCCTCCATGCCCTAAGTCTCACTGGTATGGGACAGGGGAAGGACATGACTTAAATTTGCAGACAGACAAACCTCTGCAGGTGAAAACAGTGGTACAATGCATATCCATTACAGCTCCCTTGTAGGGAGCTGTAGGACTTAGGAATTCCATTGAGGAATAAATTATTTTCAGTCTCAGAGAGTGCCTTATTTTTAATTTTTAGCTGTAAATTCTCTTCTTCCTGCAGAGATCAGACACAAAAATAGCTTGTTTTCTTGGAAATTCAATTTTCCGTTAATTCACTGGAAGATGGCGGAAGATGCTCAGTCCACCCCATGGGCACAGCATGTTTCACTTAAATGCTCATTAACAAAAGGAATTAGGGATGCAGTGCAATGCTGTGCGAAGTCCTACCAAGCAACTGTGATCCCCCCTCCCTGCCATGGCTCTGCAATGGCAGATGAAGAGGAAAGCAGCTAAACGAGCGTGATCTCCTTGCAAGGAAGATGTAGGAGTATCTGTAGTGAGTTAGGAGATGTACTTGCATGTCTATAGGCAAGAGAAAGACCGGGCAATTTAGTTCCTATCTGGGATGGACTAAGAGCCTGCTACAGTGATATTTGGGATTATCCTGCAGAGAGATTCCAGCACAATTTTATGCAGTTATCACAACTCTGGAGCTCCTAGGCAGGAGCAAACACAAGCTCATTAGCACAACATTACAAACTGGCAGGTCTGGGTAGGTCAAATGACTGGGTAGGAATAATTCTGTCTAGCATTTTTATGTGATCTCAGAGCACACACTCAAACTGTGCAAAATTTACTTTGTGATATAGTAAAGTCTAAACACTTCAAACATTTTTAAAGTTTCCTGAGGCTTGTCAGAGCCCTGTCCCACTTTATTGAGTAGCATGTTTAACTTTATGAGTCTATCAGATGAATTCTAAAGTAAATAATATTTGAACAAGATGAAGAACATAAAGTTGCAAAATAAAAAGCTTTTTTAAAAGCATCCTATTACTTTGTTCAAATACCCCAGCATTAGAGTGCTTGGAAACCTCTTAGAGCTAAGTGTGCATTTTTAAATAACGTAAGTTGTTCAGGCTGCAGTTACTGAATTCCAGCTTGACACTGAGCACTTAAAGAGTTTAGAGAATCCAGACTCTCTTATCAGCTTGCAGACAAGGGCACTAAATGTCATGTGGGCTTCCTTTTGGCTTGTAGCCACAAGCTGCACATAGTATTTAATGTAGTCTCTGGTTCTTAAAGTATTAGGAAAACCTGAAAACAAAGTGCCTGCCATTAGTGAAATTGGTGCTGTCTTTTGACATTCTACAGTATGCATTTCTGGTTTGGTATGCCTCAAAACTTCCCTAAAAACAGAGGCAGGGGGTTGCCTGTAACTTCTTCACAAGATACAGATAAAATTTTCAGTGAAGGTCCTGGAAGCATGTGTTCCCATTTTCCATCCATATGCTTAGTATGTTGATTAAATAACCCACTTTGCTATGTTTTTATGTCCCACACTTTACCAGAAAATAAGATATGGATCATGTGCATTACAGTAATGATTGTGGCATTTCTTTTGTACGTAGTAAAATATTTTAATTATGGAGTTAAATTCACCATAACTTAATGTTTAAACACAAAAAGATAGTAAGGAAAGATGATAAAATCATTAAATCTGTTCAATATACTTTTTATTTTTAAGAATTAATTTTTTTACATCATCAGATGCCTAATATTATAGAAAGGAAAGCATTGCTCGGAAAAGCTAGGGAAGAAAAATAAACTCTATCCCAGCTGAAATCAGGACAGACATCTAGCTTTTCCAAGTAATGCTTTCCTTTCTGTAATATTAGAGATTAAAATGGCCTCATTTCTTTTAACATAGGCTGTTATCTGTTTGTAGCTTTTTATGCCAGTCTTTCTATAAATACTTATTGATGTATGGAATAGCCCTTTGGCCAGTCTGTGTCAGCTGTCCTGGCTGTGCCCCCTCCCAGCTTCTTGTGCACCGGGCGGAGCACGGGAAGCTACAAAATCCTTGACTAGTGTAAGCACTACTTAGCAACAACTGAAACATCAGTGTGTTATCAACATTATTCTCATCCTAAATCCAAAACACAGCACTATACCAGCTACTAGAAAGAAAAATCAACTCTATCCCAGCTGAAACCAGGACAATGTCAAACATCAATAAGCATTTATAGAAAGACTGGCATAAAAATCTACAAACAGATAATAGCCTATGTTAAAAGAAATGAGGCCAGTTTAGTCTCAGTAGTAGTATTAGAATGAAGCAGTAGGAAAAAAGGTCAGAGATATCCACTAAATTATAAATTACAAGAGGGAAAAAAAGCATATTATTCTTAATACAACTCTAACCACGAACACCCCTCACAAACGTTGGCATTTCCAAAGGTTTTGTGAAAATAATATTCCATTTTGCTTCCAAGAACTTCTGTGATATTTCTGTCCCCTTTTGAGCATGGTGTTATCAGATCTAATCCATAACTCCTGCTCTGTGTTTACCCCAGACTAGAGTCTCTTCCATTCAAGCTGCTTCACAGCATCCAGACCTACTCCAGTCATAGGATGACCCCTGCTTTATAATAATCTAGGTAAATTCTCATTTCTAGTCACATTTATCTCCATTCCTCCTATTTGGTCTCTTTTCAGCGATATGTGACCTTTGCCTATATGAAGATATTTGCCCACTTCTAACCAAAGGGAGCACAGATGAGGAAAAATATCTGGACTTTCACAGGAAGTAAAAAAAGGATGTTTAAATTGGGTACTGGTGGGAGACTTCCAGGTGTGCTTTTGGGGCAGTTTCCCACACTTCAGCCTATGATGCTATAGCTGTGTTGGTGTTGGCCACACAGGAAAGGTGATATTCCCAGAAAAACATCCTATAGCATGACTGTAATATGCACCTCAGGCAACCACCATGTTGCGTGATGTCGAGGGACATCCTTGAGGAACTGGAGAATATCTCTCGGGTCCCTTCTCAGGCTGGAATTTGGATCCTGGATACTGAGGTGAGAGCACCTGCTGTGTTACAAACAATTATGAAATTGTTCAACATCCTATATTTTTTCATGGTGCCAGCCTGACCACAGCCCAGTGCTGAGAGGCTACCTCAAGGACCAAAGTGGCAACAGCACGGACGCTATGTCTCTCTAGGTACCTGGTCCAATATAAATGGCATCAGTGGCATCCCTAAGCCTCAGTTCAGCTGCTCCAAAGCCTCCCTCCAGGCTTTTGCATCACTTTTATGGGGCCCAAGGCATCTCAGCTCCTCCAGATCTGGGGAGTGATCCCTTGAGAATCTGGAGGACTCAGAGCAAGTTGCCTGAGCTGTAGGCCCGTGCTGCCTCCCAGCCTGGCTGCGAGCTTGGTGCTGTGCTCGGGCACCATGCGGCTTGGCAGTCCCCTGCCCCAGTGGCCCTGTGCCACCTTCCATTGCAGCATTCCCTGCAGATGGCACTCCTCTCAGCCAACCATAGGCACCTAAACTGGCCTAGCTATTGAGAGTAAAATTAAATAACATAAAATACAATTAAGTTCATTGGGGAAGCCAGTTCCAGGGGTAACTCACTGCATCCTAAAAAAGGGTTTTTTTCAAGACCTTTGGGCACTAAAACACAGATGCAGCAATACAGACTGAGCATTGTGTTTTAGCTCAGTCATAGGGTGAGCATCTAGGCGTCAGCTGTGTCTTATGCAAGAAAGCAAGTAATTGTCTGCATTTACAAAACAGGCAAATTTGTAGGAAAATTGCATGTTCTGAAACTGATTTTGTTGAAAATCTGTATTTCCTTTCCACATATGGGTTTCTTACTTTCTTTTATGCATTTTGACATTATGTACACAAAAGGGCTTTAATTCAATTACTTCTCTCAGTATTAAATTATTCTGACATTGTTTATTCCATTACTTCTTCTACAAATTTGAGGAGGGTTGAACATGGGTTTTAATTCTGTCTGTCAGTTCCTGATTCATTGCCATTGCAATGTACATCATTTGAAGTGGGAAATACTAGCAAAAGCTGGAAATTGCTCAGGGACATACTACTGGATGCACCCAGACTGACAATCTGGAGAGAGAGAGGGGAAAAACAGTTATTCTGGCCACAAAAACATCCTGGTTAGAGGGAGATCTGAACAGAACAACAGAAGTGAAACATTTATTTTTGAATATAAAATGAAAGTTAATAACAACACGTGAGGTACAAATTGAAATTGGAGCCAACTGATAAAACAGACAAAAGGTAAAGAAATGAATGAAAATACAGGCATCAGTGGCATTAATAATGCAGTGTATAAAATGTGTCAGGAAGAAAAGGAGCTCAAACAAAGGGTTTGTGGATATTTAATAGATGCTTTTGCCTTCAGAACAAAGTGGGAGAACTGATTCAATTCATAGGACATAGATGCACTGGAAAGCTAATCATCTTTCATGAAGGAGGATTCAAGCCAGAATCTACTAAAATTAAATGTTCTTAAATCAAAAGGACCGACTAACTTACCCTAAAGGGTCCTAAAGGCTGGGAAATTGCTGAAATTAATACTTTAGGAGTAAACACATTGGCATTTCCCCTGGCTTTGATACATTCTTACTTTTCCAAGACTGAAAAAGGAGGAGAGGATCTACCCAGGAACTGCCACATTGCTTCTCTACCCAAGCAAAATAATGGACCATATTGTCTATAAATATGAGAGTGATACAGAACCAGCATAGGCATGCACGGTTTCATGGAGCACAGATCTTGTCAAACAAACCATTTCTGTTTTGGAGAAGATGGCATTTCTTGTTGATAAAGGCAACCATGTTGACTGATGCAGTTTATTTGAACTTCTCCAAAGTGTTTGGCTTGGTACTACACTAAACTTTAACTCAAATATTTATACAGAAATAAATGGGCATGCCCGAGATTAAAAATCTGGCGCTCTTATGATCTCTGCTATGTTAGTATTTTTACCAATGCAATGCAATGGTGTGGGCAGCAGGGCAGATACCGAAGCGATGCAGGCAGTGACAAGGCAGTGACAAGGGAGGCTCACAGCACGCCGGGGTGGTCACTTCAGGAATGAAGCAGCCGCAAGGGGACCCGACCGTGGTTAAGTCATCCATGGCAAAGATACCCAGGAGTGGGGAGACCATTTGATGCTGCTCACAGACAGCATAGGAAAGCCAAGGGCTTCCTCGCTTTTGCCACTACGTAAGAACCAGTGGCTGCCGATAAGGAGGAGTAACTAAACTTGGCCTGACTTACCGGAGGTAGTAGGCTCATCACTGCCCGGGGTCTTTGCAATGAGATTTGAGCTAGTGTGTGTGTCTGTGCCTGTGCGTGTTAGAAACATGCATGAAGTCAGCTTTTAGGAGGAAAGAAATCTGCAGCCTGTGGAGACCCACCTGGGTCTTGCTTGTGGGCACCAGCTCTTTGAATCTGTGAATGGTTTTCCGAGTCCTGAGGGCTTTTATCTCAAATGCTCCCACAGACTGAATTGTGAGTATAAATGCACATGGTAATGAGGTCTGAAACATTTCACGTAAGGTCTAAAAAACTGTAACTCAAAGTCAACGTAACATACGTTTTCCATACAGGCTAAAAAATAACCTTTTTTTTTTTAAAAAATTGGCATTTTTACTTAAATATTCTAATCTTGTGAATTACCATAGACCTAAGAAAGATGTGTAAACAATTAACTTTACAAGATATGTTTTTACGTATACAGGAATGGTGAAATCTTTGTCACTTTCATGTTCAAATATGGTGCCTTAATAGTACAGGTTAGCCTGATGCACTCAAGTCTGCATTTTTACAGTCATTTCTATGTGTTTACATCAAATAGTTATAACAGCAGTAAAATAGGTGCTAAAAGCTTATAGCTAAACTCAGACTAGCCATGGAAACATCATACATGTTTTCACAGTTCACATGCTGTTACTTTAAAAAAATAGAGCAAAAAGGCACGCGAACATAGCTGAATCAAATAACAACACATGAAACAGAAAACAATATGTGGTGCAATTTCCATGACTCTGGATTTTAAGGAACAGTTGTCCTACACAGCAGGCTTTGCATTTGCAAACACAGTAGGATTAGAATAATTCCCTATTTCCTGGGACTGCTGTGTTTAATTTTTTCATTCCTACAGCAACCTATAGCATTTCCAAGGGCAGATTAGGCCTCGACTTCTAAGGCAAAGAGAACATTTTTATATACCACAGAGGAGTAAAAAATAACCTCACTAATTTTCTGCTTTGTTGGTCATCTCTAATAGTCAAAAATAAGTGGAGTGCAAGAACGGTAAGCTGATGCAGATTTCAACTTTTGTCAGAGAGATGCATCCAGATAATACATACAGAGCACAAATAGCACTTAACCTTACAGCCTAAACCAGAAATATTTTTGGTTAAAAAATTCACTAATATACAAAGGAAGTAAACATTACAATTTGAAGAACGTGGGAGTAAATGGGTGCCTTTCACCATGGAGAAAGCTGGAAAAAACTTACTGGAAGAGAAATTCACTCATGGTTGTTCAGTATATGCTATCCAAGCATAATTTAATATACTTTTTCATATTGGTAAAAGAAGCCAACTCCACTCGGCCACTGTTCAAATGTTTCTGGAGTAAAATGCTTATTCTATGTAACCTTCAGGAAAATAAAATAAAATACTGCTAGAACCAAACAGCCAAAGTACATATGCTTGGGATCACCACTAAATAGCATCACGCTGCTGTCACACCCTCGCTCCTGGGAACCTGCAGAGCTATAGATGTGGCAGCCTGGATAATAAATAGGCCAATACACCTGCCTGAACATCAAAGTAAAAGAAAAAAAGTTGCTTAATTAGACAGTTTAGATCATTTATGATTTTCTGTTTAAGCGTGTAATAGATTTCTGCTCTCTTGTATTAGATTTCATAAACATCTGCACTGGACCAGAAAACCTGAAATGGAGCTGTAACCAAGCCCCGGCAGTGACCCTGCATGGATGACCAAAGACATCACTGATGGCTACCCTGGCAGGTAGGTGTGAGCCGGGTATGGTCCATGGCAGGACCTGCTCCTTGATGGACGCTGCCCTAGGTTGGGCTGCCTCACAGTATCCCCTCCATCCATCCATCTGTCCATCTGCTCCGTGTGTCAGCGATGCCTGTTCAGAGACTGGTCTCAAGCACTTGCCCCTGTACAAATGAGAGACAGCTGCCCTGGCAGGACAAAACGAACAGGCAAGGAGACAGTGAGACCAGCTTCTGCTCTGCTGCTGCTGGGCAGCCCGCTGCACCATCAGAGGTCACAGATCTCGATCATAAGCCAGTACGAGTCTAAATTTCCACTGACTTTAACAGGCCATGATTTTGTACACGTCATTTTAAGTCTAACATGCAGACAGTATTTCTCCTTCCTTATTTGTCTTCAGCAACATTTAAAATAGGTTTATCCTGGCTATGTAGGTCAAAGAAGATTCGTTTCAGTTCCCAAAGCTTAATAAAGAACTATTAAATGCTAAATCAAGTATTGAAACCACATTTCTCGGCCAGATTTCACAGATGTATAGCATTTAATAACTTAAGATCTCTTGACTTCCTCTTATTGAATTTCTGTTTTCTTTAATTGTGGGAGTTAATTAACAAGAGCACAATAAAAGTGAAATGGTAACCATTACTTAGGCAGCATTAGCAAACCAGTCACCCTGAAGTGGCATTTAAACTGCTTTACTTTCTCCCTGTGAAGTGGGAAACAATTGTTAACAGAGCAGCTGTAACTTCATGGAAAGCTTCAGTTTTTAACGTACCTTTTGGTACCACTTGATTGTTTTCAATGTTACTTGAAGACATTTAGGAAGGATAACCTTAAGGAGCTGAGAAATCACATCTTTCTGACTTTACAATCACTCTGTGTGCAAAGCTGTGCAGTTTAAATTCAGATCAGTCTAAAAGATAACTGTTCCTCTAGGCTCAATTTCACATTATTTTTCAAATAGCTTATTTAATTGCTCTTTTTGTTATGTTCTGCCAGGATGAGTGACCTTAGCTAATAATCAGTTATTTTTTAATAAATTTACTACCCCGTTTAATTAACTTTTTGTTATACTGTACTTGGAGTTATTGAATGGATTAGCCTGTCCCAGCTAACATGTTTCCCTGCAGAGAAGGTGGTAAAGGAGTGTGGAATAAGCCTTATTGCCATACTGGGGCAAAAAGTTGAAGAGCAGTTTATCCATCAAATGAAAGTTCAAAGCCCAATGTGTTAATACAGACTTAGTGTTTAGAGAAATAGTGTGAGCCAGTCTTGAGAGAAACAAACATCAAGCTGCTTTATTGATGTTCGCTTTGTTTGATGTAAGTTTTAATCTAAATGGGAAAGTTTTGCCTTCTTCTGTGATGTGCGGTTGGTGCGACCTCATCCCTGGAGGGGTAGAGTGAGTAATTGCCATCCAATGCCCAGAAGACGTTTATTTTACAATAAAAATAAAACAAGTTTGATAGAAGAAAACCATTCCCCCACCACCACTGCCAAACCGGCTGGGAGGATCCTCCGCAATTATTCTCTGCTCTCCCGAACCAGGCAGTGCGGCTTTTTCTCTCTTAATTCAGTTCAGCACTCAGCTTTGATTTCGGAAATCCTATCATCATCATGGCTTGTAAAGAGAGCACAAAAGTGAGCAAAGCCTGCTTTGAATTAGAGAATTACAGAGAAACACTGCTAGTTAAGAAAAATGTAAGCTTGTGATCTTTTTATCTTGGGCTGCTAGACCCGCAGCAACAGCTAAAGTATGTCCAGAGAGTGGGAACAAAGGTGGTTTAACCCTTTGGAGCCATCCCCGCTACCAGAGAGCTGAACCCAGCCTGCCAGGCAGGTCTGGCAGCCAGAGCTCTCTGCAGCTCATCTGAATTGTGGGTGAGCTCCCTTCTCTGTTCAGCATGGAAAACGTCTCCACTGATTCCATCATCTGCAGGATTTCCATTTGGTTTGCACCTCCAAGGTAGCACAAATCCTGGAAGTAAAGGCAGAAAATCTGGCTGGCTGCCTGGATTCATGGCAGGACACCAAGGGCAGCCCACCAAAATACTGCGCCCAGCTCCATCCTGCCGTCCAAGGCACGGTCCAACTGGGCTGCGTGGCCACAGCCTCCTGGGGCCAATGCACGGGAATCGAGAGGCAGCAAATAAGTCTCATTTGAAGAGAAGGTGAATATGCAGAGGCAAGCACCATGCGTATATAGTCCTCTCTTTCACTCTTTCTTTCCACCTCCTTTCCTGTAGGTAGCTGCTGTAGGAGTTCATAGGCGTATAGAATCATAGAATCATTAAGGTTGGAAAAGACCCTTAAGATCATCGAGTCCAACCATTAACCCAGCACTGCCAAGCCCACCACTAAACCATGTCCCTAAGCACCACGTCTACCCGTCTTTTAAATACCTCCAGGGATGGGGACTCAACCACTTCCCTGGGCAGCCTGTTCCAATGCCTGACTGCCCTTTCGGTGAAGAAGTTTTTCCTAATATCCAACCTAAACCTCCCCTGGCGCAGCTTGAGGCCGTTTCCTCTCGTCCTATCGCTTGTTACTTGGGAGAAAAAAAAAGATTACGAGAGCGCTCGACAATTAAAATATTCCCCACAAAGCTGGAACATTTGTAGGCTCATCTGCTCACCTTGCAGTCCCAAAGGGCACAGAGCTGGCCAGTGTGAGCACATGGCAAGAGAGGAGACCCAGCCATGGGGCTCTGAAACTCATTTCATTCTTGAACAGCTTCACATCAGAAATATCACTTCATAGCACCTCCCATCATGTCAGTCCAGTGTCAAAGAATATGTGGACTTGGACTGTACAAGTATCCAAAATGTTAATACAACCAAAATGAACCTGCACTTCTTTTTATCAAGATACTATATTGGCAACTGCAGCAAAAAAACCCCACATCTAGTGAGATTTTGTTTAAGCCTCTTAGAGTTATAAAATGGGTAGATTTTTAAAAAAATCTCTAAAGCAAGAGTTTTCCTTTCTATTTCACAGTTAGTACCAAACAAAATCAGGAAATTATTTTCAGAGAGATTTATATTGTAGAACTGAACTTATATATTATAAATTATATTTAGGAATCCTCTGAGGGTACATGTTGTAACATATCACAGAAATCCTGTGAGCCAGTATGGATTTGTAAAAAGTAAATCATGCTTGACTAACCCAATTACCTTTTTTTTGTAGGATTAATGTAGAGGAGAACCAGGAGGCATAACTGTAGCTGGATCTCTAGAAAGGTATTGAAAATTTCACATGATAAATTAGGGACCCACTTCTCTAAATAGGATTTTGAGTGAATGAAACAGGAATGAAATCATATGTTGAAATCAGATTTCAGAAAAAAAAATAAAAGAGCATGCTTTCATGAAAAAAAATTCTGGACTTCGCAACATGCAAAATCCACTTGGCATCTCTTTCACAGTTTCCCTGCTGCTGAGTAGGGCTGGGGAGCTGGCCCTCACGGACTGGTTGGACTGAAGCAGAAACCCTTCCCCACAGGCCTGGTGTCTTTTCATCTACTGCAGTGACTCCACAGCATGGACACAGGTGGAATCCCCCCTTCCACATACCCAATGATTACCCAATGATTTTCACCTTGTTTCTCAGCTAAATTATTTATTATATACCAAGTCTGCCTTGTGCTACCTATTGCATCCCAAAAGAAATAGTTTTCCACCTCTTTCAAGGCTGTGTCCCATTCAGATAGTAATATTAATCTCTAAATCTGAAGAGAATAAGCTAAAAGACTCCTAAAGAAACAAAACTGACCCTACAAAACATTTATGAAGTCTGTAATCAAATTAAGCCCTAACACATGCTTCAGAGGCACTTGAAAGCTTGCATGCATCTGACTTTTTGTCCAGCTAGACCAATAAAAGAAACTTCACTATGCAGATAAAGCCTTTGCACAATACTGGATTTTAAAGCTCAGTCAACGCAGACTTTTTCTATACAAAGAAATACTAAAACCCATCATCATTCAATTGTAGTTGCACTCGCCCTAACTGATGACTGCTCTTGTAGCTGAAGCTAACAATAAACATTTGCTCATCAAAGGCTGCTCAGCCCATCTGCTTCCAGACATTATTTCCAGTTAAAACTTTGTCCTCAGAAAATAAGAAATTCATATGCGTACAGTACAGAGACAAATATGTGTTTATATGTAGGCTGTGCTCTGTGCAAAGTATATGTGTGTAAAGGAATAGATATATATTTACTGACATGGTATCTGACTTCAGCCCAGGTAAGACCAAGACAGCACCAATGTTGGTTAGCACCTGGGCCACGAGCAGAATGGCTTCCCAAGGCTGCCCTGCCCTCCATGGAGACTCATGTAAATCCAATTTATATAGAGCTAATTAGGGATGGAAATGGCTTCACTCTGGTTTGGGAGGCTGGCAAGAAACTTTAACATTCATCCCAGGACCATGCACTGCATTCACCAGAGTTACTGTCATAGACCAAAATCATCTTCACCCCTGGAAAAGCTGTGGCTCAATGCAGCTGCTCACACAGTTCACCGAGGAGCTCCAGCAGCTGTATCCCAAACCAGACACTGAAACAGTCCTGGCAGTGGGGCAGCCCTATGTCCCAGACACCGAAGGTACACAGCCCCATCTCCCTGTGTGCTCTGCATACAGCAGCACAATGATGGGGGCTCAGGTTATGCCCAAACGAAGTGGCAAAGAACGCTGTGTTGCCATCTCTCAGAAGCTCTGATTTAACATCATAGACTCAAGAGGGCACCTGTGCCTGTTATGCTGTGTCTGCAAATCCCACAGCACCATCCCTTACCTAACAAGAAGTACTTCTAGCAGAGGCCCCAGACAGCTTCTCTCTCTGCCATGGGGATGCCGTTTTGACAAAAGCTGGATGGACAGGTTAGAGGATCATCTGGGCAGCCATAACCATAGCAGGATCTGTCCCATCCACACTGCAAAGAGGGCTGTACTTTGCCACAAGCTAACAGGCAAAATCAATCAAGCTGTCCAACTTCCCCTCCGAGATCACGTTCTGGTCTCTTCCAAAGGCTCCAAAACAAACGTGAGCTTGGGTTCAAAAAATAAGAGTGTGAGACAGATTAATGCTTGCACACAGGCTTGCATTTAAGCTATAACACAGATGTCCCCAGCCATGTCCCTAAACCCAGCTGTGTCACCAGGTAATGGGAAGGTTGCATGACAAAGAGGAACAGCAGATGAAGCACAGTATCAGCATTAGTCACTGGTGCAGTCCTACCTCTGACAGAGACCTGCCTAGATCAAACTGCCCTCACGCTGAACTGGCCAAATTAAGGTTTTATACAGTTTTAGCCGAGCTTTGGGTCAAGTTATGTTTCTGCGTGCTAAGTGCCTGAGATGCCTAGGCATCTGCTTTTAATGCCTCAATGGACAAGCCACCTTAGATAACTAAGGGATGTCACATACCACTTTCCATTGCCAGGAGGTTGTAATATTGCACCTGCAAGCTTCTCAGGGTCTAGCTGAGTCTGAAGCCATCGGTCTTCCTTAGCTAATGGAGTCACTTCACTCACAATGCCCAAACCAAGCCTTTGTCCCTTCCATTCACAAACAACATAAATCCTTAGAGAAAGCAACAGAGGAAGACTCTGCTCCATGTAACTCCAACTGACCAGCTGTAAACTTGGATTGGAAATTAGAAGCTGGTTCCTAACCATCAGAGGACTGTAGTTCTGCAACTACCTACCAGGAGGAATAGTGGAGGCACAAAACCTGACTGGTTTTAAAATGAGGTTCGATAATTTTATTAACAGCACTACACTGTTGGTTGCTGCTAGAGCTGGGCGCTGGGCTCAAGCTGGAATATCCCTTTCAATCCCATGGGGAGAGACCAGGATCCTCTTGTCTGCTGCATAGTACTTTAACTATCAAGGATGCTTATCCCCTGGTGGCTAGGCATATTTTTAATCCTAGCCTTCTTTGCGCTGACTGTAATTCAGATTGGCAGTAGGGCCAATAATTTCCCTGGTTTGATCTGTCCATCAAGAGCAGGAAATGCAGACGATGCGCAGGCTGCTGTCGTACTCACCCACCCGGACCTGTGTTTTATATTAACACTCCTTCCCATGGGAGAGCAAGTTCCACCTAAAGGTCCCTCTCACCCCTCAATTGATTTTCCAGGAGTTTGTCCATACACAAATGCAGCTTTTTTTGCTTCATTGCTGGCTAAGTCAACTCAGTACACCATGCATTTTTTACCAGCTTAAAGCATGCACTTGAACTGTTATTTTATATGAGCTGACACTTTTTACTTCATGGTACCAATAACTAAACTTCTACTGGATGTTATGGAGAGTTTTGCCATGACATGGTTTTATGTATTCATCATGCACTGTTGAACGTATTTCTACTAGACCAGTTCAAATCGAAAGTACTGGATTTTTTTATAGGTGCAATAGTCTTTAAAAAAAAAGTAAAGGGAAGAATCGATATGAATCAATGAAGTAATCCCTCCATCCTTACAAAACAGCAGAGAAGTAATATTTGCCATTCCCTTGTAAGAATTCTGCACACATCATGCTTGGTCTCAATTTGATAAGATTCAGAAGATGCCAATTCCCAGAGCAAAGCTCTGGACTAGGTAGGAGCAAGGGGAAATGCTGAAGAACTGTTTTTACAAACCAGGGATAGTTATGAATTTCTGGTTAAGTCAGAGTAGTATTTGCCATATGTGAGATCATTTCCAAAGACAAAGGAAGGAGGGCAACTTTTTCAAAATCCATAAAGACACAGGACTTCAGAAATGCTCAGGCTTTTAGCTGCCTTGTTACTTGACCACATCCACCTGAGGCATTGCTAAGTCACTGCCTAACTTTATGGGCACCCCTGTTTGGCCAGTAGACTCTCTGAAGCCATTGGAGCCCAGACATCTAAGAGCTAAGAGACTACTCCAGCTGAAGCACAGTAGTCAAATTATCTAAACACCCATTTAATTAAAAGCAGTCCATTCCCAGTCTTAAAGTCTAGAAGGGAGGGTACCTGTTTGAAATGTGAAGACCGAGGCTCATGCTCCTCTGTAATGGCTTCTAGATGTCAGCAGCATGGTGCCTGTTGCATCCTCCAGGCTGTGAGATGGAGTCACCCCTTTAAATCTCTCCCTACCCCAGGATGTGGGGTAGGATATGGGACATGTGGAAGTTGATCTGGTCTTGTGAAAGGATGCCTTCAGACAGGTGAGGATCCAGGCCTAGAGTGCTGTTGGAGCCCTTGGTTTACATCATCAAATGTTGTTTTTACTTTCTAGCTGGTTTCCATATTATTTTAAGTCACTGGTGCTCGAACGTTTGGCTTTGTCACAAAATACCGACCTCAATATAACAGCCACTGCGTGCAAAATATCCACACTGAACAGTTCCCATGACTGATGTAAGTTAAATCTCAATCTACCCATCTCCTTAAATGGAGGAATAAAATTTAGAAAAGCCCTACTTCAGCAACAGCAGTGGAAGTACAGTCACAGATGTCTATAGATTACCTCTCTGGCCTTGTCTATGGTAACACAAGCCAAAAGTAGCTGCAAGCTTGCACTTGAATTCTCCAGATGAAGAATGTCAATTTAATTGAACCCAGGTGATACCAATAAGGAGAAATCCTCCCTGCTACAGTAGAGACCATTGAAATCAGCACCCCCCAGCAGAGACAGTCTGCAGGAGATAAGGAATTCTCTTTGCTTGAACTTGGCCCATTTTCTTCCCTACTGTGATGAAATCCATGGCCAACAACAGAGATGCAAGGAAGTTTCCCTACAGTGTAACAGGACTTGAAAACCAAAAACGTAACATAAACAATGAGTTTCTGTCTCCTGGAGGTACCAGGAATGCTAAAGCAGTGATGTCTGTGTCCTTACCTTTATGGCAGTGCTGAATTACAGTGGAGGAGTAACATGCGGCGGGGCACAGAGAAGTGGAAACATTCAGGCACTGCAACTACCCTCTCCCAGTTCTGCTCCCAAATGTTTTCTGCCCAATAGGGCTTCCCAGCTTAATTTGCTGGCACAAGTCAGCAGTAGGATTAAATAATGGAGAACATCTGATGGATTGTGTGAAGGGGAACAGCTCCATTGGCAGGTCACAGAGATCCAGGAAACACCAAAGTAGATGGTTTTTTCCAGAATTAAGGAAGCATGATGCAATACACTGGGAGGATGAATCTCCCCTGTTCCCCTCACCCTGAATTAGGTATCTTGTTACAAGAATATCAGAATTACCAGTAGCATTTTTTTCTCATGGCAAGTTTTTAACATCTAAAGTCTTTCCCTAAAATTTGCAGTGTTCCACACCATCAGTGAAGTTTGCTCCTTGTTTGTCACTAAGGGCATGATCCTCTCATGTCCAGATCTCTCCAAGAGGACGTTTGGCCATGGTTGCCAGGACAGATTCCTCTCCAACTTGTTCCATGAAACAACAGCTGTCTCAAGATCTTGATGAAAAATTGAAATCTTACTATTATGTCTCAGATGCAACATTTTCCATATGCCTCTTCAAGGCTACCAGTATCCTTGAGCGGAAAGGACACTGCCAGTTGACCTGGGGACTGGGTTGTCTCCTTGATGCAGTCTCCAAAACCAAGAGCTTAAAGAGTCCAATATATTGTCCAATGACTCCAATTGCACAGAGTTAGAAAGAGAGATGATTCGGAAAGATGATGGTCTTACATATTCCTTAACTTGAGAAATGCATTCCTGGACAAAAGTAAAGTTAGGCTGTAGTGGGTTAGTGGATGGTTTATATAAACTTGAAAGGACTTTTGTTTTACAACAGAATTCTGCAAGACCCGTTAAACTCAAAAAGAGGACAAGACCTGACAGACACCATTCAATGTATTACAATCACTGTCATTGTGGGGGATACTCCTCTGGGTATAATTAAGAGACAGGTTTGGGGTTAGGACTAATGATTATAACATAGCCTATAGAAAAAGCTACAAGGCACAAATAGGTAGCAGAAGATGTAGAATCAGTTTAGCAGACACCTTACATTTTCTTTTATTGTATGGCTATATAGCAAGTTAGGGTTTAAAGCTGGGCATTCAGAATAAAATTAATCTAGAGTTGTTCATATTGCTGCATGCATGAGGATGAGCCCAGAGAGTTAAGGACAGGACCAATATTAGTAGTGTTGAAGGTCTTATTTAATTTTGTTTTGTGGATATGGGAAAGTATATCAGATAGAAGTGTTTTAACTAAAGACTGCTAGGCCAGCAAAGATATGTAAAGGATTAGTATTATTTACACCCAATACTTTCTTTTTTTTTTAAAGTAGCATACTAACTAGTTTATCAGGTACACGTTAGTGCACAGTTCCAGAGTCCAGGCCAGCCAGCCTCTTAAACAGGAGTGGATCAAGGGCATTTTAATGATTTAAAAATCTAAAGCATCTACAGTTGTTATTGAAATATCTTTGCAGGGACCCAGAATATAACTAGAGAAAAAGTGTAGGGTGTTACACCTTTTATTGCTTTTCAACAAAAGGCTGGCAGTTTCTAACTCAAAGTTAGTGTCACAGTTAGGATTAGCCTTCTAGAACCTAAAAATACAGACAGGTCATTCTTGTTACACCCTGAAGAATCTAGAAAAATGCAGTGAGGACCCATTTTAGTGTGATAAGTCCTTATATTAAGATTTAAAGTGGTGTCTGGCCCCATGAGTGCACTTATGTTTGGGATTAGGACTGAGGCAAGTAATCCAGATCCTGAAGACACAGGTAGGCACTTCTTGCTTCCTCATGCAGAAGCCAGGACGGATTGGCAGGGAGGATGGTATGAGTGAGCCTCTGAAAGCCTCTAGATACTTTTAATTTGGTGTACTGAAGCAATGAGATGGTATGGGTCAAGATAGCTATTGGTAGTACTGAAGATACTGTGAAGATACTGCATTACCTTTGACAATATAGATCATCTAGGTAATTTTAACATTAAGATTAGGATCGGTGTTACGTAATGTAAAACTCTATAAATTAATTATTACTACATTCTGTAGAGTCTAGAAAGCAGCTAACATACTAAGTACTACAAGTACTTCTCAGCCTTGTTTAATTTTTTTGTAATGGCAGGTCCCTCAGCACCCTACAAATTTGTATTAGGGATGAAGAACCAAAAGCATCTTGAAGAACAAACTATATTTGTTAAGCATTAAGGAAGATGGAAAGGTTGGGAGAAAAACTGAAGCAGAGGGGCTCTGGGCATCTTACATTGCTTTTTGTTGTATGAGCCACTTCCTTTCTTTATGACTTAGAGATAGGATCAGGTTTTATTCTAGAAGAAAACACATCTAGACAAGCTAAATTTGCTGCATCTTTCAGATCCCGGATCATTGTGGAGAAGAGTGGTACTACTCAATGCTGTATAATGTGGGGTTTCTGACCCAGAAGCCTTGCCAAATAGGTGGATGTTAAACTTAGGCTTAGTGTTTGAGAAGCTAGGGGATCTACACACACTACTCTAACAGTATCACACAGGGCTCAGACAGATATGACAAAGACTAGGATTGGTAGGGTTCTCTGTCCTGTGTTGCCATTGAATATAAGCAACTGACAGGGTGGGTTTAAGTTTCAGTTCTAGGACCTAATGCATTTCTCATCATTGTTATTGGGACATATTGCAGTAAAAAGAGTACAAGACAATGCTGTTGCTCGTGATGCTGAAGGCCCTGTGTTGCGTCTTACTGGGTGATCTACTACATGAGCCACAGTACATTTCAGGTTAAGGTTCAAGTTATGGTTGATGTTAGAAAACCTAAAGCAGCCAGACAAGTTAGTCTTGCTGCACCCTGTAGGGCACAGTAACACACAACAAGACTGGTGTTAGTGCAGTTCTACAGTTACCCCGGGGCAGTGAGGGCTTGCGTTATGGTTAGAAAACCTACAGCAAACAGTCAGTTTATTTTTGTAGCATCCTGAAAAGTCTTGAAAGTTAGGGATAGGACTAGTGTTAGGGAGGTTTCTGGGGCTTGTGAGTTAGAAGAAGAAATTACCTGGCTACGTATCACATTGGGGGTTTCAGGTGCTGCAATCTAGTGCACTTAAAGACTCTATTTTTGTGGTGTCCTCCGAGGCCCACACTGTAAGACAATACTGCAGATTTATGAGGTGAAGGCCTTATGCTACCTCTGAACCTCTCCTAAGGGAGAAGCAGCTAGTAGTACAGTTGAAGGGCTTAGACTGACTCTTAGTTTCTGAACTCCTATGTGGGTGCACTTCAGGCTAGGGTTAGGGTTACAGAGGCAAAATTGCCAGACAGGTTATTTTTGTTGCATCTGGCAGGTGGAGGAGCATCATGGGGAGGAGTGGCGTATGTGAGGTCCAGGAGCTTGTTTGTGACTTCAAGTACCATTTGGCTTCCTGGAGACATCTCACCTTGAGAGTATATTGTGACTTTTCATAACAAAATGCCTTAAACCAAGGTGGGGGAATTAGGGTTGCATTTTAAGAAACTACAGCAGGGAGAAAGTCTGTTCTTCCTGTGCCTTCTTCATTCTAGGAAGATGGGGACAGGATCTAGATAACCAAAAAGCTGTCTATCCCGTACAGTAAATAACAATACAAGGACCAGAGCTCTTGTACCCATCAAAATTTTCTGTGCTCTGCAGTACTGAAGAGTAATGAACTTTCTAGCTGCATCTGGTTCTGTAAAACTGCTCTGCTCCCTCTGGCTTTACCCTAAATCACCACCCAAACCCAGCCTGAAAGCACTTAAGCAGGAGTAATTTCAGACTCAAACTAAGCTTCTCAATCCTTCTATCAGCTGCTTCCACCCTTGCTGCCTGTAGCATGCAAGATGGCACATCAAGACCTGGACACCAAAGGCAGATGGATGGGGAGCAGTACCTTCCCTGAAATCATTGCAGAAGGGCTCTGGGCTGCCAAACGCCTCTTCTCACTTCATCCTTCTGAGCTCTGCATGCACAGCAAGAAAAATGTGTTTGGCTGCTTCCAGCTCCTCATCCCTACTCCCAACCAGAAATCCCAGCCTGGGATGTACAAGGACTCACCATGTACATAGAGACACAAGGGACAGCCTTCATCCCATCACCAGGTTTCCACTCTCTGCCTGGCTCCTACACCACCCCACAGGGAAGGCATTTGGGTCTCACAACCAATTGCTATCCATAAGCTCAGAAATAACCAAAAGGCCATACCTACCTGAAGTCATGATAAAAGGATCTTGTCCCTCGAATAGCACTTCTATCCATAAAACCCTCCTAGCTCTGCAGAAGGCATCAAGAATATTTTCTTTTGCTTCTCCAACTGAAACCTTAAACCTGACATTAACTTAGGATTATTCCCCCCTCATTCCTGCTGGGATGTTTTCTTGGAATATGAAAGACATTGCATCATGCACAATGGTGTGATGACTTCAGCCTCCAGAGCAGAACTCTTCTTTCCCAAAGCTTTGTTGCTGTAGAGCAACTTAAAAAAATGTCTCTAAATGCATTGGGATCTGCACCCCACAACCAAGGCAGTTATGCAGACAGGACCATGCTCTGCCTTACCTGAGTGTCTCTAACTTCTGTCCTTTCCCGTCTTTTTAGGAGCTGCAAGATGCAGCAAGGACAGCCCCTCTGGCTGCTTTTGGTTTTCTCCCCAGCTCTAACCATCACCCTGACAGTAGTAAATATACTCCAAGACAGCCCCAGCCTTAAGCCCATAAACAGATGTCTCTCTTACTCTCTGTGCCCTGCATAAAAACACTGTCTAGATGCTTTATATCCCCATATCCTAACTGTAATCCCATCATAACTTCCCAGGGGACCATAAGCTACATTAAAAGCCCTGATTCCCTTTAGCATGAATCCTCTCCCTATCTTTCTGGTCTGTGCAGGATACAGCTAGTACAACTTGTTTGGCTGCCTCATTTTCTCTAACTCTAACCTAAAATGTATTGTGAAATGCAATTATATAGCAGGACACAACAGCCTTCAGCCCCCATAGTTTATTGCCTAGGCTTTACAGGATGCCTTAGTAAAAATGTCTTTAAATGCATTAACTTCTGCAATGAGAAGTGTACCCCTAAAGTGATATGTAGCCCATGGGGCCATCCCATTCCTGAAATCAGTTAAGTCAGAGAAGCAAAAGCAGCCAGACAGGTTATTCTTGTCACAACCTGCAGAGCCCAGAAAGGCAGGGAGAGCTGCTTTTAGTGGGGCACTGGCACTCACGTCACGATTTACAAAGTGGCTGGTCACCTAAGTACATTTGAGTTTAAAGCTGTTGAGGAGTCTGGAGCCTAAACCATTTTAGGACATCATTACTGCTGCATCCTGCAGTGGCCAGACAGGGAGATGGGATGTAAGAGAGGACTGTAGCACATTGAGCAGAGCGTCTCTTGTTGTTTGAACTGCTACCCAGGTACATTTCAGGTTGGGGTTAGGGTTAGGGTTAGGTTTAGGGTTTCAAAATCTAAAGCAGGTAGAGATGTTATTCTTGCTGTACCAGACAGAGCATGGCAAGTCAGTGAGCAGACACTTGTTGGTAGGCTAGGTCCTTATCTAGCACTTTAAGATATTAGCCTAGTGATCCAGAATCTACTGTATTTCAAGTCATAATTACTGTAATACTTTCCAGGTCCTATAAAGTAACATATAATTCTGCTGATAGGGAAGCTGGGGGCCTTTCTAAGCCCCTGACAAAGTGACCTGGTGCCTTGTTGCATGGCCAGCTAGGGCAGGGGTAGAGGTTGGTCCCCTTGTCTTTATGGTCAGGGACCATGTTAAGGACACTGAAGTGTCTTGAGTTAACAGGAGTAAAAATTTGATACTGTCCTTTATTTTAGGGTCTGCTTTCTGGGTATTTCATGATGAATCCAAGTGAGAGCCAAGGAATCTAAGGCATGCAGGAACCTTTTAATTGCTGAATGCCCCAGGGACATGAGAGCTGGGAAGAGATAATGTGTGTGGGCATCAAGGTGGAATATTCTCTGTTCTTGAAGGGCTTTCTTTCCTGGTTTTAGTAGGGTTGAGGCTGGGATTTGGATTAGCAGGAGGAAGACAGTTGCTTTAAAAAAATACCTTCTTCTGATGGCCTCCGTCTTACAAGGGGCATGTTCCGTAAGTGCTGAATTGTTTTGTCTGCAAGTGTCTTCAGTGGTCCCCCTGACAGCGCTGAACAACCCGCCGAGGAGCAGCCATCCCACTGCCACCCCAGCCTCAGTGCTCCCTTTAGAGCAGGTGGGTGCTGGCAACCCCCTGAGCAGACCAACCACGGCAGCACAGGGGAGATGATGGACAGGGTATGTGTCTCCAGACTTAGACACTTCAGGAAGTAGCAACAAACGCCTCCTTACTGTGATAACCTGGTGAAGCCGTGGTTTTCCTCTCCTCTACGCCTGCAGCTCTCTTGGTCCACCACGGGATGCCTCTCTGGCTTTCTGCCTGGCGTGGATGACCGCTTCTGTGCTCCGCTCACTGCACGTCTGCCTGTGGACTTGGTGATGTGTGTTAGACATCAATTTCTGATTCTTGCAGGTCAGCAGGTAACCTTCATAAGTAAACGAGCATCCAAATTAAAGACAGGCGTGTTTCAACAAGGGAACTCAATCTGATTCCGAAGGTGAAAGATCAAGTTTATTAACTAAGCCACCCACCTCCCCAGGAATATTACATGAATTAAAACCAGACTTCCTGGTGTTATATATGCAACGGCTGTCAACAGCATAAATTAAGCCTGAAGAGGTTTTAATTGTTCTTCTAAAAAATATGAAAACTTCTTTTGATTTAAGGGTTGAAAAGTTTTTTTCAAAATTTATGTGGACAATATCCCGTCTTCTACTTACAGACTTGGGCAGTTGCAGTAAGCTGCCCCTCAAGGGCACAAAGCAGATATCCAAAGACTTACAATATTTGTCAATGAAAAGGCATTTTTGTTGTTGAAATGGGAAACCCTCTTTAAACTGGCCATTCAAAATGAGATAATATGCTCCAGCTACAGTCGTCTCTGAAACCTACTGATAGGATAAAAATTTTATTTAAAAAGAAATACTTTAATTACCAGTTCCTTTACAATCATTAAGGGCATCAGATCCAGATAGTTTATGGCAATTCTCATACAAACGCTAAGTGCTAAAAGTCAAAATGAACAGCTGATCTCGAGTATAATCAGTGTTGAAAGTTACTGCAGGGGCTAGAAAGGCTGTCAGTTCATTTGCAGCACAAAGAGGAATTACCATATCATTCATGATAGACAAAGTTTGAACTAATAAGAAAGAAATTACCTTTCCTCCAGTAGTCTACTGATTAGGCATCTTTCACATCTTTTCACAGTACTTCCTTGAATGCAGATGAGCATTATTGATTTAATTCAGTTCAGGCTGGTGTAAATCAGGACTAATTCAATTTTAATCAGTGGCATTAGGCTAATACAAATAAGTTCCTCATTATATTTTCTCTGTGATCAAATTACTGCATGTGAGCTTCAGCATGCAATAATTTGTTCTAGGTTCCACATCAGTCCTTGGAGTAAAAGGTCGTAACAATAAATGTAAAGCCTCCCACCAGAATTAGTCTGATAAGCTGCTTACTACGGCAAGGCTCACATATACTTCGTACTTGGCATGGAGGAGAGGCCACAAGATTTGTTGAAAGCTTTCTGGAGAAATAGCCAGCCATCGGCAGTAGTTCCCTGGTTCTTCCTTGAGGAACCTTGACAAAATTAAAAGCATCAATCTACATTTAGTTAGTTAGTTATTTAAAAAAAAAAATCACTGATCAACCCAACTGCAGCTGGGTGAATTGACGATTAGTCATTGAGTGGATTAATTTTATGTGTGCTTGTGAATTATCTGAAAACACAGCAAAATCCAGACATTTATTCATTCATTAGTACTACTTGCTATTACTTGCAAAAAATGTTCTTTTGTGAAAGCATTACTCCACTCTAGACTGATAAAAGCCATCCTGAGCCATAGATACCATATGAACAAAGGCATGTTAGAGACAAAAATGCAACACCAGCCTATAAAATCACTTTCCTGTTAAATGCTAGGTAATTTTGATCCTTATATATATACTTCTGCACCTTTTCGTTGGAATGCTACTTTGGGCACGTGGGTGAAATGGCAGCCCAGAGTGCGTGACTGTGCTCAGTAGGCTACCTCCCTTACAGGCCACCTCCTCAGCCACTCAGTGTTAGCTACTCCAGCATCCACTTTGGGGGAAGTTTTAATGTATGGAGTTCTTGTCTCCCATCTTTAATTTCGTTTTGGAAACAAGCCATACACGGCAGAAATACACTTGCAGCCTTCCCTCTGGGTGTAGAAGTGTTTTGTTTGCAGGCAGATATTAAAAATGACCCTCAGCTCCCAGTTCTCATCCTTACAGGGAACTTTCTGAAGTTCTGGTGATGGAGATTGAGTGACACCACGTGGGAACACAGTGTGTGGGGGATGTCTATCATACACGCACATGCACATCTACGAAGGTCAACAGCAGAGCTTTCCAAAACATCCAGAAGCATGCACTTGCACTTTTCAGACATGGCTGCAGGACACCATAAGTGCTTCAGACCCCCCATTTTGACTTGTAAGCATGTACGAATGTGCAACATGGAGACACAGACATCCTTTATCCAAACAAACTTGAGCAGTTTCCAACAAGGCTGTGGTTTTCTCCTCACTGGGTGCAGAGGAAGAGCTGGCAGCACCAAAACCCGCAGATCCCAGGGCTGCAGCAGGAACAAGCGAGAGGCACTGGGGTTATGGGACATTTGCAGCGCTGCCTGAAATCACTGTCAAGGCGAACAAAAGGAAACTGTTGGGAAGTGCCGAGCCCGGCGTCCCAGCGGAGCTGGCCGGGTTTGCCGGCGTCACGGCGGGGCTCTGTCCCCACCCACACGTCCCAGACTGGCACCACGGCGTCCCCAAGAAGAATATACCCATTTCTTAATGAGAAATTCAGTGATTTATCTGATAAGGGAGCAATTATCTGAAGACAATATCATCATTTGTGGGTAGGAAGCCGTCCTCCGTCACGCCAAGGATGTGACCAAACACAGTACATGTTTTACTTTGGACTAAGCATTCCCTTTCATCTAGACTGTGGCTTCCTTTCACAACTGTAGCTGGCTTGCATAAAGCTACCTTTCATCTGATTTCCTAATAAATAAGTTTTTAAATTCACATGGGGTCAGTCGCTGGTGAGTAGGATATTTTCTTCAGGAACATGTCAGAGCAGGTACACAATACACCTACTACAACATACCTCGATAAAGAATGAACCCTACAGGAGTATATCACAACAGTGCATCTCAAACACTGAAAACTGGCTGCAGGTGCCCTTCCCTCCCGTATCACCTCAACACTGCACTGCAGAAGTGAGTGGCAGGGAGATCCCAGACATCCGATTTCTCCCATAGTTGTACTCATTCCCTGTTTTCTCTTAGAGTATGTTTTTAAAGGTGCTTACTTCCTCCAGAGGAAAAGGGTAAAGCTCAAAGTCCTATAAAAATCTGCTTCTAAACTCTTGAAAGCGGGAATAGTTTCTCCTGCTGGGAAAGCTGTAGCAGCTTTGGAGTCCATTCAGCTGCATCTGCTGGGAACCCCAGCATACGCCTGACCATGAGCTCGTCCATCCTCCTGTGAGTCAAGGCAGATCTTTGCCTCCTTCTAGGCTGTAGGTAATCATAGTTCTTTACATCAATGCCTATAGGTGAGCAGACTTTGCAGGCCCTTGGAGTGAAGGGCAACATTCACTTGCTTTACGTTCAGCATGCATTTAAGTGATTTGCAGGACTGAGATGGCTGAGTCCTGCAGAACTGAGTCACACCTAGTCATCATCCAGCAGTTAGTTACACTTTTGGTCTCTTTATTACAATGAAGTAGTGGCTTTTCTTCATCTATTTCAAACCATACAGCACATAATCCTTAAAGAACATAAGCCAAATCCCATTGCTTCCAATGCAGATGATTGACTGAATCTTTATCACAGAATACAACTATACACAGAGCTGGAATATACATGGCTTTGAAGTAATCTTTAATAAATATATTACTTGCTGCTGCTTAAGAAAAATCCCTACCATCAGATCTTAATCTCTTCCTGCAGAAAACAAAGAACAGATTTTTCAGTGTTTTGTCTGTTTCCTAGCTGCTATTACCAATGCACTGGCATTAGTTTAGAAGACGACTGTCCTACTAAGCATGACTATCCTTTTTAAAAAATAATTGCTAGGGGCGACTTAGAACAGGCTCAAAGAGGGTAGAGAGGGAGATGGGGAAAGAAGAGAATTGCTTTTGTTTTGATCCATTGCCCTCACAGTCCCTCAAATCCTCTTTGATTTAGCTTCTTAGACTGCTTTCACCATCCTAAACAGCCAGAATCACAACCTAATTTCTTCCATGTCAGCAGTAATACTAAAACTGAATCATAGCTACCAGTTTTATCGCTATTGCATTTTTTTTATTATATGCTACGACATGTCTGTGATGCAACTCTACAGGCTACAACAGAATAGTTGCCCAAACTGCCCAGCAGATATTAACTCTGATACTGGGCTTTCCCCTCACGTGATTTCCATATGTTGGAGCAATGGGATATCACAGTTTGGAGCCCCTCCTGCATCCAATGTGGATAGTTTAGAAGGCACTCTAGCTCTTAAAATCTGTATTAACCCAGTGTTAAGTCTGAGATTGTATCATAGCTTAGGGGTAAAATATTACAGAAATACTATGATTAGACCCAGACAGGCAATCCAAATCTAGGAAATTATGATTAAACATTAAAAAATAGACTAAAAAGAAAAAGCTAGGCAAAGGCACAATGAGGCACTTAAATATCCCTTCTAGAGTAATATGATGTGAGGGCTGAACAGTTATGATTAGCTCTTTGTTCACAGTCTCTAAATTTTTGAGACATCTGATTTTTTTCTTATTCATGTCACTCAAGAACAAATACAAATCCGGCAAGCTTGTCAGAATGGACACATAACAGGAGAGAAATGAGGAGTAAAAATACTCCAAGTGTCTTCAGGAAGGATTAGGGCTGTCCTCTAACAGCGCACACATGGGATTGCTCCATATATGCAGTTAGTAATCTTATTCCTAGGAAGCTGCTGAGAGATATTAGCGGGTGGGAGGGGAAGTACTTCATACTCAGGTGGCTGAATAACATTTGGAGCTTGTATTGAGGCACAGCCCAGAGCTTCAATTTAACCGTATCAGGGCTGACAAGCCTTGGGGTTTCTTTTTCACTTGCATCTCTTACGCTTGTGGCAGACACTGAACGGCATCAGCTCCCCCTCTATTAAGAAATGCACAAATGCAAAAGTAGACAAGGTCCATGTGCCCAAGATCTTACAGCTTGAGGAAAGATTAGTTTAGAAAAACAGATTTTTAAGACTAGTGAGCAAAGCATTATCTTACATGCAAAAACTCTTGCAGCTGTTGGAATCACCAGTGTTACACGGACTTTTTTTTTCTTGTCCTGGAGTCAGCAAAGGCAAGGCTAAAATGGGAAACCTGAAATGGGTCCCTTTTAGTAAAGAAGTGCAGACACTTAATCACCTGCCCAAGTCCCCCTAGGCAAAAAAGCAAGGATGCTAGCAGGGACATTGCCAGACTGACCCCATTCCCTGCACCTCCTCCTCTTCCTCCAGTGCCATAGATATGAGAGGGGATGACCAAGACAGTGACTCTACCACTGCTCACGTCTCCTGTGGGAGAAGGAGTCAGCACGGGGCTGCAGCAGAGCTTGAGAAAGCCCTGACCATGACCCTGGTGCAATCACAGCATAGGGAGAGCTCTGTCTTACACCATGAGCTTACATCACTGTGAATGCAAAGGGAATCTGGTGCATCTAAGATCACTTTAAGTAGTTAGCATACAAATTGAAAAATGTTTCAGTGTAAGGTAGACAGCTCTGTACTCCCATCAGAGGCCCTTCCTCCATTTCATAGCTCTCCTACCAACCCCTCAGGAGCAAAGTAGCAGTTTATAGGACTGATGAAAATAATTGTTTTCCAGAACGTTTTGAACCACTGTTTGCATGGGGTTTTCTAACTGTGTCCACACTTCAGCTTTTGCTGGCGTTGTTATTACAGAAGGGGCTGGGACCAACAACATTTTAAAGAATAAAGGAGGCTTTGGTTGCAAAAGGATTTCCCACAGCTGCCCAGTTGGTACAGCACTGCCCCAGGCTGCAGTTACGAGACCGTTTTCCGTAACAGTAAAGCTTTTTTAAGAAGCTCTTGCCCCTGGCCTGTTGTTTCTTTCCTTGTGCTATATTTCAGCATCTTTTTGCTTGCACCCGTGCAACTGTTTGTTAAACCATGCCTTAATGCAAATCATCGAAACGATCTGAATTAAGAAACCTTCCGAGAAAAAGTTGTGGTCTTGCGGGGGTTCTTTTTGTGTTTAATGCATCTTTTCCATGTCAGGTTGAGAAAGCCCTGCAAACAGTATAATGGCACCATGAAGGAGACGGTGAACTGCAGTGCAGGCAGGAAGAATGGTGGCTTGGAGCAGGGATTTTTTAAACAGCTTTGCTCTCAGAGAAACCTTGTGTGTAACTGCAGTGTGAGATCCCCAAGCACTGCGGGCTGTGCCCTGCCCTGATACAGCCCTTCTGCTCATCCATCCTCCTCTCCTGCCATTTCCCCTGCTGTGGGTTTGGGAGGGCATGCTCAGATGCCATGAGCTAGCTGTCTTCCACCAGTTTCTTCAGGAGGTTTTACAATACTGAGATTTTATGGTTTTATTTTCACCACTCCAGGTGTTCATGTAAAAGGGAAATGGAATTAATGTTTTGGCTTTTGTGAGATTTTTGTTTTCAAACTCAAGTTCCCCAAGAGAACCTTAACTCTTCTAGACCCTCAAGCATGGCCTAATCACATTGTAGATTATATTTATCTAATGGCCTGAAAAGGAACGTCAGAAGGGTGCCAATAAGAGCTTCTCCTCTGTCACATCAACAAATCATCCAATAAAACCATGCAGGCAGATTTGGCAAGGTATTAAAAAAAAAAAACAAACCACACATTTTCAGACATTCTTTACGGGCAGGATAAAGAAGCAAAAGAATGCAAAATCAATGTATCTGATTCCTCCACAGGTCTTCTTTAAAACTGGTATCTTGTCAGTTAGATTAGTGATGAAAAGGAAATAGAAAGAGGATACTGGCTGGATTGCAGGGACGTGATAGTAAGATTCCATCGCTTATTCATGATGGGTTAATTTGAAAGAGAAAAGACGTCTCTCTGAATGGCCCTCATGATAGTCTTGTGAGAATAAGCAACAGACAGAGTGGAGCCCATCTGGGATTTTACCAGTTAGACTCTCTCAGGGCAAAGACCTCGTATTGCATTAAAATATTAACTTGAAAGACACCGTTTGACTCTTGCAGAAACTGTATCATATGTATTAAGCTGGAATTGCATACAACTTTATGTCATTTTTATCAGTTACTTCACAATTGTGTATTTTGTTCCTGCATCTAAGGCATTAAAGTTCATTAATTTAATTTCATCTTATCAAGGAGCAGCCAAACAGATGCTCAGTGAAGATGAGGAGAAGAAAACAAAAAGCTTTTTCACTCTAAGGGCTCTGCTGTATGTCATGGGTGCTTACATGGACTCACAAATCACTGTGATAAAATGGATGCCTACTGAAAACCAAAGACATCAGCCTGAGAAGAGGGAGCCAGAAACCCGACTGTGTGTGACAGTAGCCGGAATGAACTTTAAACCAGCTGTTCGCTGTCATATAAAATCTCCATAATGGAGTCATAACTTTTATTATTTATTCATACTTGCAGAGTAGTGCTGCTACAGCAACTGTGAAAGAGGACTATCATGTAGAAACACAGCAGCAGGCATGCTGGACACTCAGGCTTGCAAGCACGCTTGCAGATTTTCACTGAACAGAACTGCAGCATTTTCCTACACAAGCAGCAAAAACCAGCTTGCTTCTTTGGTGTTTTATCAACAACTACTGAACATGCTTTCCACGATCAAAAGAAACAGGATATTTTTTTGTCCAAAATCCTTTGTAAGAAGAATTTCTGCCCTCGTTTAACTGGCTCCAATCTGTGCAGAGGGAGTCTTGACAGGACAACCACAATGGACTAGATATTTCTTGATATTAATATTTTCAAGAGTCATAGTTAAGTATTTCAGTTAAACTGTATCACCCTAAAATGAGACGGCTTTTAACAATTCAAGAGATCAAAAGAACCAGTAACAGAGAAAACCAGGAAATATTAATTGTAGGAATGAAATTCACATCAAAGGATACTGTGCTTCCATTTCTTCATCATAGCCAAAACAAACGAGAGAAATCCAGGCCATTCACTACTCCGGATTTCAAATGGGATTTATTGATGTTAACAAACTTGGGGCATTAATACATGACATAGTCTACCTAAGGTGCACCACAAGACTGTACTTATTCTCTGGTTCTGTCTTCCTATGTGCATGAATGTGGAAGTTTCCAAAAGAGTTCAATTTTACTTTATTACCAGGACAGGCCAAATGTCCATCTGACTCCAATTTCAGGTCTCTGACCATGGCAAGGAGCAGATGCTTCTAGAAAGATTACAACAGGGCAAGTATAGACCAGTTCTTCCACTGGAGAAGAACCATAAGAAACTTCTTAGACCAGAGGCTAACCTTATTTAAAGGCTACTGATAAGCTATGAAATCATTAATATAGGTTGATGGGAAGGAAAATGTAGATTTCTCTGGCTTTTTGGAAAAGTATAGAACTCACCCCATCTCAGCTTTTTGAGGATTCCCCTATAATTAGGAATAAAGGTTGGCGTCTCTACACAGTCTGTATCTCCCAGAGCACACCACAACTAACCCACTGTGCATATTACATGGCAAGAAATGCCGTGACACATCCTGGGAGTCTGGAAGGCAGGCTTGCTCATCTTCAGAAATGGCATCAATATAACTTAGAAATAGTTGAGCTGGTCCAATGCCCTGTGTCTTGTCAAGGCACTGATACAGCCAGATGGCTGCTGGCACCATGCTATCTCAGCCAAAACCAGCTGGGGAATCTGCTGAACTGCAGCTGAACTGCATTTAGCTCTCACATCAAAAGTTTTGTTGATAATATTCAATAAATATTTTTAGGGACCACTTTAATAAACACTATTTTTTTTTTTCATTTTTGCAAATCTGACAGCAAGTAGTTTCCTTCACCCATAACACCAATGCCCAACAGACCCAAAGAAACCAAGCAGTGCTGCACGAGTCTCTGGCCTCACTTCTCCCATGGATGCAGGAGCCATGCCATAGCAGGTCAGACATGGGCTGGGCATTAGGAGACCAAGATCTTTGGGTAGCTTGGCACTGACTCATTGTGGCCTCGGGAAGCCATTCATTCTTTCTCTGCATTGCTGTTTCCATCTGGTAAGTGGAGATAATGTTGTTTACCCATCTTCATAAAGTGGTCTGACGGATGAAGGTGGAAAAACACTCATAAACTATCATGCTGAAGATGCCAAACCTGGGGAAAATACAGCGATAACCAGATACTATTGACGGTCTGTCTGCTCTTGGAAAGGTTTCTTAGAGTGATGTGATCAGATATGACAGTGGATGAAAAAGAAAGAAAACAGAAGCTAGTAAAATATTAGGGGTGACAACAACACAAAGCAACAACAACTAGCCTGTAGGAAAAGAAACATGCTGGTTTGCCGATGGCTGCAAAATTGGCCAGCAAAATGCCCAAGGAAATGTTGAGCAGATGAAGACTCGTTTGCCTTGAGTGCCTAGAGTTCATCGATTTTAATTTAGCAACATTCACAAGAAGTCATTCTTGGTTTATTCTCCCATCAATTTATTTGAACCAGTATGTCTTTAAAGTCAACCAAATGTAATAAAAGGATATTTTCCAGCATATATTGTTGCAACAAAGAAGAGAACAGTGGAACACATTTTTCCCAAACCATTTACTAGTCTCCAGGGAGATATAATTTCCTTTCAAACTGAACTACATTTCAATTCATAGGACATTTTTATTAGCCATTTTGGACTAAGTAATTGACTCTTTTGGAAGCAGTTCCCTCATTGTCGCAATATCAATTAGTCAACGAAATATCATAAGGTAAAGTGAGAAACTGACAAGATATGCATCTGCTCCCACTCGGCACTTCAAATAAAACCCTCCTTCTTTTACTCAGCTGCTTAGCTGAAACTCACAACTTCATATCGCCATATATAAATGACCAACAACTAATTACTTTATGTGGAACTGTGGAAAATACCACTATGTGAAAAAGTTAACAAGAGCATTCTCACCCTCAGTAGGTAGGAGCATGGTGTAAAGCAGGAGGAGACTGCTGTATCCTGTGTTAAGTGGACCTCTTCTGAAACCAGATGAAGTAATTCACACTGGACCACGGAAGGGACAAGTGCTTATTTCAACATGAAGCTGCGGCTCAAGGATGCTGGGATCTTGCAGGTTTTGGGGACAATACAGTAAATACCCGGTTCCCTTGAGTGGGTGATGCAGTACTCTGGATCATCACAGCTGCTGCGAATGCAGGGAAAAATAATAGAAGATGACGGTATGGTAGACTGAGCTCTTGAGAAGAAAAACAGTGAACAGAGGTGGAGCCTCTGGACCCACCAGCTATGTACACGAGTCTGCGTTGTGTAACTGCAACTGCACAAAACTACGGCTACGCACTGGGGATTTGGGCACAGAGTGATGTATGTGCACTATGCCTTTTGGGTTGGATGTAGTTTCCTTTCATGCTCTGTTTTGAAAGAACTTACTATACTGGACAGTTAAGGAGTATAGGAAAGTTTGCAGTTAATGACTAGTTGGCCATTGCCGCTTGCTTTTATATTCATTCCTCTTTTGTCAAGGAAAGATCAGTAGCACATGCTCGGCACAAAACTGATGTAATCAACGCCATGTTTTGAAAGATTAAACTGTGACTTTGTCGGGAAGTATCAGAAAAAGTCATCTGAAAACCTGAAAATACTCTTGGGCAGTGGAGTGCATAAACTATGTATTACAAAGGCCAGAAAGAAGATGATATGAAACCTTCATTATTGCAGACTGGCCTGAATCACCAATATTCGTGTCACATGATATGACATGACATATGACTGTTACCAACTGAAATCTGATCAGCAACTTCAAGTACAGTAGCTTTTTAGAGCTGTATTCAAACAATGAAGAAGAATTAAAGATCCAGGCAAAGTTTCACAAAGCAAATAATTTCCTTTTAATTGAAACCGTAAGGGCATAGTTTTGGATGCAGTGAATGCTCTGGAGCTCTTTGCTTCATTTAAACACAAGTGTTTTTAAGCCTATTATTACATGAATGTATTGTACTACATCCCTCACTTGAAAAAAAAAGGCATGGAAAGGCAGCAGAAAAATACATTTCCTTCATCCCTCCTATTCTGAATGTGGCATACCACCAAGCTTTTGGCATGGCAGCATATATTAATACTACACATCTATATGGGAATCATATACCACATTTTTATGTTGCAGTCTTAGCCAATGTTTCCTTCTTGTAAAACATCCAAGGTTTCTGGTAGAAGCTTTATTACAAAAGATGCATTGTTTCCACTGAGTTATGTACTAAGAATAATCAGGCAAAATTGTGATATTAACCCTAATGGAAACAAGACATCCCTTATTATTTGCTGTTGATGAAACTTTGTGATTTGAAGAGACCCCAAAGAACTATGATTAGCTTCAGAAAGGTAGAGAAAAATATATTAATTTCTATGTCTTCATTTTGCAAGCTGCCTGGTCTTAGAGAGATCCTTAATAGAGGCAGAAACTCTGACAGCTGCAAATCTTTGCCTGTTGGCCCCCTGCACAGGGGAAGGGATGAGAGCTGGGGAGTGGGGCAAGGCAAGTACTGCAGTGGCATTTTGCCAGCTGGGGACATGGTAACTCATGGTCTGCAAAGTACACACTGATCACATGAGATTATTGTTGTTTCCAGTTGCTAAATGTCATGAAAATAAGCTCAAACACTTTAAATATTTTCCGCATATCACTTTACCATTGCTGTGGTTACCTCAGGTATGTTCTGTGATCACAGATTAAATGCTCTGGTCGGTTTTAAGTGGAAGAGCAGACAGCAGGGCTCGATCAAAAAATAAAAGTGGAAGCACTTGCGTGCATGTGTGGCTGAATTGCAGGGTTTTTTCCCACTGAACCCATAATATAATGGTGTTAAAGGACTTCTCACAGGAGTACGGACAGGAAAGCAACGTGAACAGGGAAAACGTGGTCATGCAACTACTACCTCTGCAGAGCTGCCCAGTGGGGGATGCAGACAGTGCAAGTGCTGCAGCCTGGGCAGGTCGAAGTGCCACGCATGGAAAGCAGAATCACATCTTTTCTCCCACACAGTTCATTAAAAAATGAGATTTCGGATAATACATGTTATTACACTGTTTGCTAGCTTAAAACAATAAAGGTACATTGCTTGTCCACATAAAGCTGTTAGCATGAACTCATTTGTGCTCTCAAAGTCCAAAGCTGGCTGCGGAAGGTATCTCTCCTGGCTCAGAACAGGAGAAACTGCCATTTTGTGAGTAATTTGGGATGCAGAACAGCATAGAGAAGATGTCATGCTCTCCTTCATAAAAACTTAGGTAAACACATGTATCTGTAAAGAAACGAAGACTTTACTTTCTGTGTTCAGCTAATCAGATCACAGTTTTAAGGAGACAGTTGCTTTGTCTTCAGAGAGGAAAGGGATGTTAAATAATAATTTGGATTTACCCAAATCATCCACTATCATATTGTAAGAATTACAGCTGAGATTCAATTCAACAAGTTTTCAACAAGTTTCTGTGATGCTGTGAGGCTATCAAAAGCACATAATGACTTAGGAGTACACAGAACATATTCGTAAGCATAAAGCTTAGCGAATATTTAAGCAACATACTGTGCTAGTGAATTTAATCTTTTTTTTCTCCATTTTGCAGTATAACTTGCACAACTGCTCCACACCACGTAATAATGAGTTCTGACAACCCCTTGGCAGATAGTACCTGTGGCACGCATAGCACTATATGAAAATCATATGAATTATCTGAATTGTGTTAGGCTATAATTGATTAAACAGAGTATTCATTACCATAGCATACATACTTATTAATATTTTATTCTGATGTTGCCTTTTCTGTAGAAAGTTTTTAAAAATGGGGTGATTTTAGAATGACAAGTACGCATGGGCGATACCTGACTTACGTGGTACAGAGAACTGTTAACTGTGACTTTTGGATAAAATATTTTAAGAACAGATTTTTAGATGCTGCAGTGGCAGAAAAAGATGAGTTCAAAACTCTAGCTTGACAAATCTGCAATTTTCTAGGCTTAATTCAACCCACTTCACTTCTGGAGACCTTCACATAGTCCCCTCACAACTGGCAGGACAAACGTGCCTTCCCGTCCCCAGCCTGGTGTAGCAGGAGTTGTGCTAGGAAGCAGCTTTTGAAGAAATTCCCTTCGCAGGGAGGGAGATCATGTCGAAACCTCCCTGCACATGGTGTGACTGTTCACCAAGGACAGAACGTAATTGCCGGCAAATCCCATGACCTCTGCCCAAAGACAGAGTTATTTCAGAGCCCAGCCTGACATCCCAGTACAGTCTGTGCAAATAACTAAACGACAATAAACTCAAGGCAGCTCTGAGACAGGGTTCCCAGCACGGCCAAATTGAGATGCTGGTCTTAGGTTTCTTTGGGCTGCTAATCTGAGGCAGTAAATGGCACTACATCAATTCTTTTTACTTTTCAGGCTGCAAAACCACTGAAATGCACCTAAAGATGGACATTATCACCTGCTTATTCTAACTTGGCTGTGAAGTTGGCTGAGACATCCCTCTGTCTGGGTGGGGTGCAGGCGTGTTTCAGCAGGAAAGCCATTTGGGCCCTGTCACGGCTTTCCCCTGCGCTCCCCTGCCGTGCACGAACCAGGGCTGTTACAGAGAGAGAAGTGGGGCAGGCAGGACTATGCAGGCAGAGATGAACAATGCCTTAACAAGAACAAAAGCAATTTCAAATCCCACCAGTTTGTCAGATTACTTAAGACATTTGACTGAATGTCAAAAATGTTTCAATGAATTGTTTCGCCACCCAGATCTTATTTCTAGGCCCTCTTTTGCAAAAAAGAAAAAAAAATCCTGAAACTTAGTAATTAACTACTTAATTTCAGGTTTCCTCAAATATGTGTTTATAATTCCATTGTGCAAATATGACCCAAAGCAATAAGGCTTTGAACTGGTTAACTTGAATCTAGAGAAATACCTTTTCAAGTCCAGTTAGGACAAAAATTAAAACCTCGCATCCAGCTTCTGGAGTCCTCCTAATGCCCCTGCTCTGCCCTGACATTTTCACAGACCACTGCAGGCATGTCTCCCACACCTATTTGGTTCATGCCCAGCAGCTCCACAGAACCGATCACCTTTCTTCCAAATGGATTTGGTCTGCCGGGCGCTGACTTAAATAAAGTGTGTGATGCCATGTGGGCCATAAAGAAGCATGACAATGTGATTCACATGTTGCCTACAGATTTTCTGCAGTCTCTTTGTATTGTAGGGCTTGTACTCCTTCATATCATTTGGAGGAACTCTCAGAATAATGATTTGGCGTGTGTAACTGGTTTTTCCATTTCCATGTCGTTAAAGCTGCTTTCAGGGCCACGCTGAAATTGCAACAAAAGACTTTCCCACATTGCAAATCACCGTAGTACTTGGTGTGCACTATATCAATAAAAAGATTAGCTTACTTATAGGAAAAGGATGACAAAGTCCACAATTGTCCAAGCCACGAGAAACATGAGGTTCTGTTTCAACTAAACCAGCTAGTAACAATGTCACGTTTTAACCCTCAGCTCCTCAGGTACAGTACAAGGCTCACAAGTGGATTTTATCTTATGTGCAGCATTAAATTAGTGCCATTAACCTTGTAGGTCAGCCCTTTGAAGTCAAGCAGGCATTTTGCTATTGATTTCCATGGAGCCAGGATTTCATATTTATTTCCACTGACTATTTATTTCAAAGCATCAGGAAAATTTTCTGCTTAGAAGCCCAGAAAAGAAATATGAAACAGAAGGATGTGGGAAAAGGGATTTCTCCCTTGGTGTGAATGCAGCATCTTCCAGTACCATCCCAACTGACAGCAATCTATGCAGACCCTGAGACAGCCCTGCAGGGACCCACAGAAGTATTTAAAATACTTACAGAAATCAATTCTAATGGCTTTCCAGGAGTGGAGCGAGAAAGCGACAGGCAGACAAATGACTCAAGTGAAGTTGAAGCAAGCAGAAATGGGGCTGGGGGAGGGCAGAAGAGGCTAGACTTAAACCTGGAATCATGCTGCACTGAAAAGACGGAGCAACAACCATACATATCCCTGTTCAAATCCAGGTTTTTAAGGTTCATCAGAACAAAATTTGACTGAGCCAGGTAGAGGAATTTGAGAGAGAGGTAATTCATATTTTGTTCTCATTCAGTGGAAAGGGAAAAGCACCAGGCTCCATGATTTTATTAGTTAAGCATTTTAAGGAGTGCCAAGAGTTGATAGAAAATTTCCAAAAGGCCTGGCTTCTGTCATGAGGAAATCATATTCTGTAAAAAGAGAAATAGCCAGCAATGAAAAAAAGTATCAGGAGTGGGGAAAAGATACCTGCCTAGGAACTGGTGACAGTGAAGTGCACACTCAGGAGCTACCAGTGCAGGGTTTTCCTGGACTGCAGAGTGGGAGAACCACAGCAAACCACAGGGCTATGGACAGGGTTACCAACGTGTAAGAAATGGTACACAGCAAACACAGGACAAAACGATGGCTTTTTACATTGGAGAACTTCCAATCTAATCATACCTGTGGGTATCACTTAATCCAAAAGACTCTACTCAAAATGCTCAGGTGTTGGAATAGGTGACCTTTAAAGGTCCCTTCCAACCTAATCCATTCTATGATTCTATGATTCTGTGACCATACTGGAGCCCAAGCAGTCACGCTGCCCCTACATGTGTCCTATCCAAGCACGTTAAACAGCAGTTCCAATCAACTCAAAGTAGTTACACAAATTCTTATTTCTGAATATAAGGGAAAGCATGTAAGAGAGCCTTGCGGGATGCTCCAGAGGGTTTGCATACGGTCTTGTATTCCTTCTAAAGGAAAACAGTTTTACAGCCCTTTTTCTTTGGTATTTCCATAGCCCTTGGGCTCATTTTTAATTTGTAACTGAGGACTTGAATTTGCTGGGAAGGGTCAAAATAGAAATTCTTATTTCTCTGTGCACTTTCTTCCAGGCAGCCTACACAAACCCAAGTGGAATTCATTGTTTTAATAAGAAGAAAAAGGAACAGCATTTCAGCTGCCCATGGGATATCCTTACTGTGTAGCAAAATGCACTACACAGCATCAGGCCCTCAGGTTCCTTACTTTTTGTTTAGAAATGTGAATATGATTTTTTTAAAGGAGTAGTGCCCCACTGCAGAGACAGTGATCAGAGGAAGCCCAAGGCTCTCAGAGTGATCACACATGTTGAAGAGGAATGGGGGGTTGTCCCTTTTCCTGGCTGCCCGAAGCAATTTTGGGATCTCATTTATTGAAGTTCCCAAGCTCTCAGTCATGAACCAAGTCAATGCAAACTGTGCTTTGCACATACATAGTACGGTCTGATGCCAAATGCTAGAAAATCAAGGTCCTGGCATCTCAGGTAGGTAGTCTCTGACCTCAGCCTCTGTGCCTTATTTTCCAGCTGGAAAATGGGGCTATGTCCCACCAGGAGATCATTTTGTTCAATCCAAATCAAAACATCTTGTGCGTACTTATGATCTTCATTTAATAAGAAAGTATAGGCAAATGAAATCTTTCATTTCAAGTTCATATGTAACATGGCAAAATGAAATAGCTCCAGTTTTCCTTTTACCTTTTTTCTTGCAGAAACTATTCACTGACCTGAGCACAAATTAGTGAACTATTCCATGTCCCAAAACACATTGCAAAGAAGAAATTATGCATCATAAACATTTAATTTAATACTGCGGGTAACATTTTTACACTATGTTTCTTAACGCTGTTTTTTTCAGCAGGGACCTCCTGGAAAAAACAATAAAATGCAACCATCGGGCAGCATCCTTGTGACACTGGTGCAGTCCTCAGTGGCAGCTGGACCTGGTACATGAATTTTAGCCACCTGAGAAAATGAAGCGGCAGTGGCAAGCTGTTAGCCCTAACATGGAAGAGGAAAGTGGCAGGGCGTGCAGTGCTTTGTGTGAGGATGTCAGCCGAATGATGAGAGTGAGCAATCTTTGTTTTGTTTCTCGAGGGAAATGTGCCATAGCCCACTTAGGCGGGGCTTGACCCTTTCTGCTCCAGGCTGCCTTTTTCCTGGCTGTCTTCTCAAGCATCTGCTGACCACAGCTCTGCTTCCCAGGACCCCATCACAGCGTCAGTCTGCCTGATTTGCAGTCCCAGCATCTCCCATCTGGGCCTCCTGTCCCCATCTTTGTTTTTCTGCCATTTCTCCTCTTACCTAGCCATCTTAACTTGTGCCTAACCAGTCCCTTTAAAAGCAGGGTTTAGCCCATCCCTAAAAAAAAACACAGAGCTGCCTCTGAGATGCAGAGTGGTGAAACTCAGGAAAAGAAAACAGGAGAAGGCAAATGGTTATGGGGACAACAGCAAACATGCAGGCGCAGGGGGCGGCCCGTGTCTTTCCTCCTAAGGCAGAGGATTAGCACAACAACCCACGTGAGACCAATGTCCTGAAAAAGTCCAGGTCTGGCTGTTGTCCAAGGACACAGTGTAGCAGCTATATGCACGGCAGAAGGAGAACACCCAAATAAAATAATTGCACTGTGTCGTTGCTGTCCTTTCTTGAATTCTTTCATAGTCCCAGGGACACGTACAAGGTCTTTTCTTCTCTCCACACCCGGCTGCCCAGCTGGGCCCTGTGGCCTGTCCTGCTTTCAGAGTTATGCTTAACACGAGGATGAGTTTGTCCCTCTGATGAATCATAGCTGTCTTAGTAGCAACCACATTGCATTGAATTTCTTTCCTGCTTTTGGGAGCTTCCCCACACCAGGCAGCACCACTCCTGGGGTGGGATGCTGTAAGCAGGGCAGCCTGAGGCAGGGCGTGGGTGTGAAGGAGGGTGCAAAGGTCCAGGAGGGCTGGGTACCGCTGCAGCACGGCGGTCCGTCCCGCACACACCAGACAGCGCAGGGGCACTGGAGTCTCAGACAAAAAGTTACTGGTTTGGAATTTGCTTGTTCTTTCAAGTAGCAAAGGAATAAATTTTTTCCACAACTCTCTTGCTATGGGAGCTGGATTGGTTTTGAAGAGACAATTCTTCTAGAGACAAGAAGCCAGCTTGAGGCAGGCACCAGCAGGGAAAATTTCTGCACCAACAGTTAAAGTTATAAGCATGAAAAACAGACCTATAATTAGCGCTGGGAGGCATCTAAACAGGCAAGTGCCTGCAGCCCCCACCCGCCGGCCCGACCTCACAGGGTTTGCTATCAGCCCTGCTGTTACTAGTGTTTGACTTGGGATATTTCTTCCTCCCTGTCTCATGCCTACCTTCTTAGGGGCTTTTTAAGGGAGTTTATCAATGGCTCTTTTGGAAAGTTAAATAAATTATGTCAATCAGTCCCCCTGCCCAGATATTTAGTGACATTTTTGAAGAATTCCATTAGTTTCATTAGACATGATTACTTTGCCATTTAGATATAATGTTCCTGTTCTGTGTAAGAGTGATATTTACTGATGCCGTTTTACTTCTAAGTTAGCAAGGTTTTCTGCGTTGGCAGTGTGTGAGCGTGCACACTTTGCCAGGGTTCAATGCATACAGCAATGAGGGCATTGTAAATACCTAGACAAATTAATAATGTAGCACTGAAGAGGAACACAAGTCAGTTAATATTAATGCTAATATCAAAAGTGTCTAGAGCAGCAGACAAGATAATTTAAATAAAGGGAGATCAGAAAGGGCCATGTATGGATTGCATAGCTTGACTTCAAAAACACTAAATAATTTGAAAAAAGCCATTCTAGCTCCTCTTCTTTAAAGAAATAATCAATGTTAGTTTTCTCTCTCTGACTTAGTAAAGAAACTAGAGTTATGCCCTTAAACCAGAGCTGTCAATTTATGTTGACAGACCTTGATGAATATAATTACAGAGCACCTAACTCGAGTAGCAGCTGAGGGGGAGAAGTTAAAATGAAAACCTAATATTGGAAAAAATTGATCAGCCGCCTTTCCTTTTCTCTCTGGAGCCTGCTCGAAGCTCATTTATTGGAAAGACTGATGGCAGCACAGAGACTGTGGGACTGGTCCGGGCTCGCTGTGCAATGCACTTAAATGATTAGGGAATATTGGACACCTTCGCTGGAGTCGGCTGTTTGTCCTCCAGTCTCGGAGCTGCGCGGCGCTGCCTGCCAGTCGTGCACCAGGGCAGCCCCGCGCGGAGCCACTTAGTGCTGCTGATGGCGCAGGAGCCCTCCCTGATCGATAGCCCCGCTCCTCCGCTGCCTTGGCTAAGAGCTGAAGAGACTAGCTGGTGCATATGTGATGACTAGAATTTAATTATATATCAGATTGATTTTCAATTACAACTTCAAGGAGCTGCTTGCCAGGATTTCGAGTTCGTGAGAAAGGCCCTGCGTCTCCTTTCCGAATTCTTTTCTCCCCGTATTCCTGCACTATGTGGAAAATTTTACAGACTCTCTACCTTCAGCTCTCTGTCTGGGGATAAACAGCTTCAAAGTTTCCAGTAATAATGAGAAGATCAGCTCTGAGACTGAACCTATTCAAAGCTGGAAGAGGAACTTTAAAGGTGTGGAATAAAAGTAAAAGGTCTAGTTATGATGGTGATTGTTTTTTCTTTAATGTAAGTTTCCCAGTGCAGAGTTAAGAAGCAGAATCTACCTTCAAACTGAAGTTTTTTGATGTTGGGCATAGCACCAAAGGGGACTGAATTCAATCCAGTCTGTAGAAATGGGAATGTGTGAGTAATAAAACATTCTCATTTTATAAACCCATCTAAGTCCAGTCCTGGATGAAACTGGGAATATTCAGCATACAAGAGCAACCAAGTAGATCAGAAACCAAAGGTTTTCATTAAACCCTCCTACATAAGTTTTGTTTCTTTTATGGTGTTCTTATGGCTGTTAACATCAGAGATTTTAATAAGACTTTCAACAAAATGCAATCAGTATGTGAACTGTATACTGGGTAACTACATGAAAAATTGAGCTGGATTTCAGGAGAAAAAAAGATATTAGTTAAATTTCAGTGCTGGGTCTGATCTGCTTACTCCAAAATAGAGCCATAATTTGCCAGTAAACTCACACAGAAGTATTTTTAAATATGTAAAGTGGAAATCTTCAGGAAAAAAAAAGAAAATACAAAATTTTGAGTGGACTTAAAAATTGATTTGGTGTGGACAGAAAAAGAAAACCTTGAGCACCTGTGTTTTCTAGTTCTATTCTATTCTTTTTGATCAGTGAGAGAACAGGTTTGCACATGATGTTCATGATCCAGGCGCACTTTGTATTTATACTACTTGATGTTGATAATTCCTGTTTTTATCTCTGCTCCCTTCCTAATAATTCCTAATGTTCTGTTTGCTTCTTGTGATTGCTCCCATCCATGAAGTTGATGTTTACATAAAACTACTTACTGGAACTAACTTTCCTAAGGAATAGAAGAATAGAACTCAGGTTGGATTTTGGGAGGTCATCGAATGCAACAGCCTACTCAAAGCCATGAGATATTGGAAGACTCCCAAAGCTATCTCTTCTTCAGGCCAGAAAGGCCCTGATCTCCAGCCTCTCCTTGCAGGGCAGGTGCTCCAGCCGCCACCATCCTGGTGGCCCTCCACTGGACTCACAGTTACCAAAGCCTTTCTTATACTGGGGGCCCAAAACTGGGCACAGTGTTCCAGGTGTGGTCTAATAAGTACAGGGGAAGCCTCACTTTCTTCTATCTGCTGGCTACGCTGCACTAGCTATTTATACAGTTATTTATACAACCCAGCCTCCTGTGCATGTCTTTTCACTTGTCAGGATTACAAAGTTCAACTATCACTTTGTCACCCCGTCACTCAGCACCGTGAGATCCCTCTGCACCTTGCCAGTCAAGTTTGCTTTCTCTAAGATGATCCCATCAGTGAACATTGTCATCTCAGCCCATTTCTCCAGATTGTTTCCAAATATATCAATGCATTATGATTCACGTACCATGACAGTCTGATAACTGAATTTATCCTATTTCAGTGTTTTGCAACAGAAGCAGCCATACCTTCAGCTGAAATCACGATTAGCCTCAGCCTTTCAAAAGCCTCAGCATCCTTCAAAATATTTACCATATTCTGCATCCCTAGTGACTGCATTTTTGTTTTAAGGCGGGCCCAACCAGCACACAGAGCTTGCCTCTGTAGGCAGCCCCACTGCAGCCACGGAGAACCTTACAATACCAGCATTATAGCTGGTGGTAGATGCATGCAGGATGGGGTCTTCAGCACTAAATCTTTAGGGTTTGAGTTACAGTAGCAACGCAGAGCACCTGAGTAGGGGAGGCATGAATAATAAGAACATCTTGTCTGTGTCTGGGCTTCCGAACACCACCAAGATCAGGTACACAAAGTTCACCTAATCAACAGGGTGCATCTGTAGAGCTGACACATGTGGCTGTAACAGATACTGGCCTTTTATGTGAAGGTGAGAAAAATTCTCAATAGGGAGGACTCAAATGCACTGAAGCCGGCTGGGCTGTCACCACCACCGCTTCAGAAGCCTCCGTTATCTCTTTTGCGTCTGTTTCTCAGATTTCCCTTGAAAGCTCAATTGTGTCTTTGACATGGGGATGCTAGAATGAAAATGGAAATGTCCAATGTTTAGAGGCAGAGGTCAGCTGAATACTCTCAGGAGCTAAGTGAGACAAAAGGAAAATATAAATTAACTTTACTATGATTCAGGTTTTGTTCTTCTCCTGAGGACTAGACTCCCCCTTTCAGCCAGGATTTCCTGACATCAAGCAGTCAGGGTGTGAGAAGGGCACGGCACAGGGACTGCAGCATCAGGGCGGCGGCAGCATCCCTCCCGAGGGAGAGTCCCGTTCAGCATTTCAGTGCTCATTAGAATATTTTCTCAGACAATCATAAACCAAGGATTAAGAGAAAGGATTTCCACAGAGAAACAAGGCCTTGACAGAGTAGGCAGCAGGATGTTTTTGTACCTTATCAAATAGAGGACAGGCCCAGGACATCCTGAGTGCCGCTGTGATTAGTCCTCCAAAAAAGAGCAGCTCTACAGTACCAGCACCACACATGTATGAGTAGAACAAAGTTTAGCCTTAAGGATCAAAAGGAATTAGAGGCAGGTCAAAATCAGAAACATTTGTATTTAAATCCTCATGGGCTCATGCCTGTTTGCTGCAGAGAGGCTGCTGGGGTGTAGAATGTTCAGATTGCCTTTTTCCCCATAAGGCCAGGCTTCGGAGGCTGCCTGCACTTTGGAAACAGGGACCCAAATGCCACAGCTTTTCATAGCCACCTTTTCTTTTGTCTTACAGCACGTTGCCAACAACCATGTCTGCTGAGCCTCGTGTTCAGTGCAATAAAACTGTGTTTAAGAAGACCTTGGGTTTTCCTCCAAGAGGACTGCTTAATGCTCTTCGTGGCAACTGCTAGAATATCTTGTGTTGAGACAAGATCCAGTTTTAAGGTGAGGACAATGCATCCAGTGAGCGCCAGCTGTTTTGTCTCATTTTGAGTCTCCTGAGCCTCCTCCATCTAAAATTAACTGGATCAGATCCATCATGTTAGTGTGTCCAGTAAGTTGCCTGATGTAGACGGGGTCTGACACGCTGTTATCATCCTGTATCTCGAAGAGGAGAGTGGTCGGTGCACTGCCTGAATGCTGCCTGCTGGAAGCAGAATGTTTCGCTCGTGTTTGGTGGTTTCCCCTCCAGTGCCAAAGTCTGCCTTAATTTTCAAAATCTTAGGCTTGCCTCATCTTCTGAGCCCCCAGACACTGACATTTTTCCAGTCCTTCTGCCCCAAGTCTGTTCCCTGATCTGCTCTTTCACTAGTTCTTTTGTTTCTTCAGTTATCACCTTTCTGAACCTGAATCTCAAAATGTATTTTCCATTTCTCCATTGATAAGAAAAAGAACAATTTCTCATTGCACATTTCCCACTTCTACCACAGTTCACTCTCTATATTTAACCTCTCTCTAATATACAAAACTTTCTCCCACTACCCATATGAAAGTTATGTTACCCCAAATTTTTCCTGTCTACTCCACTTCTCGTGTCAAGTTTTCCTCAGGTTACTTTATAGGGAGGATGCTATATAAAACATTTATTGCACTGTATCCTAGGGAACTGGCTGGTTTTAGTGTTATCAGTGGCATTATTAGAATGAACAATATTATAAGGAGGTTTGATGGGAATTACAGAAGCCAGGTTACAGATCTAGTCGCATCAAAGAGGGAGACAGAAAGCTTGTAGCGTGGGGAGAGAATAGATGACAGCATCCTAAAAGTCTCTTAAAGGATTTCTCTTTAGCCTTATGTAATCTGAAATAATAATAGGTCCTTATAACCCAAACCCTTGTGTCCCTCCCACAGGCTAATGAAAATTTTCATGTGCCTCTTGCCACCTTTTACATTCAGGCAACAGAATGAATATATCCAGAACCACTTTTTTTGCTTTTTTTTTCCTTTGTTTGCCTGAAATCACTGTATATCCCAGGAAATACAGTCTGCATGTGCCAATCACCACGCTAAATATCATCAAGTGAAGATAATATATGGCATAAAAGAAGCAATGTCGCAAACTAGCATTACCAAAGCTGTGACACCAAATTTCCAAGGACAGGATTGGAAAATCAATCTGCAATCCTCAAGCAGTGGTTGGCATAACTGAACAGAAACCTGCTTTCAGGAAGAACAAGGCAATAGTGCACTCACTATTCAGCAGCTGAAAATGTGTAATTACAATAAGCTAAGACCAAATTCGACACTGTTCTCTGCATGCATCAGATATTTGGATCTCTCCTCATCTGTGCACAGAGCTCCACAGGATCTGGCCCTATGGGATCCCTTTGAAGCTGGAAAGGAATAAGATTCTCCTCCATTCCATGAAAAAAAATCCTGTTTCATATCAGCTTTGGGGACAGAGTGCCACAGAGACCAAGACCCATGGTCCCTGCTCATTGCACCCTGAGGAACTCCAAACCAGAGGTCCTTATCCGTTGGTGCCATGGCCCCAAGGCTTCCCAGCCAGCCCTGCCGACAGGCTGCCAAGCTGCCAGGTGAACAGCCTGCAGGAAAGGAAGGAGGCCTCTCCATCAGCTGTTTTCTGAGCCTTTCTACCTTTATATATTACTTTTTTTGCTGCAGAAGATCCAGAGTCAGGAACCAAGGCCCGCATGGAGCTCAATCACGTAGTAAATGTGTTGCCATTATGGCTGGAGAGGAGCAGCCTGAAAACCTGACACGAGTGCACTTAGAAAAGCAAACAAAATTACCCTTTCTGTTTTTAAGAAGTCCTGCGATTTTTCAGCCTGATTCATGATTTTCTTGTGAGAGGCTGAATTATCTGGGAAGGAGACAGTCATACTGTCTAGCACTGGGCAGCCAATAGCCATGCTTTGAAACACCCTTGGAGAGACTGCTCCTCTTTGACTGTGTAGGGAAATTTCCTGCTTAGAGTGCCCTGAATCATCCTGCAATTAAACGTCTGCAATGGGGATTGCAAAAACCCATGTGATGTTGGAGTATTTGTCTCTGACAAAACTGGAACAAGTACAGATCTGAGGAGCCTCTCTGCTTTAAGAAATTTGCCATTCACCAGTGCACTGCTATAAATACAGTCTATTGACGAGGCAGTGGGCATGAACTAAAGCCATTTTGCCAACAGGTAACAGGTATATGCCCAATGAAGTATAACAATGCAGCAAAGCACTTTCATGCATGCATAACAGAGTCTGTGTTCTGGCTTTCTTCATATAAAAATGCGTCCAAAATCAAAACCCCAGCTAACACCACTGTCAGGTACAACACGTCAAGCTTAAAACCTGAAGATGGGCAGAGATGTCCCATGAGCCAACTTTGGGAATTTCATTGTGTGATCCTGTTTTGCCAAAAGCCTGTTGCCCAAGATCTTTTTAACTAAGTGGTTTCAGAAAAAAGATTGAAATGGCTCAAATTCTCATATCCCACAGGCTCAAATTCAGAAGGTAAACAAATCATGACAGTTTAGTGACATGGCAAGTTTTGAGGCAAGACTTGAGACCGCTTTTGTGACTGTCCATTTTTATATCTGCATTTTATGTGTGGGGTGCAAAGAAGCATAATTACTTGCAGGGGAGTTATGTGGCAGAGCTGAGAGTTGTACCCAGGCTTTTCCAGACCCAGACTGGACCCTTCTCCACTTTTGTCTGATACATGGGAGACACTTGTTTTCAGGAGTAGGTTACTTTTCATAAATTACTTGGTGGGGAAGGAGGGACGATTGTGAGTTTGTGGGCTTGGGGTCAGCCCATCATTAAGATACATATGTACAGCTAGAGAACAGCAACAGACCACAGCTTCGAATCCTACCCTGAGAAAGTGGCACTAGAGACATTGTCAGAAGTTCCTGTGATCTGGTGGTGGCTGAAAGTTCCAAGGAAGGAAGATACAAGAACTAGAAGGAGAGATTGTATAGCGCAGCTGGCTCCAGTCCTGGAGAGTGGCTTCCATGGGAGGTTGAGAAGCTTTCTTGCTTCCAGGGAAGAGCTGACAAAATCAGCATCAGACATTAGAAAACTTTAAGGTCCACCACAGTGGCAAAATATCATTTTTATTGTTTGATATTGTTCTTTACACTGATTTATGATGAGTTACCACAACGAATCCTGACCATTGAAAGGCTATTTACTTTTCATGCAAGACAAACTCCTTACAATAATGCAGTGTTATTTTAAAGCCAAGTTCAGCCATTAGCCTGAAGGAGACCATCAATGTGAACTAAACTAATTCTCTGCCCACGAGTTTCAATAAGCTTTTTTTTTTTTATCCCAGGCAAAAAAAAAAAAGTTCCTGAAAAAAGTTATTTCAGGAAGTAAAGGCAGAATGGGTTTTCTGTACAACTGAGAGGTGGACATTCGTGGTTCATTTCTGGGTGAACTTTTCTTTTTCCTGCCTTAACATTTATTTTTTTTTAAGTAAAAAACAGCAAGGTAAATAAGAGCACTGTCAGAATCAAAGAGAAGAGCTGGAAATCTGAAACTTCATCTGCAAAGCCCAAACACCAGCATTGAGTCATGTTCCACTGATGTGGCACACGCTGGAAGCTGGGATGAGCACCAGCCTCTGGCATGCAGTGGGCTGGTCTGGGGGAGAGCAGAGATGTTGCAGATGAGTAGATTCCACCAAAGCGCACGCATTGGAAATATAATGAAGAAATGAGCCACGTGCATTAGACTGTACAAGCCATCTTCATGCTTAGGAGCATTTGTGTTGTAGAAAAAAGCAAAAGCATTGTTTATAGCAAAGCATCTTGGTTTTGTTGGGCTCTGTTATTAACGGGTGATTGATTTTACTCTGGTGGGCTCTGGTCCATTAGAGCTACTGCACATGCACAACGTGGCTTTTGGGCACAAGCTGGAGAGGGGAGGACTATCTAACCTTTGTTATCCTGTGTTTCTTACAGGATATTGAACACATGCAATGCTCCATTTTGTGGCTATATCAAGCCATGTCTATAAGGATTGCACTCCTGATCCACATCCCCCTCTGGAGGCTACCTGAGGGTCAGAGCCCTCACGTCTAGGATGAGCTGGATGGAAATGTCTCTATTTAAAACTGGAAAGGTTTTTATAGAGAGCCGTCCTATTCTTTGTGGGGAATTTCTGTGAGAAATCCTTCCTTTCCACAGAAAATTTATGTGAGAATTTTTTTAATAAAAAACAAATATTTGAAAACTCTTCCTTTCCCTAACAGAATACGTCGCATCCCCACGCTTCCCTGCAATGGGGCTCTCCAGCCAGACTTCATTCCTCACAATGTGTGGTGGAGAGGTTTCCCTGTGATGCAGGACTTTCTCTTTTAAGAAATTTTCTGCACACCTCTCGCACTCCTTTTTTCAAAACAAGCTCTCATCCAAATTCACACCCACAGGAACCAAGTGGAACCACGCAGGCAGACTGCAGGCTTTGAATCAAAAGCACAAAAATCCACCTCATTCATTTTCCCTGACTCTCTGTCTCCCTTCTGTGCTTTCTTTTCCAAAACAGAAGGAGGGAATCCCACAGCATGTAGCTGTTATTCGCCTTTTCCTTTCCCTCTTCTCCGCTGAGGTCAGGAAACAAAGCAGCCTGAAGGAGTGCTTGTTCAACACGTAGGGATGCATCATGAAGTAGCCTGAGGCAGGGTGAGCCTCTGCAGCTCCTGCATGGTCACCCTCCCTCAATGCTCGAGCAGGACAAGCAGGACCCATCACAGCAGTCACTGCCGAGGCTCTGAAACAGATACAAGCACCACAATGGGAAAACTCAATCACATCACTTATGCAGCTTCTCTTCCTACTCCAGCATCAGGAGGGATCCTGGTAGGAGACCTCCCAGGCAGCTCTGTGTCACAGACACGTTTTTCTTGTGCTGACTTTCCCCGTCCTCTTCAGGCAGTTTGAGAGACGCTGTTGCTGACTTTGCTGCTGTAAGGCATCCCAGAACCCAGGTTTTGTGGATCTGTATAATACAAGAACTGAACATACATTTTTAAAATTCCACGCATCTTACATTCATAGACACACAAGAGACTTCTCTATAGAAGGAAGGGAGAGCTAAAAAACATACAGGCTAATAGTAGCAGCTGAATATTATTTCCATGAGCCTTTTTATACCAGGACTCAATCTGTCTGGTTTAAACAAAAGGAGATAAGCAAGCATCTCTCCTGAAACTGATTATGCCTTTATTTATTGCTGCTGCATTGCTAGGGCGGGAGGCAAAGATGGGTTTAGGGGGATTAGCCCTCGGTTGCCTGCACTCAGGCTGTCATTGCTGCTCGGTGTCAGGGACGCCTGCAGAGACGGCTGTTCGGGCTGCACAACCGCAGGTACCTGTCCCGGAGAGCAGCCTGGAGGCACCTCACCATCACCCACCACAGCGCTCTCTCCTCTTTACTGTCAGAAACGACCCTTCTTGCTCTGCACTTACCATTAGTCTCTTGGGGAACTTTGACAGGGCCCAGCCTTACTCCAAAAGAGATAAAAGTGAAAAGGTCACACCTCTGGGTCAGAGGCTAAAAGGCAGATAAAACACCCTGCCTGCAGAAGCAAAATCCAAGGGAAATCAAACCAGCTCCCAAGAAAGGGTAGCTTGTAGGCTGAACTCCAGTGGGAGGACCCAATTGCCCTTCTTTTAGCAACTCCCCCCCTTTTTTTTTCCAACATGGGTTAACAAAATATATTTAAGCACAAAACAAAATAAACTCAGATGAAAAACCCAGTCTGCCTCCTCTCCAGTGGCTGATTTAATGAAGACTTTTGCTCTGAAGGGTCATCTTTTCATCTCTTACTGAAGGCAGAGGAAAAAATATTTTTAAGCACAGGAAAGACAAAATTTGGTATTATGTCTTCCTTTAACCAAACAGGGGCACAGCTATTCTTCTGACTGGCGACTTTAAGAGGACTTGGAACAATAAATCAGAAAATGTCAGCTTTCAGTTAGGCGGGTTAATGAAGGGGATAGTGGCAAGTTGTGGGAGGGAAGAATAAACCATGAAAAGCAAAAACATGGATAATACAAAACATATGTAAATGAGGATCTAAGGAACCTCTTTAGTGTATTTAGCAAGAAACTATTAACATTTTTATAAGCAGAAAAGGCAGCTTTGAGGCATCCCAGCCAGAGTGAGCCAGATGCATATGCATGTGGACTTCTACATATTGAGCCACAGGCTGAGAGAGAGAATTTTGTTCATTTTATTTGTTGGATCTGAACAAGACAAACGTTCAGGTCACTTCTCGCAGGAGAATCAGAGCAACAAGGGTGGCTGAGGTTTGCATGTGCGCATGTGAAGTGAGATCCCGTGGCAGCTCTGCAGAAATGAGCATGCCTGCACAGAACCTACAAATCTACGTTTGCACAGACGGCTCCCGTCTCTCCGACATTAACATTAGGAGAGCAAACTTTTGCAGTTTCCCTTCTTTTAGTTCATATTTCTGGAGTGTGCTGCTACAAACAGATAACTTAAAGGGCATTGTATGAGAGTTGGATGTTCTCTTGTGTTTACTGCTAGTGCCTAGTTTTACGTAACCCACAATCTGTCTCTCTTCATCTTTATGCTCGTGGATCCAAGTCTCCCTTCCAATAAAAACTGTGAAGGTTTTGTCATTGACTTTGCTTGATTTCCAGCACTTCTCCGCTACTTCGGTTTTTTCATTCAGCAGAGTTTTAAACCCTCAAACTTCTCTGCATAAGGCCATCACAAGGAAGGAATAAGGAAATTCAGTTTTCAGCTTAACCAGGACAACTGCTAAGCCATTAGAAACTTAGGAAAGTTTATGAGGCCCCAGAACACTAGAGAAAGGTTGACATGTTATCTTATGCAGAAATGGAAAATTTGGGGAACAACCAACCAGTTTAACCTCAGCAAGATACTTGAACACAGTATTAATCAGCTGCCTCATAGCAGATAAGAATAACTGATAAAAAGAACTGGTTTACTTGGATTTGTGAAGAACGAAGAATGTCAACCACAGTCAAGTAATAACATTCAGGACATCGGTATCCAGCTAGGAAGATACACCTACGAGAGCACTGCAGCTGTCTCCCAGGCTTTCATGTACTAGCTTTTTCTTCTAACCTGACCGAGTGTGCCATTCACAGCTGCATCTAAGAACAATGGTTTAAGCAAGAAATTAATAAAACCACATTAGCCATCTCTGCTCCCTCCAGGTGTAAAGTTTGAGGTGATGCATCGCACTCCTGGCTTTTAAGCTATTTTCTATGCATCTGCACTGGGTTTCGGAGCAGAGCTGGCTCCCAGGTGCCCAGCTTCCAGCAGAGCATTTCACAACATACAGATAGGCCTTGGGGTAGATACTGCAGGCTGCAGAGAGCACACCTACGTTTCTTTGAACTCTTGTGACAGAGGAACTTGTTCTAAGTCATAAGGACGACTGTAAGAGAGTAGAATGTAAATCTAGGTCTCCTAAATCACATGGGAGTCCTCCATGGGACTTGGAGGGAAAAAAATATGTCATTTCAGATATGAAAAAAATAAAAGAAAAGCAAGATGCTTGTTAAAATATACTTTGCTGCAAACTTCATTGTTTGAAGTTGTAAGAGAAGTTTTATTTTCCAGGTGGTGAAACAGTCAATCACGCTTTTAACACACATAGGATTAGCTAGCCGATAGATCCGTACAGTCAAAACTTGGATATGAGTTTTGTCTCACAATGATCAAAATCAGAATCACAAGCTGAACTCCTAATCTAGTGGCTGATAACATGTGTGTCAATCATTACATTAAACGATGAGCCCTATGGGATTCATTTTCAGCATATGGCTGATCATTAAACCTCTTTTAGGTCTTTTAAGGTTATTCTGAAGTTAAATCAATACTTAGCTCAGTCCTGCTGCTGTCCTTCATTGAATGCATCCAAAGGACACAACCCTCTTCTCAAACAAGGGAAATCCTCGCTCTGGTTTTAACTAAAAACTCCTCATTCCAATTTTTGGAATATTGGACTATTCCAGGAAAGCTCCTGAAATGAGTTCAGCAAACAGTTGCTCAACCCCCTCCTTTCCTCCCCTTTAATCTCGGGTGCTGACCTGGCCATTCATTCCATATTTGCGGTGGTGAGCTCTGCAAACCGAGTTTCCATGGCAGCCCTAATCCATGAATAGGGCTGGCTCCATCGGTGGTCACTTAGGACAGGCTTTGTCCTCCCCGTGTCCTGTCGCTGGCTGAATCAGAAGACAGAAAACAAGCGCCTTCGGTAAACATGACCTAATGAGATCCCCGGCTCTGTAACAGGGGCCGGGAAAGGGAACGCGTGGGGACACCCGCCTCCTCTGGGATTTTCCACTGAGGTCTCCCAACGGTTTCCTGCCTGTTTATATAGACTGTTTCATTTAAACTGTGTTTCTAGTCACTTTTTCATTCTTCTTTTCTTTTTTAGATATAGCTGAATGAGCATGGCAAAACCATGGTCTGGCTTAACGAGAGCTCTGTCCAACGCTCTCTGCTTTCTGCCGGTGCCAGGTTGTCCTCTCCCCACTGGCCCAGCTGACCCCCTGCATCACCACAGGACCCACACGGCATCGAGTGGGTTTCCTCTGGGGACTGAGTGGTCCCTGTGAGGCTCCTGCAGTGCCAAGAGCAGGGCGCTGTGCCTTCAGCCTATTCCTCCTTCGGGTGTTAAACAACAGCGTGCTGATCCTCTGCTACAAACCCTTCCCCGGCTGGTACTAGAAGCTGCCTAGAGGGCTTCTGCAAATGAATTGAACAAAAATTAAAGTCTACAAGTTCCCCTAATCGTACATAACTTCTTTAATTTTATGCTGAATAATCACAGCCAATTCATCTGGGCATTAACATGATTGCTTGTGAAATTTTCTGAGAGGATAACAGCAAAACATTTCCAGAAGATTAGGCTTTTAAAGTTGCTAAGACATTAGGAAAAAATGATAGCATGTAAAAATATGCCTGAAATACACTGAAGCAGACAAGCTTTGTATTTTGAGTATATATTCTGTACATTCTTCAAAGTATAAATTTTACTCGCTTCCTCTAAGCATTTTTCCTTTGCTCTGGGGCATGAAAGTCTTGCTATCCACCTTCTTTTAACTCATTATGTGAGGCACAACACCAAAGGTAAACATGCTGGGCACCATGTACACGCATCTGGCCTTTATGCACTGTCAGTCACTTCTGCAGTGTTGGATGGGACTCAGCCTGTTATTTAAGGTCTGACTTCAACTGTTTGCCCTAACGTAATGCACAACAGTTGTCACAAAAATGCTGATCATTATCCCTACGTACTGCAAATACATTTCAGAGAATACACAGGGCTGAGTCCCGTAGTCCTTATTTTGGGAAAACTCCCACCGCCTCCACATCGTTGATGTTTTACCCACAATTAGCAGCTACAGTCAATGTATTTATAGGAATTCCTCTGAAATCGAAAACACAGGCAGACTAATGGGGTATAAAAGAAAGAGAAAGGAAGTGACTTTGGCCGTGGCATGCTTCCACCCCATGCAGCTGAGGTTGGACAGCTAAAGGACCCCTGGCCCAACACCCTGTCAATTACCTTAATCCTAACTCCAAGAGGAATGATACTAAACACTCCACAAAAACGCTTCCAAACATTGCCACAGGAGAAAGGAAAAGCATTAACCCTGCCTTCCCAGGCACGGCTTTAGTAATGGACACATTGCATGTTAAACGGAGAAACACATGAACATAAAAGACATACCCTCCAGTGAAAAACTTGCACAACCTCTCAGAGTGAACAGAATTAATCGTAGGGAATAATTACAGTTCTAAACAAGAATATTTATGACATTACATAAACACCATTAAAACAAACTGAAAGGCAATAATTTTTAGAAAGGGGAAAGGAGGAAGTGAGGCAGGGGGGATGAAAACCAATCAAAGTTTATAGTTGAAAAGATAAAAGTTCCCGTGTGTCAATCATCTTGGAAATTGTTGCTTCAGCCATCACTTGTGCCTTGTTTACTTCCCTTAGTAAAACAGGGAAAGAATTTTGTTTATAAAGTTAAAAAATACTTGGAGTTTAAAACATTTTTCTTAAAAAGTATCTTTCAAAAGCAAGAAGAAATGTGGAAAATTTCTTTCCAAAATGTTTTAACTTTTCAAGAAAAAACATTTCAAGTCATTATGATCCCAGCAACTCTCTTTTCTTCCTCCCTCCCTTTTTTCCCTGTATCCCGAGGCAGGGAAGGATGAAGGGAAAAGGGAGTTTTCCTCCCTTGTTACTGAATGAAAAAATTAACACAACTGTATTTTCAAATTAAAAAAAAAAAATTTGAAAAGTTGCAAAGAAAAGCATTTAGAGATTTTCTTTTGCAATATACTTGTAGCATTTTTCTAACCAATTCTAGCTATTAGAGCTGGAGCAAAAGCTTGCCAAGCCTTTTACACTGCATATTTTATTATGAAAATTTTGAGCTCGAAAATTGCCCTGGCCAGTGTCAGTCGGGGCTGAGCCTGCGAGGCCTGTATTGCCCCCCAGGAGACTGAGAGTTCGAGTGCCTGGCAGAACTGGGGGGACTTTTGCTGACCCAGAAGTGGCCTGGCTGTTCCTCTTCAGGAGAGATGCTGTTACTCTCCCTTGGGCTTGGGTTAGACATGTCACCAGTGGAAGCAGTGCCTACATGTACCACGGGCACATGGAAGTGGTTTAGAATTGCTCTGCAAAAAGACAGCTTTTTGGTCAAAATGCTGTTTCCTTCATTTTGTATTCAGACTTGGGCATATTCCAGCATCGAGAAAAGGATGGGAATGGACGGCACTTGGAGCCATAAAAAACACATTTATCTCCTTTAAAATTCCCTCTTTCAAGAGTTGACTTCTGGGAAGTGCAGCCCAACCTTCTCCCGTACAGACCACTGGCCTGAAAATGGATACGGGGCTTTCATGACCCAGGCGAGGAGCTGAGGATCTCAGCAGGACGGATGGGTGGTTGTGATGAGGAGATGTCTGTGGGCATTTTGTGGGCTGGAATTCAACGGGAGGGAGCTGCTAGACACGAGCCTGCATTTGAAATCCGGGTGCACCTCTGCAGGGGCAGCAGAAATTTTTGGAAATGGAGTACCATGGCTTAATATCAGTCCCTCCCTCCGGACAAGCGTAAAAATGCTCTCAGCTGGCCACGAGCTGCAGGATCAATATCAAGTTTGTGATTTGTACACAAATACTGCAATCTAATTGATACACATGGGCAACAGATATGCTTTTGCAAATCAGCTGCGATTACCAGGATCCCTCGCAGGACTCAATAAACAATGTCTGGCTTCGGGGCCACAGAACACACACATGGCTACGCAAACCTCCCAAACAATTTTCCACTCTGCCACCCAGGCTCCATCAGCCAAAAGCTTGTAAAAGAGCATGCGACAACACAAACAGCTTGGGTTTAGCCGAAAGCCCAAAGTACAAAAACTCATCTAGCCCAGCGCAGTCTGCATCCAATTCTCCATCTGCCATAGGAGAACATTTCACTTTCCAGGTTTACTCTTCAGTACCCTTAGAAACACGAAGAAAGCCCCTTTTCCCCCCTTACCCAGCCACACTCCATCCTCCTCTTCAGCTCCTCAGAGCTGAACGCACTTGGGTCTCATGGCCAAGCGTGACCAGTCAGATGGGAAATCGCATGTTGCACCTTCCTTCTCTATTTTCCCTGGTGCCAGGCACTTCCCCACTACCCTGATTTACTCTTCGAGGTGTTGGGCAGAGTTTGCTCCGCTAACTTCAGGAGTCAGGCAGCATTTCCTGAACCAGAATGATGGTTTAAGTAAGGTCCTTCCACTGACCTCCCCGTGACACCATGCTCATGAATAACCAGGTCTGTCGCTGCCCCTCATGCTTAATTTTCTCTGAGGAAATCTTCTGTTAAGGGGCAACAGTTTTCCATTTCAGTGTACAGCACTACCCAGCTGCTTGTTATTTCACTTGGCTGAGCCTGACAAGCTAATGGTATGTTTGATTTGCACTACCAGTTCCTGCTAGAGACATCATAACTTTTATTACAGACGTGGTTCTTGTTAGAGACTCAGTTGTCCGCAGAAGAAAAAAAAATGCACATTTATTTCGGTCAACTTACTGGTTAACTCATTATTTGCAAGCGCAGTACTGGCATATAGCACACAATCTGCTGCATTTCTTTTTAGCGTATTTCACTGCTGTTTGTGCGGCAGATGGAGAGATCATTCTAGCTTTTCTTTTGATATGCATTCTCTTTACTGTCTTAAATCCTTTGAGGATGATCACGTTTCTGGTTGCTAGAACATTTGTCATAAACTTTCTTAGACACTGTGTAGCTGAACTCAGATCAGCAGTTGCCATTTGGAAAAAAAATGGGTACAGAGAGAGGATAAGCAAGAAAACATTTAATTGGACATAGCTCAGCATAAATTTTCTGCCTTCTTTTTCCTGCTCAGTGTTGATAAAGATATCAGAGTGTCTAAAGAACTTACACATCTGCATTAGTCTTACACTGCCAAAAGTACTGTGTGTGCCACGTAAAACTAATGCATTACACTTTGCAAGAATAAAAAAGCAAACCAAAGGACTAAGCTGCCACAGTCCTTCTTGTCTGCAAAACACAGAATGGATATTTTAATGAGGAGACCGCTTGAATTATGAAATCTGTTTCCCCACAACATCCTGCAATTCTTTCCTCCTTTCTTTACAGAGCATCCACTCAGGACAGGGCAGTAGCCTCCAAATCTTCCATCACGCTGATTTGGAGTGCCCCGATAGACATGTCTGTGTATCTCACACTCAGCAACCCAGATGGAAGGATCCCAAACCTAAGATTGCTTATGAAAATTTTGGCTGCACTTCCCCTCCATCTCATTTTAGTCGCCAGTAAAAAGGGGATGGTATTCGCACACATCACCATACTGCAGCCTTGTGTAAAATACACTTGGTTAAAATACAACATACATGCAAAAAATAAGTAGGCTCATACTGTTGGCTTTTCCTCAGAGCCAGAGTAGGTTTGTTACATGCAGGACTGCCAGTGCAAGATATCCATTTGCAGTATTATCAGGGACTGTTAGTTTCTCATGCAGAATTTTCTCTAATAAAGGCCCTTTAAAGCTCCTGAACTCTTGATCCTCAAAACAGCCAGTCTGGGGAGCATTTCTTCCAGTCTTTGAAGTTGTAGCACTCATAAAGCTGACCAGCGCTGTTTGTGGGTTTGTTTTCTTTCCATATCTCTCCTTTTCCTTTCAGACCAGACAGAAGATGACATTATTAGCAGGCTGCTCACAAGCACCTAGTAGTTTAGGGGCAGGCTTTTTATTTCTGCTTTCAAGCAGAGATGAAAGATTGTAAAAAAACTCTCTTTTTTTTTTTTTTCCTTAGGGAGTTACAGCTCACAAAAGTTCTTATAACTCCTTACAGCAGCTATTTTACTACTCAGGGAGATATTTACTAGGTCACTTTCTTCCTGCAGCAGGCCTCAGTGTTAATAAACGGTGTCTGTGAGTTACTTCATGCTCTTCATACTTTATTTTGATCTAGCTGTGTGTTTAAGGAGCGAAAGAGAGTGTGTCTTGATGAACTACTTACACCAGAGTTTGCTCTAGGCCAAAATGTAGAGAGGGCTTTCTTCTGGGTTTTTTTAAGTTTTTGTAGGTACATTGAAATCTGAAAAATGGGGCGAGCTGCCAAGGTTGCTCTGCAAGTCTGTTAGCTTCTGCTCACTCAGCATTAACATCTGTCTTCACTAAAGTGTTACTGGACCCCCGGTACACTACACGGAGCAAGCTCCAGAGGCGCTTATAGAAAGCAGAGCTCAGGGAGGGGGGGAGACCCACGTCCCCCAAGCTCCCAACTAGTAGCACTTTTTCAGTCAAATTAAGGCACAGCTTTACTCCAGAAGGCTCTGTCCCAGATCTGCATGCCGGTGAGCCTTAATATCAAAGACAACCACGGGGGAGAGATGGGAAGATTGTGCCAAGAGGAACCTGTACCTGGATTCTCCCTCTCAGCCTTTTGTCCTATTTAGGAGACAAAAAATAAGCAAAGATTTTTCTCTTTCCAAACAAGAAGTCAGATGATTTTAGTATAGAGTTCAAACTCAAAGTGCAATATCCCTGGAGGCCAGTTACCCCTAAGCCCTTAAATGAGGCACACAGTCATTACAACACCAAGCTCAGCACTTAACACACCCAAAGCAAGGCAGTACCGCATGCCTCCCTGGTGAGGTTGCACAATGTCTTTGTACGTAATTAATATCTATGTGTTCATCCTACAAAGAAACCAATTCTGCGTACATGTAAAGTACATGAGTCTTACCCAGCCCCTTTCAGGTTCTGTCAAGGGGGGGGAAAAATCACATAAACCCTCCATAACACCTGGTTTGATGTCTTGCATGAGACTTGGGTGCTCTCACTGAGGCAGTGCTGGTAGGTAACATCCAGCAAGTCAGTGAATTCAGGCTCACATCCTTGAGGTGCGAGCAGCATCCTGCTCTGCAATGTGTGCAAAAGCAAACGAGCTACCAGCACATGGTGAACAGCAGCACACCTCTGAAGGCACGTCTTCAGCATATGCATCATCCCATTTTACAAAGTAAGGTCCAGCTTTCCATGAGCTGACAAATTTCCAGGTTTTTCTTTGTGTACTGTGTGCTTACATGCCTGCCGTACAATCAGCAGCACCTGGATCTGTGGATTTATTGGCTGTGACCAGACACAGGCTAAGTAAGTAAACAGATTAATATGTATTAACATACTGCATTCGTTCAAAGTTCAGAACTTGTGCACACATGTGAAGGTGGTATTTATCCATGGTTCTTACCAAGGGAGCTGATTAAAAACAGGATCATGCAAAGTAAGCAGTGCAGTAAAAAGACAGCATTAAAACTTTTTTTTTAACTGAAATATCCAGAATAATGGTTACCTGATTTAATGGCTCATCAAACTATAGCTCTCACATAATCTTCAAGGGTTTGGTGGTTTTATGTTGTAACTTGTAGCTGATGCTGCAAGAAGTGAGAGTTCTTATGAAATTATTTCTGTATTGTTACCCGTTAAAACCATCCCTAAGATAAATCATAATGCTTTGTCTACAAAAAACAAAGGAAGAGAAAGGACAGTCATATATTGGTCACCTCCTAATGAAAAAGAGGTCTCAAAACAGACAGAGACTTATTATTATAACACCTTTTTTTTAAGTTTTTGGCTTGTAGTCTTGAAACCTTTGGATATTTTCTGTCTATATATGGTGGGACAGTAAGTTAACTAAACTCCCATTTTATAATAGCAATAAAAAGCTCCAGGTGTGTGTTAACACTGTCAGAGCTGCGGGTGTTAAGTACAGCAGCATGAGCTGTCATCTTACCCCCCTCCCAATAAGGATGAGCAAACCCCTTGGCCAGGCTCCCTGCAGAGGAGCTGCACTCGCAGCCCGGTTTGCAGAGCGACGCAGGGATGCATTGCTGAGGCTAAAAAGGAGGTGGTTTTTTAGTGTTTGCCCCAAAGAAATCTTCACTACTTATTACATAATTTTTAACCCAAAACCTAGGATCAATCAGGAATGCAACTTTTTTTTACAGGAGAGGATATCCTGGGAGATTCCCATTGCCATGGGTGCTTGGCCCTCAGCTCTCAGTCTGGGGGAGAGGTGCCTTGCAGCCTGCCCACCATGAGCCATCACCGAAACCCTGCTGCTGAGGGAGAAGAATCAGTCTTCATCAGGAAACTGATGAAAAGGAATTTCTTGTTGAAAATGTTTGTGAAAAGATTTTTCCAGCAGCTGCTCAGCTGCTCTCCCATGGAGGAGGCCAGGTGAAAGCTGGATGATCAGAGGTGCCACCAGCCCAAGTGCTCTGGGATGCGATGATCAAATTTTTCACTTCGGATCTTAAAAAAAAAAAAACAGCCACTTGTTTTAGTGCCTAAACGACAGCTCAGGTCACTTGACAATTTAGTGCTTAAACTTGTACTAGGTGTGCTATGTGACACTTGCTTTTCAGGAGCTGTGATTAGGCTGTCCCTGTCCCCATCAAGCAGCTTCTCAAACAGAGAGAGTCTCTTGCAGAATGCAAATCCTCACCATTAACACAGGCATTTTAAGCAAAGCATTTCCAGAACTTTTTCTGTTTCTCTTCTCAGCCCAGACCAAACTTTGTATCTCTTTTATGGGATTTAGGCCTGAATTTTTAAGCCAGATTAATGATTTAGGATATTCATTGTCAGGTCTCCTAAAGAGCCCGGCTACGAGAGAGCAGCACCCTTTATTTCTCTCAGCCTGGGTCTGACTTGATCGCACCTTTTCCATACCTTATGTAAGTATCTTTACAACCTAGAGGTTAATTAGTGTCTCTTTCTCACTTACAGCCCCCCGAAATATCTAACTGTTACTGCAACATAGAACCAAGTCAACAAAGAGATGGAGGAAAACACATCTCAGATTGTCTCAAGCACTTCCCTGGGATCTGAGAGGACCTGAAACCAGGTGAGAATTTAAAAGCAGGTCTCCTTTTCCCAGAGCAGGTGGATACAGTACAGAGCGGCAGGCAGGCAGCCCAGTCCTGGAAATCATGCCCTGTGCTGTTTGCCATGCAAAGTCTGAGGCACCAAGCATGCTCTGAGCCTGCCAGCTGGCTCACGCTTCACAAGCAAGAAAAGGCAGTGGCCAGGTAGGCAGTGGCTTATCTGGAGTTCCCTGCAGCCTGGTGATGTCTGGATCAGGGTGGGGTGCCAGTGGAAATGGAGATGCTGTAGGGGCTTTAGGCATCTACAGGATTGGACAAAGTTGAAAGTGAGTTTTCTAGGATCTGACTGTTGAGTTGAAGCACTTGAAGTGGAACTCGGGTGTTCATGGTGGATCTAGCCTTTACCAAGCCCAAATCTTAGGCCAGTGAAAATGCAGGTCCGTGCAGCTTCTGACTGAAGTATCATCCGGAATTACCATGCAGAGTTTTGCTGTGACTCCATAAATAGCCTGTGACACCACGAGCACCTCTTGTCTGTCTTTTCCAATTAAGCACTTAAGAGTTTCCCAAGGTAAATATTAATACTTCAGAAAGGAAATACTAACATGCACAAAATCCTTTCCAACCTTTCTGCTTAAATAGCTATCATTTTTTAGTGAGGTCACAGCATCCAGTTTTCTATAATAAAAAATAAGCAGCATAAGTAGTTTTACTCCTGTCAAAACTTGAATGCAATTTTATGTTTTTCTTTGACTTACCCTATAAATATTTTTACTACAACATTCAAAGTTTATGAGATCTCTAAGACTTGTAAAGAGGTTGAGTAACTGGAAACCAAAGGCTAATACCTACCACAGGGACATGGGGGTTTTTCTTAAGCAAGCTATTTATTAATATTAACAAAGGGTATTTTACTGATGATCTGTTTACAAAACTGAATATTATTTTACCTTTCCGTTCCAGTGTAAACACATCAATGAAGAGGGACAAAGACCAGCACCGCAATGCCTGACAGTGTTGTTTGAAGGATCTTTTCTCAGGTTACGATTTTCTGACATTATCCCTTGAGCTGAGCTTCTGCAGTTGAATCGCCGCTGAGCCCACGTGCAGCTCAGGAGCTGCAAATCACAGCCTCATTGAACCAGAGTTAGCCATTCGTTGTGGATGCCTTTGACAAGCTGTGCCCTTTTTCCTGTTCATGAGTCACTCACCAGGAGACTTTATCTTTCCTAATGCGTTTACTATCTATAATTATAGTTGCAACAGTTATCCGCCCATATAAGAAAATGTTACCGTGCCTGAACATGACCAGAAGGAGCTGTGTCACAGGCCAGCAGGTAGGAGATGATCTGCCCATATCCACCATGGCCACAGGAGAACATGCGGGCTTCAGCTCATCTTCCAGCTGAGGAGAGCTCTGTGCCACTGCTTATTTGCTAGTCGCTATTTTATTTCTGCTCCCAAACCATGATTTACTGACTGAAGATTAACTATTCCAAAAAGTTTGCTCAAGCAGGCAACCCAGCCTTTTGTGCAAACATTTGTGGATAGCCATTAAACAAATAACTTGGGCCAAACTGAGCAAGGAGTCAAAATATTCACAGGCTTTGGCTAAGTCCAGAAGAGCAGAGCCTGCCACCTTTGGCCATCCTCCCTCTGGCTGCCCTGTGTCCTGACCACCTTCGGAGCCTTGGGAAGCCCACCATACAACTGCACTCCTGAGGACAGCTGCTCACCCAGAAGCATGTCTGCTCCAGACTCTGTTTCTAATCCTCCTTTCTTTACGGATTAAGGAATTAAGCCTTAATAGGGATTAAACCCTTTCCTAGCTGTAAAGCCCAGCACTGGATTCATCACAAAGTTACAGCTTCCTACCGACACACAAAGCTCCCGGGTAGACGGGGAGCTAAATCTGATCAAACACCGAAAAAAGAGGACGAGGTTCTTAACTGACCAAAAAACAGACAAAAAAATCCAAACTACATCTCTTTATATATATATGCTGTCAGTTCCTTTTGCAGGCGTGTGTATTTGGGTTTTGTTATCATCCTCTGTTACGCATCTTCTCAGCTGGTGGATTACTTCATTTATACACAAGACATACATCTGAGAGCTCCACTTGCATGTGCTGTCCCATGTTCAATTTATGCTGTTCATGCCTAAATAATGTACATGGACATTTCCTGATCTGCACAGCCTTTTGGTAGAACACCACAAGTACCTTGTGTAGATCTGTGTTGGCCCTTAATGGACTACAGACATCCATCCGACTTAATCTGAAATCCAGCTTCTTATCAGTCACTACCTAAGGACCTCACTACCTCAGTTGCACAGCAACCATAGCCAGGCTTCCTATTTTTCAGGCTGGATAGCACAGCATTAGTTTACAGATGCTATTTGGAAAAAAGGAGAACAGGAAGGGATTGCAAGAGGTTGTGTAATCTGACCACTTGTGCAGTGCCCAGATCAAGTAAAAACAGAGCTTCCATGACTGACATGGATCAAATCTTCTTATAAAACTGCCCAGTGTTGGGATTTTGCCACTCTGACCTGGTGTTTTCCCACCCACATTATAGGAGAGAGGTTCTCATTGTTCAACCCTTCATTTCTAAAGCTTGTTTTGTCTTTTACTTGAGGATCATGTGAATCCAAGGCCTGCCCTTTCAACCTTGGGAGCCTAGGCATGAGACAGAAAGTGGCCCTATTATTGTAAAATGAAAGACAAGATTAAAACTGTGTATTTTAATATACAAAAATCATGTTATTTCAATACACACTGGATCTGTTTCAGTGGCAGTCAGTGGAAAGGACAGCCAGAACCACTCTAAAATGGGCTTTGTCACTGAGGAAAGTGTGTGAGGGACTCAGCCTTCATGCCATGCTCTGATCTGCTCAGTACAAATGCCATGACTGTGATAAGGGTAATGATTAATATGAGCACAGTGATGCCTGCATGTTTGTGGCCATGCAGGCAGGTAGACTTTGGCAGCAGCTTCCTGGAGATTTTTATTACATGGCAAACTGAGGAGCCGGAGGAGGAAAGTGAGCATTCCTTGATTCAGAGTGGTTTTGCTTAGTGTGGCTTCCCATCCTAAGAGAAGTCTCTAACAGGGACAGGATCCTAAGCTCTCTGATGTGCCAGTCTTTCTCCAGTGACTGTGTAGGGACAGTGTAGACCAACTGCTTTGAAAATAGATGCAGTCAGAGAAAATTAACCCAGCCATTGATAAAATGCTAATTTTCTTCCTCCTTTTTGAGGTGGTAGTTCCTCTTTTCTTCAGAGGTTTGTTTCAGGACAGGAGGAAGCTTTGAAAACACTTCCCACCACCTTGTATAATCCTTGACGTGGGAGAAAAGCACTTTGTTGTTAAGTGGCAGCATTCAGCCAGCACTCAATTGCCCTCACCACACTTCCCAGTTGTCCTCCTGCTCTAGCAGTGTCAGCCCAGCACAGATCTTTGGCACACGAAGATGGTTCGGACTCCAAAAGGCAATGAGAAGGTGAGAGGAGGAGCAATATTACTGCTGAGCTGGGTGATGTGAGCTGGGGCTCAAAGGGTAGTCCCTAGTGAGCAATTTTGCCGTTCATGACCCATATCAAATTGGAGTGCTATCGTTGCATTACACTTTCATCTGGTACCTTCAGTTCAGCATAAGAACACACTATAAAACTAACAGGATTCTGTGGTAATTGTTCTGCTACAATAAACATGCCTGACATGAAACGCACTGAACTTTCTGGCTTCTCTGGTTCCTATTTCTTGAAAGGGATCATAACATGGTGAGAGAGAGAAAGAATGGGCAATAACTCCAGAAAGAAAATTATCAAGATTATCCGGGTGACCGATGATTATGGGATTTGGTATCACAGGGAAATTAACATTTTAATGATTGGCCAAGCAGAAAAAGAAAAGCTCTCAGCAATTTCCAAAAAACGCAAGCATTTCAGTGCACATCTCCCTCTTCAGTTGAATGGCAGTGCAGGGCATATTTATTACTGCTCCTGTTTGTAGGCTGCCTAGGGTTTGCATGCTGGTCCGCAGATCTCAGGTACTTCCCCACCACGTTCTTCTTCCTTGACTCACAGTCAGCAGCGCCCTTTCCACCACTCGCCCTGAGGTGTGCACTGGGACTTCGGTGACTCTCCTGCAGACAGGACTGAACACGCCAGTTTTGAAAGAGGGCAACCAATTCCAGGCTCTCCAAAGATGTCCATGTAGGGTTATTGTGTTGGCTGTGAATTCACTATTTTTTCTGGTTTTGCAAAGGAGCATTCCCTGGCTGCCTGCCATCATTTAAACAGAGATGACATCTGGTCAAGATGACCAAGGAGCAGTGGAGGGCACCCAGGTACAAAGAGAAGCTGACAGGTATGAAGCAATGTGGTGAGGCAAGAGTGGGAGACCTGCCAAAAGAAAAATAACAATGTGCCCATAAACGGAAAACAAACATATTCCCTGCATAGTGGAGCTACTCCTGGTCAGGAAGGTTTGTTGACTGCAAAGCAGGCCCTAGAAGAAGAGGTTTTGTTTTAAGGTACACACTGTACACACTGTCTTCAGATTATCCAGTGTAGTGCTACCGGCTAGACTGGCTGTCAGGATCTCCTTGTCCTTTGTACAGGGTCACTGAGTTTGTCCTGAACCTACTGACTTTCCTCTCTTTAGAGTGTATTTTTAGAAGTCAGAAATGTGCCTGGTTTTCTCTTCATTTTAAATCCGAAAGACTCAGATGATTTGCATGAAACATTCCAAGAGAAAAAATAAATCTCCTGTGGCTTCGCATTATATATGAAGTGTTTCAAGCCTAATGTAGATTTGGGGTTTTTTGTTTGGTGGCAAAGTTAGAAAGTATTTCAGTTCAAATTTAGAATACAGCGCTCCCTATAACCTCAACCCCAAACTCTGCAACTCCAAGTTTAGTTCCTTATGGGCTCTATCCACAGAGTGAGCTAAATACCTAACTGCTGCCTAAGTACTACTTTAGGTGACAAAGTCCAAAATTTAGACTCTCAAAGCCCTCACTCAGCACCACGTAAATATCCAAGAGTAAAGTGTTCTGCATGCATATAAATTTTCTGGGCATGCATTTCTGAGCATCCCAGTTTCTGCTTCTCAAACTGTGCCCTCCATACACAGTGAAGGATCTAACCTTGCCCTGAAGGAGGCTGTGGATGCCATGTTTCCTTCCCCTGTCATCCAGGTACCTTAACTGCCATTCTCTAGAGTCAAATACTGTCCTGTCTATTTAGCCTTAATCAGGTATCTATGAGAGGTCTACCCAGGAAAAGTTTCTGAGCATTTTCCCAGAAAGTGTCTGAAATGGGTTCAAGTCCCTTCAGGTTGGTTTTGGGTTTGAGCCAAAGTGTCCGGCACAGCTGATGAGTGCTGACACAACTGGACAACCAGCACTGAGGAGGAAGGGAGGAAATAGGAGGAAATGGTGGGGAGGGAGAGGATAAAGCAATACTCCCTCTGCTTGTTATAACATTTCTGTTTGTTCCCACTGGCCTTTCTGCCTCACTGTCCCACGTTCTGAGATATCTTACATTACAAATGTTGTAATTTAGTGAGGAAGAAATAACCTGGATTCACCTGAAGAAGGATCTTTGATCTGGAAGAGAGGAAGCAAAAACAGGGATTCCTTTGTACTCCAGTAAAAAAAGTGTTCAAGCTCAGTGAGGGAGCCAAGAAAAAGAAATTCACATAGACGTGTTTGTTATTTTGCCTACATCTGCATATTTCCTGTGCTACCAAAATAGTAAAATTAATTTAATTTCATAGTTTTTAGAGTTCCCTTGGATCCTTTTAACCCTCCTTACCTGTGTTTGTTCAACAAAGCAGCAGCTTCTGAATTCAGGTTGTCCATAAGGCTGGTGCTCCAGCAAAGGGGATGTTTAAGCTACTATCGTTACTAATGAAGAGGAGAGTAAAGCCAAAATGTGGATGCATAGCTTCAGAAGAGCTCTTTCTGCCAGGCTGAGCATTAGCTACACGCACAGGCTATCAGTCTTCCCCTGCTCACCAGGTAGCAGCGTTGCCTCCTCTCTGGCGCGTTTCCAAGTCGCAGGAAGTCTAGTGGTAGTTTACAGAATTGAGACTATTTTACCCAGCTGCCTACGGTCTCCAGCTCTCATTCTGAAGCCCACAGAGAATAAGACACCAATTTTGAAGCCAGAGGCAAAAAGGCTAGTGGTAGAATTGTAATAATATTCACTGAAATCCTCCCAGAGTCAAAATGTAATCTATTAGGGTATATTCCTGCCAAGTTTTTAGTATTCATATAACTCAGGCATAGTCTCCAACAGCAAATAGAATAATAATATCCAGAACACAAGCTTGGCTTCCATTTCCAATTGACATTCAATAAAGGTCAAGTTCTGCTTTCCCTGAACTCAATGTGAAAATCCTAATTAACTTCAACAGAGAGCAGAATGGGTCCCAAAGAGTTAACAGTAGTAGGATATAAAACAGAAACAAAGCAAACTCTTAATCAAAAAATTATGGCTTACAGCTAAGAGCAACCTCTCTGGGGTTGTACAGTTCAAAATAGGAGCAGAATTTCAGACTCTAACATTCATTGATGCCATTTCAGATGCAAAATTTGTGATCTTTTCAGTGTCAGAGACAACACATTCCAGTATGCATAACATTTTAGTTACTTATCTTCTATGAGTTGCAGGGCATAATGTCTTTCACTGTTTAGAAATAACTCTGCTCTGAGTCACTACCGAAAAACCCTGTTCTAAATTGGATTTCCCTAATGAACCTGGACTGTCTCACTTAATTTGAAAAGTCCAAAGGAACCACAAAACCTGCTTTACAGCCCAGAGTTTGTGTCTACTGTCCCATGGCTGCCTCGCATGGCATGGGAGGAAAGAGCAGATCAAGGCAACGCAAAGGTGGGGGTACCCCGGGGATCCCTGGTCTGGCAGAGACAACTGCACTGCACGGGGCAAAGGGGCTGGAACAGAACCACCCTCTCAAAGCTATCAGCGTCATTCCTACCTCCCGCTAAGCAGCAGCCCATTTCCAGTCTGAAACCCTTGTCATTGATTTCAAGGCAGTCAGACTCCCACTGAGTTTCAAAGAGCTCTTACTTCATCTCCCACGGTGCCTGTGCTCAGCACCGCAATGCAACACGTTATCAAGCAGGCACCAACAATGACTGGGAAGGTTTGGGATGCAAAGCTGGGTTTCCTGGATGCTGCATAGCCTGGTAATTCAGCTAAAGGGCCACCACACAGGACTTATGCTAATAAAGGTCTGCATGGCTTGCTTTAGTATGTTTCTCATTCTAAGGGATACATGCAGCAAAGGCTTGGCCACAAACTACCCAATTCGTGTTCTTTTAATGGAGAATATTTCTACTACTACAAGCAGTTTTCTCCATCAGCTTGTTCACGCTGTAACTTTCGGGCCCACTAATCTGAAAATCCATGGCTTCAGATTTCACACCTTCACCTGCATTATCAAGGCTCAGAAGAAAGGGAGCTCAACTCAAATTCAACTTGCATTTGAGTTGGCACAGCCAGGGGGACAGCTGTGCTCTGTTTCTTCACCTTGAACCTTGACGCTGAAGCAGACACTACAACTCCTAAGGGCCACAGTCCTGCACCACTACCTTTGCAGGCAGAGGGACTGGCAAACTTTGCAGGGAAAGCTTTGTACTAGTGCTGCCTCTTGTGAGTCTTGAGGTAGCCAGCAGGTTGAGGCTGCACTAGCTAAGGCATAACTGAGACCAAGTGGAGGGTTCCTCATAACACATGCTCCATGAAAGCTCCTGCAAAGCCCTGGGAGTACAAGAAGCCTTTCTGTCACAGCCCTTTCCCCTGCCTGTCATCTTACTTCAACTCTCTTAAAGCAAAGAATTTCCTCTTAGTGCTCTGAATATGGAACTACCAGTCAGACTGAGAACTGTAAATCCTTAATGTATTACTGTTCAATGGGAAAAGAGCAGCAAATACAATATTTGAGGGGGAGCTAGGAGGGAAGAAAAGAAAGACATCCTAACACATTTGCACCAAGGTGAACCCAATTCACTTCGACGGGTTTCTGAACTCAGAAGTTTGTATAGCATAACTGTAAATAATATGCCAATAGAATGATTAAAGGAGAAGTATCAGGTCATGTTTGTCCAACCTAAAATTTTTATTTTAAATAAACTTTGTCTAAAATTTCAGAGATTTACAAATCTCATTTGACATCTGAGTAGGCCGTAGGGTTATTGGCCAACTTAAGCAAGTAAAAGTAAGGGTATTTGCACGTGCTTTTAAGAGCTAGAGATACATGATTGGACTCTTTCTATTTGGGCAGTGATTTACCATTGTGCCATTGCTTCCTTTAGCACTTCACAAACATGGCTTCTTGTTGAGAAGAAGATTTTCTTGCACAAAAATCATTTAATTCTTCAGGGTTTTTTTTCAGACTGCCAAGCCCTTTGAAGAAAATTTTAAAGTTTTGGAACTTTTCAATTAATAATTCACACTTTCACTTAATAAAACACATATTCAATACTACAGTTTAAAAAGATCTTTTATTGTGAGAACACTGCATACCTTTAATAATTTTCAGCAGATCAAATGAATTCAGAATGCAGCTTTGACAATGCCAGCGTGCACTGTCTCAGGTCCTAGCTTAGAGTGAATTAAAACTTCTAAAGATTATGTTCTCTTGAGCACCAACAGAAAGGCTTTCTACCACTACACTATGGAGCATAGCTAAAAGCATCTAGTAAATTTGTGCTACATCAAATTCTATTTTTCCTTTAACCACCCCTACAGTAAAAAGAGTTTTTCTTCTGTAAGTGGCCCCTTGTGCTGTCACTGGGCACCACTGGAAATAGCCTGGCTCCATCTTCTTTATTCCGTCCCATCAGGAATTTATATGCATGAGTAAGATCACACTGAGCCTTCTCTTCTCCAGGCTGAACCCAGGGATGACAACAAGCTGGTGGCCGACCAGTTCTCTCAGCCTCTCCTCATATGTCAGATGTTCCAGTCCCTTAACCGTCTTCATGGCCCTTCACTGGACTCTCTCCAGTACACCCATATCTGTCTTGTACTGGAGAACCCAGAACTGGACATAGTACTTCAGAAGTGTCTCACCAGGGCTGGAGAGAGGGGAAGGATAACATCCCTTGACCTACTATTGATGCGCATCCTAATGCAGCCCAGAATACCGTTAGCCACCTTTGCCACAAGGGCAGTTTGGTGGTTCATGTTCAACTTGGTGTCCACCAGAACTCCCAGGGCCTCTTCTACAGAGCCGCTTTCAAGCTGGTTGGCCACCATCATGCGCTGGTACATAGGGTTATTCCTGCCCAGATAAAGGACTTGACACTTCCCTTTGTTAAACTTCATGAGGTTCATAGAATCATAGAATGGTTTGGGTTGGAAGGGACCTTAAATATCATCTAGTTCCAACCCCCCTGCCACAGCCAGGGATACCTTTCACTAGATCAGGCTGCTCAAAGCCACATCCAACCTGGCCTTGAACACTTCCTGGGAGGGGGCATCCACAACTTCTCTGGGCAACCTTTTCCAGTGTCTCACCACCCTTCCTAGCAGTCCTCGATTCTCCACGTCCTATGGTTGTAAAAGCCAAATCCCTGTTGCCAACACCATCTGTGCAACTAGGTGTTGATCTGCAGGATCCGTCTAGTCCTCCTCAAGCCCTTCACCCACCCTGGCAGGATTAAGGAGAAACGCACTGGTCCCTGGACTTTTGGCCCTCTCCTCAGAGTCATGTAGTCACTCTTGCTATGCTTCACATCATAACCATTTAGGCCAAAACAAAAAGGTGAAACAAATGAGTCAGTTTTCTGAAGCTGTTCATATTTCAAGGGAGGTGGGAGAGAGACAGAGAGACGGGAACATGGATTTCATTTCCTTTCCTATATTCAAAGATTTGACATTTGCAGAATCTTCTATTAGGTTTGTAAATCTTCTCTTCTTGTAGCCCTCAAGGAAAAGGGAAAAAGAAATGTGAATCCACAATTTAAACAAAAAACATTCCCTGCCATTAGCATTTCTTTGATGATCCTTTGGTTTATTGTTGTGCATTAACTTCTGTATAATCACATAATTGCTACAACATTCATATAAATAATGCATTTGGAAGAGAAAGTAAACAGTGTGTCACATTCTATTCTCCAGTGAATTTAGTGGGACCCTCTGGTTTGACTTTAGTGCTAAAGCTGCTTTTTTGCCTCGGGGTAGCTAACGCCTGTTAACAAAGTCGAAGTAAACAGGGAAAATAAAAGCACTTTCATTTTATCATGAGATAAATTTGATGAGTCAGCCCTAAACCTCTCAGTGAATTTACTCCATGTGAAAACTAATGTGTCTTGTCTTCACTGTATTGATATCTCAGGGGAGCTGATGCGTATTAGCTATCACTAGCAGAAAAGACAAACACCATTTGTAGCCCTCCTTCCCCAGGTCCTCTTGGGTTTTCCTTTTATGAAAGGTTGTGGTAAAAGCTACTATAAAGTCACAGAACAGAGTTGCCCGTGTCTGCCAGCTGTTTTTTTGCACTACAAGAGAATATTTCTCAAGATCAATTCTCTCTTCTCTCTCCCTTTCAAACACTTACAGCTTAAAAAAGCCAAACTCTTCAGTATTTGACACAGTTTCAGCTCCAAGATCTACAGCCAGTTTTGAAAGCTGCAACTTCTAATGAGCTAATTTTACAGTTAGAAAAAGGTCATGTCACTTTGAAAGAGACAGATACAGCTGGAACGGAGACAACTGAATTGTGCACTGAAAGCACTGGGATTTTGCCCACGTATTTGGGTCTGAATTTCACCACGTTTTTATAAACAGGAATTTCAAAGACTTATCTTACAGGTTTGGTGTGTTCAGAGGGTGGATATGTTTTGGTTAGTTTTAGGGCGTAAGTCCACAGAGACACACAGGAAGGAGGGTGTATGAGAAGAGGGCAAGATTACATGTCCTTATTTTGTTGAAGATACTTATAACCCTGCCAGGCCATTGGACACACAGGGAGGATCTGAGGGTCTTCATACCAGCTCCCTAATGAATGCAAAAGGAGGAAACCATTAAGTCAGCACTGCTAGGGTTCAGTGCTATCCTTACCCAGATATTCACTATCCGGTGACAAATTGAGTGACTTTTTAATGATAAACTAGACAAGGCTTCCCAAAAGAGAAGGAAAGTGCTGTAATCAGATAGAGCAGCAAGCAACTCAGAAGTCAGGAAGACCCTGAGAAAGGGACGCATTTACCACAAGGAGTGCTGGGGAAGGAGAGCCAACGTGCAGCGAGAGCTGGGGTGCCATACACAGGGGCCTGGATTTTCTGTACACCTCTCCTGCACCAGAGAGAGGAGAGCAGTGAAGCAGTTTGATGCCTCATTCAAGCATCCTTCCCGCCAGGGCTATTCAAAAGGGCAGACTCAGGTGGCAGCAAAGAAAAGGCAGCTCTTGCACCTCTGTGCTTCACCCCACATCACCAGCTCATTCCTTTTACACATCCCAAACTCTGCCTTTACCACTTTAATCACTTCACTCAGGCAGTTTCCAGCATGTCAGGATTCACTGAGGTCCCTGGGCAGCAGTGCTCTGTCTATCCCTGGTGAGTCTGGGATGCTCGGAGGAGCTACCTGGGTGTAGGTGACAGGAGCTCTTTGGTCCTCAGGCAATTCTATGGGCCATGAGCATAGTAGAACATCTTTCTGCTTGCAGTCCAACCCAGACCATGCTCCCACATGTCATATTGTACTGGGACACCATTTCCTGAACAGCATCCTGTGCATTTCAGAGCAAAAGAAAGAATTCCCACTCTGAATGCAAAAAGTAGCCCAGTTTGTTCATCCCTGGTCTTAAGTGCTTTCCTACTGCAATGAGATCAGGATCAGCATGTATTAATCTCTAAGACTTCCTATTCTCTAAGCCTGTCTTTCTATCAATTTCAGCAGCAGCTCCAGCTGTTACTGCCCACAGAGAGCCAGAGTTTCTGTATTCCTCATGAAGCTTGCCCTAGACAAGCTTAGAAATGACTAGTGGTAAAATATTAGCAGATACCCAGACTCCCCTCTACATTGCTGCTTCCACCACTACAACCCACCAGTGGGTGGGTGGGAAATGCCTAACACAACTGCCTTGTGTATAGATAGCTTGGGAAGGCATATGTGTAAATGGAGTACCTCAAATTTCCAAAGCTGCTTCAATTTTCTACCTATCTTTATTGTCCAACTCATGGCATCACTAGTCTTTCTGTTTTTGTGAAAGCACAGTTGTGTCTGTCATCAACTTTGGGTGATAAGATCAGATTTTGAACTTGGATACGAACCACATGGTAATTCCCTGCTCTATAAAGAAAAGAAAGACAATAAAAAGCCCTCAGTACTAGTTTTGTTTCCTCTGAGCCTCATTAGGCACTTAGCCAGCGACTAGTCAGGTACAAAGGGGCAAGGACTCAGAAACGGGCCTCAGAGGTCCTGCCTTCCATCTGTGAGGCGTAAGTGTGAACCATAAGCCAAATTCATTTAGTTCCTTTTACATAATTGTCAGCTTCACTCAAAGCGGTTTCTTCTCCTTGGTTGCAAGGGAAGACAGTCAATTGTTGTTCTATTCACTTCGTCACATAAACCCATATGACAAGCATGACAGCAACTGCTTGCTAATTATGGAGCAAAATTTGCAGTGCAAGGTTTGTTGTGCCAACGGTCCCCAGAACAATCCTGGGATTGTTTTATGAGAAGATTGGGCAGTCAGGGTTGAGCACTTTTGCTTCAATTATCCCTATGTGCTGTCACGGCTTGGAGCTGCTCTAGTGGAATGAAGAGAAGAAAATAAATGAGCTCTGCTCCAACCCTGGGAGCAGTTGCTGAACCCTGAAGAGCTTGGCTGGTTGTATCTTTGTTAGCTGCTATTACAGATATTATTGCCTGGTAGTGGCACTGAAACTGAGGGTCCATTAGCACTTCTATGCTATGTCCACGGATTTATAGCTCCGCTGCAAGAACTTACTCTGGAGTGAAACTGAGCGTGTGGTCTCAGCTAAACCCAGCTCTCTAACTTTATTATCCACTACTTTAGGTGACCTAATAAAGTTCAGATATTGCTGGCATTGGATGTCGTTGGTTTGCTGATTTTATCAAGAAGATTAATTGATTTGGGGTTGAGGGGTGACTACAGAAAAGTTCATCTCACTGGGGTGGAGTTAAAAAAGTATTAAGGAATTAATTGCTTAACATAGGAATCTGAATGATGTGCAGACACCTAAAAAGATGATTCTAAAAGAAGAAATGTAACCAGCTGGTCATAAATCAGAATTATCCTTTCCCAGAATATTCCAAAAGAAAACTAATTCCTACTGAATTTACTAGGCCACATATTCTCAGCTTCTTACATGACCTGGGTTTGCAAAGCACCTTCATGAGTCCCAGCTGGTTACGTTGCTCAAGAATTTCCTCTTTGTGACCTGAGTACACTTGTGTAGCTGTCATTTCCAACAGAGCTTCAGTGATAAATTGGAAAGACAAAACTTGGAGAGGGGGCTATGTTTTTTTCCTGCAGTCAGTAAGTTATTCCAAAACGTGCCATCCCTTTGCAAAAACCAAGAATCAAGGCCCCTCCATGGAGTTTGGCAGCTGCACAACCCCCATGTCTGGCTACCCCCAGAGAGAGCTTGGCTGAGCCCTCTCCCACCACCACTCCTCCACCCACATCTACTCCTCCTGCTCCCCTTGCACCCTCTGCAGCACTCACTAGGTCGCACAGGACCAGTTCAGCTCACTAGCCCAGCAGAAAAACAATCGATCCTTCTGCTGAGTTAGTTTTCTAGCAGATGGCACATTGCGTCAGCTCACCAGGCTGTCAGACAAGCTAGAGCCAGAGGGATCTCACAACCAGGGGCAACAGTGTGTGCAAACACGCCTTTTGTTTGCAGCAAGATATTAGATCAATCCCCTGAAACTTTTAACCACATCCTCTTGTCTCTACAGATTTACAGCATAGATTTGGACTGCAGGGGAGGAGGACTTATGCCACAGGTCCACTAAAAGTTTACCTAAAGCCCTTCCGAGCACTGGAGCAGCACAACTCTACAATAGCAACAAATACTCCTCTCTGCCACAGCTTCTAAAGACTCCTGAAGGAGCTATTCCTCCCTTTCATAGATGTGAACCATGTGACATGGTCCATCTTAACTACAGGCAGGCAGGATATCCTTCCCGGTTCCACAGGGACTATTGCTGTTCCCACTGGAAAGGTTTTGGGAAGATGGGAACAACTCTGGAAAACCTAAGGTTTCACCAAATCTGAATTTCATAGCAGGAAGTCTCTTTCTACCCCTCCCCAAATCCCCATACCCACAGATATGACCTTTTCAGAAACATCTTCCAAAGGTTTGTGGTATTGACAGAAAACAGGTGGGAAAGAAGAAAAAAAAGAAATAAAGCAGTAGGTGTCCAGCTTTACTAGGTATACCAGGTCAATGTGGTACACTGCAGGGCAAGTCCGAGTTGATCTAGCACTGAAAAGCAGCAGAAAAGACCAAAGAAAATCCTTCACAAAATGTCACTGCAGCAGTTCTGCTCCTTGTAATAGCCACAGGAGTAAAAAGAAGTGTCTCGTGTTTTCGTTATATTCCTTTAGCACCTCAGAATATTTCTAGCTGTCCTCAAAAGAAAATGAAGGATTATTCCTCCCCTTTCCAGAAAAGGATTTAAGAAGCCAGAGGTAGTGCAACTCATGGGCAGCCCAATTCCCATGGTGAGCTGCAGTGTGCATGTTAATTCAGTTAAAGCAGAGGCTGATTTCTCCTTAGCTGTATGGGAAGCATGTCCTTCAGCACTGCCATGCACCAAAGAAATTTGGGTCTAGCCCTGCCAAACTTGCCCAGCTCTGGCTAGGATTTGAAGAGTTTTTCCATTTCAGTTAGTTTGTGTTTGGTCTGGATTTCAGCCACCAGAAAGTTCATCGGAGTTTGCGGGATGTCTCAGACAGGTCCACTGAGGAAGACAAGTCTGCCGTCATCCTAGAGGGATCTTCACTGGCACTGGAAGGGTGAGCCCAGACCTTCACTCCCCTCTCCTCCCCACTCCTCTGGGTATTCCCCTCGCCTCTGCTCGTTGTACAGCTGTGTAATGAGTGAGCAGAGAACCAATCTGGCTGAGGAACAATCCTTTTGCTGTGTTCAGATCAGTTCACTGCAAGACCTACTACACCGGTGGTGAGGCACCACAGACCAACCATCAGGTCTGGAGGACAGGGAGCTCTGACTTGCATTTGCCAGATTAAAGCAACCAGAGGACTGCAGGCCAGGTATTTACATGAGGTTAAACGTAAGCAGTTAATTGCTCTTTAATCTGGACATCAGAAACACGATAAAAGACAGTAGCTGGAATTTGGTTCAAATTCAGGTTGAGAGTAGGGTTAGGTTCACTGCGGTGAAATAGTATTCTGCAATATGCACTCATTCTCTCCCAGTTAACCAGCTGTACTTTGTATCAAGCAGCTGAATATTAGGGGAATTCCTAATACTTTCTGGCCCATGAATGCTTAACCAGGAAGAGTTATGGGAGCATCTCCGAAAATCTTGTGGTTAGGGCATCTCTAAGAGATCACAACTCAAACCCCTGCTCCAGGTGAGGTAGGAGAGGAGCTCCAGCCTGGCTTCCCTCACTCCTAATGGAGGCACTAATACCCTACCGGACAGCAGGAAGAAAGAATTGGGGTCTCCGTGGTTTTGTACGATCATGCATGTTTCACACAACTCCAGAGAGAAGATGTGGTGCACAGATCTACCAGGGCTTGGACATGAGTCTGACCAGCCTTTTGCCTATGATATGAGAGCTCATCTGTGTGGGCCTTCTCTACCAGCAAAACCGTAAGCATTGACAAGTTTAGGAAGCAATGGATCGCTGCTCTGGAAGCACCAGCACGTGCAGGTCTTAAGCATGTGACTGGCACTTTGTATACTGAAGTCCCTCACAGGAATCTGGCCAAAGGTATCTTCGGTACCTTTTGTTTTTAAACACACAAACACAGTGAGAGTACAGCTGAGTATTTCAACAGCGTACCTACAGCGGATGTGCGCTGTGTGGGCTGGGGGTCTTTCAGCAGAAGCCTGGATTCCTTTCTGAAAGGCACACTCCAGTTCAGCCAGAGGTTATAGGCTTCATACAGAAATTCCTCAGCTACGATCTGTGTTTTAATGTGGCAGGTCAAACCACCCTCATAATAGTACCTCTTGTCTTGTATAGATTATATGACATTTAAGAGGGGAAAGGGGGCACTCGAAGCTAAATCCCAGGATACTCCAATGTCTGATGGTGTACAGGTCTGGCAAATGGATTTAGACACTCTTAACAAGAATACTTCAGTTTTCAGTCAGCCTCTAACTGGTTTACTGCTGGTGTGAGGCAACTTCAGGGTTAGCTTTCCCCAAAAGCTGGCCCAAATAGGGTTTTTCCCCATACAAGTTAAAACAACTTTTAACCTAGTCTAAACACACCCTGAGGTGCAGACCAAGATAAACAGTACTATGAAGGAAGCACATCATCCCAGAAGACTACGGGGGGTTTTCCCCACAGGGTTTCCCAAGAAAATAGCAGTGCTATTGGGGTAACACGGCTCTCACCCTGTGTAGGGGCCAGCTCTGCGGTAGGATGTTAAGGGGAACACGGTGACTTGTGACAGCTAGATCATGTAGCCTTGCTTAGCTCTAGGGGGAAGGTGTCCTCGCTAGCCTACCAGTATGGGACTTTCCCCTCATATGTCGGTGTGGAGGGAGTATTTGAAGCAGGTGAGGGGGAGTTATTTTGTGGTTTTGCCAGGGGATCTCTGAGAGATCACCAGGATGGGCGGGAGCATAAAGGACCATGCATGAAAAGGGTACAAGGAGAACCCAAGGTAATGGTGGTGCAAGAGTGGGGATGAATTTCAGGATAGGAAATGGGGGCTGAAAGACAGCATAGGGCAAAGTGGTAGATAGCCTTATGGGTGCAGACGTGAAGTTTGCTTTGCTCCATCTGCAGTTGACATCTGCACCACCATCCAGAGAAGTGGCTACTGTTTCTGAAGACAGCTAAGCTGCCTTTACATTGGCAGGCTCATATACTGCTCATGCAATAAACTGCAGCAATGCAGAGCACAGCATGAAATGCAGAACTCGGCTGCCATCCCGGGGAAATGCTCCTGCAGTTAGTTTGGCCCCGTTGTGCAAGCTAACGAGTTCAAACCCAGGCGCGCCAGTGGTGCACGCACACGCGTGGTTTGCAACGTAGACAAAGCTTAAGAGGACAGTGGTAGTTAGATGGGAGCAAAAGAGCACTTCGGGGAACAGCAGCATGAGGTCGTCCATTTCTTTGAGTACGTTTGGAGCCATTGAGGCCACAGAGCTGGAGATTACAGTAATTAAGGCATGAAATGAAGCCCTGGGCAGAAGCTGAGTTGATAGCATGTCATAAGGCCCTTTTTCTGAGTTGTTTGAACAGCTTAGAGTTTTCCTATAGTTATTGCTTATTCAAAGCTGATTGTAGAATTATTTCCATGAGTAATTCTTGGCCGCTGTATCCCTTGCAAGCAGTTCACTGCAGTCAGCTGATAGCTGAAATTCAAGACTGGTCAGTCCCCTTTTGCCTGTTCATATAGGTCACTTGTTCTGCTGCAGAGAAGAAATCGCTTTACCGTGGGTCACGTGCCAGGGCTGCCAGCAGCCTTGTCTCGTTCGCCAAGGACCAGCGCTTGCAGGCTGGAACAGTGGGACAAGCCCGTTGCTGTTCCCTGGCTGCACCAGTGCCAGCACAGCATTTGCAAATGTGGGATGGGGTTTTCTTGGGTGTTTTTAGTAGCTGCTCCAAGCTCACTCTTTGGATGAGTTGTCCTGCCAGTCAGTGTGCTTTGGGCAGTGAGGAGAAAGACAAGCACCAGAGGAGCCTTTCTGCAGGAGGGATGAGGGCACAGGCTGCCGGCAGGACCCCGCGTTGTGGCAGAGCCCAGTGTCCCTGAGCAGACTCGGGCAGCGCGGGGCAGGCTCAGATGAGGATCCAAACTGAAGTGAAAAGTTAACCACACTGTTGAAGCGAAGCTCTGTCAGCTGCCCGTGCTTGGCAGAGTGAATAGACCCACGCACATGAGAGCTGCAGCATTAATCAAAGATAACAGAGCCTTGACGTGAGAGAGAGTAAAATAAGATCAATATACCCAGCCAGCAGACACTGCTTTCAGGCTCCTTTCGCAAAAAGCTGTTCTGTTTTAAACAATGCTTCAACCATACATAAGTTGTTAATTACAGCCTGGATACTGTACGAGGAGACAAATATAAGACCTGTTAGCTTCAGAGCAAGGACATCAGGAGGAAAAATAAATTGACTCAATGTGGAAAAGTGTCACCATTAGATGATATAAATAGCGTGTTTGTTTCCCCAGCAGCTTTTCCAGCTTCTGTGCTTTGAAGTGGCTCATTTTGGGGTCTCAATTGCACCCTGAAACTCTGAAATGAACCCAAAAGCTCTTCCATTTTAATGAACTGCAAGCCTTAAAATCGTAATTTTATTGTATTTCCTATCCTGGTGGGGTTAACTAGAGCCTGGAAAGTGCACACTGCCCATTAGGGATCATTAGGAAAACATTTGGAAGTTGCACAGCCTCCTTGGACTTTTATCGTTAATAGTTCCTTTTGTGGATATTTGGAGGAAAAACAGGTTTTCTTAAGCAAATATAAAACTGTTTGAGTAAATATACCATCCGTGACAGCTCCACTAGTCCTCTAAGGATTTTCAAAGCCTTCTCTTCCCCTTGCCTTCCCATGAGTCCTTCAAAACTTTGTACACAATATTATACAGGCTGTTGGTGGCTTCCTGGAAAAAGATACCAAGACCAGTTGCATAAAAACATGGTAGAGACTAGCAGGCACCTGGGAAGACTGGAAAGCTAGTTAACTTTGTCCTGTTATTCCATCCCACCTGCCCTTTCTTGCACTGCATCTACAGCCCATTCCTTTCACTGTAGTTGGCACTGGGCTCCACGTACCATGCTTGCGCTCTGCTCCAAGGGTGCCAAGTGACCCACTGTCACTGCCTGGCAGCCTCTGCCTGTTGAATTCAGCTCCTGTTGAGAGCTGCCTTGACAAAACCTTTTCCACACTATGATGGAAACCAAGTTAGAAATAACTCAGGAGTTGGCAAGATTTCTCAGAGCTTTCATTTCTTGAAGTGCTTTGCTGCCAAGCTATGTTATTCACATCTTCTTGGGGTTCTGTAGGATGATTTCTTTTTTTAATGCAGTTCCCTCAGCGCGGTGGGGAGAGATATAAAGTCTAACACTTGTAAAATCTCTGTATTCTAATGTGAGAGTCAGCAAGCTAAGTAGTATGGTGATTAGGAGGTGGAGCTGTCATCCATCATATCACATTCATGTACCTGTGATGAGCCTAATGCTTCTGGCAAGGTCGTGTTCGGTGGTCCACTTCTCCATGGCTGCTGCATCTGGCACTTTGCATCACAAAATAGGAATAAGGCTGCACTTTGTATGTTTTTCACACAAGGTGTGGCTTTGCTGTAGGTAAACATGAGGCAAGGGCTCCAGGTCCCCAGTCTATTGTCCATGCTGTCCAGGGGGGTTGTACAACAGCCACATCTCCTTCACTTTCCATATAGATGTCCTAGAAAACAAATTCTGCAGCACAGGGTTATGAAAGATCATCATCGGTGGCAGGAAGTACTAACACCCATTGTGGGCCTTGCACAGCAAAACAAAGCACAGCTTAATTGGCCTCTATGAAGTGTTCGATAGCAAAGAATCAGCACACGAGAAGAGGGCCTGTTTCACGCAAAAGCAAGATCAGAAGTCAATGCATGATTATGTGGCCAAGGCCAACACTTTTGAAAAAATACAAAGGGATCCTTTTCCTCAAGGTCAGAGAGTGCTGCAGGAGAACCAGAGGACAGCCTCCAGAAATGTTTCTTTATTTGGGGGAGGCACCACCACAGGCAGGAATCAGGCTGCCATCGATCCTTTCGTTGGGTCACTGCTGGCCTGGGAGGATAGAGATGAACTGCTACAGATCAGAAAACAAAGCAGAGAGTTGGAAAGCTATATTAAAAATATGCATATAAAAATATCTGCCACTGACTGTTTATCCATTAATCCCTGGCCAAAAGCATTTTCAGCCAGGGGCTGTCAGATGAAAAAGTCATATGAAACTTGTTCTCACAGAAAGTTAAAAAAGAAGTGTGTGTGTGTGTGTGTGTGCGTGCGTGCGTGTGTGTGTGTGTACAGGAAAACAAAAAAAAACAAACCTGAAAAGACAAAGTCCTCTATGCCAATGTTGTAGTGCAAAAGGAAAAAAACTAGAAAAGTCCCACATACAACACATCTCCTTCCAGCACTTTGTAGCACAGACAGCAAAATAATATCTGCAAGGGAATCCCAGCACTGAGACCAGAATGAAGAGCATTGCTCGGATCTGCCCCTCTGCACACTGGGTTTGGAGATCTGATCTTCACAATCTACAGCTACGTGTGGGCAGTGGAAAAATACTACTGAACAACTAATTACCAAAAGCATTGGGTAACAAAAACCCAATTTAAATATTTACAGGAGGTAGACAGAAAGGTGCCAGCCTGAAGCTTGTAATTTTATTTCTGGCAAGAATCAGATATACTTCTAATAATAACTACAGGCACAAAGTATTAGTTAGAAAAGCAGGCGATACTTATTCCCAGCTGCAGGAGAGACCAAAGTAGGCAGGAAGCGTCCTGATGCGGGGGCACCAAGGTAGAGGGTGATGACTGCAGGGATGGGACTTGTGCAATGCAGTGGCACTGCCAAGGTAGCCCTGCCCACAGTGCCAGGGCAGGGAACGCTCCAGGGCACCTCTTTGCTCCTGGGGGCAGCAAGGCTAGCTGAAAACTCTCCTTAAGCACGTTGACTGCCTTCTTCCCCCTGACCTGAGCCTGCAAAGTTTGTGATGCTGATGAAGAGATGCTGTCATCCCTGAGTGACCATGGGGCCAGTCTGCAGCCCCAGCAGTGCTGCCTGACTTTGTGGCTGGTGCCACCACAGGGTGGGTGACAGTCCCTTGGCCCTGACGGGAGGTTTCCCTCTCCCCAGGGAGCTCTGATCTGGGAAGTGTGCTTCGCTGCTGTGGCTCTTCCCACCTTACTCCTCACGAAGCCCTGCCTTCTTGGATGGAGGGTTTTCTAAGTATGCTCATGAAGAGACTGGGGCGATTCTGGTTTGTGGCAGACACTCACACCCCAGCCTGGCCATCAGTGAGCAGGACAGAGTCTGCGTCCCCACCACCAGCACCTCTGCTCAGAGACAACCCCATGTCGCTGGGCTGTCCCTCCCGGGGATGGGCTTTTCCAGGCGCTCTGCTGAGCAGCTGCCGGGGCCACGTTCAGCGCCTCCAGCCTCCCTGGCTGCCCCGTCCATTGTTCGGTTGCTCTCCCAGTGATACCAATGACATTTTTTGAGTCATTCCATTTCTCTGCCACAACATTCTCCTGTCAGCTAGTTAACATGGTAATTGTACAAGGAGCACACATCAAAGCAAAGCTGTCTTGGTACAGCAGTTTCCATATGCTGCTTAGCCTGCATGTCCCACAATCCTCCTATTTTTCCCCCTGGTCCCTTTTATTTCTGCAGCATCCAACACAGCCACTTTGTTTGTGCTCAGCGCGCTAGCACATGCCACCAGTGACACAGCTTACTGCCGTGCCCACGATCGGCAGATTCCTATTTGATTGCTGAGGCATTAAATATGTATGCTTACAGTGGCGTATAAAATCTGTGACCACATTAGCCACACTGTCAAGTTTAGAAAAATCCAAACTGAGTTATGGTGAGGAAACAAGTTACCACATCAGTTGAAGAAAGAGTCTGAATTAATTGGAAACCTCACAGGCTTAGATTTGGTTTTCAAGGCCTTCCCAGCCCACGTATCTATCCGTATTACGCATTTTTTCATTCGAGTTGTCTGTCCCTGCTCCTGCCTGCCTGACACCTCTGCAAGACACAAGAGCGGGTCACCAGTGCATTTCAGGAGTTTGACCACCACATTGCCTTCCCCGAGACAGGTCTGGAGTGCAGACTTCAACCCAACCAAAGTGGCACTTCTTTGACTTCATCAGGATGAAGTAATTACTCAGTAATTACCAGCAGACCCATCTACAGAGGCAGCCAAACCAAGACATTTCACTGTTCTCCCATACTCTTTGTACGAAGACTGGGCTTTCTCATTCCTTGCTCAGTTGGATGTATTTTGTGCCTACCAAAGACCGACCTCTACAACTCCAGTTTACACACGTGTTACAAGAGGGTGAGATACTGCACTGCTGTTTTTCCATATCCAGCTTCTCAGACAGAGATAGACTTATACCACACTGCTGCTGCCAGAGGGGTTCATATCCCACAGAAGGGAGGACAAGAGGGGGCTGCCCTGGGCCCTCCACAGCTCCCCCTGGCTCCTTACCCCACACCTGGGAAAGGACACTCCAGCTCTCCAGATCTCTGCAATCGGCTCTCCTGGACATACAGCAGGTCCGGCCACCGGACAGGAACCAGCTTATAGCCCACTTCAGGCACAGGGTGCTCTGAGCACCAGGTCCCAGGAGGTGAACACCTCCCTGGCTACAGCACCGGAGACTTTTACCTGCTGGCTAGGCCTTGCTGGTTAGCAGAAAATGGCCCAAATGCAGGGAGGCAAAGCGAGAGTACATCAGCCTTGCACAAGTGCAGTATGGAGCACAGGTGTGGGAACACGAGCCAGGAGCCAGCTCAGAGCCCCGTGCAGGGGATTTGGCTGCTCTGCACAGCAGAAACCCCACCACTGAGTCAGGCTGTCCCAAGTTTCCCTTGGAAGTGGCTGCATTAACTTTGGAAAGTTTCTCAAAGCCTAAGAAACATATGAATCTCCCATTTTTGCCAGAGGTGGAGATTGTCCCTTTGTAAATGCTTGCCCCATCTGAAAGAATAGCTATCGGCCACTGAGACCCTGCCCAATCTGAAGTAACTGATGAAGGAAGTCAGATGCACAGGGTTGCCTACAAGCATAGTGAGCTTTTGAGCCTTGATTAGGTTCAATATCTTTAAATGAGTCTTTTGTTAGTCTCATCTGCACTTCTGTCATGGAAAGGCAGCTGGAGCTCGAGCACCCACAGCTGCAGAAGTTTCTGGTCTCCGTAGATTCTGCAGGAGAAAGTGCTCTCACAGTTGCTGCAGTCATCTCCATATTTGCCTTCCAGGCCTAACAATCACATAGATATTTTATAAAAGGTTAATTAAAAAAATCTGGAAACTTTTTAGGCAGAAGACCATATGGCGCTTCAAGCTAGCTTTGTACCATTGCTAAGTCATGAAAGAGGAAAATCTGACCCAGGATAGCAACCTGGCAGCCTGTACTAGGAGGTACAGTTCTTAGGTCTTGCTGGTGTAGGGAACTGATTTTAGTCATATGTCCAGCATACAGCTGCTCTGTTTAGGTGTGTATATATAAAGTCCCTCCTTTTTACCGCTTTGCAGCTATTAGTCAAAGTCAGTTTTAATACACTCCTGCAGAGCCTGAAATTGTGGCTCTCTTTTGGTGGATAGGAGCTTAGATGTGGTCAAAGGAAGTCCATGCAGCATTCCTTGTAAGCATCACTTTCTCCAACCATTTCAAATCTGTGTTTCAGAGCAGCTCTGGGAAATTAAAGTAGAGCAGGTAAATCTGTCAAAAGGCAGTGAAGTCAGGTTCCCCTTCCCAAAGTGCTGTGGACATTTCTGAAAGTCTGCACAACTTGCAGACAGTCCCAGACTTCACTGTGGAAAACCCAACAAGCACCTTGATTTCTCCTCAGACTTAGATATAGCCCCATTCATCAGAATCCAACATACCTGAATTTCATTCTTACATCCCCTTGCTGTTCTTCAAACACAAAGCATCTTTTATCATGATGCATGACTGCGCAGTTTACAACCATCTTTGGTATTCGTCTTGGCCTGCATCTACCATTAGAGGAAACCAGCAGCAAAGTCCCCAGTCTAATTCTTAGTGACCTTGGATGCATGAGAGTCTTAGTGTGAATGAAGAGAACGCACCATTTGAGCTTTATGGTCCTTATAATCAATAGCTTAACCTTAAAGTTATTCATTTACATGACTGCTGGCAAAAGTCTCACCAGCTCTCCAAAACCAGTCACAAATTAGATCCAATCCTACACGCAGAGCATACAAAGGACCGAGGAAGAAAGATAATTAAGAGGAGCACAACATTTACAGTGCAATTAAAGGATATAGTACAACAACCCTCTGCTTTCGAAGTTCAGCTGAGCCGTGTGTGGACACCAGTCTCTCCTCCCTTTGTATTTCAGCAGTCCTGGGGTAGACTTTGCAAACCTTTGGACAGTGACTATATTAGCACTGAGTTTTGTTTAATTTAGCACCCCTTAAGGGCAAGGTTGCCGGTGCGGTATAGGTAGTTCAGCACACACGAGCATGCTTGGGGAAGATCTGATTTCTTCAGGTTACCTTGAAAAGGCCCCATTTAAAAACAACTAACATTTCCTAAAGGTAACCTTCAGTATTTTTCCCCTAATATCTTAACATCTGACATGCATTTTATTTAACTTCAGATTCATGTCCACTCTGAATTCCTTAAAAATCTTTGAACATATCTGCATTCACTTCATTTATTCCTTTAAAAGAACGTATCACCTATCGGAAGGCTAAAACTAGCTGGCACAGCACAGAGGGAAGCTCTGCATAAGGGCAATAGCAGATATTATTTCAGGCTGCTTTCTGAGCTGTTTCTGCAACTCAAAATGTCTAATGAGCTTATTTGATTGTATCCATGCCAACAAAGAGATATAAACAGCTTTAATCACTGTTTCGCGTTGCTCTTGACCCCCTACTTGGCTTCATTATTTTCCTTTTAGCCACATCAAGGCACAACACTCCAACTAAATCACTCGACCACTTGCTGAAGACCTGTCCATGTAATAAGATTTCTTTTTATCATCTTGTGGGTTTTTTTGCACTGCTGTTTAACAAGCAGCAGCCAAGCTGTGTGTTAGCTCAAAAGCAGCAGCTAGGTAAGGAATTAATGTCAATAGCTCTTGTTGGTTCCTTTATTTTCAGATAGATTTCTAGATTTATTACCATAAACTGATTAATGCCCAGAGACAGGGAGCAGGTTACAGCTTCTGGTCTCCTGTTTTGTCACTAACAACAATGCTGGAGGGAGAACAGAACAGGGAAACAAAGGGAAAAGGAAGCGTTAACAGTTCAAGTCACAGTAAGTGTTGGCCTGCTTAAACTAATAATATCAGACAATTCTCTATAGTCTAAAACACCCACAGTCCTCCTACAGAGCTCCAAGCACTCCATGATCAGTGAACCATGTTTTAATGATACCTTCTCTTGTAGGGCTTAAAGGTTTGAAATATTAAATCTTTTCTCTCATGCATGCTGACAGCAAATGAATCTGATGCCCATCCATTAATGAAGTTTGTCTGTCTCTTGATCATTATAACGAGGGCATTAGCTAACATTACTTGCGCCCCCACTTTTTTAAAGACGGGAAAAAAAGAATGTCAAGGAATATACCAAATGTGACACATAACTACAAGTTCAAAAGGTCATTGAGGATTGAGGTCAGATAGCACGGAGAAAATCTTGTGCCCTCCTAAAAAGTAGGTCATTTCTTTCAGCCCCACATGGATCTAGGAAAAATCCTGAGGCATATGTGCAACCTCTGTTTTGTAAAAGAAATAGCTTGAAGGTTGTTTCCTTTTTAAAAATACCTCTTTTTTCTTTCCTTATTCTGAAGTGGTTCTTAATGTTATATTGACACATTCTGGGAAAAGGATCACAGAATCATAGTATATCTAATTTCTCTGACATCTAGGTCTGTCGCCTGTTAAATACTATAAGAAGTGTCAGTGACTTCTGGAATTTTCTAAGGCGGCATCTGTTTTTCTTTCTACTTCTTTTTCTGCTTGATTTCATCAGAGTGGTCTGGGCGTCTGTGCTGTTTTTTAAGGCTACAGGGTGAGAGCAGCATGGGGACAAAGGCAGCAGCCTAGCGGGGCACCTGCCCAGTGCCACAGGGCTTGCTCGTGAGCACCGAGTCCACCCTCTGCTTCAAGGCAGGGACAACTCACACCTGACAGCCAGCTAACTTCATCATAGACACGGCTACCATGGCTTCAAAGAAGTTCTGCAAAATCTAAGCTATATCTCTTCCTTGCTGTAATTCAAGTCTACTATATGTCTTATCCAGAACAGGCACAGAGAGCAGATTATTTCCTCTTGCCATTCCCCAGTTCTTCTCTTCTTGAGGCTGAACAACACTAATTGATTTAATCCTTTGTCTAGCTCACTTTTGTAGACTTCAGATCATTCTCACCGCTTTTTTCCAGATGTCCCGCATTGGCACGCAGTGCTGTCACTGAAGCTTTACTGGTGCTGAGTGGAAGTTTGTGGTTGTTTCAGGGTATACACATCAATGCACATCCTAAAGCAGCATTTTCTCCCCTCCCCACAGCAGTACATCTCTGAGCTGGGGACCCCCAGTGACAGTTGAGCCTTTCCTGACTTACTCCCTTCTCTGAGTGGGAAAGCAGCTCTGATTCCTGCCTGGCAAGTGAGATGTAGACTTTTCCACCTCTTTGAGAACCTACAGAACTGCAAGATGCTACATAAACTGATGATAACTGTGTCTGTACTCATCACTTTCTACTCCCTCAGAGAAAAATCTGTAGCAATATATAAAAGTTATTGTTCTTAATGAGTAGACATGGGACCCCGATTGCAGAGCAGGTTCCTCAGCCTTCTGGGCACTGCACATTTAAAATACCATGGTCATTTCAGATAGTTTCAAAATAAAAAACTTTGGAACAATGTGTTAATGGTATAGGTGAACTCCTAAATAGTTTTGCTGTGAGGGTTAATAAGAAATGTTTTCCCCCAGCCACAAGTCTTGCAGCTGTAGTTATGATAGGATTGTGGCTGCAAAAGCCCCATTGTTAAACTTAAGCTGTTGTTAAAGTGCTTAATCGAGAGATTATTAACATTTCTGATGAAATACTTAGCTAAAGTGCAAAATGTAATCTTGGGGCTTTGCTGTCTGGACTTCTAGTTAATATCATAAGCGCCACAAGCACACTAAATACCTAAACAGTGTACAAGGTTATTAGCCTAATCCAAAGTGAGAGCAGAGGCACTCCCTCCCTGTGCTTCCTATACATTTCATCTTAATGAAAACATTGTAAGTATTTTGCAGCCTAGCAGCTAAGGACAGATGCATCATCTCACATGGCAGAATAAATGCCAAAGCCATTAGGCTGTTTCATGGTAGGGGCCTAATCCTGAGCAGTGCTGAGTATCCATCCCTCCCAGTGCAGCCTGTGGTGCTGTGTGCTCACCACCACTGCAGATCAGAACTGGTGGCCTTGGCTATGCTTCCAGAGAAGGTCAGTGGGAAAGGAAGGAAGAAGAGGTGATAACAGGTGAATACCAAGGGGAAAAAGCAGACCAAAGAGTGGGAACAGAGCTGGCACAATTTCTAAACATTTGCACTCTTGAAGACCTAAAGAAGTTGATATATTTCTGCTATCTTCCATCTCCACGGAGAAAAGGAACCCTTCCCTGTGCTAGGATGCTGCCATTTGTGACCAAGACTGAGCTGGCTTTGGCATCGGGAAGAACACAAGTTCTCCCTGGACTGGGCATCACACCATGCCCGCATAGCATCAATGGGGTCATCGACACTTCGCTACCACAGGCACCTCATGGCAAAATTTTATCTTATGTTTAGATTTTCAAAAATCTTAGACACTGACTTGCACATCCCCCACTTCAAAAAAAGCAACTTACTCAGGTGCACATATGCAAGACACATGCAGATTAAGCAAATACATTTTGGTCCTTACCTAAGTAAGCCAGTTATCTAGGCTTCATTTCCAGCCAAGAAAACAGAAAGCCTCTGGAAAGCGTTTCATTCTTGCCCTGCTCAGGTGCCTATTCCAGCTGGGTGGGACTGCCTTTCAGAGGTGCCAGTCTCACCAACCTGAACACACCGGCAGTCCAGAAAGGTAGTTTGGACTGTGCTTTTAGGAGGCTAAATTAAGTTCCAATGAATCTCATCTAATGTCTCCTGAAAATCCTACTGAAGCAAGGCAGCAGCGATCTCACCCAAAATTATACCATGCACAAGTGATGGTCAGCATTGCATCCCGAGCCACTCTTTCCTGGATTTCACAGGGGTCAGAGGTAGCCTTGGCGTCACGGGCCCATCCCTCGTAGCATTCAGTTGAGAAAGCTTTCTGTCTCTTCAGTTCTAAACTTCAAAACCACAAGAGATTTTCCTAGCCCAGAACAATCATAACCTCACCATTAGAAACAATGCAGCACTGTTTCAAAATAAGCTACAAGCATCCAAATCTGGACTAGAAGATACCTCCCAGAACAATGGCTGTGCTGAACCCTGCTTGTGTTTTTTGAAAGCAGAGCTGCTTTTGAAATAATACAAAAGTCAAAGCTCTATAGCCAGGCTCCAGCTCGCTCTTGCTTAGTCTCTTTCCTCAAGTCATCATTTGATTTCTAACATGTCCAGCTTAATGAAATTCTTTACCTCATCCTGTTTTGGTGTCTCTTTATTATTATCCGTCACAACCAATAAATAATTTTTCTTTTTGGGACTACGGATTCATGGCAAAAATCAGCCTACCCCAGGCAAAGCAAGCAGAGTAAACAGAGCCAAGTCAAACTGGAATACCATGAGAGTATTAGCTAGATTAAACATTAATAATGACTTTTGTCCTTTTGATCACTGAAGTAGCAATGAAGCAGTAGAAGGAAAGCCTAAGATGTTGGCATATGTTTTTATTATCTTTAGTCTTCTTTTTTGAAGTCTTGGGAACTGACTCCACAAATACTTCCCAGGTCAAAAGCAGAGAATTATGTTATTTATTTCAGCAGTGAGGAGACTGGGCAATTTTATTAATAAATATAGCTTGATTTAGTCTTTCAAAAATTATCGGTAAAACAATCATATAAAACTGCAAAGAAAAAAAAATCAATCCAATTTTAAAAATCTCTAACTTAAGAGCTAGGGCAGATTAAAGAGATTCAAGCATAAGTACCACAACAATGGAAATCCAGCTAAACTTTATTTTCCTTGCTTTTCTCATTTTTAGTCATTTCTGCCTGTTTTGGTTCTGCCAGGACTGGGAACAGCTTCCCTACAGCTTGTAGTGAGAAACGTTCATTACCGTCACTTGCCTGACCAAGGGAAACACCAAAGAAATCCCACAAGAAATCCTTGCCTTCGTGAGATTTCCTGCTGCATTCCCCAGGCTCTAAAGGATGAAGTTTTCTAAGAAGCCCTGCACTTGTGAAATGGATCTGGAGCATATCTGAACCTTTTCAGACTGGCCTGTCATTCAGAAGGTCTGCTAAGAGGTTGGCAGGGAAGGGAAAGACTTACACTGAGAAAAAGTAAAAGTAGTAAGTTTTAAAAAGGAATTTATATTAAGGAAATGTAAAAATAGCAGCAAGATATCACTCACAGTTATTTTTCCCCACCTTTCCCCCCAACTAGGATTTTTTCTGTACTAATTACGAAAATACTTTGGGGTGGGGAATTCTCTCCTTTTTGTTTAATTGAAAACAATTCTACTTTTAATTGACTTTCCTATCTTGTTCCCTTGAGGCTTTGTTTTGACAAAACCCAAAGATTCTGTGATCACAGAGAAGGTAGCTTGAAGGATTTTTTTCAATGAATATTCCTGGATCACTGAAATATACAGTTCTAATAGGAAAGTTCACATATGGGTCCTAAAAGAGACTGAGGGCATGCAGTCCTTTCTTGTTTTGTGCTGAAAGAAAGGGAACAATGAATCTGAAGCAATTCCTAGTCTGAAACAATTTGCTCTTATGGAGTCGGTAGGCTGCAGGAAACACTGGAGTTCACAGGACATGCTAATTAAACTACTACTGACCCATCCTAGAGTTTCCATTACCCCTAAGTTTACTTTAAAAAGCCAAATTAGTAGCAGGCTTGTATCAAGAAACACACCAATTTCTGCTTTTATTTTCCTTCCCTCTCATATCCACATCCAAATCCCACCACCTCCATATCTCTGCATGCTAATAAAAACCCTAGTGTAAATGCCAGGCACATGAAGACCCAGACATGTCTGAAGACACCAACTGGCAATTATGGGCAGTGCACGATCCATGCAAACAATTAAATATCAATCTGGTTATGCTGGATATAACCATGACTATTTCAATCCAGTCTTTTCCCCCTTTTTCATATTTTCCAGTAATTTAGTATATTAATATGGCTTACTTATTCCTTGCTTTCACCCCTCAGTGTGAGACATTATCTTGGTAAAACTACTGATGGGTACAGCATGGACAGTTTCCAAAATGCTCAACTATATATACATTTTTCAGGATGAAAAGAAGATGTTTTAAATTTATTTCGACCTTTGGATCCAGATTTTTACAGAGTAACCACAGATTGTAACACAACCAGCATCTTAAAAACTAATGTTCCTGAGACCAGTGTGTTAGTGAAGTTGTCAAAAAGCAGCTGCAGCGTCCCATCCCCAATGAATCTACCCATCATTGACTCGAAGGTCATCTTGTCAACACTACCAAGCAGGCCTTGCCTTTTAAAGTCTTGCTGACACCTGTACCAGTGGCAGCTCCTGAGGGAGGACCAGTGACCGCAGCGGCAGCATTGCTGGTCCAGGTCCCGCAGGAGGCTCGGTCCAGGCAGCACTCACAGAGGCTCTGAACCGAAGGCACATTCTTAAATACTGTCTTGAGGAGACGTGAACTTAACACAAGCACCTGCTTCCTCAACAGAGGCCTGGATCTTGTATCAATATTAGGAGAGATTGCATCTGATTTACTAAGCTTTCTGCATTTAACACCCCCCTATTTAAGGTCTAGCTTGTAAATTCACTGCTACTTCTTGAGTTACCAAGCTCATTTCCTTCACAAACTTACCAGAAGAGTAAACATGCTACAGCAAGTCTGGTTATCATCTTCCTTGACAAAACCATAAGCACGTCTGAACCAGCATGTACAGTCTTGCAGTCTGGCTAGTCCCTTTACTAAAGTGGAACCAGGTCTCCTGTACAAGCATGTGTTCTAGTGCTGAACCTCATTGGGAGAACAAGGGAGCACTTGGGTCTAATCAAGAGGGAAGAGTGTAGCTACAAGTAGTTTAGGTAGCTGAGTCCTTTTGGGTATTATGGGTTTGGTCACTGAACTTAGCTCAGGTTTGGAGAAGACCTCAGATGAGAGAGCAGTCAAGAGCTCAGTCTCCAGAGCTGCTGTGGTCTTGTCAGGCAGTAAAACTGTTTCGCTTTTTCTCCCTCCCTTCCTCATAGGATTAACTCATGACCGATACAAAAGCAACAAGAAGCAAACAGTCTCTTTGAAAGCTTTACTGTTAAAAAGCCTACAGATGTTTTCAAATGTGCTTTTATTCAAACCATGGAGTGCTTTGCCACTGTAGAGATTTCACAGTTGTTTATGGCGTGGTTCCATCACAAGCTTATGCACAATAATACAGTAGAGATAACACAACAGTGTCGTGCACCTGCGAGGCAAGGTCCCAGTCTCTACCTGGGCTGTTAGACATCGCCTCAGGCAGCCCTGGGCCCAAAATGATGTTTCCTGGTAACATTTTAATTCCTGCAGGTCTCCTCTGCTGAATAATGGCAGTGAATGTGTGTGTCACAAAGCAGATCTGCACAGGAGGCACAACTCAAACCACAGTGATGCCTGCTGAGAGTACTCATCCTTCTTCTTGGAAAGCAGAAACCTTAAAGTTTAGGGCTTGGGGCTTGGGGTTGACCAGCAGTGCTCTTAATAAAAAATTAAGATGAAACTGCTTTAATGAAAGAACCTAAAAATTAGGTAATAATGACTGCTTTGGGCAAATCTTAGTGATGGAAAAACTAATGCACAAAACAAAGTCTGGGCAATTGCTGGACTGAAACATGGGTGAAGTATTCAGTTCAGACCATCTCCAAAGCATGCATGTTTACGCAAATAAATGTTCACGAAGGAATGGTGGGAAGAAAAATAATAAGAGTGTACATTACTTTAAATTCATGGCAAAAGAAATATTTTGTAACCCATGTCAGAATAAGGGATAATTCGCATGGTTTAGACTCTCTTTATTTGGTTTTCACCATTTAAAGTGAGTAAGTTCAGTAACAGTTTCAAAGGGCAAAAGTAAGGAGAGAAACTGGCAATTGAATGATTCTTTATAGACCTGTGTAATAACTTAGAGAAGTAAGAGGAAAATACCTCTTCAAGTGACAGTGAACTTCAGGAAAATAAACAATGATCACAACACAGTGAGAAGGAGAAATATATATAAATAATGGAACATCAGTTTGACTCAGTTAGAAGGAAATAGAATAACATGTTTACGTTTTCAAAAGAAGCATTTTTGCCTTCATAATTAAGTTAGAGTTATCTTCAATTTGATTTTCCTGTCTGACTTCCAGCAGCATTTTAACTGTAAATGTCCTGAATAAAAACACTGTCATAGGAAAAATCTGGTATTACTTTGTGAACTGAGAGTTGAGTTTTTGGGTTTTGTTTTTTTTTAAAGAATGGGCATAAATGCTTCCATGTGTTGACATGTCCCTGCTAGCAGTTAACTGTGTCCTACTGCTTCACTCCTGTGGCTGCAGAGAGCACCGGCGGCCGGCCGGGGCAGCTCTGCCATCACCCAGGTGGGCAGCTCGCCATGCTCACCTTCCCTCGGCAAACATTCCCGGCCATCAGCTCCACGTGTTTATGGCTGCGAAACGCGGGAGCGCCAGTGCCAAACCCAAGCCATCGTCTTTCCAACGAGCTCTAAAAGTTCAGACCACAAAGCGCTGGCACTGATGCGGTGCTGCTCACTGGACGTCCCTCTGAGATTCGATGAAACCAAGGAACAGCGGGGTAGAGAAAGAGAGAAAGAAGTGAGGAAAGAGAGAGGCTAGACAGAAAATGGGGGATGTGATGCAACGCCCTGGTGCCTGGGCCGTGGCGCCGAGCCCGACCGCCAGCGTGGCCGGGGAAGGAGGCGGCAGTGACCTCTGCTGCTGCTGAGCTCCTCTGAGGCGCCCGGCCAGAGCTTTGGTGGATAAGCATCCGCCGGGTGCGGCTGACCCTCCCGGGGGGTACATGGTGAGCCCTCCCAGCCCAGCATCCCCATCATGATAAATTCTGCACCCAGAAAATGCATCCCACAGACTGAAATGAGAGCTCCCTGTGCGATGCCAAGACATGGCTCTTTCATGTATCACCAAAGCTTCGGATTCAGCACAAAGGACGCAGGAAGCGCGATGACAACAATTCAAAGGCTGTTCTGAGCTTTTGCCTACAGCCATCCCTTTGAGCCTCAAATTATCTGTAGTTTCAAATCTCTGTGTCTGAACTGCTGCAGTCGGAGATCTGAGCCTTAATGATTATTGTGCCTTCTGTGTCCATATTGAATTACAATCCTGTTAACACCAAGACACCCGAAGTTCCTGGGTGTTTTGAAGCTCTTACCATTTTTCAAAATAAACAGGGACTTCTCCTTTCGACGCTGCCTGTTACGGTTCCTGATTCCCAGCAGCATGTCACCCGGGCTACAGCTTTTCCTTCTCTCTCTGAGCCGCAGGCTGGGACTCTGACTCTATCACATGGCTTACAGGGCTGGAGGCTTGAAGGATAAGACCGGGTAATTAAAACAGAGAAAGTTGGTAATGTTCCTCCATGAGGACAAGGCTTATTGTTTTGGAGCTGTGGAGTTTCAGACAGTGCCAGGAGCAAACTCCGCTAATGCCTGTGTGTCTAAAGGGGTACAATGGTGCTGCCAGTGCCTTCCTTCAGCAGCTTCACCCATGGACCAGCATTGCAGAGATTGTTTGCATAGTGAAAGCCCACATATATTCACCCAGACCTTTCTCACAGTCTTTCTAGGTCCTTTCCCCATCTGCTGCAAAGCCTGTGGGCAGGTCTGGTGCACGCTGTGGGTGGGAAGCCAGGCCCAGCGAGGAGATGTCCTGGGGCAGTGGGGAGAGGAAGCCCCGAGGCCAGTTTCTCTCCTTGCCATGGACCCAGAGTCTGGCTGCAGCAGGGCAGAAACGCTGCCTCTCTAATGCAGAAACGGACCCACCAACATGAGGCACAGGAACAGTCTGGGTGGGAAACAACAAAATTCAGCAGCAACTGTACAGAGAGAAAGTTTAGAAAGTTCAGAATTGACCCTGAGAAGGTCCCGAACTGGCACAAGTTCTTGTGGCAGAAGGAGGAAAAAGAATCTAACATGTACAAAAAGATATTTATACCCGAGGGAGCACACTAACTCCCTCCTCACCAGCACGGGCGGCTGCTTCCCTACCATGGGTAGGGCTGTCTGGCCGTCAGGCTTCCCCTGCCCACGCTGAGGAGACTATCACCTCCCCTTCCTTCTCCCCCTCTTCATTTCTCCCCTTTCCTTGCCTTCCCCAACATGTGCTATCTCCTGTTCAGGCTTTTTTGGTATCAATATTTCCTTCTTCTGTTCTTTTCTTTTTGTTCACTTGTTTCTTAATTTCTCTGTAGTCTGGAAAAGCTAAAGGCACACAGCCAGTTCTGCCTCCAGTATGTACTTGAGGAGCCAAGAGCATGAAATGTAAATTAGCTTTAAAAGAAAAAATTATTTCATTAAGTAACATGGCTGTCTGGCACTCAGAAACGTCCTCTTGCAACATACCCTGGTGAGCACACAAAGATGCATGTTACTCACTCGAAAGAACTGCATGACATTTGAATAATTCCTTTTAAACATTTTTGAAGGAATAAGACACCTTAAACCATATTCTGTAACTTGAAACTGGACCAAAATATAGCCTCTGATTTGAAACAACTTACAATACAATTTCTAGCCAAAATGAGTGTATTTTCTGAGTTTCTTTCTACCCATGTTTTCTCTTTCAATATAAATTATTCTTCTAGAATTCAGTTGGGCATAGTCAGTCTTAAAACAGTTTTCCTTCTAAAGCACAAGGAGTACAAAAAAAAGGCAGATTTTCTTCTGAGCCTGCAAGGTACCTGGATGTTCAATGGTAAGGGTACAGAAAGGAGCAGGTTGCACAGGGCCAAACCGCCAGCACAGGCTGTGACCAGAGGGACAGGCACTGCTGCACATCAGCTCCATACCGCTTGTATTAAACAGCTTCCTAAGAGCTAGTTAAGCAAATATAAGATCAAGTAATAAAAAAAGCCCTTCTGCACATTTTCTGTCCCTCGCCTCAAGGTCTCACTGCTGAGGGCTGTCAAAGGAGTTGCATGGAACAAGAAAAGAGTTTCACACAGCAGCGCAGTGTAAAACCAGTGTGTCATCCCCAGGGCCACACCGGTGAGAGGTCCCTCAGGGAAGAGAAGAGGCCCTGAGCACCAGCCCTGCCTCGCTGTCCCACTTTCCCCACTTGAGCATGGCATCTGCCAGCTCGTGGCGCAGCCACAGCCCCCCGCACACCCACCCACACCTGCGGCTGTGAGGTGCAATACACATCCAGGGGGGTTTTGTGTCACCTGGAGTACTAGCTGAGTCTAACATGAGAGTCCTACTTGTATGTGGCCTGCTGCTCACCCCGGCTGTGCCCCGCAAGCAGATGGTCATCCCTTTGCCAGCCATTGCCGGAGAGGCAAGGAGCGCGTGTGCACCTGGGGGTCTGCGCCTTCCACCACGGAGGCCTCTCCTGCAAGCCTTCCTGCATGGTTCAGAGAAACAAGCATCTTTACTTGTGATGGTGACGTGATGTCTCAGTGGTGCATATTTAAATGTCTGAGATATAAACTTTGTCATGGAAATCAAAATGGAAAGTATGGTGCTGGCTCCACTGCCACGCTTGAAAGACTTGTGTGTAGCGGGAAATTTGGCCTTGTTATCACCATTTTTGGAACCACCTTTAGTTTTTAATGAACTGACTGCAAGCAATTTAAGAGTTTGCATCAATTCTCCCAAAGTTCGTAGAAAGACCTAAGCTGGGTGCTGGATTTGCCATGGATGAGCCATAGCAATCTTATGGGTTATGTGTTAATTATTTGCATCAACTGCTTACTCCTGATGGTATGTGACTGCTCATCGCAGACGCGTGACGCTGTCGTTGAACCCCAGCCAGTGCCCGAGCAGGGCTCTTACCAAGGACACGTGTGTATTGCAGAAACAGAGGGATGACAGATGAGAAAACTCTTATGGTTTGTTTTTCCATGTAAACAAAAATGCTTTTTCATAAACACAACCAAAGATGCAGGGAGCTACACTGGGAAAACAATCTTAGGAAAACTACTCTTGGCTGCAAAGTTTATTCTCCTTCCCCGGAAACATTAATGAGTTGACATCTAGCACTCAATTCTCTGCGTGCAATTAAAGCTGCATCAGAGGGGAATGTGTTTAGAGATATCTGGGACACTTCTCTCAGAGGGAGCTATTCCAACCACCTACCATAGACTTCTGATTAGAGTGCAGGTTAAAGCCCCTGCCTTTAAGATCCTTATTTCCCTCTGGAGTCCAATAGAGAGAGGTTTGCTCCTCCAGAGAGCACTTGTGTTAGATGTCTGAAGTTAGATCATGCCAACAGTCCCTCACCCATCCTCAAATTCACTTAGGACAATACTGGAAAATAGCTGTACTTAACCCACAGCCAGCTATTACCCACGCAGGCAAATGCAGGCTTTGCATGAAAGCTCTGCAGAGCCAAAGGGCCATAAAACATCCCAGCAATAGGATGGGGGACTCTGGGGGCTGGGGGAGAGAGAAAGAAACTTTAAATGAAATTTGAAATGGACGGTTTCTGGAGGCAGTTCCTGCAGCACTGCAAAGCCTGGGTCCATGCTCTCCAAGGCCACCTCCACACACAGCTACTGGCAAATAGCATGTTAGAAAGCTGGAGAAAGCTGGAGAAAATAATCTTCAGGCTGTTTATCCTGACCCAGCAGAAAGCTGTCTGGGGCCGGGGGCTGCCCTTGGCAGCGGCAGAGATAGGGCTGGGGGCCACGTGCAGGCAGCGCTGCAGAGATGTCCCCATCTGCGTGCTTTTAGTGAGCATCCCTCAGCCTTTCTGCCCAACGCAGGGTGCTGTTACTGTTCAGCTCAATTATTCAATACCCCGCTTATTGGGAACATATGACAGACACTTACCACATACCCTAAATATTCTCGATAGTTAGCATTTCTACGACTCAGACTCCTTTTTAACACCCCAAAGCACTTAGAAAAGGTTAGACCTCCATATCGGAAGTGAAGTTTTATACTTTCCACTAACATTTTATATAGCATTTTTATTATTGATTGTAGCACAGCACTCGGGGTCTCATAGGGCCCCTTGCACTTTGTAGCCCTAAAAATAGATATTTTGTGTTGAGGGATGAAAATGCATATTAGGATATTTAGGTATTTTAAGGAAAAAAAGCCCAGTGTTTGCAGCTGGCTCCGTTTACTGATTACAGTTTCATTAACCATGGTAATAGTATTCCTGCTAGTAAATACTTGCTGGAGTATTTACTTTACAATGCTAATGTATTGCTAGAAAACAATACTCTCCTTTGTTTTCTCATTCCAGTAAAGGTACCATAAGATTACAAAGGAGTCTGATCCCAATGGAGGGCTACATTGGGGTTACACACAAACATACGTATACACACATGCCTAGACTATCTCTATACATTATCTCATTCACATGATTAACAGCCATTCTTTAACCAACTTTCTTCTTGTTTTTACACAAACAAGAGGACTGCCTATATAATCTAAACATTTTCTCTACACAGCAAGTATTCCCATTTTCTAACTAGGAGGGTCAACATCTGACCCAGAACTGGAGTTAAACATTTAAGTCTTAAAGAGTAGTACAGAGTAAAGATAAAAGTTTTTGCGTGAGCCGAACAAGCGCTCGGCAATAGGGAGGAGGACCCTGGCAGGGAAGGACAGGATAGGACAGGACAGGGACAGACAGCAGGCAGTGTGTTCCAAGGCTCGTGGTTTCCAAGGCTCATTTTTTCCAGCAATTTTCTTTCTTTGTCCCCTCCATCTCCGCATCTCCCTGCACATCCGTAGGCTCCCCAAGCACAGCCTGCTCTGCCATCATCGCTCCGTTTTACATCAGTACCTTGTTAACTCAAGGCTGGCTCCTTGTTCTCTTTTGTCCTTTTATTTTACGTCCCTGAGAAATTTGTCTACAGTTAAGAGCCATCTGTCATCTCCTAAAGACTTCTCCCTTTTGTAAGTCATCTGTCACTCTCACATCTGCTGGGGATTCAGCAGAAATTAAACAAGATCTGAATGTCTCAAAAGCTGGCCCTATAAGACAAGAAAATAATATAAAATCATTGTTGTGTTTAATTTAATGTGAGTTCACATCCTCCTGGCTGAAGTCTTTTCCCAGGTCAGAATAGGGCTTGTGTCTATCCGAACTTTGAAAGGAGGTCCTACCTTGGAGGCAGTACCCCTCATCCACTGAAAGGCACAAATAATTATTTACAAAGATATTACTTTTTACCAGCAAGTTACCTCTGCTTGACCCTGCTTTTCCATGGAGGAGCCCTACTCAAACACTTTGTGCATTGATAACTGTATTTCACATCCATCAAGGACATTTTCAAAATTTACCATGCCATCAATGTTATCTGCAAGGGTTGTTAAGTGTTTGGGGACTTAACAGTACTGAGGCTTTCACTGATTGAAAGAAATATATCAATTTTAAAATCTACCAATTTACAAAGAAAGTGCTTTCTTAGGGATTTTTCTAAAAAAGTCATGCTGAGATTGGTACTGACAATAAACATGCACTGATGGACTGAATTAATTTCCTATGTGATCAAAACACATGATGTGCTTGATAATGGAATTACAGAACACTCTGCTCTCATAAGGACATTGCTGCAATCAAATATTCTCTTCTGAATCTGGCACAGCTGACATATGAGCGTGCACATGAGGGGAGGAAAGGGGGAGAGCAAGATGCATTTGCCTTGGGATGGGAGGGGAAGCTAGTGAAAGAGGCAGCTGCAACCGCGGCAGTGGAAGCTTGTAGGGAAGACGAGGCCCAGTCAGATGGACAAATTAGGGGAACGGGGAAGAAGTGAGGTTTGGTGGGATTTGCTGCACCAGCCTCGCGGCTGCCTTCTTACCAGCAGCAATCCTTATTCTGAGCACACAACAACAGGCACACAGAGGAGAAGTCCAGCTCTCATTCTCACTGAGATAAGATGCAGCATCTGGTACAAGCAATAAAATTAAATGCAGCGACAGCAGCCTGTGTCTGTAGGTACTCAGTCAAGATGTAAACAGTGACACTGAGCTGCAGCAGCCAGGCAGGAGCCAGGCTCCCAGCAGGTCCACATTGGGCATCCCCAAGTGAGCAGCTGCTGACTGATGAGTGCACCTCCGCACCAGTGTCTCCTCTGGCCACATCCAAGGCAGCGACCAAGCCTGTTCTGGCAAGCCAGGGCATGATCCAGTACTGCCTGCCACAGCATAAAAAGAAATACGTTTAGATAAGGTGAGGTCTGATTTTTGTCTTTCTCCTTCCATTTTCCCAGATGCAAGCTGAGCCGCAAGTGCGATAGACAAGGGGGTTAATTTGGCAGTTGTTGGAATTAGTGACCCTGCAGTGAGTCCCAGAAGAGACAGACCTGACCACGACATTTGGTCATTGCAGCTGCAGAGCCAAGGAACCAGCAAAGCCATTTGGGACAGCAGCGGGAGGAGCACCCAGCCTTTGGCAATGGGGCTGGAGCCCCCCAGCATCCTGCAGTCCTCTGCCCCACAGCAACATCTGTGCCCAACCCCTGCCCCAGTAGCATTCCTCAGCAGCGCAGCTTCATGAGGAACTGTGGCACATTGATCTTTTCCTACTGGGTTTTATTGGGTAAAATGGACAAGCCTAAAAGCTTTCCACAACCTTCTGAATTTACTGTTTCCCAGGAAACCCTGACACCTACACGTGGAGATGAAGAAGCCAAGGCACCATCCTTTGTTATTATCCACTGTGGCTGCATTCAAACATTTTCCACCCTAAGACCCATCAGTGATTTCCCTCTCCCACACGTGGAGAAGAAGACACGTTCCAAGAAGCCCGAGGAATAGTGAGAACAACAGCTTTGCAAAAACAATAGGAACTTTTGGGGTTTCCAGCCCTTTTCAGTTTTCCCCAAGTACATTGTCTTGGGGATTGTGACAGGGACAGATGGTATGTTTCTTTTCTTTGAATTTTATAGCCTGTATTCATTTACCAAGCTGGGCTGATCTTAAAATGTGTATTCATCTTCCATGCACTGTGCATCACCACCTTGGGCTAAGGTGCTATTTTTGTCAGCTTACTATTTTCAAAAGGAGGCAGACACACGCATTTTAAAAGCCACCTTCTCAGTTAATCTCAGCCACTGACATGCCTTTGAAGCTTTGGTTTTGAAGGGATGTGGTATCAGTGATCTTGACAAACATTTCAGTTTGCCCACTGCCATCCAGGGACTGTGCACACAAGTTTGCTTTTACTAACTGCAGAAATACAAGCAGAACAAACTTACAGTAGGTATATAAACAAGAAGGTCACAAGGTTAATGTTTGACTCTAATCCTAATGACTTTTTTCAGCCACGCACAAAGCATGACACCAGAAAGAATTCACTAACAACAAAGTAAAGATAAACAAGTACAAGAGCACAACCCTCTCCTTTGTACACCAGCTTCAGAAGTTGCACAAAGTATTTAAAGTACAAATAAAAATACCCTAGTTTTATAATAAACGCAACTTTATCCATTCCTCTCCATTATATGTGCAATAAGTTGCTCCAAGGTACCAATAAATATATCAGAGGAACTTACTGGTTTATAAATATTTTGAAAAAATAGAAACTATTGCTTAAATAACCACTGTACAGAGAAAATAATCTCCCACGGAATCTATTAAACTGGGTTAATGAACTAGCAGGAAAAAGTTTCAAACCTATTCCCCCCACATCTAATTCAGAGCAATTCTTTCAAGCGGAGTTTCAGACAAAAATAATGAGGAAAGTTGTTGAATATGGTTTTGAGTGAACAGAAATTAAGTCAGCTCTTTATGGAAATGTTTGCAAGCTGTGACAAATACATTCTGGATTGTTTAGTTAACATGCAAGGTGATTCAAACTACAGCAACTACATTTTGGCTGTTATAAAGTCTCTGTCAAAATATAACAGTATGGCTAATGTCTCTTGAGACACAGATAGCGGACACAGGCCAGTAAGCAAACCCCAAAAGAAGTGAAGATAGTTTACAAAAAATAAAATGCTGAGAGCAAATCTCTTCACATTTCTTTTCACAGATAAATGTAAAACCTTATCAAAAGACTGCTTCTGTGCCCAGAATATTTGTTCTGTTTCAGGACAGTTTACTTTGGCAACTTATTCAACTTTGCATCTGTAATTAAATGATGAAGACGAGACAACGTGGCTCTGGAGAGATCATAGGAAACTGCATCTTATCTATTTGCCTTTTATTTACAGAGCTCTTCATGTTTTGGCCTCCCTAATGCATTTTTCATTAAAGCAGGAGGGCAAGTTTGACACACAACCTTCTCCCTCAGTGCACACAGGAACTGTTATCCAGAGGCAAAGTCCAGCATTTTCTACCGCCTCAGCTTCTACCCCCATCAGCAGTTTTGAAGTGATTCCCTCTGCTTTGGAGAATGGATGTGTCCCAGTGCTGCCTCGCTCCATGATGGGAAAAATATTCAAGCCCACTTGTGGCTCTGCAGAAGTAAGACTTGAGCAAGTCTCTTAGAATTAAGTTCACATCTAATTTAATATGAACATATATCCAGCATGGGAGTACGCTGGTCTCCAACACTGCCTCGCTGTGGAGGACCCTGTAGACCCCTGACACAGTGTTTTACCGCCAGCCCATGAGAGATGTCTCTGCTAATCCCCAGCTGAAGCATTTGCACAGAGCAATGTCAGAACTCCCACAGAGGGCTGGAGATGGGGCTCACCTCTCCCAAATCCTGATCAGAGTGACCATGAACCCCATGCTGAGGATGGCACTGCCTTCTCCAGAGGGCTCTCAGGCCCAAAGGGGTGGTGGGGAGTTCACATGGTGACACCTCTCAGAAGGCACAGGCGGAGCCCTGCTGGCATGGACCATGCTACAGCGAGGCAACAGCAGCAGCACCCAGTTGCATCAGCAGATGGATTGAGCTCATCTAACATCTGAAAGTTGAGTGTTCAGTCTGCCAGGGTCATCTTGGCTACCTCCATGGGCAGTGCAAGGGAGGCCTCTAAGACAGTGGAGTGACCATCTGCTGGAGTCACCAGTCTCCCTCCCTGGAATGCACAGATAACTAACTCCAAACTAGTTGGGATTTAGTCACAGTGTGGAGGTCTGTGTCTGGACGAGCAGCACTGAGCGCCTTCCACATGCTTCCTTACATCCAAAATACCTCCCTAGAAGTACCAGTTTCTCTGGTGGATGGTAAAGATGGTCTGGGGTATCTAACTCAGCTGTAAGCTTCAACAGTGCACTTACTAAAACTAATTAGGGTGGTTCCCACCATTACTAATTTGCTACTTAGATGTCCTGGGGAATCCATCATGCAATGCCTAGGCTCAGGTACCATGAGGTGGGGTCATGGTCCTGTACCAGAGGGAGAGAACGACTCTGCAATGCTCTTGACCAAAGGCTGGTGAGGAGGAGACTGTGAGAAGACAGGAGACCTTGATGGCTCTCAAGGCACAGCCATTTCTGAATGAGCTCCTGAGGCCCACCCAAGTGCTGAGTTTGGACTTCACCCAGTTAATTGGCATCAATGGGTGATGTGAAGATTTGGGCTATGAACAGAGACATGGTTTGATTTCTTATCCACCTAAATCAGCTCGTGGCTGTGTGCAACTGTTTATGACAGCAGTAGTGAGGTGACCTTCCAGCCAGGAGTCTTTGGCCAGAAGGCTTTTTTTCCCCTGTCTCACCATTTCAGCATTCCCACTGTTGTTATTCTGACAAGGAGATTTAGAAACATTCATATTTTTTGATCAGCAGGCTGGAAATGTCTCAACATGAAATACAACCTTCACAAGAGGAAACATCATCCTAAGTTGCAGAGAGATATGAAATACCCCTGCTTGAATGCAGAGGTGGGAAATCTGTTAGCAATAATGACTGCAACAGCAGGTACATAAAACATGCTTACCAGACCCAGGATTCACTGAAACACAAACAAGCTGTACACTGACAGATGCAGGTTTCAGAGAATCAATGATCTTCATGAAGAGCCCCTGGCTTGTGGTGACCCCCTTAGTGAGAGAGTGAGCACGGGGTCAGAAGGCTTGGGTTTATATGGGAAATTTAAAGAACTGTGGCACCTCTCTCCCCTCTCCCCCTGCCCACCCCAGCCATCAGCACAGTGCAGGCAGCGCTCTCTCACCAGCGTCCCTGTGGCTGCTCGAGGGATGGTGGCTGTCACCAGCCTCGGCAGAGCTACAGCGAGAGGCACCAATCTGGCCGATACCAGTGGGTACTGTACACCCATACCTGCACTTCAGACATCTCCAAATGCCCGGTGAGCACAATGCCTCGCTTCCCAGGGGAGTGCTGCTGCCTGACTTTGCCTTTGCTCTTCCAGGCTCAACAAGGCACTCCAGCAGGAAAATATTAATTCAACTCCCACAGTAAAAATGCCATAGAAAAGTAGCAAAAAGAGCATAATTTCTATTCTTCTAATGTGTACACAAATTTTTTCCCAATTCCTGAGCAGCAATGCTCTGAGATAGGCAGAGATATGTTTGAAAACTAGGTCCTCATTAGGGATGGGAATTGAATTTCTCAAACATTCTTCTGACAAAGCAAAACAAAACAAAAAAGCAAAGAGTTTGTCTCTTTGCCATCATCAGCTAGGATGTGTCAGGAATATGCTTCCATAATGAAGACAACTTGGCCGAAGCATTTTCAACCTGTAGAATAAATTAACTGGTTTTAAAACAAAACTTAAACTTATATCACAACTGACAGACAAGCTGTGTCAGATTGGCTTCAGATTAAGAAGCCAATCCAGCTTTAAAAAATGTATGAAAAAACCTTTTTTGACTTTCTAAAGCTGGGTTTGCTCTCATACAGCTTCACAGCACAGCTTCCAAAGTGGTGAGCCAGCACAGATGGGGAGATGCACAGTGCAGGAGTGAATGTAAAGGATGGGGGAAAGAGGCTGAAATACTGTAGAGAGCATTTCCACCCAGCATTGGTTACAGTGAAACCAAACCATCTCTACAACATGGCTTGTGTACACTAAGTACAACGATGTTAGCATTACCAGGGAGCTCCCTGTTATGTGGCTGGGCTTGATGTACACAAGCTGTACAGTGGGGCGACAAATCTAGCATGCATGAAAAGGGAAAAGAAGCTCACGAGCTGTGTGGTACCTCCATCACCCACTCCTTAGCCAGGTTTTCAAAGATGACACCGGACTGCCCTTGGCGCCTGTGCTCCCACTGGACCATCTAGATGCACCCTGGCAGAGTGGAGCCATTTACCATTTTGGAAAGCAGGATGGGATCAATTCCAGGACAAGATGCTCAGAGCAGGAGACTGCCCAGAGACTTGGAACTGACTTTCATTCTTTTTTTCTGCAGTTCAAATTTACCAGGCAATAGCCAGAAAAGGGACCCAAAGCATAAAACTGTGTCAAGCTCAAGATCAGGGTCCACAAAGAATGGCACACAGCAGCAAATGGGTCTAACGTTTGTGCAGTGAAGTGAGCACAGTATTGAAAGAGCAACAAGGAATTAGTTATCAGAGCAATGGATACTCCAGATACTGTCAACAAAAGGATTCAGCCTGAAAGCCAGTGGGACCATTATTCATGTTAAGCTATTTCACAAACCGTGGTGTTCCCAGAAAACCTGATACAGAGCAAAGCAGATAAGAAGGTGAAGAAGGTTTCCAGAGGTGATTCGAGAAAGCATGTGAAAAATGTCTGCATGAAAAAAAAGCACATGGGAAAGGCCACAGTTTGTAACAGTACTGGGGGCAGGGGGAAAATACAATACCAAGATGATTTTCTGAGCTGCAAGCTTCAACTTTGCAAGCCACATACGAGCTAAGGGGAGATGTGCTGGCTGCAGACACACTGCCTTGAGCATCCGACAGCCGCTTGCCAAAGCAGCTCCTAAATGTGATGATCTGATGGACGAAGTCCTGTCAGATCACAGACAAAATGGAGCAGGACTGCTCGTGCAACTGCTGGGGATGAGATGCTGTAGAAAGTGTCTGTAAGCCGAGGGAGGCCAAGGCAGCGTATTCCCAAGCTCTGCCGGGAAGCTCAGACAGAGCCTCAGTGCTAGGTGGGGTTTTGTTTAAAGGCATGGTGACTACATTAGCAATAGAGAACAATACTTTGCAAAGGGTACAAGGAAGCCAGTTAGAGATTAAAATATCTCAGAAAAGAGCTGTCACTGAGAAACTTTTATACTGAGCAGTGGAAGCAGGGAAGACAATCAACCTTACTGCAGAAGCCAAAAAAGTACAGGCCAAGTCAGGCCCATGTGAGTGATGCAAGGAAAGTGTTCCTCTGCAGCAAAGTAGGCACGGGCAAGTTAAACTGGAAAAAAACCAAAATGCTCACCTCAGGCAATGTTCCTTGCTCTCCTGAGCTGCCCATACTAATGGATGCTACATCTAAACAGAGGATTATGGGCACCCTGCCTTTCTTCACTTTGGTATATGCCAGAGAAGCAAACACAAGTTAGTGGGGTGGATCCAGACCATTTCTTATAAGGCAGTTTTATTCCAGAGGAAAAGCACCCACAGGAGGATTGCCAGAAATGGCTATGTCACCTTAAATTCCCAACCAAAATGAACCAAACACATAAATAAGGCCTTTTCTGGTACCTTCCAAAAAAAGGTCTCAACATTTGTTACGAGCACTGCTCCATCTCACAGTCCCTCTGTGATGTATTGTATATGTGGAAGATGAAGCTCCAAAAGGGTAAATGAATTGCATAAAGCCTGTGGCAGTATTGGTAAAAGAGACAAGATAGGATTTCTGGGTCCTACTTAACAAAAAATAAAGTCATCTGTCTTCTTTATTTGGAGATGTCCAGATTCCTTCTCCAAACTATACATCAGTAGACGTTTATCCCCTCTAGTGATTTCAGATTTTACTTATTGTGGCGAGTTAAAGGAACAGTTTGTACTTTTATAACTGTTTTTATGGCATGCTTAAGCATACCACATAATTTACTTCATAAACATCACAATATCACAATGAAAACTTCATTAAGCTTTAGTAGAAGTAACTACATTGTCAGCTAAATACATGATTAAGAAAATGGCAACCAACTTACTTCTTGGCTCTCATACCTTAGAATTCGATTACTATAAATACATAAAATTGCATGCACTGCCAAATACTGTACTTCAATGTTTATCCATAAAATGTAATTTGAAATGCATGTAGGATGGTACAGCTTTTGTAAAAGGAAGTTATTATCTGTGATAAAAGCAACTGTTGACATCAGAAATACAAACTAGAGGATTCAGATGGGAAATTTAATAAAAACGAAACAAATGTAGAAAGGAAAAGGGAGGTTAACAATATGGCAAAGCAAAGCCAGATGTAGCAGTAAATATCTGCCCAGAGGCAAACCTGGACTGCTACCTATCAGAGTGGCAGCACAGATGGTTTATTTTTTACACTGGACATGGTCAGTAGGCAAACAGACAAGTATGCACTTAATCTGAGGAAAAGCAAGGCTAACCATACACTTCTGACATGTTGTCTTAAAAGAGGGAAGGGCCATTTGGTCAGGGAGGTTTTTGGGGTTTGTTTTGTGTTTTAAACAAATGCTACTACGCACATTTCCTCTTAGCAATTGCCTGAGTTGCAAGTGAGTAAGAAAGCAAGCAAGCCAGGAGCACTGAGTCAATATGAGCTTTTCTCCAATGCGTAGTGGGCCACAGGAGATGCACCAAAGCTGGGCGACTCCTACCTGCGGACCACCTGCGCCTCTGCAAGGCTGGGGTGCTACCCCCAAGTGAAATGTCCTTTTCTCCCACTTCAGCTCCTCTCCCAGTACACAGCACATACGTAACAAAAAAATGCTTTGAAATCTGCAGAACAAGGCACTCTCTGTGCATCCAGTTCAAGTATACTTCCCCAGGATGAGCAGAGTTAGGGGCAAGGAGAATTTCCTTGGTGAAACTCACGCTGGGAGCCAATGACCCCACTTGGAATAATCAGAAACTCTGAATAATCCAATTGTACTGTATAACTTCTTTTTCAGCTTGAAAATGTCAGGAAAAGGATGTTACAGCAGGACACAGACTAATACACAGAACAAGCTGGCTCGTATTACTATCTTCTGGCTTTTTTTGTTTTCTTATTTTGGTCTTGTATCCTGCAGTTGTATCACTCCATAGTAACAACCTGCTGAGTAAGAAGGGGATTTACAGTGCTTTTCTCTTAAAGTTCTTAAAGTATTTCTGTCACTTAGCTGCCATTTCAGAGTTAAAGGAGAACTAACTACACATTTTGGACTGACCTAGCTGTTTTCTCCCTTTTTTAAAGAAAGCTTTTCAGTGACAAATGTGGCAGAAAGTATGTTGCGTTGTGGGAGGGAAGCAGCGTTCAGTATCCAAGGGGTACATCTGCACTAAATTATCATGCTCTAAAGTTTGGACTGATTTTTCAGTTAACAAACTGTTTTACCCTGTTCCTTTAACTATTGGAGAAATAAGTTGTCTGTCAGTATTTCTCTACCAAGAGTTTAAACTGAATATCAGCCTCAGTGCAAAGCTCAGCAGGCACAGGCAGGGCAGGGTAGAGGGGAGGCAGATCCTACAACTGGGAGCTGGTACCTGCACCTCTGAAGTCTAAGTGGGGAGGAATTAATGTTCAAAATTGTAACCCACAAAGAATAAAGATGCTAACCTCCACAGAGGATTTTATCCCTGGGCACGCAACCGTATACTGCCACTGGAGCTCTCTCTGCGACGGGAGATGGGCAGGTTCAATATTTAAGCCACATTTCCAGCAGATGCATGTGGAAATCCACAGCCCGGTCACAAAGGCATAACTCATGGGTGCACTGGGAAGGCACGGCCAGGCCTGGCCCTGACATGGGGCAGGGGGCTGTGCTGCAGCATGGATGTGCTCCTGCCACAGAGGGACCTCACTGGCCCTCGCTAACAGGGATTTCACACCCAGGGAAGACCCGGCGAGGGCAGGAGTGAAGGGTGGCAGTGGAGGGTGCTGAAGAGACCTAAGCTAGCTTCAGGGAAAGGGAGCCAGGCACATTCACAATGATAACTTGGGAGGGGCTGCTCGTCAGCGTTATTTTCATCCTGCGTAATTGGTGTGATGAGGAAGGCACTGGCTGCCAGAATGGGTGGGGAGGGGGGACATAAGGGCACTGACGGGGGCAGATGTGGCACCTTCCCTTGTGCTAACCAAATGCTCGGTGACAAGCAGAGGCGAGAAAGAGCAGCAGTGAAATGGAGATGCGTGTGATTGTGGCACTGGTGCCCGTGAGCTGGCACTGAGGGGATGGACAAGGAGGCGTTTGGCGGCACCTTGTACAGCTCGACTGCAGCAAACCGCTTCCAGGGTGAGCCCTGAAACCCCGTTCTAGAAATATTTTGAGTCAGAACCAAGAGGCTTTTCCAGCTGTGCTACGAGTTCAGTTTCTCAACGTGATGAGATCCTTCCTGGCTCCCTGAGCTTTCATGTGGCAGCAGGGCTGGGCTTCCAAGCCATGGCCAAAACATCTGAGTGCACAGAAAAGAGGCAGTTGGAAAGTAAAGGTGGAAATAAATTTGGGGGTGATATTTTCCCTCATAAGGAATTGGATCTATTTTCTCCATAAATCTTTGTTTCATAAACTATCAAGCAACTCAACTTATACTGAGGAGAAAAACAAATAGACAAAATGATGAAACAAGAAACTTCAGACTCATGCAACTAGCCCTTCCAGAGAGGACTTCCCCTAGGATAGACAGGTAGCCCCCTTGCCTTTTCCACTCCAGTCGCTGTATGTAGGCAGTTTTATGCATTATCTTCCCAGATCTGATCCCAGCCTTGAGATCTAGAGAGTCTGGGGATGCTAGAAACTCATCTACAGGAAACATACTGTAAGTTTTTGAGCAGTTTGCCATTGCATCTAGCACTGGGAGCTGAAATGAAGCTCCACGCAAACAGAGCGACCCACTGACCTGGACCCAGCGCTCGCCCTCCTCCTTGAGGAGTGGAGGGTGGACAGAATGAAGTGACAGGGGTTGGCTGACAAGGTCATTCACTGAAGGAGCGGAGAAGTTATCTCATGTCTTGCGAATGCTGATCCTGTGCCCTTTACACAACTCAATGAGACCTTAAATTATATGCTGTGGAGAGTCAAGATCATAAATAAAAAGGAGGGCTCCTCAGATAATGGCATTCCAGTAGGCTTACAAATATGCCTCATTTGGGAACATATTACATTACAGTTTTGGACTTGCCAAATGATCTTCTGTTCTATTTATTACCAGCAGCCTTATATCAGACTCGTATTTTAAGTTCTTAATTTGTGCAACTTTTGTTCTACCTCAAGAAAAGATTTTCTTTCGCCCCTTGATCCCAATGCTTTTACCACCCGGGAATCAGAACTGATCAAGGACATCAGGAAAAACCCCAACATACCCTGGCATTTTCCCCCAGGTGCCCAGCTGAGGTACCACTAATACTGCAGCATCAAGATCAGCCCTGTGGGAAGAGATTTGCCTTCATTGGCACTGACCAACGTCAAGTTGGTCCTCATGCTTCAGAGGTCAACTTTTTGGCCCCAGGAAAGCACTGGCCAAATAAACAAGCAGCTTTACATACAGAATTACATTGGGGACACCACGTAAATTGAAACAGATTCATTCTGATGGCACATGTAGAAAGGTTTGCATTATCCAGCACAAATTGGCCAACCCAGTTCCATCAAAGTGCTCTGCAGTCCTGCTCAGGACTTCAGACGTGTTATGAGGAGCAGCTGCTGCTCCAGGAAGCGTGTTTCGGTCCAGGCAGGATCAAGCCCTGAGAGTTTCTGGTGCATGTTTCAGAGAAATCAGCCTCAGCCTTAGGTATCCAAGTTGGCTGTCGTAAATATTTATTCATTAAAGAAAGTCCTTGTTTGCTCCTGGTGCAGCTTCACAGCCTTCTAAAGACTCACGAAAAAGGGCAATGTATGGGCTGGGAAGGGGGGAGGAGGAATTTCCTCCCTTTCCTTATAAGTTAAAAAAAAAAAATTACAAAACCAGCTTGCCTTGTGGAAAATAAACTTGTCCAGCTTTGTATACATGTGTTTACTGTACAAACTTTCAGTGACTCAGATGTGAAATGTGCCTCAGGTTTGTTATATGTTTTGTTTAGTTTTCTAACTCTCTCTGAGAAAACATGGGCCACAGTTCAGGCTGATGTCTATCCCATCCAGTCGATTGCAGGGGATGCACAATAAAACCGCAATCTTGTGAGTGTTTATGCATGCATGAATAGACCTGCATTCACTGGGCTTTTTCATGCATGTAATCATCCGCAGGATCAGGGCCTCAGGCACAGCGCAGAACTTGGGTTGGTACATTTACTTGGGGCTGGAATTTGTTGCATTATTTTGACATAAACTGTTCATCTCATTTCAGAACTCACTGCTGCATTCACGCCAGCATTCCCAACTGGACAGGTCTGATTTCAAGCAAGCTTTAAGAGACTACTGATCTCCTTTTCCTTTCCTGGCAGCATTGATCTCCGTCAGACCCAACGTGCCTCCTTCTTAAGCATCTTGCTTCTCCCGCAGCTCTCTGATTAGGTCACATTTCAATTTGTGCCCACAGAGTTGCTCCCATGTTAGTGGCTGGCAACATTACAAACACAGTTTCTTGGCATTCATAACTGAACCAAGTCAAAGACCCCCAGGTAACTACAGAGAGTTGGAAACTATTTCATGGGTTTGAGCTATTTCTGCTTCCTTGTGATGCATAAAAAAGAGCTACGATGTGGCTGATAAGGTGCATTTGATTTGTTTGGATCCTCACCTGGGAACTACTTGTCTCTCATTTTGCTTGCCTGGAAAAATTTATTGTGACTTCAGATGCCTTAACTGAGGGCCTGAGGGTGTTCACCTTCAGCAGCAGTCCCATCTATTCCCCACATCCACCAGTCATTGAGTTTAAATAGTGTGCGGTATTAAAAAAACAAAAACATCATCTCAGCATGTGTCAGTCCCTTGGATCATGTAGTTCATTTTATTCATTCAGTAGCCAGCAGGGGGTAGGGAGAAAGGAACCCCCTGAACCCACCTGCTATCAGTCTAGGGAGCTGGGATGGTGGAGCAGCACTAGGCAACCTGGGAATTAAGCCTTGAATTGTATTCGTATTTTGGGGGTTCTGACCCTTTGTTTCTGAGTTTGTGATGAGAACCCCCCTTGGTGAAACAAACCTTTGCCTCATGTTAGCTCACGGTCATCTGAGTGAGGCTGTCAAAGACAAGCCAGTTGTCTGGAGATGGCAAAGCCAAATGGAGCAGGGAGGACCTGCCCCGGGAGCAGTGTTTTAGACATCCAGAGGTCAGAAGGAGTTTCTTGCCATCCTAACAGGGCCAGGGGGGAGCTACTAATGTCAAACCCTGGGATGTGGGGAGGAGCTCTCTCTGACAGGTACAAGGTTATGTTAGGACCCCCATTCCCTGCCAGCCACAGGAAGCCCAGAGATACCCAACACCTCCAGGCAAACTTCCGAGCGATGCTTATACTGCACACAAACATTTTGGTTACTTGTCTGCTCGGGAACAGAAACCCATGAAAACTACAATCCAGTTTCATGGGCTCTTGATAGCATGCTGTTTATTGTTCCCAGAGGAACAATAAGGATTCTTAAAAGCAGATGGACTCAGATGCTCTAATGATTTGCTGTAGAAGCAAAACAATGGCCCAGATTTTTTAAAAATAGAAAATACATCCACTGCACAAGTAAACCCCACTCTCCTCTGTGCACAACATGGGACAAGATGGACAATGTTTTGCAGCATTTTTTGCAGATGCAACTGAGTAAAGGGTTTTCCTGACAGAGTAATCATTGAAAAATCAAACATGAGCAAGGACTTAAAAATTAATATAACCACAGAATCACAGAATGGTTGAGGTTCGAAGGGACCTCTGGAGGTCATGTGGTCCAATCCCCCTGTTCAAGCAGGGCCACCTACAGCCAGTTGCCCAGGACCATGTCCAGTTGGCTTTTGAATATCTCCAAGGATGGAGACTCCACCACCTCCCTGGGCAACCTGTGCCAGTGCTCGCTCATCATCACAGTGACAAAGTGTTTCCTGATGTTTGGGGGGAACCTCCTGTGCTTCAGTCTGTGCCCATTACCTCTGGTCCTGTCACTGGGCACCACTGAAAAGAGCCTAGCTCTGTCCTCTTTGCACCCTCCCTTCAGGTATTTATATACATTAATAAGATTACCCCTTCGAACTTCTCCAGGTTAAACAATCCCAGCTCCCACATTCTTTCCTCCATAGGAGAGATGCTCCAGTCCCTTAATCATCTTTGTGGCCCTTCGTTGGACTCTCTCCAGTATGTCCATGTCTTTCTTGTACTGAGGAGCCCAGAACTGTACACAGCACTCCAGGTGTGGCCTCACCAGTGCTGAGTAGAGAGGAAGGATCACCTCCCTCGACCTGCTGGCAATGCTTTGTCTAATGCAGCCCAGGACACCATTGACCTTCTTTGCCACAAGGGCACATAGCTGGCTCATGTTCAACTTGATGTCCACCAGGATCACCAGGTCCTTTTCTGCCAAGCTGCTTTCCAGCTGGATGGCCTCCAGCATATACTGGTGCCTGGGGTTGTTTCTCCCCAGTTGAAGGGCTTGGTTTTTCCTCTTGTTGAATTTCATGAGGTTCCTGTCAGCACATTTCTCCAGCCTGTTGAGGTCCCTCTGGATGGCAGTACAACCCTCTGGCATATCAACCACTCCTCCCAGTTTTGTGTCATCAGCAAACTTGCTGAGGGTGCACTCTGCTCCATCGTCCAACTCATTAATGAAGATGTTAAACAGGACCACATCCAGTATTGACTCCTGGGGTATCCTACCACTTACTGGCCTCCAACTAGACTTTGTGCCATTGATGACCACTCTCTGGGCCCAGCCATTCAGCCAGTTTTCAATCCAACTCGCTGTCTGCTCATTCACCCCATACATCAACAGTATCAAAGGCTCTACTGAAGTCCGGGTAGAAAGCATCCACTGCTCTCCTCTCATTTACCAGGCCAGTCATTTCATTGTAGAAGTTTATCAAGTTGGCCAAACATGACTTCCCCTTGGTGAAGCCATGCTGACTACTTCTGATGATTTTCTTCCTCTAAATGTGCCTCAAAATGGTTTCCAGGATTGGCTGCTCCACCACCTTCCCAGGAATCAAGGAGAGGCTGACCGGCCTGTAGTTCCCTGGGTCCTTCTTGTCCTTCTTGAAGAGAGGCGTGACATTTGCTTTCCTCCAGTCTTGGGTACTTCTCCCAGTTGCCATGATCAAAGATTATCAAGAGTGGCCTTGCAATGACATCTGCCAGCTCCGTCAGCACTCGTGGGTGCATCTCATCAGGGCCCATGGATGTATGTATGGCCAGTTTGCTTAAGCATTCTCTGAGCTGATCCTCTTCCATTAAGGGTACATTTTCCTTGCTCCAGCCTTTCCCCCTGGTCTCTGGGATCTGGGATTCTTGAAGGCCGGTCTCGCTAGTAAAAACTGAGGCAAAGGCGGCATTCAGTACTTCAGCCTTTTCCATGTCCTGTGTAACCAGGTCCCCCATCTCATTCAGCCATCGGCCCACATTTTCCCTAGGCTTCCTTTTGTTACCTGTGTACCTATAGAAGCCCTTCTTGTTGTCTTTAGCATCCTCGGCCAGATTCAATTCCTTTTGGGCTTTGGCTTTCCTAATTTCACCCCTGAATGCTCAAACAATGCCTCTGTATTCCTCCCAGGTTACCTGTCCTTGTTTCCACCCTCTGTATGCTTCCTTTATAATGCAGCAAGGGGAGGTGCAACAAAGGATATTCGCTTCCCTCCATGGAACAGTCACTGTCAAAAATGAACCTGAATAAACTCAAGACATTACTGAGATTGAGAAAAAATGAAATCCATGAAGTGGTGTTATAAGCAGAGCATCCATGTTACTTCACACTTCTAGGGAAGGCTAAAAGAGAACGTCAGATGGCCCAGCCCAACCTCCTGTAGGTCAGCATTACACCTGGATTGAAACCAATGTATATACATATACACACATCAAACACATGTATATACACATCAAACTATATAACTAAAACCAAACTATATAATATAAATATCAGGTATTATACAGCATGGAAAATAAAGGCTTCTCTTTAAACGCTAGTGGACCCTTTGCTTTGATGAGTTAACATATTTCAGAGGGTGTGTATCTGATTCATGATTAAAGCTTATATATTTCTAGCACCAGAAGAAATTAAACCAATTTGCTGATCCTGTAGGTAGTCTGGTGTTAGAAAGAACAGTTGTTTCTTTTTACATGGTAAACTCAGTAATCATAGGTGGAGGGGAATTAACCCACATCAAAAACCAGAACCAGTTTTCCTAAATGAAATTTTGTAATGTGAAAGAAGTACTTTAAAGAAACTAATGAAGCTTAAATATTGCATCATAATTTGTCCTGTTAATGTTGTTATCATCACTTTACAATTCAGGTTACTATAGATACTATATTTTTCAGATGACCAAGGTAGGGCAAAAGGAGAGTGCCGTAAAAAACAAACAGGTTTATGTCAGGGTGTATTTTCAGCTGCAGCATTTTCTTGTGTAAACCCCAGGTTGCAGCATATAGTGCAACTTCTGTGTTTGAAGCTGTCCAACACTTTTAAGAAGACTAATATATCCACTTTGATTTTCTTGAAATTCAGAACATATAAAAGATCAAATACACTCAATAACTGATGTTAAATGTCGAATGACATACCAGCAGAAAGGAATTTTTTTCCACATGAATATGGTATGAACGGAATGTGTTGGGAATAATGTCATTGCCCACAACAACAAGCCCTTTTCTCAAGAGCACATCTCTTCTAACAAATGCTGAAAGCAGGCAATACAAGGGGCCCCTCTCCCCATTCCCGTGCTTTGCTGTGCAATCTGTACAAGTATGATCTTTGGAGTGTTTGGGTTTTATTTTAGGACTCTAACACCACAACACTTCCCTAAAAGCATGTACTAAATGGTAGGGTTAGTTTAGAGGGTGCACAGCTCCCAGCAAGACTTGGAGGGAGATCCTAGGTGGCTCCAAAATATGTAAATGTGCCATTCCCATCTACTCATGAACCTGGCACTCAGGTATTGCCCTCCTTCCCCCTCCAGCCCATGCAGCCTACATCCAGGAGACCTTATCCCATATCACCCCACCGCAAATCCCAGCCCTGTGCCACCATGACCTCCACCACCCTTGTATTCCACATCCCCCAGGGCCCCTCTGGTGCCCTTCACCCTCCTCCTGCACACTGTCTCCTTCCCAAACCAAGGGTGCGTAAGGAACTGCAGGACAAGGCGGGCACTGTGTCTTGTATATCCAGCGTTGGATGTATGCAGCTTTTTTAACTTTTTAGAAGTGTAGACCACATTTGACTCCAGCTTGTTCTTCAGACTGATCCTGGTATCCAGGCACAGCTACCTACAACTTCTCAAATGTATGAGAAAGGCCATTGTCTGCCATCCACTCCTGGCAATAACTCTTGACAAAGGTTTTCCGAAGGGCTGCACCAATGTGCAGCCTGCCCTTGCTCTGTGCCAAGACCACCTTCACTGTGTGTGTGGAAGAGAACAGCCAAGAGGAGGTAGAAGAAAGCTACTTTTTCAATACCACACGTTAGTATCCACTCAGTAACATGTCTAAGCTAGAAAGAGGTCTGTCATAGATGACAAATTTGCTGAATGTAATGGGTACATGCCTGCATTAATGGTTAATGACTTATGCCAAGGTTTTCAAATGCAGTTGGTGATTTTGCATGTTGCTGTTCTTATTTGCTGTGCATGACATGTTGCTGCTTTAGAGGCCTGATTTGAAGAAGACAGGTACAGCCTCTCTGAAAAATCAGGCTGACACCAAAACGAGTGGCTCCCAACATCTTTTTTTGAGAACTTTTCCCTGGCTTTCATAATCCTCACAGGCGTCCAGGGCACCTGTGAAAAAAGCTGGAACTGCCTCTTAATAGCCAGGATGTATCTTAGCATCATTCAGTCCTGCCAATATTAATGTTTGGAGCAGCAGAAACAGGTCAATGAAGTGTGTGCATTGAGCACTGATACGCCACTGAGGATTCTAAAAGCATCAGCAGGAGAAACCTGCAGTCTCCTACAAATGCATGAATAAAACCAAAAGCCTGACACCACTCACCTCCCGTGGGAATTTCACCTAGTTACACAGACATTTGGGTCATCTCACTTACAAAGGTACACACCTGACAACGGGCAACAAAATAAGCAGCCAATTTTCAAAAAGAACAATTGCAAGTGAAACTTGTTAGCCAGGGTGATGTTTTCTCATCCACTCAGAGTATTTTTGACAAGAGGAAAAGGCCCATCTTCCCCAGACTGCTGCCTCCTTAGTAATCTGCCCTGGCAGTTACAACCTGCCTCTCAAATGCTTCAGTGTTTTGAATCCAAGCAAAAGCTTTGGCAGCTGTAAACCTAGCACAGAGTCGTTTTAAATGATGAGAGGAAACAGGCTGACAGTGAGCTGATTAGAAAGCTCTTAGAGCCCTCTCAGCTGAGTGGGGAGAAAAGGACAGCTTTCTTCATGTGCTGCCAGAGAGGGGACACGGGGGCACCCGGAGCCCGGCTTGCTGTCCTCGGCAAGATCGTGAGGATGTGGGAAAAGACTGTTTCAGGGAGGCTGAGCTGCCCTCGCCAGCCTGCCCCTTCCTGACAGCCCCTGCTCTGACGATAACGAGGGAGGAAATAACGCAATGCTATGGTAAAGACTAGATGAATTTGAAGAAACAACTGCAAGCTGTTTCCTGGCCCCAGCCTTATCTGGAGTCCCAGAAAATAACCCTTTCTCTGTGGTCAATAAATAACCATTATGATTGGGGCGAAATATCTGCCCCAATTTCTTGGTTTAATTATCTGCCCCAATTAAAGAGGTTTAATTTCTGCCTGAGGACTGGGTAGCAGGATGTGCTTTCCACAAAAAGCAGAGCCGACTGTTTTTCTAGCCATGCTTTGGAGTGGAGAGGAAAGGCTCTGCAGAATTCTCTCGCCAGGAGTGTGTGGGTTAAGTCAATGCTATTTAATCACATTGTAGAAAATGAAGATGCTAGGATGGGAAGAAAGGGTTAAAAGGATGGACTCAAAAAGCCATGTAAAGGTTATTGAATGGACAAAGCAGCAAGCATTAAAAATTATTCAGCCAAAAAATAAAAATAAATACAGGAGGAAATTACTTCATCGCAGCCCACACTGCATTATCAGTACGAAAGCTCTGGGAGCTGCTTTTCTTTCCAAAATGGCAGCTGATAGCTGATCTAAACAAAAGGTCGTCAGGGCAGCAAGGGGACAGGAGGGAGGCTCAGGGAGGGGAGCAACAGAAGATGCACCAGAACAGCAAGGGTTTAAGGCCACAGGCAACCCCCTGGCTGCACGCGCTGATCAGCAGCGCCGACCGCAAGGACAGGCAGCCCCCTTCAATACTCTCTGCAACAAACCCTTAAAATCCACCTGAGCTGAAGAAGATGTGTCCCAGCTCATACGTCTTCTCTGACCTGTTGCCCAGCGGTGCCTCTACTTACCACACTTCCAACTTCAGAGCCCAAACCACACATTTCACCAGAAAACCATTACTTGCTGCTCTGCAGCGACAGCCCAGCTGCAGTCCGAAGGCAGCAGCTCCCCACGGCAGCACCTCTAAAGGCTGTGTTTGCGCAAACAGGTCAGCAGAGTGGCTGGGTTCCCACTGCAAATTTCTCACAATTTGGGTTCGTTTTGCATTTTCATTACGATTTTTATCCAGCTGTAGGAATACAGTGAAACTTGTGTGAGAGTCCACCGCATTACGTCCCTACCTGTCTTAAAGGACTATCCCTAGGGTATCCTCAAATTTACTAGCTGCAGCTCTACTCTGCCCCTGCAAGAAAACAACCTCTGCAAAGCAATCAACTTTTTGCTGGTCCCCTGAGCGGTCAAGAAGGCAATTCACATTGCAGTTCATTCCTACTACCTTTAAAAATAGAAGAAACAAACCCTGCTCACTCCCAAGTACAAAAAACACTGAGGCAAAATGCAGTTCAGCCATACGGTGGTACCTATAAAACCAACCATCTTAGATGTAAGTTTGGTTTGGGGTTGGGAATTTTTTTTTTCTTGTGTAGTGAAATAACTGTGAGTAATAGTCATAAAATCTTTCATTGAGTTTCCTGGGGTCTGAAAGACATCTGAGAGGATTACAGGAGGAATACCGTGTGCTGTAGCTGTGCTTGGAGCAGCCTCAATTTATGGGTCCATCCGTAACTGCTGCAGGTCACCCGAAGCAGGTACTGAAACAGTCCCTGAAGTTGAGCAATGCCAATGTCGTGGCTCAGCAGTGAAACTCCATGCTGGAACAGGCTGTGGTCTGCTTTGCCTTTCCCTCCCCTTGATCAAACCCACCTTAGCATTTCCCAGCCCTTTTTATTTCCCTCATTGTCCCAGTTAAAGTCTGCATCAAATGGAGACAGCTGTTCCACACTGGCCCCGAAGCAGAGGGAAGTGGATAAGGAAGGAGTGGGGATGGGTGCATCCCCACCAGGATGCCAGCCTCCGCGCCCCACTGTCACCGCCATGGGACGCTGCCCGTGGCTTGGTCACACTCGGGAGCAAAGGTGGCAGCAGCAAGGTGCCCTGCTACCAGAGCGGTGGATTGCCCTTTCCAAGACAAGAAGAAGCACCACCAGTCCCTTTTGCAAAGTGTCACAGAGAGGGTGAGCAAGGAGGACACAGCAACACAGCTGTGCCTTAGAGCAGTAATGTGCTTTCTTATCCCTTTTCCTAATATGGCTCTTTCCATATCACAGCCTTATGATACTACCAGAGTAATGTTATCATAGTTTTGTTGAAACACAGCCCTATATTAAGCAGGGATCCTGGAAAAAGTCAAAGAGGGGGAGAAGGATTCATCAACGCAGACACATTTTTGTGGAGGCAGCTGACTGGTTCTCCACAAAGCATCCAGAGCTTTCTCAGTATTCCCAATCAGCCTCCATGCCTCCAGCTGACTTCCCATAAAAATGCTGAAGGGTCTTTGATCTCAGGGTACATGTCCTTATGAGAAGGGGAGGGGTAAAATCGCAGAGGTCAGGCAAACACTTGACAGTAGTTCCTGCAGCTCCTCAGACCCCGGCCAGCCTTTGAGGTCCTGTGCCAGAGACGGCAGATTCGGTTTGATCAGTCATGAGTTGAAAAGGCAGAGCAGAGCTGCTCAGGTCAAATCAGATGCTTAACTCTCGTTGCCTTTTGTGATGGGTGGGGAAGTTTAGTAAAAATTAGGATGATAAGAAAGAACAACAACAAAAAAAAAGACTAATGAGAAATTACATATTGAAAGCATCAGCCTCCCTGTTACACATCATCTGAGTTTGGATATCAGTTAATGGCTCAGACAGTTTCCCAACTCAGCCTCATCAAATTCCCTAGAAGTGGCAAAAAATTTAGAAGTGTTTCATTGGAACACACTATGTCCCCAACTTTCCAGCCAACACACACAACACTGCTTTTGCATTTTACAATCTATTATTTTTGCTGATGCTAGAACAGAGCTCCAACCCTGGAGGGGATAAAACTAGTCCAAATGATAACAGCTTAAATGGCACTAAAAATAAACAAATGTTCAGATAGATATTCTTTACTTATGTCTCTGACAGAAATTCCTCTGTGAGAAAAGAATTTCAGGCTGTAACGGAGTAGTCAGATCTTTACTCCTTCCTTCCTTCCCGTTGACTCAATGCATATGGAGGATTCATGTAATGGTTTTTCCTCCGAGAAACCAAACTTATCCTAAAATGCCACGGAATCAAAGGGATGGATTCCCCTCCTGCTTACCTCTGCCAGAGCACCCCTCATGTTAACAGCTCTCTGCAGACATATATAAGCAAAAGTAAAACAAACTGTCCACTATCAAACCATCCTGACTGTATGAAAGAGAAAGAGCTTTTCTGTGCATTTGGTCTTGCTATTATCTAAAGCACTGGAATTATTCTGGAAAAAGAAATTAGCCATCGAGAATCTAAGCTGAGGCCTGAATAAATAATTTGAGGCTGATATGAAGGCAGGTCATGTAAACTGAGAAAAGTATAGCTGAAAAAGCAGTCGTTTGGTTCCCCTCCATCATCCCACCTCTCGGGAAGGGATGCATGCCAAAATGCTGACACCAGGTACTTAGGAACAAAAGGAGAATGCTGCAAATGGAAACCTGTAGGGAGCAAACAGTGCACAGTAGACTTTATTGTCTATTAGCCAGGAGCCAGAAGAATGAAATGTATAAATAGAAGCAATAACCTGGTGATGGGCAACACCCCAAAAGTTCAGTCCGGAGACAATATCACAGGTTATTTGAAAAAGCTTCCCTGGAGCTGGGGTGGTAATCTCCCCCGAGCAAACATTTCTGGTAAACACAGGCCTTCCTGGGCCAGGCTCTGCAGGAGCCCTGCAAAGGAGACCTCTCCTGGGTGTCTCAATGCATCTCCTTCCACGGCGAGTGCAGTCCAGGGACTGCTGCTCAGCTCTCCATAAAGCCCACCTTGTGGGGAGACGATTCGCCATGTGATTATCTGGTAGCTCAGATGAATATGGAAGACATGGAAAAGCTACTGAGTCTCAGAAAACAGATTAATTTGCAGAAAGGACAAGTAACTAGTAATCCTTTTGCTTGAAAGAAGAAATGAAGCGGTAAGCTGGAGTGACTGGGGGCTGTGATGGAGAGGGTGCAACAGAAAATTGCTAAAGATTTTATTCCCAGGTGGCTCTGCTTTACGTGTCCTCATGTTGTGAGGTGTGGAAATCCTAAGACCATTTGCATGACAGGAGGAAGAAGAGGCAGACAGAAAAGCTGCCATGTTTACTAGGAGGTGTATTTCAAGACCGGTTTATCAAATATGTTTTGCATATACATTTAGCCACAGACAAAAGGAAGTAATTCATTCACCCATTTCTGTGGTGAAAATTACTTCAAGATTTATTCCATGCCCGTGTGCCCAGCACGCTCCTGATACAAACCCCACCCTTACACACCCATGCACACGCATGGGCACCCACACCCCCACACGCAGAGACATCCCATTGGTGGCACTAAATAACTTAGGAAAATGGTTAGTTATGTTTTATCTGGAACTAAAACTAAATCTGGAGGTGAAAAGACAAGTTGAGACTCCTGAAATAGGAAACAGCTGTCTGTGGAGGAGGCACCACCTGCCCTGATGGTGAGCAGTGGTGCAAGGAGGTGCATGCCCGAGCCGTGGCTCTCTGCAGAGGGCTGGGGACACAAGTCACCTCACTCGTCTTCATATTTTCTCTTCCTTATTGTCCTGGAATACTATACATGCACGACTGTATGTACAGTGCTCTACATACTCCACCAGGACTATACATGCCCAACAGAAACAGAAAGATGGCTGAAAATGAGAAGGCACAAGGTAGTTATTTGGGAGTCCCATCAACAAAACCATTATTCAGCATGGGAAAGGGGTTTTGGTGTTTGGCTCTGGTGACACATCGGAGCTGGGGCTTCGAGGTAGGCTACAAAGAAATCTGGTCAGCAATGAATGGATCTTCAGTTTATCATAGGCAACGGAAGAAATGGTTCAGCTGAAATCCATAAGGTTTGGAAGGCCCTCAGCTGAAATTGAGGCTTTTCAGAGCATATTTTCCAGAGGTCCAAAGAACATAAAAGCAAAAAAAAAATCATGCAGAATAGGCAAAGGAACAAGAAGAACATGATAAAGAGCGGGGAGGGGAAAGCTTGCGCAGAAGGAAATGGGCAAGTTTTATTTTTGGCTGTATGTTTCATTGTAGAAAGCAAACACTACATAATGGACACACTAGTGCTCCAAAAACCACATCTCAGAGATACCATTAGCTCAGGACGTTCACAGCATACATAAGCTGAAAAAGACAAATATATACTTTGTGTAATCAGGGTCCAAGTAAAGACTGCAGAGACCATTACCACACCAAAAGGATAACCCAGCCAACCACAGTCTCGTAGGTTATAAAAACTGCATTCAAGAAAGTAAATTAGGCTCCACAGAGCTCTTGATATGACAGAAATGACAGGAAAGCGAAGGCATTTCTGAATTGAAGGGCCAAATCCTCCCCCGCCAGTCGCACAACACAGTGTGAGCTATGCATAATTATCTGAGGACAGAAACATAAAGAACAAGAAAATAATGCTGTTTAATGCCAGTAATTGTTTCCTATGGTTTCACAGAGCTGTGCTGAATAAAATGCATTTGTTATATTAGGACAGTGGGTCACAGAAACTATAGTAAGGGAGGAAAACGCAGGAAGATTATATGTTGCAAGAAGACATAGCTGCAGTAAAGATGAACATAAAAAGCAAAACTGAATAGAGATCTAGAATTTCTAAATTACCCTTGGCCCAAATGTCTGGCTTACCACTGAAATACTATAATTATAAAGCTGGCATAAAACAGGACATGGATCTAGTTACTAATTTCTTACTAGCAACAACAGTAAAACAGTTTCTGCCAGTAGCGGGTCTCTTGACAAGAACCTTGTGTCTTCTACATGATGTGACCTATAGGGAAAACTGTTTTTAATCAGGCAAATCTATAAATGGTATGCAGTTGTGGTCGCTCCTCTCAGATGTCAAACGGAAGAGAGGAGAAAGTGGGGGAAAGGGATGGGGGGATCTTCACTGTAATTTCTGGTTTAAACACTTCGCTTTCTCTGAAACGCACAGTGGAATTTGTAGATTTAGGAGATTGCCTTTGTCATGCAGGCCAGTGATGGCAGCAGTGTCATCTCACAAGCCAGGTAAAAAATAAAAATTAAAAAAAAAGCTCTTCCTAGTGGTATTGTTTTAGCTCCTGCGCTCCACTTAAGTTTTGACTGCAAATACAGGGGTCTTTTCATGGCTGCAGTTCTGAACTCAGTCACTCTAATCTCTCTTTTCCAGTACACACTTAAGCCTAAGCACATGAGCTACACCACTAAGTCAATGGCACAGCTCCTGTGCCAAGATGTTAAGCACGTGTTCAGCTGTCTCACTGGGTCTGTCCAAAGAGCTTGGACAGAAAATAATCCTAAATAGTTTTCTCTCTCTGTGGTAGGTGTCCATGAAACAGCAATCAGTGGAATGGTGTCAGTGAATTAACATTTAAATGTCTTACACCATATCATAGTCTATACACAGTCTATAAGGTTGTGTGGAGATTTTTGTCTAACCTTTTTACCAGGGAAAAATTGTCTTCGAGAAAACTGGACTTTTTTGCCATGTTTCTGCTTTCTACTGAGGTGTTTGAGCTTTTGACAAAAATCTGAACCCCTGAAAATATAATAACTTGGCTGCACTGCAAAGTGTACAGATTATGGTTAAAAAAAAAGCTTCTAATCTTCTGATGAAAAGAAAATTTTGTGCAGAGCCAAATCCCAGTCATTCAGCTATTGAGTTGAACACATTTCCTCAGGCAACACGTGGCAATCAGATTAGTATTAGAAAGGCATAGCCCCTTTCACATCAACCAACCTAGTTTTAACCACTGTTTTGCAAACCTGTGATCTATGCTTGTATTTAAAATGTTATTTGTTTATGTGTATGTATGCATATTGTGTATATATATTTCCCCATTATTCTGCCTTGGGTATATTGAGGGCCCTCCACATGCCCAAGAGCTGCCAGGGTACTTAAGCATTTATGACCTGTGATTCAGAGTGGGTCTGAAGGTCATTAAAAGCTGGGTGAGGAAGCGGTTCACGCAACAGTCAGTTTACCATGATTGATTGTTGTGCTGTAAAATATTATGAAACCTCCCCGTTAACTCTTTTTCTCCACACAGGGCCAACAAGTGGTGGTGAAAACCATGAGGAGCAGCTGTGTCGGAGCACAAGCACAGGCAGCACTTGTCCCTCCAGCTTTTCCAAATGGTTCTCTGAGTAACATCACAACACTGCTGCAATGTTGAAAAAAGGTCACCAAGGCTGACAGATAATGATTTTCGAAAGCAAGCAAAACACAGGAGTTGAAGAAATGCTTTTGCTCTTAAAAAAAAGTCCACATGCAACTCCACAGCCATGCAATAAAAGAAGTCATTGAACTGTGCTGCGCTAGATGATGATATCTTGCCAGGCTCATGGACAAAGGTGATCCATGGCTACCTCCTCCCTCCTGCGGTGAACAAAACAGATGGGGGGCGTTGCAGAGGTCCAGCAATGATCACCCCACACAGCTTGCATGTCCCATCCCACTCTGGATAGAGGTATAATTTTGTCAGGACAGATGAATTAATTCCTTCTAGATATTATTGGCAGAGCCTTGCCCCAGTGGTGCCCATGTGCCTGCAGCTTGGGACTGTCCATTTACACTGCACCAAGCCCACAGCCCACTCCATGTCATCCTTTCTTCCAAAACCCCTGTAACAGACCTGCATCCATAAAACAACAACAGCAAAATGATATGTCCCAGTGCTCAACACAGGTGAGAGAGGGGAATTTGCTTCCACGCCTCATCATGTGGCTAGACATAGTGTGTCCAGCAATAAAACCTCACACACGTGACCTGTTGCATATTCTCATCATTAGAGCAGAAGTGCACTGTAATGTGATTGAGGGTGTTTGGGTTTTGGTGACACAATAAATACAGCTGTTTACATGACCAAGAAAAGGAGGAAGAAGGAAAAAAGGCTCTGGCATAACTCTCAAGTACGTCCAAAAGAGAAAGCCCTGCTTGGCTGTTCCTCTTTCATATCCACCCCAAAATAGATAAATAGGCAACTCCACAATAACTCCTGAACTGGAGCACAAACAGCAGATCAAGGGCTTGTTTCCTTTATACAGCATTGATCCCTTAATTCTCACTACAATGTTCTGTCACCAGATCCTGCCACACACTTACAGAGCAGCAGCCTAGCCTTTCACTGGTCTTGCTGCAAGTTACTGGCCACCATTAGGGCATAGTACCAAGGCAATGAGTGGGACTACCCAATGAACAACACCATTTGCGAATAAAAGCAGCAGAATCTAATCTTTAATACAGATCCCCCAGATGGCATCTGCTCCCTCTCATGAGTTCAATCCTCAAGTTTGCAGTCTGTATAAAAAAGGCATCTTTTCATTCTCTCATTTGTTTGCCCAGAGATGTCATTCACATCATCGCAAAGACCAGGCTGGGAGTCTTCAAAGGAAAAGGTTTGTTTAAACAAAAAGATATCTTTTTTTGTCTGATGTTTTCAGATAAAGTGATTGACATTTTTGGCTTCAGCTTAAAGTGGAACTTCAAATCAGGGAAAAAAGATTATAGAAAAAAACCTCCAAACAGTCTGTTTCTAAAAGGTCCTCTTTTTATTTATTAAACAAAAGTAACTTTTTACTTTTACCCAAACCTAGTATGGAGTCATTTTGTGTACCAGTAAAACCAATCAGATGAAAAAATACTTTCTGCCAGAGCTGGAAAGTAAATTCAGTTCACCAAGAAAAGTTTGTTTCCACAGGCTTTGAGCCTTTTATAAGTTACATTCAACCTTCCCTCTCCAATTATTATAGACATAAATTACAAGGTGAGCTAAAATATGTAGTCCTTTTTTTAGAGCAAAATGCTGCGGTTAGCTCTCTTGGTTGCTGCTGAAGAATAAATTGTATCATTATAGCCTTCTTCTGGGTCTTGTTATTCTGACTTTTTGACTCTCGCTAGCTGCAGTCTATACAATGCACAACTGTATTTGTTCACAAGGAATGCTTCGGTTCTTTCTGACTTTTTCCTTTCCACTTCCTAATGGTTTACATGTAGAAGCAGAGCTTTTGAAAAATTACCTAACACATACTATGTTTAATGAGTACATTTAAACATACTTTAGCTACAAATCTTATCAGCTGATTACTTAACCTTTGTGGATAGGCTAAATATTTTCTTCAACACTTAAATAAATATGATACATGGTTCCCGTGGAAAGCCTAATGAGAAGGAAGTTGTTTTTAAATTTAATTCAAGAGTTTTCCTTTAATTTATTTTATCAGTATTTTTTCCCAAGTGATCAAAGCAAGCAGTTTGTATGGCAGACCTAAATATCTAAAAGAAAAATTAAGTACCAAAATATTAATTCTGCTGTACTTTATTTGGGGGATGGGAGTTGCATGCCATCTGAAAGGACAGTCAAGAATTTGGCACACACTGTGAAGCACATGGTATGAGGCGAGAAGTCAAAATCCTGCTGTCTCTCAAGGTGGATTTAAATAACGAAAATCAAGATGTGTGTATGTCTTTCAGATTTCAATAACAATAAAACATGTATATAAAATGCCTAGCAGTTGTCCTGGCTCCCCTGAATGCCTTATGAACAAAGCCTCGCTCAAGAGCATCAGCCTCCATGCATGAGCCTGGCTGGGAGTGGGCAACCAGTCTGTCAGGGTCATGTAAGAGGTTGGTGTGCACCTGTGGTCGCTCAATAGACATGGGCTGCAGCGCTTTCAGATACTTCAGAAGCAGCACGGAACCACAGCATCCCTCCTGGTCCACTGCCCCAGCCTGGAGCGGGGCACCGGTGCTCCACAGACATGAGATGCAGGTGCTGCAAGGTCAGGGGCTGGCTCAGAGCATCTCCTGCCCCACATCTGAGACTTAGGTATGTATGATAAATGTGCTGACATGTGTACAACACCACATATATCCACATAGTGCATATCTACATAACACTCGCAGCGGCAGGAGAAGGGTGGCCCAGGGCTAGCCAGAGCAGAAGGCTCCTTTGGGGCACGAGTCCTTCAATGGGGGTTCCCAGCCCTGCTCCCCAGTGCAGCAGCACGACCTATCAAAACCACCCATGTCACGGATCTTCTTTTCTTCTTGAAACCAAAACACGACATATACACAGAAATCACCCAGAAAGCATGCAGGAGGAAACTTGGGCTTTATTCTGGGACAGAATGAGAGAGAATGTGAAAACGCACTGACGCCATGAAAGAAAGAAGTTGAATAGGTCAAGAAGCAGAGATGTGAGCTTAAGGAAATGGCAAGGCACACAAGAAAAGATAAGGGAGATTGTATAAATAAATAAGCACACAGAAAGGAGCTGAGAGCACTGTGAACAAAGCCTTACTCTTGAGCTTGGGTTCACAGTCCGTTTTCAGCGTGAGAGCCCCTAGAAGTTTTCAGAGGAGGCGTGGACCCTTTTAGAAATTTCACATAGGGGCATCGCTGTATAACACCCGCAAACTTGTTTTCCTTTGTTGCCTTTTGCAGATCGAGCAGAGGGGACCTGCAGGCATCCCTGCTCTCTGCCCGGGTGCACAGACCCTCAGCTGCAAGGAGTCCTACTTTCATAATTAAAAATTAAAGGAAGCAAAACAGCAAAAAGGAAAATAAACAGTACAAGCGAGGCTGGCTTAGCAAGCCTTTTGTACCCGATTTGTTCAGAGGAGAGAAAACAGAGAGGTAACTGAAGTAGTGTTAGTTTAGTTGCTACTGGCAGCACGTGATACCTCAGCTCAGAAGCTGAAAATTAATGAGTGTACTTACAGAGTTTTAATTACTGTTCTTAACTCCTGAGTGTAAATTTCATCTACCCACAGGGAATCTTCCCTTCGCTGCTGGAGATAGCTGTTAGAGGCATGTAATAATCATGGAGCAGGTTCGTATCTTTTCCACTGTGGTTGCTTTAATTTGCAGTGACATTTGTTAGATCATATATTTAGAACCACAATAATTTTTACATCCTGTGTGCCAAAAGCAGATACATGCATCATACCTGCAGCTAGGATGGTAGTGCAGGCAGATGTATCCCAGCGAGCACCAAACCCGTATACTCACTGTGCTTTATCATTACTCTGAACTCGATCCAAGGAAGTAAATTAGAAGCCAAGTCATGTTTATTTATACTGGTCAACTGAAAGATGTGGCAGCAGCAAAGTCAGCACAGGCTCTACAAACTCACCAGTGTCAGGTTGTGTTGGTGGTTTGCTGGACCATATGTGTGCCTCCACATCTCCTACTCCTTGCATTAGCTGAAGTCTGCTCCATGGACAGCCCAAGGGAAAATGCAAGTATAACAGTCTAATTTTCACTACCTGACTTAGAAACAATATTGACGTGCAGAAGTGACTGGCGGGTGGTATTCTGGGCCTCACATCACTAGTTCTTGATGTCCACTCACAGAACAACAGACCCTTCATGTGCCTCTGAAGAACTGTCAAGCTGGAAGCATGTACCAAAATTAATTCTGCAATGAGCTTGCAGTCTCAACAGAAGCAACGCGCTATGTTTCAGGCATATGGAAATCGACATCATGGCCTTAGTAGTGCTGAGTGGGACTTGGGCAGCAGATATTCATTGCCTTTAATTCAAGACAACCCAAGTTGAAAAGCTGTCCCCTTGCAGGCTACAAAAAAGGTTATGTGTGCTATAAATATCTTCCAGGCTCCATGGAGTAAATCCCTGCTTTGGAAGTACTTTGAGGGAAGGAACAACTAAAAACGTAGAAACAAACTAAAACTGGAACAAAATGCAACATAACCTTAACAAGGCAGCTTCTGTCTGTCTACCAGAATAGTCTTATCTGATTTTACAGACAAAGGAAGTATGGGGAGATGTCATTTATCACATTTGATACCCTGCCAGATGGAAACTATTAGTTCAAGTAGAGAAAGTGGGGATTAAGATAAGAATTGCAAAGTAGTTAAGGAATTGGCTAAAGGGGAGGTGACAATGGGTTGAGCTGAAAGAAAGAAAATCACTAGCAGGGTTTTGCAAGAGTCAGTATCAATCCTATTTATTTCTTTAACAATTTTGGCACAAAAGTGTATCTAATTAAACCTTCTGATGACTGAAATTGGGGACCCTTGTCCATACTGACAAGCAATTTTACCTAAGAAGAGCCAAATAGTCTTCAGAAACAATAGACATGGATGGAAATTTTACTATATGAGGTAAAAGGGTGTGCACTTAAGAAATCATGAGTAGGAGCTTGTGCTAACCATGTATATGACGACAGGCCAGCAATGTGGCCTGACCACTGGAAAAGGTAAATGTCACCTAGAATGAAGTAAAGTATTTCCACTACAGGAAGGAAAGTATTACTGAAATCAATAAATGCTGGGCACTGGCAGGACCTCTTCAAGAAGACCATGCCCAGTTTTTGTCGCCAAGGCTATGTGTGTGTTACTAAAAGAAAACATTGCTGGGACTGCTCTCTGGCTTGGGGGCCAAGCAGCATGGCACAAAGCATGTCTAAGCCTCTAAACCCTCCGACTTTCTCAAAAAAGTCAAGCTCAAACTGCCTTTTAGGAATGGTCCCTGGCCTTTGCTAGCTCCAAAGCCAGGCCCAAGTATTGCCTGGGAGAGTGCTAATTAATACAGGCAAAAAACATGCAGACAGTAAATCATGTGCAGGTGTCTTTGGCCTAATCCCTTGCTCTGTTTAGTCTTCTGAGGTAGACCTACCCCAGTGTGCCCAGGATTTGTGCTGGATTAATGCAGGCTGAAGAGGAAGGCTACTAGGATGAGGGGAAAACTGAAGAGCATCTTACAAGAGGAGATGAGAAGCACTTGCATCATCTAGCAACACAGAGGCTGAGAAAGCAGATGATTGGCATAAATAAGAACCAGGGGAGAAATATATTTAAACCAAAAGACACTTGCCATCAGTAGACTAAGACAGGCATAACAAGCTTATCCGTTCATCCAGCAGAGCAGAGTGCTGGAGCAGCCTTCCAGAGGAGATAGATTTTAATTTTAAGAAGGAACTTGTAAAGTTTTCTGTGGCGGATATTCATAGCAATCCAAAGGAATATAAAGGTCATGCATGCTGTATCATGATATAATTACAATTTTGCCCTGCTCCATGGTTTGAACTTTCATTGCCTCCCTCTAATTTTCATACGTGCACAAAACAAGTCACCAGTTAGAAACCCTGGTAGGTCTTTCAGAGATTGCTGAGACAAGTGAAGGTAAACAAATCCATATTCATTCTGCCCACTTCTGAGTGCACCCTTGTACCCAGCCCATGCCATTTCTTTACCTAAACACAGATCATAGCAAGCAGAAATACTAGAAAACAGGTCTTAACAAGGACATCCACAAAAGCTTTAGCTGTGCCTTTTTGACTTTGTTCAGCTAGTCCAATTTCACTACAGAGCAATTAAATAGAAAGGGGGCCTAGGGAAGCTTATCTTCTTCAGGATGCATAGCACACATTTTTTATGAATCTCTCAATGGTAAGTCTAAAACCAGACAAAGATAAACAGGAGTGGGGGAAGCTGTACCTAATGGCTCACACATTAATTCCAGCTTTGTCCTGTTTCACTTATATGTAGATACAGCTGCATAATCTACTCATCAGCTAAGCTGAGCCTCTCCTTACATTTCTGGAGGTCATAACCATTAGTTATTCCCATATCATAATTTAAAGTAGCTGTAAGCCTCTTCTGGGCTGAAATTTGTAGATCATCCCCTGCTAAGCTAGCAAACTGACTCTGGGCTTCCAAGTGATGCTCAACAATTCCATGTATGAAAATACATGGAAAAATATAAGGACTACATAATCACCCTGACTGGAAAGCCATGGTCAAAGACCACATGGAGAGCTAGTGACATGGTTTAAGTCTCAGCAGTGTTGTGGTTCCTCAGAAAAACAAAACTTTTGTTATTTTGGTCAGGGGCAGAGAAGGAGACTGGAGCACGCTGCCTGGTCAGCCAGGCATACACACACAGAGGAACACCTATGTTTCAGAGACTGAGAAAAACCCAGGTGCAGCTCCTTACCTTCTTCCACCATATCCTAGATGTGTCCTCTCTCTTCAGGCTTCTGTGGTGAGAAACTATGTACATAAATCCAGCCTGGAGCTGAAACACCTTCTGCTTTTTCAGAAATATCACTGAACACAGTATATTCCCATTAAAACAAAATGGTTTCAACAACAACAACAAAAAGGATTCGACAAAAAAAAAATCCTCTAGCTGCCAGACTTTTTTCATTCACCTATAAAACCCATCAGGGAAAAAGTTGCTATTTGACATTTAAATAAGAACTCTTCCCCTGTGATGCACTGTGGTGCAGTTACAAGGGCGTAGTCAGACGTTTGCTAAGTAGGCTGTAGTTATAATTTTTAATTTCCTAGAGGCAACATTCCCCTTCACCTCCCCCAAACCCAAGTCTCCTATATGGCAGTGTCATGGGCTGTTGCCATGCCACCAGCCGGCCACTGATCTTTTTTGAGAACAAATGTGTGCTTATTATGAAGACTAAACTGGTGACACCATTTATCCACATGCCAGACACTGAGGGTATAGCATCCCCATGCTGCTTTTGAATGACATTAATCTGACCTGGCCTGACCACACTCTTCACAACAGCACAGTTTCTCCTTAGCCAGAAATGGAGCTTGGATGAATTGCACTTTATTCACTATAAAGCCCTGAGTATCCCTCTCTCTGCACAGAACTTTCTGAATATTTCCTCTAAGTTTACCAAAAGTTTCCCTGTTCCCAAGCCACAGAGAAGCTGGTGGGGAATGGCGGGGTGAGGGAATCCCTATGGCTGCAGCCTCCAGCGCTCTGTAAGGATGACTTTGCATTCTCCATGAGCCTGACCAAAAACCTTGCCAGGCTGGGAGGTCTCCCTCAAGACCAGTGGATTTTGGACCTGCACCTCACAATGTTAACTGTGGAAGAGGAGAGCGTTTTTTGGCTAACAGAAACAAGCAAAGCAGATAGAAGTGCCCTAACGTCAGAAAAACATCATCCATAGGGCACCACATGAGTAGTCTATGTGATGGAGCAGAGCAATGGTTTTGAGCAGTTGGCACTCAGGATGAAGTCTCAGGGGCGCTCAAACCACCTTTGGAAGGGAGAAAAGACAACATGATTTTCAGTAGCCCTTCTTGTTCTTATTCAGTCCTGTAGTCAGGTATGCCAACTCCCCGCTCCTGGAGGGGAAGCACAAAAGCAGAGGCGGTGCTCTGCCCTCTCCCCTGCCTTCCTGCTGGCTCCTGTCCTCCCCCTCCCCAGCACCCAGCGTGTTTCTCCTCGCTGGCACAGGTTTTGTTGGCACCAGAACACTGCCTGAGCCTGGCTCCAGTGGCCTCTTTCTCCTTTGTTAGAAGGGCTCCCAGTTCATGCCGTCTCTTCCTCATCAGCTTTTACCGCGAGCCATGGGAGACAGGGCAGGAGGAAAAGGGAAGAGGCAGCAAGCCAGGTTTTGTAATGCTCAGATGCAGTTTCACATCCAGGAAATGTGAGATCCTCCAGCCACAGGGCTGACAACATCGCAACAGAAGCCATGCATCCTAATACAAATGTTAGACAACATGTTTCTATGACCTAACTTTCCTTCAGTCTTCCCACAAAACCACAAAGAGTAGGGGGAGAAGAGTTAACACATTGTCTTCTAGGTTTCCTGTAACAAATGTGACAACGCATCACTGACTGAGAGGCAATTAAAAGTGTGATGGATTGGTTTGAGAAAGACAAGCCCTCTATCTGTCCAGTCTATCTAAGTCCCACAGAGCCTCTCCCATGCTTAAACCTGTATGGAGAAGTGTTAGCTTCCACAGACATCAATCAGGATCCTGCTGGGTGAACTGGACCTGAAGCAGCAACAGCGGTCCCCAAGTCTGACACTACGTGTCTGCACAAGAAATCACAGGCTGGTTCCTCCGGCCACCAGGGTGGAAAGGGAGAAAAGACATCTAGCAAAGCCCCGCAGAGAGGAACAATGCGCCCGCCTGGCTGCCCTCCATTGCCCATGCGTCGCTGGAGAAGCACACTCGCTGCCCTCCCCACCAGTCACACGAGGCAAGGGACAAGCCGGTCCCCAAGGTCCAGCCTTGCATGCAGTATCCAGGAGTTATTTATAGTCCCTCGGGAAGTGACAGGGGACGTGGATGTGAATGGGAGGGAGATTCAGACCAGATGTCCGCGGGTCCTTTCCAAGCAAGCTCGCATAAATGTGCAGCACAGCTCGCAACCAGAGCTGTGTTGTGTCAAACCACTGTGGTTACCCGAGGACCAGTGTGATAGCGTCAAGCCGGCAATGGAGCAGGGGGAAGGATTCTTGCTTGCTAATTGAATAGGGGCCTCGACCAAAGAAGAACAATGCGCAGCGCTGGGGCGGCGGGGCTGCATTGTGAGAGCCTCTGTGAGGAGCGGCCACCGCTGCCAGTCCCATTGTTCGGCGCTATCTCCATCTGCTCACAGGCCAGAGTTACTCACCCTCGCCTGGGCCGGCCATGCACATCTGCATCCCATAGCTCGCCGGCCACCTCTACCGAGGGTGGCAAATCCTCGCCAGCGATGCTGCTGGACCTGGGTGCTGGTGGAGGTAGAGCGCTCATTAAAGCACGGGATGTGCTCCTTGTGTTTCGAACATCGCCAGTGAAGGCAAAGCTCTTACCACAGCCTTATTGTTGCTGTTACTATGAGACCAAGTCCACAATAACTGCATTTTTCCAGTGCTGGTTAGAACAGATGCACTTTGCCAGCAAGAGATTTAAAAAAAAAAAAAAAAAAAACTTTGCATGTGTTAGAATTTTTTCAATGGATTTAGAGGGAGGTCCTCAGCTGTTGAAATCAGAGTAACACCACTGAAGTCAACAGAGTGCACGCTCGTTTGTACAGCTGAACCCTGGACTAGAGTTTTACCAATGGGCGGCTGATCAACATACCATTAAACCAATCCTAAAGTTGAAACCAAGAGACCAGTTCCTTACTAACAACAACAAAAAGGAGCAGCAAAAAGTAAAACAGGGAAAGTGGAGGAATGCAGAGGGGAAAGGAGAAGCCTGCTGAAATAGAAGAACCTGGAACCACTTTCTGAAAGCCACCCACAAATGATGCTAAAGAAACTCCCCTGACATGCAGGTCTATCACTAAGCCCCTTTGCTTTTTCGGTAAATCCTTACCCCTGACCTGTCTCAGCTGGTGAGCATAGGCTGGTTGGGGCTGCCTGGGCTGACGTGAGGTGAAACACAGGATGAAGAGCAATTGCTCAGCTACGCTGGCTCAAGACAATGAAGGACTTTATGCACCATTCAGTTACACAAAGCCAGGATCCTGGAGTCTTTTTCTAAAGACCTGGCATTTAGCCCATCTGTCACACAGTTTCAGGACCTATTGGAAAGCCCAGCACCATGATGAGAGATTCTTCAGATAAAATAAGACATTTAGAAAAATGGAACTGAAAATTCAATAGAATAGGAAATGTTGCAGAGGTTTGGAAAAGTTCCATCTGCTTCATGGTCTTTTCTAAATGTTCATGCAGCTCTGCACTGCCCTATTAGCCAGATTCAGAAACAGAAAAACCTCCTTAAAAAGGCTGGTTAATTACCAGGAATCTCACAAAGGAATCTGTCTTTCCCAGACAGTTTCCAGGTAGTTCTACATTTAGTTAGAAATTTATCTAAATTTATTGCATGCTATGCCTAATTTTCCCTTTGAACAAAATCATTTCCTTCCTTAGAGCAGCACTTGCCTGTACCCAGACTAGGCAGATATGACAGTTTTGGCTGAGTTTTGGAATTAATTCAAAGCTGATGTGAAATACCAAAAATGTAGATAAGCAGAGACTAAAAGAATTAAAGAGGTAATGGTCTTTGCAAGGAAGCAGCTCCGTGTTGCATCCAAAGACTCTGAGGTTCCCCCGTCCCTACTGATTATGCACTCTGGTTTGAAGAAACAGACACAGGCTTGGAAGGAGGTGGTTTAAATAAAGCAGCTCTCCACTTACAGGTGTTAGTTCTTCCCGTGCATGTTTTGTGTTACTCAGAGGAAAAGATGTATTTTCCTGCTGGAGAAAACAAAAGCTCCAGCAGGATCTGGAGCAGGTGCCCCCCAGCGAATGCAGGGTTCTGGGGTAGGGGTAACCAGGGGGAAGCATCAGGAGACCCCACTGCCAGCTGATACCAAGTCACTCCCTTCACCTCTCATACACAGCTGCTCATATTTGTTATTCATTTCTACCCTGACTGTCCAGATCCAAATATTTCCATCCTGGGTAGTCTGAGTATCCCCTGGAAAATCTAATCCTCCCATGTACCCTGCTAGCTCAGCACCTCAGCAATTCCTTAGAGCAGTGAGCTCCATGAGGCCGAGTATCATTTTTGTACTGAAGCGTTTCCCTTGTTCGTCTTATGGCTGTGGCCCTTTAGTTTCTTTGAATGCCATTCGCTTAATGCAAAGAAGCAAAATGGGAGTGAACTACGGAGGGCTCTCAGATGGTCTTCTGTACAAATTCAGTCTAGTCACCTTTTTCTCTTGTCCTCATTCTTTCATTTCATTTACAAGCAGAAAAGGTGAAAGCCCACCTGTTCTTCCTTCATCCTCTACCCATGTTTAGGAACTGCACTCATTGTAATGCTTTGTGAAGTGACCATTCCCTTATTCTTCTTTTTTTTTTTCCCCCCAATTGCTTTCCCAGAGGTGCATTATACATTCAGGGAATTCAACTACCTTTTTCCTGACTGCCTGTTACAGCAGTTGTAAACCTGAGTTGTAAAGGGGCACGCTCCAGCCACCGAGCTTCAGCCTGCTTCGGAGGTGTCGTGGACCAAGACCACCGCTCCAGGCCGCTCATGCAGCTGCTCGGGGAAGCGAGCTGAAGCGAGTGCAGAGCCAGGGCAGGATGGGCCCATCCGCACCAACTCATCAGCTGGGGACATCTGGCTGAGATGAACAAGCACTATACGTTCAAAAAATGCTGTAAGGGGAACATTTCATCCCAGATTCCTGTTTACTGATGGCTTACTTCAATCTTTGGCTGACATTACCTCTCTTTTACCTAGCAAATCAATTAATGAATGGATCTTTCCTGTGCGTAGCCCCAGCAGCTCATTACACAGCATATACCCCAGTTATGTTTATCCAACTTTCCCTTCCGGTCCCATTTGTACTGATACTTTCCTTCTTGGAATAACAATTATTAAACCACTTGGTGCCTTTCATGGTTAATTATTTCCTTTCTTTAACATAGTCTGCCTTCAAACCGTAGGCTGGGTCTCGAACACACCTCAGCATCCCCATTTTCATTTCCTGTGAGAAATAACATTGAAAAGTCCTTCTTACTGAATTATGGAACTCTGTCACATACATTTCTTCTGCAAAGTTTCATTGTCTAGCAATTTTTAATGACCACTATAAGAACATTTTCTGTCTTTTTGACCTGCCTTTCATGCATTTGATGAAGGCAAATTTCCTTGGTTTTGTTATGTTTCTTACATACAAGTTAGCAGGTTACTGGACTGAGCGTCCTGTCATATGGCTGAAGCAGGTAGGATAATCATATTAAAGAAACAACTGCTATGAAATGTTCAAAATTCGAATGTGTTCTTTGGCCCATATTTTATTATTTCGTTATTTTTAAATATCAAGTACCGTTAAAAACTAACCTGTATTTACTACCCCACCCCCCCAAAAAAGATGGCTCTTTCAAAAATTCTTTACCATACACAGTTTTTCTCTACTTCAGTTCCAAATATTACAAAGAAAGAACTGAATCTGGTCTTAAGTGATCTCTGTGTGATACGGGGCAACAGCACATTCCTTAATTTAATAGAATAATACTGATAAGTACTGAGATGGTGTACCTATTTTGCACAGTTATGGCTAAGGTTTTGTTCTATTTTAGTTAGATGAAGTCTGTTACACTAATGTGCCTAAACAAACAGAGCCTGTTTACCCTTCCAAGCTGTAGGGAAGAAACTTCAGTAGTGCAGAGCACATTTTTATAACTGCACCATATTAGTCACAAAGACACACACAGCACACTTGAACTAATGCAGGAACTTGTGTAGATGTGACCCAAGTGGTCACTACTACACAAATTTTGACACCAGCATTGCTCTATGTCACAGGAATAACAGGCCAATCTCTTACCCACTGACCTATGTACAGTACACAATGGGAAAAGGAGATACACTTGTCAGCCCATTATAGTGCAAAAGTTACACAGAAAAGGAAAAATTGGGATGAGTTTTCCAGCATTTGGAAATAACTCTAGATTCTGCTCTAAGTTAGCAAGGATGATGTGTATATGTTTACTTGCTGCTCTTCATCTTGTTACCTCTTCCCCTACTGTGTGCTAACATTAGGTTTTCTTCTGTAGGAGTTTCATTTATCACATAAGCCAAGAGGTAATAAGAGAGGAAAAAAAAAGGATGTCCATATAGTCTGTAGTCTCTTCAGCAAGACTTCAAGAGACACTGTTCCTTGTTACCTTTACAAAGACGAACTTAATGGTATGCTATATCCTTCCCAGGGGATAATCCCATGCCAAGGGCAAAGCTGATGACTGCAGAATGTCACACCCACCTCTGTTTCTCTGAACAGCAACCACGTGTACTAGCACTTTTCAAAAGTGGGCTGCCTGCACTTCTCATCATTGCATTTCTTCTGCTTCTTCATATCAGAATTTCCAAATACGAATTTCAGCTAGAGACTCTCCCAATAGGTACTTCACCTGGCTCCAGGCATTCACTTAGAAGGTGCTTAGCACCTTTGGGTCACAGAATCCTTCTGACAATAGATTTTTTTCAGTTTTATTTCACAGACCATCTCACCAAAACCAGTGAAAAAAAAAAAGATGTACTGCACAAAGGACAATGGGACAGGTCAACACACCAGCAGAAAATTCAGCTTTCTTTTCTGAGAGCAGTCAGCTCAAAGACGGGCCACGTACTGGAGAGGTCAGTGTAAAGGCAGGATAAGTCTGGCAGCCAGTATTTGCAGTCATTCTCCACAGGCAAGGGGATGTCTGCCCTTCAAAGGAGGGAGTTGTTTGTAAAGGATCCTGCTAATGACACCTGGGATAATCAGTGCAAACAGGTCTTTCTACTTCTGGGCTCCATGCCATCCGCTCATGCAGAGGTCGAATAGCTGAAGGCACGGCACTCGAGGGTTTTGCTGCTTTGGGAGGTTCAAATGGGAATATAACTCGGGGATGGGAGGGTTTATGCTTAAGGAGAGTGATCCAACCTCTCATTTGAAAAGCGTGAATTTAGCAAACCTGGACTCTTTGTGGTACTGCATGTTAAGTAATGACTGTCTAGAACCCTGAATTTCTTAGGATGTTTCCCCTCAGACCTCTCTCAATGAGAGCTTGCCTGTGTGATAATGAGGTGAAAACTGGATGATGGTCCACTTCTGCTGCTGAGCTTGTAAAAGTCCAGTGCAATGGGGTCCTGACCTGCTTGATTGGTGTTTCCACGATATACGTTGCTAAAAACAGCCTCCCTTGTCATGCCCAGTGAGTTAGGTGCTGCACAGCTCAGTCACCGTGCTCGCAGCGGCTCTGCATGCTCGTGTGTCTCCAGGGACAGTATTGCTGGCTGACGTTCAGAGCCACGGCCTGCTCCCTCCTGTCACTTCATTGCCACTCCTCTGGCACTGGTTGCTGCTAACTGCTGTGTCTGTGCTGCAGAGTTCGAGTGCTGTTGGTGGCCTCACATCAAAGAACTGTATTTGGGCAGCCAAATAAAGGCTCAGAAGACTGACCTGGGATGCTGGTTGTGAGACTCTTGAGCCTTTGATTTCAGGCTCTTAAGGCTGAGGAACTTTGTTTTCAGAGTCAGTAAAACATTTTGGAGCAAACAGGGCATAGAGCAAATTCCCCGTGACAGAGTATAAAGCATCCAAGATATTGTGGTATCAAGAAAGACAAAAGAATATCGTTGTTAAGATCAGGCGTTTAGGCCTGAATACCAAAATCCTTTGGGGGGGGAAAAAAAAAAAAAAAAAAAAAGCAGTATAGCTGCTCTTTGGACCTTCTGGAAGTGTTTTACTGGTGAGAGCAATTCCAGACTCCGGGCTACATCAGAAAATCCTGGCCCTTCAACTAAGCTAATTGACTTAGTATTTTGGCAATGTGTTTACTCCCCCCTTCCCCTCTTTTACTACCTTTTCTATTTCAATGCTGTAAAACTCAACTAACTTCTAAAAAACAAATTCACTTTTTTTTCCAGTGTTTGTTAGACCTTCCCCACCTAGTTAATGACTGGCTGGAACAGCAGCAAGGCCAGGAATGCTTCATGCTCTGGGCACTCACTAATTGGGTTGTTAGCAGACTAGAGAGACAGGAGGAGATGGGGAAAAGCACTGCTATTATAAGCCAGGGAGTGTAAAGAAAAAGAAAGTGAAATAAATATAGAATTGTGATGTTAGGGAAATTACGGTTCTTAACGCCCTATTTTTCTAAAAAAATAGCTCCCTTGGGACATCTTGCAAGCACTAAAAACAAAATAGACCAGAAATATAACTGGCTTTATTTTTTATAGCAAACTCAGAAAAAAGATACATTTCCTTTTATAAAACAAATCGTCAACCCCAGCTCTCCTGCCACTTGGCGATGGCTGAGGCTGAGGCCACGAAGAACAACTTAGAGCGTCCAGGCTCGGTTTGGGTTAACCTGGAACGCTGACCAGCAGAGCCCTTACGGACGCAGGGCCAACATCAGGCTGTCTGTACCCTCTCGCCTGCAGTTCTTGCAGGCTGGGTGACACAATGCGGGGTCCAGCCTGTTATTTTTGTGCTCCTAAGACTCAGCAGATTCTTGCAGATGAAAGAGCCATGCTCCTGCATGCCAGCCGCATCTGCGCGTGCAGTGGCAGCAGATGTTTAAGCTCTTTGGAGAAGGGGCCGCAAGAGCCAGCAGAGCAGCAAGAGCCGGCGGTGCAAGGGATGGGTGAGACAGGTGCAGATCTGCCGCATTTTCAAGCTGCCCACACGGTCACTGTGAAAGCGCATCAGCCACAAGCAGGTGCCACGGGCTCTCCGTGGGTACTGCTGGGGAGACAGCAGACAGGGCACGTGTAAAACTTCAGGAGTAAGACGGGGTGACAGATTGGTTCATGCCACAAGAAGCACACGGCACCGCGGCACTGCGGGGCCAGCGGTCAGAGCCACTGAACGCCCTTGCCCACTGCACCCCCCAAGCCGGGGTCCTTCGCCCTGACAGAGCCAGCCCTGGGGCAAGCCATGTGTGGCCACCAAAGCAAAGGCTCCCTCCTCTCCTCTCCTCCTCATCACCTGGTGCCAGGAGGGCAACGGGGACCGGGACTTGTCCGGTCCCATCTGCTCGCCCCAGCCTTCCGGGAGGAGCTGCGTGATGGGCTTTGTGCGCGTGTGTCTATAGGCGCATGTGTCTATAGGCACGTGTGTGTATAGGCGTGCGTATTTATTGCCAGCCCTCCCTGGCCCCTCTACGAGGTGTGAATTTCACCTCAGGTGAATTATTTCTCCAGGGATTACATAACAAAGTGATTGTGAAAATACCATCGTCTGTGTTATAGAAACTTAACAGAGCCCCTGGAGTCTTTAAATTAAAACATTGCACTCAAGTGCTTTTTGCCATGTATCTCCTCCTACACACGGCTCATTCTAGTCTGAAAAATAAAAAGGCAGGACAGCTTCCTACAGGCTTTCAAAGAGAAGATCCTACCCTAATTAACTATAATCTTGTTCAGACGGCATTTTCCTTCAAGATTCAAAGACTAGCAGGGGGCTGGGGCTAGGCAGAAAAGGAGATTATTAAAACTTTAATAACATGAGCCTTTGAACCTTTCCAAATTCTTTACAATTTTCTCACATCTCTAACCCAGATGTCTGCATTTAAATACTGTGCCAACAAACATGAACTTTTTGTTTACGCTTTTATACCTTTCAATGAACAGTCTCTTTTAAAATGATAGGAAACATCATGCTTGCAGCTCGCAAAGCAGGATGACAAGGCTAAAGATTAAAAAGGGAAAAAAGAAAAAGAAAAAAAAAAGACAAAGAGGTTTTCGCAAGTGCTGTTTCCAAAAGGTGAAGCCGTTCCGGGAGGCACGGGCAATGCCTCCACAGTGCTCCAGGCGGAGTTGGAACTGGGTAAGAAATGGTTTTCCTGTTCAGTAAACAATTTTAAGAGTTCAAAAATATTCCCATGCAGCATCAGAGCATAGTTGAGACCTTGGGAAATTTTTTTTTAAAGAAAAAGAAAAAAAAACGCTCTACACGTGCCTGTAAAAAAGTACTCATAGAAGTTGGTGCAGCGCAACGAGGGCTCCTGCGACTGAGACGTTTCACTGGAGTCATGGTAAGCCCTGAGACGTGATATGGGCACGTTTCCTTCTCCGTGAGACTTTTATTGCTTATCGAGGGAGGAACAGCTTCAACAGCAGAGCTATAGAGAGGCACCTCCAGCAACCTCGGCACGAAGGACCAGGGCCGCAGCCCCGTCCCACCAGGGAGCAATCAGACCCACCCCGTCAGCGGCCTTTCTGCAGAATGACTTTTGTCCTGGCTGGATCTGAGATATTTCCCTGGGTAGAATTTAGTCAAAATTGGCACACTGCCATCCAAAAGCTTCTGATACAAGGAATAAAACAGCCCTTCTGTCCAAATGCTCTCCACCAGCTCTGATTGTGGTTCAAGGGAAGGACCAGATTCTCACTCCAGCTGTAAGGTCCCAAGCCTGACCTAACGCTGCAAGATCTCGCCAAACCTTGTAACAGAAGAATAAAAATGGCAGCTATCCTGGCAGGCACTGCACTCCCAGCTTTTCCAGAAGCCTAGGAAGGAAAAAACCCTTTTCTTTCGACAAGGATTGCCCTGGGATCCACTAGCCAACAAGTTCAAGTCATCATAATTGCTCCAGCTTTTGAAAATGAGTGGTTGCTCAAACACACGTATTTGTTATGACTTGCTTCCCAGTCCTACAGTAAGAGCAAGGGAATGAGCTATTCAACAGCCAAAAAGTCAAGGAAGTCTCTTAACACCATTAGAGCCCTGCTGTTGGTACGACCTGCTGGTCTGGCTCCAGGTGGCCAGGGTCTGCAGAGCTCTGCCGAGAACATAGCCAACACCTTTGAACCTGGAAAGCACCTTTCCTTTGGGCCAGGGATGGGAAGTAGGAGCGAGGACTTTGAAACAGGCTCTAAGGACACATCAGGATATAAATCCTTCCTCCTTCCCCATGCCCGCAGCGGGATGAGCGCAGACAGGCACCCTCCAAACTCCCGACTGATCACCACACAGCCTCTGTTAGAAACATTTATTGCTTCACCTTTCGCTTCTGCTTCTTGTTATTTGAAGAACAATGTTTTTGAAACCCAAAAGTTCCCTAACAAAAGGCCTCCTTGGCAGAGTACATGCCGTGCAGTCACAGCTTAATGCCATTTTTGGCCCAGGGAGACATGGTAATGGCAGACCTCACGAATGCTCATGAGAAAAAACTTCGAATGTGCCTCGAAAAGACCATGCCCACATCCAGACAAACTGTGTGTTCATATATCTCCAGATTGACGGTATTTAATCTTTCCTCCCTAACAATCATTTCCCAGTTTTCTTTCTAAACTTAAACACAGAAGGGAAATTGAGTATTTTAACTGTTTCCTTCAGAATATGATTGGTAAAATATATCTGCCGGTTACCCATAAAAATACCCGTTTGTGGTTTCTGTGCGAGATAAACCAAACACTTTCAGGTTAATCAATGCACCCAAGCAAGACTGACGTGGGAAAAAAAGGCCACGAGTGCTAACTTTGCCCTTTCTGGTTTCTCTAAGCAGGTATTATTGAGTTGCACATGTACCAGCACCCAGCACAGCAGCGGGGTTTGAAAAAAAAGTGTTGTGACTCACATCTCTATGTTTGGACTGTTCCGAGTTCAAATCCCAACATGCAACGCAATAACTCATGGGTGCCAGCTCTAATGTGGAAAGACATTTACTAAAGCAGTGTCATTGCACTCATCCAGCTACACCCAGGATCCCCAAACCCTGCAGCTCAGCTCCTGGTTTTGCTGTGCTGTCGCCAAATTCTCCTCCTCAAAGGAGGGATAATAGCACTTCTCTCCTTATGACAGGTCTATGAGGATAAAGAAGTTCAAGATCCTGGTGAAGTGTTCAGTTGCCACAGTGATGGGGCTGTATACATCCCCAAGAGATCATTCCTTCTTTCAGGTGCAAGACAAAATATGTGGAGAACCGCAGAACCACCCAGGAGGTCAGAGCTGATGAAACGGTACTTTATTTACCCACTTAGGCGGGGCTGCCCGCGGTGCAGAGGCAGGTAGCTGGTGCACAGGAGGCGCGGGGTCCTCACCGCTCGCGGCGGCGGCTGCCGAGGTCGGTGGCAGAGGCAGTGTGAAGGTGACCCGAATGATGTCTGAGCTGGAGCCAGCCTGTGAATCACAGGTGGCCCTCGAGCACAGCAGGGATGTCAGCGTTTGCTCCTGCCATAGCTTCTCCCTTTCCTTTTCACCCCCTGCAGCTCCTCTGAATAAAAAGGAGGGACAAAATACCTCTGTGCGCCTGACAGGGACACCAGGCCCTGCTGTCGGCAAGAGAGGTGAAGGGCTGGGAAAGTCACAGCAGAAGGATTCGACTGGGAGCCAGAGCAGAGCGTTGCAGCAGCTCCTTACGAAGCGGCTCTGGGGGCACGTGGCCGCCCCAGCAGCCCAGGAGCCTGCGAGCCCCCCTGGACCCTCGCCCCACGGGGCAGGAAGGGTGGAGATGGGCAACACCCCATGGAGGAGTGCGAGCTAAAGCACCTTGCCACGCACCCACACAGACAACAGGAGCACTGACAGGCCTTAAAGCATGTGGATTTTGTTCTGGGTTTACTGAAGGTAAGCAACTGCCCAAGAAGCATTGCTAGAAAGATGTCACTTGGCTCCTGTGGCTCTGAGGACATTATATCTGCTTAAACAAATTCACAGCTGGCGGAGAAAGAAACATTTTTCTTTTTTTTCTTTCACTTTTTTATGATGCTACTGCTACTACTACACAACTTGGTGCTGAATTCCTTACCTCTGGCTTTCACTTAAGTGACTCTTCCAGGCAACCTCCCAGAAAAAGGAAAACTCATTTCTCAGATAAAATGCATGACCCGCTCACACCAGCTTACCCCATTTCGTACCGTATCCCCCTTAGTGCGAGACATTAAGGCAGGGGCAGGCAATCCAGTCCAAGATTTATTCTGCTCTAATCAGCCCGGGCTTTGAGAATCTCCTTGTGGATTTGAGCCTGTGTTCAGTAGCTCGTTGACTGCTGTTTTAATACCGAAGCCTTTCCAACCCAGCTGCAGTAATTACCCCCACGGAGCATGAGGAATCTCAGTTATAAACTAGCTGGCAATCTTGCAAGAATATGTCTCCTAGAGGACTTCAGGATATTTCTTTCTGAAGTTAACCCTGTTAAATCATTCCTAAGCTGTCTCCAAATAAAGAATGAACCTTCAGAGTAACCCTTGCTTTGGTTTTAAATACTCCCTTTTCCCTGTAAAACTCAGCTGATCTTTGGAGCCTTCAAACCTCTCAAAGCTATTTCAGTTAAACAATCTCTAATATTCCCCTGAAATGACACAAACATTCAACAGGAAAGCTTAGGAGAGACATTAAGAGCTGTTAGACTCTAAGTCAAAGCTTAACACAGCTTGTGCAGAGTATATGTCCTGTTATACTCAGTCAGGCAGGATACTTTCACTTGGTTTATATCCGAGAAGCTTTATTGCACAGTAAACATTACATCAAAGCCTTGGCCAGCAGATCCAAATTCAGCTCTTGGCATTCATGTTAGGCCAAAGCTGGTGCAGGTCTGCCCCTGGGTAGAAATGGCACTGAGCTGTGGAGCCTCTCTGCACTGGCTGCGTAAGCCCTGTCTGGCTCAGAAGTGACTGTGACCCATTTGACGACAGCCTAGAAGTAGCTGTGGAAAGGTGTGATGCCTGAAGGGCAAGCAGCCAAGCGACAAAAGCCATGATACAGCTGATACCCTTCTTGTCACTCAAAGGGGAGAAGGGAGGGGTGGGGAACGCAAACTTGTATGATAACCTGAGTCCTGCAGTCCCAGGGGCAACTCCCTCCAGGCAAGCTCTGAAACCCCACTGGCAAGCAAGAGATGGTGCCACCCAAAGCTGTGTTGTTCTTTCTCTGCAGAAACAGAGCTCTTGGAGTCAAACACTACTTAGAAATGTGCACCAAAGGCCAGCCTGCTGGGGAGATGCAGGACGTAAAAGGCAACTGGTGCAGAATATTCCTTCAGCAGTGATTCATAGTAATAAGGACTTTTTTTTAAGTCCTTTTTGCTTTGAATGAGTAACTAAAAGTTAAATAGTGTGTCACCTAATCCCATTGCTGAGCCTAGTCCCTGCATGTATAAACCTGACTAGACTGGGAAAGACCCCCAGGCACTCTGGGCTGCCTTCAAGCACCTGGCAGGAGGCAGTGGGGGCTCCAGGGGTGCCCATGGAGGGAGAGGCTGTACAGCAGAGGGTTTCACTACCACAGACACTCTTCGGAATGAGCTGGAGATAAAATGGCTTCTTCCTAGTCAGGCTGCTTTTAAATCTAGTCATGGTGAGTTTGGCCATTTGTGTTTTCAGAATGTCGTACAGAGAAATGGAAGCAATTTAAAATTGCTCTTTTCATATTTCTCTAAGTGAAAAAAAAAAATCTGTATTTTTCAAAACGTACCAGTCAGTCATCGTTATAGTAAATTCACTAATATCAAAGCCAGGTAATATTACTGTCTAATGGGGAGGTTATGTTATTGTCTTTCCCAGTACACTTTCTTAAGCTCAGTCCCACAGCATCCTCTGTGAGCACAGCTGCCCTCCCTGAGTTTGGACACACTCTATATGGACCTGTGCATTTTTCCCATTGGTGGACTCTACAGAGATTACAAGTTCCTGTGCTTCTTATAGACCAAATTCAGACTTGTCAGGAAGTCTGCAGATTTTTCCAAAGCAGTAGGACCTATCAAACTGTAGATAAGAGGGATGTAACACTGCAGTCTGAGTACTTTCATATCAGCTTCTTTTCATAAGACGATTGTACTTTAGGTCCATACAGCTCACATCCATTGACTGTGGGCTAACAGCACTGAAGGACTAAGAACCATGTGCAAAACCTGGCAGCTACTGTTTCTTTTTCTACTACATTTAAAAACAAGCATTAAATCACACAGAAAATTGAATTGAAATAAGAAAAAACTGTTCCTAAACTGGCAAAAGCTAGCAAAATTCATATTCCATCCTAAACTCCTTATCTTATGTTAAAAGACTATTCATGTTGCATCTACAAGTGGCATTAAGCCTAATAAACCTGAACCAGAAATAGTATAATTGCATTTGTCCAAAAGCAGCTGGGCTAACCCAGAGTCCATCCTGCCGCCCTGGGACAGCACCAGATTTTGCCCCCACACTGGGCACAGTAAGACCAGGACAGCTTTCATCCACCCTGGAGGATGAAGCCAAGGTAGCCCTGAGGGTCCTCACCCCTTGGCTGCCCCACAGGCAGTGCCAGTGCTTGTGCTGCCTACTCGTCCCATCCTCGGCTCTCTGCAGGGACAGATTAGCCCTTTTGCTCAGTGGAAGAGCCTCGGCCACTGCCAGAGACCTCGAGGCGAGGAGCGAGCTTCGCAGTGCAGCTCTGCTCGTGCTAGAGCCCCCTTCCACCCCACCTGGCAATATGATTTTGAACCTGGTTTTGAAGTCCATTGGGCTTTTTTATTGTGTCATGTCAAGTTTGAGCCCAGCCTGTTTGGCTGGTTGAGCCCTGGCCTCAGCCCCATGTTCATGGGAAGAAAAGGCAGATAACAGGCAAGCTCAACTGGAGCAGAAGCAGAGTTCTGCTGAACCTGCTCTTGGTTTGGTTGTGTACAAAACCTGTATATGATCAAACCTGTCCTCTCCCAGAGGTTAAATAGGCAACAGGGACTCTCAGCAAGGGCTGTGGATAAGAGATGGGCCCTGCAGGTTTAGACCATAGTTACAGCTAGCATGGTTGTCATCCCCTGCCATCACCAGGAGGGGATGCAGGGAGGAGTGGAGCACACAGAGCTCCTGCTCCAGGACATCATCCCCGTCCCCAACAACCTGCCATTTACGCATGTCCTGAGCTGGAGACAGTGTCCCTTTATTTCAAGGGATTTCTCTTCCACCAGCATGTCTAATCACCACTTGAGCACATGTAATCACTACTGTCCTTGCAGCAAGGAGCTCCACAGCTTGACTACTTAACTGATGGAGAACCACCTCCTTGGCCTGCCTTGAGCTTGCAGCCTGCCAATACCAGTGCACCTGGCCCTGCTTGCTTCTCCCACGAAAATAAAACAGAAACCCAGGAAAGCCCAAACTTGAGTGTATTGAAGAGCCTGAGCATCAGATGAAGAATGCCAAGAGCAATACAAGCCAAAAAGCAGTATCTGGGTTGCTGTTCATGTTGACCTCCTCAGACTGTCAGTCCAGGTCCCAGTGCTGCTCATCTCTACTGGCTGAGGGAAAACACAGAGCTGTTGTTCACACACCTTTCTCTCTCAGAGTGTAGGGGAAATAGTGCACGTATCATGGACCACCACTGAGGGACAGGGCAGCACAGGAGTATTTGTCTGCAGGGTCAGGGCCACCGGCTCCTGTTCGCAGGGACATTTGAAGGGTTGCATGCTTCAGTTATGACCAAGGAGAAATTTCAACATTTTAATAGAAAATGGCCTAATAGCTCTCCTCAGCTGGAACAGCACCGAAGAAGAAATGAAGAACAAATAATAATGCATGGTTGAGAGAAAAAGGTCCTGAAAGGTGATTAAACTCTCTTATTTTGTGGGGTGTCCAGCCGCAGTTACCAAAGCTCTGTAGCAGGCACTGCTGCTGAGACTGAGCTAGGGAGGTAAGTCACCAAATCAGCCCAGTTAATTATCTTGGCCCTGCAGTCACTTTTTGTCAAAGTCTGGAAGGTTTAATTCAACATGCCAAAAACCCCTTTTTATGTCAAAGAACATCTATCCTGACCTGGAGGGATGGTAGGAAGGGGAAAGATATTTTTAAATTTAAAAAAAAATCCCAACAACTCAAAAAAAAAGAAGAAAACATATACACAAAGGAAAATACCTTCTGAGTGAATTGAGCAGTTCCTAAGAGACATCTTGGAGCAGCAAGAGAGCTGGGTAATCTTTAATAAGGGAATTCTTCAGAGACTGGAGCTTTGCTTTGGTTGCCAGCTGCCTCCTGGGGAGAAAAAACGCTACGGAAATGAAATATGACCTTGCATGGTTGTGGCAGAGTATTTCCATCCTTTCCCTTGCCTGTGTGAGTAACCCTTCCTTGCATAAGGAGCCCCATTTAATGGTTACCTGCATGGCAATGCTTCGTCACAGGTGACATTGCTGCAGTCTTTTACTTAACACACACAGACCTGGAAGCTCTAACAAAACTACTTATTTTTTCCCCAAGACTTGAAGGATGTAACCAACCTGTAGCATTTGCTCAGGGCATCAGAAATTCCTGCAAGTCTGAGTTTTGAGATGAGCCTCTGCTCTCTCTCCCCACTCACCCACGGCATGTCCTCCCAGAGTGAGCACACAGCGGGAGAAGGGAGGCAACCCGGCCAACCCGTGCCCGTTCCGCGGAGCTAACCCCAGCACACCCCTGCACGCCTCTGGCCAGGGCAGCACGGGAGCCGCGGTGCCCAGGCCCGGCATGGACAGGAGCTCCCACCGGCACACCTCCCCATCCTTCCCCCAGGTGCAGCTATTTTCAGCAATCTGGTTTTCTTTTTTTTTTTTTTTTAATCATCTTGTGTAAAATAATTAAACGGGAAAAGCATTCCCCAAATAAAAGTATCAACAACATTTGAGCTTCCCCACTTTAATCTGCACCCCTCTGCCAGCCAAGACCCTCCTATTAGCACTGTGGCGGTGTGTGATTTCGTTAAATGAATAGCTGATTGTAGAGTAATTACAACCTTCCCTGGGCTGCTGCTTTGTTTTCTGTTTGTTTTAATTTCAATTTCCACGAATGGTGGGAAGCCCCTTTTTTGTTCCTGCCTTGCTCCACTGTGGTCTGTTCATTCCCAATCACAGATTTTTCCTCCGGTGAAGGGAGGGCTGGATAACATTTGGGTGTAATTCCTGCCCCAGTCACGTGTAATTTGGTACAGAATGAGTAAATGTGCCTGTACTTTCACCTTCATTGCTGTGCAGCTGTCTACCGTCAGGATGGCGGCACCATAATCCGTTACCTGTTTATCTCCTGGAGGTACAAGTAGTGCTGGCAAGCCCTTGCCCATCGCTGTTTATGTGCAAGGAGCTAATATAGCATTACAGTGCCCCTTGGTGAAACTATAATTAGGCAACGGTTTTATTTTACTGCTTGTGAGCACTCCCTGACAGCACAGCCACTGGGTGCTTTCCAAACTGCTAGTTTCAGGCCCCAACCTGAAATCCTTATTTAGAGGAGGACTTTTACTGCTGCAAATCCCTCAACTACCTCTCCGAGGCCCTGGCTTGCACAGGGGGTGCCAGGGCATGGGGCTGGACTGGGCAGGGTTGGCAAATGCCAGGGTGAGCTTTTCTGCCCCATCGGCGGTGTGATGGCAGCACAAGGCACCGGTGGTATATGGCGCGGGGCGGCGGGGTTGCAGTGCCCCAGCAGCGGAGGTCCAAGCAGCCTGCTGGCCCCAGGAGCCGTGGGCACAGAGGCTTGGCATCCAGCAGCACCGGTGCCGACGGGTAAGGGCTGCAGGAAAGGAGGAGAGGCTGAACAGCAATGCCCTGTTTGTCAGGGGAGCTATTTTAAACCACCTTCTCTGTGGGTAGCCCTTTTGGCTCCCAAGTCTGTCTGAGGCAGAGGTGTAGAAAATGTTGGAGGGCAGAACATCAGAGCAGCACTCCAGGAGGACAAAGACGGTCTGTCTGTGCCAGAGCGCAGCCTTTCACAGCACTAAGAGGCACACTCACACTTGGTCTTCTGAGACTAAGGGTACAAACATATCCAAGGCTTCTGTAGCTACCTCAGAGCTCCTGTTATTTAGGCATTTATTTGGGATTTTTCTTTTTCCTCCAACACTAGACACGCCTCTTCTTGCACAATCTCCATGCAAGCCACGGAAAGCTCCATGGCCCTGGAGGACACCAGCTCACAAGACCCTAATAAAACAGCACTGACTGCTCCAAACCACTGCTTTTAGGGCTACTCAGATGTTAGACAGATGGGCAGAGTACAAGCATCTAGGGAGAAGAGTTACTGGCAAGAAGAGAGTCACTAAATCTGTTGTCTACAGTGACAGGGAGGAGGAAAGCCAAGAGCAAGGTAGGGACAGACTGCATCCCCTGGGACCGCAGACAGCCCTGTAGTCTCAGGGGTTGCCTAGTCTTGGTTAAGCACCTCTGCCTCCTCATTGGGGCTCATGCCACCAGCTGGGCACCTAAAGGCCCCTGGCCAGGGCTGGAGGTCTCTCCTGGCTGGAAGCAAGGGCTGGGAAGTTGGAGGGAAAGGGCAGACCTGAGCCTTTGAGGGGCAAGAGAGCTGCAGCCCCATGGCACTGCCCGGGGATCCCCGTCCCCCTCTCCCAGGGGATGCCCATACCGGTGGGACATCTGCTTCCCCATGGCCACACTGGGCACTGTATGCACTGACACAGGTCACGGGACCTTCACACGTGTTGTAGTCTAGCTTCAGCCACAGTCAACCTTGTGGCAAGCTAAGTCCCTGCTTTCAACAGACTGCCAGATTGAGTTTCCTTTGAGCATTCACTTGTAGCAGAGACTTACATTTCTGGCATGTGGGCAATGTGTCTGACTGTCCTGATAAAATATGTCTATGCCTTCCCATCTTCAGCGGAGACCGAAGACATTTTCAGCGTAAGGCAGAGCTGCAGCAACTTCTGCCTAAACTAACATTTCATTTCCTTGCTACAGCTCACTTCTATTGTCATCACTTTCATGCCTCTAATTAACTTGCATCTGTTTCGTGTTTGAAGTTTGTAACACTTGCCCACTTTGGCTACAGTAGTTTATAACCCAATGCTAAACATATGTTTATGTTTACTGCACACTAGCTCTGAATCCTTTGACTTAGTGTTGTATCAGTTCATTATGCCATTAATGGAGAGCCTCTGAGACAGGTCTGAAGCCTTTAGTGGCAATAAATTAGGGAATCATTTGGAGGTGGTTGAAGAGAAGCAATCAGTGAGGACATGCCTGGCCTGATGTCCAAAGGTGTTGAGCACTTGCCACCCACCCTGTAACCACTGGCATTTTTAGCACCTCCAAACATGAAACCACAACAGCTTTCAGCAAAACCGTTGTGTGGATCTCAAAGAAGCGACTTGAATCCTGTGCCATCTTGGCGCCAGAGGCCCTCAGCACGTCCTACCTTCCTTTAAACTAAGTGCCCATTGACTTTGCATTAGCACTAATGAGATCTTCAAAAGGGTTACAGATGGCCGGGAGGGAGGGGGGATGTATAATGTACCATATTACATATATAATGTACAGCATATTGCTGTAATACTTAACACCTGCTGTAGCTGTAAGGTAACAGGCTGGTGCCCTGGCACCAGCAGAGGTGAATGTTAAGGTCCAGTTGGGCATTCAGACCAGTCTTACATTCATTAGGATCAGTGGAGCTACTTCTGTTTTCCACCAGACATGATAAATCATGCCAACATCTGGGTGAAGTAAGCACACCGCCTCTTCATAGCCTGAGCCATTAAGGTGATGCCTAGATAAATGTGTTTATTTTTCATACAGATAACAGGATGCTCCTTAGAGCTAATAAGTATTTACTTTCTCTTGCATTGCTATTATCTCCTTCATCGAGAACTGTAATTAGCATCATTGATCATTTGTGTAGTTTGTCTTCTAAGGTTTTTTCTGTGCTATGGTTGACTGAAACTGCAATGTGCATTATGTCAATACAGGAAAAGTTATGTTTGATCTCTGCCTTTACACTGATTGGACTGATCTACCTGGGAGCTGTGCATAAGCTGTTCCTGTGACATACCATGGTACTTCACACTGTACATCCAATTTAAAAGGGACAACCATACATTTTCCATCCAACAGAAATACCCTCCCTGCTAATATTATCAACCAAACACTTGAATTAGCTGCTCCCACTTCTCTCATGGTTTCTCGATGGGGATAGACAGCCAAATCCTAAGGTTCTTGCTGGGGCAAGTCTCTTATCACCAAACCAAAGGGCGGGTGGCATGCAGCTCCTGTCTGGGGACCCAGAGGCGAAAGGACCTGCCCCTGGCTCTCCCTCTGCACAGGCACCGCTCTCAAGAGGTGGTTTCACACAGGACATTTTCTGCAAGCATGTGATCTCTTGCCGCCAATTAAAAATGTCACAGGAGTCTTCCTGTTATTGACTATGTACAGGATTAAATAAAACCACAGCCATGGCGCATAAGGAAATGCCCACTCGTAGAGCCTGAGATGCGGAGGTCGGTGTTGTCTTGCTGAAGTTGATGCCACAAAGCTGGTTTGCAGCAGCAGATATCTCACCAAGCATCTCCAGGACTGCTGTTCTTCCTGTTCTGGAGAAAGCGTCAGTTTACATTCATCTACAGTCATCCATTTTTTTCAGATAGCAAGAGTTACACAAATAATAGATTTACAATAATAAAATCTGTACAGCAAATTGGCGTGGAAAGTAAAATTCTTTGCATGGCTTTTATTTTTTTCTGCCTTCCATACACCCCCATAGGCATGAGTATACACTGACAGAGGCACGCTGTGAAGACCCTCTGCCTTCCAAACAGTCCCTGAGGGGAAAAGCCACCCCCAGCACGAGAGCCATTGCAGAAGGACCTCAGCACCCTTGGAGTGTGGCTGGAAGGGACATCAGCTCCTTCAGCATCCCCCTGCAGAAAGGGCCATCGCTAACACCGGACCAGACCAGCCACGGCATCACCTAGCCAAGGACGACCCAGCCCAAAGTAATTAAGCTCTGCTTCCCCTCTCTACCTGGCTGTGTGTGCCTTACACCTGGACTGCTTTTCAGTAAGAAGCAAGCTGGAAGAGTGTCACCCTGTTTTTTGCCACATTCACCTGCATTACTTCCTAACCTATTAGAAATCTGGAATAGGGAAAGACTCCTTATTTCTTTTGTTTCGCTTTTCTCTCATCTTGTTGGATAGGAAATGCCCAGACTCTTCCCTAATTTGGCAGAAATTCAATTCACCTAGTCTCAAACCTTCAGAGCAGAGAAGAATCCATTAAGCTCATTTCCATTTGTCCTAGCAACGAATCGGTATATGGAGACAGGAAGAAAATAATTTTGAATTACTTTTTCCATTATCTAGTTCTCACTTGCTGCCATTTCCCATTTGCCTAGCCTGGCTTCTTTATTCTCCTTGTGTCTGGCCCATAGCAATTATCTCGATATCTAGGAAAAAGCATTAGGTTTTAAGATCTCAGGCTCCATTTTGACAAAGGCTTTACAATCCAGAGACACTAAGGGGAGAGGATTAGACTTCCATCTGTTTGCCTTGAGGGGACAAAGCAGAGAGATCAGTGAGAGGTTTCAAAAGATGCTCGTGTGATAACACTGCGGCTCACTAGGCAGGAAAGTCTCAGGTAAGACATAGCTGCTTGGGAGTCATCCCAGTCACCAACTGAAACACCAGCACAGCATCACCCAGAGGGAGCAGAGAGATCCCACGGAGGAGCAATCCCATCCCTTCGTGCAGGTGAGCATCCCACAGCACAGCCGGGGCAGCAAGGGTGGTAGGACCACCACCTGGTCCCCTGCAGCACCCCAGTCCTGGGGCCACTGTCCCCAAGGAGAGGGGGTGCAGGAGACACTGCGGTCTGGCCCCTGCACCCGGAGCTGGTCCTGACCTTTCCAGGGACAGAGCTGAGTGCGGCCGTGACTCATCAGCCTCCACTCCCCCACCAGTGGCTGGTGACTAATTGTATTTACTCCCATTCTTTGTGTTTTGGGGAAAACAAACATAAACAGGCTCAGCAGTAATTGTTGCTATGTCTCTACTGTTTCCTCCTTAAGCCAAGTAGGGGTTTTCCCCCATACACATAGTTTTAGAGCAGCATTTTAAGTCTTTTTTCTTATTTTTAAGAAATAGTGTGAACATTTCTTGTCTGGTGGGAAAAGGAAGAAAACTCCAAGGAGTCATTTCTGATTTGGTGCAGACTCCAGGGAAAAGTTTCTGTAACCTGTCTATGGAAGAGGACTGGTCCACTCTGGGCAGCGGGCATTGCCACAACGCAAAGCAGATTGCTTCCCAGTGCCCTGGAGAAGTTCCATCGGCTCTGGAAAGATCAGCTGTAAGGATGACATCTCTAAGGACGTGGCCCAGAAACACAGCGCCCTTGGAAACAGGTCTCCTGGCAGGAACATCAAGCATCTCGAAGGTTGGTCTGGAGAACGAGTTGCTGTCACACGTCCTTGCCTGGGAAACACTTACATTTGTACGTACCTGCATACCTATAGTCCCTTGCACATACTTGTATATATGCAAGTATCATTGCACATAGACATATTTAGCAGGAATCTGCAGCTCATGTCTGGAATGGACCTGAAGAGTCCTAGAGAGATGAAGGCTTCTCCCTACCTGGAGAACATATAGAGTGGCCAGAAGAAGCAGGGAGAAGAGCAAAGGATGAGAGTGCAGTCAACTGGACAGGGCACCCAGATAACTCAAGTTCTATTGAATGTTATTAATTATATAAAAACATCACACAATTATAAAATATATAGTATCAATATATACATTAATTACATAATTCCAGCCTCAGCTAGAAGACTCAGATGATTTTATTTATATGTTTTATAAACACATATTTTTATGTATTTTAGAATATGTACAGCCCAAAGCTCAGCAAGTAGGACACTTTTCTGAGAGACAGACCTTTGGCCAAGCTTTCACTTACGCAAAACCCAGAGGACTGTTTAGTGACAGTGCCCCGGCAAGGCAACCCGACCCAGGCTGGCCCTGAGCTCAGGCTGCCAGCCTCTGCAGCCTGCAGTTAGGCATTTGATTCCAGGTTTAAGCTCATCTCTGGGCTCTGCCTGCAAGCTGGCCTGTTTAAGCTGAAATCTTGCTGTGAGAAACCTGCCCGCACCGGGCATTCAGCGGCTCCTACGACCATGCAGATGGCTCTGGCGATGGCTTTGCCCCTCTCTGGGAGCTGTGAGCTTCAGGGGGTGATGCCTGCTAAGCACTAAGCACCATAAGGCTCAAACTCACTTGATCCACAGACATTACATACGTGTAATACAGCATCACCAAAGAGCTGTATGTAATTGAGCTGAACCCTGTACACTTCCTAACGCTGGCTGCAGCCATCTCATCGGACGCCTGCCCAGTGCAGCCATCCACTGGCTGCAACCAAAGCTGGTCCTTCATCCTCTGCGCAGGCGCTGAAGGCTGGAAGCCAACTCATCCATGCTGTATTTCAGTGCTGGGATGGGTTCATTTGTTGCTTTTTCTGTTAATTTTGTACAGCACCCTGATAGTCCTGATAATGCTATCGCCTTCTTTACACATCACAAGGGGCTTGCTTATTCCTACAGCTACAGATATGACTATTTTCAGGGAAGAAAATAGATTTTGCATGCTCTGATCATCCTTTTGTGCCGAATCCTTCTGCTTTGGCCCAGGCAAAAACTCCCAGTGACTTTCTCTGGCAGGACTCCACTGTCCTGTTCTGAAACCTAGCGTTTCATGGCAATTACTCTTCAATTCCTGCTATTCAACCATACCAGCTTTTTAGAAAGCTGTAGGAAAAAAAAATCCCAAAACTCAAGAAAAAATGGGTTTAGTATCTGGAAGTCCAGGAAGTCCACTTTTATTCAAAGGAGGAAAATAGCTGGTTGTGGAGGAAATCAGTTGGGTAATATACTTAAGTAAAGACTGGAAACTATACCTGTATATTGTATTTCTGATTCATTTTCACTGAATTAGATAGGTAGCAGATCCCTGTAATCTTGCTGTTGGATGTTTCTATCAAGTGGTGCTGGGACAAAAAATCCACTGAAAACATTGCCAGCTGTGATTAAGCAGACACCAGGACATCTGTCCTGCAGCAGCGCTTTCCTCAAGAGCAGACGACTCAGGAATCCCAGTACTGGCAACTACTTACTTACAAATTAGTTGTATGTAATGAAATACTCTGGAAACTATTTGCGAGCAAACAGTTCCCAGGGTATTTCATTACTCATTACAAATTTGCAAATTGTTCATGAATGATCAAATATTAATATGTAGATAGGGTGCAATATCAGAAGAGATCCGCTGTTTTGATAGGAGATTAGCCTTGTTCAATGGGCACCTACTCGGTGCTGTGCTCGGGACTGTTAACGTCAGGCTCATCGATTGCCATTTACAACCAGAAAATGTCATTGAATATTTGGCCATGTATTATAGCTTACTGGGCCATTATAATCTGCTTGCTAAGACACTGATAGGAGAAAGTCGCATGTCTCCTGCATGGGAGGAGACGGGCTGTGAGTACAAAGAGCTCCTGAAGCCCTCGGGGTGGCTGGTGCACTGGCTCCAGCACGCATGCAGCCCCAAGGTGGAGCAGACTGTTCTTCTGATACCGTGTACATAACACTCCACCCAGGCCTCCCTGTGTAAATAGAAAATAAAGTCAAATTATGCCAGTAAAGAGTGGATTACACTGGTCACCGGGAGTGCTTATGTATGTTCAGCCATAATCTACGATAAGGCACTTGCCATAAAATGCCTCCTGGAGGCAGCTCTCCTGGAAGCTGCAAGATGCCAGCAGAACCACCAGTATTTTGCTTCACTCAGTGGGGACAGCAAGGGGGAAACTGAGGATTGGGTCAGAGCCGCTCGGGACCACAGAAGTCCCCGGGGCCAAGGGGATTCCCCCTCTCTTGCAGGAGAAAGACAGGAGCGTTGATTGCCACCCGCAGACAGAAGGGGACGAAGTTCGTTTCAAAGAGGTAAAGGGTGACAACCTTTCTACAGACAAAACTGTCTTGCAGTCAGTAAAGCACAGCAAGCAGTTATCAGGACACAGATAACAGAGCGTATAATGAAGGCAGAGATTACAGAACCCCACAACCAATCCATCCTGCAGCAAAAAGCTGCTGTAAAGCAGTTTTAACACCAGCCTATAAACACAATTAAAAGTGTAATGCTTTGGTATAGGATGTTTTTAAGAACAAAAACTTATGACGAGTTTCATTGGCATTATGACAAATAAAAAAAAAGCCTGAGCAGATTTGATGGGTCCCAGGATTGATGCATTTCTTACAAACAAAAAGAAAAATTTATTTCTGTCATCCGTTGATGCAGAAAAAGTGTTGTCAGCTTCTGATATAAAAGCTACACAAAAAATCACTTCCAAGAAAGTTGGTTTTATACTTTTTCTTTATGAAGAGGAAGACCCCAGCATTTGGACATGTCCCATCCACTCATCGGTGGAGGCTGGCAGAGGTTGGCTCCGCTCACCCACCCGGGAGCCCATCATGGGGGGACCACGCTCCCATCCGCCCTCCCACCGGCGAGCAGGCAGGTGGAATTGGGTTGGAAGAAACATAGTTGTGGCTGTCCCTTACAGTTCCCCTAGGGAAAAAAAAAAATCAAATAAGGGAAAGGTTATTGCAGACTGATAACAGCTAGGGAGGCTGGGAACGGTACCTGTTGCCAGGGAGAGTTTGCTCCAGCGCAGGCAGGGCCCCCCTGCGCCTCCGGCCCTGCGGGGAGAGGTCGGGAAAAGGCATCCAGGGGAGGGAGGCAGCCGGAGAGGGGCATCGCTGCTGATGAGGAGCTGAAGAGAGATTGCAGCCAGCCAGACCGGGGGCCCAGGTGGTCAGGGAGGGAGATTTGAGGAGGAGGTTTTGTGGGAAAACCATTGCATGCGTTCACGTAATTCTTCACCATCATGCATGTGCGCAAAGGAGGTGAATTACATCTGAATGCACAGCTTTGGGCACTTGGTAGCCTTCGAGAGCTGGTCTGCTGCAGGCTTAGCAATCATGTTGTCATTCCTTGTGTGCAAAATAATAAAAGGCCATAGGTGATGGAAACTTTTTTGCAGAGAGAAATGGAAAAGAGCGATCCCACCAGCAGCGAGATTGCTGCAGAAGCATCCGCGCTTCTGCACTTGCTTCTTTATGCTGCTCTCACTTGCGCCATGACTGTGCTCGGGAGAGAGCACAGGGCTCCCACCTGGAGGGGTGGGAGGATGGAAATGCATCACCCCACGGCTGGAAATCAGTCACATAAAGCCACGGCTTGGCCTGGGGCTCACGTGCCAGTGAGGTGCCCATAAGCACAGGCCAGGGATGGTGTGGATTTGCCGGGGAGCATTGCTTAGGGTTTGGGAAGCTAAACCAGGTATGACTTCAAAACCTTTAAAACGTGCCCCCTCCTGAGCACAGTCTCAGCGTGCAGCGGAGCCAGCCCAGCACCCCGCGAGCACAGCCCTCCTTTCCTTCGTGCTGTTGGGGTGCTCCCCCCACACCACCTGCGGGAAGAAACGCCTGCAGCCCAGCACAAGGCTCCTGAGCCGGGTGAGAGGCTGCCCCTGATAAACACACATCCATGCTAATTTGCACCCCAAATCATGTCCAGCGTGGGCATTCGCTCCCTCATTGCCACCCCCAGCCAGGGCAGCCGGGCCACCGCTGCGGGGAAAACACCAACCCGATGGCCACCGGCAGCATGGTTGAACGCTGGCTTTGTGGCATTAACTCTCAACGCCCCCCACCAGGCTTTAACAAAGCAAATGCCATGGCAGGAGGGACCCCCCCGGCGCCTGCTGCAGCCCCCCAGCAACCGGCCCGCTGCGGCTGCAGATGCCCAGCACGGAGCTCAGCAAAACCCCACCAGCCGCCGTGACAAAACACCAGCCCTGGGACCGGAGTGAATTATGCACATCCTTAAGTATTTGCAGGATAGAGGCCTTAGTTCACTGGGTTAAAATACCAGAACAATAGAAAACACCTCTGCCTCTGGAACCCACTGCACTTCATAAAAATGCTGGGGACCCTGCTGGAGCTAAGCCATTGTTGATAGCCGTAAAAAATTGGTTAATAAATCTTCTTCCACTGATGAAATAGCTACTTCACAGCCAGAACTAAACAAATTGAGCATTTCAAAGCAACCTGCTTGACACAAGCCCTGATTTGCACACAAATACAAACAGCCCCACTGCCCCGCCTGGGCAGGACCCTGCGCTGTTCGTCCCTCCCCGTTGTCACAGCCAAGTGCCAGGAGGAGATGTACTGCACCAATATTTTCCTCCCGAGTGACAAGAAGGGGATTTACCTCCGTAACCCGCAGGCCGTTAGGGTGAAACGATCCCAAAAGCAGAGACCAGCCTGGCGCACGGCGGCCACACCAGCTACCGCCACCAGCACTGCCGGGCTGATGGTCCCCCGCTGCCCGCAGCCTCTGTCGCAGAGATGCTAAAAGTTCATCATGATGCCACTTTTACCTTTTTTTGGTTGCCCTCCTTTTAGAAATGGAAATGTAATTAAAAGAAAGGCAAGCGCTCATCCCCCTGCTGCTCCACAGACACTATCCTGAAAGTTTAATCTAATAGGTAAAAAAGCAAATAAAGAAGAGGCTCCGTTCCTAACAAGCTGTCTCAAATCAGTATTTTTTAAATGCAGCCAGTGATAGCCAAAGGGAAGGAGATTCTACATTTCACTAGCTTTTCCCAACTGCACAGCTGGTGCTGTATTATACTAATGTGATTACTAGAAAGAGGAAAGCACGTTAACATTCCAGTTTTAAGAAAAACTGCTTAAAAAAGAAATTTGCACCCTAAATTCATGCCAGCCTCTTTGTTTACAAAGTCAGAGCTGACTTGTTCTCTGCCCTCGCGCCTGCAGGGAAGGGAGCAGGGCTGGGCTGTGGGGCAGGACCTGCTTCCAGGCGGAAATATTCAGTGAAAAGTTGTGTCTAAATATTGATATTTCGACAGAACTCATTATTTGCTTAACTGGATGTTATATATTTGCCTAGAGAATCACACTGGGGAAGCAAAAGCACATTTTTAGGCCCTTTTAGCAACAGCGGATGACTTGGAAACAGTGATGAGCAAATCCTGAATTTTTCAAAGCCATTTCATTTGGGGCTCAGATTTCCTGATAACTTGTTAGGATCTGGGTTTGCGAGACAGGTGTTTGGCATTTCTAACTCCCTGCTCCCTTTAGGAGACATCAAACCAAGCATTGAACTCCTACAGTCTTGAAAGTTCAAGTCAAGGTGGTTTTTGTTTTGCTTTTCCCCCTGAAGGTCAGTTCAGGATTGAATCCTTTTGTCAAGGCTGGCTGGAGAGCAGAAGGCTCTGTTAATCTGCAGGCACCGCGGCTCCCTCCTGTCTTCCTTCCCCTGCAGTTTGTTTTACTTCAGGATTCACCCCCTGGGATTGTAAAGGCTGCAGACGAGGGTTAGAGGTGAAACAAAGAAAACGAGGTTGGTTGTTTATTTAGAGGGAGCCAGAATTCATAATGTTGGAGACACTGGGCCCCTCCCAAGAGATAACCGTAATTTTACAGCACCTCTCCACAACTTTTTTTTTCCAGAAATAAAATACAGTGACAGATCCAAAAGACCATTTACCCTAGTAACTCCCAGAATCAAAACAAGAAAGAGATTTTTCCTGCAAAGTGACCAGCCACTGGAATAAAACAAACGTGCTTCCATTGATCTCCACGTGGGAAAGCATCTGAAAAAAGAAATAAAGACAGCTTTGCCTCCTTCAGAGACCTTCTTCTTTCATTCACTCAACTTGTGCCTTATTATGGAGGTCTCTTTTTGACCATCAATCTTTTTTCCTTGGGAGATAATCTTTTTATCCCCCTTCTTTTCAATGAGAAGGCCAAATTTTTCTTTCATGTATTCCCTGCGGAACCCCACTGACCAGTAGCTAACAGGCACATCCCGGCCCACACGGGCAGCCTGGCAATGTATTTTCCCTGTTCATGCGTTGCTTTAACGATCACAACAGTAGCAAGGGAAGGTGCAGATGCATCCATTAAACCTAAGGAAAAACCTTACTCTTTCCCCAGGCTTTTCTAGGTGTTTGCCCTCCAGGGCAGCATCCACTTGCAATGAGATCGCTGGATTTACAACAGAGCAAGTGGTTGTACAACAACAACTGGATTCCAGGGTCCTGATAAGAGAAGGTAAGCTGCCCTGCGACCAGAGCCTGGCCAGTCACCCGACCGCTAATCCGGGGTGAATCTGCTGGCGTCAGTGGCTTTACGCTAAACACACACTGGGGTGAAAAATGAGAGTCGCAGCTCAGCTCAGGCAGCCCAGCTCCAGCACTCTGCTACCAGAAGTGGCTGCTTACTTTCAAGCTCTCCACACAGCCTGTAATCACCCAATATTGAAACCAGATTTACAAGCTCTTCAGAGGAGGAGAAGTTTGTGATTTCCAAAGCAGACGCATTTGGTATTTCAGAAAAAGGTCAAGCCCCCTGTGGAGTAAGGGGGTTTTAATAGAATCAGTTCAGCAGGAGTTAAGAGGAGACATACCAACCCAGCGGCTCTCAAAGCCGGGAGCAGCAGAGACCTAAGAAAAGCCACAACCATTATTGTTTTGAGGAAAGAATCAGGGAAAGCGAGAGGCACGGGGGACGCTAAATTACATCTTGGACGTTTGATTTCGTTTATTCCAATACGAGAGACTTTTTCAGTGAGAAATAGAGAGGGTTGTCCTTCTTACACTCCAAGACTTGCAGCAGTTTCAAAGAAAGGAGTGTTTGTTACTGTCTGCAGGGGAAATCTGAGAGTGCGTAGCACAATGACAAATCCAGGCTCTGAAGTCAAATGCATTTTAAAAGGATAGCCATCGCTTACTGTCTCACCTCCTCGGCCTCCAGCCTCTGGCCAGGCTCTTCAGCTATTCATGTTTGCTCCCTGCCTCGCTAGGTTGCGCGCAGTGGGTGCCTAAGACCACCTTGCTCCACACCAGTACGGCACCCGCAGCCGGGAAGCCCGTGGAGGAACATCGCTAAGGTCCCTCTTTGTCACAGGCATACAGGTTTTCTAAGAAGTGTAATGGACAGCTGGCGCTGCTGAGGTCTGCAGGTGACGTAAGCAGCCACTACAGAAATACGTACTAGGGACGCAGATGGTTACCGCCTGCTCCGACACCCTCCGGACTCTGCAGTCAGTAGCTTCACTGATCTGGGGCTTGTTCCCTAACTCACATAGCTGCTGCCAGACAGACACCAGAGCTCATAGCATAGGTTCCTGAATATACGGGCTTTAAAATAAACTGAAAATCCACGTTTTAACCTTGGAAGACTCACAGCCCAGAAACTTCTAGGCTGTATCAGCTACCACTCCTAAACTATAGGTACCGCACCAGGTAACGGAGCAGCCCCAGCAGACGGCAGCGCTAACCCCAGTGCTGCCCCAGCAGCCCCGCTCCCAGGACTGCAGGGGAAGGCAAACAATCTCTTTTCTTCTTTAAAGCATCTCCACAGCAAGGGGCCAATTAGAGTATCCTGGTCTTACTAGCCTTTTAATGGCAAGCATAAATAGGCCCTTATGTATTCAAATCAGCAGCAAATGAGTGGTGAAGGTCACAGGACGCTTAAATGCCTATACAACCGCTCCCTCAGATTTCTGGAGAAAGCACTTGAAAAGGTTTAGCCATCAGGTCTTCTAACTTGTCTAGTCATCCGAACTACTGGTGCAGCTGCTCCTGACAGACAGTATTTCAGGTTTGTCTCTTTCAGCACCGAGTTCCCAGCCAATCATTCCCCAAAATAATACACTTGGCAGAGCAGACAACTGCCCTAGACTTTCGGATCAGTGCAAAGGAAGGGCAGAGCTCTTATAGGAAAGCAGCACTTTGAAAGGTCAGCCAGAAGACCACAGGCCAGGTTCCAACAGCAGTTGCAGCCACGTAATTTCTTATTCAACTTTAGCAGCAGAAAAAGGTAGAAATCAGAGAACATCATTCTCTGCATTAAAAGCAACTCTCCAGGCACTTTGAGGAAGCAAGAAGAGTCAGCAGCGTGAGGCACGTAGATGAGACTAATCCTTCTAAACTACACTTTAATACTGCAGACATGGGCATGGTGGGACCTCAGTATTCCCAAGGCTCTCACCGCACTCGGCCGGTGCGAGTGTTTAACTGTATGGGTGAGTTTGCAGTATCAATACCTCTGTTTGCACAGCCAAGTGACCAAGTGATCTCCAACAAGTCTACCACAGAGTTTGAGTGCACTTCCAGAAACACCAGCTTGTGACTTCAAGGGGCAGCTTTCCCCGGCTTACACCCCTCTGCATTTCAGGCTGCACAGCCCGAAGCAGTCTACCGCAGTAAGCAGCATACCAGATCAGAGCATCGCCGCAAGGCTGTTGTAACCCCATTTGTGCCATCCCCTTTTCACTGGTGGTAGCAGAGGCTCAACTTTACAACCAGAACAAGAGGAGGCAGAAGCATTTCTAAAGCTGTTTAAAACATAGGTGACCACTAGACTCTCGCCAAGTTTTATCTCCTGCAGTAGCATTTTGGACCCTTCTTTCAGCATGATGTGGCATCTGCCTTTTCAGCAAGTCTACTTTGATTACTGCAACACAGTCTAATAAAGCAAGAAAAAAATAAATCCAATAAGCTCCTTGGATAATCCAGGGGTTTTGTTTGTTTTTAGCAACTAGGCACTGAATAAATGAAATGATCAAGTAAAGCCAACTAGCTGAAGGAGTAAGAAACAACCAAGCGCACAAATACTGGCAGGGAAGAAAAGCCACCTAACTCAAGAGTATCATAAAGGAGGAGCCAGAGATTAAAGTGAGTAGGCTGTTGATTCTTCCGTCCCACACAAAAGCAGCAGCATGTGATACAGAGTTACACTATAGAAGAGCAAGGCAGATGTTCTCCAGTGTGCCCAGAGGGGTCATCAGCAGGAAAAAAAAAAAAAAAAATACACAGCAGAACAGGCATTGTGGTTTTGGGGTTTCCCCTCCCCTTCCTCTCCCCCTCCCAAAAATTTGAAAGTAAAAGGTACAAAAGGAAAAAAGATCACAGAAAACAAGAATTGTGAAACGAGGGAGGAAAACCAGCTATAAAGAATTAGGACCCACTTTCTGCATGTTTTGCACAGGGAGAGGAAGCACTAGTTAGCACAGAGCTGCAGAAGAATTCACCCAGGTTATGAGCAAAATGCAGTAGCCAAGAATTGAGGATGTGGGTTCGCTGCTACTTGAAGTATTAAACAAAGCTGCCACCCTCGTTCTGGAATAACCACCTAATTTCCCTCACAGAGTAGGAAAATAGACTCTTGTTTTCAGAATCTAGTTGTTATGCACAGCATTACCACGCATACCACCCTGATTTGTTTCCTGTCAGCCCCCCCCCCCAAAATTGTTTTCCAAAACAAAAAGTCACAAGCAAGTTTCAGACAAAATATATATATTTAAAAAAAATCTTTACAATAAGTCAGGAAACATAGGAGCTTGCATACAGTTTATTATAATAACTCAGTTCTCAGCTCCCTACAGTTCAGTTAACCCTGGTGACAGTGTTTACAACTTCTAATTTTTGCTTTTATAACTTTAAAGCAAACAATACATTTGAGTGTATTTTACTCTGTGCAAATAAGACAACTTTTGGAATCCTTCAGAAGAAATATCCAAGATTCTGTTTGCAGAGGTCCTTTGTTTCTCAAAGATGATTTATGAGAGTTTTTGTTTTAAGATAAAGTGCTCCTGTCCAGCAGAACCCAAAGGCCTTCAAGAGTTCAGAGAGTGAGTTTAGCTCAGATTAAAAAATAATTGGTCATACAAATTCCAGCTTCCCATGTCCGCTGTACATTCCCCAGTGGACTAGCGAAAGAATTTTATCATTGCTGAGGTCTGAATGTCTCATTTTATCACAGGTCATGCAGCAGTTCTCGTGACCAGTCACAGGCACCATGCATTCCAAGTCCAATTTTGCCACCTGCCCTTTTTTCGAATGATGTCCATGAAAACTATAGTGCAAACGGGAGAGCATTTGCTGTCGTTGATCTTGCAGTCTCTTGTTTTCACTCCTGAGCATCCGCAAGGCCAGCATGATAAGGAGCACCAAGATTAGCCCACCAGCTATCGGAACAGCAATTACAGCTGCCCTGAACCATAACTCTTTCGAAGAGGTCAATTCCTGCACCTTGGTGATGAGATTCCTGCTGCTGTCATGTTGATATCTGCTCCCTTGTCCTGCCAAGGAGAAAGATGCAAAGCTTATTTCAGTATCAACAACTGGTTTATATGCAAGCAACTCCCTTAAACACCACACTGATAAGTTAAGGAGCCACACCTACACATTCTGCAGTATCTGCAGAAAATACTCCTATAAAGAAAAAGATGAGCTTCTGGCTCAGGCTGTTTATAACATGGCATTTCTTACCCTGATAGCTGATTTAACTGGGAACACCACTGTCATTGCTTCCTAGAAGCAATGTCAAGTTGGCAAGACAGACCTCTAATCTTAACGCAGACAAGAAGCAGCTACTCAGCAGAGTTGCTCCCCTGCATCCAGCCACCCACTTCTCTCCCCCTGGTGTCTCTACCTACATTAACAACTAAATCAACAGCAGACATACAAGGTTTTGACTATCAACAGCCTGATGGCCAGAAGAGAGATTTCACTGAAGCTTCCTTGTCCTACCTGAAGTATCGCCCCTGGAAGGAGACAAAACATCATGTAGTCCTCTGTAATTGCACATATCTTCATGACAGCATTCCAATGTGGACATGGTGGTGGTGCCAGAGTGGTTTTGTGCTTGTTTGGCTTGGCAGATATCAGCTGTGCTTGCAATAGAGTCCAAGCAGCCATGAGTAAGCGGGGAATGTGTATTCTGAGGATCAAGCAGTCTGGAGAAGCAGGCGCTAAGCTCAGATTTGCACATATAGCCGGTTGCAACACAGTGTGCAGCATCACAGTAGCATCTGATTTCACCTAAAAAATAAAAATTGTGCAAGAAAGATAAGAATTTGGTCCTTTAAGGACACCTTGCTAGGTACTCTTATAAGCCAGAAGCATCACACAACCAAACTCAGTGCCAGTTTTGGGGTACTCTTCTAGACTGTAAATCCATGAGAGCATCACCACACAGTGCCTACCTCGTTGTAACCTTAATCCCTGCAAATGCCTCGGGGCACTTGTTTTAATTACTAGTACTATAGTCCTTTGAATTAAAGCAAGAACATTTCACTAAAACAGGGATTGGGGGAGGGTGGGGGGAAGCGAGGAAGATCACAGTGTCTTTTCTTCCAAGTTAAATAACTAACAAGACCATTTTATAGCTACGTATGCTCGCTGTCAAGAGTTGCATTAAGCCACATTTAAAATGAAATCCCAGTTTTAAAAGCAATACACACCTTCAGTCCTATAAGGAAGTCACATCTACATTTTAAACCATTACTACAGGAACAGCATTCTATTTTTATAAAGGTAACACTTCTTTTAACTGGGCGCAAGCACACAACAAAAATACTAGGTTTAAATATTTGTGTGACAAATGAAAAAAAAATCGGAACTGCTGAATTGTTTATTACCTCTCAATACTGTGCCAAAATTTAAAAGGTTTAACTAACACCTTATAAAGCTATTAGCTAGAACCATTACCATCTAACTCTCCCAGTCAGGAAGGTTTTTACTGTGTGAAACTGGGCAACTATTTGTAATTTCTCCAGAAAGAGAAAAATTCTTTAAGTAGCCATTCATGCAAAAAGGTTTTTTTAATCAGTATTGTAAAACAGAAACAGTGCAGTTTATAATTAATCTGTTAGCTAGAGTCAATGTCTCTCACGTCAAATGTAAAGCTATTAAATGGGGTGAAATGGTGAGGCTAAAAGCTCCCCCTTGCCCCTCCTCAATTTTGCATGCAATCCAACATGCGGTCAAAAGGGGAAACACTTAGACTGAAAATCCTCTACCGGCTCTATGAAAAATCTCTCAGGAAACCTCAAAAATTTCTGAAGGAAGCGATAAAAAAGTTCCCTTCATAAAACTCTTCATTTTGTGCTCTCCAAACTGCTCTGGTACAAATTATGTGTCCTGTGCTGTAGGGAAAATGTACTCTTTCTAGGCAAGTTTCAACTCAAACATAATTCAATGTGCCATCGATCCAAGGTTTAGGAGGAAGCCAGATTTTGGAGCCATCCATAGAAGAGTGAACTTAAAACTACTTCTAATGTGCCTGGTGTACTTGCCATCGCAGCAGCACCAAGGCTTTCAAAGTCAACTGAACTGTCAGATGTCTTCCTTCTACAGTCTGCACTTAAAAAAAAAAAAATATATATCTATCTACAGGCTTCCCCACTGCCACCCCTTCTTATGATGCTTCCTACCACCCCATACCTAAAAAGTATTCTGAAAGACGTTAAAAATCACCCTGACCAAGTTAGCTTCCCCTCTTCAGCCTACCTTAATACTTTCCCCAAAATGCTACTGCAGGCTCCAGGCCTTGAAGTTCCCGCTGCTCTTTAATAACTCTGCTTAATAGAAGCCAAATGATGGAGTGTCTCACTGTCTCCAGCCCAATTCCCTTGGGCTTTTAGGCTAAGTAACCTAATTTTTCGTGAATTCACACACACTGTCATGCAGCGTGCTATGGAAAAAAAAAAGACTCAATCATTTTCTAAGCATTCTATGTGAGGTCTTCCCCTACCCTCTCTGAAAAAATAATTTTAATCGTTTTCTCACTGTATGAAAGTTAAAAATAAGATGCGAACAAGGAACAGCACCAGAGCTGACAGTCCTTTCGTGAGTCTCGGCACGGGAAGAAAGTGAAACAACACACATACTTCCATTTTAACTGTTTATACAATCACGCTTAAAATTCTACATTTTATTGAGCTAAGACAATCTCATAAACAAAATCTGACAGGCTAGTCATCAGGTTAATTCAACTGCTTTTTAATTAAAGCCACATTTTCAGTGAAACAGGATGGACTTTGTATTACTGTATTAAAACTGCATTTCTGTCAATGCATAAAGTTTCTTCCTGTGCTATGCAAAAGGCCAGAAAGGGTATTTAGTATTTTGAAACAGTGAACAATGCCCTTCTGTTCCCTCCTCTTTCTTGTTACTGTATGCAGCTATTAAAGAAAAATGTCTGCTTTTAGTCAAGATGGCTACAGGAGAGACTGCAGGCTTCTCTTAAAGCTTTTGAAGTCAACAGCAGCCAGAAGTCTGTGATCCCCTAATTATATCATTATCAGGCACATAGTTTCAGTATCTGCGACTTCACATCACTCAGTCACTCCCTGTTCTGCCCGCTTTGATGGGGCCAGCAGGCTCCCCCCTGCCCGCTGCAAGGGCTGTTATTTAGGGCTAATTACAGCCTGCCTTCCAAAATAAATAAATACCGTCGCACATCGCCGCCGCGCTAACTTACCCTCTAACCTCCTCCCCGGCGCACGGCGGCCTCGGGCAGCCAGCGGGCCGCCACTGCCCCGGGAGGGCGCTCCCCGGGCCCCGGCACCGGGCTGACAGGGCAGGGCGCGGCCGCCCCTCGGCGCCGCGGGCTCGCCCGGGGCCGGGCCGCCGCTCCCGCTTGGACAACCGCGGGCCGCCGCGCTCCGGCTGACCCACGCCGGCGGCCAGGTGGGAGGGGAGGGACGGGACGGGAGGGCGCAGCCCCGGCGGCTCCCCGCCACCGCCCGCCAACAAAGGCTCAGCGAGGGGCTCCGCCACCCGCTCCCGCCGGCCTCGCCTGGGGGGCGGCCGCCGCACCGGCCCCGCCGCCCTGACACCGCCGCCGCCTCAGCGGCTGCCCCGGGCCCGGCTCCCCTCAGGCCCCCCGCGCCCGGCTCCCCTCAGGCGCCCCGCTTCCTCCGGCGCGGCTCCCCGCAGACCCCGCGCCCCCTCGGGCCGCCCCGGCCGCAGGTCCCCCGCCGCGGTCTCACCTCTGGTGAGCAGGACGGCCATGGCGCACAGCTCCAGTTGCAGCCAGATGAAGATGTAGCTGGAATGGCGATCCATTTACCCGCCCGACCGACCCGCGGCGCGGCTCGCCACAGCCCGCAGCGCAGGCACGGCCGAGACGCCGCCGCCCGCCCCGCCGGAGCACCGAGGAGCCGCTCGCCCGCGGGCAGAGCCGTTGCGCGGCCACCGCTGCGGCGGGCAGGGGGGACGGGACGGCCGCGGCTCTCCGCCTTCCCCTCCTTCCTCCGCGGCGGAGGCCCCGTCCCCAGGAGCGGCGGCAGGCGCGGCGGCGGAGACGCTGCGGCCCGGCGGGCGCTGCCTCACTGGCACAGCGGCGGCGCCTCCCGCCCCGTAAATACCGCCGGCGCCGGGCGCGGGCCGGGCCGCCGCGCCCCGCCCCCTGCCCCGCCCCGCCCCGTCCCATTGGCCGCGCCGCTCGGAGGCGGGCGGGGTGCCCCGCCCACGCCGCGCAGGCCACGCCCCCCGGCGGCGGCGGGCGCGGCGCCCCCGGGCGGCGGCGGCGGCGGCGGCGGCGGCGGCGGCGGCGGCGGCGGGGCGGGGGGGGTGCGGCCCGCTAGCCCCGCTTAATGCAGTGACGGGCGCTCAGTGCGGGGCTGCCCGGGGCTCTGCCGAGACGGCCATCGCTCGCTGCGTTAGTTTCGGGGCTGGCCGGGGCCCCGAGGGTGGGCTCCGCGGAAATAGCCCCCTTACGGAGGCAGCGACGCCGGGTTTCGTCAGCAAAGGTAATGGCTCTGGCTGCAAGCTTGGCAGAGCCGTGTTTAATGAATAAACAGCCCTTGCAAAGGCTTCAGGATGAAAGGCAGAGTCAAAACGAAGCGGGGCTGAGTCCGCCCCGTCTGCGCCTGCTGCCCCGCGCTCGGGGCGCTGCCGCCGGGCCTCCGGCAGGGCGCCGCCGCCAGCCCCCCGGCTTCTCTGCTCCCGACACCCGCGGCCGTGCCAGGATGCACAAATGTTGCAACACCCGGGATGCCACAAGTTTCACCCCAGCCGGGTTTTGGGTTTTTTTTCCAAGGTTATGAAAAACCCACGTTTGGGCTTGATGCGGCGCGGAGCTAACAGCAACTCGGCTGAAAGCGGGGTGCGGCTGCGGTCTCCGTCCCACCGGCTCCGCACCACGCTCGTGGCCCGGGACGCTCCTCCGGCTCGGGCCCGCGGCGGCGTCCACGCTGCCGTCACGTCCACGCAGCCGCCGCAGGCCCGTGGGTCCGAGCCGCTAGCAAACGCACCCGCAGTGTCTCTGCTCTCCTTCCCACGTTTCCTTTCGACAAACAGCTGCTGGGCTGGAAGCACAGGGTGATGTTCCACCACCGGGCCCTGACACAGCTCCCGCAGGTCATGTTTGGCTTGGACAGTTTTCCTTCACGTGTTGGTCCTGAAAGCAATGTGCCCCATAGTTAAAATTTCTCTGCTAACTTAGTTTTCTCCTTTCTGTTCCCATTACATTTTATAAGCCTTCATTTCTACAGCATTTGCACACCGACTGTTTCCCATTTATGGGCAAAATGCTTTAAATATTTGGTCCGCAGCTAGTATTAAAGCTGTCGGATGATGTGTAGATAATAAGTTAATAGCAAAAAAGACTTTAGAATTTTAATTTGAAATGTTTTGTGAGTTTTCAAAGACGTTTTCCATTCAGGATATAATACCTTGTGACAGAGACATTCCTCCCGTGAAAGAGAAAGGAGGAAACACGAAATCAGAGACTGAGATAACTCCAGTTTACTTTGGCAGAGAGGAACAGACTGGATCTTGAGCTAATTAGTGCTGATGCCATCACACGTTATAATGGTTTTACTGCGAGTCTTGGGATTTGCATATGTATAAGATAGATACACGTGTGCTGCACCGCAGTCTTTACACTTATGTTATACATATTTGCACTCCACCACAAAGTAATTTTCTAATTCTTGTTTCTGTTTAGAAATTACAAAAACAGCGAGATCAGCCAAGCCATATCTCCCACTCTGGCACCAGCTATCAGACACTCATTTGCAAACATACAAAAATATCATTCATTATCACTTAGAATCATTACAGCAACAAGCGCAATTCTGTTTCTTCTGTTCCTACCACTGGTGACAAGCGCATTTAGCAGATCTCATTTGTTACATGTGATACCGACAGACTGGAAATGGCTTTTATTCGTGGAGCCACATTACTGCACTAAGTAACATGAGAGACTCCCTGAATATTATAAACATCCTGGCCAAGGGAGCATGGACAGACTAACCAGAAGGCAATGTGCTCAAGATCAGTTTTCAGCAGCAAATTTCATTGACAGCTGTCAGGTTTGAATTGTGAGCTACAATTTACTGTAAAAAATTGCTAATTCTGTATGCTACAGGCGTGCTTGAAGTGCCACAAGTGACGGAGGGGCTGCAGAGATCACTCCCCAGCCTTGGTTCCCCGCAGAGCAACTAATTTAAATTCCTTTCGGGAAGCTGTGGATCAAGCCAGGGTGTCAGGAGGGTTTGACTGACTTATCATGTCTCCTTGCTCGCTGGTTCTCGGGGAGCTGCGCAAGGGTTGCGTGGGGTCCTCTGACAGACCATAACATAAACAAAGTAATTCAGCTTCTGCAGCGCTAATTTGCTTTTGTTTTAGAGGCAAGAGCAAACAGGGCCAGATTGGCCTGTAAAAAGGGACAGGAGACAGTCCCGGCACAAAGCAATAATAACAGCATGTTCTGCAACCAGAAGGAATGTGGGATAATGACGACAAGGAACCATCAAGGAAAGCATCAGGAGCCCGAGGCCGCATGACGTGTCTCCAGCAGCCATGGGAGAGCAGCCTGGAGCCTCCGCTGGTATGGGCTGCACAGCCCCACGGAGCACAGGGCCGCTCCCTCCCACCAGATACGGCAAAGCCCTTTGAAACCCAAAGGAACGAAGGACCTGATTGCAAAATCAGCCTCTGGGCACCTCAGGGAAAAGGACTGCTTTGGGAAGCATCTCACAGGAGCACGTTCCCCTCTGCCTCAGCTCAAAATTTTATCTTTAAGAAGATGAAATTCCCAACCAAAAGAAGAGATCTGTCCAAAGAGGCTTTGCAGCCCACTCAAATGCTGGTTTGGATCTTCTACTTTATTTCACAAGCCAATAGTTTCAGTGCCAAGTTTCTGCTGGGAGGACTTAAGAACTGATGAGTCCTTCTTAAAGACCAATTCAAACGAGCATCCAAGGTCCTGAACTATTCCAGACTGGGGCTTCTCCTATCAGGCAAGCAACCGCTCAGCCCAGGGCCTGCTTTCCCCTACAATCGCACTCAACAAAAAGGCCCTCTGTTTTCCACCAGGAGCATGTGAGCAGTGCAGCCACGCAAGAGTCTCCCTCCCCATGTCAGCTGGTGAAATCCCTCCAAGGAAATCCCAGACCGCATCCACCACCTTCTCCAGAAGCTCCATGTGCTTGAGAGCCCCAGCACAGGCATGAGAGGATGACTGGCATGAGGAGTTTAGGTCTTTCCTAGATCAAGGAGGAAAATAAGACAAGCCAAGACAGAGGCCAAGCTGGCAGCAGTTTTTGAGTACATTACTTTGAACAAGAGAAAAACTCCTGTCTGACTCTGGGGGAAAAAAATCAACCTCCTCCCTTTGTATTGCTTCTTTCACATATTCCCTTTCTCTTTTTCACATAAATTGGCATCAAAGCCTGTCCCTGCTGCTGCTGCCTACCGCGTATGTGCCATCAGCAGCAGCGTGCCTGCAAAACCGACTCAAAGGAGTTGAAACCTCAGCCTGCAGGTGCCCCTGATATAAGCAATTAGCCCTAGAAAAACGGTTTGCAGTGAAAAGTAATTCCTTCATCTGGCAGCTTTGAATATTATCACGAATTCCTCACCCTTCTATAAACTTGCCTGGCATGCTGGCAACTGGCCACCGCTTCCCCCAAATGTTTGGATGTAACCCCTCAGTCCACCTCTAACAACCACCATGTTAACGCAGTATTCTCTGCCTGTTTGAACCCTTCCACCAACCTCCTCCCCCATCAAAAAAATGTAGGCGAAAGAAATGGATAACAACTGCAGATGGGAAATCCACCCAAGTTCAGCTCTGTAGTCAGAGCATCACAGCAGCCCTGTCCTGGGGAAACCCGCATTCCTCGGGGAGCTGAGGATTTGCATACTGCTGGATTTGCACGTGCATGCTGGCATTTGCCAGTCCTGCCACATAAGATGCTGATTTCACTAGCAAAGAAAAGTTAGTGTTGTTACACTGCCGTCATTTCAAATTGGTGTCAAAAGCAATGTTTGCGCACCATATCCATTCTTTTTTGTACCTTGCAATTATGATTCGGCTGGGAATTTCTCATTTGGAAATGATATGAAGTAAAAAGCATTGGGACTGTTTAAAGCATCTTTGGAGCAATATTACTCAGAGTAGTATTTTTTAACTGCTCAGCAGTAGCCAACAAACAACTTTCTTTTCCCAGTTACTTTGCTAGCATTTTGGATATGATACACACAAGCTAATTCTACTGAATTACCTTTATTTATGCTGATTATTGCCTTTAAAAAATAATTAAGGCTTGAGCTAGCATAGCTATGCTCAACATAAAGCCCAGGGGGCAGGGAACATAATATGACTCTGTGCAATTTCTTTGGCTTCCCGCTTCTGGGGCTGGCCATGGATTTATTGAATCAAGTAGCCACTTCAGGAGCTAAGACTACGCAGAGCCCAAGGCCTGGCTCCTTCCCCAGCCGCTCCCCTGTGACAGACAGGCTGCCGAGCAGGTTCCCACAGGTGAATAACTCCCAGGGAGCTTTATCCCCGGTAACTGGGGCAGTTCAAAGGGGTGGATGGAGGCCTGCACACTACACGCCTGCTCACTTTCAGCAGCAATTAGCATGTCCCCAGTGAAACTCAGTTACCTGCAAACTGGAGGAGGGGAGCTGTGTTCCAGACATGCTCAGTGATACCTGTTCCCATAAAATGAATAGGAAACATGGCTAGAGGCTGCTTAGCAGCATCCACCTCTCCGTGGGCATGTGGTGTGTCATCCAGGTGGCACCAACCTGCATCCCCCCCAGATACAGGAGATGATAAAGAGACACTTTTTAAGGGCCCCAGAAAATGAAGCATTTCCTGCCATGCTCATCAGTCTACTTCTTTTCATTTAAAACTAAACTTCCCTCCCCCAAACGAGCTGCACTCCTACTTCTCCGAATCAATAGGACGATTTGCATTTATCCTCCTGGAGGCATCGCTCCTAGGACCGAGGCCAGAGCGATCCAATCGATAGGGGGAAGCTGGAGCAAGGCTGGCAAAGAAGCAGCAGAGAGATTCCCCCGGGGAGAAATGCAAAACACTGGAGAGAGGCAACAATTATTGTAATTGAAGGTAATGAGGCCGAGGCGCCAGCTCCAGCTCTGCTTAACATCATTCAATACAAAGTGAGACACACATGAAGGAGCCAGCCCGAGCCCGGCCTGCCCCGCCGCAGCCCAGCCCGGCTCCCCGCCTGCAGCCCGCAGCCAGCCCTGCCCTGGGCCGCAGCCCCCCCCCCGCTGCAGCCCCCCCTGCTGCAGCCCCCCCTGCTGCAGCCCCCCCCGCTGCAGCCCCCCGCTGCAGCCCCCCCCCGCTACAGCCCCCCCGCTGCAGCCCCCCCCTGCTGCAGCGCAGATGCTCCCGGGACGGGTCTGGCTCCTCTCTCGATAGCTCAGCAGCGCTGGAGTTGATGCATTTGGGAGAATCACTCTAGATCTGACTGGTCTTGGGGTCACGGCGCCCTCCTTTTCCTTGCCATGGGAAACTCCTGTGTCTGTAGCATCTTCTGCTGAAAGTCGCACGCTGAGCACCAAATCACGGCCAAGGACAAATGTTGTCCCGTCCCTTTGCAGGGCAACAAATTCAGCCCCAGCCCCTTAACCTTCATGCCTCCTCTGCACCCCCCTTTCTGCCACCCCAGCCCCTCTCCTCCGCAGCTTCCCCGGTGGGCTGGGGGTCTGGGGAGCGGCTCACCCGGAGGGGAGGGAGGGATGCTGGAGAGGGGCTCCTGCCCCGTGGCGTTCCCCCCTGTGGCTCTGCCTGGGCACGGTGTAGCTGTTTCTGTATCTCTAACACTGCACCTGGCCTGCACATTTGGTGATATTAGAGCAGAGCTCGCACCAGCTTTTGGCAGAGTCTTTAAAGGAGACACAACTGCACTTTCGCCTTTGATTCCTTATGCGCAGAGACCCCCTGGCAGCTTCAGTAGCTGGGGTGGGGGGGGGGGGGTCAGTAAGCCGCCAGCACCGTGACGGGCTTATTGAACCCTCCTTTAGATTAATGCAGCCGGGGCCGGAACGGCGGCACCGGAGTCAGAAAGCCGGGAAAGGCAGCAGCGGCCCCGGCGGGGCCCGGCTCCGGGCGGCGGCTGCGGGGCCGGCGGCTGCGGGCTCACCGCGGGCCCGTCTTGCCCTCTGCTGGCAAAGGCAGCCCTCGCAGGGAGGTGCCGCAGCCCCCTCGTACGGCCAGCCTGGTGACTCGTGCAAAGGCAGGGAGGCTACCAGGTGCTAGATAGGGCTACAGCTGCTCTTTGAGCAGGGGGACGCGGCTGCCTGCGGGCACAGCAATAGGTGACCCCGTTGCCAGAATAGCGAGAGCGGTGCAGGACCCGGTGGCACACCGGGGCTGGCAGCAGCTCCTACCCCCGGCCGCATCCCGCCCGCAGGAGCTGACGTCCAGGATTCAGCCATCGCCTTGTGAAACATCCACGTAAAGGTGTTACATGTCAGAATTCATAAACTGTACCTAAAAAGTCAAGCACCACCTATCAGATCTGAGTTATCGGGTGTCTAGAGATAAGGTACGGCAAGTATTAGGAATTCACTTTGGATCCCAAGCACGAGAAACCATTAGTTATGTCCTGACACAGCATAGCATGGATGCGAGAGAGGAGACGTAGCACTACCTAGATGTCCTATATCCAAACTATGTGTCATGACACAGCCAAAAAAACCTGGAAATTGAATATCATTGTAACAGGACAGAACATACAGTTCAACTAGTGTTTATTACAGAAAGCTATAGTTTGGATATAGGACATCTAGTGAAATAGTCATGTAGGCCAGTCAAACCAGAGCCTCTTTTGAGAAGAAGAGCCTGTTACCTTTCTAAGGAAGCATCTCAGGCTCATATTTGCACATGCAAGACAGGCTGTGCTCGAGGTCTGATCACAGATGTCAGTGCCTTGGAGGACTTAACCCAGCAGCCCAGACCCGGGCCCCTCTGCAGGGGCTGGGGGCTACGCCAGGCCGCTCTCTGCTCTTGCAAATCACTACTGTCAGCAGCCCCTCCACAACGGCAGCTCTAAAAGCCTTTGATGGAGATAAAGAAACTCTCCAGTGATATGTTACTCAGTATTAGTCAATATTTATTGCTCGACCTCTGTTTTCTGAGCCGCATACTTCAGAGCCAAATGCCAGCGACAAGGCAGTCAATGCAAGTCGGGAAAGCCTATACACATTATAATAGACTGGAGTCTCAGCTACTTAAGTAGGCAGCACTCTGCCAGTTTACACCAAGCTCCGGTTCTGACAGGCATTTGCAAATGCAATAGAAAAGGCCAAAGGCAGAGCTAGATCTCAGAGCAAGGGCCAGCACCTTCAGGAAGATGGATATGTATCTTAATAAGACCTTAATAATTCAGCCCCAGAAAGCTGCTGTTTGAAAAAGAAGGCAGCAGGACATCTAAGCACAGACGTGCAATAAGAATAAAACTTTAATTCTCACTTTATTGTGGAAAGCAGAAGAGATGAGTATTTGTGAGACAGGGGATGTGAAGGGCTGTGAGTCAGTAAAGGCTGGGGACTAGCTTAGGTTCTGGCAGCGTGTGGTGGTGTGCTCTGGGCTGGCCAGGGGGGCCAGGAACGGAGAGCGTGGAGGCTTCCCTCCTTTGGCTCTACGGCAGGAGCAGTAACTACATCAGAGACAGCTTGTAATTTTGATAACTGGGAGTCAGAAAAATTATAAAAAGGGAAAATAACAGGGAAAAAGGAGCCGCTGGCAGCTTTGGCAGATATGTGACAGGCTGGAGGCATTGAACACCCCAGCTGCTGGGCAGGGCAGCATCTGAAGACCCAAACCCACCATCTCTGGTGGGTTTAACCAGGGAGGGTGAAGATGGTCATATCCTCAGCTTTCTGCCAGCCCTCCCTTAGGAACCCCCACCCTTGTGGCAGGGACTGCAGAAGGGGTCACCCATCCCTGCCATCCACATCCCAGCACTGAAGCACCCAAGGAACAGGTTTGAGCGCTGTCCTGTCACCCTTGGTGGAGAGGATAATCTCAGGCAGAGGAGAAGGATACACAGCTCTTGCCAGTAACATCTTGAGATGCCACAGGGGTTCATCTGTAGAAGCACTGCGAGATCAAAGGCAGATCAGGCAGAGGAGAGGATGGGTGGAGGGAAGCAGAGTGTTGGCAGAAAGTGATACCAAGTGGAACAGAAACTCAAATTCCTCACAGTCCAGGGCCGAGAGGCAGCGAGGGGGCCAGGGAGATGAGTTGAGAGAGCTGATTATCCTGGAAGGGGGAAGAAGTGTGGCCCCTATGTTTTCATAACCACTAAAGGGAAGAGTGCGAGACACATGAGAGTTACACAGGGCTAAAACCAAAATTAAGAAGCCCCAGAGTAAGAAAGCAGTCCTGATTATTCTCAGAGCATCCTTTATAATGCAGAGTATTATATAGCAGAGCAGGACATTAAGCTGAGGTCCTCCCCCCAGGTGAAGTCTTGCAAGGCAGTAGTGAAACATGAGAGTTAAACACGCTGGAGGTGGGGAGGGGGAAAGTGCTGCCCAGAGCCCCGGCGCCAGTGCTGCCAGCCACCACCGAGCCTTGCCTGCAGCCTCCAGCTTCACACCGCTGTGCTGCAGAACGCACCTGGTGCTTGCCTTCTCCAGGCTGCCATCACCTTCCTCTGCCGTACCTCCAACGTGCTGCTCTTCCACGTTTTTTTGTTCACTGGTGTCACACATTTAGGGAGGGAACAGTTTTCCTTCACTTATTATTCCTCCTTTTTGTTTATAGACACAACGAAGTTGTAAAAAGAAGGTAGTGAGAGCGGCTTTGTTGCAGTCTGAGAGCCAAAGTGAGCTGGGCTGTGAGGATAAAGCTTCTACCTACCAAAAGCAATGAAGAGGCTGAATTATGGCCTTCAGCAAATATACCAGCCTGCCACAGACTGTGAGCATGCTGGCCAACTGCTTTGTCTTATCTTCTTTGCCTTTGATACTGATGGTAGGTAGCAACTGATGGTAGGGAAACTGCTGCTGAACACTTAGCGACCGGCTATTAGCGTGACAAAAATCAGACACAAACATCTGCATTAATTAGCATCCCTGTTGTTAGTGCTGGATACTTGCATTTCTAAATAAGTATTTATATAGGTTATATTCATAGGTTATATTCATCTAAATTGCATTCCGATAAACAAAGCTGGACTCACCGCACCTCGAGTACTGTGTTCAGTTTTGGGCCCCTCACTACAAGAAGGACATCGAGGTGCTGGAGCGTGTCCAGAGGAGGGCAACGAAGCTGGTGAAGGGTCTGGAGCACAAGTCTTACGAAGAGCGGCTGAGGGAACTGGGGTTGTTTAGCCTGGAGAAGAGGAGGCTGAGGGGAGACCTTATCGCTCTCTACAACTACCTGAAAGGAGGCTGTAGTGAGGTGGGGGTTGGCCTCTTCTCCCTAGTAACGAGTGACAGGACGAGAGGAAACAGCCTCAAGCTGCGCCAGGGGAGGTTTAGGTTGGATATTAGGAAGAACTTCTTCACCGAAAGGGTGGGCAAGCATTGGAACAGGCTGTCCAGGGAAGTGGTTGAGTCTCCATCCCTGGAGGTATTTAAAGAACGGATAGATATGGTGCTCGAAGACATGGTATAGATGGACTTGGCAGTGATAGGTTAATGGTTGGACTCGATGATCTTAAGGGTCCTTTCCAACCTTGACGATTCTATGATTCTATGATTCACGCTCTGTGCCAAGGGAAGGAGGACCCTGTTTTCAGAGCCAGGCGGCAGAGGGGAGCACTGGCACCAGCTCTGCCCCCAGTACCATGTCCGGCCAGCACTGTTTCATTTGACCCAATCTCTTTGCCCTTCCTGAAACCTTCAGGTTAAAACAACAACAGTTAAACAAATGCCAACCGAAACACTTCTATTTCCAGTAGCAGGAGTAGCAGGAGACACTACTCGATTCAGCCCCGAGGAGCCTGGCACGGGATTTCTCAGCCTGTCTGCCCGGCAGCTCTGCCTGTCCCCCTTGCCGCGGCAGGGATGGCACTCAGGCTCCCAGAGTCGCCTTGCGTGCCCCATACGGCATTTTTGTACCATCAAAGCAAAAGGGGAGCTCAGTAGGAGAGCAAAGGAGAGACAGAAACAGGGGAGAAGGAGAAGGGAGGGTCACTCACGAAGATGAGAACAACGCCAGTGCCAGCTGAAGGAGCTCAGGGGCTGCGGGCGGGAGGCTGGGTGCCCTGCCAGGTGAGCCTTCCTCCAGAGCACTGCACACATCCTCCTCCTCCCGCCACTCGCGGAGAGTTAGCAGACCCCTCCACAGTTCATCCCTTACATTAAGTGATTTACTGTGCAACTACTCCTTCTCCCCTGGCCTTCACACCTTCCCCCTCACCTCATTCTGTCTGGAGAAATATACTGAAAATGTATACTGGGACCCTTGTGCCAGCTGTGGAGCTGTGGCATGTAAAGCTGCATGTGATACCGTTTCAGGCTGCTTCCCTGTCGCATGGGGGCTGCCAGGCACGCCGGCCAGCACGGGCAGGCTAGGCAGCAGCAGGGCTCCTGGGCTTCGCGTGGCTCCAGGGCCACCATTCGCTTGGTGCCAGGCCTGTGCTCGGGGTGAGGCCGGGGTTATTCTCCCCACTCTCAGCAGAGGGGCTGGGGAAAGTGATGAAAATATTGCAGCGGTGGCAAATAGTGAGGAGCTGAGAATAAAAGCAGGTATTTGCACCAGAAGCATCAGTTGTGTTAGGAAAGCTTTCTCAAGGATGCCAGCATGCAGCGTGTCCTACAAACGGTCGCATTGAACTCACCTGGATGCTTTTGCTACAGAACCAAGATGGCCTTTTTCCTTTCTTCTGAGCTCCAGTCTGGACTTTGTGAAGACGTCATGCCATAGGCACTGCCAAGCAGCTACCCAGGAAAGATGACAGCTCACAGATGATTAAAAGTTGATCTCAAGTGTTATAAGAGCTCCTGCTTGCAGGGTTAAAAGCCCACCCAGCCAATGCTGGCTGCTCCAAATCCCAGGTGCTACATGAAGCCATCTGTCTTCCCAGCTTTAAGCTGTTTTCCATTACAGGGCACATTGCAATGACTGAACTATCCACAACTTTCCCTGTGCTGGTGGGCTCCCAGGTAAATCTCTGCTCTTCATGTATGGTCAGCACTAAAGGAGCTCAAGATCATCCCTACTGACACGCTCTTCAGGCCTCTCCCCAAAATCCTGAACTCACCTTTGCTTCTCCTCTTGCTCACACTATTTTTCCTTGTATTTACATGTGAAGCTAGAAAGTAGCAATGGGAAGATGTACTAAGCGGTTGAACAAGGTGAAGCAGAGTGAAAACAGGCCAAAATGGAGAGGAGCCCAAAAAGCTAGCGGGGAAGAAGAGCGAGAAATGAGCCACCAGAGCAAAAAGCAGCGAGCAGATTCGAGCATGAACCCCGCAGTGAGAAAAGCTGGCCCCGGCACCATGCTGAAGGAACAAGGTGAGATGTGCCAGGAAAAAGGGATGCAGTAATGAAGGCTAAGGACATGCTGACTGACAGGCACCCGTGCTGCCAAACATCCACATGTGAGAAATTGTCCTTGCTGTCCTCTCTACTGGTGTGCAACTTGACAAGCCGACGAGCCCAGCTGGCACTGCAGAGGTGCTGGGGAGAGCTGGAGATGAGGGGTGGGTGTGGAGGGAGCGCAAACAGGCTGAGATGCACCTGAAGTCTGAGGAGCAGATGTTTGGCTGGTGGCAGGAGGGCAGGAGCCTTGCAGGGACACCCCCCGTGCCAGACAGTGCTGTCAGGATCCCTCTTCTCTGTGGGAAGGGGCCTTCTGCATCCTTCTTGCCAATTCTGCAACAGCACTCATACTTCCATTCCCAAAACGTGATACCTTGCTCCAAAACTAGATCATTATTTCCAGCATGCCAAGCTCAGGATTTTGCACTGTGCCCAGAAGACAAGTCTCCCTGTGGCCTACTCCGTCCCTGGCCATCCCACAGGAAAACTTGGATGAGGAATATCTCACCATGGCTGATTGAGTTTTTTCCTTTCTGATTTCAATGACATAATTAGGAAAGTGCAAATGACGTGGCTTTTTCAGAAAGCGTGCTCCTTCCCTCTTTGCTGGCACATCTGGAGCCATACTACATTTGTGTCAGAGATTTACTTCATTTGTGTTGAAAGAAGAGGTTGTCAGAAATCTGAAAATGGAAACTGTGCCAAGGTCCTACCTTAATCCTTAGAACTACACAGCTGCCTCAGACTCCCTCAGCACGGATTGCTTAAAAACGCAGTGGTATGCAATGACTTCCCATCAGCAACCAGCGGGGATTGGCAGATAATATGTCAGGAGATACCCTCTGCTTATAAAGCGTGTTTTTTCCAGAAGATCCCCAAAGCCCAGTACAGAAAACAGCCAAAAGAATTAATTCTTGTGATATTTGATTGAAAGACCTGTGTCTTCTCAGCTGTGGTGCAGGTGACAATCCTGAAGAGGCTGAATCCTGAAATGGCACATGCCAGCTCTGAAGCAAGTGAAATAAATAGCGATTGATTCTCTATAAATTGTGAAACATGTAATTCTGTCACCAGCCCCCATGGCTCTTATCACAATGTTAAACTTCGCTGGACCATTACCAAGAACAATCCTACAGCTGATTCAGAAAGCACAATAACTCGTTCACAAGCTTCTCGTTTCTTCCAACCTTAACAATTAAGACTGGGGTTCTTCAGGGGAATTTAATGGTGCTAAGCTCCTGTTTGCCACAGAAACACTCATATATTGCCAAAGAGCGGTGGTTACAAACCAGGTCTGAACGTGGCAGACATGGGAAGCAGAGCAAGTCATTGGTAAAAGCTGTGCAGCACCTACAGCCAGAACGAGTAGGTGAATTTGCACACCCAGCAGTAACGAAAGTATCCCCGTTGGAAAAATCACACTTACTTCAACAGACTGTTTTCCCTCAGCAGAAGGCAGTGTACTGTGGACAGAGGGCTACACTGCAGGAGTCCAGTAGACCTCAATACACAAGACCTTCTCTTCTCTTGGCTTTCTCTTGAACAGTGCCCTTACCAGAAAAGCGTTAGGAAGTACTAGCCATATCCCCGTGGAAGTCATCAGACACCATCTTCTTTGACCCCTTAAGAACAGAGGAAAGGAACAGAAATGAACCCTATTTCTCAATCCAGCTTCAGAAAGCATTCAATTATACAAAATGCTGCCCTGCCCCGCACTGGATTCCTGCTCCAGTACATAAAATAATGTGTGAGACTTGTTCAGCATCCAAAATTGAAGCCATCAAATTCTACAGATGTTGGAAGCTCATTTATAATCATCCAGAAATGACAAGAAAAGAGCTGCAGGCAGCAATAAAGTATCCCGGCATACATTATCACTTCAGAACCAAGGAAAAATAAAAGTAATGGCTGATTAAAAAAAAAAACAACATAGAGAAAGAGGGCTAGGAAGGACCTTAAAAGGTCATCAAGACCTTTCTCCTTGTCCAGAGCAGGATTGTGTCTCCCTACAGCAGATACCTGTCCCACATGCTCTTCACTGGCACCCAGTGCAGGGATCCCACAGCTTCCCAGGGCAGCTCTTCCCAGCTCTTTATTTACTGTATCTTATTACAGACAGCAACCCAAGTCTTCCTTGGTGCAGCCTAAGCTGCTTATTCCTTGTACTACCTGCCAAGGACACAGAACACATTTTTCTTCTTGCAACAGCCCTCTATGTGTTTGAAGATTTGCATATTGCGTGTTCCCCTCTTTCCCCCTTAGGCTTCCCCAGGCTAAACTACCCCTGTTTTTTTCAGGCCTCTGTAGCAGGTCATGTTTTGGAGATCATTGTCCTTGTTCTCCTCCAGGCTCTTTCCAAACTGCAGTCTACAAATATGGACATCACGCAACACCTCTGGCCCTCCTTGCACTAAGGAGAGCAAGGAAACCTCTTTGCCTGATTTTTTGTATCTTGCAAATTAGAACATGGTTTATACCACCGAGCTTGCTGCTCCTCTGCAACAGCAACACACTGGGACGTATCCTCAAAACCACTCCCTAAAAAAGATGCTAATCTCCCTGTTACAAACATAGAGGCTACTCTAGAGGATGTTTCAGAGTAGTTGTCTAGCTAAGGCAGTGCAAATTTCTTTGTAGGAGGAGACTCTGCTGGCAAGAGAGGGAATTCAGGAAGACTGGCATCACTAGGCAAGCCATGTTTGACAGATAGGCCACCAGTGACCACATTCAGCTTGTGATCCACTGGACGGACCCTTGGACAACCTGCAATGTACTTTCTGCAGGCTGCTCCCCAGCCATGTTCCTGCAGTGGGCTCTCCTGACTGGATGTGCACATTTTTTCTTTTCACTGATGAGTTTCATCCCATGTTTTTCCAGAAACCTACTTTTCACTTTCGGTACACTCCTACCTTGTGAAAGAAGAGATCACATTTTAGCCAGTATCACCTCTTACTGCTTTTTCTGTTGTTCATCCATGCTGGAACCACTTCTTTGGGTGCTCTTAGCACTTTTAAAAAATTATTATTTAAAGAAATTACTGTTTTTTCTTAACTCCTTTTTACTTTAGGCTCCTCCCTAGAATTACCTACTAATTCTGATTTTACTCAAGACTTTTGTCTTTAGCTTGCTCTTCTCTCACTTTGTATTCCTGAGCAGTACAAACATTACGTTTTATCTTCACACCCAACGTGTTTTGCTCTCTTGGTTAGACTCAAACTGAGAATTTCTTTCTTAATTATTTTTTATATATATAAAAAGGTGGAAAAAATTAATTTTCCATCTTATTTATATAAGTAGGAATATACACATATATGTATGAAACTCATGGCAACAAGCACTGGAATTTCTGGCCACTCTGCATCCCACTCATCCTTTCCCAGCAGATGTGCAGATGATTATAGCCCTCCATGAGCATCATGCTCTGTGCTTTAGATGACATTGCTAGTTGCTGGAAGGCAATCTGATCCACCTGATTTTCCTGGTATGGCAGCCTGAAAAAACACGTACAGCCGTAGCACTCCTGCCCGCTTTTGTCATCACTACTAGAGCCAGTAACCCCCTGTGAAAGCAGTAGAGGAGCTCCCAACTCCATCCTTTGTATCTTCTTTGGTGTAATATCCACAAATTGCATAGAGGTTAAGGTGTGTGGTTTTTCCTTCCACATCAATGACATTCAGTCCTTACTTTGTGTTTGGGCAAGGATCTAGGCAATCTTCCCTACTAAGGAGCAGGTATGACAACCAAAGCAGTGACTGCTCTCTCTTTGCAGAGCAGCATTTCCTTTCCCATTAGTGATGTTGCTGCAAACCTCCAACTTCCTAGCTTTTTCCTTTGGTGATCTCTACATCCACCCCATCTGGGTCTTTGGGATGATGGACCTGTCTCCATCTGACCTTTCCTTGCCCAGCTCTTGCAGTCTGCTTCTACATCAATTTCCCCAGCACTACTCTCCACGCTGGAGGATGTTCTTCTCACTCTCACCAGCAGAAAAATGTGAAGTCCAGCCCTTGATAACCTAGGCCAGGATCCAGGCTGAAGCATGGCATGTTTGTGGTGACCATGTGGGCCTGGCGCTCATGGCTGCAGGTCAGGGAAGATCTCAGCTCCAGCAGCTCTGTTTCATCGCTCCTGCCTCGCAGACTGTGACCCAGCCCCAGCCATCAGCTGTATGAAACTCCCCCTTGTTGCCGCCTATTCTCTCCCAGCTGCTGGGACTGAGGGTTCACAGATCCTCTCCCAGCCTGGCTATGTCCTGCTCTCTCATTAGGCTGCAAAAAGAGGGCAGAGATGCTACCTCTCATTAAACTGATGCAGCTGGAGAAGCAGCAGCAGATGGCTCTGGCTGGAGGGATTATGTGACTGTGCTAGGATTCCCTACAAACTCAGCTCAGTCAGACCAGTTTTCTCGTGGTCTGGAAAGACTAAGAGAGAAAAAGTCTTAAAGCAGGTGAAGAGGAGGGGCCACAATGAAAACGCTTCATCTGTTTCTGAACAAGGGTATTGCTTCTGGCTGCCAGTGCTGCTTGTCTCACAACAACAGAAATTGGGCAAACTGCACCAATTCTAGAGATAAGCTCTTTTCACTACAGGATTGTCTTGGCATTCATCTAGGTGAGCTGGCCTCTCCTTTAAATAGGCACCTGCATATGGGTAAGAGAAGCCCAACATTTCAGAGAGACATTTTTTTCCCAAGCATGAACACCACTGGTTTTGTTTGCTGTTAGTATGTGTGTTAGGCATTAAAAACACTAACATTTTAAAGGAGGCATGTGAACATTTTCACCTTTTTATTTTAGCTATTTTTCTTATTCAGTTGAACACATATTGTCTATTTTTAATATATCTGAAAACATAATGAGGTTGGTTCTTCCTGTGTTGAATACTATGAAAGAGATGGTAACTCTGTCCCCTTGTTTCTTTACAGTCAGTTCTTCGGAGAGTTCATGTTTTGACCTACTTGAGGCCACCAAATTTCTCCAATCTCAGAAGGAATGGATTAAGATCAAGGTTATATCTCCCTAGCCCAAATGTGGACAGGTGGCCAAGTGTCAAGCTTACCAAAACAGGGCTGTTTCTAAATCGTGTTTATCAGCTGATGCTTTAAAATCATTGCCAAAGAAACAGGAATAAATGACTCAAGTTTGTGTCAAAGTGTCATCTCAACATTGAAAGAAGCATTCCTGCATAAGTCAAGAGACTTCAGTCAAGTCTTCACATTTTTTGATGTCTCCAAAAAGTCTTTTTTTTTTTTTTTTGACTTGAACATACCACTGAAAATATTTTGTAATGGACATTTGCACTTCTCCATGGTACCCAACACTGCTATTTTGGTACCTCTGCTGCAGGACCTGGGACCTTGGAAGTGCTGAGCTCTCAGAGGACGGGATTGCTGGTGGATGGGTGTGGGATTGGGGGATGGGGGTGGGATAGGAAAGTGAAGGGAGTCTGTAGAGATGTCACTGATGGGTAACTTGCTTACCTAAAGCTACATGGGCATGTGGGGACAGCATGCTTAGATTAGGAAATCTACCCCAAAATTCATGACTTAGATGCATGCTCCTGCTGTTACCTCGGAGGAGCAAATGATAGAGGGAATTTTAGAAAAACTAATTTATCTATCTACCTCATGTGCTAAGTCGTTGCAGGTACAGGCTCAAACTGAATAATAATCAAGCTAAGACACCTGCTTATCGCAGTAGCTTCTTCCTTCCTTTCCCAGTACTTTTAGTGGCTGTCAGTGCATCGTTTTGTAACAGACTGAGCTGTGCCGAGTGAGGCCCATTTCCTATTTCTGAAATGCCCCAAATCCTTTTTGGGACTCAGAAGCAACTATTTCCTATTCTCAACTAAAATTAAGAGGACCATTCCCATAATTCCTCCCAAGTGTATGTGAGTTTTTACTCAGCCTGAGCACTGATCAACTTTTGGCACAACCCCAAGCCATGGAAGACCCTTGTGACCCTTTCAGCTGCTATGGCATGGCTACATTTGACCCATGAATGAACAGGTAACAGATAGGATCTCCACCCAGGTCACACCCAGGAAAATGTTTTCTTCATGCTCGACATGGGTACAGAGGAAGTATTTTGGCAGAGAGACGAGCCTGTGGCCAAGCAAATTTGGGAAGTCAAACGTACAGGAGCCAAGCCTCAGTTCTCACATTAAAATCAATCAATTAGGCTTCTTAATCATCTCATTGCAACATTCTGGTTGTGCTGCCAAGCTGGGCTGGTCAACAGATTTTGTTTTTCCTCCAATATACACTGAGAGTAGCAAAACAGGCTGCAACATCCCACCTCTTGTGGGAGCTGCCAGGGCCTCTTCCTTCATGAAGACAGACAGATGCAAAATCAGGCCAGAGAGCAGAGCAAAGAGAACGGGCAGTCACAGCATTCCCATCCTCTTGTCCAAATTTTCTGCCTCCCAAATTGCTACGGCCTGCAATAAAATGAACTTATGCAGCCCTGTAAGAAGCGAGGGACACAGACAGAAATGCAGAGGAGAGCTAGTGTCATGGAGCAACAAGCAGTGCTAAATAAGAAGAAACATCCAAGAAAACAGAGCCACCTAGCAAGGTCCAAGGGGACAGTCCCACTTTATACCCAGCATGGATATTCATCAACAGCACTTTCAAAAGCACATATTAACCTTTCTTCAAGAAACGAGGAATCCCCACATAACTGCTCTTCCCCATGAATCAAAGCCCCTTGTGAAAATGTCTTTCTGGGAGTCACTCAGCCTGCAGTCCCCCTTTCTCACCAGCTTTGCACTGTGAAAGCACCTCCAGCAAGTGCCAGCAGGAGCCAGCACCGCACCCTGAAAGAGGCTGAACGCTGCCACGCTACCACCGAGACTTCAGTTTCTTACTACACAGAATGCCTTTGGCACAGGCCTTCTACTGCTGTTTAAGGCATTATTGTGTGAATTGTCACTGCAAGTATCATTTAAAAAAAAAGAAATAAATCAGATTGCAAAATTATGCCTGTGGAAGAAAAAGGAAGGAGAGGTTTTCTTTTTTACGTGGTGTTGCTCTGAGTAGAGTTTCTATTCAAAAAAATTCGGAAGAAAGTAGCTTTTGGAGCCTGACCCTGCAAGGTTCCGAACAGCATCACCTCTCCTCGAAGCTGAGCAATAAGCCGTAGCATTAGTATATGGCACTGTGATAAAAAAGTATTCCTCTGTCCCTAGATACCTTGAACCCCATGGTATATCCTCTCGTGGTCAGAAACTACTAGCTTCACATCGCTGTTTTTCGGCATGGCACCTCGGTAACGAAAGAGGTTGTCGCTGTGCCCCAGCGTTTGGCTCAGCTTAGCACAGCGGGAGATGCTGGAAGCAGGGGGTTAACACATCAGAGTAACCACAGCCCTCCAGCTTCCACTTGCAGCCAAATGCAGAACCTGCCAAGTGCTGCGTTCCAATAAAACACAACTCACACAATCTGTAAGTGTAATAAAATAGCTGTTAACAATTCTGTAACTCTCTCTCTTTAAGCTTGTAAAAGCCTGAAGGTCAGCTGGAAGTCAAGCCGCATTTCTTTGGGAGGAGGGCAGGCCAGTCCCGGTTGACCGGTTTCTGTCCTTTTACCTCGTCCTCTGGGGTTTCTGAAGGGCAAGGGCTGTGCCTGGAGGGGTTTTTCTGCCTTACTCCCATTACAGGAGAGCAAACGGACCAGAAGGGCGTGTGACCAGAGGGGAAGCGGGTACCAGAGGACCTTGCCGTTTCAGAGCTGCTCAGATCTGCCTTCCATCGGTGGTGACACTGAGTGAACAACATCTTCTTGGTTTGGTGGTTTGGGGGAAACAAGCTGATGGTTTCCCTTCTCTGGGCTTGATGCTAGAGACTCTCAAGACCCTGGAGTGAAAAGAGAAGCAAGTTCAAACCCTGTCCCTCCAGGCAGAAGCAAGTCTTAAAATCTCATGGTGACGTCCAGGCTCACTGGGGTTTAGGGCTGGGTACGCAAACCCAGGCACGGAGCTCCTGCAGTCTTGTGTGGCAAAACGTAAGGCCACCAGTCAAGGGAAGAAAGCGGTTTTGCCACGTACAAAAGTGGGGAAGCAGATGGATGCGGAGAGGGAGAACAGGGGTAGGGAAGGCATAAAAAATTCATCACCATTCTCTCGTCACAAGACACTCCATTTCTAGTCTGGCAAACCAAGTGAATTTATTTGTCATCTCCAGGGTCAAAAGCCTCCTCACTTAATCACTGAGATTTGGAGGGACAGAATGTGTCAACACTTAGGGTAAAAAACAACCACGGGAAAACAATGTTTTCCCCAGTAATTTCCCAATTGTGTCCCCAAGTATATCAAATTCTTGAAAGAAGCAGCATCCAGACAGACCAGACAGAGGGCCAAGCAGCACCGCCGGGGCAGCCCTGGTGAAATCAGCAGTTGTTGCAAAATGGCGTAATCCGCTCCAGTCAATTAGCAGTAGCAAGAACAAAGCCTACGTGGCTGGATCCTTTTATTGTTTTAGCAAATGCTATGTTATTATATTTCTATTATATTTCACATTAAAACTCTGTTTATTTCAGCTAAGAAAGGAGGGAATCAAAGGGGAAAAAAAAATGCACTAACCTGTAAAACCAATTCAAACACAGTCTTTAAGGTCAAGCATCTTTTCCAGGATGATGTAGGAGTAGCCAAAGCCCTGCTCCTTCCTAACAGGCTTTTGCTTGCCCTTATTTCACTGTAGCTGAGGCCGGGGTCTCTGGGGGCAGATTTGGATGAGCACTGTGAGGAGGAAAGGTGAGGCTGAACACGGACAGCAGGCAGAGCATCACCCTTCCCTCCGGGTGCTGCAAGCCCTTGTGCACAGAGGAAATTCTAAGGTATAGACACACTTGGAACACTCACACACACAAAGTACTGACTTCTTAAATTTTTTTTTATTTTTCAGAAGCACCCTTTAGAAATCCCATTCCCCAAAACATCTTTTGCAGAAAGGGTACAATGGAAGCTCAGATAACAGTAAGAAGCACAAGTAGAACAAAAAAAAGTCATGAAACACATTCGTTTTTTCACCCAGCCTTATGTTTTCAGTTCAGCTTTAATCAGGAAAAAGTTTGGGTTCCCTGGGGGTTTGGTTACAAGAAACCAGCTGTAGCACTGGAAGAAGATGGAACTTTTCCAGAGGGAGCTGGTGGGGTCTGTGTCTGGTGAAGAACTGCAGAAGTTCAAACAATTGGCCTCAAAAGGAGCCTCTGTATGCTCTCTTCTGGGAAATACCATGGAAATACGATTAAAGTGTGGGTGGCGAAGAGAAGGGGAAACCGCACATCAGCCCAGAAAACACCCGCCCTGTGATGTCCCGAACAAGAGCTGGCATCCTTTTACCTTCATACACTAACTGTGCAGGGGATACCCACCCCTGAGAGGCTTTGAGATAGCACAACCCCTTCGCCTGCTGCTGCTTTGGAGAAAAATGCTAGAAGAGACGAAACCTGTCCCTAGCTAGCCCCATCCGTGCGCAGCCCAGCAGGAGCCCCAGGCCCCAGTCCGGCACACCGCACCTCGCCATGCTGCAGCCTGATCCGCTGTCCAAGCGGCGGTGGCAGGGGAGGCGAGGGCTGCCGGCTGCAGGAGAAGGTGATGGAGGAGTCAGGTGGGGCGAGAGGAAGGGGGCGCAGGGGGAGAGCCGCTGCCCCCCGGCAAAGCACCAACACCTACCGGCACCACCGCCCCGGGGCACCCAGTGCCCTCCCCGCTGGCGTCCGCCTGGCAGGGAACTTTCCTGGTGCTGCCCAAGAGGTTTTGGGTGCAGAGCACCGAGGGCTGGTTTCTGACCATGAACGCCGACGGCGTAAGGGCTGACAGTCACGAAGGGGAGAAGGAACTTTCCTTACAGACTAACATACGTGCTGTCCGCTGAGTACTCAACGAGAGATTTAACCAGAGCGAGGAATAAGGGACTTGCTCTTAGACAACAGAAGGACCTCGGTTTCTATGAGATGCTTACCAAAGGAGGCCAAGGGCGGCAGGGGAACAAAATTAGGCAGAGGAAGATGGGGCCACGGCAGTCAAAACTTTAGCCTGAAGATTGTAAGACTGCAGTGGATGACAAAATCCTACCTGGAAGAAGGGAAATCACATGGCTGAAATAGCACAGCAAGACACTTCTGGCGCAGGCTATTGCATGGCCCGAAGAGGGGACACATTCCATGACCAAAGATGACAATTCACTGCAACAGGGTGTAGTAAAGATCTTAAGAGATGTAAAAGTGGGGCTGGAAAGAAAAAACAAGCCTCAAATATTAAAAAGGAAGAGTAACATTTCAAATGAAATGGCCTGGATGGTTCAAAATGGACAGAATTAGCAGATTGGTTTCTCAGTTCAGGGAAGTCTCTTTAAAGCCACTCCAGCCTACTTCTGCATTGATTAAAATGCATTAATAATCTCTGAGTTTTAGATTAATATCAAAAAGCAGATTCAGTTAAAACTATTTCCCATAATTCACAAATGTCCTGTCACTCATCCGAGGAAATTCCACAAAATGAAAAAGCGCACAGAAAAGACGGTATTTAATGACACTGAATAATCCAGCTTCACTAAAAACTTCAAGCCTGTGCAGAATTCAAGTGTGCAACAAAATGAAGAGGCAAATCTGATTTAATTTTTAACATTTTCCTCCCCTCAGGAAAGTTATAGATTCTCACAGCTTTTCTGAATTTAGGGGGTTTAGGATACACTGTACATTAAGACATTCCTCTTTTATGTATGCTTTGCTTGATGCGTACAAAAAAGATCAAAGCATTATAAAAGTACATGACAACTACACTAGATTCCCAGGTAGAAATTGAATAACTCTGCATGAATGAATTAATCCCTCCCGCTCTAAAGAGAAAAATCTCATAAGCCCTGCTATGAAGAGGTACAAAATATGAGGTTATATTAATATTTCCACTTGTCAGCCAGGGAAGTCACTGCCGAAAAAACGTGCTTAACAAAATTTCCCTTGTGAAAACTCTTGTAATAATTCAAATCCCACCAGAGTTCAACAAGGAAGTACAAGAGTAGAATATCATTAAAAATACGAGATTTTTTAAATGCCTATTTAAGAAGAAGTTAATGACAGATTTCTTTTACGTGGTCCTCACCTATAACTGCACAAGCCCGAAGCAGGTTTAAGTCTCACGACGTCTCAATGTTTTCATACTAGATCCTCCAAAATCTAGTGCCCATGGCTGGGCACACTGGCTGTGAGCAGAAGTTATTCTTGTGATATGAATAGCTTACCTAAAAATGGTAACAGCTATCTGTGTCAATGCATGATAATGGAAACCTGTTTTCAGACTACAAAATGCTGAATAATCAATCTATAGTATGCCTGAACCAAAGTCCTTCACTAAGTACTATCCGGGGATGGTGTTTATCCTGTTCTCCACCGCACAAGATCAGTTTTGTGAAACTCAGAGCACCGTTACGCTTTACGAACACCATGAAGATCAGCCATGTGAAACTACAAAAGCACATAGCAAACTCGCATGAACCAGGTACCGAAATGTTGCCTTTTATTCAATAAACTATTCCAAATTTTACCTCTAATCCCCAGCAGCTTGGAACAATGGCTGCCATTTCAGGCAAAAATCAGTCAGAAATCTACGCCTAACATATAAATTCCACTTAAGCTTATGTTGGGCAAGGATGATCAGTACTGAAACTGGGCATTAGAGAATTAAACAAGTGCAAATATATTTACAATTAGCAGAGAAAGCCATGCATGTTGGCTAGGAGAAAAATACAAGAGATGTAGGGGGTTTTACCAAAGATTACTCTAGGTGGGATATCAGAGCCCCAAAAATAGTAACAATGCATTTTAAAGAAAAGGAACCCAGTTTCCAGAGGAACAGGGGTCTGGCCTGGCATTGCCAAAATTACACCCGAGTTGGCCGTAGTAACAGTGCTCGATGTAGTTCTGGTGCAGACAGACTGCTGTGCTTTTCTGAACCCGCATTCCGGTGGTTTGCTTGCTCTGACCCTCCAGGGCTGGATCCCTTGGGGGTGCCAGAAAGATTCCTGCACCTTGGAGCTTCCTAAGCTACTGCAGCACCAAAAACTCCAACTGAGTGAAGAAGTGCCAGCTGAAGCAGAGGCTTTTTACCAGGCCATGCGCTAGTTTGTCTCTGCTGAGGCAGGGGCAGCACTGGACCAGCTCAGATGCCGTGTTCTCCCCCGAGCAGGCACCAAACACACCTTCGGCTGCCACAGAAGGGAGGCAGATTTTCTGGAGAGAGAGAGAAAGAGCCTGCGTCTCTCCGTGTATCGGCACAAGGCAAAGGTCTGCCAAGCCCCCGAGCTGGCCCGCGAACTGTGGGAGATCCCCAGGCTGGCAGGCTGCTCGGGACCCGCAGCGAGGACACGTGCTTGCTCACACGGCTCCCGCAGCGGAGCCTGCAAAATCCTCACACAACAGCTAAGGACTCCAGGAAACACTCCAAACTCCTCAGATGGCAGATGAGGACAGCTGAGCTGATTTTTCCTCATTCTTGAGAGAGGTTTGGTATCTAAAGAAACCATCCAGGGCCAGAATAGTGTCTCGGTGTTAGTTTAACAGGGAGTAACAGTTGAAGAGGAATAGCATTTCCTTGGAGACACTCCTCCATTTGTATTCCAAACCTATTAAGACGCAGTTTGTTCTGGGGTGGGTGCTTTGTTTTAAATGTATTATGGAGAGCATGGTTGATAATTACACCTTTACTCATGCTTAGTTGAAAATTCATGTAGCAGTTAATAGGGCAGCTTGGTTGTTAGGTCAGGATTTTTTTCAGCTGCACAGCAAGTAAACATTCATAGAAATGAAATTTTCAGATGAAAGCGTACGTGCATCCAAACCTCAGAAAAACATGCCTAACTTGGAGCAGCCTCCATGCCCCAGCCCTTCTCTCTGCACACATACCTCAGACTTTTCCGAGCATCTAGTCTTTACCATTTGAGCTTAACTGCTGCCCCAAGAGTTACTCTGACCTGTCCTTCAATGCCGGAAGGTGCCAGCCCTGCCCTTGCTTTTACCCTTGGTGTGAGCCTCTTCAGCCTGGGAAGGCAGCAGACACATTGACCAGGCAGGCTTCTGCTGGGGCTTTGCTCCCCGAACTGCTTCAGGGCTGGCAAAAAGGACTCTGCAGGAGCACACCACCGGGAGCAGGGAAGCGATAAGGAAGGGCCAATTCTTTTTGCAGGGAGCTGGACGTCAGATAAGCTCTCCCACTGTGTGAAGCCTCACCCTCAACGAGCAATTCTTTCAACGAAACCACCCATGAAGCAAACAAGAGTCCTTAAAGATCTTGTCCTATTGCTGTGTGTTACATACACGCGCTCCCTGTGGACACTCCCCCCGACCCTGCTCTAATTGTTCAGGTGAAGAGATGCCAGGGGACATGAGAACAAAATCTACAACACATTATTTTATTTTTTTAATTAAGTGAAATTTGGATACCACCCTAGGTCAAAGTGAACTCTGTGAATTTTTATCCTAGAAAAAGAATAGCATCAAGAGGTTCAGTTATCCACGCTTCTACTGGCAATGTTATTGCAAGCAGAAAGGCAGTTTTATTTAGCAATTGAAGTCGGGGACGTGCTGTCAGGGGTTTAATAGCTTTCCCATTTAAAAAAAGATAGAAGACTTACTGTGGAATTGAATCCTCGACAAGAAGAAAAAGTTTTAATTAAACCTTTCAAAACATGGAAGAAAGAAAAAGCCTTTACTCCGAGGATGCAGAGCAGCAGCTAAAGGAACCTGGATGGAGCTGACGGACACCAGAGCCCCTTGGCACCGTCAAGTAGTCCAGACTTGCTGACAACACATTCACCTTCTGTAGCACCATCTGCCACAGGCTTCAGTCACTTTGCCAAATCACTCTTCCCAGTATACAAGCTTTCTGCTGCTAACGAGGACGCAGCTAGCAGAAGAACAGGAACCCTGGTCAAACTCTGACAGCATCCCAATTACACTGAAGAAAGATCCAATCATGGGTTTTTGGACAGAGAAGCATGTAAGGTCTTGACAGCAAACCTGCCTGGCCAGGCAGGAGAAGGAAGCTGTTTAGAGCTCTGAACACGCTAACAGACCTCCATGTGCCAACTTTTGAAATCTGGGAGGAAGAGAGGGAGACAATCAATTTAAGCGACTTGCACCATTCTAGCTACTAGTGCAGATGAGTGCGACAGTATTATCCATAATTAATTGGATGAATTTTCTTGTAACATACAGTAAAAGCAAAGATGAGCATAACCACTCTGAGCTTCACTATATTAACGCATACTTTTCACTTAGCCCAAAGTCTGAGATTTCAAACTGAGGCGAAGGGACTCATCCTTAAGCACAGTGCTGCACGCAGAGATGCCATCCCTTTGCAAATGCTCTCTGGCACGTGTGGCTAACAGAAGGTGACAAAATATTGTCATGCGTATTGAACAACTGCTGGAAAGATAAGGTTGTTCAAGCCGCGTGTGCAAATCTGCTGTGCAAAGTCTGGTTTATGGAGCCGTGTAGTACAGCTGCCATACAACCCAGCAGCTCCAGGCAGGACCGGTCCGGGATGCAACAAGAGTTGCCAGGATATGACTAGTTCCCATGGGAGACAAAACCTGACAGTTCATTCTCTAGATCAGATAGGTTAGTGTCTTTATCAGGGAGAAGAAAAGTGCTTCATGACCTCCAAATCCTCAGCTAGCTGGAGCCCTAATTGGTAGAAAGTCTGCATCAGTCCTTTCCCTCAGACACGATCTTCAAACACAAAGCCATGGTTGAGAAATACAGAAATCTGTAGCATAGAGCATCTTCTGGGAACAATTCCAGCCAAATTAGTACAGCAGCAGCAACAGAGGCATCCAGGTAGGTTAGAAGAATAGAGCTGGTGCCTACAGCTGTGAAAGGCTGAATCTTTCCAAATGCCTGTTACAGGAGACGAAAGAGAGAGAAGATAAAGGAACTTAACAGATATCTGAAGAGAGTGATGTGTAACTGGAATCCAAAACTGTATCACAGCTGAAAACAATTTTTCTTGCAAAAGAAGTCAACATATATACAGATCTCAGTTGCAAATGAAAGCTTTTACTTGACTAAGTGCAAAAGAAAACAACTGCCAAAGAAAAAGTTAGGCTGGGCAAAGAAACAAATTCCTCCTACAAAAGCTCCGATTCTTATGAAATAATATAAAATAAATAAGAAAACAAAACAGAACACAAAAGACTCCCCCCCCCCCCCATATGATTAATCAGTAATTATGGGCAGAAGAGCAGTGCTAATGTCAATGAGATGGCGCTTTAGCTCAGGACATTCCTCTGCAAGGAACTTTCAAAAGTCAAGGCAGTATTTTTAAAGCATCCAGAATTGCCTCATTCTCATTTTACGTCTGTAAATGAGATTGTGTTTTGGTGAGGACAGAGTATTATTCTAGGAACAGCAACAGGGATGACGTATTCACAAAAATGTCCAGCTCCTACTTCCAAGAATGGAAATTTAACTGTATATACAGGAGTCACATGTTAACTTAGGGTTAGGGGAAGTGACTGCCCCTTAGGCACAGCTGGCTGACAGCAGCCCCAAAGCCCAGCGACGGCGATGCCTGGGGCACGGCCCTCCTTCCTTCCAGCGGAATGTGCAATCCCGGCCGCTGCAGCCAAACGCACAGCAACAGAGGGCTCTGCTTTGGTCAGTCCTCAGGATGCCATCATAGGCAAGGCGACGCTGGAACGAAGGGGTGACATAAGATATGGTCGTCTTTGACCCACAGACTTAGGAGACATGGCACAACTACCCAGTATTTTCTCAAGTATCTTTGGGGATACTTGAAAGAGGCTGCTCCAGAAAGGAACGTAAATGTTTTTAATTCTCTCTGGCCTCAGTTCTATACCCTTTCTGAATATGTTTTTAACTGCAACAGTAAAGACGGCACTCTACTTACAAAAGGTAAGACACTCCTACCTACCAAAGGAGATACAATTAATAAAACAAGTCTGAAAAGGAGACCCTAAATCACTGCGAGATCAGCCTAAGCAGGAAAAGTTGACCAAAGTTGAGCAGTTGGCCACAGCATCTTAGGACCAAGGCCAGTGAAAAAAAATAGAGACCTTCAAAGATACGACAGGACTTGATAGTAAAGAAGAAAAAAAAAAAAAAAAAAAAAAAGAGATGGTGCAATTGTAAAAGCATCAAACATGGGAGTCCCTTGGATCAGTCCCTTGGTTTTGTAATTAGATCAAGCCCCTCCTCCTGCTGAAGGTCCTTGAGCATGCCACCACAGACAATAAAACACTATCCCAACTGCACTGCTGGCAGTACGACTGTGCAGAAGTAGTGGCTTAGCAAATGCGTAACAGGAAAACCAAAAGCAACATCTGCAACAACAGTTCTTTCATCCATTTCTCATCACTATTCCTTGACCACCCATATCAAGTAATTAATATAGAAAACACAATCCCACAACTCCAATAAGCACTTTCTCAAGAAAACAAGATTTGCCCCAGAGGAAATTCACTTTATTTGACTTGCAGGTGTAGAATGATCCAATCAAGCCCCTTTTATTAAACAACGTCAACTACATTTGAAAGGATAGCACCAGCTTCAGAACAGACGATAAGTGATAAGTCAGTAATCTAGTAGCAGGCCTCAGTGCACCTGCCCATTTCTTTGTTGTCCAGCTTCAGATACAGATTTGATAGGAAGGAGAAAAGTCTGGGCTCCCCCCCCCCCCCCCCCAGCAGTATACAGAGGGCCAGTTTCTGCATGTCACTGAAGAGGGTCTCCAGGTCACACAGCAAGGCCAAAACTGCATCTGTATCTTAGTGAAGCCTGAAAGACATGAACCCAGAGCCTGCCATTTGGTTACTGTCTACTCTAAAGCAGTGCCTGCAAGCCTCTTCCCCACCTTGCCTGATGCTAGCGAAAGCCTGGCAAGCTGTCACTCAGCTACCAACAGCGCCAGGCTTTGGAAGGGTGTGGAGGCTGGGGGAGGAAAGCCATTGCATGCTGAGCAAATCCAGAAGCCAACAAATTTTCAGTATGCCACTTGATGCTGACAAAGGAGTAGCCTTTCTTGCATTAGTTAGGGAGGACATCACCTGGAGGGAGAGTGTGTGTCTCTGATGTATGTATGCATGTAGTTTTAAGGGGTTAAAGTAGCACGTTAATCCTTGTTACTCCCAAGTTATCTGTGACCATTCGTACATTATGGAAGTTTTCATGTGATAAAACAGACTAGTACTCTGCAGGCTGTAAGAGAGACTCTTCTGTAAAACAATGAATAAGATCAACAGGCAGCACCTAAGCATATAAGAAAATTCATTCAAACCAGAGGTTTAAAAAAATAATCCAAAGTGATTTTCTACAGAACAAAATTAACTTGTGAAGCTCATTGATACAGGACGCTATAGAGGGCAATATATGAATCAAAAGGAAACCAAGTAAGCTCGTGGAAAATAGGTCCAGCATATCTATTAAGACAGAAGCAACCTTTGTCTCAGCAAGTAACTAAACAGCAAAATACCAGAACTAAGGACAACCACTGGTGAGAGATCACCTGTACGTCCATCCATTTCACGTGCTGCTTCCCGACGCTTGGGCAACCTCAAGACTGTGAGCATTACAAGAAACAGGACGTTAGGCAACTACGAGATTCTCGGGAAGCCTTCTGTCACTTGGCCTTGGGTCTCTCAAAATACAGAAGCAAAGTAGCTTAAAATTAATTCATTCAAGGTTATTCTATTCCCAGTTTCTGAGCAAAACCAAACATTTGCATATGAAACACAACAGCACATACTACGCTAAAAAGTGAGGAACAATTCAAGTTAATCTGTCCTGATTTCTGATTTTTACTGTTAGTTATTTCAACTTGTTCCATTTGCAGTGTCTTGTTAGGACAGAGCATTCAGCTTCCACTGATTAAAAACTGCTTTTAAAAATCAGTCCGAGCCCACTCAACATGAGACAAGGCAAAACAAAAATCAAGTAATGTTTCTGGTGCTGAAAGACAGTATTTTGTAGGAACAAAACATGTAGCATCACATGTCAACACCTTTACCATCAAGTTGTTTTTTTTTTTTTTAATCCATCACCTACAGTCTTTCTTACTTAACAGACTACTGCAACATATACACCTCTGCAAATATTAAACTAGCACTGCCATCACTATATTTGTTGTTGTTTTTAAGCAAAGAAAAAGCCACGTTTATTTTGTAGTAGCAATAGTTTCTTTTTTATTTTTAATATACTTTAGGAAACAATATACAAAGCCGAGCTTTGCCACCATTTTCAAACGGTGGGTTGCTCCAATTACACAAATTCAGCGTTTTGTGATGGTTAAGAACAGCAGTCAGCACCAGACTTAAACAGTTAGCTACAACACAAACATCCTTCGAAATGAAATGTCATAATATCAAGACAGGTAAACCAGGAGTTAACATATGACAGCTGTTGGGGAGATGTCTTAAATCATTCTTGTTGAATTTTATATTTCATTAAATATTTTATACACATTTTCCTGTTTACAAGTTTTAAACAAAACCTCCCTTGAGGAATTATTTAAGTACAAAAATGTTCAACAAGAACAGTTCTAATAAAGAGTCCCCAAACAGACCAAATTTTCATGTGTTGACCAAAGGAAATGAAAACCAGTGTTTCTTTGTTTTAACATGTTTATTACAACAGATACAATTCACATCTGACTAGCTTTTTTTTTTTTCCTCTTTCCCCTCCCACAACCATGTTAACATGTTCATTGGGCTATTTCCTTATATTTGAGCAAGTAATGTACTTTCAGCACACATGCCCAGCAGTACTATAAGTCCATTCTTACAGGGTGCAAATGGAAATACGTTTCAATAATTTATACAAACAAGTGGGTTATGCTCAATCACTGCAATTTTAAGCTACTGTACACAGGAATGAAAAGATTATAGAAAAAGTGCCATAGCAACAGTGCCTTAAGAAAAGAGAAAATTAGAAGCATTAAAAAACTGATAAAATCAGATTTAGGATTTCACAGGGAAATGGAACACAGAAAATGAAAAACATTTCTCTGTAAAACAGAAATGGAGAAGCACTGCTCTCGATTCGGTGCAAGTGTGGAAACAGTTGTTTCATAATCTTTTGTACATTACCCAAATTGTTGCAGCCTTAGACACAGATCGCCTGGCGCTTGCATTGAATTTTAGGAAATGCAAGATTTCTGAACGATAAATTAACTAAAAAAAAAAAAAAAAAAAAAAAAAAAAGCTAATTTTGCAGACAGGTTTACATGTAAAAGGCTAGGTATTTAGCCACCTCAGCATTGATTAGTTTTGGATGTCTAAGCTCTGATACACATGGCTTCCCATGGCTTCACTCTACAAAACATATTTACAACGTGAAGAATACATCTACAAGAAATCTACATTTCAAGGGTTTTACAAATCATTCTTGTATCTTTCCCCTGAATTTGACTCCCTCCTGTCCCCTTCCCCATGTCAACTTTTTTTCTGCCCAGCTCAACGGTCCAAAGTCTACTCAAATGCAGCTCAAAAGTGTTAAGACTGGGCATCAGTTTAATAGTTCCTGTACTCAAAACCATGTGCAATTGTTTACAACTTTTCACACCATGAAGGAATTCTGATTCTTTAGCTTTTCAAGTTCTTTAATTTGTTGCCTCAAAAATAGTATCCTGCAAGAGAAAAGAAATAAATTAGTATAAACATTTCCATTATACAGAGATATTAATTATCTACACAAGAACTTTTACCATTTCAGTGAAAGATACCAAGCTCCTTAGCTCTATTAATAAAACTGATATATTTTTAAATTAATTCCCAGTCTGTTCACCAACCTACAAACACTGTATGCAGATGTACAGAGACCTGCCATGTTTGATACCTTAGTTCAGAAAACTAAGTCACTGTTTTGCATTATGACTGATACACAGTTATGTTTAAGCCTGCTCTTCACTTGAATTTAACTCCCAGAAAAAGCGGGACACTGAAAGAGTACGCTGAGTAACTCAATATTCTGAAGAATGGTATTAAGCCTGTGTCATGCAGTTTTCCAGACTCTACAATAACCCAAAGCACTGATTTTTTTTTTTAAACAAGCAAGTTTTCTTCTAGGTGCAACACTTTTTTTCCAGTATTTGGCTCTGTGGCTAGTAGTAGTCTCCAGTTATGGTAAGCTCCAATCTCAAAATATTTGATCATTAAAAGACATCTAAGGAAAAAAAGCTGTAACTATACCTGGCTTAGAAATAAATTATATTGCTAGCGATTCCCTTATATATTTTTCCTGCTTCTACCAAACTGACATAAACAATTATCATGATTAATGAACATTTGTTTTACATAACTGTTTCCCAGAATTTTTAATGAATATTTTGAAACAACTTTTCACGATGCTGAAGTGTAATGCAAGCATGTGAATGAATTAAGAAAATATTCAGGGAAAGTTGAAGTTTCATATAAATATTCCATAAAGTCTGAAGCAACTTTAATTGATGCAGAAAAAACATCCACTTCAGCAGACTTTTGTAAACACCTTTCAAATATGTGCCCAGTTCAGTAAAAATGAATTTTCTACTGAAAAGTAGGTGAAAAACAATTAAGATAGACACACTGAAAAAAAATTAAACAAATTTAAAGAGTTCTCTTCTGTGCAGAAGTATAGAAATAATATCATCACTCAAATGTATTAGCTTTGATAATCCCATCCTTTGAGAAAGCCTCCCCCCACCAACTTGTTACTTATGCCACGTATTCCACGTCTTTGGGATTGCAGCAAAAATAAAAGATACATGTTATCACAGCTTCAAAGTCATAATAATCATTATCCATTGACAGCTTAAGGATATACAGTGTACAAGAAACAAGGTGCTATTTAGTGAGCTGAATAATGACATTTGACATGTTACTTCAGATCACCCAGTGCACCCAGACAGAAATGAAACCTTAGGAAGTGAAACCTGTAAGAAACCAAGCAATTCATTAAATATACTACAGAAATTGTAATTTATGTAATGAAGTTATGAAATAAAATTTCAGAAAGAATGGATACTTCCAATTTGGAAAGATTTACAAATATATTATAGCCTACTTCTGACTAAAGGTTGTTTTACTAACTGCCAAAAAGCAAGAGCTTCTAGGATAAAGCTAGCTATTTGAACAGCATGCAACGCTATTAAAGCGGCTTAAAATAGTAAATCAGAATCACTGTATTCAAACTGTAGTGTGACGTAATACATGGGATAATATAATTCAAAAAGGAAATGGAATATCAAAGTAGATTCAGGATCATGACTACTGGTGAAAAGTTTCAGCACGTATTGTAAGACTAAACTTTTCAATCTTGCACAACAGTCTTCAACAACGTGGCTGTGTATTGCTTCAGTGATACCAGACGCACTATTACTGACTTAAGAAGCAGAAGTCTACTTTACTGAGAATCAACATCTCACTAAAGAACCCCAAGATCTTCTCAGATGGGTCCTACCTAAGTAACAAACACTAATTTTCCCTTAGCTTGTGATATCAACAACACCTCTTCAAACTTTCTCTGGCTTTAGACCTAACAAACGTCTCATGCAAATGGTAGTGTTTAACATCAGTATAAACCGTGCAGGTGTGTACCTATGCAATCTATGCATCACATATGGAAAGATATTTTAGAAGTATGCTGAGCTAGTGCAAGTTAACCAGTTTTTCCTAATGCGCTAATGTATCTGGAAAGATACTTCTTTTCTATCTACGTGAAAATACATACAGAAGTTGCATATCTGGTTCTACTCATTGGAGACTAAGAGGTATCTGTGTGGGAAACAGCTAGAATGTACACAGGGAAGACAGCTTGCAAACCTGGCGAGTATTAGCATACTTACAAAGTCATCAGTAAATACAGCTCATGCAAAACAATGTCAGAATGGGAATTCTAATACTACCTTGAAAATTACTATTTTGAAAATGAACACAGAGCATACACTTACCTTTGCTCACGCAAAGTTGCTTGAATTTCACATACTCGAACTAAAGACCTTAAATTCTTTAATTCAGTACAAATTTCTGACATATGGACACTTCCCATGTTATGGGCTTCCTCACGTAATCTTGATGCCTGCAACGGTTACACATAAAGGTTAGGATTTTGAATCATGCATTGGAAACAACGGGCTGTAGCCAGAGGATTGCTGGAAGAGTGTGTCTTGAAACAGCAAAGCACTCTAACTTCAAAAGGGAACATTAAATCAGAAGTATATTAAATTCTCTACAAAAGTCCATTTAGAATCAGAAATGAACAACACTGACTGCCAAGAGTGTCGAACCCAGGCCCATGCTAACGCAGGGATGGTTTAGATTTCCTTGATCCTAACAAATGTTTACTCAACCACCTTGAAAGATAGTACATGACATGGCTCCAAGTTTCCAAAGTAATTTGTTGAAGTAGTTAAAAGTTTCTGTCCACTATTTCAATGGCAGACTTAAATTTCCCATCTAAATTAAGCCTTAGTGACAAAAATAATCGAATGCCATCTTCTTTCCAGCTCCCTTATACAGGAAAAAAGCGCACTGAAAAAAAACCTGTTTCAAATAGATCCTTCCCTGCAGTATTACTGTTTAGCAATGTTATTCTCTGCTGTCCTGCGTCTGACTGGGATGAAGTTAATTTTCTTCATAGCAGCCCATATGGTGCTATGTTTCAGATCTGTGACCAAAACAGTGTTGATAACACACCAATGTTTTAGCTATTGCTGAGCAGTGCTTACACAACATTAAGGGTTTCTCCCTTTCTCTCTCTGACCCCCCCAGCAAATAGGTCGTGGGTGGACAAAATGCAGGGAGAGAATGCAGCTGGGACAGCTGATCCAAACTGACCACAGGACTACTCCATACCATATCATGTCATGCTTCACAGTAAAACTGGGGGGCAGCTTTCCAGGCATTGCCATTGCTCAGGGACTGGCTGGGCATCGGTCGGCTGGTGGCAATTGACTGCTTTTGCATCACTCCCTGCCCACTCCCACTTTTACTTATTAAGCTGTCTTTATCTCAACCCACGAGTTTTCTCACTTTTGCCCTTCCCATTCTCTCCCCCATCCTATTGGGGGAGAGTGAGCAAGCAGCTGTGTGGTGCTTAGCTGCCTACTGGGGTTAACCCACAACATCTGCTTAAGTACTTGTATACTTGATTTCCCCCCCCCCCCCCCAAAATAATGGTATTTAGCACAAGTCTTCATCAACTTCTGGCATTTCTCCAGTTCAAAGCAGCACTTTGTGTTCTAATTCCCTACATTAAAAGTTTTCTTTTCTGGAGCGTGTTGACATCCAAGAGTACCCTGGTCTCCAGCAGGAGATCATTTTGCATGTCCTACACAACTCCAAAGCTTTGAGACTCATAGCGAACTATCGATAGTGACTTTCGAAGTACTTCTTTTTAAGCTGACCAGTCACCCATCTTAAAGTAAAGTAATCTCATTTAAAAGGCCTTAAAATAATTTTTGCATATAAAAGATTCTTGTTAAAAGGTGTTAACAGTCTTGCTGCAAATCAGGATATAACATTTATTGCTTTCCCATACTACTGAAGCCTGATACTTTATCAAAAGAAAAAAACCCAAAAAACTGACATAATTTCTTTCTAAAAGGTCCATGCTCACTATTACCAGAGTTTTCTTCTCATGTGTTATAAAAAGGTAAATTCATCATTTTTTCTACTTAGATATTGTTCAATACTCAAAGTGCCTCTACAATTACTGAGTTGAGACCACCTACAATTCCGTTTCTCACATTCCTTAAAGATAGTTATGTGGATTATTTTCCAATTAACCACATAACTGGATTGTTTTCCAGTTTTCCACATTAATTGCTTCTTATGAGTTCTGTGAAATAACTGCTAGTGGTTCAAGAATTGTTCTAGCTACTAATTACTGCACAGTGCATTTCTTCAAGTCTGACAGCTTTAGCACATACCTGTCCTGGCTCACCTAATTTACTTACTTACTTATTTTTCAGTTTACTTTAGCATGTGCTCTTATGCCCTAATTTCAATTTAAGCTATGCATCTGGTTAAGAAATCTGAAGAAACCAAGGCACCGCATATTTTAGCCTCTCCACTTCCATCTTCTTCACTACATATTGCACCTATACTTTGATTTACTTTTTTTTTTAATATCAAATATCTGATTTAAGTCCCCCAAGTGTTACTATTCAAAACTGGTTACAAACAGCACTGTCACGTGAAATCATCTGAAACAGCAGACAGGATAATATGTAACACTTGGCACAAAGGTAAAAGTATCCAGTGGAGTACGTGACCGCCTAGCAGTAGCTGGGTTTTTTTTTTTAATCTCTTTATTACTGATAGTAGGAAAAAAATGACCTATGAACTGTGTAAAGCTATATTTTCTGCATTAAGATATATGTCAATTCAGTACACAGTGAGAATAACACTATGCGTCAAGGTCATAGGAGTGGCTGCGCTGCACCGTTTCCTTAAACACACGTTCCACAGCAGTGGCTCAGTCATTTGACTCGGTACAGGTTGGTAATGTCTTATAATTGGATTTGAAAAACTAATGTAAAGAAACAAGAACCCCAGAGTCCAAATGGGATATCAGTCTAGACCGCACTTCTAAGAGTCATCCTGCAAATTACCGCCCAAAAGCCTCCACTGCAGGCTTGAGCCAGCATGCAAGCACTCTTCAAAAGACCAAAGTAAACCGGGCTAGGTAAGATTAATATCCCACACAGACTGTGTCAGTCAGGGCTGCCTGCAAAATGACTTGAACCAATACGGTTCCTTTGAGTAACACATTCCAAACAGCTGACATGCATCCAGTTTCCCTGTATTAACACAACAGGATAGGTTTCATGCAGTTAGTTACAAAATACGGATGGCAATTCTACTGGATTTCCCATTATGTAAAAATAGCCCAAATTCAGTCTGAGCCCTCTACATCATCTTAAAAACTGGGTACAACAAACAAGGCAGAGTTCCTTTTTCACTGTGTAGAGCTCAGTGAACTCGGTGACTCAAACTGTGGAACAGTCTCCAACAGTTTAACTCTATTATCCAATTCATAACATTTTCCACATAACAAAAATATTTTTATAAAAATTTGTTGAAATTTATATTCTTTGTATATCTCAACAGAACTTTGCCAGTAAGAAAATAGTTATGAGGATACTTATTCATCTGAGAGATTTTCAAAAGAACTGGTACTTTAAACTAGACTGAACATACTCAACTGTTACATGGCAAATCTCATGTAAAACCTCATTAGGTTTGGCCTAATCTCTCTCCCCTCTCCTCTCTTCTGGCTAAGGCCAAGCATCGGGGGTTTTTTAAATACTTTTAATTCCTAGAAAAAACAACCTGTGTAAGAAAAACAGATTTTAAGCTATACATTTTGCACTCTCACAGGGAACAAAGCACACAGGTACTCACCTGCTTTTCTGCATGATCTGCAGGCCAGCCTTGAACATGCTTTATAAGATTTTCATTGAAGTGTGCTGCTAGCGTAGGTGTTAATGAACAAGTGGGTCGTACAGATGTATTCTGCGGTGCAGGTGTTGAATTTGATGCACTAGTGCTAGAGGTATGATTTGGACCTGGTGATGGGCTTCTTTGACTACTAGAAGAAAGAATTAAAAAAAAAAAGTGAGCATTTAGAAACATATGTAAACCTGGAGAGAAATAAACACTTAAAATTCATTTCTTCCAGCCACAAAAGTACATAAAGTATTTAAACCACAAGTAAATACTTCTGGTAAACCAAACTTGTGCCACTTTTCCTCAAACCTCCTACTTGTACGGGAACTGTTTGAGTGCTACAATATAACAGGGGTTTTTTTGTTGTTGGTTGGGTTTTTTTGGTTCTTTAACTTTGATAGCCTCTCAAGAGATGTAAGCTGTGTCTACATTTTAGTGTTGGACAGGGAATATACACATCTATGTTCTTCCTTCAAATAGCTGCAAACTCAAGATTTTCAATAATGATGTATCAGATGGAGTCAGGCAGGTTTATTCGACAGAATATTGGCAAGTATCACAATAATCATTAAGTACAAAGCCTGATGTCCTGAACTAAAAATATAGCCATATGGGCTTTGAGGAGTATAACCATTTACTAATGCCAAAACACAAACACCTAGGTGACCTTGTGATACTGTACATCCTCACTTAAAGCACTCAAGAGAACAAAAGTATCACAGGAGCAGTATGTTTGTAGCTACCAGCTTGAGTGCTTTACTGGAACATATTCGTGCTGCCTTTTTTCTGGCTGGTGTGTTAACCTGTTGCTGGAGAACAGATGCATGGAGACACATTGGGCTGATATGTGTACTGTGAGACAAATCAAAAACTCTGTGCCTTGGACAAAGCCTTTGACTGTCCTCTTTCAGATCTCCATATGCAAGCAGACACAACGTTTACATTATCTGAATACTACAACAATACACAGCTTTTCCAATTCTACTTTGCAACTATAATTCTTGGTCAAAAAGTTTTCTAACTGTTACTAGAAAACTCTCATGTTGATCTCGGCGCAGCAGTCTTGCCATCCACAGTGCTCAAGATTATGTTCTCTACAAAGTATTCTAGCCATTGCTTTAAGCAATGTTTTTGGTTTGTTTGTTTGTTTGTTTTTTAACTGCATTCCTCTAATAATTACCCTAATTACCCTATCACTCCACTTTACAAGACATTTTTCCTCTCTACCTCGTGATGCTCCTCATGTATGGGAGAGGCCTTCTTAAGAGTTCCTTCTTAAGAATCCCATCTCTTTATAAAAGCCTATTCCTGCTGCAATGACCAATAAAGGTGGGTCCCCCTTAGGTAAATCTTCTGTAAACTGATATGACTGACTAATCCACAAGGACTCTCTACGCTCTCTACAACTACCTGAAAGGAGGCTGTAGTGAGGTGGGGGTCGGTCTCTTCTCCCAAGTAACAAGTGATAGGACGAGAGGAAACGGCCTCAAGTTGTGCAAGGGGAAATTTAGATTAGATATTAGGAAAACTTTCTTCACGGAGAGAGCAGTTAAGCATTGGAACAGACTGCCCAGGGAAGTGGTGCAATCCCCTGGAAGTGTTCAAAAAATGTGTGGATGTGGCGCTTAGGGACATGGTTTAGAAGTGGACCAGGCAGTGAGGTTAACGGTTGGACTTGATGATCTCGGAGGTCCTTTCCAACCTTAACGATTCTATGACTCTTGCACTCCCAATTTGCAAATACTCATCCTCCGCTTCACCTGGATGCTAAGCTCTCTAGGTAAAGAAGTAGGGGTTTTTGTTTCACTTGTATCACTTCTCTCAATAAAGCTATGATATACAACCTGAACACCTAACATTAAGCCCAACAAGCTACAGAAGTTCCCCCAAAATATGTAAAAATCACTGACACTTAAATTTACTTTCCATGTGTCCTGAAGCCTAGGTATCAGGGCCAGCATGAACACTACACTCTCATATTCTATGGATCCAACCACACCTGACAACTGCCAGAGCTGCAGCTACACAGTTCTGCTACGTGTAAGAGTTCATCGCTGTTCTTCAGCTTCCGTATTATCAGCAATAGACAACTCCACTGTGACTTTGACCAGCATCAAAACTGCCATTTGGTATATCACTGTTACTAAACGAAGGATCAGAATGTGGGGGTTTCTTTCCTCCTTGCAAGCACTGCTGTCCAGGTGATCTGATCTTCTAGGAAACCAGAACCTGGGCTGGGAAGGGTATATAACCCATGGTGGGGAAGCTTAGAAGCTGACATTTCAGCACATGCCCTTTTCTACTCCCCCATCCCTTGCAAAAATAAGGCCTCTACACTCTTACTTCCCTTTCCAGCATTTGTTCAATCACTCCCACCACCCCGCCCCCCCCCAAGGGGCTCTGTTCTTCTATTTTGCTAAGAAGAGGTGGGAGCAGTGCTAGTTATCCATGCAAACACAGACAAGGACAGGTCAGGATGAAAACAGTCTGCTCTGTTCTCTCCACCCTTGTAAGGGAAGACAAAGGAAGCAGTAATCTTGAGCAGTACAAAAGAGCATCACTAGCATCGTAACAGTGATGGTACCTCACAGTTACCATGTTCTTTGGCACTACATATACTGAGAAATAGTAGTACTAATTGTGTAAGTACCTAGCCATTACTCATAAGATTATGTTTACAATCCCCCTCCACTGGCAGCAGCTTTTCAACACAGGCCATAATTTCAGTCTATTTCTTAAAACTTTCTTACTACTTGCCTACAAGTGATACAAAGTAATATGAAGAAAAAACAAATTTGAGAGGAATCTTAATTCATCAGCTAACCTACCCCCTTGAGGACTGAAAACATCCTAACGTAATGCAACTGTCTTTACAGTCCCATGCCCAGACATTTATCTGAATCACACACTTGCAAAGAATTACATCAGGTTTCCAAACAAACAGCCAACAAATTAGGTACAGTACACTGCTCTGCAGCATCAAAGACTTTAACCTCATTCCTCTCAGTACCCCCAAAGTTGTTTAAAAGCTTAGAATATAAAAAAAAAAAAAATCATGCAGAAAGATTTTGGCAGGCAGGTTTGTTAGATTTGTATACAATATAAATTTCCCCTAATTTCAGGCAGCAGAAGTTGCAAAACGGACTATATGATGTAACTGTGGGGGGGAGTTAAGGAACAGGTGGGTTGCCCCTCTACAAGGCAAGGCGACCTAGAGACAAGGGACACGAAAAAAGCCAGGATAGTTGGCAACTTGTTTTTGCCTGGGTTTTTATGGATATGGTCTGCCCTCAAGCCTCCCACATGCCCAAGCACATCAGCAGAGTCAGTGCGAGTAAAGTGTTACCTACAGCAGAGGAAGAAATTAAGGAGCAGTTAAACCAACTGGACATATGTCCATGCAACCAGATGGTATGCACCCAAGGGTAATCAGGGAGCTGGCCAGTATAACTCAGATGCTGCATCACCTTGAAGCAGCATGGTGAGCAGGCAAGTTTCCTGATGATGGGGGGTGAGGGGGAAAAACAAACATTAAAGCTATCTTCAAGAAGCACAAGGACAACAACCTGGGGAACTACAGGCCATTTGACCTTAGTCTCTGGGAAAGTTATGGAGCAAGTCTTCCTGGAAGGGGTTCCAGCTACATGAAAGACTAAAAAGCAAAAAAAAGAGCCAGCATAGATCTACCAAGGGGCAATTACGCCTGACCAACCTCACTAACTTCTATGATGAGATGACTGGCTCAGAGGACAAGGGAAAAGCAGTGATGTTGTTTACCTTGACTTCAGCAAGGCCTGTGACATCATCTCCCATAGTATTGTTATAGCCAAACTGTTCACTTATCCAGTCCATTATTCATGCATAAGGTGGGTAGAAAACTGAATGAACTGCTGGCCTCAAAGGTTGCAGTCAGCAGTACAAAGACCAATCGAAAGCCAGTGACTAGTGCTGTCCTCCACTGATTAACACTGGAGCCAATACTGTTTAACGTGTTTATTAAAAACCTAGACGGTGGCACACAGTGCACCTTCAGTGAGTCTGCAGATGACACCTACTTGGGGGGAGCAGTCAATACACTGGAGGGTAGGTTGTTATTCAGAAGGACCTGAATGGGCAGACAGGAACCAAGTTCAAAAAAGGCAAATCCAAAGTCCCACACCTGGAGCAGAATAACCCCATGCAACAATACTGGAACAACGCCATGGAACAGCACAGGCTGAGCGGGTAGAAAGCAGCTTTGCAGAAAAGGACCGGAGGATCCTGGTGGACAAGCTAAATGCGAGTCAGCAATGTATCCCTGTGGTAAAGCAGGCCAAGCACATGCTGGGCTGTGTTAGCAAGAGCCTGGTTGAAGAAAGCAATTCCTCCCCTCTCTTCAGAGCTTATGAGATCCACAGTACCTGGAGCACTGTGTAGCGGGAAGCCCAAAACCAGACAAGAATTAAACTGCCACACCAAAGGAATCAGGCAGAGGACCACATAGATGACTAGGGGGCTGAAGCACATGCCGTGTCAGGACAGGCTAAAAGAACTGGGTTTATTCAGTCTGGAAAAGAGGCGGCTGAGGGAAGGGGACTGAAGGATCTTCTTACTGTTTTTTACTACCTATGGGGAGAGCAGACAGCCAGACTCTTTTCAGAGGTGCACAGCGGACAAAAGGCAGAGACACAAGTTGCAACAAGGGACAATTCTAATTAGACATAAGGAAAAAACATTTCACGATAAGGGTAGTCAAACATTAGAAGATGATGCTCAGAGAGATTCAGAAAAATCACCTAAACAATGCCCTTAGCAATTCAAACTTGCTGGTCCTACTTTGAGTTGGGACTTGGACTAGATCACAACTAGAAGTCCCCTCCAATTATTCTAAATTATTCTATGTTTCTATGTATTCGTACAGCATCAGCATACTGATGGTGCAGTGAAAAGCTACATTAACTAAAGTAGAACTGAAGCATCATCCTCAATGCTTATTTACTGCTTAGTTCTAATAGGATCAAAGTTTCCCTATGAACTGCCTCCTCTCCATTTATCAGCCTGGCTTCTGACTCCTACTTCATCAGTAAAAAATCACACTAACACATCAGAAACATTTCAGGAAAATACATAAAATCTGTGGGTTTCTCAAAAATAAAGTTGTATCTTAATTATGATTAAAACATACTGTCATAAAATATCCTCGCACTGCTATGTTAGCAGCAGGGGGAGCTACAAATGCAGCAATGATGCTTCCAAACTACTGCTATATTTTTAAATGCTTCAATAAAGCCAAATACCTGCCTTCGCTGCTGGATGAATTAAAGACTGACTATGCCACAGGTAACGGAATGCTTCCAGAGAGGCAAAAACTTCTGTACAAGAGCATGAAAACATGATGGTTCTGAACACACTACTAAAAACTATAAAATCTTACAACCTACCAAAAAAAAAAAAAAAAAAAAAAAAAAAAAAAAAAAAAAAGGGATGAAACACCTCCCCCCTCCGGCGGTTTTGCATTTTCTAAGGTAAAGGAAAAATATTCCCAGTCTTTTCTGGAAATCAAGTGAAACTAACAACCTGATGAAACTACTCATTATGGAAGCACTTATTTAGTCCCATTTTTAAAGCAGCCATAATTTATGGCATGTCTTTGGAATCATCTCTTATAAAAAGACTCACTGTATGCCTGGCATTGCATTAATTTCCTAACTTACATGACTCAAATTTTACAACTTTAAAGTTACCAATAGCTATTCACCTATTTCTTAGACAGTGCTTCTTCCCAAACAAGTTAAAAATAATTTTAGCTCCATTTGCTTAAAAATTTAGTAATACTAAAAGCAAAGGAAATATAGTTGTGATTAAATTCTGCACAATCAATCTGTATTTAAGCTGTAGAAAAATGCAACCTTAATTCATAGAGCCTCTTTTTGGACCCCCCATCCACAGTTCAGGTTGCTAAGTTGTTGTTCATTCCTATAAAAAAGTAAAGGGAGTTAGCCCCAAGAGCAGACCCCAATCTGACTGACTGCTTTCACCTACAAAAGAATAATCTGTTCTGTATCAGAAATACCGCCCAGACACAGGAAATCTTTCGCAGATGATTAAATCTACATCTGAGCTGGTCCCACTTAGTAGACGAGGGGAAGGCTGTGGATGTTGTCTACCTAGACTTTAGTAAAGCCTCTGACACTGTTTCCCACAGCATTCTCCTGGACAAACTGTCTGCTCATGGCTTGGACAGGCATACTCTTCGCTGGGTGTAAAACTGGCTGGACGGCCGGGCCCAAAGAGTTGTGGTGAATGGAGTTAAATCCAGTCAGTGGCCAGTCACAAGTGGTGTTCCCCAGGGCTCAGTACTGGGGCCAGTTCTGTTCAATATCTTTACCAATGATCTGGATGAGGGGATTGAGTGCACCCTCAGTAAGTTTGCAGACAACACCAAGTTGGGCGGGAATGTTGATCTGCTGGAGGGTAGGAAGGCCCTACAGAGGGACCTGGACAGGCTGGATCGATGCGCTGAAGCCAGTTATGTGAGGTTCAACAAGGCTGCACTTGGGTCACAACAACCCCATGCAACGCTACAGGCTTGGGGAAGAGTGGCTGGAGAGCTGCCTGGCGGAAAAGGACCTGGCTTGGTTGGTTGACTCTTGGTTGACAGTCGGCTGAATGTGAGCCAGCAGTGTGCCCAGGTGGCCAAGGGGGCCAACAGCATCCTGGCTTGTATCAGAAATAGTGTGGCCTCCAGGACCAGGGAGGTGATAGTGCCCCTGTACTTGGCACTGGTGAGGCCGCACCTCCAATACTGTTTCAGTTTTGGACCCCTCACTACAAAACAGACATTGAGGTGCTGGAGCGTGTCCAAAGAAGGGCAACAAGGCAGGTGAAGGGTCTAGAGCACAAGTCTTATGAGGAGCGGCTGAGGGAGCTGGGGTTGTTTAGCCTGGAGAAGAGGAGGCTGAGGGGAGACCTTATTGCTCTCTACAACTACCTGAAAGGAGGTTGTGGCGAGGTGGGGGCTGGTCTCCCAAGTATCAAGCAACAGAAGAGGAGGAAAAGGCCTCAAGTTGCTTCAGGGGAGGTTTAGGTTGGATATTAGGAAAAATGTCTTCACCGAAAGCATAGTCAGGCATTGGAACAGGCTGCCCAGGGAAGTGGTTGAGTCCCCATCCCTGGAGGTATTTAACAAATGGGAAATGTGGTGCTTAGGGACATGGTTTCGTGGTGGGCTTGTCAGTGCTAGGTTAACAGTTGGACTTGATGATGTTAAAGGTCTTTTCCAACCTTAATGATTCTATGATTCTATGATTTTCATTCATCTCCCCTACACTGAACAGAAGAAAATACCAGTCGCACAGGTTTTTCCAAATCACCTGTTCCTTAATCTTTCATTTTTTGCAAATGAGACACTTCTGAAAGCAACAGAAACGCACAAACTTGTGATGCACCATATACCACTGTCACAAATGTGTAATAATTTTGATACAGGACACTAAATAATACTAATATTGTCACAACATCTTTGATACTAGGCTGTGCACTCTATTTGTGCACTGCCTCCTGCACCTCCTCTTCTAATACCAGACAGTGCTACCTCCATGGCCCCTCCGCTTCAGCGCTAGTTGATAGGACAAACTCAGCTTCCCTTCTCCAGCAAAATGCTGATGCCAAGCAGACCGATGGTTTGCAGAGGGCCAGTATACCCCTAAAGGGAAGGCAATGTGGGTAAGGGTTATGCCAGAGTAGGAAGTCCTATAACCCAAAAGGCAGTGGTGGACACCACAGTCAGGTATGGATCAGCAGGCCAAATGCCCACCAGTATCGCTTCACACAGAGTCCAGGCCATAATGAATGTTTCCAAGAATAAGACCATCTTCCTTAGCAAGATTTCCTATGGGGAAAGGGTGATCAGCAAAGGACAAATGGGTCCATGACTGAGAGCTACTCCCCAAAACCTCACTGCTCCTTATAAAAAGGCCTAGTCTCCTTATTAAAAAGGTTTAGCTGGTTGCCAAGTATAATTTTATTTTCAGTAGTGTAATTCACAAAGATTTAAACAGCACCATCCATAATTACTACACACTGGAGCTGCTACACTATGTCTTTATTCTACCCATACAGAAGAATAAGTTGTAGGTTAGGCATCTACCAAAGATTAGAATCAAGTGTCTGTAAGATAGACAACATTAAAGACTCAAAATCTGACTTGCTTCTGTTTGTACCCTGAAAGTGATCAATATCACAGTGTCTCCAGTAAAGCCAGTCACTGGGACAGGAACACCAAGCAAACAAAAAACCCACCCCTCAAAAAAAACGAAACACAAAACAATGCCCCTCTCCCCACAAAAACCAACACAGATTTGAAAATCTAACAATAAGTTACCACATTGATAGCACGTAATCGAAGGTCCCCTTTATTATAAATCCCAGAAGGGCAGATAAAAAGACCTCACTATTTTATGATCTGGAAAGCACCACCACGTAGCTTCAGGTATGCTGACAAAGAAAGAGTGTTGTTTTTTTGGTTGGTTGGTTGTGGTTGCTTTTTTGGTTTGTTTTTTGTTTGTTTGTTTGTTTGTTTGTTTGGGTTTTGGTTTTGTTTTTTAATATCATACCACACACCTTATTCAGCCACTCTAAAAATCTAGCGTTTAAGAAACGCAACCCTTTGTAGATTTACAGGAATCCATTGTAATGATGCACTTTTTAAAAAGTCAACCTGCAGTCTCCTCCTGCCACAGGTTCCAGGCCATGACTCCATCACAGAAGGATCTTATGGCAAATCTTTGGTTACAGCCCCTGGAACCAATATGATAAAGTGCACAGCATCCTACACAATGAAAAGCCCATCTTCCCAAAAGAAAAATTTCAGACAAGATACAAATTCTAAACCCACCTTGAAAATCCATGGCTAAATGTTCCTATCATGCAACATCTGAATAGGCTGCAATGGTGCCATAAAAGTCTGGCCAAGGAAAAGCGTTTGTGAAACTTACTTCGTTTTTTAATGTTTTTCATTAAAGCAGCAAAATTGCCTGATACACAAAAGTTCTTACTAATTTAAAAATCAAATCACACTACAGCAAGACACCACAAACATCTAACACAGAAAATCACAGAGAGTTAAAGCATTTAATCTCCTAACTGCAGAGTAAGAAACAAAAACTCCAAACTCAGAAATCACAATACAAGAAATCACTTGTAAAATTGGCTCCACAGTGACAGGGCAGAAATATTAACTCTATTTTACTTCTGTGAATGGAACTCTAGTGGTGGTCCTAAAATGGAGAATCTACCACATTAGCTCTGTAACAGAGATATCCGCATCCTTTCAGTGGCAGCAGAGTTAAATCATATGTTCAATAAATAGGCCAAAGAAGAATCCACGAATTGCAACACATACAACATACACTGGATCCAGAGCAAAAACAGAGGACAGCACAGAGTATTTCAATATACCTTGAGCGCTGAAGACTTCGTGGAGAGGCAGGTTCATGACCTGCCTGCTTGTCAGCTATTACCGGCTGCTGAGGTGCTGCCTGTGAAGCTGGTCCTTGTTTAACACCTGGAGTAGCAACCTGGAAAGTTCAAAACTTCATTAGATTTCCTCCACAGTAAATATCAAGTCTAACAACCAGAGGAAAGCACAGAAATTAAGTTACAAGACAGTGGGATTTTTTGATACAAGGTCTTTTGTTGACAGAATTCTTATACTCTTCACAAGGTGTTTTTTAAAAAAAATCATCTCTAGTTCCACAGCTGCGATAGCTTTTTTTACTAAAATAGAAGGAGTGCTTAATAGACATAACGGAAGCAAATTTAGATCCGACTTGTCAAAATACTGCAAATTTATTAGGCAGACTAGTTCAACCCAATTTCATTTTTGACCATATCTTCCATGTGAGCACCAAGCTCATTTTCAACCTCAGAAGAATTGTTCAATATCCAAATAAACATTTTCACTTAAAAAATTAAAAGTTCCCTACTTGAAAATACATTACACAGTGTCAAGAGCAGAATTAGGTCGTAAGGGTATTATAACATCTCTATCATACATGAAAAAAAAAAATTTAAAGCACATTTATCAGTCTGCTACTCCCCCTTTTTAACTGTTCTGTCAGTTCTAAACCAATGAATGACTAAAAGAGTTACTAGTAGCTTTTTTTCCTTTTAATTTGTAGTACACATTCACATTTAAGATATTGATACACCAGCAGTGAGATATAGTCTTTTTTCTGTGAATTCCTAACTACAACAGGATGAAAAGTTTGGGAATATACTAGTGTCTAAGTTACAGTAAATGGAGTTCACGATTTTTTCCCCCCCCCCCATACTCTGCATACCCCTATCCCTTTTAAAGTACGTACAAGAGAGGAAGCAGCTCCAAAATTTATCCCCCACTCTGGAAAATCAACCTAACAATTTTAAGAAAGAGGGAAGGAAGAAAAATAGGGTTTAGGTATCCATAAAGACAAAAACATAAATCAGGCAGCCTGTCCGGCATTTGCTGACATCAAGCTGGTGTAGATTACTAACTAGGTCATCTGAACCTCCAGAAATTCTCTCAGTTTCAGAAACAAACTCCTGTGAAACAAACTACAGACGGCAAGTCATATGGTATCTGCTAAAGTAAACTCAAGACATAAGTTCATTTATTTAAATATACAGCAAATCTTAATGTAATTTCAAACCTACTTTTATGTCTAAGAGGAAAAGCCACCTTTTAAAATTATCATCAAAAACCAAAAAAAGTCTGAATAGCACATGAAAAGGTCATGGTTCTGGAAAGATAAAGCACGATCATTGTAAGATGACTCAGTGTGTTGAAATCAACAGAATTATACAGTTGAGGGGGGCGAAATAGTAGCAGTTCATAAATTAATTTATGAAAAAAGACTACCTGAGTATCTTTATGAAATATATGACATGAAGAACTTTGCTATCGATGCCTGAATTTTGCCCACCCTGTGAGCAGACATTACAAGAGGCTGTTTGAACAGAAGGAACAATTTCAAAAGGAAAGTCCATCAGAGATAATACCAGAGATAATCACCTTGCAGATCCAAACTGGAAAACTAATCAGTTCCTTGGCTGGTAAAAATAAAAACAAAAATGGATTGTAAAGAAAAACTGGGATTTGTGAGATACATGAGTCACAAAGACTCTTAACTATTCCCCATTTTCCAAGTGTTTCAAAGACTCCAAGTAAGTGTACCAGGAACAAAAGAATAACAAGGGCTAAATAAAAAAAGAATTTCCATAAGCAGCATTCTCACTGAGCCTGTCAGGTCTGTGTAACATATGCTTTACACAGTTATTTTGCAGAAATTCGTAAGAGCTTCTAACCCTACAACACAGGCACAGCTAAATAGCAAAATGTGATGCCTAGGATCCTGGAGTCTGTGACACCTTAGATGCCGTATGCATATAGCACACCAGGCAGACATACCAGCTTGAGCTTAAAAGCAGTACAGACACGTTCATGCAGTCCTAAGTAACAAGCCCAACTGTGCAAACGGCACTACAGCGTTCCCAGAGCCAGCCCAAGTATGTGGGCATCTGGCACTGGGCTTTGCTTGCATGGTGCCAGTTCAGCTTTGTCTACGCCTGCTGCGTGGAAGCACCCTAAGCCAATGAGCTTGTGCTCTGGAACCAAGTGTGTCCTGGCACAGCACCACAACTTGATTATGCATCATTTACCTCAAACTTTTGGAACTGGATAAGCTAACCTGACTGATGTATCCAAAGGAGTACTAAAACAGACGTGCTTACACCGGAGCTATTACAACATAAGTTCTCATCTCTATCCCATCTTATGGAATTGAATTATGTGAATATAAGAACTATCAAGAAAGTTCTTTCCCTACTGAACTGGAAAAGCATCTGCTGCTGAACCAGAATTTGTTACTTCTGGGACTAACACACAAACAATTTATGTTAATATTTCAACAGCTCTGTTGTTAGCACCAGATTTGAGGAAAACAAAAACCAAGAAAAGCTCCTGCTGTGAAGCATTACTACTAATTCTGTTTAGCTAATCTGTGAAGCTACTCAAGATACCTAGAAAATAGAAAGCTTTTATGGTTATGACATCCTAGTGTAGTAAGAGTTATAACTTCCTCACAGAGGGATGGGAGTGAAAACTTGCCAGTGTATAAAATAATGCACAACAGTCCATCAGGATTGATGGCATTCTGAAGCAAAGACCTTATAGCTTAGAACGAGTAACTCAGAAATTTACTACACTTAACACTTCGATTGCAACCACATTATATGTGCTTCAAAAATAAACCAGATGTGCAATCTCACCTCATTGTGGTGCAGTCTTAAGGAAAGATGGATTAAAATAGAGTAATTCCAAAATGTGTCACAGTACGCTCATCAAAACATAGACATTACCACTTTCAGAAGAACCTCTATATACGGATGAATAAAACACACAATACCCTCCTTCAAAATACCAGAGGTGAAACCCTGCATGCCAAGTCACTAACTATAGGCAATCACAGAGCCCTGCATGTAAATGGAGATTCTCATATCAAACAAAGCATAAAATAACCAACGCTTTTTTTATTGTTTTTTTGAGGAGTGGCAGCCTTGCTGTAGTTACAACTTACACTAAACTCAGATCAACTCTTCTCAAACCTGCATTTAGCCTTGGAGTTTTATGCTTCTACTGAAAACCTGAGGGAAGGCTTGTGTGTCCAAAAGCATATTCAATGATACAGTTGGTCTACCAAGACAGATTGGCCCTACTTACAACACTTGGCTTGCCTTCACTTTCTCTTAAGGCATAGTTTACTACCACACCACCTACTTCATAGGTATAAATGCTGGCCTTTATACTGGGTGAAAGGCAGTGGGTTCAAGTTTGTCTGTGCAGTTCTAGGAAAACATCTGTAGGAGGAGGATAAATACTAAAGAAGCAAAGTTTATAAAACAAGGATAAATGTCTTGGGGGGGGGGGGGGGGGGGAGAGGAATCCTCCTGAGCTGTCCTTACTTCAAGTTTTCTTTCAGAAAACACTGTAGATAAAGAAGATCCCAAAGGATAAAACTTTAGCAGTGTTTATAATGTAGCTGACGATCAGAACTTTATTTATTTATATTTATTTTTAATTTATTATTTATAAAGTAGATCCAGATCTCTGGGTTGTGGAGACCAGAAGAGATCAACTTCCAGTTACTGACAGTAAACAACTTAAGAATATTCCTTTTCATATCCCAGGATTTGAAAGTGCCAGGCATCTCCCTTCTTTGTTTCAAGTCTGCTGTTTGATAATTTCATTACTTGTCACCTAGCCATGGGATGTGACCACATAGATTCAGGATGCACTCCAAGGGCAGAAACAAAGACAACAAGCAGGATTAGTACACATGTGAGGCTTTCACAATTCATTGTACCATTGTCAATCACAACAAACTGGAAGAATCACTTGGTTTTCGTTGTACCCATGAAAAAATTCAAATGTAAGAAAATGAGGCATTTAGACTAGAATGAGGAATGCAACCTGTCCTCCTGAAGATAAAAGTATTCTTTAAAGGCCTTCAAGACGTAAGAGGTTCTCTTCTGAGCAAAAAATTGAAAGAAAGATGCCTTAGCTAAGCGGGGGTGGGGGTTTGAGAACAGGGATTTTAGGGAAGAAAAAGAAAAAAAAAAAAATCAAACAAGGCTGGTCTCACCCCAAAGTCTAGATTCATGCTTCTTATGCTGATGAGATATCCACTGAGCAACACACTGATAGACTGAGTTAAAACCTGACTGTCTCAATCTTGAAAGAAAGATCTGTACAATGAAGAGACAGGACAAGCTCTCATTGCATGAAAGCAGCAAACCTAGGAGAGGTCCAAATCCTCCTCAACAGACTTCTATTTTTCACAGCCAGAACATCACTGGAAACTGCTATTTTTTTTTGTTTTGTTTTTTTTAAACTTGCCTAAAAGGGACAAGAGTGTTATGCCCTGCAGCTTTACCTATCACTACAAAACTACCTTGAATGTAAAAGGTTACTTTCCACCAGAGGGTGCAAAGCAATAGCTCTGCCTTCAGTCCTCTTCAGTAACAAAATCCTCCTTCATAACAGGTCCTTTAACCCAGTATCTCTTCCCACCCTTGCTCTATAAATATGAAACACTAGTCTTTAAACAAGGAAAAAGAAAAACCCTTAAAGGGAAATTCATCTTGAGTGCCTCTAATTACATCTACTTTCCCCACCTGTACACAGCAAAACAGTCTCTGATCTGCTGGACAGAGAAAGTCAATCAATCAATCAATCATCTCAGCTTCAACTGTATTTATTCCTCAATATCACCACTTGTAGAATATGGAATAGTGAGCTCAGATTCTGCAAAAGACATTTTTCCTCTGAACAGTGACCCATTAGAGGAATCACCACCACCCCCCCAAAAAAGTAAAAAAGACAAGTTTATGTTTTCTACTTCATCCTTATGAAGAACCTTAGGAACTTATTAGTTAGCTTCAATTAATGTTTCCTAGTCTCTGATCCAATTAAGGAATTCTGAATGAATGGGGGTGATGGCGCGCAAAGAGAAAGGGACAATGTTATTGACCTTGCAAACACCTAGAACATTTCTAAACCAAATCTGAGACTACATCTCAACTTCCCCAAGAATTTCTCTCCCATTCTAAAAGTCTTTTACTGGCTAAAGTCTAGAGAACTGTATCAGCTGTTGCCTTTGGAGCAAGTTTTTTTTTCCATTTAAATATGTTAAAATATTGATCTCTTCGTAGTATCTCCAGGCCACATCTGAACAGAGCAAAAGATTTTCTTCAACAACAGAAAAGTGTACTAGAATTCCATGCTAGAGTTGTACTGCAAAAATACAGCCAAGTAGGTGCTTCCCATTGTTTCTCTTTCTATTGGGAAAGATAACATACATATTTTATCATCCTATATATAACTGCTAGCACATGGATATATATAGCAGCAATACTCAGTATTACCTATAATGGTTTCTTACAACAATATGGCATAAATCAAAAGGAGTTTACCTTCTGCTGCGATGATACCGGTGGCGTAGTCATCAAAGGTTTAAGTGGAACAGTGTTAGTCTGAGGCGTGCTTATTCTTGGAGATACATATGATCTTGGCGATGAGGCATCAGATGTTAAAGACATTGGAGACTGATTAGACGGCTGAGCTGTAAAGAAAAAAAGAAAAGATTGTTTTTAATAAAACTGTATCCTATCTTAAATGTGAATAAAATTTTCTTTTTGTACTTTGTGGTATGCTGTATTAGATAATATACAAACATACTCACCTTGAGACAGTTGGGGGGGGCGAACAACTGGAACAATCAAATGTTCAACAATCCTACCTAAAGAACTGCATTTTGCCCAAACCCTCCACTTCTAAAACTTGAGGGGAGGGGGAAAGAGAAGCAGCTATTATGCAATGCTTTTTACACATGGAGAGACTAAATTAGTTTAATTTGCAATTCCTATTTTAGAGGAAAAAGATTTCCTATTTTTTTCGATTTAACCGGAAGAATGCATGAACAGTTTATCTACATATTCACGAATTCTAGGCATCTATCAACAGCCCCCACTGACATTTTAATCACTGGTTAAAAATTAGCATTAGCATAATACTGCGTACCTACTCAATAACATGACTGCATTTATTGTTTTGGTTTAAGTTCCTAGCTTTATTAAGTTACAAACCAGAATGTATTGAAGACACCTGAAGGAATATCTTGCCTGGAAGCTGAAAAATATTATTTACAGAAGACTACAAAGCCCGCCCCCCCCCCCCCCCCCACCAGACAGAATAAACTTTCTTTTAAGAATTTAAGGCCTCCCCCAAGAGTCACAGTTGCACAGTATTACAAAAAGGGTGTTCAAGCAAGGAAGAGTTGTGTTTTATATTGAACATTAAATAACATCTAATTAAGGTTCAGAATAAATTGAGAGGGTCTCGCACATGTTTCACATTACTCATATAGAGTTAGTTAAACGTACAAAGAAAATCCCAAAAGGCGAGACAGAGAAGCGCATTTACTTAGTTGTGTGTCAGCTTCCTGCTCCCCAAGTAACCATTTCTTATCCTGTCTTTGGAAAAAGAAGCCATTCGACATCCTCCACACCAGATGGCCAAAGAGAGGACAAGAGACAGCTTCTGCAAGTTTCAATTGTATCAGCCTTTATAAAATGCAACTGAACAATTTTACGTATGTGAAAAGAAGACTCTGAATACCTTGCGTAGACAGTTGTGCAGCCTGAGAAATTAGGGAAGTGATATTGAAAGCAGATGGTCCAGCAGTAAGAATTTTATGGAGTATAGACTGCAGAGAGGCTTGTGTCACAGCTGCTGTTAGAACTAAAAACAAACATTCTGTTTTACTGGCAGTTCTAGAAAATCACTTTAAACTGTTCAAACTGGCTAAATACATTTAAGCTGCATTTTCTTTCTGATATTGTTCCCATATCCACAATAGACCAAAGAGCCACCTGAACTATTTTTCAATCACTTTAATTCAATTCATGAATGCTTGGCATGTCTAACCAAGTCCTTTATTTAGTAGTTTTATCTTTGAGACATACACTAAAAAAATTATTTCAGAAAATAACCTTAACTCTTCAGCTTGACCTTATGGATCAATAATAGTTCTTGTAAACATTGAGAACATTTGTTCAATTTGTGATTGTAGTAAGCAGAATGGTTCTTTTTTTAAACTACAATAAACTACAATAGTTTTTTTTAAAAAAAGCAGTATCACTTTGACTCACTAAAAGAGATGGGGGGAAGACTTCCTGTTCAAGGAAAAAGAAAAGATCTTTCAAGTTAAAAATCCAGACACTTAAGTGTTTCTTCTTAGGAAAAAACAAACAAACAAACAAACTCTCAAACTTTTTTGTTCTGGGTTTAGCTGTCCCATCCCCCTCTCCTCCAGTAAAAAAATGAATAATTTTCAACCACTTTAAAACTGCACAACACAGGAAAAGCATCTACAGTGAGACCCAGCTTCTGAACTAATCTTTTCAAAAAGGTCTGCAGGCTCTGTGGGATACTTCCTGAACATACACTACCCATGCACAAGACTGAAAAAACTGACTCACTCTGCATCATCTGCACAGTAAGGGCAGTCCTGCTGCACAAGGTGAAGTCACTCTGCCCACATGGACCTGCCAGCCAGGCCCTCGTGCCACCAGAACAATACTAAACACTCTTGTTCCAAGACAGACACAGGTGCTGCTCAGATACGGCAAGAGAAAATGACTAGGAACTTAAATTGGCAGCTCTCTAATAAAATACAGTTGGAGTCTTGACTGGACCTTTCATTTTTTAACACAAACAACCACAATACTCCTACTTTTATAGTCCAGCCTAGTGCACTACAGTTTTAAAAGCTTCTCCCTGGCACAAGAAAAAACAATCACCAACTCACCTATTACTACTCAATGAAGCCATAGTATTTGCTCATTAAAAGAAAGTCAATTGACAGCTTTTCCTTATAAATAATTGTAACATACAGAATAGTAAAATTTTAAGTAAATTAAATAAAGTAAGTAAATTAAAGTAAGTAAATTAAATAAAGACTTTCATGCTTTGCACTTTTAAAAAGTTAAAAGATAATTAACTCTGGGCACTACGTGTAAATTTTTTGCTTCCTATTTGAATCGGTGATCAGTGCCCAAGAAGTTCAAAGAAAAAAATCCCACACTACTTCCTTCATCAGTAAACTGCCACATGCAGACAACACATTAGATAAAATTACATTCAAAATGCATTAACTCTGCCTGTTCTTGCAGCAAACGGCACTATAGCTTGTTCTAAACTTTCTTCTAATAAACTAGGCCAATGTGACAAAAATCTAAGGGATACACCGATTACATGCACAAAATTTAATTTGCTAGCAAAATTACTGATATGCTATCTTTATTCAGAGGCTAACATATTCTGTTAAAGAAAAAAAGTTGATAGGCAACAAGATTTAAGAATCCCCAGAAGTTTCAGTATTTGTGAACACACACTATTAGAATAGCAGCACAAACTAGAGAAAACAAAGAAAACTGCACGAAACAAAAGAACAAAAAGCTCTAACTAAATTCTGTGCAACAGATGAATGCTGATACAGCGATTAAGTCACCAGTCTCAATCAGACTGCTCACATACATCAGCATTTATTAGCTTAACAACCTTAAACGTTACTTGGCTAATTTAAAAGGGTTTAACAGAAAACAAACAAACAAACAAAAACAATCCCCACTTTATCTAGGGATTCATTTATTCACTTTTAATTGAAAGTAAGGCTTGCATTCACTACAGCTTAGTACCCAATAATATACTAAAGTGTGTAAATAAGAGATTACATTAACTTTAAAGAATCCTTACCTTCATTGATTTTGGATATATCTACGCTAGAATTATTGAGCTGCAAGGTGGCTTGCAGTGCAGGCAGCAGCTGTCGAAGGAGATTTGGGTCCTGAAGTAACGGAGGAATTGGTGATTGTGGGACAGGTGAGACAGGAACTGTAGGAGCAGATGAAGCAGGCGCAGAGGCTGGATTCAGTCCAGAAGCAGAAGATGTAGAAGGAGTTGTGCAAGAATGGGATACAGACTTGTCCACAGATGCAGACTCTGAACAGAAGACAGACAGTAATTTTCATTTTCCCCAGTATAACCTGACAACTTCTCACTACTACAATATTCATATGAAATTCAGAAGATCAAATGCTTAACTATCATTACAAGAAAAAAAAAAAAAAAAAAACAAACAAAAATTGAAGATATTTGATATCTAGTGTAATTTAGGCTATTGAACCTAATATTTATTAGGAACATACACACACACACACAAAAAAAAAATCTTTCCACTTCAAGGTATTGGACTGAAAGCTGCCAGTATTACAGATGGGAATTTTTTCCCCCTGATTTTTAGGACAAACATGGGCTAAAAATTCCTTAATGATTTTTTTCTTTTACTGTGCATATACTCATATTCTATGTTTTTACCATGATTCCAATCTTTCTTTGGAAAATATACTATGAACAAAAACCTTATAGTCCATGGACTTTACAGATAGGCTAATACATCAAATTTGGAGGGGAGGGCATAAGCCATACTTCATTTATTCAGAGACCAGACTGCAAGAAGCTACAAAATAAAGACCAAGTCTATCATACACAATCCAGCTACATTGCTCAGGATTCACAGACAGGATAATGAGCTGTACTAGAAATGTAAAACAAAAGCCGTTAACATCCCCACAGCAGAGTGAAAAAACATCTAAAAGTCTATCTGCCCATAATTAATTTCAAACTTCTCTGCTTCTCCCAAAGCATCAAGACCTATATCCTTTATTTTATTAATCTCATTTTAGCAAATATCAACACTTATTATCCACAGAAATGCTTAGTACTTAAAGTCGATTATACTGCATGGCAATTTGTTCTAATTAATGTGAGCTATTTAATTAATTTTAAGCTTGACTTCCAGTTACCATGAGAGTTTCTCCTCCATTCCAGTACTGTGAGAAATTCCTGCGCTGAAAGTATTTCCACTCATTGTAGGTGTACCATCAGTCACTTCAAATATCCTTCCTTTAAGAAGCCTGGACCACTATATTTCAATCTTAGCTTCGCCTTCTCTTATCCCCATTAAACCCATGAGAGACCTCTGCCCCCAAATTCAGCCAAGACTAATACCTCTATAGCACCAAACAGGTTGGATGAAGAGTGGAAAGATGGATATAGATCCAAGATCTCACCCAGGATGCTTGCCCATAACATTCGAAACCTGGATTTTAAACCCGCCTCAAACCAGGCAGAGAATGTCAACTTGGATATTCCACATTTCAGGCAAAAATCCAAATGAAAGCTGAAATAACTGGCTGGGAAACTCTTTTACTCTAAAGGTGTGTTTGGTTTTTTTTTTCTTTGGAGAGATGGTCAAGGTAAGAGGCAGCTGACTTTTGGTAAAAAGAAAAATGAAAATATCTTGATTTAGTTTACTGTGGAAGAATAAAATGCTACAAAATTTCTATAAGCTTTTGTTTTCTGACAGCCTTAAATGCAACTTTTGAGACTAATTTGGAGAAGAATCCTAAAAAAAATAAAAATGACTGAAGTGTATCAATACATAAATCAAACGAGATTAGAAATGTCAGTGAAAAGAAAGGGGACTTCTGCTTCCATGCAGTTACAGTAGAAACAGTTCATAAGAGGTCACAAATACTCCAAAAAACCCCTTTCCAGTCAAGTAGCCGAGAAATCTAAACCAGAAAAAAAACCACTGAAGAATCCAAATTTGACAGCTTGCAAGGATGCAACAGCCACAGCACACGGACATATTTTGATGTTTCAGGCAAACTTCTAAAAGAGGTGGCCTTATCTAGTTACAAGCTCCTCAGGACAAGGGGTTGGCTTTCAATGTCTCTGTAAAGGGACCTGGTCATTTGGCCAGGAGTTTTCGTAAGAAGACCTTACAAAGGGACAAGAAGTGTTACGAAGACTGAAGAGGAAAGAAAACAGTTACAAAATTTTTATATGGCTTTCAGTAACATGTGACTAGGACAGCTGATTAGGTATTAGCCTCCCCTTAAAACAGTAAGTCATTAGTAAAAGTCTGTTATGGAAGTATTACATACAAAATCTTATGTTATGGTGTTCAAAGTGAACTTATTAAGACAATTGCAAGTCAAGACACATCAAGCAAACAATAATCTTATCCTACTACAAAAACACGTAAAATTTAAATTGAACTTGGACCTGTCATGGTCCAAATAAGGACAACAAGATACACTGGCAGACAAAAGCAAGGGAATTAAGCACACTGCGGCACGTTAGTACTTTTATGTACAAGTCTCCTACCCTGCAGTTTTGAGAACCTTACAAAGAACCAAACCAAAAACAAACAACAAAACACCCTAATTTAAAAACAAACAAAACAGGGGAAAAAAAATACCAAAACAACTGCCAGCACTAATTTAAAAACATATTTAATGTAGTTAGGCTTGTCTTCACAGTTAGATTGAGTTATTTTAAGTAAAGAAGCAACCCACTACTGTATTATTAATTCACATAAGCAATACCTGAGCTTCAAACCACACCACCATACCAAAAAGCTGGAAGTATTTTTCACCCATGCTGCAGTTTTGAACACAAAATAAACTGAATCAAAAGCAAACTCGAGCTAACAACACAGTGAAGACAAACCTTAAGACCAGTTCTGGGTATTTAATCACTTCTTGAATAAAAGGACTCAAAATATGTAATACAAAACCACTGAATTCCAAGAGGTCTGTAAAAGTACTTTAGTTTGGGTGAGCTTCTCTGCCACAAAAATACAAACTGAATTACATGAAAACAACACAGTCCAGTTAATTCTTTTAGACAATATGGAGACACTATGCTGTAGCTGTATTACTGCAGGTATTTTAGGTATGCGTTAAAATATATCTGGAAAAGATATTTTTTGTACAATCACCCAGATTTCTCACCTAGAGAAAATGATGTGAAAAAATGATGGTGTCTAACACTAACATTCCAATCTTTTGAGATGGTTAAAATTACAAAACCAACAGTCCAAACGTTACGAAAGAATACACCTCTATGATCATGACTCTCTACATATACAGAGTATAACAACTGTTATTTAACGTCATAGAGGATGCAGAGTTCAATGAATACTCAGAGCATCACTGCACTTCACAAATTAAGTAATTTAAATTATTCATAGTGAAATAAAGGCTATAAACCTATTTCTGCCAAAAAAAAATTGCAAAAAATATTTGTGGAAACACAACTATTTCTTGTGTGTGTTAAGCAGCCTGAATGGCTATTTTCTTCTCTACAAAGGGAAACTTCTTTGTGATGGAAACAAACATGCTAAAAAACATAGACTACGGATTAGTTCTGTATAATCACAACTTTTATTACCTTAATTTAAACCAACCTTACTCCATGGCTACCAGACCGGACACTTGATTTCACAGAAATAAATCCAAGAAATACTGCCGATAAACAAAGCCTCTAAATATCTACACATCCATTTTTGTATAAAATAATTACAAAAGTTTAAAACTGCTTTAATTCATGATCCTATACCGAACTTGCAAGTTTCGCCTTTGAAGTTAACACAGCTCCTCAAAATTCCTCAAGAAGAAATGTTTGTTTCACAAAAATCCTCAGATATCACTCACCGGGGTGTGTGCATTTCCCCTGCTATTTCCACAAACAGAAGCAGAAACTTCTCACTCCCACCTTCTCCTCCCTAATTCCCCTTTCTGATCTGCTTTGAGAGGCTGTTTCATTGTATGTTTTGCCAAACAGTTTACTTTTCAACATTTAAACACTATTTCCTACTTTCCAAAACATTTATTCAGATTTTTAAAAAATGCTTAGAATTATTCAGTCCTGTAATTGTTAAATGCATTTGAAGCCTCAACCATCACAAAATACAGTCAAAAGGAACACAGCATACTGAGAACAGTTAAATACCTTTACAAATCTAAGTCCTTTAGTTCTACAACTCTGATACACTGGTCTCTACACCTGTGTCAACGTAAGTTCACGTTCATTAACAAGCTATCTACAGTATTATTGCTAAAGAAGGCTTCTGATTACATGGCAGTCATTCATAAACCTAATTTGAACCATTAATACATCAATTAGACTAATTTTGAACACACAACTGAAATTTTACAAACAGAAAATGCAAATTTGGTCTGTGTCTTATACAAAAAATATTCTTAAAGATGAACTATGCTGCAAGGCCTGCGAAAGTCTTAGACTATGACTGAAGTTGTCTGCTATTGGACGGGGAAACTGCAGCCTCTTCATTGTCAGCACCAATTCCCATGCAAATGACTCTTCAACCTCACATAAAATTTCAGCTATTATCATGGAAGTCCCAAGGAAAACTTTTAAAGTAATAATAATAAAAAAATCAAAACCAAAAGCAGAACATAGCCCACTGTGATCTTTTGAACTGTTGAAAACTTTGTTAATTAGAATTTATGTTTTAGCTCTTCCTCTGAATAAAATTGGATTATTTTTTTAATTATTTTTTGTGGTTTTAAAAATATGACTTTGCACCAATTTTTCCATCATAAGCTAAGCACAATAAAGTTTCAACTTCTGGAGCTTTTAAGAAAACTTCTAAAAAAAAAATCAATTCGCTTTGTTGCAACAATATGAAAATACTTTTTTGCTTTCTGACCATCATGTAAACAAGCTAATTAGATGCAGCCTACATACAGAACTACAATACAGAACTACACAAGTTTCTGGACCATCAACTTTAATCATATGGAAAAAAAAAGAGCAAGAAATAAAGCCATCCAAAAAAAGGGGGGGGGGGGGGGGGGGGAAATAAAGTAACCAGATGGGAAACAAAAACAACTAGATGTGGAGATTAACTTAATGTGAAGAACTGTTAATTTGTTTTACATTAAAATGGAGCAAGAAAAAAAAACTTTTTATAATGAAAGTAATTTTTGAAGACCGCAATGATTAGGAAAGGGCTTTCTATCCATAAACTACTCTGCTGGGAGTGTGACCTGCAATCGTATCTTTTGGACAAAAAGGAGAGAAGTCTGAGTTATCAGGCAGTGTTCTCTATAACAAGAACCTGTATGACAAAGGTGCGTCTTTGCTGCAGGTTTCACAACGAGGTACCTGAACTGAAGTAAACTGAAAGCTATTGCTTGTCCCAGAAACTTCATGTCAAGTCAGAATGGAAACATTACACTGCCTATTTCCAAGCAGTGTGGATTTTTTAATAACAAGGCCAAGTAATCCTTTCAGAAAAAATACCACAGATCACTTTCAGCAGTTGTGCCACAATGTTTTTCAATTACAACCTAGATACAAGAAGGCAAACGCTCAGCTTCTCAGAGTTTGAGGCAGTGTATTAAAATGCTGCTGAATCTTGCCATTACCAATCTCTGCCCCTCACAACACGAACCTTTGCTCCTAAGCAAACAGCTGATCCGTTAGTGAATCTCATTCTGAAAGGCAATTCTCGGCCTAGTATCTTACAGTTAAAATATTAAGTTATTGAGACTAGGTTTAATGCAAGGGGATGAAAAACTAAGTCTTTTGATTGTTCAGCTACTCTGTTTCAACGAAGAGCTCTTGACACAAACACTCCCACTCCTCTGTTGCACCTCAGTCACCCCATTCTACCTGCTGGAGTCCTTTAAGTACCTGTTGCTAGTACTGCCTCACTCCCTTCTCGCCCACAGTGTGCCAAGTTATTCAGGCATGTTATGTGACAGAGAAGTGAGTGGGGAAACAAAGAGAAAAAGAGGTTATTGCACAAAAAATGCATTTCTTCTTTTACAGTCCTCCTTCTGACAACTAATGTACTAGTACTCCCTATACAAAAGTAGCTTTAAAATACTGCTATATATAGCTTGCTCTTATTCTGCCGCATATGTGGACAGACGATTTATTTCAACAAAGATTTTTTTAAATGACATGTGAATTACCTTCTTACTGTTGACTGGGTAACTCCCAAATTATCAATGTGACCCCTTGAGCGTTCCAATAGCTTTCACTACTGATGCAATCTTTTAATGGAATTAAAAACAAAACCAACACATTCAAAGTCCTTCAAATTCAACACTACAATATTACCCAGTCACTCTATTGTGAGCTTGAGTTGTATCTTTGCTCTGCTAGCAACAGTCATGCACGTGTGCTCTCACAGAGTGCTGGAGGAAAATTGCATTACAAAATTTTCAGAAATTCAATGCCTTATGGCTCCATAAACCTCACCTCTGCTATAGTGATTAAAAAACTACCACCTAGAACAGCTAACTGAACTGCTTGATTTACTGCTAATGATTAAGAATCCTAACACATACATCTGTGCTGAAGTACCTTAAGTGTATAGTGCACCAACCAAGTTCTCTGAGCAGCGACAGTCACATTCAGCTTTTTTACATAATTCAGCTCTGATCTACCAAGGCCACACCAAAATATATAAATATTTAAAAGCAATGCATTTTGTAAACACATTTGGCCAAATGAAACTACAGCAACAAGAGTAACTGGGTTCTCAAATACGCTCAAATTCTTTATAATACAAAAGAAATCCGTATTTTTCCTCATTTGGATTACTCCAATCTTAAAACTTAATTTTCGTAATTTCTCTCTGCTGCCAAAATAAACATAACAGCAATGCTCAGCAAACAAGCATAAAGTACCAGAAGAAACCTGTAACAGTCTCGGCTAGTGTAATTTTTTCTAACTACTGTATGAATTGAGTAATATACTTAAAACTGCAAAACTCAGCCAAAGAACATGCAACGATACCAGGGGCAATGTTAATAACTGACTGCTAAAGACTAGCAAGTGTTACAATTGAGAAAACCACAGGGGTGAGAAAAGGATGAGGAAGAACCCCAGCGGTCACTGACCAACCAGTTTCATCTGTCAGCATCAGGGTCACAACCCACCCAGCACTGCCCTGGCCAGCTTGCTGAGTTCTCTCAGGAAAACTTCAGAGTATTGCTGCACCAGAAACAGAAGTGCTGCCTGATGGAACTCAGAGGAAAGGTGTGAGAAGTATTCTACAGACAGACACATTGTTAAGATACAGACAATACAACATTTGATTCAGCAACTAAATTAGAAATAGGAAAATGTGATGTGCCCTACAGATAAAGCAGCCAAAAAGTAGGAAAAGCAACCCCACACTTTACCTGCATAAAGCACTCACAGTGAGCACAAACAGAAGCAGCGGATTCTGACTGGAACATTCAAACCAAAGGGTAGAGGTCAAATAGTTCCCCAGGAACTCTCCACTACTGCCAGCCATTGAGGGCAGAGGACTACCGCTAACAGCTGAGCTATAGTTCAGCCAGGGATTTTATTCAATCTCCTTGTGGGACTACAACATACCCCTGCAGCAAAAGAGATTGAGCTGAAAAAAGTGTTGTTGTTGGTTTTTGTGGTTTTTTGTTGTTTTGTTTTTCATAGCTATTACTGCATTAAAAAATACACACTAAGAACAGAACTATTAAAACAGTGGTACATATATGCTGGCATAAGGCTGCCAGCAACACATCGACAAGAAGCAAGAACTCATTTAGGCAAGGACTACTGCACATACTATTCAGTCATTTGGACCAAGCTATTTTTATAAGCAAAAAATACAGCTTTACCTCTTTTTAGAAAGAGAGAGGGATGGCACAGCTAAAGAACAAAAAAAGATCAAGGGCTGTTTGCTTTACTAGTGTAAAAATAAACCCCTCAAACTATTTTCCAATTTTACAAAGATACTTTTAGAAGATTGTTTGAACTGAGTGTCTCAGGACAATTTTTTAATTTTTTTTTCATTTTGTATAACAGCTACAAATACTTTTAAATGCTGCATACCCATAGTACTACAGGTTCACAGTCACCTCTGGGAAAATGAGTAACAGAAGCAAACTATCCCAAAACATCCCGATGTACAACACTGCTTCCTCCCTTCTTTTAAATTTAAACATGTAAAATGCTGCAGAAATTATACTGGTCAAATTTCTTATTTAAAAAAAAAAAAAAAAAAGTCCAACATTCATAACAAAAGAAAAAGGCAAGACTACTGAATGTCCTCTCTGAATTATCTCTTTATCATAACATAAGCTGCACTGAATTTTTCTGCGTCTGTAAGAAGAGAGGTATTCAAGCAACATGTGAAAAGCCTAACATTCATCTATTCTAATTCTTCAATCACTTAATAACTTTCTGTAATCCACCCTGTCTGAAGCTCAGGAAGTCTTCTATTTGCTCACAACGAAGTGCCATGAAACACTTAAATCAGCAAGGCAGGAGTCTTACAGAGAATCTATCCATTTAACCCATATAAACTTTAAAAAAATACACAGGAATACAGAAATTAAGTGATTATTTAATATGGAACCATCCATGGTAACATGGATTCTAAAGTAAGATTTATAGTGTCAAGACCGCCCTGTGTGATCCATTTCACTATTCATACCCAACTGTATGTTCTCAAATGAATGTCGTATGTAAGAAATACCAGAACTCCCTGCCAACATTTGTAGCAGTTGTCACAATGGGAAATTCCTTCTATTGCACTAAGATTCAGTTGCTCAATTTAAGTGGAAGCAACTAATAAAGGTACACAGTAAAGCAGGGAAAGAATATGTCCAGTTTGAAGTCTGATCACACACCAAACAGGAATCAAGCACATGCCAGAACTGAGTAATAAAAAGGGTTTTCTTTAAGTGTATTTTAAAGATAGTAATGAAAATAGAGAGGATATGCTAAAAGGAGAGAACATTTAATATGGATGTTTTGCACTGTCATGTTTAAAAGTATCAAATGGCAATGAAAACAGAGGCTGAACCGAAGCAGGTAATTATGTTTTCAGTACAAGAACCATGCACAAACCAGTACACCTTACTTCTTCCTTTACTGTGTTGAATAAAAAAAGGCTTGCTAAAAATCTTCAGTTCCTCTGTAGTTTATAGTCAACATTCATGTACCAGGTCATAAAAAATTGCACAAAGTCTCAAGAAAAACATACAAAATTTCTTTGCATGCACAACCTTCTTACACTGCAGTATTTGCCAATGTATGGTATTGTTTGGATATTTTGGATGGCCAAGTGCACTTATCTCTGTGTAAAAGCTGGAATTCTTTAATAAAGAAGACTGGAAGGCAGGAAAGTAAATGCAGGGTGTAAGACCAATGTCAGACCCGAGCCTTTTTGGTCTTCTTTTTAGCACTGCATTATTCTTCTGTAACTAGACAGGCTTGCAAATATCAACAGGGCAACAAGTCACCTTTCAAAAAAGAATTCAGTGTCATACTAATTAAGCAGTATTGTAAAATAAAAAGACACGTTTATAAAAAAATAAATTACTTTTTCCCCTCCCAAAGCCCTCAAAATAGAATTTTCTTATACAACGTTACTCTCTAAGAACTTGACTATACCAAAGTATCACACTATCACTAATAACACACATCTCCATTCTCACAATCTTCTTGAGCTTTTCTTCCCTAATAATGAAGTAAATCCAATTAAAATATAAACTTCTGAAGAGTCATGAACTATGCACAGTAAAGTCCTGATCTTTGCTTGATGACTCTAAATGTTTCTCGTATGTATTATACGGAAATACAAACTTTCAGCAGCTTTAGAGCTGAAGATCCAGTATATGTCAAGACACAGATCAGAACAGAAGAGTAGCTGTTACAGACATATAGAAAACTGATGCTTTCTGCAAGAATTGCGCTTGTATTTATTGGAAAGTTTGACACTGGCATTCCAAACAGTAACAGCAGTTCATAAAACATAATGGTCCAAAATGACTTTCAAATGCTGTAACTACATCTATGTTAAGAACCCAAATAATGGCAAAGATCCAAACCAACATGAGGAAGGACAAAAATTAAAATACGGCGTACTAAAAATACATCTTTTAAATTATCATTTGAAATTATAATTTACAGAATAAGCCAATAAACAGCAAATATTGCAGTGTCAATTTGAAGTTGTGTAAGATATAGCAAGCGTGGTTTAAGGGGAGATAAACACATCAAAACAGTAATCGGTTTCTAAGCACACACAATCAACAGGAAAAATATCTTTAAATTCTAGAACTAACATATTTTGAACAAACAATGCAAATGCAATGCATCCTCTTAAATACTAGAAGGAATTTCATCAGACATACCTTTTCTCTCTGTTTTCTGTGCAGGGATGGAAGATGTGGATGTAGGCAGTTTTGATAAAGTAGATGCTCCATTAGCATCAAAGGATTTCTTTGGCTGGTGATCAGATTGTAGAGAAAATGGACTAGGAGGAACAGTGCTTGGGGTAGCAGTTGGATGAACCACTGGTTTGATGGGATGCTGTACTGGAGTAGAACTACTGTGAGTCTCTGCTCTTGGCAGTCTGTAGTCTCTGTCATTGTGCCTGCTTGTTTGAGATAAAATATTCTGTGGGAGCATACTACTGGCGTCACTGGAATGCTTGTCTTCCACTTTTTTCAGGATTCCCCAAGTAATGTTGCAATAAGAAAAAAAAGATTAAATTAGAAACTTGTCTAAGATTGCAGTGACTTTGATTAATACAGCTGCACATCAACAACTAGAGCTGATTGAACTTCTTATGATTAAAAAAAGCCTCAAGTAGATCAGCATCAAAAAAGGCAAAATTTAATTTTACTCACTGACAAAATGCATTTTCTCTGACCTTTGCTTGATTTAGAGTTCCGGTTAAGCACTGTGTTTTGATGAAAGGCTGCTTTATAACGAGTGTTACAGACAAGTTAACTTTTGAAGTCTCCTAAAAAAATCTGAATCAAAATCTATTATTTCCATCTTATATTTAGTGTGAACAGATAATTCGTGCCATTTTTCTTTTGTTCATTGAAAATCCTGAACATCGAGTATAATTTAATAGTTTCAAATTCTAGCCTTCAAAGAATTCCACTTCAAGTCACTTGAGTACTACTACAAAGAATTTACTTTCAGTTGAATTAATTCAGGAAGACTATATATTAAATGAGTGACTAATCTGCATTTGTCACACGATCAGAGACTTTAAAATACGCTACACAGGCACATACCAAGCAAATATAGAGTAATTCTTTTTATTGATTCCTAGATTTTCACCTGTCACAAAACAGTTACTGCAATATGCATTTCTGCTATCTTTTTGTAGCATACAGTATGTTTTAGCATATGCAGTATGTTTCAGCATACAAAGAAAAACAGCCCTTCACAGAACTCTGTGTTGTCAAGTCCCAGGCAAGGGGTGGGGGTGGAGATCAATACTGTGGCATCTGCTTTCAAACCACCCTGAGAACTATACTACAAATTCACCCAAACTACATCAGCTTGCAGGAAGAATCTCACAGTTCAACCATTTCCCAGAAAAGACTGACAAAGATTAAAGCTAGGTATCAGGAAAAAAAATTCCAAGTAACAGAAATTCATAGTCTGGGAAAGGCTTTGCTACCAGTACTGGAACGGTAAAAATATGCTTTCAATAATGTACACAAGTCTCCGAAAACTCTGATATCATAATCCATTAAATTAGCTTATTATTTTCAGATGTGAAATTAAGGTTTTAGAAGAGACCCCTGCTCCTCTGTTTTTAAGCTCAGAATATGACATTGGCATGTCTCAATGATCACAACAGTCCAACTACACCATAAACTGTGCAAGTTGTTTCAATAACTACCTCTAAAGATAATTAAATTAGGCAGTAAAAGCTGCAAAAAGGAGGAGTACCATGAAAAGCATTAAGCAAGCATTGTACTAGTAAAGGCTTGAAGCTATTTTAAGAAACAACATTTGGGGGAGCTGTCTGTGTTATCCGCTTTGGCCTTTTTATGTAAAAAGGTGAGAAAAACAGCTAAGGAAAGGGATTTAAAAGGTTTTTTTTTTAAGTTTGGAAAAGAAAACAGTAATGCAAACAAGGCAAGAATATATTACTGTAAAAAAACCACATACTTCCACTGGCAAACCCACTGGCAGCTGTCGCCTGCATCACCTCTCTTCTGTAATCCCTATCTTTTGGAAAACTGTTAACTGACATTTTGCTTGCTTCTTTTTGTCTCTGCTCTCTGAAGGAAAGAAAACACAAGTTAAGTAAGAACTTACATCATCTAATAATATAACACTTTCTATGGGTGAAGTTACATGAGATGACCTAAACTAAGAGCTTGCTGCTACAGACAGGGTAGGCAAACTCCAGCCACTGCTTCTTTACAGCAGTGCTTCCCAAAGCCCCCAGTATACCAGTTCAGCTCATTAACATTGAAAAAAAACCCAAACAAACCACCAAAACAAAACCCAAAAGAAAACGAAAAACCCCACCTCACCAAAAAAAACCAAAAACCCAAACCAACCACACTTCCCCCTCCTGCTCCGGATAATCAAGGGATAAAATAGGTGCCAGAGGTCATGGTAAGGGTAGGAACACAGGAGATTTGGACCACAATCTTTTATAGCAGTAATCTAGTAGATAAGCTCAGCTGCTCTTAAATGAGGTTTAAGAATATTTCTTCTTTATACAATGAAAACAGACACACACATATACCTTTCCAGCCACTCTTTTGGTTTTTCCCATTGTGAAACTTCTGTTCGGCAGTTGTAGTAGTATTTTTTGCCTGAAGAGCTGATGTGTTCAGACCAATCATCCGCAGAATCGTAAGCCTTTAAAATACAAACAGTGTTGGAAAAAGGACTAGAGAGCTGTAATATACAAATTTAAAAGCTTCCACCATTTTTAAAACCACACAGCATCCTCATATGCACCCATATCACGGCTTTCCATTTATACCATCTCTAAATGCCTGTTTCATTTTGATAGTTTAAAGATGTGACCACTATGCTCCTGCTGCATTCTGCATTAGTTTCCTCTGGTTTATTCCCATCAACCCTGAAAAAAAATCTAATAGTATGTTTGGCGGGATACAGTAATATCAACATTGATAACATTAGTTTTCGGCACCTTAAAACTTCCTCAAAAATCATTAATTATATTTTCAAAAATTTTAAGTACTTCACAAATTTATCTATTCTCTTTTCAGTGCAAATTTTAACAAATACCACTCTAACTACTAAGACTTAGATAATAAAAGCAACTAAAATTCACAATGTGCAATGCATCTTAAATAAATAAAATCATACTGTCTTCTCTAGATTTACCAACAAAGTTCATGGAGAATACTTCCCTCTGTAACTACTTCATTTAAATAATCTAGCATTTTGAAATTCAAAACAGGTGCCTCAGAGCTCTAATGATTATAATTAGAATAGTTTTACAACATGTAACAACTGCAGCTCGGGTTTACAGAGTGTTTATAAAATAAAGACTGATGCTGGAAAACTCAGTGAGGCAAGTAATGTACATGCCGCCTGTTTTAGACAAAATGATGAAAATATAGTGTGCATGAATGGGGTGACAGAGGGATGAATACCAATCACAAATACTCACTGCATCAGAAGTTTTGCTTGGATTATTGCTGGGATTAGAAGAATGTGAATTTGAACTATGAAGAGCACTGTGGTTATGTGAATTTTCTTGTGGAGAGTAACTGGTCCCTAAAGGAAAAAAGACAGACTGTTCACCACGTATGTTTTTAAAGAAATCAACCATCTGCATTCTAAGGAGGTGGAAGGGGAAAGGAGAGGGGAGAAGGCAAGTTGTCCACAGCCTGGACCACAGCATAGTTCAGATGCAGAAGTATTTCAGGAGACCATATGCATATTTCTTTTTCACACAGCATAAAGCTCACTTTTGCCTTTCTAGTTACAATAATGCAGTACGTCCCTTCAACAGTCTTACTCTCAAACTTCATTCCACTACAAAAAAACAAGTAGCCTTTATATTTTTGATGGTTGGAGGAGTCCTAACATGTCAATTCAAAAATTAAGAGACATTTAAGTCTCTCCTCAACATTAAGTCACGAAGTTTAAAAGGGTTTAATCAACAGTCTACACGCTTATATACATAAAATCAGGCTTTAAGTTCAGTGGAGCAATGCTGTTTTCTTAACCCTTTTGAGACTACTTTTAAGTGGTTCTAGGTAACTATTTCTGTTTAAGTACATAGATTGAATTAATTTTCCTGCACCTCTATCTCTGCAATATAGGTATCAACATTTAGAATACCAAAAGCAGCATTTCCCAAATTGCCACCTGCTTCAGGCCTTCCTAACAACTGCTTCTCAAAGTAATCCAGTTTTCTTCCTCACTGCGGAAACACTGGAACAGAAAAGAACAGCTGGGAAATGAGAAGGGAGATAATTCTCAACACCTTTTACATCTACATTTGTGCCTAAGCTCAAGTCACCAATTACACCTGAACAGTTCTATTTACAATTAAACAAGGCCATCCATTAAACCCTTTGCAATCTTATTTTAAATGTCCTGCTCTTAAGGCCTCCCATTCCTCAAAAATTTCTAGACAAGTAAAAACTCTCCCATTCTTCTTTATATGATTTCCTCTTCCTAAGTTTTAAATGGCCACATAAATCACACCAAACTAAGAAAAATCATTTTCTTACACATTTCAGGAGAAAACCTAGATATTCCAAATACAACACTCTCCCTGCCTTTATTTTTCTTCTGCCTACTGAGAAGTTTCTAAATACCCAGGGAGACTACATTAGGTGCCACTAGCTTCACATACTGTATACCGATGTAAATACAAAGTGCTTTGGAAATGGCAAAAGCTGTATCTTACGGGCAACAACAATCAAGAACAGTCCACCGACAGTGGGACTGATAGGTGGGAGTGAATGGAGCCATTGAAACAATTTTTTTTTAAGTCTCCTGAGAGTCACACACTCAGAAGATGACTAAATGATATATCATGGTGCAGAATGCGAGAGATTATAATGCAAATTCTATGTTCTGATGCTTCTGACTACACAAGCGTTGACAAATTTACTATTTCAAACTTCTTTCTCCACGCCTCTAACCCTGCAGGTTAGAAAAACACTCCATCACAAAAGCAAAGAGGTACACCATGACTAATCTGTTTAGTACCCTACAAAGGTTAAAGGCTGATTTGCACATGCATGAGTTACTGCAACCTGAACTATCAGTAGCTCTGAACCTTTTCCTACACTATTTTGGCTAAAACCATATGTCATTCACTGGGGGGGAGAAAAAAAAAAAAAAAAAAAAAGAAAAAAGAAAAAAGGAAAAAGCCTTGTCCTCAAATACAGCCTTCCAAAAGCAAGACAATTAGTCCTACACCATAAGTATCCTGCATGCTCAGAGCCAGGTGGAATGACTTACCATGGGGGTAACTTAAGCTTGTCAGAGCAATACTCATCACATGCTTGTGATGCACATGAATAACAACAAAAAAATTGAGCTTCTAGTAAACAATGTGACTTTGCATGTTAGAATATTCCAGAATTTAGACTTTAATATACATTTATAAAAACAGACACATTTAGTTCCCCTAAATATATGCAATAAGTATATTATAATTACAAGACTGTACTCCTCAATCAGTCACACCAAGTGTCTTAATTTTTTTTTTTTAGACACTTATTATGGAGTGAGATAGCTGTTTAATATTTTCGTACTAATCATTCTATTAAGTCTTTATTTACTATATCCTTCCTAAACTCTACTGAGATAAAATCATTAAATTTCTTCATGTATTTCTGTAGGTTGCTTAACGCAGACATTTTAGTTCTTTTCTACTATGAGGTAAAATCATCTCTCTTTTTGAAGGAAAAAAACAAGATGAAAATTTACCAGATGGCTTGTTTGAACAGTTCGATATTAGTCACTTCAAAACTTCAGAAAACACCCATGTAGTTAATTTGCTGTAATCCTGTACCACGGATGCAGTAACACTACACTTTGGTCAGCGTACTCAAGATGTAGTTGGTTATTTTTAAATACTGTAGTGGTCTAAATACACCGCCACAGTCAATCTAATCAAACATGCATTTTCCAAACGTGAATAAGAGCCAACAACGTACATATTAAATCAATAAAATCCTTTAAAGCCAATTCTATCCAACCCATAAACAAGACTCACTCACCCTCAGACTCACTGAGCAGACTTTCAGCCCCCACGTGGTCTAACAGCTCAGCAGCATCCCCTCACCATTTCACACTGTTCCCAGCCGCCCTGGTTCCCAGCCCCAGTACTGAGTCACAAAGCACCTCAGAGCGCGTATCAGAGCGGCTGCAGCCATCACACCCACCCACCTACAGCTGGCCCCAATAGTAGAAACGCCTACTCTGCAGCAGTTTCTTCCTAAGGAGCCCCTGGGCCTCTCCATGCTGAGCTGCAGTCCTCCTAGCAGAACTCCCAGGCTGCACGCCCACGGGCTTGCCCTGAATCAGGGATCCTGACCCACCTCAGCTGGCCTCAGCTGCGTAAAAACTGATCATGGCTGCTCCAGCAATACCGATTGCCTCGGGTTGCCAGGACAAGCTAGATGGGCTTTTACAAGGGCCAACCATAAATACATACCCGATGGTGACTAGGGCAATTACACAGTGTAACTACAGGTGCAGGTTCACCCCCATACCCACGTTTTATTTTATGCATAATACCGCTTTACATTTGGATCCATAACTGAACTTCAAGGCAATGAGCACACGAAAGGGCTGCCAAACTGACATTTGCTGTTGGGAAGCTTCCAAGACCAAAGCAAATGATGCTCTGGAGAACAAGAGTTTTAGGCACTTCATACAAGTTAGGGGCTTAAAGATCACATGCAAACACCAAAACCGTATCACCAAATTAACCACATACTAAAACCTTGCTGCCTCAGGATAAAAAGGTACATACCTGCATAGCAGTCACCTAGGAACTCTGACAACACAGCCAAGCAAGCATTGCCAGCCAGCTCAGGTTGCCAGGGAAAGTTGCTGAAGATCTTTAAAAGGCCACCAACTTAAAATCGTATGCAGAGAGCAATCCGCAAGTGGAGGTCTACCTCTAAAAAGAAGGGGGGTTCCCCTTACTTGTATGCTAGCTTTCACCATTAGCAAAGCCTAACCCTGAGCCATTTTAAGGTGGCTGTGACTTGCGATCAGCTCTGTGTCTCCCAGCTGCATGCCTGGCAAAGTAGCTCATGCGAACAGGATCACTAAGATTAGTCCATATCCCAGTAACAGGCCTGATAAGGTAGACCACACGCTCCTGTACCTCAACGCGTTCCCTTATAGCACTTCTCACCCTTTCCTCGTACAGTCAGACCTTCTTTACTAGTCCCACTTTCTTCAAGAAAGAGGGATAAAAAGACTTGGGTTTTAAATGCTAATTAGTGTATCTTAAGATTTAGCAATTGCAAATATACATCTTTGATGCACCATAGGGAAATTCATACTGTGTTATAAATCCTCCAATTCAGTTACAGAACTCTCCATGGAAATGTTTACTGCACTGTCACTGTGACTCTCCTCAGCTTAATCATTATTTTGGAAGCAGTTAAATCTGGAAAGAGCTATTCCTAACTGGAAGATGGCCAAGAAGGGCATCAGCACTACAGTTACATAAAACTGTAGTGGTGCAACCGTATGAGCGGGCCTTCACTAACACTATCTCTAATGAAGAACGGGTCACAGGACAGGTCAGAGTCAAGGTTAAATTATCGTAACTATCTTCAAGTCTTCCAAACAAAAATCACATCTTCCTCACTAATCCATGAAAATCAGCAGAAAGCACAAAAAGCATGGTTCTGGGAACTAATTCAAAAACCAGTCTGTGACTTAATGCCTACTACAGATCTGAGATTCTGCCACACCAAGACTCACTTGAACAATGTTTTTGTAAGTAGTTTCCAGATCCAAACTGCTGAATCCCAGACAGTCTGAACTGCAACAAGGCTTCAACACTACAGTGGACTTGGAAAACAGACATAACATAGGGTGAAATAAGAATATGGCATTTTGCAACACAGTCAACTTCCTCTAGTAATTATCACATTTAATTAATGTCTCCATTAACACCACTTCAACTCTGTGAAATTAAAAAAAGCTGCAATTCTGAGTTAGCTAAGGATCAGACTGCTCTATAAAAGCGACTGATTTCTTTCCCTTCTCCCCTGCTGTGTTTCAAGAACAAGCTGAAACTCACTCCTTTCCAAAACCTATACACTTATACTAGCAACTACAGCATCCATCTATAACCAGCTAAAGTAAATTTTCTTGTGGCTTGATTAGAAGAGTCAAATACATCACCATGCCATTCCACACCGTCCTCTGGCATCCAAGTGTCTTAGCCCAATTCAAACTCTTTTTAGCTCATAACATTATACAGTATCATAAACCTAAAATCTTCAACTGAAATGCACAAATCAGAACACTGAGACACATTAGAGCTACCTTCAAAAGATAATCTACAATCCAGATCAGCAAATAGAAAAAAAAAAAAAAAACAAACCCAAACACAAGCTATTTTTCATCCTCTTCAAACAAATGCACACTGAGAAATTAGACAGTAAACAAGTTCACATGCCTCCACTCACACCCAAGATTTTAGCCAGGCACAAACAGTAAAATTACAGTAGTTGCAGCAGTATAGTGTCGCACTATACAATAGTTAACTTTATGCAGTCCAACATAGATGGAGCATTTATGTTTCCTTTTCAGTCAGACAAATACCTCGTTAATATCCTAACTCTCCTTCTGTCCATAACAAAAAGCGTCAGCGCAGATAATACAAAGGAAAGTTTACAAATGCTCACCAGCCGGGCAGGAAGCACCAAACATTCTCCCTAGCAATAACGAGTGCTGTAACTGGAACTCAAAGGCAGTCCTCCACTTCACTCCCTCCAGAGGGAACAGCAATCCAGGATGGGCTCTAGGACAGTCCTCTTTTCTGTGCCCAGAAACCAGGCATATGGAAAGAAACACTGGGCAGCAGAAAAGCAAGGAAGTTCATTCCACTTGTTTCAACTCCATGCATACTGTTCTATGACTCCACATTCCACCTCTTAGCTAATATGCAATCAAATTCATTAAACTAGAAACAATATTAGAAGTTGAACTTCCTGAGCAGAACAAATACTGCCCAACTGACAGACACTAATTATTTGTTAACAGAGAAGACTTAACAGGCAAGATAATTTATGGTAGTGATATTTTATGGGGACAAATAATTAAGACTTGTTTGAACAGTGAAAACGATAGAAACTTATCTGGGATAAGCCTAAATTAAAATGTCTGAAGTGTATTTCAACCAACATCTTTGTTAGTTCAGTGCAAATCTTTGTGCAGAATACCTTCTGAAGTTCTGCATATGGGAGGAAAAAAAGTAACACAATAGGAACACAATACCCAACATCTCGGCAGTAACTGAACAGCCTATCATGGCCATTTTTATTTGCCACATGTAAAAGTAATAAGACAAAACACTATTTTTCTTCACTGCATTTTCATGTGGCCTGCTGTATTGAAATAAAATATGGCTGCCTTCCATAAGCAACTAAAAGCATAAAAACTTGCAATTTTTCTAGCAGAGCAATGGCCTCAGAGAATACACCAACTGCGCAGTAACGTTTTCCAGAAATTCATAACATACTAAGTTGAATGCACAGTGCTCTGCCAAAAGAAAGAAAATCTAGCCTAATCACTGTACTGCCCAACTGCCCAATTACATACTCATTATGCCCGGCCCCCCAATAAATGTTTTATACCAGTCAACAAGTAGCTCAATGAGCAAAAGAGCTTACAAAGCCTCATTTCTTCCCCTACCCTCCTCTCTTACTGTCTCTCTTATCCAGGACAGGAAAGTCTTTCTGGTTTGTAATGTCTGATTCACGGGATAATCATCCCAATGTAAAGAAGTTTTCATTTTTTTCTCCAAGTTTCTCCAAGGCAGTAATAAAATGGCTCAAATTAAATTCAAACTTCTGCTTCTCACATAACAATTTAGTGATTTACTACTCCAGCAGCTAACAGGCAGACTGTTTTCCTAGGGCTGTACTTCAGTCTAAATGGATGTAACAGCTTGGGTCGTCCTCACTGGTACAACAGACAAACTTGTTTTTGTCCAACCATCCCCTTCCAGTTTGCTCCTTTCCTTGTTACAGCTACAGCAAAATAATTAAATAATTTTGGGGTTGTTTTCTTCCTCCACCTCCCAGTAGCATGAGAAATCACTTTTCAACTTATACATAACTTAGAAAATGATCAGGTTCACTGAACAAAGTCTACTGAATCCACTGAGTTTCTGGAAGATCCAATACTCAAATGTCCCAAGTCCTATCCTTCAAAAAAGCCTAAGGGATGAAACATGCATTTCCACCGCACTCTAGACAAACCCATACCAACTTTCTTCAAAGAATAACGGATTATTGGCAGTTCCCTTGAGATCTCAACCATTAAAACAAAAATAAGCAAAAGATTGGACAAATCATTTTACCATCAGTGTAAAAATGTTTATTATTTACTTCTGAAGAGCAGTAAGCAGTACCATTTGAAAGAATTTGCCTGTTTCTCATAAATGAAGGCAAGTTCCAACCAGCTGCTAAACCTTTCTGATAAGAAAACCTTAGAAAGACCCAAAGGTTACTGAAGTAGATAACTTTTAAACAAACTGAAATCTACAAGTTGAATTTCCATGAAAATAAGAACTATAGGTGGACAACAAATTCTACAGATTTACATTTGCTATTTCCTCCCTTTGGGTTCAGGTCACCTAATTAAAAAAAAAAAATGTTAGCAACATCCTCAACACTGCTTAACATCTCTACTTTGTTTGAGATCAATCGACCTGAGAAAGCAGCTGAAGCAATTTTACCCATGGAAAATATGAAAAAGTACCATGAACTTCAGCAACACAGAGTCATATCCCCAACCCTCTAGCTCATGACCCCAGAAGATCTCAATGGATTAAATAAAAAACAAACTCCCTGCTACAGCATCACTGATGATGGTCAATTTTAAAGTCTTTTTAATCTTGCAACACATATTAACGTTACCACATTTGTATTAAGAGGAGTAGGATATTCCTCTGAAAAGAAGCTAGAGGTAGCTGAGAATAAAGCCAAACTATGTTTTCATTCTTGACTGTAGCTCAGGAAACATTTACATCTCTAATGCAGTGTAAGAGAGTGAACAAGAGAGGTTCTCCTGTCCTCAAACAGGAGCTTCATACAGAAAGGGGCTTTTTAATTGTTATGACACACAAGGCGAGAAGCGTTAAACTGACAGCCAGAGTCCTTACCACAAAGTAATAATGATGTTACCTTAACTCCAGCGTGGATCTGCACAGCATACGGGCAACAGACTGAATTTCTCCCTTCCAAGCCCTCCCCAGAAATATACCATGAAACTCAAATGAACAGCCCTCCCATGAACATAATGTAATAGAGTACTAAGAGATTCAAGTTCGGTAATGGAAGTCTAACAGCACTGCAACGATGCACTACCCTACCTCAGGCAACAATACTTCCACAACCCTGATCAACTCGGAGTAAGCAGAAGACTGTCTGCCACCAGTTCGTGTCTCAGATTGGTCTAATACCTCCTCAAAAGATAGCAACTCCGCTACATAAATACAGCAAGGAAGGTGTGAACAGGGTTTCAGGTTATGTCAAATAAAGTATATCAAGGTTTTTAAACTGGGTCATAAGTAGAAACTAACTTTATGGCTGAGCACCCAATAATAAGTAGTTACCACAAAGACGGAAACACTGTTCACTTTAATAGAAAACAGTGTGCGTAAAACTACATTCAGCGCACGTCACAAAAACAACGTTTAACTTCTGTCAGATCCCCTGAGTCTCTATTTCTGCAATCACCGATACACATTCATGTCAGTAGGTAATTCCAATTTTACAAAGTTTTTCTCTCAATACCCAAGAAAAGAAAAAACTAGAGAACTCAAGACATTTCTAAAAAATGTATTAGTCATCTGGGGTATTTTTAAATTATTACCAATAGGCACATGCACAAATGCTTTCTGAAAATTAGGCTTAAGGGTTACTAAAACTGGGTAAACAAATCCCTTAATATTAGGGGGAGGGGAGGTGCATCACAATTTTTACTTTTCATTCAAGGAGCTTCCCAAAGAACATAAAACAAATACACTGGAGGAAACACTGATGTTTAACAACGTACTCCTCGGTGACATAAGATGGAAATTGCTTAAGTGCAAACACTTTCTAAAAACTGGGTTTTCCGTTGTTTCAAGGTTGCAAACAGCACAGTAATACTATGAAAGACTGATACACCATCAACTGGTCATCACTGACAAAAGTCTGAATAAAGTAAATGGTCATGCAAAACAATTTCTGCTTACAAAGGAGAAAAAAAAAAAAGCAGTGGCCAGAATACAGCTCTGAGACTACTCCTCCACTTTCTATGTATCAACAGCACCAAATTAGTATTGAGCAAGGTATGACAACTTAATCTCCCTGTCAAAATCCGCTGAGCAAAAATAAGATTAAATAAGAACAAGGCCATGTTGTGTAGCGACTCTCAATTTTCTTTTAATGTTTTGGGGATAGTTTTTTGGGGACAAAGAACTTTAAGCAGAAGATTCTGTGAACACAATATTACTTACAAATTAACTTGCAGAAAAGTTTCCATTATTCAGTTGAAAATAAGATGAAGCTCCAGCTTTTTCTGAACATAGATAGTGCTATGCAGTGGCAAATGCTTGCAACCTTAATCCCATCTTAAAAGTTTTCTTCATTTCAATTGAGCGTGCACCATTCAGAATCAGAAACTCTACAAGTAACGTGGTGTTGCAGAAAGTTTTAAAAAAGGAGTCTCTATTACAAAACACTACCGCAATCCTGCAAAAAGGTTAGTCACAGACATAACTATCACACTTATATCCCTAATAAAAAGGTTGTGGCAGAAGCAATGCCTAACCACCTTAAAAAAAAAAAAGGCAAGAACAAAAAAACCATTGCATAGCTCCCTTCTTAACTGTGTCTTAAAAACTATTAACTGTAAGTGGCATTATCTCAAATTTGTATCTCAAGATACATCAAATTTAACTACCCTCCAAAGGCATGCAGAATTTTGTCTCATTTAATTCTATTCTATTTTTATTTTGTAGGGTAACACAAGAAAGCCTTATTTGTCCTCCAGTTACTTAATAACCATATCTGACAAGAACCAAACTCCACTTCAGTACAAGCTCACTGCTTAAGTGCTATTAATATTTGCCAGTTGAAGAGAACTTTGCTTCTCTTCTAAGACTACAGCAATGTCCATGAATTTTTTTGTAACTCATCACAAATGAGCAAGCTAACTTGAAAATATTTAGTATTAGAAGCAGCAGTTGCTCAGCAAACTTTTATATGATAACTTGTGAAATGATTAGGTTTAGACAAACTGCTCTTTCCGTTCAGGACATGCTATACCACATATATATTTATTACAGTATAGATATGCAACAAGTATAAGGATTTTAATTTTATGCTTATTTGATCTTCAGCTGGGAATTGTTTTTGAAAAGAAGAGATGCTAATAACATTCTGAAAAAACCAAGTCAAATCAATTTCTGCCATGCAGAAGTTGTTCACTAAAAGAAGGAATGCTGGCCCAGGGCTCAGGGCAGGGGGGACAGCAAAGCAAGAATCCACCTAAGAATTAATATATAAAGTGGTGGTATTTTAATACAATGGATGCACAGCCTTAGTTTCAGGCTGGATGTTTAGCATGGCTTAATAAAGGTATTGTGCAATAGGGTTTTCAAATATCTAAAGCACAGCAGGTGACAAGACAATTCTTCTCTCTTCCCATTAAATAATTCTTAAATATACACTGAAAATTCAACCAGTCTTTCCTGGAATTTCCTTTCTAGAGGAAAAGTATGCCTCTCCACAAAAGCTAAAGTTATGTTTAAAAACTGAAAATCTATTTTACAATTGTCTGGTTGCTTAAGTGTCTCATTTTATTTCCCTAGTTAAGTAAACACTCTCAAAAGGACTATACAGAGACTGCAACCATTAGTATAGGCTGTGTTTTGCCAGTAAAAAAGGTTAACTTTACACTACTTGAATTTGAAGAGGATCATATTATTTCTCATATTAAATCAAGTAGAAATAGTATTCTTTCAAAAGAAATGAGCTGTTTTGAAAATTAAGTCTGTGCTAACCTGTCAGCTGCAGGTGTCTGAATGAGCAAACTACTGAAACTACTTAACTAGAAGAGATGTCAACTCCTGCTGATATTATTCAAGGGGGATTCCTGAGCGAACACACCATCATCCAGAAGAACATAATTATGTGAAATAAACACAGCAGAAAAAAAATAGGTAAAGCACATTACCTAATTTGTACAGAAGAGTTCATGCACAAATGTGCATTATTTATAATTATATGCCTTAATAAAAGAAGTATTCTTCGGGTTTTTTCCACATTTAGCAGCGAACAGGTATGTTTGAAAGATAATAAATGAAGTGAGCACAGCAGATCATAATTTCCTTTCCCCATCTTTGCAACTGATAGGTATGAATAATTTATAACTCTTACTCTAACAAACTCAGTAACAAATCTACCTAGGAAAGCACTGAGGAAGACTGTTGGTTTGGAGGACATAAAACAGCATGGTATTTAAGAAATCTAGGAAACCAGGGGAGAGGAACTAATCTGTTTAACTAGGATGGAGCTGTAAATATTGCTTCTTAAAAATATTTTCAGAAAGCCCAACATGCCTAAATATATCAGATTTCTATGATAAAATGGTAAAATACAGAATGTTTCTGTTCCATAAAAATAAACTTAAAAAAAAAAAATTCATCTTACTAGGCATACTGAAATTCTTACAGCAACAGCTGTAACAGGTGTGAAAAAGGGGCAGGAGGGATTTGTTTGAAAAGTTTAACTATGCTGAGATCTTTTCCATAAGAAAGCACCAATACTGGCAATTCGACACAATAACTTAGTTTGAATCTAGTAAAGCCTGATATTAACATGCCCATTACTATGGATATTTTTTCAAATTATGTTTTCTTTTAACAAAAAGGCCAATCTTCAGATTCCTGGAATAAGCAGATTAAAGAGCACTACTGTCAAAACCAAAATCACTGAAATCTCAAATCTTTAGGGACATTACAGAACAAATTTGAAGCTCTAACTTCACTAAAACAGGCCAGAAATTACTCAAGTTTTTACTAAAAAAAAGACATATTTTAACAAACATTTCTAACTATTAGCTGATTGCATTTTGTTTCTGCAGAAATTAATGAGCATGTTCACAGTTTAACTTTTCACAAGCTTTTCTCTGGTAGACACCTTCAAGGGACAATAGCAAGTACTAGTAAATTCAAGATGCATGGTATTTGGGATGAAAAAACACATACAAAGATGACATAGCTAAATATATTTTCTTCCTCTTAATTTATAAAAGTGATCCAACATCATTCCCCTTTCAGGACCCACTCGGTGCGAACTTCTATTAGCTAAGCTCTATAAACATGTAAAAGGAGATGTGCCTCCAAGCTCTGTTCTTCACCACATAAACACAGCAGCATTCGGCGTTTTAATCACCTGCCCATGGGGAGGCACAGATGAGCCATTTTCATTTGCACTTTGAGTAGCTATGTCAAATCAACTCTCTAAAAGTAAGGAAATGGTAAGAATTTCATGTCATCAAATGAACTGGACCCACAAAACAGCCCAAACAAACAAAAAAACCAAACAAAAACCAACAACCCACAATGATTTTATGGTAGGAATTTCCTGAGCCACAAAATCATATGCCTTCAACCAGTACCTCCTAAAACTAGGGAAGGTACGAACTGATCAAACACAGCTAACATTTTCTAACCAAACATATGAAATGACACACTGCTTTTTCTGCATTTTTTAAAACAAACATTACAAATATCTAAAAATAGGAAAATGTAATTTTAAAAATTTCTTTTAAATTCCTTTGTATATTCTCCCCAATAAGAAGCTGTACCAGTTCAACCATGATCAGGCTTTGTTATTATTGTTATTCAAAATGTTAGTAAAATTACTGCAAAAAGGATCTGTGACCAATTTCCATTCAATATTGGCTTATTTAAGATTTAAATAAAACTGGTTTAATCTTATATAAGCAGAAGTAACCTAGTTTATCCTGCTTCTCATCTTATCCTGTAGCCATCTTAGTCTCCAAGCCCAGATCTGTTTCTCACATTCACAGCCAAAGCTAAAGCTAAGGACAGGAATCAGAAAAAATGGATAGCAAGGAACCAGATGTCACTGTCAAGCCTTCCTCCTACGTCCAATTAGCCTCTCTGCTTCCTTTATGGTCACAATGAATTACAAGAAAAATATCCAGATAGGTCAACAGACTTCATATGGAGGCAAGAAAAAAAAAGACCTAACTACAGTTTCATTTGGTTAATTCACTGCGTATCTTGACTTTATTATCTTATGTATTTGAAAGCTGTCCCAGTAAAGACTGCTGACTATTTAAAGGAAAGCTTTATTTAATAAATGTTACAAGTTGTTTCTGCCTCTAACACGCCTCTTCAAGAAGTTCTGCAACACACAATAATAATTTCTGTTGAGCGAAAACTTCTCTATCAGAATTCAGAAGAAAATAGATTCTAAATCTGTTTTAATTCTCAGTACACTTAAACTAAAGCTTTAATTGTAGTAAATAAGAAGAAAAGATGTGGAAACAGAAACAACAGAATTTCATAAACCTGAACCAGCTTTTAAATGTAACCCCATACTTTTGGGGAAGGAAAAAAAGAGAATTTGAGCTTCATTATTCTCTGAATTCACTTCACATTATCCTGCATAAACAACGAGTCTAAGGAGTACAGCATTTCTCTATCCCAAAGAGAAATCTTTATCTACAGAAGCTGTCAATTATTCTCCAACTTTCATATTAACAAATATAACTTTGCAATCGAATGTATGCTGGGAGGTGGTGAGGGGGGAAGGGAAAGGCCTTATAAATCACTCCAGAAAGCATGTGCGACAAGCATGTCAACCTTTCTGTAACAAGTTCTTCTGGCAAAGAAAACAAGAAATTTAAGAAGAAATCTACCTTCTGTCATATGCAAATTCCGCAAATCTAAAACAGCAAAGCAATTTCAAGGTACTGTCCAACGAGATGAAGCTGTGTAGTTATGGCCAACCAACTAAAATCTAATCTGGTAAACATATATATCAGTGAAAGAAATATCAAAAACCTGATAAAGCGCAGAAAACTTAAAACTGTACCAGTACAGAAAGCATCTCCAAATACTGAATTCTACTGCCAAGAGATACATCATAGTTCCACCTGACCCCACAACAGCTCTCAAAACAACATATTCTCAATGACCCAAAATCCTACAATGCAATATGAAACACAGTCACAGGTTCATAAACCTCACATGCCGTGAGCCAAGATCAGTCACTTGGGGGGGTATCACAGGAATGCTACTTACAAAGTTAATTAACAATTTTTAATCCCTTTCAATTTGAAGTCCACTAATCTAGAACACTTAAACTAGAAATATTCACACTACTGTTTTATCTATCAGTGGACCTCTGACCAACTAGTTCAACTTTCTGCATGAAACAAACCTTAGAAAATTGTCTTTAAGTCATCCAGTTTCAAAACTTCCACCCCTGCAAAAATCATCACAATAAGTCACTCCAATCGTTACTAACAACATTAAGAATTGTGCCAAAGTTCTATTTTCTGAATATTTAGGTTAAGCTAACTGGATCTTGCACCTTTGTTTGCTACATTCAAGAACGCGTAAGTATGCCATTTCTTTTCCCTGTAAATATTAATAAAAAAAAAGCCCTAAATGTTTTCTTTGTAACTATACCAAGAGCTCTTCAAGACTCTTCTTCTAATGCACGAGTTTCACTTGCAGTCATTTTCTTGCCTCTTCTCTGAAAATCTGCAGTTTTGCATACTTTCTGAATTGTAAGACTCAAAACAGAGACCATATCCCAGTAGCTGTCACATTAGCACTAAGAGGTAATCTCTCTAGTCCTACTTGATATTCCTCTGATCATATATCTTTTCTGGCTAACACTGCACTCAATACTTATGTTCTTAATTGTGTGCAGGTTTCATGTCGGTTTTAAGAGTCATCATTCTGCACAGTATCTACTTTCTGCAAAGTCTTTCATTCCTTCCTGTATTCTCCTTCCTGTAACTTTTTACACAGTGGACCACTTTTACATGTTCCTTAGATTAATTAGCATTTTCACTTCTGCATAACTTAACTATCTCTGTACTAGTGAACAGTTTTTATTATTTGCCATTCAGTCTCAAATTACTGATAGTGTATGAATGATCCTACGATTTCTTTCTTGAAGATTAAAAAAAATGTTATCACTTAAGTCCAAGAGCAAACCTATGCACATCTAAAAAAAAAAAAAAGTAAAAAAAAAAATTCGACTCACTTGATGATCACGTATGGTTTTGGGATCTATCAGTTACCAGTTTTTGATCTATAAAACATTACTATGTAAACAATGTTTTCTTAGTTAAAGATCTCAAAATATTTTACTCAGTGGCTAAGAATCACCTATTTCATGTCTACCCAAGATAGCAGGTCAAACAATTTAGTTGACATGGATCAGAAAATTAATGACAAAAGCTTAGACAGAAAAAAGACCTCCTGAAGATTCCTGCTGCCCCTCAGACACTGGGAATTTAGCTCTGGAAACTAACTGTTCATGTTTCTGACTGCCGTGCCATTGTCATGAAGCACTTCAATACTGCATTACATCTCTTTTTTTGAGTGATGACAGAAGCAGGATATTAACATTTTTATCATACCTCTGCTGTAGATACAAAATACGTCATGTTTTAAAATTAGGGCAGAAAAAATTACAACATTAAACTTCAACATACTGTTCCTTCGCAACTCTTCTCATTACAGTAGTCACAGTAAGGAACAGAATGATTATCCCAAAATAGTATGGAAGCTAATCAACAAAGGTCTTTAGGCCTCTTGTCTTCCATCCGTTTCAAACACAATATAACATCGCTGCATGCATGGACACATAAGTCAAGGGCACAAAAGCTTACCAGACATCTTTTAACCCATCGGACAAGAAGAGTGAATAGCGTGGTCTCTTGTCAGTCATCTGCTCAAAAATTTATCTCCCTTTCCAGTAACTTGGAGGACAGACTTTCCAGCGGGACATTATTCTTGCCTACTGCTCCAGAAGTCTATTTCTAGTCAGCAGGCAAATACAATTTGTGCCTTAAAACACACACCTCGCTTCACAAGCAAAAGCGTATGTAGGAGAATTCCAGGCTATTTCACTGTTTTGGGGTTTTTTTGTTTGTTTGTTTGTTTGTTTTTTCTGTTGAAGGTCTGAGAAAAAACTTTCTGCAGCAGGGAAACAGGCGAATATGAGATTCAAGAGATGGCTTTGAATAATTTAGAAAGTGTTTAAAATTTACAGGATCAGCAGTTTATTTTAGCAGCTTACACTTCAGAAATTGATGCAATTTTGTTCCAACAAAATTTCAATAAATAAAAGTTTTATCCTACGGTATAATTCTAAGACTACTCCCTATGCATACAGCTGCAGGCAGAAAGCTCTGATTTCAGAAAAGGGATAAAATATTCAGCAAAAATCTGGTAAGCCACAATTGCTCTGGTTAGTATTTTTTAATAAGCAAAAATACTGAAGGGATACAGGTTCATGTCAAAATCTAGGCATGAATTCCCTGTACGATTAGGCTAGTGCTTTCAAATGGAAAATCACACTACTTCAGTAAAAAAGCAAACCTGCACAAAATGTGTAAAACAAGCAAAAGAAGCCCAGAACTAAACAGCATTCTTTTACTACTAGCGAAATATTATTGGGACAAAGGAACAGCTAGTGAACTTACATGCTTTTTCTATGGCAATTTCATTGTTAAAAGCTAGAAAGTCTGTTAAAGGTCTTCCAGAAAGGAAATAGAATCTTCTAATACCTTAGTTACAGCAGGGAACACCTGCAGTCAAGCACAACAAAGTGTGGTGACCCCTTCATAATTCAAGAGAAAACATTAAGAGGATAACAATCTTACTTAATATAAAGAAATGCTTCCCTCTTTTCAAGCACTACATTTAAGTTCAGAAAGGATTCATTTTTACACTACAACAAACTACTGACAAAGCATAAGCCTAGAAGCATCAGGGTTGAGAACTGCCTTTCATTGCCAGCAAAATTTTTTTTCCTTACTGAAGAACTATATAAGGAACGATTTCTCTGTACATTGAGAGGTTTTTCCCTGGAAATGCCTATGAAAGTGTATAAAAGCCTGAGTTCATAAACAAACGTAGTTAACACTGCAAGTTGGGTGCCATTAAACTACTATTTTCCACAGCAAAGTTATTACAGCATCACCTCCTCTCTCAGCCAAAATAGAGGCAGAGCTTTCTCTTCTAAATTCCGCATAGTTTTAATGATACTTGGCTTACTCGATACTTTATACATAATAGGTAGAAACAGCAGGGAAAACAAACGTAAACTGTCAATAAATAATATTTCTCTTCTTAGAAAGCAGCCGTGTCCCCAACAGTGGTTAAGGAACTAACTTTAATCAGGGGCCATTAAAGAATACATAGTAATTTCAGTAAAAAAAGCTACATAATTTACAAGTTGCTGTCTTTACTATGGCCTAGCAGCAGGCAGCTCATCAGAAACAGTTTTCATTGCTTCTTTTCACCTTCAGAAAAGCAACTCAAAAGTACAAGTTTAATAGGCTGTATATTCCATTTCTGCAAAGTCAGAGGCTAGAAGCATACGTTAAGAAAGCATGATGCTAAGTAAAAATCACCCCCTTATGATTAGCTTATGTACCAAAGATAAGCAAATTTAACAAATCTTGTATATAGCCAGTATTTTCCCTTTTACAAAGCATAAAATAAGCTTACATACAAAAGCTTATCAGGTCTAGCTATTAGACTGTCTTGAACATATTACACTTACAATCCAAAACCTAAGTTTATGAGTTCTTAAAACACTTAAAAGATACCTATTTCCTTAAACAGATCAACCGTAAAGGGAAACCTTCAGAGGACCTATTTACAGATCTGTATTTTATATAATAGCAAATAGAAGAAAGTAAGAGTAGTAAGTGAAATTGGAAGTTCCCAATGTCAAAGTCCTAACAGCAGTGGGTTTTGGGAAGTGGCTGCAGCAGTAAGTTACAAACAAACAGCACTACTTATTGCAATTTGCTGCAGCTTCCATTTCGGATAAAGTCTCCCATTAATACATCTTTACTCTCACAACCTACACTAGATAATTGAATTTCATTAAAAGAAACACAGAGGACTCCACCCACCTAAATGTATAAAGACTTAGCATTTAATATTATCATATTAATATCACAATTCTTTCCTAATATCAATAATATAAATTTAGGTTTTTGTATCTTACATCCTGTGCTTTTTAAAAGCAAGCTTTGCTGCTACTTTTCAAAAGTAATTTTGAACATTAACATTCTAAACCTCAAAATCTAAAAAGTACATACACAAGTTATATCCTTTACTATGATTCTATGATCACATACTTTCCAGTTTCTTCTCTATTAGAGATCCTCACAGCAGAGTAACAAAACAAACAAACAAACAAAAAAATTGGTTATACAACTGATCTAGCAAAAACTTACTTCAGAAACATGGCCAAATACACTGAGTAAATGTAAAGCTACTTTTAAACTTCTTTCTAAAGCTAAACTTTTAAAACAAACTTAAAATTAACCCCCCCAACTGAAGGTACTAGTGAGACTTGAAAGAAAGCTTTTATCAAAATTAGAAAACCACAGAAATCTACTTTTTCCATCTTTTTTTTTTAATCCAGAGAAAAGCTCCTAAGAGGTGAATGGCCCTGGAAGCAATTGTATTTATCTTAAAAAAAAAAACACACCACCAAACCCCACATCCTTTAGAGCCATCCAAACAGCCAAGATTCAAGGAACAGGGGAGTGAATCACCTCTTTTACACTTGGATGTTGCGGGGGGTGCTCAAAGCACGTTTCATAGAGAGCCTACTCTCATTTGTGATCACAGACTTCTCTCATCCCAGCTTTGACCATACAGTGAGGAAACAGTTTTCATAGTAATGAATAATTACTTTAACATTAACAGCAGTTAATAGTAACTGAATAGAATATGTTCTAGCTTCTTCCTCAACCCTTCACTATGCTTCATTACTCCCAGACTTCCCTCTTTCCACCTACCCTGCAATTTCCTCTTTCCAACGCACATTGCCCAGGCAGCTTCCACTCTCTTGTACCTGCCCTAAGGTCCTGTTTATTTCTGACTGCTGGTCAATGATCACGCTAATTTAATCAGCAGTTAGCCTCTTGTCCTCCTCTACTGCGAGGGTTGCTAAAACAGGAAAGAAAAGCTAGCTCTGTTTCCAGCTGTTGGCTGTCCCTTTGCTATGAGGACTCTGAACTCCTACAGGAACCACCGGAGACAAAGCAAGCCAACACACTTCATGACAGAAGCTCCCACCACTACTTGGATAAAACTAGGAAGTCATGATTTAAAATATTCCATTCAGTCTACAATACCAGCAGGATTTTGAATCTCAGAACTGTATTACAGTCAGTAACAGTAGTCATTGACAATATTCTTAATTGCCAATTAAAAGAAAACTTGCAGAAGAAACATATTCACATGAGTTCAGTTACATTTTGGAATTCAAATATCTCAAGTTATAATCAAATTTCATGAAAATAGCCTACATAGCACATAGTCTAGCAAAAGATTTCATGCTGTGTACATTAATACTCTCCATTTGTTTTTTTTAAACAATTCAGTAAGATCATGGCATGAAGCAAATGCACATTTTCAAAGTCTCTTAAGCATAAATGTAGCAAAACACTCAGTATCTTCTTCACAGTAAGAAACAACTGACTACACGTGGCTTAACTGAACCAACTTTTTTTGCACAAAGTTGTACTATGTATCTTAGTCGGTCATTCTGCTCCATACATTTAAGTAAAAAGAAACATCCTTTTCCCTTTTTTACCAAGGGTTGCATCTTGCAATTTTTACTCCTAAATAATATATGTATCTGCCTTACAGCATTCTCAAAGCTACCCTACTTATCTGACCCCTTTGTTTTCTTTCCTGTACACCAGTATCACCTCATTTATGCATTTAAAAAGACGTACAAGGACTATCTATGCTCTTGGGCTGTCCATCCTCAAGCATGAGAACCCTCAAATCTTTGTACTTCCCTTTTTTCTTTAATGGAAACACTTTTCCACATCTACAAGGCCCTTCATAGTTCTATTCCCTGTAAACAATGCTAGGTTTAAGTCCCTATTTGTTACTGTTAAGGAACTTCACACTTGAGTTGGTCTCGTAAGACCCCCTAATCTCTTCAAACTCCACGCTTGCCTACAGCAGCTGACCTATAAATAAGAAACGCACTGAGGGGGGTAGCTGTTCGTTATGTTTTAAACACTTGCATACAGAGACAATGTCCCCATGCACGAGGACCTGAAAGCAAGAACAAAGTTACTGCAGTTTTTTTGATATGCTGGATGTACAAGTACTCTCTGGAAACCAGGGATGGTACCTGCAAGTACTCTACCGTGTTTAGTCCAAGGTAAACTTGGAAGTCTCTCTCCAGAGAAACGATCGCCCCTGTATGTAGTCTCTTTCCACAGAAACCATGCAGTAAGCAACTTTGAAAAATGCTTTGTTTGCACTGTATCAGTATGGAGGGCTTAGCCATAACACGTTTTAAAACCTTAATTGAAAGCAATTGCATTTCTTACCATGGATTACAGTTCTACAAACACAAAAGATTCTGCCGCATTACAAAAATAAACTGTAACAACAAATACCTTTATACAGGTACCAAAGGTATTCACAGGGGGAGGTTCAACCATTTTTGAGTTATTAATTTTCAATCAACGTAATTATAGCTCTTACATTTTACATGTGTACACTTACATCTTTAAACAATATTTAGCCAGTTGTCTTTACCACAAAAAAAGTGAACAAGTCATGACTAAATGATCAGCATGCTACACCAGTGACTCTTCCTGTTTCACTTCAGAGCAAAAATCACTACAAGATACATAGGAGTGACTTTTAAAATGTTGATTTGAAAGGGAGAGATTAGGTTAATTCAGCTTTATGTTCAGTAGTAATACTCCAGATTTTTGTTCTGTTTTGTTTTCTAAGGGACGAGAGAAAAAAGAGATTGTTTGGGACTTTAATGCAGTTTGGGGAAATAAATACTGGAGATTTTTCAATGAGATTTGTTTTGTTAAGTTCAGCTAGATCATAGGAAGGCAATAACACCTTTGTAGTAGTTCCAAATCAAGCACCACTGATTTTAAAATAATGAAATGCACAGCAATTACAAAAAAAAAAAAACACAAACTTTTTTTCCCCTCAGAAGAGTGCAAAAAGAAAAGAAAACAAGGCAGAAAACTACAGTAGCATCAAAGCCAATTAATACTCTTCAGTCATATTAGGACTTTAATGAAAAATTTTAGCTTTTTTTTTTTTTAATTTTTTTTTCTTTTTCCACTGCATGTCTGTAATTGCAAAACTAAGGGAATACTGTATCAATAACAGTACCTCAGCCTAATTCAATAGACAGAGAACATGGTAAATTATTGGATTATGTCTTCTGCATATTAGCAATATGCAAATGTCCATAATACCACAGCATTTCACCTCCATTCTAACACCTACCTTTAATTCATACTGACAGAAAGATTCAGTAAATCAAAGACAAAGTTGATATCCTCCTGCTCACATCTGCTCAGCTTTGGCTTACTACAAACAATATGCAGGATGTAGCACAACTTTGGTTGTTTTGAATATATTTTAAAAAGCTGAAATTGAGGCCAAACTAACCTTACTAACAACACACACAAAAAAAACCTGCTTATTTCCATTAAACAGTACAAATGTTCATCTTTTAAAATTAGTAATTTCCCTCAGACTGTTGAAGACTATTTCCTTCTTCCGGTCTATTAACGTATGATGTGCAAAGGACCACTTTCAGATCAGAATAAAGGAAATTTTCCACTGTGTTAACAGCTTGGGGAAGGAGAAGGTACAGGGGGGTAGCATTCCTTCCACTTACAAAACTACAAATAATTGATTTTCCTTCATCGGTACTGTATACATCCATGCTTCAGGTCATTCCCCAACTATTAAATCCAGCTGGACTCAGTGAGAACTTCAGAATGTCTTTCCTACCTTAAAAACAATTCCAACACACAAATAAACTATACGCTCCCCATATACAACCTCAACCTCCAGATGTTTTCACATATGCATAACTCCACTAAATGTAGTTCCACTGAAGCAGAAAAAATTACTGACTGTAGCACAAGTAAGCAGAATTGCAAGAGTACGTAGGACAAGTATCTTTGCACAGGTGAACAGGAAATAAGAGGGGACACCTGTGTGTCCTGAAAAGTAGCACAGAATAGCAGCCTACTGGCCTTGACATGCATTTCATTCTGAGATTACTATACTTTCAAGTATGATCGGATATAAGGAATATCAGTGTACTACCAAAAGATGCCCGTTTTTGTAATCCTCCTACACAATAATATCACATTACCAGTGGTCTACAGAGCCTCTGTATTAATCCAAAGAAGGAAAAACAAATAGGACTTGTGAGAACACTCGGGTACCATAAACACATTTCTGGTGTGGAACTAGGATTTCCTAAAAGGTACTTACAGATATTTTCTTTACTTTACTTTAACTATTATAACAAGTAACAATAGTGCAGCAATAAATCTATCTGTACATCAAGTTGTTAACTTTGTATAGAACAAAGAAGCACTGATTTAAAGCTCTAAGTTCTCCACTTGAATACTTCACTTTATAACTCGATACAGAGACCAAATACAGTACTTACAAAACAGAAAACACACTTCCAAATTCAGTCAGTAACCAGGGTTTTCTAAACCGCAGCTGTTACCATTTTTTTATTAAAAGGAAAATCCTACTCTTTCCTTTTTCTAGGAAGTGGGGATAGAAAATAACATCATTTAAAAAATATTGGGGATATTACCACTGTCTACAATATCCTGTAAAAACACAAAAGGCTGACTTGACTGTGAACATTCTTCTCTAAGCTTCTGCCAAGAAAGGCTCTAGGAAGTACTACCTTTGATTACCATTTGTTAAGAGTTCTACACAGCAGCTAAATATGAAGAAGCTTTTTTTTCTCATTTCTTATGGGGCTCAGTCTACGAAGCACGTAACTACATTCCACAATACACAGTTATTAAAAAAAGTGTCTCTAAAACAGCTAGTATTTGTTAGTGAAAAATCCAGAATGCTATTTCATATTATCCAATGTTGCAGTATGTCTAAAGTGACCAGTTTAAAAAAAAAGAGAGAAGTTTATTTAAACTTTGTGCTTATAAGAAAAGCTACCATACCTGTAAAAATAAGAAAATTAATAGGTGTTATAATGCCTAAATGATTGCTTCCAATGAAACTTGCAGTTTGGTTTCACTGCAGTCTTCCAAGCACAGTACAAGCCACATTTAGTGTAACACTCTCATCACCTGAGTGATAACAGCTAAATTTTAATATTTATGAGAAATTAGTAATTGCTTAAATAAAGGTTAATTAAAGATAACTCACCACCATCCCTCTCTCTAACTCTGTGAGCATGCACACTTTTTGCTTTACTGTGCCCTGTGTTGTCACCATATTTGTTTTCAGGGCTATCAGAGCGCCGCAACATTTTATTTGGTGGTGAAGGATCTGTGGTGTCTCGCATCTTGTCATGACGGTGATCACCACCACCGGGGTGACTCTTGGATGAGTACTTAAGAGCCTGTAACAGATCACAAGAGAACAGAATAGGCATTTACATCAGGCATGAAGTTACAGAACTCATGTTGATGTTGAAATGGTATTTCTAAATTTTAGATCTCTTTCTAAAACACTTTTTAAAGTTAATTAATTTTCATACCCTATTTAAACAATCAGCATTAGTCTTTCCAATTTTAATTACCTATATTAAAGCAACAAGTTCTGTAATTAGAACTCAAACCATTTTCTCCCACTATTACATCCAACATAACACTGGCTGTTAAGAAAAACCTAATTTCTCTCTTTTCACTGTTGGACGACACACTTTCAGCCGTAAATGGGCCACAGTACTTTTGCACTTTTAGGAGAAGCACAAGTCTTCACTTCGTATTAAGAATATGAAGACAAAGTTACAATGAATCAGTGTAAACTTTGAGTACGTCCTCCATACTGTACCTTGAACTTCTGCAAGGTTTTTTCACTACTAGCAACCCTGCAGCAGATGTAATAAAAAAAATCCTAGAATTCTGGGCGCCCAAAACATGTAATGTGACGATTCATTTTGAAGTATTTACCAAAAATTACATGTTCTGCCTCACTTTGACCTGCTTGAGTTTGCAGTGAGCGCTTCTGAGTGGCAAATGTTTACATTCACATGAACTGTCACTGACAGCTGCCTTGGACTGTCAGATTGCACTTCACAGCGATACAAATACACAGAAATGCAAGAAAACAGTTTCACTCTGCGCCCTAAGGAGAGCAATATCACAATACATGGCATTCCCCAGATTCACACCCCAAGAACTGTTTTTTTTCAGTAGACACAATAGAGGAATACGGTAACCACCTCACGGAAACTGAGGTTATTGTCAGCAGCTTAAAGATTTGATGGTTTCTGAACATGCCTAGCAGCTGGCAACTGCAGAAATTAAGCCTTACTGGCAACCCCAGTTATTCAGGGTCTAAAACCATGCCCTGCTCAGGTTACAGTCCACAGCAGCAGTTTTGGGGCGAAGAAAGGAGTTGGGGAGGGGGGTGGGGGACGAACAAGATGCCTTTTGTTTTTAAAAGGAAAACACTCACCTCCCCCTGGATCTCCACTCCACTGCAAGTGACCCCGGCTCGCTCTCCCGCCCCTCGTACCATACCCTCCCCGACTCCTAGGCCCAAGCCCCACACGGGTCGCACTAGGCCTCTCCTCCTCGCCCCGGCCTCGCAGGCCTTACAAGAGCGCCGGAGCCCCGTTCCCTCCCCGCGCGGCCGCCGCCGCCCCCCCCTCCGCTTCCCCCCGGGCCCGAAACGGCGCCGAGGACCGGGACCGAGGCGTCTGTTGCACCGCGGCCTGCGGCGGCGGCCGAAGCCTCCGCTGGAGTAGCTCCCCCCCCCTTCTCCTCCCCTGCTCCTCCTCCCGGGCCTAGCGGCCGGCGCTTGAGGTACCTGGTAGGGCTGCGAGTCCCCCCTGCGGTCGTGACAGCTAAAGAGAAAGCGAGAGAAAGAGAGAGACGTTAGCGAACAACCGTTACCGGCCGCCGGGGAAGGGGGCCCAAACATGGCGGAGGGGAGGGGGAGACCCCGCGGGGCCAGGGGCCAAAGGAGGAGGAAGGGATTTACCCATCACTGAGTCTCTGCTGTTTCCTCGCATACATTACCATCAATGCCCGGCCTGTGTGTGTGAGTGTGAGGGGACCAGGAGGGGACGGCCGCGGCCGGGCCACAGGCGCCGAGGGGGGAGGAGGGGGAGGCAGCGCTCCGCCTCGCCGCCGACCGGGGGCAGGGAGGGGGGAGGGGAGGGAGGGGGCGGCTCAGGCAGCTCGGCTGGGAGCAGCGCTCACGGGCCCATCTCCTCCGCGCACGGCGAGAGGGGAGACGCCAGCCACTCGGCCCCGCGCGCGCTGAGACACTCCGGGAGCGCGGGCTCCGCCGCCGTCGCCGCCGCTGCTGCTGCCGCCGCGGCCGCCGCCTCCCCCCGCTGCGCCCGCCGCCACCGCCGCCGCCGCTCCTCCAACTACATCCGGGAAACTCGGGCGACGCCGCGCTCGGTTAACGTCGGCTCTTTTCGGCTCTTTCCGACACGCTCCGTCCCCTCTGTCCCCTTTGCTCTCGGGCGACTCTGCCTTCGGGAAACATCGGCTGCCTTCGCCGAGCCCAACGCCCTTCAGTCTCTCCCTTCGGCAAACATCGGCTCGTTCCGTCACTCTCCTCCCTCCCTCCTCCTCCCGCCGGCCGGCCCGCCTCGTCCGCCTCTCCCGAGCGCTACCTGGCTTCGGAAAACATCGGTTATTTCCGTAGAGATGTTTTCACGCTCCCGTCAGGGTGGCGCCCCGTTCGGAAACGCTCGGGTATTTCCGTGACCCCTCACCCGGTGGCTCCGAGGCGCTGCCGGTCGGAGCAGCCGTTAGCCAGGCGCGCCCGGCTGATTGGCCGAGGGGAGCCCCCGCCGCCCGGGGGGCCGCGCTGCCGGCAGCGCCGCGCCACGCCGCGCCTCGCCTCGCCTCGCCTCCCTTCCCCGGGCGGGCCGAGAGGGAGCCGGGTCGCGGCGGGGCAGCCGGCTTTCTCGGTGGGAGCCACCAGGGCGGGAACGCCAGGCAGGTGGGGGCAATAGGGGGAATTGCGAGAGAAGCGGCGGGGCGGGGGGAGCGGCGCCCGGCCGCGGGGTAGGAAAGGGAAGGTCTCCTCTTACCTACCCCCTCCTCCCCTTCCGCCCAGGGACTTGATGTATAGGCAGGAGCCATTTTGTGTGCGGCTTGTCTTCTGCGAGGAAGCGCTCGGCGGCGAAGAGGTTGTTAAAATGTCCCTGGGGAGGCGGCGGCGCGGGTCGGGCCCTGCCCTGCTGCCCGGGCCCTGCCCTGCTGCCCGGCCCCTGCGGCGGCGGCGCCGGTTTTCTCCCGGCCCCTGAAGAAACGCCGCCAGGCTGCCGCAGCCCCGGCCGCTGTGGGAGCGAGGCGCTGGCGGCAGAAGGGCCCGGGCGCGGTGAAACCGCCGCCGGGGGGGGGGTGGGGGGGGGTCGGCGCGTGAGGGGCGCTAACGGCCGCCTGACGGGCGCTAACGGCCGCCTCCGGCTAGCAAACGGCTCGTCCTTGCTTCGGCACACGCGTAAAATTGTCACCCCGGCCGCCGTGATCGGTTGGCTGCAGGTGGCCCCGGGCTCTCTGAAGCGGATGCCTGGCGCTCGGTGTGCGAGGAAGGTCGCCTTCAGCAGAGGCCGGGTGGGTGCTGCTGGTGGTGGTGGTGATTGCTGAGGCTTCTCCTGGGAAAGGGCCTTTCGGTTATTTCTGACTGAACCCTCGAAGTCTGAGGTACAAAGCATCATGTATTCAGAATGGCATTAAGATATTATATAATAGAAGTTTTTTGATACCAGAGTTGAGCATTGCTATGAGGTTATCCTAGGAGAGGCCAGCTTTCAGTAAATGTATAGTGTAGATGCTGAATTTTGTCCTGCCCCTTTCCTGAAAAGGGAAGAGATGTGGCACAACTCAGAACTAGCATGCTAATCTTAAACAGAGCATCTTTCCCCGTGGCTCTGCCTGTGCTAGCATAGCATTGTTCATGATAACTCTCTTACAGAATTTTTCTTTTTGCTTTTTGTTGTCTTTTTTTTTTTAGAGCGCAGAAGGCTGTTGCTGAGAGGGGACTTCAGGGAGCAGTGGCAGAGCCCAGGGAGGGGAGCGGAGAATGACTCAGCAGGGAGCTGTTCTTCAGGGTTACAATAATGAGCTAGTGAAATGCATTGAAGACTTGTGTATGCAAAAAGAAGAGCTGAACAAACAAATCCAGCAAGCAGAAGAGGAAAAAAATAAACTCCAGCATGAAATCCAAGTCCTGAATGAACAACTGGAATGTGTATGTGAAAACCTGGCCCAAAAGGTAGCTTCACGTAATGAGCTTGATAAAATTCTTGCTGAAACTGAAGCTGCTTACATGAAGATTTTGGATAGTTCTAGAACTTTGCTTAATGTCCTGAAGAAGGAAGTGGGAAGCTTAAAGCATACACCAGAACTGAAAACCAGTGTAACGTGAAACAGTCAAATGTTTGGACTCCACAGTGCTAAAATTCCACTAGGTGAGAAATGTGGTTAGCCACAGAACCGTACGACAGTATAAGCAGAGAGGAATTTTCTTCCAACCTTTCTGTATGTTTTATTATTGTTTTTAAATGCACTAGAAAATAGATGAAATAAAGTTACTGTTTTGCTGTTTAAAAAAAATCTAATTACTTAAATGCTATAAAACTAGATTGCAGATAGGTAGCTGAGACAAAAGTGAGGCTGTCAGTTTTGACATGGTGATGCTTCGAGGCTATTCTGAAGACAGGAAAAAAAAAAGTTGGTTGGCTTCACATGGCTACCAGTGAGTTACTGTTTCATTGAAAACTAGTGGATGCAAGTAGATCAGATACTACTTCTTTTCACTTTAGAAATGCTTAAGTTTACTGTTAGGTACCAAACAGAAACCAAGTATTTAGATTCCTCTAGGAGTTTGGAGTTCTGTCTGATGCATGCATGAAGACAGCACCTGTTTACAATCATCTCTTACTTGCCTGGAATAATGGAGGGATAAGGTGAGAAAACATGACTAATGCAAGGCATGGAGGCTTGAACTGTAAGACTGTATATGGTTCATGCATCTTCTGAAGCTATACTCAAAAGTCTTGTTTAGAAAGGAGGCACACTATAGTGAAAGACAGGTTTTGGTGCAAGTGCACTCCTCCCACATGCAGGGCACAGCGCTGCAGGCAGCTACACCGTGTAAGCTCCGACCAGCTAATCCACTTACGGATAAGGAAGAGATAACTGTATTTCAATAGTGTCTAGAAGTCCTGAAAAAAACACCGGGGTTCAATCAGAAATGCTAAGAGGTAAATACAAGGCCAAAGAAGATAATCTTAGCTAAAAGCCAATAATAGAACTTCTGGAAACCTTATTTTTAGTGTCCTTTAGCTTTATATTGATCTATTAAATAATTGTAATAAGATTGTAAAGAATAGTGAACAACTTGGAATGGTGAGAAATAAATAAAAATGCAAGATGAAAGTAGGAAATGAGATTAGAAGTAGTTTGCAGCTGTCAGGCATTCTTACAGATGAGGTTAAAATAGAACCTAGTTTAGAGATGAGGGAGGAGGTAACAGAACTATCTCAATCCTGTTTTCTATTTCTAGTAGTTACTAAACCTCTCAGCGTGTACATGCGCATGCATTTTGTCCTGCTCATTCATATGTTATAGCAGTAACTCGATTTTTAAGCTGCATCTTGTAGTCAAATCTTCATTCTATACCAATTAACTAAATTGAAAGAAGTGCAATTGTAATCTCCTTACTTGATAACTGTGTGTCTCTCAGGTGCAAGTATAAGGGGTATTTAGATGTGAATAGTTTCAGTAATAGCTCTTCACCAATAATATGAAGCAAATTTTATGTTCTGGTTGCCATGCTACATCAGGGATTAGTGTGACTGAGCTAATCAACAATTCACTTGTATAGCATTTTCACTGACGTCCCTCAAGTAATGCTGAGGTGATAAAATTAGATAATCTCAAGGGTATTGCTGCTGTTGTAGTACTGCAGTATTCAGGACTGCCTTGTTTATATTGAGTGAAACACAAAAATATTGCTGTTTTGTAGTAGCAAAAAAGTGATTTATTTCACTGGATTTTTCTTGGCATTCTCTCTTCCCTTAGTCTGGTAGTAGTAACTAATTTACATCAAAATAGGAGGACTCAGGAGAAGGTATTGACTAAAAGAGCAAGGACTTTTTTTAGAGTTGCATATGTAAACTGCTGCTTCTTATTATCTGAAAGGGAACTTGAAATTGTTTGTGAAAAAAAATGTATCATAGAAAGCTCATTTATAGAGAGCAGTACAGTTAATTTCTTGTATTATCCATATCAGACAATAATTACAGGTTTGTTTGCCGTAAAATAATAATATTATAAATAATGCCTCTTCTTTCTCTACTTAGGCAGTTAAAACTAAAGAAGTATTAAGAGAAGCCTTGTAAGCCTTTAAAGAAGTTTACTTCACGACCATTATTACATCTAAGTGTAGCTATTATGGTGTCAAAACTAAAATACTGGAGATGTTTGAATTTTTTAAGTTACAAAACTAAGGGAAAGTGTAACGGTTAGTATTTACACACACTGGGGCCTCCCAACTTTCAAATTAAAAGTTGAAATGTTAGAGTTCCATTCAGTGATCCCAATCTGTAAAATTTCTGTTTAAATTCAGATTCACAAGTGGAGATCAGTATTATCATACCTCTAGGGCTTGCCTATTTGTAGAATAACTCCCAAGTGTGGTAGTCATTGTGAAGTAAGTGCACCTGCAGAGTTGTTACTCAAAAATAGCTCTTACCATTATATTCTGTATTGATCCAAATGAACTTACTGTATCCTTTTATTGAAGTGGTAAACCTTTTTCACTGCTTTTTCAGGTAGTATATATCTTGACATAAACAGCTTAAACAGCTTCAGTTTGTTTAGAATAGAAGACTTGCAAACAAAAATACAGCGTATTGCTAGAACAGAAATGATAACTTGTGGATTACAGCAGCTCTGGAGGGCCAGCCTGCAACGGAAAGTTTCCTTGAAGTAAGGCAGGTTATAAACTTAAAGCATCATACTTATTCCTGACTTAATTTTTACATTGATTTTATATGACTCTCTGGGTTAGATCCAGTAATTTACTTGAGTGCTTACAATCTAGGAGCCTTAATGACAAAAGTTCAGGTTACCAAACTGTAGTGCCTAATCTAAAGTGCTGTGTTGGGTGTCTTGTAGCTTATTTGGTATGTGAGGAGACACAGTTTTTGAAACTCCTACCTGTGCTTGATTCACAGCTCCAGTGAAATGCATCTAGAGCACTGGTCTAATTTCCTGAATTTATGTAGTGGCACCTCCACCTGGTTTCCAAATAGCAGGACATAACTGGAGGAGAGATGATGATTTCCAGCTTTTATAGCAATACTTCTTAAATATGTACCTAGCACGTACAACTCTAGTGATGACCAGGTCTTTCGGAACATTTGAGTCTTGACTCTGCCAAGTAAGCGAAGTTTATTATGTGTGATAGAGTTTGGTGGTTATCAAAGTAACTGCATGCGAGTGGTACATTGAAAACAGTTTTCTGTGTGGAGGTGGTTATACAAACCACTGGGTGAAGTCCCATATACAAGCAGTCACTCACAATCCATAACTATCTCTGCAGAGATGCTTACCCTTCAGTTCAGGTACCTCCCCACGTGCAGTTTCTGCTAATTGCCTTGCAGGAGCGGAGGTGAGCGGATTGGGATGGGTCCTAATTTTTGGGGTGGAGAATAAAGAGGAAGTATGGATGTGGAGTCCTGGTTCGGGAAGACTGGAGCATGAGGGGGTGTGATAGAAAGAGAGGTGGACTTAATTTCTGTCTGCTTTAAGTGTGCTTGTTCTGAGCTACTGCCTATGTTTCCTGCTACCCAATAAATCAAACTTGAGAAATCATCTGAGGTTCACCAGAAGTCTGGACTTTGCCCCTGCCTCCGTTAAGTCCACTGACAAGTAAGCTACAGAGGCAACCTACATTTTTGCTTCCTCTTTCTGGCCACACCAACCGGCATGCTCAGCTACGCAGTGGCCAGTTCCAGCGGGAGGCTGTGGAATCTGAGCCTCCCGTTTCCTGGGTAAGGGTACTGCCAGGCTCATGCAGGATGCCTTGCCGTCGTTTCCTACCCTGGTAGCTCTGCTGTGAACAGTCATCAGTGAACTACTTGGGTTTTATAAAGAACCCTAGGTCCTGTCAGTGTGTTAGATGCACTCAGCATGTATGTCAGATTGACCTTGGAGAATTTAGGCAGAGGAATGGCAGTTTTTGGCTCTTGAATGCAAAAGATTTGCTTCCTCGGACTAAGAAGTCCCCAGACTAGGAAGACTAGGCATCTTCAAACTCCCGAAGACTTGTCCATTCAAACAATGAAGCAAGCTGTAATCTAAACCCAGATGGCTGGGTCTTGGATTGCAATTTCAGAATTAAGTATCTCAATTCCATCTAGCTCTTGTGGTATAAGTGTGTCTCACTCCAAATGGATTACATGGATTAAGCTAAATTGGAATAAGGTACTCTTAATTCTGGAGCAAGAACATTCAGAAGATTGTTAGCAAAAGGATCAAATGTCTACAGTTAATTCATCATGTAGATGAGTCCTCTGCAGAAGACCAGTATCTATTACTCTTTATTTGCTTGTTAGGAGAAATTTGAGTTAGAAGATGTAGCTTGTGGCAATTGCTGAAATTATCCTTAACTTTGAGTAGATCCCGGGCTCTTGGGTTTTTATGTAAGTAGATAAAATAGTTCATTTTTTTTATAAGGTTTTTTTCCTCCTTTTCAGTAGTGAGTCAAGAAGTATCAATAGATGCTTTAATATTGATTTGTGTGTTGTGTTTTTTTAACGGATGGATAGACAAGTTTTCCTAAAATCAGAGCACTCATTTAGCTTTGTTTTTAATGTATGTCTGTGTTTTAAATATAAATATCTTCTATTTTTTTGTCTATTGGGGAAGGACAGATTAGTCTTTGGTTTAGTTTGTGCACCAATTGCTTTGTCAGTCGCTGTTGTGTTACTGGCGGGGGCGGGGGGGGAGTCAGGCACTGTGGCCATGTCTGGGATGATTGTTTTACACTTTTTTTAAACTGAGAATGGGTCTTTTTTTGTTCTTTGCCCCTTACTGCTTTATAAATCTGTCTTTAATTTCAGTTGCCCCAGAGTAGTCCTTGATTGTTGTCTTCCTCAATTGATTTTCAGATGAAGTTTCGTTCGATATCTAGCTGTAAAAACCAGATGTGTGCAGGTGACGCAACTTGCATGTTAGCTATTAATAAAACATGATGGAGAGGTTCAGGCTTGCAGAAAAGGGAGTTTTTGGTCATTCATAGCTTTAGCTTATGGGATTAATGTGAAAAGTAGTTCAGTGTTGTAGTTTGATTTTACAAAAATACGTTAGAAGTGGGGCTAATAAAATGCTTTCATTTTATAGTGATCTCAAAAGTAGTTTCACAAGATCTTGTGGGGTGAACAATCTGCATTTTTTGTCTATTTGTGCAAGACTAGACTGTAGATATGCTGCAGTAACCACTACAGTAAATTAGTAAATTTTAGTGCAAACTTGGATATCTTATTTAGCAGCGGTATTGAAAATGGTGTCAAATCTTTGCATTTTGATTGTAGCAAGCCTATTGCTTGCTGCATCATTCAAAGCTGGTAATGTTTCTAAGTATGCTTAATTTGAACATCATAAATGGGAAAATGTTACTCTTGGAATAGGATTTGTCTGTATCGGAGGAAAACAGTCATGTTCAAGAAAAGGCATTTGAGAAAAGCGGTATCAGTCTCCCTCTGGAGGTGGGATTGATCGTGATTCCACTGACTGTGATTGGACCTTCAGTTTCACTCACACCTCACTTGAAGGCATATGAAGTTATGTGGGATGACTTCTCCTCTCTGCTTACAGCCACTTGTGTTCTACAGAATATAGGTACTTGGCCTAGGATTTATATCGATGTTGAGTGTTCTTGTTTATTATTTTTTTAGAGGCGGACACGCAGCTTCCTGCAGTGGCCAGCCTAAATCAAGAAGATGGAACTGTTAGGTAGAGACTGTAAAACAAAGTAAGAGGCTGAATAATTTTTAACACTTAAACATTTTCCAAAGTATGATAATGAATAGACTGGTCACGGAGCACTTTAAAGTTAAATCTTCATAGGTGTTATTTTTTGAGCTTTATACGCATAGGTTCTCATGCTCCAGTGAGAGCTCTTGTAATGAGCTTGAGGTTTCCCTTTAACATGTGGTGTATGGGAGCACTTTTAAAAAATTATTTCTGTCATAGGTCACAAAAGATCTGTAACTTATATTTTTTTAAAACCACTTCATATAGTTGATTTAGTTGAATGTAGTAAAAAAAATAGCAAATTTCTTTGCTGAATGCTTTCAAATCTCCCTATCTGTATTCAGAATTAGAATCAAATTATTTGTAGTATTCTCTTTTTGTTGTTATATGGTTATTAACAAGTTGATGCAACTTGGAGATCCATTCTGAATGGGCATGTCTCTCAGTTCCAGAGACAAAATCCTTTTTGTATTCTGCAAGCTTTAATTTTTTAAAGCCATTTTCCTTATACAGTAAGAACACTTTGAGTTGAAAATCAGCATGACAGACTCCCGTGATGCACTTTTTTAATATAGTTGATATTCAGAGCTGAATCGTATTCGGTCAGATGTTTGAAAACAAAAAAACTAGCAGTAATTTTTCATACGCTTATGCAACTGTTCAATAACAGCAATCCTTCTGGAGATTTGTGCTGCTTACTGTCCAATAGTAGGTGGGATTACTTGCTGTAATGGATGAACACAAGGTACTTTTCATTAAATATTGGTCCTTCCTCAAGAGTTGTTGCTAGCATGAAGGGAATGGATACTTCATCCCAGGGGGCTGTGGGGCAAAAGAGGAGCTGCCTTTTTAGTAGAGACCACCCACCTGGGGAAAGAGAGGAGCATCTTTGTTAGCCTGGCTCATGGTAAAGGGTTGTGAGACAATTCAAACCGAGTGGTTATAATGGTCATAGGTTATTGTTTCAAGGTCCGCTGAAGCAAGCTGAAAAAAAGAAAACCCAGTCCATGCTGTCAGTCACAAGGAATGTGATACCTGATTGCAGTCAGGTTATCTTTAAATGCAGGGGCTCAGGTACAGCTGGAAGCAGTGTAGCTGCTGCAGTACTGGGCTCAGCAAGGGTTAATTTGCCCTGCCAAAAAGCAATCGACCATGTGGACGCACTTAAGAAATCTTGTGCATTCAGGAGTTGCTGGACTTGCTAGAAAAGTGTAACCTGTTTCTGTTCTTGAAACTCGGGGAATTCTAACTGTCTTTTACTGACTCCATGAGAAGGATATTGTTTAAAATCCTGTTCCCTTTAGGGGCTTTTCTCTGAAGCCTAAAGTGTTCTTGCTTCAGATTCAAGTTGTTCAAGTTCAAAAACCTGTGACCAAGGGGAAACACACAGATGCCCAAGTTCTGTTGAAGCCCAGAAGCCTGTAAGTGGTTTGTATTCACTGTGTAGTACACCAAGTTCCTGGTCAAATGCTGTCTAATCCTTCAGTGGAGTTGCAAGCTTTGTGCTTCCTTAGTAGTGTAAATGATTTGCAACAAGTGTTGCTTGTTCAATTTGGAACGTACTTTCGGTTTTTGTTTGTTTTTTAATGTAGTCCACTGAGGCCTCCTGTGGCACTCTGCCATATGCGTTCATGTTGTGCATGTGAATATATGGGTTTTCTTTGGGAATGTCAGAAAGAAACTACCCGTACAGCACCAGTTTAACTGAACCAACATTTGGTTTTATGCCATGTTGTTTTTATTTTTAAAAGTGTTTTAAAATGCTGAGTATATACATATATATATATTTATACAAGATATATAAACAAGTGCTTCCAATCAACAGCTCACAAAGTATCTTACAGAGAATCTTAATATCTTTATCCCCCTTAATAGACAGTGACTCAGTAGTAATCTGCCCCAAATCAGGGACAGATCTGGGAATGGAGGCTTTGCTTTTTCAGCCTCAACTGAATGCTCTGACTTGGACCGCTTCCCGGGGATTCACATCCTGTTTGACATAAACCAACTGGTTTACGCATTCTCAGCCTGGGTGTTGGGGGGAGGGATAGCTATAACTGACTAGATGCATACTTCTTGCTATTACTCACTTCACGTTGCATGCAGCATCATGATGGTGTTTATTACTAATTTCTCCATGGATACACCCCTCATGACAAAGTATCCCAGCTCCAGAGCAGCTACTCTGACTTTCCAGACCTGCTCTCTCCAAGCACTACTCACAGGTGTTTGGGAGCTGACTGCAGGAGATGGGTCAGAGGAACAGAAAGAACTTTTAATAATAGTTGCAGTTAATTACCTTTCACAAGCCTAACCTTATTCTGTAAAGACAAGCTATCTGAACCTACTGTTTTGTCTCATTTTCATTGGGCTTATTACCTTATGCTAGTCTGCATAAGACCATCATGTATTTGTACCGTCACCCTTTAAGGGTTTTTGAGACATTGAGGCTCCTTGGTGTTTAAATACAGTGGAGGATCTGACTTCTAGTCTGTCTGTAACGGCATATAGACCACATAACAGCATTCTGACCGCATGTGACAGCAACAGGCTGTGTGGCAACCATCTTCTACCACAGTTCGTTTTGGGTTAATGAGTTGAAGTAGCATGGCAAGTCAGGAACTGTGGAGGTATGAATGGATAGGGCTCTTCTATAGGGAAAAGAAGCTGGCTCTATGAATTCAGATTAAAAACTACTTCAATCTAGGACAGGTGACACCTGACAGCAGTATTCTTTTATTTCACATATCACAATAAATATATATATATACATTTATATATAGATATATATAAATATACTGAGCATTTTAATAAGTATAGAATGTTCCTGGTAGAAACCTGTCTAATATTTCAGTACTGTCTGCCATTAGAAAGGACAATTTAAATAGGCTGGTCATTAACGGCTACTCTAGGTTGTGTACCCTCTGCATTCAATAGCCCCCACAGTCTTGCTACTGTATAAACCCTCATTTGTAGCCCCGTCCTCCTCTTCCTGCTGCAACAGCTTTTGTTGCCCCTGTTTCCTAGCCCCTTAGCATGTTCTTAGTTATCCCAAGCTGCTGACCAGAAAACATGCTGCTCTTCTGCCATGTGGTGAGTTGGAAATACTTTCAGTATCTTCATATTGACGAGACATGTTCTGGCACACTTGGAAAAATTGTTTGCAAAGATAAAGAGATTTCATTCTGTTTGATAGTGCCACAGAAGTTATGGTTGGACGGGGTTAAGAACATTATATGGTACAGAAACAACAGACACCTGATCTGAGAGGTGTTTCATCCTATGAAAAACCCATCCTAGAAAGACTCTTAGGTTAGGTTGAAGTGATGGATGGATGGAATGTGACGTTCCTGATATGCTGTGGAGATTAAAGAACAGAAGTTAATTATGCTTGTCAATGAGAATATCCTTGTCCCAGTAAATGCAGACTTTGTTTATAGTCTTCTGCAAATAAAGAAGGTCTATATGTGATGCTGTAATGTAATTAGTATTAAGGCTATGTGCAGAGTGACTTGAGTTTGTTCTAGAAATGATTGCACTGTATTTGAGAAAAGACTATAACTTGAAATTGAAAAGAGAAAAAAGGAATATAATGCTGGAGCTTTCAGATCGGTGATCTCATTGAGGAAGCCGGTATAGGTCAGCTACGTAGCTTTTCAAAGCTCTGAATACAACCTATATTGCAAAATAATAAACACGTGCTAAGATAGAGTGGAGTATGCTCACAGTAAGGCTACTTGTAAAAAGTTGTCAAAATGTCATATGTATTCAGCAGATTTCTTTGTAATCCTGCTCTATTTTACAAACTAATGTATTCCCCAGTAAGGTGCACTAAAGATAAACATTTCAGATACCCTCATCTGCAGAGAGAAAGGAAAGGCAATTAAAAGTCTGCATGCTGTGAAATCTCTGGTTAGCAAAAGTGTCTGCACAGACTTCCATGACATTTTAAGGAACAATTGGTTTTCCTGGTGTCTGGGATGACTGAATGCAAACATAATTTTTGAAAGAGGGCAGTAGCTCAGTAATTTTCACGCTGGCTAAAATCCTGCTGGTTTGCATAAAGGTTTCTATTTTTATTTACTGATACCAAAGTCTTGGTGACAAACTGGCTCCTCCAGACCAGACAAATTCTATTTTCTTTTATTAGCACACATCATTTCGTCTCTGACAGAGAAAGGGCAGACTTCTGATAATGTAGTGAAAGAACCTGGGGCAGAGCAGTGTCTGGTACTGGCCTCCATCAAAGAGGAGGAAAAGCACAAAAGGACAAAATTGCTGGCCTTTATCTGAATTGAGCGGGGTTGCTTGCAAAAGTAGCAAACGAGAGGGCTTTTTTCTTTCTTTTTTTTTAATTTGCTCCCTCCTACACCGTTATTGGGCTGAGTAGGGAAAGAATTTTCTTTCTCTTTAAAGATATGAATAATAATAAATGGGATAATCTGCTCCAAGAAAAGCCAGTTCCACATGGGAGGCAGCTAAAGCTGCCCCATGGGAGCTCTATTTTTTTTCCTTCAGAAAAAAATTTTCATCATGCAACTTCTAAAAGCCAGCAGCCATTGAAGAGGAAGGAGAAACAACAAAATGCTGTGTTTGCTTGTCATTGTGAACCAATTATTCTTCCAGTAGCTGCACTCCTGCGTGGAGTTTCTTGGTTGGAAGTACTGCCTGTCCAAAACGTGGATTTTTGGTCTGAGACTTGTTCAGTTTAAAATATATTTTTTATTTTAGATGAGCTTAAAACAATGCACATATTGGTGCTTATATAGGTATGGAATTTGTCTGTAACTGTTAGTTAGAAGTCCTTTTCACTGGCTTAATATGCCGTGTATTATGACACTGATGTAGCTAGAGTGAAGCTTGGTTCTCAGGCATTAACGTGACCCTTTTAACTTAGATTGTGCCGATATGTATTTTATAGTTTCAGGTGTTGGTGAATTCAGCAGCGACGAAACACAACAAGGTGTAACTTGACTTTGTGGACTTAAATTAAATCTTCCCATATTGCCTTGCATGAACACTTTTGTTTTAAATAACTTCTGCGTTTGGTTATTCAATGGGAAAGCACAGCCAAATGTTTTAAAGAGGTATCAAAAATCATTTGTTTTGGCTAACAGTACCTTTACTGGATAATCTCATCCAGGAGAGATTTTAAGTGTGGTACCTGTTCAGACCCTGGACCCTCAGAGCACAGCACAGCCTCCATTTCCCAAGCCCGTCGTTCCCACCGCACATGAACAAGCCAGTTGGTTTTGCAAGGACCGTGGGACAAGGGGCTATCTTGTGGGTGCTGGTAGAGAGCAGATGATTAAATAAATGAAGGCAATGTGTGCTGTACAAAACCACCTCAGGCAGGCTCACACAGAGGCCGGCAGAACGACATGGGAGTCTTCTCTTGTTTCTGCTCTATGTGAAGTGTAAATAAAAGTAAATACGTGTGTGTATGTGTATGCTGGTTGAGCTACTTGATATTACCTCTGCTACGTTGGGATTCTGTTAGATAGGGAAGTTGTTATTTAATTTGTAGTTAAAATCATCTCATTAGCATGAGCAAAGCCCCTAAAACCAACCAAGGTAGTTGTGCAGTGTTACTGGATTTCAAAGTGTTGAATTTCCACCTCTGTAACTTCTGATCCTAGTGCTGTGTCCTGTACAGTAGCAAAGAAGGTAACAAAACTAATTTTAAAATTCTGGAATGAGTTTTAAGCTAATACTAAGAATTTAATAAGTGCCCGAGAGGATTTTATACCACAAGGCTTACTTAAAGACACTGGGTCTTCCGCTCTGCTTGTTAATGCTCTGGACTTTAAGATTCAGGATTCTTGGTACATTTCTCAAAGGCCTGACTCCTGAAATCAAGGCATTTTCTTTGTTCTTCTTCCTTCCCCCTTTGAAGTTATATTTCTGTTCCTTGTAAAGAAAAGGTTGAAAACACAAGTGAGTAAACAGGAAAGGCTCAGAAATAAAAGGCAAATATAAATAATTCTAGATCTTTTTCATGACTGAATGACGGTCTCACACTTTGTGGCTGGTCTGTTGCATGTCTTTTTGAGTGCTGGAAGCTGGTCATGGTCAATGTCCTATTGAAAATTTTACCCCGTGTTATACTTCAATCTAAGAAGATGCAATTATGATGACTTTAAGAAAGGCACTCTTGTAATCTATGGTTGTAGATGCTGTAGCACACAACTTGCTTTCTTTATGTGAATATTTAAATTCCTCTCTTACTATCTTGAGCAACTTCACCCAGCTTGTTGCAGTTGCTGAGTGTTACTCAGACATGTCAGGGAATCTCCTGCCATCCAGCCCCAACGTGATCTGCAGGTGTCATGAAGCAAGGTCTGGAGCTCCCAGGCCAGCAGAAGCTGGAAGCCCCACGGGATGGCAGGGGAAGGGAAGTCTGCCGGCTCCTGGGAGAGAGCACGTCTGGCAGCAGTATGCAGCCCCTCTTCTGCCAGAAGAAATACCAGCCTGGCACGACACTTCCCAGAATCAGGAATGTTAGAGGAGCAAGCAATGGAGAGGCAGGGGCATTTCTGGGCTGAAAGTGGGTCTAGGAAAACTCTTAACATCGCAATATATTTACCTCATGGAAATGATTTCGGGAAAGATGACTGAAAATAAGGTTTTTCTAGTATTTACAGAGCTTTCTTTGGAGTCTGCTGTATAAAGGGCAGGATGAAGACATTTTAGTAAAACTGACACTGAAAAAGAGAGGATAAGCTGCTGAGAACATCCAGAGAGATCAAGAGGAGTTTTCCTGAGAGGAGAACGTCACAGGAACAGCCAAAATTGTCTGATTTTAAAAATGCTTTTTATTAAAAATATATAAATATAGTATCTAACATCAAGAATAATTTCTCACCACAGTAATAAAATAATTAAATCCTAAAAAAAAAAAAATCAATTTTGATGCCATTCCACAATTATTCTTGACAAACGCTTTTAATTTGACCCAAACAATAGCAAGGAGGCTATCATGATATGCGGTCTAGACCTGAATGATTTGTTTCAGTCATCACAGCAAGAGGACAATAAGAGGGAACATGACAAAAATATAGCGAACAATGAATAGGGCTGCACATAATTTTGGCTCTCATATTTTTATAATAAATCATATGGTAGTTTGTGGTTTGCTTAAAGCTTCAGCTCCCAGATTTGTGTAGTAAATAAGAATCTAAGATTTCATTACAGAAAAACAAGTTTCTAATTTTCATGACTGCAAGAAGACTTAAACTAATACAGAGCAAGAAAAGGAACCGAAACACATCTTTTAAGAAACGAGTTTGTGCAAGTTTTAACTTGAAAATCTATCTTCTTACTCTAAAAAAAATCCAAAGGCATAAAGCTAGGACTTGATCCTGCTATTACAGCTCAGGTCAGTATTTATAGTGCATTAGTTATTCGGACATTGTGAAGCCTCGTATCCCGTCCCTTTCTCTCTTAGCAACGTTCTTTTACAGCCTTGAAAACAACGTGCCTCTGCCCTCTGTTTTAATTGCTTTTTCCTTCAGCAGATGCTGACCAGCCCGGCGTCTGATTTCAGTTCTGATCTGGAATAACTCCAGGGGCGCGCACGAAGCCATCCCGCTCCTTCCCTCCTGAGAGGGTGGCGGCGGGGAGGAGAGCCCGGACTATTGTTCTCCCTCCCTGTGTCCCTCCCGCAGCAGCAGCCAGCATTGTTCCTTTTTATTTGCTTCCCTCTCTCTGTAAACCAGCAGGGCTCGCAGCAGAGGGACGCAGCTTTCCTTATTAGAATAATTAGGCTGATTTATGAGAGAACAACAGTGAAGGAGAGTTCTCCTTCTGCAGTGTTCACCACTGGAGGCTGGGCACCCACCCAGCTGCTGGCAGTGCAGTGCTGGGCCTCCACGCTACCTCACGCTCCCACCCCCAGCTACCCAGGCAGGCTGGAGGGCCCCCAACTCTCCAACCTTTGCATCTCAGTGAAAATGTACAGATATGTGCAATAAACACTTTTTTCCTTCATGTGGTATTCTTCAGTTGTATATTCCAAGGTAATACTGAAGGTCTAAGCAAAATAGTAAAGGAAAAGGAAACGTCCCATGTTGGACCCTTCCTTAGCATTAGCTAAGTGGAAATTTTGGCTTGTAAAACGCTCCTCGAGCAGGTTCGCTGTGTCACTGGAATAGTGAGAGCTGGTACAGCTTTGTTCCTCTCCTGCACTGTGGAAGTTTTGCATTACTTCTAGGAAAGGCTTATGTATGACGAGTTACGAAATTTCCTTCTTCCCAGGAAAATGTTACGAGTATCCTTTGTTCATCACGTCCTTGGTATCTTCATGGCAAAATACAGTGTGTACTTAGGAAGTTCTACTGCACTCTGGAAGACCCATTTAAAATGCACGTAGACATATTTAAAAACACATTTAAGCTTTTAAAAATGTATTATACAAGCAAAGAAAAACAAAAAGGATCATTGGCATTTTTGCCTGTTGTGTTTCTGCCAGGCACCAGAATCAAACACCAAACCTGCAAAAGTTGCCAGCTGCTTCCACTTCCCAGCGCGATGTTTGCGGTCACCTTTACGGAAGAAGCCGTACCCATCACTTGTCTTTGCTAACAGGATGGCATTTGTAGTGCTTGAAAGGCAATTAAACCATTTTGTAAATCATCCCCCAAGTCTGTAAAAATATTATTTGTTTGGGAGCAGATTGTTGGTGCCAGAGTTTCAAGAGCAGTTACTCATACTCAATAAGCCGTCCACATTGCAAACTCGATTAAGAGCCTCAATGAACCTGAGGAGCTCAGGGTATAACCAAGCCAAAGAAGCAAAAGCAATAAAGGAATGAAGTACATATTACAAACTGACGTGAAAAATCTTATTGCAGTTGTAATTGCCTGTAACAAAATGCCTCATACCACCCATAGGAAAAAGCCAATCAGCATCCAACATTTTCTGCCACCTTCACATTGTCCCAAATGCTCTCAACAGCATGCTCTTGGCTGGAACATTTGCCTCTGCCTTTTGCATACAAGGAAAAGCGGTGCAAGACCCAGTTTCACCCATCCCATTCCCTCATGCAAAGCCTCGGTGTATTTTTGGCTTAGCAGATTGGCAATTCTGACTGGCACAAAGTTGATGCATGTGGAAATCCGCCCTCTTTTGACAAAGTTGCATTCCACAAATTGAGCAAGAACACTCCCCTTCATTTTGTAAGGCGGGAGAGAGGTGGGGAGGGTAACCACGAGACATGGCCACTGCGCTTTGCAGCCAGAAGAAAAACTTTGGTGCTTATTGATATTGTCTCTCTGTTCACCAGGCAACAGAAAGCATCTAAAAACCTATCTAAACCACAACTTCGTTGTTCAGAAGTCTGTGTTTCGATATGTAAATACATAACCTGATTTTTTCTGCCTCCAGACACAGTGATTTCACTGATTGACATGGGGCATTCCCCTAGGAAGAGCTCAGTATTAGCACTGCTGCGTGCAAGGGTGATCTGCAGGGAAGAGACACAGCTATAAAATGGAGAAATGGTTAAAAGACTGTGCAGTGTGCCTCTCTCCTAAACAATCATACTGTACTTGCTTTCCCTCTCTCTTCTCAAAATTGCTGCCTTGGGGAGGTAAAGAATTACCATTGCCATAACTGTAATCAAGATCAGATGTGCAAAGGGAAAGGCCTTGCTCAAATATCAAAGGGGTCTTAAACTGCCAAAACAGAGCAAGAGAGAGAAATCCTGAGGGAATCAGAGATGTAATTTATGACTGACCTTTATTTTAGTTGGGAAATGCGTGCTCTTGAATGGCAATGGTCCCGTGAATGCGTGTTTTGTTTTGTTTCAGCTCATTGGGAATCTCTGCTGCAGCGGTATTGATCTAAGCTCCCGGACAATGAGCCCGGGGTGAGGAGTCACATATGCATTCCAGAAACATTTTTCTGCGCTGAACTCGTCTCAGCAGTGACAGTGCCCGGCTTTGTCGTCCCCTCTGCCATGGTGCTCCCTTCTGGGGCTCGCCTCTTTGTGTTTGCATCATCGCTTGCCTAAATGACTCCACATTTTCTGCATTCTCATAACCCAGTTGTCTGGATTTGGGAGAAAAATGAGATAACAACTCTTCAAGGGGATTTTTGCTGTCACAGGAGCAGCTGATGTCTGTATGAGCTCTCAGTCATTCAAAGGCCAAGCATTAGAAGAAAAAACAGACATGTTAAATCTTTGCAGTCAAATATAAAACCACAGCATCACAGTGCCTCGGCCTCCCGTGTGCTGCCTCCCTTTTTACATTTCACAGGGTAACATTTGATTGGGGACCCTCTACGCTTCACAAAAGTTTAGATTAAAATCTAGTTCCAAACTTATCTTTGTAATGGACCCAAACTGCACGCTGACCTTTGGGGAAATTCAGATCCACATTTCCATCGGTATTTCATGGCTCGATTCCAGCCATAGTTTAAAACAAAGATGCTTAGCTGCTGTCAGCTGAAGTTGCTGTGTTCCCCTGGCTTCCCATAGGATATCCTATAGTAAAGCAAATATTTGTTTTCATCATCTCAGAATTATGTTCCGAATTATTTTTAAACTCCATCCACTTGGATGAAAAAGCTTTTATTCTAAATTCTACCTTACACTTAACATGAACTGGAAGGAATGGCGGTGCTTAGCAGGTACAATGAAAAGAACAGATTGTCAGGAAAGCCCGCAGAGTTGTCCGTTCGGAAGAATCCTCTCACCAAGACAGTAGCTATTCATAAAATACACTTCTTGTCTGGTAATCAGAAAAACATAATCTGTCATAAAAGTCACAACTCCTTCACAGTTTCCCCTCTCAGCTTCCTCTGTGAACAGCTGTCAATATGTGTATGAAATTAACTTAAAAAAAACCCAGATCGGTTTGATGTCTGATGCAGAACAAGCCGATCTTTTAAACGAAGCTTTTTCAGGTAGAAAACCCTTTGGAGTTAATTGAATGGGAATATTCAGGTTATTTTTCATCACTGCAACATGTTGTTTTGCAACACAAAATATGTCCATTTACAGTAAATACAGAGATGTCTGCAATAAATTAACTTCAGAGTTTAAGAAACACAGATGGTATTTCTTGCACTTTCCCAAAGGGCTACATTTGCTCTAGAGAAAGCAGAGATTTTAGCTATTCTGTTATTTTTAGGAGTTCATTCATCCCCATCATTTCTACTTCACTAAGAAGAGATAAAATCTGATTTACACTTTATCTGCAAGCAAGCAAGGAGATTAAACAATTTATTTTGTCACTCGCAATATGTTTCTGCTGCCTCCAGCATTTAATTTTGAAAACAGTACATTTGTAAAGGAAATGATGAAGATGACATACTCCGAAGGGCAAGTCTTAACATTCAATACATTTTGGACAGGAAAAAAATACGCATCGGTGGTGCGACGTAGTAACTAACACCACAACTACCATTTGTGCCTAGACTCCCATCCTTTGGGAGTCCCTTCCTGGGGGGAGGCCAGGCTGGGCGGCTTGGCCTTGCCACCAGGATGGGGCAGGAGGCTCCCGCCGCCCCCGCTGGGCTCCCCCCGCCCCCACTGCTTGGCCTTGAACTTGCTTGCAAACGACCAGGCCCTCAGCAACAGGATTGTCACAAGCTGCAGGTCGTTTCCCGCACCTTTTGTTTGTTTGTTTTTTGGAGATTGACCATTTCAAACAACTGAGATGGAGCTTACCCTCAGAAAGCGCTGAAGAGAGAATGGAAAATAGAATGGAACCAATCTGTTTTTAAAGATTTCACATATACATGAATAAGCATATGTTACATTTCATAGTGATCTTTGTTTGAGCTTGTATTCATGAGTGTCTTAAACATTTTGGAACTTTCACCCCTCATTATGCGGCAAGAGATTTAATTCAGGACACTCCAGTGAGGGCAGAATTGCTGCATCCTTTACACAGAAAGGGTAACTGAAGCGTGCAGCTTGCAGCAGGGCCTGCGTTCCTCCCGCCCCACTGCAGGCATCGAAGTGAGAGGGCTACCTTAGAAGCCAGCTTGTCTTTGCTTCCCTCTAGAGTCGATGGATAGATCTGGCACCTCCAAAGAGTGATTCAGCACACACGCAGCTATCAAAAAAATCCATGCAGTTAACTCGACACACAGGAAAAAAAAAGATTCAGAATTTGTTGTTAAAATACAACATGTTTTTTGTATATCCTTAGTTGTGATGCTTAACTCATTCGAACTGAACACTGTAAAGTAAAAATCACTATTTTTATCCTGTTAAAACACACACAGGATGGCTTAAAGATGTAACTTGCCAGTGACCACCTGTTAAGAAGTGAGGGAAATATTCTTGTGGCAGAATTGTCACCAATTGACTGGCAAAACCTGCAAGTGAACCCAGGGAGGAATTCAGGAATTCAGAAACCTCTCGAGCTACAAATTCTTGCTGAATGTAGACTGAGTTCTGCTCTCCTGAATTACATGGTTCATTTAACAATGTTTATAATAAGCAAATGGTGACTTTCAGGACACAGGAGGGCAGAGTGGCAATCTGTGCAAACTGCTCCCGCCTGGCAGAGCAGCAGCGCTTCCCTCAGCCGCCCTGCAGATTCTTTTGCTGTCTGGGATTCCTCTGGCCTTTCTGATTTGACACTTTCCTTGCTGTTTCTGCGATCAGAACAAACACATTTTAAATGTTCATCTTTTACAACTCCGTTCCTGTAGTACCGCATATGCTTTTAGGATCACTCATGGACGTAATCCTAAAGGTGTTCAGTGGCTCAGCAAAATTGGTCCCTATTCCATGGAAACTTTGAAAGTCCAGCTGGATGCCTACCTGCGTTTGCAAGCACCTAAAATGCTGTCACAGTCTGGTCCTTGCTTCAGCTGCTTGCTGCTTTGTTCCTCCAGCTGATTGATGACAGTGAAGAAGCAGGATTCAAATCAGGTTTTAAATCTGCAGACAGCCTGACTGCAGTATCTTGTGTGTATTTCTCAACAGGTCCAGCATTTTTTTTTGCATTTGAGATTTTTCTACCGGTTATATTTTGTCTTTTCTTGTTCTGTCCATAGATGAATTTGTTACTTCTCCCACTGAACAAATAAAAAGAACGGCTTGGCTAACTTAGCGTCATCCTCAGCGACATGTTCTCTGGCTTTCTCAAGGAGTTGTGTGGCATCCTCTCAAGTCCTTATCAATATCAAGTCAGGGGATGCAATGCAGTAATTGGGGTGGATAGGAGAGAGAACGAGCTGTCAGCAGAGCTGGTCCAAAAAACCAGTAGCATCTCCCTCTTCCTCCCCTGATGCAGCAGCAGAACGGCTGCAAGAACACAACCTACAGCTTCCAGCCAGCAAGAACAGGGGCAGATCATCAGGAGGTAAACACAATACGGATCAGGTTCAGAAATGTTTTACTAGTAGAGCCTGCATTGCAGGTTTGGCGACATGCACTATTGGGGGATCCCACCAGAGCAGTGGGCAAATGGCCACCGCACAGACCCAGCCAGTCTGGACTCACATGCAACCCAACGTGCCCGGAATATGTCAGACTTGCTGTGTCTCTCTGTCCTCTGCACAGCCCAGAGCTACCGGGCTGGTGAGTTCAGTCACTTCCACGTGGTTGCTCTCAAGGCCTACTGAGGGACTGCACATTAGCCTTCTTGCAGGTTCGGGCTTTCTTCCTACAGGCAGCACAGCTCTAGGGGGAAGGGGGGCTTCTGAGACACAGATTTTCTTCCCAAGGTAACTGGCAAGCAGGTCTGTGTCCTTGTCCTGTTGTCACAGACCTGTCCAGTTGTATCCCATGCGTGTGAAACTGGCCCTTTACAGACTTTTGCAGCTAAGCCACAAGCGTCCACCTCTGCTGTATCTGTCTTGCAAAACTGGATATATTTTCTGACGTGCTGATCAGCAACATGTGGTGTATCAGGTAATGGATAAGCTGCTCAGCAGGAAGGGGCTGTGCCTGCTGTGGGGCCCATGCTCAGACTGCCTGGCTGGTTCATATACCTCCCAGCTGTAGCACGACTTCCAGGGGACCAAATACATCCCGTGTGGCAAGACCTCATCTCTTGTGGTGTCAGATAGAATCATAGAATCATAGAATTGTTTAGGTTGGAAAAGACCTTTAACATGATCAAGGCCAACCGTTAACCTAGCACTGCCAAGTCCACCACTAAACCATGTCCTCAAGCACCATATCTCCCTGTCTTTTAAATACCTCCAGGGATGGGGACTCAACCACTTCCCTGGGCAGCCTGTTGCAATGCTTGACCACCCTTTCGGTGAAGAAGTTTTTCCTAATATCCAATCTAAACCTCCCATGGCACAACTTAAGTCTGTTTTGTCTTGTCCTATCACTTGTTACTTGGGAGAAGAGACCGACCCCCACCTCGCTACAACCTCCTTTCAGGTAGTTGTAGAGAGCAATAAGGTCTCTCCTCAGCCTCCTCTTCTCCAGGCTAAACAACCCCAGCTCCCTCAGCCGCTCCTCATAAGACTTGTGCTCCAGACCCTTCACCAGCTTCGTTGCCCTTCTTTGGACACGCAGAGATCTCACTATGTCCCACTGCAGAATAAATCTGAAGCACTGTTGAACCTTGAGGTGGGCAGTTTCTTGTTTGATATTTACCTTCTGGTTAAGGTAAGCACGTATGCCACCAGAAGCAGCCATAAGAAAAGGAAAGCAGCACTTGGTCAAAATGTCAACGGAAATTGAAAGAGGAAGTGGTCAGTATTTGCTCGTAACAATTGCGGAGCTTATTTTCTCTTTGTTCCCTAAGTCAGGAAAAACTATGACAGTAGCTAGGAAAGGAAAATATTTCTTTCTGTTTCCAAGCATAAGCATGTGAAGCAGACTGCCCACTGGCAAAAGCTGCTGCGCACATTTTGGTCAGTGGTGTGTAGAGCCTGCAACTGTACATTGCAGCGGGAGCAAAGCGTGTTGTGGTACAGGAACCTGCGTAAGGGCCATGTGTTGGCTAAGTCCCATTGAGCTCCTGCTTTGTGTAAGTCTTTGTTTTCTTTACAAAAAGGTAAATTCCATTGGCATTTATTTCATTTCCTTCTTACAGACGAGGAGTTTGGTGTTTTGAGGATGTGGCCGACTGATGAAGAACGTTTTGATGAGGAGTGCGACCATTAGGGAAATGACAAAGGTGGATAGAAAGAGGGGGACGTCTCTTCCAGCAGCAGGTATGGTGTCATGCCCTGCACCTCGCCAGGGAAGGGGGGCGGCGAGGGGCTGAATGCTCACCAGAAACTGGCTTCAGTGAACTGCCAGGACTGCCTGTCTTTCCTGGCTGGTTATGAAGGCTCTTGCAGCTCAGCGTGTAGCCATGCTGGAACAACTTTTTATGGAGCTCCAGCCTGAGCAAGACAAATGAGCTCATGACAAATGTCAGCTCATGACAAGTACGAGTCTTTAATTTACTTCTTAACTTTGAAGCTAGTGGAAAAGACCTTCAAGGGATATTGGCAATTACCAAATTTCTGTTAAAAGTGTTTTACTTCTACAGCAGCATCTTTGAAAAAGCAACAATTGAAAGGAAGAGTTTTTTTTTTTTTCTCTTTTCATGGTCACTTTTGTGCAATTACAATGTTCTTTCCATTTGCATAGTTTCCACCTTAACTTTATTTTTTCTTTTCCGTTCTTGTGGGATGAATCTGTGACAGTAAGTATAGACCATATCTAGGGGGACCTGAGGACACAGAGAATGCCAAATGAATTTCATATTTCACGCTCAAGTCCTCCTTTAGCTCTTGCTTGCCAGTGTTTTACAGCTATAAACCTGCCACTCTTCACACCGTAATAATCTCATCATTTACCCTTCTGAATACTTTTGCCTACTGATCCTAAGATAAAACCTTCCTTGCATGAAACTTGGTATACTTTGCCGCATAGCTAGAAAGGACAAGAAACTTCACAAATTCTCATTTGAAGATTCCTTTTCCTGGTTGTCTGTAAAGATCAAGGACACAAAGGCATAAGAGCCTTACCTCCAGCATTCCAAGGACCCAGAGAAGCTTTTGATGCCAGGAATCCCATGCAGAGGTGGAGCTACTACCTTCGCAATTACCGTCCATCCCCATAAGGTACTTTCAGGTTTGTCCTTTCAGGGACAAAAAGCCTCTCTGGACCCTTGTTCCTAGAGACTGTTCCAGGGGGAATGAATGTTTGCCTCTGTTTTGGAGAGGTCTCTAAGCCTGGTGGTGGGAAATGTGGAAAGAGCTGCTACCTGCACCACTATCATCAGTGGTCACACCAGACCGGGCATCCAGCCTTGAGCTTTGGCATGCAGAAAGTTGCAGAGAAAAAGGCCTTGCTGCGGTTGAGGCCAGAACTACCCCATTTTGTTTGTGGTGGCAGAGAGGACTCTCAGGGTCACCACCTGGAAGGCAGGACAACCTCAGTGGGAGAGGCCCAAGAAAAAGCTCTACATGCCTGAAGCAAACCCTGGGAGAATTTGCGATGCTGCAGCCCAAGAGTACAATCACAAGAAGCCGTGTTTATCTGCCTGAGTTTACGGGCACCTGAGCATCATTTGTATCCAAACTTCTATTACCACACTTGTCCAGAGATGCAGCCACCTTGCTGAACTGAGCAGCTCCATGTCTGCTTCCCGTCTAAGCTAGCAGCAACCATGGCCACTTTCATTTCAAAAGGCACCAGGGAGTACCTTCTGCTGTTTGCATAACAGCCTAGACATTAGGGCTCTTGCTCTGGAAATAAGAGAGCATTTTCATTCCCTTCTCAGCTGAAAAAAATTAAATCAATGGTTCTGATGAAAGTGTAGGCTACAAAATCATGTGGGAAGGGAACAAAGTCCATCTCTCTTTTTGAAGCTAGGTCAGTGCAAGTCTGAGAGTGACATCGCTAGAAGGAGAGTAAACATAATGGAGCCGGAGTCTGTAGTCCACAAGTTAGGGCACTTAGCTGGGAGTGTAATCTCAAAGCAAAAGAGGTATGGGAATAGTCCCATAAAAACATATAAGGTATGTTTCCATGGCCTTTGGGGACCAGAGTTCACAAACCCCTGACCAAAGAGTTCATTTTTCACTGCCCGTCCCCCTCCTGTTCCTTGTGGGCTCTGCAGCTGCAGTGTTGCAGCATGTCAATCCCTCGCAGCCCATCGTATCTCAGTTTCAAGAACTGTTAGTCAAAATTTTCAGGTTACTAAAAGCCAAAGTTGAAGCCAGTTTTAAAACCAGCAAATAGAGTTTCTAGGTCACATTGGTTCTCATTTGCAGCTCTCAAATCTTAAAAATACAATGCCTGAGAATTTATCTCCAAAACCACTGCAATTAAGGGTGAAAAATCAAAATGGTTTGTTATGGGGAAAATACTTACAACCTCCGTCATGGATCACTGTCACACGTCCAGAATCTGGATGGTGTATTTCCTGTAAAAACGTACTTACTTTCTCAATGAGAAGTTCTCTCCTAGCCTGTACCTTTGTGGCAGCATTAGTTCTCAGTCATATGCTACTGATGAGTATGGAAAAGAAAACACAACGGTACGACGGGCTTTCATCTTTTTTAGTCCCTGCCTGGTTTCGTAAAGCTATAAGCCCTGTCAGACCTTACCCTTCCTGGGAGCCTTAGGGCACTTCTGAAAGACTTTAGTCTTCTCTTTGAACTTCTGCGATCATCTATGCTTTATTTTCTTTTAAAATGGCAAGTGGGAAATGAGTTGTCTTCCTTTTCTAACTTCCTCCCGCCCGTTGTTTCTGAGGGAGGCGGGAGGGGCCCCTTTCCAGAGAGGTGCGAAGTGCTGGCTCCAAAATTCCCACTGCCTCTAACGGAGTAGAAGGGCTGAGATCCAGGCAGCCCTTTGAACATGCAGGATGCTCTCTGTGAGGCGATGTAATACAACATTCACTGCTCATACTGCTCGGAACAGCAGGGCTGCTTTTCAAACTCCGGCTTCTGAAGTGTGAGGTGTACAGATAACACAGTAATAACACTGCTTGCCTGTTATTTGCTCTGAAATTCTCAATTGCAGCTAGCATGTGTCTTGAAAAATTCACTCTAGCTGAGCCTGGGGTGTCGGATAAGGGACGTGTTGCTCTGGGGCTGTGAGTCAGAGGCTCATTTATTCTTTATCTGTGGCAGTGGGAGCACAGACAATGAAAGCTGTATCTATGACAGCTCCCTTATTGAAGTGCCAGGGTTATTGTACTGCCTGTAAAGTCATAGGAAAGAAACTCTCCAGGTTTCTTTTTCTTTTTTTTTTTTTTTTTTTTTAAGTACAAACATGTTTGAACGAAGACATTCCTGCTTCTTGTAGCTGCCAGTTCCTGAGCACAAGATTCAATGTTTTTCTTGTACTTGATATAAAATGGCTAATCAAAGCCTTCCCTGCTCTGTTATAGCTGTTTCATTATTTATTATGGTAAAAGTATGAATTACTGAACTTCAGCCTTGGCAGATAAGTGAAACAGGAATGAACTTTCAGCTCTTTGGTTTCAGAAGGTGAGTAAAGCTCTGGTGGAGTTTGCACACATGGTTGGAATAGTTCCCCTCGTTTACACTGGCACGGCTCCACCGACTGCCGCAGCACTGCCCCGCTTCACACTTCCAACAGCAGGGAGTTAGAAACTCAGGGGCCTGAGACAGCTGTAACTTTTTCATATTGCTTGTCCAGTTTACCTTTTAAAACAGAAAATTTAAAATCATATGTGAAGAAAAAAAATGATTTTTCTCCTCTGGGTTATTAAGGCGGCCTTGACCAGAGAGAGAAGGAAGGAGCTGTAAGTGATGCCCCGAGGCTGACCCTGGAAGGAGAGGTTAAATAACAGTAGAAATATCTGTTGGCTCTTGAACCAAGTCACACACAGCATTTCTCATATATAATTCTTTTACATAATGCCCTCACAATAAAGGGTTCCTTTTTAACCTGGTTTCCCTAGGAAACGCGGCGTGCATGTTAACATCGTCTGCCTGTCACATCTCCTCCCCGGCCTCCCTCCTGCCACCCGCCGTTTGTCCACTCACTGGCCTGTGACGGAGCAAGGCCAAAAGTGAAACCTGGCCATTGCATACGGGCGAGATGGATGCCCGGCCTCCCCAGCGGGCAGAGCGATGGCAACTGCGCCTGCTGGCGAGGGGGCTCCGGCCACCGCGGCTGCACCAGGGCAGGAGCGGAGGGGACCCCCAGGCACCTGGGGATGCCGCAGGAAGGAGCGATGGCACCGGGATGCAGGAAGGAACTGGGAGGGTAAGCGGGACGTGGGAGAGAAATACGTAGGAAACCAGCCTCCGTGAGCTTCACTGCACGCAGCAGTTGAGCCTGACATGAGACAGGCGCTGTACTAAAGAAAGTCCTTTAAAGAAGCAGATGTGTTCTTTCCAAAGTAACTGCTGGTAAAATAAATTAAGCCAGTTAAATTAAGCTTCTATGCCAGCATCCAGCAGTACAGCTCAGCCTGATTTACCAGTCTGCTTAACAGGCAATGTAAACTAGCGTTTTATAATTTAGGATGGCAGATTTTAGTATCGTTTGATATACTGTACACTGATCTCGGCTTTTAAAAACCAAGGAACATGAAGGTGTCTGCTTGCCTTTGGAAAAGGAAATAAATATTAACTTATCTGCACAATGTGTGAGCGGATCTAGCCCTGTTGCAGGAAACTCATTAATCTCACATGGAAAATAAATAAGCCAGGAGAGAAAAGGATGGGTGGGATTTTAACTTCCTCTATTTCCGCAAATCGTTATTGTATACGAACAAGTGCATGCCAAAGGTTTTTAAGAGGAAAATTACTGCAAAGGACAAATAAGTTTATTGCATCTTTTAAAAGCTTTTCAGTGGAGGGATAATTTAGGGTCGTGTTGGGAAAACTCACCTGCTAAATGCTGCCTGGTAATTCCCACTATTAGACCACATTTTCCATCACTGATGCCATTGTCAGACTTGAGGCACCAGGACTCACATTTTCCATGGCAGGTGTCTGCCTAAGGCTGGATACGTGTGATGTGTGTGTGCGTGTATCAAGAATTGCCTCAGACTGAGTGTGTATAAACATTTGAGCCAAAATGGTTTTGCTCTTCAACAAGTGTAAGAAAAAATGTGCTGTTTCCCTCACATATAAAAAAAAAAAAAGGCAACTTCTTCTTTAGACAGTCCAAAAGGCCCCATACTTCGGAGGAAAAGCTTGAAATTTGGCAGGAGGAGTGCTTAAGCCACTCTGGAAATCCACCTCAGCCTGGCTGAGTTACAGGCCTGAGCAAGATCAGTTTGGTCTTGATAGAGCTTCACAGCTTGGTGTTTCGAAGATCCTGCCTTCAGTGATTCTGTGCTAGTCTGGGGCTGACCAAGGTGGTTTTATTCAGCTAGTTGCTGCTCTGCTCCTTTGGACCCTGCTGCTGGTCTGGGGCAACCCAGAATAAATGGTTACCCAAGGCAGGGACAGGCTGGAGAGGGAGAGGCGAGAGAAGAAACGAGAGCGCTGTCTGGAGAGACACCATGGGACAAGGGAGGAAGGCTGAGATGAGAAGGCAAAGATGGTGATATAGCAGAGCTGGTGCAAGACAAGGATGGAGCAAAAGAGACCTAGGCTGGGAGAAGGGGATCAGAGGGTCTGTGGCCGCTACACCTGCAGTCAATGACCAAGACGTGAGCCACAAGATAAGACAGCAGCAGGTTTGTTTGCTGGTGGGGAAAATGTAGGTGTTCACTGACAGCCCATTCAGAATTCCACAGTTTCAAGAGTGGCAGAAAGTATAGTTCAAGCTCAGTTTCAGACATGGGAAGGTTGGAATGTCAAGATACAGCCATATTAAAAAACCGAGAAGAATTGGGAAATTGCTGATTGGCTCTTATCTTCCATAAGAATATGACTTTGTAGCTCAACACAGCCACTACTGGTGTTCTTGCTCTTTCTTCACAGGTGGGAGATATTGTTGCTCAGTGCCTTGAAAATTCAAATACTCACCGAGATGCCTTTATATGGCTTTAAATGTTGGTCTTTGCCAAAGACAGACATCTGTGACCAGGGTAGCCAGCACTTCCACAATTAATTTAATTAATTAATTAATTAATTCCACATATTAGTTGATATCTTTCCAGCATGCTAGATCTGTGCTCACAATTCAAAATTAGAAACTGAGGAGAAACACAGTGAATATCCTGCGCAGTAAGTGACTACCAGTTCTCTCTCTGAGCTCAGTGGTTTAGTCTCTGATCACTAAAGCAGCTTAAAACTGAGTAATTTGTATGGTGCTCACCAGCCCTACCCTGCCAGGATGCGGCTCTTTCTTCAGATTAATCCATAATCTTCGGCAGTCTGGAATTTCTAATAGTAGCAATTTCAAACAGCAAAATATTGCTATAAATATTCTTCTTTCAGGATTTATGACATCCAAACCCCATCTAAGGACCCCAAAGCCACTTGTCACAATCCAGAGTTATATTTCTATAAAGATGAAAAGCTTAGAAAAGCAAGCAGGTTTAGAATATTTATGAGAAACAGAGAACTTTTAATTTAAGGTAAGAATGAAATTATTGAGAATGACAATTTATGGTCATAGGATGGGTACACCACTAATTCAGACAAATGTGTTGCTGATAAGAATGCGGGCTGGAAGAGGAGATGAGAGCAAGTGTGAAAGAGACACAGACAGCCTTGGGTGAGCACAGGAACGTCTGCAATCAAATTAAAATGGCAAATAGCATATGACCACAGGATAGCTTTTTTACAGTATATATTTAGGAGAGCAGGCATAGAGTAGTTGAATTGCTGGTTTGGATGGCAAATACATGAAATTCAATCAAATTCCATAAACTTCTGGTGGGTAAGTTGGGAGGCAGGAATGAAATTTCAGGGGTGCAGCTTGGGGAATCTTGGGACAGCACAGGCCAGAAAGGAAAGGAGGGTACACGTCATATTTAATGGTCCATCTCTGCTTTTGATTGGACAAAGACATGGCCATAGTACAACACCCTCTACCCCAAGGATCTGTACTGTGATTCCCCCATTTTCCATCCATGCAAAATTCTGATGGAAGCTTTTATGATAGTTTGGGCCTGACAGATGTTGCTCCCCTGAACAGACTCCCTGACATCTAATAATAGCTGAGCTCTTGCAGCCTTTTGGTGTGGGGTCACCAGTTTTGATTTCTTTCCTGTATCAGCTGCCTGCTTTCACAAAATTGAACTTACCTTTGAGTAAATTCAAACTTATCTTTGAGACCTATGTCAGCTCTGATTGAAACTTGCTAACAAATCCATGAATTATTGGGAAGACACAGACATCTAAGCCTTGATTCTTTAGAAACTAAACAAAAAGAAAAGAAACTAGACACTAGAAAATCTTATATTTTGCATGTAGTGAGAAACTGAATTGGGTTAACCCAAGCGCATCGAAGTCTAAAAGTCATTAGGATACCTTCAGAAGTCTCTGCAAAATCCTCCTCCTCCACTCAGCTATTTCAAAGGCTTCAACACAGTGGAGGCTCCGCAGCTGCGGAGTGCAGCCGTTGTTAAACACACCCCTGCACTCTGCAATAATTTTCTGCATGGTGATGGGAATGGAACTGCAAGAGGTAGTTTTGAAATCTGAAGCAATGCAACCAGTGAATCCCGGCTGCAATGGATCCTCTGTCTGAAAACCCTATGTCTCAGCAATTTGTAGCTGTTTCTGACACCAGTGGATCATTACTAGTTTCTACTTTGATGAAAGCTACCTACCCAAAATACCACACTGATTGTCAGTCTAAAGTCACATGCTTGGATTTGGCAAAAATACTTGCAAAAAGGAGTCTTCTCCTGAGTATACAGCAAGAGCATGTAATATTATCTGGATGTAGTTTAAGAGACATGGTTTTGTTGTACCAACTATTTTGGGGTAAGGGAAGGGATAAAAAAAAATTATTACCTAGTCAGTTGGATACGACTACATTGGAATTAAGTTTTCTGTCTTTAATTTAGAAGTTTAAAAATGAACTGAAATGAACTGTAGGTTTTTGATCTCTATCTTGAGGATCTCTGTGAACAATACATGATAGATGTACAGTGCTGAGACCCACAACAGAGGAGGTTTTTACTCAGGGGTGCATAACTCTTTGATTCAGGCATAAATGTTTCCTTATTTATTAAAAGTTGGCCAGGGGAAATCAAGAATTCTGGAGAAGAAATGCTACATATTTCTGATCATGTTGATATATGTCTGAAGAAGAAACTACTATTCCCTAAACAAAACTGGGTAATTAAAAGTTATGCTTTGTGACTCCAGAATTTGAAAAAAAAAATCATATGGCATCTAATTAATGTCTATATGATTACTTTCATGTCTTTTCTCAGGGGTAAGATATTTATAGCCACGTACAAAAACAAGAAAAGAGCCTAAGGGAACACAAACAAAACCCCACCACCCAGCACCTTAACTGCAGCATCTGCAAGCCAGCAATCATGGAATACTTGATGAAGTGCTTAAGGCTAGGAAGGCTGATAATGAGATTTCTTTTAAGTTCACAGTGCTGCACATTAAAGAGACACTGCCAACCTGATTCTGAAAGGAAAAACATTACATAGCACACACAAGCTGTTTTTGTTTTTATAGAAGAGTCTTTTTCATCAGCCTTTGCTGGTGTCTAGAAAGACAAACAGGTTTAGTAAGCAGCATGCTTGGTCCACAGGTTTTCCCCAGTGTTTTTGCATTTTGTTTGTCTGCTTTGTAACTCTTCAGTTCTGATGCTGTGTCTGGCAAGTGCCCCAGAGAGGACAGTGGTTCTGAGCTCCCACCCGATCAGTGCAAAAAGGATGAGCTCCCCAAGACAGTACCTTAAGCAGAATATACTAAAGGCCACCTGCACACAGTGACACTGACTGCATGGAAAGTGCTGTCACATGTACAGCACAACCAACCTGGAACCAGATAGTTCCACCTCTCTCTGGTCTGTTCAGTGATAGAAACCACCACATTATTTGCTGCAAAATCACATCTGGCATTTCCAGAATTACATGTGAATTATCAAGTTGAAGAAAAGTCGAGTCAACTTACTTTAAGTCTACCTTTCAATCCTTTTTTATAAAACCAAATATTTTATGGGTGCAGAAGCCTTATATAGAGGGACTATAACGTTTCTTATCAAGCAGCGTACAAGTAGTCTTACGCTTATCCCAACATAGGTGCTTCCAGGAGTTTCTTTGCAAAATGTCCTTTAAACCTTTCTGTTGGGCTTTCCTATTCTGAATGGAAGTGAAGTGGTAATGCCAGCATGTTCCAGCTGCCTGCATGGACTAGTCCAAATTAACTTTCCTGTTTTCCCTATCTCCTGTAATTTTTTCTCAACACCCCCTGGGATAAGAAAGAACATGAGCTGACAAACAGGTAGAGCACATAAATGTATCTGTATTCAGAAAAAAATGCATTCAAACAATATTAATGTTGCACAGTCAATCATTAAAACTTGGCAAAACTAATTTTGTCATTTTAACTTTTAGCATAGTTTTTACTTACAACATTGCATATTTGTTTTTCAGTCCTGCTGTGGGTATGAATCAGTTTCTGAAGCAAAAGCATCTATTGTTTGCCAGACCCTTGTTCCCGTTGTTGCTGAAACTGGAAAATGAGCAGTGAATGACACAGGTGACTGCATGAAGAAACAGGATTGCTTTACGATAAGAGAGCAGAACGCTGTCCCTGGAGGACTGGAGTCTGCTCTGCTTCTGCTAGAGAGTTCTTGCAGAGGGGTTCTTATTGTGTTAGTCTTTAATTTCATATCCCTCACTTTGGGTGCTGACTTGATAAGCTAGGATTTGATTTGCAGACACACTCAGGTAGCCGTACCTGAGATACACAGGAACTGTGCTTTTAACATACAAAGTGATATAGAGCACCACGTGCTACCAGCAAAAAGGAGATCTTACGAATCACAAACTGAAATTAGGGGATATTTTTAATCTAGCTTAAGGTGCAGGTTTGACAGTGTAATGCTGTAATTGCTACAGAAACTGGAAAAGAAACGTTAGCACTGTCTGTCTACCTCCACACCTGTCTGATGCTGCAGGGCTGGATTCCCACGATATGGCAAAATCTGAAGACAAAGGTGCCACTTCAACAGCTCTGGCCAACGCCACCCTCAGCCGCAGGCACCCGCGCCTGGAGCCGGCTCTCCTGGGAGGACAGGCACCATCCCTGGCATGCCCTGGTAAGGTCTCACGAGTAACCTTTTGTGAGATCTCCTGCCAGAACGAAACATCGACACGATCACATTCACTAAGTATGTTAAAAAGGATGGTCAAGAGAAAAAGCGTAGCTGACTTCAGCTCAGAGTAACCCCCAGTACCATCTGACATACTAGTCCACTGGTCAAGCCTTCAGTCGTCCTTCCTCAAGGAGTATCAATGGCAACTGAGGTGTTACTCTGCAATAAAAGTTTTCATGGGGCTGTGGGCCACAAACCCACCCCTGGAGCTCCAGAAGAGTGATTCCCACAACGGTCTGTGCTATCACCAGCCTTACTGAACATATTCGTTCATGGTCTGTAAAACACCACATGTAAGAGATTCTTAAATGCTGATGGTACCTGGTTGATCTTAAATGACAGCAGACTGGCTCAACCCAAATGGTGACATGTCGCTGCAGAGAGAAATGAAGACCAGCAGCAGGTATGCCAAAGGCTGTGTGGGTTAACAACCTTCATGCACACAGAAAAGCTGGAGACAGCTGGAGTTTTTGTTAAACACAATCCAGAGTAAGAGGATCAGCCTAGCTTGAGCACTCACAGTCATGAGCACTCAGTCACGGCCACACACATGGGTCACAGGAGGAAGATCAGGAACTATTTCCAAAATAAGCGCAAAAGTCCTACCCAAGAAGGCAGCGCTAAGTATAATAATCGTTATCTGCTACTCATTTGATGAGTGCTGTGGCCTGTGATACATTTCATCTGCAGCAGATTTCACCATTTTTATCTTGCCATGATTACTATTATTGGTAGATTAAAATCAATAAAGGCCATATTGTTACCTGAGACAGCCAAAACCTCTCCACCTAATATCTGGGATCAGAATGCAGCCAACAGCCTGACCACTGAGTTGAGGCAAATGAGAGCAAGTAAAAAATTGCACTAAAAGTTCTAGAGGATCCACCCTGGAAGAGATGCCCACGTAGCAGGTGACTTCATCAACTCACATGCCAGCGGGAACGCCACTTCCAGGAGCTCCCGCCGTCTGCAAACCTTCCCACTGTGGGCTCCCACATCCCTGCTAGAGCCGGTCGAGCGGGCACAGCACGGCCCCTGAGCCGTCTGACAGTGCCGGGAGGAGCTGCAGCAGCCAGTCCAGCGTGCAAGTGGCGCAAGGGTGGATCCTGTGTTCAGGCCAGGCGGCTCTCGTGTCCTGGGCTCCCTCTTGTCTTCTCAGGGTAAATGCTCACAGGCCTTGGACAATAAGAAGATAATTTGGCTGCTTTTTCTTTTGTTGCAACTGTTGCCTTATTTGTTTTGTTCACTGACATTCATTAAAAACAGCCCCTCGTATTCAAAGTCCCAGCTGAGCCTACACTCCCCTTCTCCTTGCCCAGGGAATCTGAATTCCTTCCTGACTCTTTTGCCTGGCTCTCTCCCCTCTGGGACTGCTCACTCCGTCCACTTGCCAGCACCACCCACCTCGGCTGGTTTCTAGTGCCAGTCCCTTTCTTGGGACTGCATTCTCAGTGCACCTTCCCTCTCCATCCCAACTTCTTTACCAGTTTCTTTTACTTGTGCCCCAGTTTCTTCAGCAATTTGTTTCCTCCGTCCTATATTCACCTCTACCATCCCTTTAGTCTACAATCCTAATATCCTTGTTCTGGATCTTCTGTCTCTGCCAGTTGTCATTTCCTTTGGTGGCTTCAAAATAGTATGCCTGTCCTGCCAATTCTCAATATCTGCCTTCTCTGCAAGTCCCAGTTTTCATCTCACATGCTCCTACTTGCAGTACGGCCTGCTGGTTCTCCACAGCAAGGCCTTAGATCTGGCTCTTGCTCTGTCTGCCTCTGAATCGGATAACTTCTTCCTTCACATTGCCTAGATGCCAGCAGAGGGGTCACTGAAAGTGCAGGAAAGTGTCCTTGCTCTCCATTCGTTTCTTGGCTCCGGCTCAGTGTGTAGCAGCTGGAAACAACCATTATTGGGAAATTCTGTCTCCATCATGTAATCCCGGGCTGCAGCATGTGTAGTGGCTTTGTACGGAGAGTGCATGCCCAGGATGGGAGCTGAGAGGGGCTGGAGAGCCTTATTTGAACTGTGTCAATGATGCACAAACAACAGGACTGTAACTGTGAGAGGCATAAGCTTGCTCTGGGACAGTCTTAACCCTTAAAGCAGTAGCAAGTATCTCTGTAAAATGAGATTTAAAATATCCTAAAATTTGGCCGAATTAGAGTAGATTTTCTTTAGTGCAGTGAAAAGCACCTGATAATGGCCTCCCTTGCTCAATTTCAAAGCAAACTTTTTCCATAAAAAGTTTTATTGATTTTTTCCTATTGAAAAACAATATACCCTTCCTGCATTTAATTTCAGAAATGACTGAAAGCTTCGGTTGATATTTTCTCCAGGCAAGAAATGATGCAGACAATCAGTATAGCCTTTCTGAGTCTGAATCAGTGCAGCCTGGCACAAACAGCTGAAAACTGAGTGTTGCATTGGAAATGGCAAACCCTGTGTAACAGGCTGTATGGGCTCTTTAAAAACTCAGCAGAGCTGCTCGCCCTACCTTGTGCATGTGTTGGGAATCAGCTGAAGGGCTGATTCCCAGCAAGCAGATTTAAATAGGTTTCCAGCTTAGGGAAAGAAATGGATGTTTGTCTCTTAGGGGAGCTGTTTGTTCCTCCCACCCCTCCCTTATATGTGCACATACGTGCACAAAAAAAAGAGCAAAATGGGGATAAAGGTACTCTCCAGGCAGAAAAGACCATTCCTCTATAGAGACAGAAAAGCACGTTTGGCAGACCTGAACGGTACTAGAGCTTAAGTGAGTTGAAAATAAAAGACTGATAATGAGATTTTGCACCAGATTGGCTGGCTTGTGCTGGCAGGCAGCAAGCACAGCCAGCCTGCTTACAATTCACCCTAGATGAGCTAACTGAAAATAGAAACCGAAGAACTACAGTGCGTTATCCAGTCTACAGAGGTAAAAATGTTGACTTGGAAAGACCACCGCTCACAGACAAAATGACAGAACTGAGTTGCACCCACTTGCCCTTCTCCCAGTCATGTTAAGAAGGCACTAATCCTCCGGTCACAGAAAGAGTAGAGCTCCTACTTCAGCCCCCTCCAAAGCTGGCACGAGAGGAGTGTGAGGAAGGAGTATGGCATTCATCAGCTCTGGTCAGGCTTACGGTCCCTATTTCTGCTGATCCTGAGCAGCTCATAGTCCCACTGGGTCTAGATCACCTTTCACAGGTAGGAGCTTGTGTCCGAGCACAGGGGAAGAGTTCTAGGAAGTGTGAGAAGTGACGACTGCTCCACCTGGAAGGAAGAACATATTTGCTAGTGGATTTACGCAGAAGACACCCGTGATCCCCTTCTTTTCTGGATGTGAGCTGTGCTGCGGCCTGAGCTCAAAACATCTCTGCTTGTAGTGAGGAAGAGGTAAATCTGAGACTATCACACTACTGCCTGCAAGGCATTTGCCTGTGCTTGAGTCATCCAGATCCAATGAATGAGTGCAGCAGCTCATCTGGCACATATCAGGAAGCTCTAAAGCTTGTGCTGTTGTGGTCCTTTGGTACAGCCTAAGTGCAGTATAGCTGGGTGCAATACTGATTTTAAGGGCAGGCTTGACTGCACCTTGCTAGGTGTACGAGGAAGGTGTAGATCCTGCTAGATTTTGGAGGAAAATTTATATTAATTTCTGGTGTCTTTCCTGATATCTGGAGGAGTATATGGCGCTCAGTTTTTGTCAGGCAACCCTAGTAAACATTAGTTTAACAATTTGATAGAGAATGAGTATGCTTAATAACAACTGATAACAGCTGGACTGATAATGAGCATCTCATCAGTAATAGGTGCTCATTTTTCAGCCTAGAAAGATCCTCTCTACTGCTCACTAAATGCACAAGTGCTGGTGGTGCATCTCAGGTGTTACGGCTGCTGTAACGTTGTTTAACTAGGGAGACATTCACAGGGCTGGCATCTTTTGCCTATTCTGGACTACCATCTCCCCAGTTCTGATATTCCCCAATTTGCAGCCACGTGCATAACAACATATGTGAATTGTGAGAGCCAGGTTAGCTCCAAAGCAAACCTCTCTCCTCTGGAACAGACTGTTTGCTAGAGGCACTCAGCATCAGTTACCCCATTTTCCTGTTAGCGTAATATCACTGATTCATTAGAGAAGTTTTAAACTCAGAATGTGCCAGAAGCGTATGACAGTTTGTGAAAAAATACATCTGGCTTCCTCTTCTTTATTAGATGATGTGCTTGTGTGAGATTATAGTTGTATATTTCCTGTTAATCTTGGTGTCGTGTCTGTACCTGAGCCGTTGCTTCTTTTCTAATACATTCCCTAAAGGTTATACTCGGTACCGTCAACTGTACATGATGATAACTTAAGATAAAGCCAAAGGGGGATCTGTTTTCCATTCCATAGCCACGCACTGCCCAAAGGGAAAGGAGCAGCAGGTTGTGCTCATTGCTTCAGCTCCGGTTTGCACAGGTGTTCTGCACTCTGCCTCCCGGCTGCAAGAGGGGATTAGACAGGGTTTAGGGGAGAAAATGTAGGGAAATGAGATCAGGCAATCAGCAAATTAAAATGAAATGATAGCTGCTTATCCAACCAAATTCTGTTCTTCTTCATATTTCTGTCTGCCATTCAAAAACACACGTGTGACTGGTGTATCACACTCCCTAGCTCCTGACTTTGATCTCTCAGCATCAGGGTTCTCCTTGGTCTGTGAATGGAAGACTAAAGTGCACATCAGGATCACACTCACGAAACAGCACATTCTTGGCTTGCAGCCACATCCAAATTCATTAATAATAGTAGTTTTCTGTAACTGCCAGGAAAGATAAAGAAAGCAGTGACATCTTAACTACCTCATGATGCAAACAGTTCACCCTCCCAGGAATTCAGCAAAATAAAGTGGATGCCTAATTAGGGATGATACATCCTAAACTTCACACTCATTATGTTTTTAATTCTTTCACAACTCCTCCACAAATCCTGAAGTTGTTTTATAAGAAACTTCAACATCAGCATTTAACTCATAAGTACACCTTTGTTTAGAAGTATTGCAAACAATCATTTTTTGTTCTTAGTCCCAACTCTATGTGTTCTTCTCCTCTCCAAGCACTATATTAAAGCATAATATGAATATTAAGAAGTATGAAGGACATGTCTGCTTTTGGTTCAGTACAGTTTGGTGGTGGTAGGTGGCTTAGTTAAGGAAATCCAAACCATTAAACAAGATTAAATGAGATATCAGTAGGTGTGCCAGGGATCAGGAAGTGGCAGCAAGACTCTGGGGAGATGTTTGATTTCTGCATGCCAGTAATGGAAGTGTTTTAACTGCAAACCAGAATTAATAAATCATTAAAGTGTGAGATTCTAGTACAAAAAACAAGGGATGGCCAGACACCGATTATACAATGAGGAATTGTATGAAAAACTATTGAATTATATAGATTGGAGAACTGCCACCATTAAAATCTGAAATAGCATTCATAATTAATATAATTAACTTTTCAGAACAGGAAGACTCCAAGTCAGAGAAGGCTCCAACAGAACTTCTCAAGTTGGGTGGAGCAGCATTAATGGATGTATTGCAAAGTTCAGGAAACCAGACTGTAGCCTGATGATTGGACAAGTTTATATATATATATATATCAGTAGCATGAAATTGTATGAAAGAGCATGAAACCTACAGAACAGCTTATCTAATACGGTTTGGAAGCAAGATCATGAGGAAGACATCCAGGAAATAATTCAAAGTAAAACAGAATTTGAAATATCAATTAAACAGGTAAATTGTTGTGAGACAAACTGTTTTATTTTTGCTCAATCAACTTTATTTAGTTTCTGCTTTGTGAGAAGGTGGTGGTATGAATGGCGGAAGGTTTGCGGTAAGGAAAACTGTAAGATCGAGCAAGAAGAACAAAAAAAAACCAACTGTAAGATCGAGCAAGAAGAACAAGAGATATTTGGCTAAGGGACAAAATTGAGCTTGGTTATTTACCAAAACCGTATGAATATTCAAAATAGCTTATGCACAGCAGAAACAGCTGTGGCAAGCTCATTGAGCATGCAGAAGAATAAAAAGGTCAGACCTGAAGATGTCTGTCTACATCATGTATGTACCTTTATGATAGCTGGATCCTGAGGAGAAATTCTCCTATACCAGGAAATCATAAAGGTGGTCTCACAGAAAAATACTGAGAACTCTATAGACAGCAAAAGTTTACAAGTTGAAGGGAAAAAAACTGATGTATTTTGAGATTTTTATAAATACAATGAAAGAAGAAAGTTAAAATTACCTTAAATGCAGCTAGAAAAATTCAGAAACTGCTAAGGGGGACTCATAGACAGATTGCTCATGAACATCAAAATATCATAAGCCCTGTTTCCTCAGGAAAACAACCTAAACCAATGAAAAATAACGTTTAACATATTTTAATATTTATTCCTATTCAAACTCCATGTGCCTTACACAAACATGACAGATTTCTACCATATCAGTCAGAAATCTGGAGTTTCTAGAGCACTCTTTTGCTCTTAACAAACTACGACTTTACTACAGGCTTCATCTGTAATAGGAAGACCAGGCAAATAATGTGTACACATGAATGTGCATGTTCTTTCAATAAAATAATTTGCATAATTCATTTATTGTACCTAGATATACTTCAGAGTTTTGCTGAACAACAGATTTCAGAAGGTTTTGCAATTACAATAGGAAAAAGTGAGGAAAAAAATATGCTTTTAATAAATGACTCTATTCTTACATTTTCCAGTATCCTCAATTTGCAATGACTGAAACATTATATTTTCCAGTATCGTCAGTTTGCAATGACTGAAACAGATCTTTGCCGGTTCCAGTTCCATTCAGCCAGTCCTTCCTGCTAGCCACAAGTCTGTCTGCTGGAATACTATGAAGATGAAAGAGTAACATAAAAACCCCACCAAGCATTTAAAATGAATGAGAAAAAAAAGATGTCTACAACTATTTATTTCACTTGCACCAACAATGCTGGAGTTTGACACAGAAAAAGGAATAATATTGATTATACTCGTATCAGACTAAAATCAAGGAAATAAAAAACTTGACTGGAGGCAGCTGTCATAAATATTTTGGGAGCCATTGGAATATATGTGTTTGGAAAAAAAACCCAAACAACCCTGTTCTCTAGGAAATTTTCTAAATAAGCAAGTCTGGTAAACTCTTCTGTAAACGTAATGTGATACAAGCCGTGTGCCAAAATCCAGACAACACTGCTGGAATGCTCTGAACAGAACGAGAGACACCTGAGATGGCTCTGTTGAATTATGCAAGAATCTCAGCTATGCACAGCAAAAGTGTCGGTGTCAGGAGGTGAAGAACACCAAAGCAGTCTCTACACAGACACAACTAAACACATTTAAAGCAGGAGTTCTCAAATCGTCCCATAGGGCTGGCCACATTTTGAAGAGAAACTGGCTCAGTTTCACTTCCCATTAATGATCATACAACATCTTTGTGCCAGATACAGCAATTGCCTGCATGGAAAAATATTTTCAGGAAAGTATTTAATATGTTTTAGCTGTCTTTAACAACAACTTAGCAACTGGAGAGAGAGGTGCCAACACCTTGTGACCGGCTAGATCTTTAGAGGCAACCAGGAAGATTCTGTGGGCCTACAGTGATCTGCAGACGTGGTACCAGCTGAGATGTCTTCCTACTGCTGCATTCCCCTGAGAGAGATGTAGGATGCTGCTTTTGCAGATTTCCAACCACGTCAGCAAAACAGAAGAAAACTCCCCAGCCATATCAGTCATGTCTGAAGTGTTTTGGGGACTAGTGTGTCACAACAGCTTCCTACGTGTCTTATTTCTTCCTGTCTTTTTTTCTACCAGAGAAACCCCTGAGAGGAAATTAAAGGGAGAAGGGTATCTAACCTGCCTAAGTTTAACTCCCTGCTATCTTTTGCTATCCCATTTAATGACCTTGGGATGCTTAGTGCTTAACTAAAGTCATGTTGGAGAATGTCCTCTGGAGATGGTTGTCTCCATGGGGTTTGGAGAAAGCACTGACCTGTGGAAAGCTCTTCATTCTCTCCTTAGTTTCATCTCATTTGCTATCACGTGGGAGTGCTCAGCTTACAGGAGTTGCTTTGTTTTGGGTTCATGGAGAATACGCCCTTTTTCAAAACCAATGGAGGGCTCATCTCACTCTTGCCAAACCCTACAATAGGAAAAGAAGGGTAATAAATATTTGGATGGGTACAGTGGCAATTCATCTTTCTGGCCAGAAGCCTTGTTTTGGAGTTTGTTGCTTAGTGTCTGTCAGCACTTTCATCCTGGGGAATTTAAGTTTCTCCTACAACTGCCTGGCCTCAACTAAAAGTTTGCATATAAAGTATCAGAACTCAAAACTGTTTCTTTTTAATTAGTTTTCCAAATGAGGTTAAGTCTTAAGATATGAAAAAGTACTTGGGTGGTACTCAGCTTAAAAAGAAGGAAATGATTAGCTTGGCATTTGTTTAATCTTGTGAAATATTTATTTAAAAGGAAAGTGAGATGAATATTTAAAACATGATCTCAAAAAACACAAAAAATATGTATTCATCCAGAAACTGGACTACATTTTGAGGTGTCTAGCATCTCTAGGCATTGTAATTACTCTACTGTCTTTGAGAATAATTTATTCTAAAACTAACCACATATGTTCAACGGGTTTCCTTTCAGGAATGCTTCAGCTGCTGATGGATCACAAAAGGAAGGATCACGTCCCAAGTCTTTGAAGATATGGATAAGAAGGAAGTAATTGTTAATGATTTGCTGATCTAAACAAAAAATTACTGACAACAAAATGAAATCATGTAATCCCATAGTGTGCCAAAACCGCACAATTTTAAATTGAACAGGAACAAATGTCAGAAGAGGTTGAATGAGATCAGTTGCATTACACACTACACAACTGTATGTGTCTAGTAATAAAAGACCCGCCTGAAGAAACGAGAGGAAATTGTAAGAAACTAGTAGTCTTCTGGAGTTGGTTTATGTATCTCAATGAATTTTTGTCACAATTAAACACTTCACTCAAAATGCTACTTGAAGACAATGCAGTAAAGTCCCACTAAGTACAAGAGAATTAAAGCTGTCCAAACCCACCTGTAGTGACATATTCTGAGACTAGCCAAGAACTAATACCAGTACAGCCTGGCGTCGGCTAGGGTTGCACCTCTGCAAGGCGGCTGTCCGGTGCACTGAACGCTGGTCTTTCCGGACATCAGACAGCGCCGCTGTTGCAAACACACGCATTTGTAACACCAGCGTATTCCTTCACTTGGAAAAGACTGGAAGAATCCCTACAATATTTTATTATGTGAAAGATAAACCCATTAAGAATAGATTCATTGAATGAATCGTGTCTCATCCCCTCACGCACGGACAGGACAGCAGCCTGTTCTTCTGCTGAAGCCACCACCGCCCTTGCCAGCTACCGAGCCCTGTCCACCCCTCAGCCCCCGCCCGACGGCTCACGCTTCTGCCCCGTCTCCCCCCTGAGCACACCCTCTACAAACTCCAGAGAACTATCATCTCCTGCGTGCGGCTCCGGAGCTCTCCGAGGCAGGGGGGGAACCAAACGCCCGCCGCACTACCCGGCGCCGTGGAGCCGCACGGCGTCCCCGGCCACACGCAGCCCCAGGAGGGCCCGGACCACAGGCGAGCCGTGGGCGCGGTGCGCCCCTGGTGCGGGACGCCCGCCGCGCTGCGTGGGCAGCTGCCACAGCGGGGCCCGGCAGGCTGCCGCCCCTTGGCTCCCGCGGCGGGCTCCCCCAGCCCCGGTTTTTGCCGCGCTGCCGAAATTCCCCGACTCCCAGCTGCGGGAAGGCACAACCACGCGGGCGCACGAGGGGCCCGGCAGGGCCACGGCCACGGAGCCGCCGGATCCCCGGCCGCCTGGGGGGGGGACGAACGGCCGCTGCCCGCCGCCGCCGCGCGCCCGCCAGCCGGCGGCGCCCACCTCCGCGGGGCGGGCCGCCGCCGTGGCCGCGGCCAATCGGCGCCCCGCCTGGCGCGGTCCTCCCTCCTCCAGCCAATCGAGCGCGAGCCTGCCCTTGGCGTGTGTCCGTGCGGGGGGGCGGGGGGCCGGGTGCGGGGCTGGCGAGCGGCCGTTGGGCTCCGCGCGCCGCGGAGCCCCGCCCGGTGGGAGGGGCCCGGCGCGCCCGGCCCGGCCCGGCCTCAGCGCGGCGGCGGCGGCGGCGATGGGGAGCCGGAACGCGCGGCTCCGCGGGTAGAGGGAGGTTGGGGCGCGCCCGCCGCCACCCCGGAGGCCCGGCCGCAGGTAGGAGCCGCGGCCCCGCAGCGCGCAGGCGCCTCCTCGGGGCGGGGGGGCGGCGATGCCGGGCGCGGGAGTCCGCGGGCTGGCGGGGGGCCCCGCGTTCCGCCGGAGTCGGGGCGAGCGGGGGGCTGCGAGGGGCGCGGCGGGGCCGCGCGGTGCCGTGCCGTGCCGTGCCGTGCCGTGCCGTGCCGGCGGGAGCGCGGCGGGGGCGGCTGGTGAGCGTGAGGGGATGGGGCAGGTGCCGGGCTGCGGGGCTCGGCCGCGGGGTGCGTGTGGAGGGGTCCGTACCCGCTGCGCGGGGCGCCGCTTCCAAGATGGCCCCCGCCCCCAGCCGCCGCCCGGCCGAGCCCCCCGGGCCGCGCCCCGCTGCCCGCCCGGGGCTTCCCTCGGGCTGAGGCGGCTCCCGCGGCCGCTGGCCGCCGCGGCGGTACCGTGAGGGGAGGTCTCGGTCCGCGCCCGCGGGAGGCGGGCGGCAGCACGGCGCGGTGCGGTGCGGTGCGGTCCGCCCGGTGGGCGAGAGGGCGGGGGAGAGGCGCGCTTCGTGCGGCCGGTGCTCGGGCTGCGCCGAGCTTTTAAAACCTGCCGGGCTGTCGGGAGGAGTTGCGGAGAGCTCGTTTATAGCAAGTAATGGACGTGACCGAGCCATTAAGTGAGATCAGACTATGCAGCCGGCCTCAGGAGACCTCTAAACTTTATAGGTTATCGGTACCATGAGGCGTTTTTATGAATTGGCTCAGAATAACTGAATTCACCTCTGAAACCACCTCCTTACTGATTTTGTTAATGCCTACGTTTAATCTGTGTTGAGCAATAAATAGCGTTACTAATTTGGCATGTTGCATGTGAAGAACGTGAATTATGATGCTTGATGTAAGAGCTCGGAAGAGCAGAAGATGCCTTTGCATCCTACTTTTGTACTTTCACCTCTGAATTCCTAGCTTTGTTTTATTTAATCTGTACTTATAACAAACCACCTTTCTGCATTTCCAGAGCTTTTCCTTTGGTTTGGTTTGATTTCTTAAACAGCTCACCACATCTTTGCGTTTCCTTCCCTCTAAATAATCTGTAGAATAACTTCGGGGCAAGAGCTCTCTGTGATTTTTGGAGTTCTTCCTTATGAAGGGGACTGAATAGTCTGGACAGTGGCGACCAACATCTTTAGACCGTGTGGTGATCTTCAGTACTTGAATTCAGCGTTTGTGTTTTTACAGTTAGATTTTTGGGGTGAGGTTCAGAGTTCTTATTTTAAGTTTACTTAGATCAAGAGCCCCATTTTAAGAGGCATGGTTTTTTTTTTTTTGTTAAACCTATCTTTTGTAGGTGTTCATTTTAAAAATACAGTAATTAGAATTTTGGTATGAGGTATTATCATCATCCTTCAGGTCCCTTTTATGGAGGATATTTACATCTTGGCCATATTTACAGAAAGATCTTAGTTAATTTACAACTAGGTTATTCACTTACTGAAAGTATTGTTTACTCTAATTGATGTGAATGATCAAATCTCTAATCTCACTTAGAATTAACATTAGGATTTTGCTAGATATCACTGTTTGGATTGAGTAAGTTTTTTCCTATTCAGAATGGGTGATTGCATGTAGCTTCTAAAAGCTGTCTTAAAGCAGCAGTTTAGGTTTTGGGATTTAATCTCCTAGAGCTGGGGAATGAATGAATGAGACTCATCAGTTTCAACTGTGCTTGTTTATTCATCAGAATGAAAAGGATTAAAGCAGTAACCTAAATGGTGAAAAGTTGATTTAAATTATTTCAGACTCGGAGTAGCTCTGGACTTTAATGTGAACGTGTTTATATTTACATGTGTACACTTAAAAGGAGACAGAGGAAGTCTCAGAGCTGCAGATTGCTGTCAGCTGGCAGAGTACATCAAGGAAGGGTTGCTGTATGTTTACTCTGTTCTTGTTCTTTTCTTTAGGCATCCACCAGCAGTCCTTATTAGAGACAGGATACTGTGTTAGATGGACCTTGAACCTGAGCTAGTGTGGCATTTTTGTGTTTATAATAAAACGTTTTCTATGTAGTAGCCTGCAATCTGGAATTTAAATTTTGCATCAGGCAGGTGTTAGAGCTGTAAGTTTTTAAGAGTACAGTATAAAAGTCAATACCAGGGGCAGAGAAAACAGGCTAATGAAGGTACTATTACTCTGGATGCTTATTTGCATTTTTGTTAACATTTATAGGACATCCCGACTCCTGATAGGAAACGGTCACAAGTATGTTTTCTAAGTGGCAACTTCCAGCCCTTTCCTGAGTACCTTGTGGGAGTACTGTGCTTCTCACGAAGATGTTGGAGTCTGCTGCAACTCCCATCTGTTCTTACGATGTTGCAACGTTGCCTTTCGCTGAAACCCCAGCCTTAGTTCTGCTTTCCTGTGCTGAATCTCTCCTTTTTATGTGGCAAGCACCTGGGCACCCGTGAGCCTTTCATTTCTCTCAAGCATATGGAAGGGAGCAGAAGGGATCTATAAAAAGTAGTTCAGTAGCATCTTCCCTCTAAACTGGTTCCCGTGTGTTAAGGTTTACTGTAGAACTTGCTATGATAATAAGTAAAAGCAGGAAAAAAATCCGGTCTTGCTGTTAGCAAAGTGTCTGTTAGTTGTCTTCTAGAGTCTCTCTTGCAAAGTTGTTGCAGTGAATTAAGCAAGTTTCACCATCTAGAACTACGTGAATTATGTGTAGGAGTCATGAAAGCTTCCCACATAGTTGTGCTACGGCAGTTTAATCCCAGCCCGTGGTGTACATACTCTTCCTGACCCCATCTCCTGGAAAGTTTTCATCCTGGTTGCTACTGTTTCTTGTTCATTAAGGAAAAGATGCAGTATATTAACTCGTCCCTTCCTAATTTTAGTCTTAGAAATACGATAATATAACAGAATTAATTTATACCTGCTTTCAGTGGATCGTGGGTGTTTACATCACAAGTGATGTCATACTTATCTAACACAGTGCCTTGCCCTGTATTATGGAAGTAGAGAGACAGGGAGCAAGCATTACTTGGTACACTTCAAATAACTTTTACAGTGCAGTATCCTTAACATCCCTTGACAGTTCAGACCACTAGCCCTGTCCCATGTCATGTTGGCTGTATGGCAGGTCTGAGAACAGCTCTGACTCTCCACTTGCATATTTTACAGAACCATTTTGAGCATTACCATGAGGTATTCAGTAGAGTTCTTGGACATGGGAGTTTCCAAAGACAGCAATAAATCATGGAGATAAGTTGACACGCTCTTTATGTCATCTAGCAGTCTTGCATTTAGGGGAAAACTGGCAGAAAGCAAAAACAGCATGGCTGAAGATGCAAAAAACTTTACTTTGGTGTTCTTGAATATCTGTGTTCATTATGCTTAACATAACTTGAATTTCCCCCCTGCTTTGGAAGGCTAAGAAATTCCATCTGTTCTTAAGCAATAGCATTAAGCAGACTAGTTTTCAGGGCTCCAGGTTTTATCCTGAAAGTGGTTTATCAGTCTACATTATGAATCATGGGTAGAATCAACCTTATCTCCCAGTGGTTAGCTCTGGAGAAAAGATGAGCTGCTAATGTAAAAGAGTTTCAGTATATTTAATGTCTTGGGATCACGTCTTATTACTGTGGCTAACATCCTGGGTTTTGTTGGTTTTCCATTCAGCTGTGAAGGCTAATGTGATCCCACTATTGCTATTCTTACGTTACTTATATGAAATAACAGATGAAGTTAAAATCCAGCCTAGACAGTACCCCCTTAAAGTATGTCATGTTTTAATAAAGGAATATTTTAATAGAAGAAATCAACCTTGGCAGTTGTTTGCTAGTTTTAAAGAGCAAAAATTGAAGCTTTCTTAGTTCTTGAACCATGTACAGTATAGTCAGTGATGTAATAAACCTGCAACCAAAACGTCCTGAAATGAATTCATTGTTTACATCCTCAGTGACATCAGTATCTAAAAATAATCATTGAACCAATCCATAAACTATAACTACAAACTATACTATAGAACTAATAGAACTGTGAAATCGGAGATGTGGACGTTGTAGTTTGCAGCATGCAGAAGAGATGGTGACATACGAACACGGAAAGAATAGGCCTGTCCTGATGTTTTCTACCCTGTTTTGACTGTTAGGCGTTTGCCGTATATGTAACAAGGTTGCCGTGGTTCTGTTCCCTACGTGCGTTCTGTGGTCTGCTGCTCCATTTCTGCTCCTGCAGTTTATTGCCAAGAGGAGACATCAGGTGTTTTCAGTTCAGTACGAGGAGGAGGCAGTGCGTAATGCCAGGTGGAGTGTTGAAAAAGACATTTGCTAAATGTCAGTCTGCACAGCTAGTAATGGTTTTGAGGTTATTGCTGACTTTCCATAGCAGAGTGCTTAGCTATCATGAAGCAAAGAAATGAGCATCTTTACTACAAGCACGAAGTCACAAGTGCTTAAAGGGTTTTCAATATGGACCCATTAAGTGCAATGGAAGAAGGCTTACACCTACAGTTTTGTACCAGAACTTGCATATTGTTCACGTATAAAATGTGATTATATGTCTGTGAAGTCTTACGTATATCTATGTTAGATAAAGCTTATCTGTAGCCATTTTGAAATCATTATTTTGCATAATTACTGCTTTAAGACCAATTTGTTTAGGACAGGCATGGAGGCAGAACAAATTTGCAACTTGAAATTCTCTCTTCCCCCGGCTTAAATAAGTCTCTTCTGGCTTTTCTTATTTCTGCAGGGCTTCATAGAGAAACAGTTGTTGGGAAGTTAACTACTTCAAACTTACGCTCCTAACATTTAGAATAAAAACATGAAAATACATAGTATTTCCAACACTGACTAAAACCAATGTCATATTACTATTAGCCTTTCCTTTTTCCTTCAGGCTCCATAGATTCTCAGCTCCACAGTCTGGAAAATGCCTATCTTAAGACTCTGCTGAAGTAAAGACAGTCATCCAGGTAGGATTACCTTATGATTACTCTTTTGCCCCCCTTTTTATGATACTGGACTAGGCTGTTGCTTGTTTTCTGTGGTCATGAACAATGTCTGGATCAGTGTGAGAAACCAAGAATAATTTTATATCATGCTTAGTGTTAATAAATAAAGCTGTCCAACACCATTGTACCAATATGTGGTCTAAGTATTCTTAATTATGTGTTGCTTTATTGTCTTGTAAAGACAGCGTCTGTTTTTTGAGTCAAGAATGACTAAATTTTCTTATGTTATTTCATAATATATGATGGTATAAGTTTTGAAAAAAAAATAGGAAAGTATATTGTTAATACAGCCAACATTTAATGATGACTGACTACAAAATACATTGCACTATAAATTCTATAACAAGTTTAAGAATAGAGTAAAACTGCTTCAGAGCTACTAATTATGTCTCAGAACTTGGAAACATACACATCTATTTATATAAAAAGCATAGAAAATCTTTATTGCATTCATAATGTATTGTTTGGTGGACTGAGCTTGGCTTTAGCAAATGAAGCTCTTCCAAAAGGAACAATATAGTTTCAGATATGAAATGCAGAGCTGCTGTTTCACAGACAATATGCCATGAATGCTATCTAAAAAAATTGATTTGACATTGCTAATTATAATTATTTCACACATTACATGTGGCCAAATCAGAAGCTTCAACTGGCAGATGGAGAGGGTTTTTTTTTGCGGTTTTAGAAAACACCTTGCAAGTTCAGCTGATAGAAAGCCTAGCTTTTTTACCACAGTCCCAAAGAGTCGCAAAAAGAGAAGTGATCTAAAGAAACAGTCTTAAATTTCTTCTCAGAGGTTTGACAGATACAGTAATGAAGGTTTTCAATGGCTTAACAGATACTGTGATAGAGGTTTTCAATGAATAGCTGTTCATGAGCAGTTAATTATCTCATTGTAATCTGGGTCATTTGGGAAGCTGTGAACACAGTTAACTTTTGTGTTAGGATTGCACTGTAAGTGAAATGTGCGTGTGGAAGGGGGAACACTGAAGCTGCATCATCTTGAGACTAGCAGCACTGGAGAAGTGACCAAAACCAACTTCTGAACGAGCAGCTTGCTCCCTTGTTAAGGTGAATAGAGGCTAAAGTCTAACAAGGGTATGAAATCTCTACTCTGTAGGTCATATCTAGAAATCCTTGCTCCTCCCCTAATGCTCTCCCTCCCACCAGCCCAAGGCACCGTCACTGCTGCTCCCACCAGGACAAACAGCAGCCCTTTGTTAGCTGCCTTGCCTGGGGCGCACTCCGTCCTGGCTTCCCTGCTGCTCTCTGGCCATCTGTAGATCCTGGAGACCGTGAAAGGAGCCTTTCGCTGCCCAATCTCCAAGGTTAACTGCTTCAGTAAGTCCATGTTACCTGCAGTACATATATAGCTAACCTGTAACTTCAGTCCTGCCAACTTAAGTTCTAGCATTTAATTTCCTATGGGGAAAGGAACATCCAGTCTGTACGACAGAGCTGTGGTAGGTTTCTTATTCAAAGATTGGTTACTTCTCCAAAGATCCAAATCTGTTACTTCAATAACATCAAAATTAGATGTGCTGGAAATTTTGCTTGGTATTAAGAAGATACTGCAAGTACTACAGCCCAGCAAGTCTTAAACCACCCTGATCGAGCTTCAGTGCATGGCTCCCTGCTTCGAAAGCTTGTCGTGTATTTGAAATATGATACAGACAGTGACTTGGACCACCTTCCAGCTGCCACGACCAGTCTGAGCAAGAGTATCAAAATGGCAAACAAACCTCAGGGGATAAAACTGTGAATGGCATGCTTTGAGGTAAGTGCTGAGTGGTGCCTTTGGTCCCTCATCTGACTGCTGTGAGAGTCATGTGCCCGGGCCCTGAGATCTGGGACAGGTCGGGCGAGACACCCTGGGTGCTTCCCAGGGAAGACTAATCCAGCTTCAAGAAATCTTGGTGGTTAAAACGGAGAGCAAAAATAATGTGCAGCAGCTGAGTGCTGAGGCAAGACAGAAGTCAGGCGTCCGGCAAACACATTTTTGGAAGGAGCGTAGAAAAGACGGATGTTGTCCTTTGTTTAGAACCATGGCTACAGCTAGCAAGTGTGGACGGTTGAATACTGTCGTAGTTTCCCTCTGTTTGTTTCTGCTGGAAGATAACTGCTTCTAGGGGGTGGTGGGTATGCTAGCACCCAGACCAAAGGAGAAATTGTGACTGGAAATAGCAGATTTCAGGACTGCAACAGTGGAGAAAAATGTCTTCCTGGGCAATTAGATCTGGAAAGTCCTGCTGTGAGTGCCACGAAGGGAAGGATTCGCAACGCAGTTACTGGAGGAAACGGGAGTCAAAGGAACAGCCTGACAGTTGGAAAAAAGTTGGAAACTTTATTGTGCCAGCTGTAAACGGCTTTTGTTTCCTAGAAGCTATGAAAACTGTTTTCTAACACTATGTACTGTATTCAATATTAATTATTTTAACTCCTGATTTAGTTGTAAATATGCATTTATTACTTAATAAAGATAATTAAGATTCCTTCTCATTAGGGCTTTTTACTGAACTTGTTCACAGTGATAAATGAAGACTGCTAAATGCCTTCATTTCAAAAGGAAAAAAGGTTGGGGTGGGAACAGAAGGGTGTTAGAAACCAATCCAGGAATTTAGATAAAGGAAGAATCTGTAGCTGATGTGGCTGTGGAAGAAGAGTTTAAATATTTTAGGTATAGAAGGATATTATAGCAGAGTTGTAAAACACTTTTTTTCCCTAGAGATCTGATTTAAAAAGTAACGTGCAGACATTAATATGACAAGTATTTGAATTTTAGAAGGAAACAGACCCCCACATTCCACACAGCACAAGAGTCTTAGGTGATACCTGTTAGGAAACGTTTGCAAACTCAATAAGCTTTTCTCATAGTAGGACCTGGCTGATCTGCTAGTTACATTAAATAAGTCATAGAATACCAAGGAAACTTCGAAAACCTTGCAAAATGCTACTTTTCATATTTGGAGAAGAGATAGTGGGGGGTGACCCAAATCATTACTGGTTGGTTATCTTCACCTTAACTGACTGAAAAAAGTGCAAAGAAACATAATAACCAACATCTGTAATATGAAGACAGGTAGTCTCAACCCAATAACTCTTTACTAGTGGTTCACTTCTGGTTCAGCAAACCAAAGGCGATGTTAGATTTTTTTTTTTTTTAATTGTTCAGAATTAAAACATCCTGTAGGAAGATAGGTTTTAGTTAAATATTCTTTTTACTGCTCTAGGAATAGAGGCAGACAGCAGCTGTAACAGTGTTTAGTTCTGTAACTTCATTGTGTAGGTGGGCAAGTGTAATCGATGATGACAGTTGAGTAAATGCCATTTCATTAATGTTGAATTTACATTTTACTCCTCAGACTTTCAGCTTTATCACACTATTTAATGAGTTCCAGCTAGTGGTTTTGGCTTCCTATGGGTGATAGCAATTAAATTTGAGAGAAAACAGGAGGCATTCTGGTTGCTTTATCCAAGTACTGAACTTACCCTTTTACATGCTGCTAGCTTACATCAGGGAATTAAATGTTCCACCCTATTAAATCACTTATTCTGTCTTCTCTAATGCTTTCATCTAGCTTGGATATAGCATTAATATTTAAAATATATGTATCAGTTCAATAGACACATGCATTACTTATCAAAACACTGCAGCTTATTACAATAAATGTGCTGTCATCCCAGGTAAAAGTCTCTGGAATGACATGTGGTGCCAGCAGGTGCATTGTCCATTTTCACAAGCTGGTCAGTTGAGATGGTGGTGGTACTTCAGGAAGAAGAAAACCACCTTCTTGATTATATGAATGGGGTATTTCCAGATTCCTGAAAAGAAAACATGGCATGCGCATGAATACGGCTTAAGACTAGAAGACTATAGGAACAGGAAAGCATTCATTTAAGTAATTGGACGTTCTGTGGCTGTTTAGTGTGTTTGTATTAACAGTTTCCAGTATGCCAGGGCAGCTACATGTGTTAATTGAGATTTCTTATATTTGCTCACATTGTGACGATCTAGAAAATAAATCAGGTTATCCCCAGTTGTCCAAAAGCAAGTCTCGTATTGTGGTACTTATGGCTAAACATTTGTCTAGCTGCTAGTTTGCAGCTCATAAGGTCCCTCAGCATTGGGATAAAAATAAGAGTGTGTCCTCCCTCTAGTGCCTGCACAGGACCTGGTCGGAGCTGCTGTGGTCTGCCTGCAGGATTCCAGCACGCTTCTGTTGCTCCTGGCTCCCAGTCTACAAGGACGGTGTCCTCGCTGCAGAGGCCAGATGTCTTCATCGCTTTCCTTGCAGTGGGCTGCTTCTTGTTCTCTGGCTGGCCAAATTCAAATGCTGATTTCCCTTTTCTTTAGGCGTGCATATGAGCAGACAATAAGCAAAGGGCTAAACTTTCCTTTTGTGTTCTCCAGTTAGTGCTGGCCTTAGGACCTATGTGCTACTCTGTCATACGTGAATTAAAAGCGTACCTCTACCCTCTTCCTCTTTCAAACAGGGCTTGGTTTTGATTCTGTCTTAACAAACGTTAATGCCTCACTGCTGTTGCTGCCTTATATCTTCTTCTGCGTAATAGAAATTGTGTCCTCTTCCTCTGTCTCTCTTTTGCTGCCTTCAAAAAGAAACAGATTTCTCTGTATTTCTCGGAAGAGTTTTTAGAGACCTGGTATGTAATAATGCACCGCTCTGAATTAATAAGTAATGATATGACCTTTTCTTCTCTAAAACTCATTCTTGAGTAGTATGCTGAGATGATATCTCCCCACTTGAATGCTTGACTAGAGAGGTGAGTTTTGATATGGACATGCATGACAGGCACACTTGATACCCTTGCTTGCCCAATGGAGAAATGAGAACATGCCACAGCCTGCGTGAAAGCCTTATGTCTAGTTACCTTGTGCCAAATGTTGTGATGTTTTTTACGATGTTATGTTTCCTTTGCTGGGTGTAGGCTGTAATAGGAAAGGTAATCCAAAATCTAGTGTTTGCGTTGTTGCAAAACCACTTATACATTTAGAAACTAGAAGTTACAAATACATGGGAAAGTACAAATTTCCTCTTACTGGTAATAAGCTTTTTTTTTTTCTTTCTGAAAGTTGGATGTTTTTATGCATAAACTCTTTCTCTTGTATGCACATTATTGTATATGAAAATTATTTTATAGCATATGTACTCAAGTACAAGACAGCCCTCACTGCAAGGAGACTGAATTTGTGTGTGTGAGCATGCGTCTAAAACTGTTACTAAGACAAACATTTGACCTTGAATTTCAGATAATTGTTGCAGCAAACCTCTCTCACTAAGGAGTATTCCCCACCTCCTTTGACAGTGAAGTTTTTCTTAGGCCAAGGGAGAAAAGCAAAAAGAATGATGAGGTGAAGAAAGGAAAATGTCAGGTGCTCATCTTTCTTTTAGTAATATCAGCACGTTCTTCCTGAACTTCTGTTGGAAGGGAATAGAGTAGTAGTACTGTATCCCCAGAAAAAGTAAAGCTAAAAGAAAAGCTCATCTAATCTCCTGGATCCTACAGGAATCTTGTAACTAAAAGAAGGATGGTAAAAACTTTAAATAAAAGCCTCTTTTCTAAGGATGAAGGGATGAGCTATTCTGGTCTCCAAGTAAGAAACTGGTTTCAGCTCTAGCATATGAATTAATGCCATATGAATTAATGTCACAGTACCAGTGTCTAGGTCAGTGGTTCCCAGTCAGTAAGTTGCATTGTCATGAGAGACAGTGTTAGTTCTGCTTTTCCTTTTCTTTGTTAGGCAGTACTGAAGAGAGAATAGTACGGTCAGGCTGGCTTGGACTTCTCCTTATGATAGTTCTTGACTTGATGCTGAGACCTTGTCTCAATGTAGCTCAACCAGGCTGTGTTCTGGCAGTCAAGGTCAGGCAAATTTCTTTCTCTATTGCTTGTGTCTCATCAGAGGGTCGCTGACTTGACATTTTGTCATGGGAGTGTTTGGCTTATGACTTGTCATGTGGTTGTACCAGCTGCCAGAATGACCTATGTAGTTGTATGAACTTGGAATTAAATATAAATGAAGAAAGGAAAAATAATCAACAACTTGCTAATAAAAACTGTAAGTTTGTGTGACTTTATCACACTGAGGCTTCGCATGAACAACTACATTTGAGATCCAGAATGTGTATAGGAATCACCCCAGTCATATTTCCAAGATAATATTTCAAGAAGTATTGTTTCAAAATAATATACTAAAACCACCCTGTCCTACTTGGGACACAGGATTCCTTTGCTGTCATTGCAGTGGCATAGCAAAATCATTCAGGCTGCCTGGAAACCAGCCAGGGGTGAATGTAGGAGAGTAATTGGAATATCTGAGGGAATTCTGTAAATCGTCTGTGGGTGCAGCTTGGAAGAAGCAGAAGACACAAAGCGAATGCGTTTTGAGATAGGTGCAATTGTTAACGTCTGCGTGTTTTCTGGGCGCTCTAAATTAGTTTTGTAGAGACAGCTTTTCCTTTTGTATGCTTTGTAGTGCTTACAGTGTTTCTGAAGGGTTCAATTTGCCTGGTTTTAATGCTTATCTTAAGGTAAAGGCCTTCTGTGATACAAAATACTCTTTCTAACTTTATTCCAGTTTAAGATAAATTTGTGCAAAAGTGAATTACACTTCAAGCAATTTGTATGTTTACAATTTTGTAATATTTAGAGGAATGAAAACTGGTTCAAGTAGATTTCATCCTACAATTTAGCTGCTTTTGTGTCAGACTGCTGAATGTCAAAATTTAAATGTCAGAATGCATAGATATTGAATTGTTGTAGTTTTGTAATCTGATGTCTAATCCTGTAGCAAAACAATCAAAACAGTTTTTATAAACAGTTAAGATACATTTCAGTTATCTTCTTAGTATCCAATATATCCCTTTCTATATGTGATGGGGAGAAATGCAGCTAAAGTTGAGATGGGTGATCCCGCTTCCTGGTTCCGGAGAGATCAGCTGGTGGATTACGAGGAGACTGTTGCATAGGCCAAGGAGCAGAAATCCATTTGGTACTTCCAGATGAAAAATGATCAAAGGCTGGAGGTGGAGCCGCAACAAGGATTTGAAAGTGGTCATTTGAGCTTTGCATCTGTTGCTAAGGACCAACTTGCTGAGATTAGTAGGGTAGGTCAAGTGAAATATGTCCTCTTATGCTCAGCAGGGCTAGCGGGAAGTCCTTGGTAGTATCTTCTTTCAGCATACTTTTTTTAAACTTGTCTGAATTGTACAGTCATATGTCTGGAATATACTATAAATCAGACCTACAGGATCTCATAGTGAATAAAAGTGTATGCTATTTTGATGACAAGTTTAAAAAAGCCTTGGTATTCTAGTATAAGCAGATGAACTAAAATGGTAGGAAAATGTTGTGGCATGATATAAACTAACTGAAAAAGGATTGTAATGCTGTCTTGCAGCTACTGTGCTCTGTGCTTCACTAAGAGAATAAAGCTAAGAAAATACAGTCTGAAATTAATTTGCATAAACTTTACTGCTCAGACACAAGTTTTATTCTTGTTCTGCAAAACTTTTCTACGTGTTTAACCACAATGGTTTTGCAAGGGATAGGGAGAGGGGAAATCAACTGAAAAAAGGAAATGCCTCTGAATTCTAAATTTAAAGTGAAATTGTGTGCTAATTAAGGAAAAATTATATACTGTAGTTCTGCTGCTGAGAATGTAAGAACTGTTACACGTTCTTCAGAAGTGACCAAGAGAGGATGTATAGGAAAAAAGAATAACAAATAGTTGTAAAGCAGCCTTTGTTTTGGTGTAGCAGTCTAGCTGTTGACAAAGACTGATATCAAAACTTTTGTCTCTGGCAGGCTATGTCTGGACCATTTGTTTGATAGCAGCCAAAGAACCTGTTCTCAAAATGTGTTTTAAGTACTTATTTGAATAATTGGGTTTTGGCTATTACAACTTAACCAGGTATTGTATAGAAAAAAATATTTCCTATAGTTTGCTCTTTTATACTGCCAGGTCATTTCCTTGAGTGTCCTGAGATTGTGTGCTATGAGAAGTAGTGAATGGCTGCGTTTGGTTTGCCTTTGGTGTACGACTCCTGATGGGTGCTCATACTTTCCCCTCTTCTGCGATTCACTCAGTTGTTGCGTTTCAATACGAGCCTTTAGAAGGAAACAAAGGGATGCACGATGTGATCAGGGACGTTCCAAATAAGCAGATGGAGTCTGTTGGCCAAAAATATTTTGCAGCTTGTCTTAAATTTCGGATACATTGCAATAATAAAATAAAGATACAAAGATCCTTCCTAGCCAGGCCTGTAGCTATTAGTGTAAAAGAGTCTCCTAGCCTGAAAGACTTGTAGGGGCAGGTAATAGTCTTTATTAGACCAACTTGTATACTTCATCACATATATCGTTAGATGTCAAGCAAGTTGAAAGGCTGGTGTGCCTGAAAGACTGTCTGCTCTTTCAAGCTATAAAGCTTAGTCTCATAGAATACGTTATTTCTGCAGACCGATCGCGTCTAGCCAATTGTGTCAGACCATCATGGTTGCTGCAGGTTTTTCTGGTTAATGATATGTGGGCAAAAGTGGCGATGTGAACCTTTCAATAGCAAAGCAGTTGACAGCCGGTTATGAATCATCCTGCCTGAGCTGAACGTAGTAACGACTGTAGTAAACAAAGAGCCTGTTGAGCATGTTAGATGTAATATTGTTTCGGGTAAGATGATCTGCTGCATGCATGCAGAATGCTAGGGGTGCAGATGATAGGACTGCCTACTTGCATGGAGACCAAATAAGCTGAGCTCTTTGAGATTTGGGGGCGAGTACTGCATGAGAGGTGTGCTTTCTGCAGCTCTTGCTTGCAGAGGGAGCAAATATTTAGCATGAAATTACGAAAAGTGAGGTTACAGATCTAAGACATTTTATGAAATGATACTCTGTGAAGTTTATTCTTGGCAAAGTTTGTCCTGCTGTGATATTAATATCTGGTTTTCCTTTCTGTGGCATAATTATTCTTGGGTATTGCCTGACAGATGGTTATATCTTAGAGTTGTATCAGAATGATGTTATTTGCTTGACAGTTATTGTTCTCTTAGGAACGCGGGACAGGAAAAGACCTCCCTATTCATCAAGTTTATTTTCATGCTCTTGCAGGCTTTGTGTCATGCAGTCATAGACATACAGAGCGCTGTCTTAAAAGCAGCTGGGCCTTTTCCCCTCACTACTTTAATTAGAAGCCTGTTCCAATGCTAAATTGCCCTAAACATGAGGAAGCTGCTTGTTATGTTCAACCTAAATTTATTCATTGTCAGTTGGTAATAACCAGTTCCTGTGCCAAGATTGTCCTTTTATTTTAAATAGTTTCTTCTTATTATTTTATAATTATCTCAGTGTGTTTATACACAGCCCTTGCTTTTCTGCTCAGCTTTACGTTTGCTAGGCTAAGGCCAAGTCCTTGCAGTCTCCCTTCAGTTCTGTTGTTGAAACATAGAGCAAAATGAAGGTATGGGTACTCAGAGACTTTTCAGCTTTCACATAGCAGGTTTTTCCAGTTCCCTGAGGAGGGTGTGTCTTATTCTTGGTACTATTGCTGATAAAAGAAGTGAATAGTAGCTTCCTTGTTATTGCGGTGCACCAACAGAAACACAAAGATAGAAAATTTTGTATTTTAAACTCTCTGGACATTGTCTTCGAGTGGTGAGGCTGTTCAAACAGTAGGGATTCACGGTATATCCTCTAATTTAGGAATGCAGGCAATCCTGTGGAAGTGGTGTTGAAAGGCAGGCAGATGTTTGATGGCTTCAAGTGCGTGGGTTCCACTTTGTGTTTTTTGTTTTTTTTTTTTCCTCAGGCTGTTAAATGTTCAGATCAGCATTCTGTGGCTGATCTGTGCACAGACAAATTCTTTGTGCATCTTTAACGAGTTACTGCAAAAATCTGTGATCAAAGGTAAGTCAGACCTATTACAAAGGAGTCAAAAACTGGAATTATGTTTAAATATTTTTCTGACTAATATTTATAGATACTTGCTACTTCTAAGGCTCTTGATAAATCAAAGTACTCTTCAAAGATTTATATTCTTAAGATATTAATGAAAGATGTAAAAGGTGGATACGTTTTGCAGAATTTAACTACGAAATTAAAAGAAAAGAGTTTGAAAAAGCTTCAGTAGGAAGACCTGACCTACTTTCTTCACATTTAAAATCCTAAAGGCTGTGGTGTTGGAAAAAATGAAGCAATCACTTAACACTGTTTAAAATGCAGTGGAAGGTTTTATATCCCAGGTTTAAAAAAGAACTTAAGCCTTCTAATGTTGAACAGCGCAGCTCATAAAGATTAGGCTCCCAACTATGCAAGTATGGAGGCAGGCACCTAAGGACCATGTGCTGATGAGATTCTGGTTTCCCAGCTAGAATTTGAAATCCATAATGCAGAGCGCTGGTGGAATGAAGGTGGTCAGTAGGAAACCCGGGTATACCTTAGACATTCATATAGCCCTCGTACTAATCAGAAAATAAATTCCGTACCACTTTATGCAGTTTTCACTTAGGAAGATATGTGGTAGACTAGCAGTTAATTACCTTATTTGCCCAAGAAGTAGGAGGCCTTGATTCTAGATCCTTCTCAACCTGAGGGAGCTCAAGCCCACATTTTTCTCTTCTTACAAGAGAGCCATAACCCAGTCATTTGTGCTTAGGTAAGTGACCTAACCACCAGACTGCAGATTTGGACTTTTTGCCTACTGTCTTGCATCCGTCAGCTTGCATTTCTGGCTGCATTATGGTCAGCTTCATCGGGAAGGATGGGGCAGTCCTGGGCAAAGCACCCCGCAGGCTGATGAGTGAGGTAGTCTCTTGGAACACGGATTCAATTCTTCTCTTTCCTTTCCAGGAAAGGAAATTGTACTCCTGGAGAGCGGTGGAATCTACATCTAAATAATCTGGTTTTATTCTAATTGAATATTCTTAGCAATTGTTTGAGTACTGTTTTCTACTTAGTATTTGACCAGAAAATATTTTAACAACCTGAGATACTCTAATAAGGAAACGGAATAATAATGGCTGTCATTGATCTCATCGCTTCTGGGGATGAAGTTTTAGAGTTGTTTCAATTCAGAACTTTTATTTTTTAAATCCATTATGTATTTTTTTTTCTAAGACAGACATTGTGATTTTTGAATCCTGATACAGGAAAACAAAAATGAATTTATAGCTGTTTTGATTTAAAATAAATGAAAGATATTTTCTGTATGTGCAGGCTATACCAGGAGACCCAACTATGAATCTACTTAACGAAGTTAATTTTTGTTTTCTTTTTTGTTCCTAAGTGGTGCCATAACACTTCTGCAAAAAAATCCTTCTCCCTTCAGATAAAGAAGGCAAGATTACAGAAAATGGGAGAAACTTACTGGCTGTTAAACTTTCAAAGCATTAAAAAAATGTGCTGTGTGATAACCCTCAAAAGTTGTGCTACCACCTGGGCAAAGCTGTAAAAGAATGAAGTTTAGCCAACTTTGGCTCTTAATGAGTTACTTACCTTGAAAGTGAAAAAAATTGTAAAAAACTTTACTCAATTAATTGGCAATGGTTGCCTTCATGCATGAATGACTTCTTTAGATATACAATTCCTGGGTGCTATAAAGTAGCAATAATGAAAAATACGTTGAAGGCTGGTATGATTGCACCCTTTTGGGGTTGGCTGTAAAGCGGAAGGAAAATATGTGTGCACAGAGGACCGTTGTGGGATTGGTTTTTGTGCCTGTATTGTTTGGAATATGAAGTAAGTGCAGACCATGCGTCTGATCTGTGAGACATCTTACCTTAGAGTGGTTTAGTTTTCATAGTTGGCACAGTTCACTGCGAGGAGCACATGTGCAGTGTCTTAGATACCTCAACATGTTAGCTTCTGCCAAACTTCACTCATGTTTCCAAATGTAATATTATGCTCATGTCCTATCCTCTCTTTGGCACTGAATTCAAACAGCACCTGTTAATGTTAAGAATAAATGAAGTTACTGTAATGTTGAGGATAAAGAGGTTTTGGTGAAAGAAAATTGGATATGAGATTTGGATTTCCTGCCTGATTAAATATTTCAAGTGGAGGTGTCCTACTTCAGTTTTATTTAGAAGTCAGAAAGCAATATTATAATGTTAGCACATGCCTTTTTACTAAGACCTTCTTTCATGAGCTGGTATTTACTGATATTCAGTTCAGTTCAGTGCTTTTAAGTAATAACCTGAAATATGCCGGAACATTGCTTTTCTGCTGGGAGATAAGTGTTTGGTTTTTTGTTTTTTTTTTTTTTTCCCGGCAGCTTGTAATTCCTCTGCATGATGGCTGATTCTCATTTGCGCTTAAATCAGCTTTAACAGACTTGTGTAGCTTATTGGTATTCCTCTTCAGTTTGACAGCTGAAGAATAGCAGCCGTAAGTATGAACATTAGGCTAAGGCTTACATTATGTAGCCAACAATCGTTTGTTCTGGTACTCTGCAGTAGAAAGGTAAACCAAAGATTTCTCACTGCTTCAACCAGTGAACATTACTGAGTTTGCTGAGTTCAGTACTGCTTTTGGACAGCATTGAAACTACTAAAAGCAGTGAATATCTGTTCTGTGAATGTTACTGCTATGGGCAAAGTAGGGTAATGTTATAGATGCGTAATTGTTTTTCTAACACTGTAGCTGTCTTTTTAGAATATTGTTTCAAAATAATGTGTTTTCTTCAAGATTGAGGAATATCTCAGGGGAGCAGAATCTGTTCTGGACTCCATAACTGAATTTCTCTGAAGAGTGGTAGATAAAGGACCGTGATGATCTAAGCACTGTTCTATTTCTAATGGGAAGGAAGAAGTGTGGGGCAAAGGAGATGACAGTACCTTTATTAGGATGTAGACAGGGAGATGACTGGAGAAAGGAAACCTCTGTATTGCTGCTCAAAATGTACAGTGTGCAGCTCCTTGGATGGGAAAGGAGGAGTAGCTGGTTGTCAAGGACCAAGAGGTCGAAAGGGATTGTAAAGAAGTTGGGTGGTGTCTACCTTGCACTGAGAAATGTGATTAACACGACAGGGTCTCCAACAGATTAATTGTGGAGGGAGTTGTCTGGGGAGAACGGAGATAATGAGTGAGAGCCGGTTGTGTTCCTTAATATGACAGTTCAATACCTTCATCTCTTCATAACCATAATGAAAATCACTTGAAACTATCAGAAAAGGAGTGGGAGAACTAGTGATTTTAGTTGAAGAACATTGTTTTAGAAGTTCTTGTGAATGTTCATTGCTTTCATTGGAATCAATGGAGTAGAAGAAACCTGTCTCTCCCAAATTTTATGTGATGATAGAAGTACCCTTCTTGTCTTCATCAAAAACTGGGCTTACTTCAGTTTGATGTACTCGTGCCTGGTTGTGTCTTACTCAAATGTCAGTCCTAACTTAGAAGCTACAGAGGCATCCTCCCCAATAAATCATTCCTTGAAAGTAACACAGCACGAGGATTTTTTTTAAAATTGAAATGGATCATTCTAGACAGATACTGTTTTAAGTTTATTTTAATGGAAGAGCTTCCTATTCCTATTTTTTCCATTGCTCACTCACTACAGACAATAGCAAATAAAAGTATTGTATTAGTTGATCTGTTGCGGTACAGAAAAAAAAAGAGGGTAATAAATTCTAGTTTGATCTGAGGGAAGTAAAAAACCTTGTTTTTTCTTAACCGTGTTGTTGAGTTCAATGAAAAGCTAGAAAAAAGTTGTTGTTGTTGTTGTTATTATTATTGTACAAAAAATTAAGTTTAATCTAGAAAGGCTGAATTATTTGTGCCTTGTTTTCCTGGATCAACACTAGCACTTTCACCTTTTTATATGTTTTGGATGCAGATTGTGAAATAATTTGTTCAAGACTGGCTTTTCTACATTGCCATCTTGCTTAAGATTAATTCTTCTGACATACAGTCACTAGCTAAAACTGTGATTATATCAATTACAAAAACATAAAGTAAATTTTTCATTGCTTGCAATGTCTGAATATATATTGTCAACTTTTTAAAAAATTGTGTTATTGTTGAATTGCACTGGAAAGTGTTTTATTACTATTATTACTTTGTTACTATTAGTTTTCAAGTAAATTATTGGAAACTCTTAACTTGTAATTTTGAAAGGCACATTACTTTCCTCCTTGAATAATACAATTCACCCCATAACTTCATCACCATTTTTAAAATTCCTCTTATGTCCTTTCTTGATTTTTCTGTGAATGATGCCATTATTCTGTCTCTCACTTGAGCTCATAAACAGGAAAATATTTTCCAAATTCAGCATGGTATCAGGGCTATATTTAAGTCTTAGTCATTTCAAATCCTGTAATAATAGCTACAGGATACATTCTTTCTTGTGGATTTAAACATTGAAAATATTTTGGATCACATAATCTCTTTTGTCCATTACTGCAGCATTCATCTCTCTTGTAATGGGTAGCATCTAGTCATGCTTCTCTCTGCAGCACAGTTCTGCTGCAAAGATTTTACAAGGCTGTTGCTTGTACCGTGTCATTCTTCTTTTTCTTTTCTTCTGCAAGATTCCTCTTTCTTATTGAGTTACATACAGGATACCAGACCTCCCTTCAAAGTCCTTTCGTTGTCTGCTCCTATCCTGCCTGTCATTAACTCACCAGAAATATGTTGATCTATAGGGGTCCACCTCCAATCAGCCCTTAATGACTGCCTTTAAATCTTCATATGAATTTCTTGAAGCTTTCTCTCATGCTGCCCTGAGGGATATGTTCCTGAGATATAAGTAAAATGAATGCATTTCTTCTGATAGTCCTTCTTAATTTTTTTTTCCCCCTCTCTACATGTAAAAAGACCTTGATGAAGGCAAGGCAGCTCCTGTTCTTAAACCAGAAGGCAAGCTTGACTCCAACTTAACGGTGGTCTTGTGTTCTGCAGTGGAGTGCTGAGGGAAGATCTCTGCATCTTTCCAGAGCATCTGTTTCGTATGGCATTCCCAAAATCATGTCACATAGCTGGATGGTTGCTTTCTAAGCACTCAGAGCACACAGGTATTTTGGATGGCAAGTAACGTTGCACTGTAACTTGTAGGGTTTGTACCTTAATTTTGTAGTTCCAGTTAAAACTCTTCTAGCTTTTCAAAGGTGGGCAGCATGTAGTTAGTTAGCCTGGAATTAGATCTTAATCACAAGTACCATTCCGAAGGAGCTGGCTTGAAACTGTTGATCAAATGCACGATGTTTTTACAATGTGTCCAACCCAAATCTTTCATAGTCAAGGGATCCGAAGTCACAGGCTGCAGTGTTATTTACGGATGCTAAGGGATTAAGAATCTGAACGTTTTCTTACATAGAATGTAACTACTTCAGCAATACAACTCTGAATCTAAATTAAATTGCTCTTTTCAAATAGTCAAGTTGATCAGGTATGGGGAAAATACATGAAGGTATGATCGTACTAGAAACTATGATTATAGAAGGTCCAAGAAACAAAACAAGAACCAAACCCAGGAATTTTCTAATTTGTTTTCTAACAGTCATATAAACAGTTAGCTAGTTCTTAATTCTTTTTAGTGTGCGTAAACTTCTACCAATTTATACAGGAATTGGTGACAAATTTAACATAGGCGAGTGTGTAGGACAGATGAAAGAAGATGCACCTAGAGAAAGACAGAAGCAGTCACATTTCTGTGCCTCTGTCAATATATTTGCAAAGACGAGACGTTCCAGTTCAAAACAAAATAAAAATGGATGCAAGTGCATGTGCAGACTTTTGCGTCATGATGTCTGTATATTAATAGCATTCAGAGAAAAGAAGGCAAACTTAATTTGCTAATTCCAGTGAATAGTTGTATTCAGCTTCCTATTGAGTAATCGCAGAAGGCATTTTTCATTTCAAAGAGCATTCTGAATCCTTTTTCTCTTGTTTTTCTGTGTTCTCCATTAGATATTTGCTGTCTTAAATGTGTTTCTTAGCACTTTCATCCATTTTATATTTATTTCTAGAGCAATTAAGAAGTGATTGTAGTGTATAACTTGTAATGACTAGCTTAAGGAGGTGTTGAATTTGAAGGACTTTATTATGTGATGGAGAGCTGTGGTTTAATGTGTGAACTTATTAACATCTTCTTCCCTAAAAGGGAAAAATCTTCTCTAGCAGAAACATGTTATAGGAAGTATCAAATGGTAGCTCTAGGGTTTTGTGTGTCAAAACTTAATTTGTTTTAAAATAACAATTTCCTTGTTATGCCATGAATAAAAAGTACTCTGGAAAGATAGCTTTTTGTAATAAATGATCTTGGTTGTTGCATTCTGGAGTGTTCACACGCTGCAGGTGGGGATCTCGTATTTTCTTTGCCATCTTCAACAGATGTGCCAGGAAAAACAGACTTATACGTATATACTTAAACATAATATCAAAATATTATTTTATTGTATGTTTATTTCATAGCTGATGACTGATTGTGACAACGCTTATGATGTTATTCACATTATAGTTTTTCTGATTGTGATTACTTTCATACGCAGTTTGGAGTTACCGCACTTGGCACCGTTAGGCCATCTCTCATCCTGCTGTAAATGGTTTTGTTTCACTTTTATCTGGGATGAGCATAGAAGAATGTTGCGTATATGCCTATGGATTAGGCTTTAAAAACACTTTTCTTTTAACATATGTTACTATGAAAGCATATTTTTGAATTGCACTATGAAGAAAAGGCGCGCTTTTGAGGTTTGGGTGACAAGAAATAGCTTGGCTTAAAAAAATTAGAGGCCAGGAAGAGAACTCTGCAGTAGGGTGGTAAGGCTGTGGGTTCTTTCTTTTTTCCCTAATCAAGAAAGACAAAAGAGATCCCGCATGTTGTAATCAGAAGTAGAGGATGTGTCCCTGTTCCATCACCCAGTGCAAGTCATATGATGTGATGGGTGTTGAATTTTGTGACCCAGTTATTGTGTACGGGCAGGGCTTGGGCCCCGACTCCTACATACGTGCTGAAATGCTGGGAAGTTCCTGGGCTTCTGTACAGACAGAAAGGAAATGGAAAAATCCACAGCCCGTTTCTAAAATCCTGGGCAAAATTGCTTCCCCCCAAAATTTTGTGAATGCTTGAACATTTGCTTCTTTTCTGGAACTGATGTAATTCTAAATCTCCTGGGATATTTAGCCAGTGTAATGAAAAGAGAGGTAACAGCGAACATCAGAAATATGAAATGGCTTCCCCGCTGAAAGGAAAAAAAAAGTAAATAAACTAATTTTTGTTTGCAAAAGAGGTGTTTGAAGGAAGACATGAAAGATAATTATAAATAGTGGGAGGAAATTAATAGGAAATTATTTATTCATTATTTCTGAGACTCTGGGGTACCAAACACAAGGCAAAAAAGTGCTTTACACCTGGCATAAGTTACAGAACTTATTTTCACAAGATACTATGAAGAGTCAAAACAAAAAAATGGGTTCAACAAGGAACTTCACAGATCGATTGGCATTACTGGTGGTAGTCGGAGTCAGTCTGACTCAAACAGGTGCTGTGCTGCTGGTTGCTGAGGGAGGAAATAATTTTTCCTTGTGTTATTATCAATGTGTATTAGATATTCTGTCCTGGCTTTCCTGAAGGTAGGATTCTGTACTGCATGGACCTTTACTCTGGCTAAGTATTGAAGGGTTTGGAGTTTTTCTTAGTTATTGTTTTTATCTCCCATGTGAAGCTGGCTGAAGAGCAGGAAGGTGGCGTGAAGCATTTGCTAGCAGTGGGAGAATGTGGGTGAGTGGGCTTGGGTCATCAAACAGTTTTAGATTATCACTGGCTTGCTTTCACGTTGAGAACGTGAAGCTAACTTTCAGGCTGCGTGCATGTTATTCACAGGTGGATCAGAAAGCAGCACATAGAGACGGAGTAGCAGTGGCATTGCAGATACATTCTGAATGATAGAAGCATAAAGTGACTGAAAATAAGTTGTAAATATCTATAATTTTATCCTAAACTAGAACTCAGGTACTTTCCCAGGTGTTTTACTTCTAACCTCCTTTTCCATAAAGTATCACGTCAAAGTATTCTAAGAATGATTGAGATCAAGCATTTCCACAGTTGACATAGGATGGACGAGTCTGTTATCCCTGGGTTCCAGTTTGTGCTGGTGGGACTGAAGAGGTGGCTGTAGAGCATGCAAGGTTTTGCTCAGCCTTCCTAACGTACACACCCTGTGCTGGGCATGGGGACAGGTGAGTTCTCAGGAAAGACCAGTAATAGTTGTTTCATTAGTCGCAGTTCAGACTTAATGGTGGCTAATGAGTGCTGCCTAAACAGTGTGGGTGTCTTACACTCACTAAAATAATATTTTAAGTATTGTTATAAGAAATTTTCATTCCTACAGGCCAATTATAGCACCACTTATTCGTGACAAATGAACTCGTCCTGAATGACAGCTGAGTCTCTCTACACAACAAAATACAACTACGTAGATGAAAATGTTTAGGAAGTGTGGTGAAGTCTGGTGGGATCACTGGGTGAGGTGTACCTTTTTAAGATCTCAGCAGAACGTTTTGTGGTGCTTCTGTCAGCTGTACAAGCAAAGTTTGTTATGTCATTACCTGAATTCTGTGAAATACAGAAGATTGGGGCCGCTGCTTCTAGGGTACTGAGCAAAATTATAGCCCCCAAAATACTGGAATATGCCTGTGTATTAAAGAAAAAATTGAGCTAAGGGGTATTTTCATGCCTGGCATAGCAGCAAGAAGAAAGAAGGGAGAGTAGAGACTCCTTTTAAATAATTAATATTTGGATCTATTTTGTAAGGGTGATTGTTCAGCATGTAAAATGTATATTTGTTTTTGAGTGGATTTGAGATTGTCCTACAATAAAAACATTGTGTTGACAGAAAATCCAGTTGTTCTTATTGAGTAGCCTGTCCTTAATGCAATGTAGGAATCTTTTTTTGCAGCTGGATTCTGAACTTCCCGATTCAGCAGAAGGGTTGCCTGAGTGCGGAGACACTTCATTCATAATACATCAACCATCAGTGCTGGATTCAGTTCTGCTTCCACTCTGCTGTATCTTCAAAATGAAATAAAAATGCAGTGGAGCTTAAGAAAGTGGTTGAAGGTAGCAGCAAAAAGGCATACAGTGATCATGTTCATGTCAGATATTTTCTGATTACTGGAAAATATTATATTTTATTTTTTTCTGGGGCAAAGTGGCAAGATGTTTGTCCTTTTTTACCATGATTTTAGAGAATTATTTTAAACAGAGTGCTTAGGAAAAATGCAATACATGATACAATTATTTTAGGAATTGTTTGTCAGTGGATTTGTAGGCTTCTCTGTCCCATGTTTATATAAGTAGGCTGATCCCGTCTTTAGGTTGTAAACTGATCTCTCTACTTATGAAACTAGAAGTAATGCCTCTCCCCCCCCCCCCCCCCGCCCATTACGTTTGAAAAATTTTCAGAAGGTGGATAATTTCACTCTTCTCAGAGAGGCTGACAATTTTTTTTTACTTAACATCAACAATTGACTGGGAATCAAAATATTTTCCTGTGCATCTTTAAAGCCAGCAGTGAACAAGTATCTTTCCTTCCTTTTTAGAGAATTCAGGTTTCTGCTGTCTGGTATTAAAATATGGAAATTCTAGGTTGAATGAAAACTCAGAGCAGGTCATGATTTTGTCTATTCATTACACTCTGATAATTTAAAAAATGAAAGTAAAGTATTTCTTGTTTAGATCATGTGAACTTGCTGAACACAATAAGCCATTTTGGTCCTTAGAAGGTGCATGGTAGGGTATTCCAAAAGCACTTATAACCAGGGTACTTCTTAGTTTTACTTCTTTGAAGTTTCTGTTGTGAATTCCCATCCTGTGATGGGAATGGGGACCGCAGTAGGATTCCTCGGGGAGGCTCCGCTTCTCCTTGTTCGTTACATGGTTCCATCTGAGCTTTAATTTAATTAAAGAGCTTTTAAAATAATAGCATACAGCTCTGAAATACATGCAGTTTCTTAATGCTTTCCTACATTATGTATCCTTCGATGTGTAAATCCAGTGTTGCTCCCTCAGGTCATCATTAACTTGTTTGTGTATTTGGATTAACTAACTTGGCAGCCTCCCAGCGCCTTACTGCAGATTAATAAGACAGCAAGTTTCACCTTGGTTTTTTTGGTCCTTTCATAACTTTACATGTGACTTTCTTTTTGCTGATTGTCCATGACTTGTTTTTCTGACCTGCTCTCTTAAAGAAGACATGCAGTTTCCTGAAAGCGGGGAGAACATTCTGTGCTGACAAAGAAGGCAGCACGTTTATGGCACGTAGACAAACCTGGATTTAGATCTTCCTCTCCCTCTGGTCTTAGGCTGATTTGTGTATTCTCTCCTGGAAATACAGGAAAAAAATTTGCATTTTCTCCTTCAGTTTGGAAAGATTCTCTTTTCTGTTGCAAGGAATGCTGTGGAGACAGAGGGATTTACACTAAACAAGTTTTGGAATATCTGTGTATTGTTTAGCAGCGGGCCAGGGAAATGTTGTCTTTTTATGTTTCAGATTACACCGTATTTCACTCTTCCTGCTAAGCTAGTTTTGTGTCCATGGCCTGCCAAATATCAATGAGCTTAGAAGGTCTTTAGGGATATACAGCAGAGCTGGTGATGCGGGTTTTCCTGCAGTCCAAGCGCAGTGCCCTCTTGCTGCTGGTCTCTGCAGGTGGTGGCAAGTGACTGCTGCCGGTTGCCCTAAGCTCCAGTGGGAAAGATTTGTGCAATGTTTCAGAAAGCTCCGGTTCGTTCAGCTAATGAACCATGTAGGTGTTGATGACTTGTTGTGACAAAGGATGTCTTTTTTCCGATGAAGACTGCGGGAAACTGTGTTTCTTAACCAAATTTGAAAGAATGTCACTAAAATTGTTGTCAGGTGCACTAAAATGGGGCAGTTTTAAGATTTGCACTTATAGCTTAATTTAGTTCTTTTTGTATAAATGTTTTGATGGTCCTACATGACACAATATGCTCTTTGAACAGATGCCTCAATCTCAGTCGTTGCTGAAGTTGTAAGGCTTATAGCTATTGCAAAAGGTTGCGGGAAAGGGAAGGTCAGGTATCGTTAAGGCAGTGGATAACTGGAATGGAGAATTGCATCGTGTTCCTGCCTGTGCAACTGAGTTGTTCCTAGTGAGTTTAATCACACGTTACGTAGTGTTTCTAGGTAATTTAAATTAAACTTTTCAAGAGGTGCTGCTAAATAGACATACCTGAGTTTGAGTTCCCAGTGTGAGTCTTTGGAAGCTGGCTTGCAAAAGTCCTCTCTGTCTGTTCAGCAGGGGTTTAAGTTAGTCGTAACTGTGCTGTTGCACATATAGGTCTTCCTTAAAATGCCTTTAAATATTAGAGCGTCTCAAAAAGGGCAGTACAGATTAATGAGTACCTCTGACCTAAGCCCATCTGTGCCTTCTCTTTGAACTTGGGGATTAAGTAGAGTGATGCTCTCTTGCATGAATATTTTGAAAATGTATGAAAACTGTAGAACAACATTATAGTGCAGAGAACTTATTTAAATCAAATTGTTTTGTAATAACCAGATTTGACAACAATTTATGTAAGAATCTGGAAATTTGTTTTCAAGTAAATTCTAATTTTATTTGCCCTGGAATATCTTGGCTTTTTCTGAAGACATTCATTCCTGTTAACACCACTTTTTTGCTAACAGGACTATACAATGTACTTCTATACATTTTTATTTAAGCAGTTGGATAGGTTAACATTAATTTTCTTATTTTTTTGTACTTTTACTGCTAAGAATAATGGGAAACTGTTAAATTTTTAGTATAATAACATTTTTTCCTCTTAATTTCCATGCAAGTAGCCAGTAAGTCATTGCTGAATTGAAAGTATAAAGAATGTCATAAATAATTTTATAGATCAGTTAAAATTCAGGTATGCATTCCTATGGGAACTTACCTAGTATATATGCAAATAGTTTCATTAAAAAAGTAAAATACTAATCTCCATGATAATTGAAAAGAATACATCCGATTTACTGTCTTTTGAGAAAGCAGAACAAGCAGATCTTCCTGTCATGCTTACTTTTTCATTTGCGTGCAGGAAAATGAAACCAAGCATTCCTATGTTGAAGTTCCTACTTGGTCGCTTGGATTTTAGGCTAGTCATTGAATTGAACTGGTTGAGTAATTTAAAATCAAGGAAATATTCTCTGAAAATGTAAAAAGGCTGTTAGTAATCCCGTGTGATACTCCAGAAAACTCTGTCCCTTGAAGCCTATTTTAATTTACTCTATTGTTAGACTCAGAAATTTAGATAATTGTATTGTATGAATAACTATAGATTCTTACTTTTTGTCAAATTGGGCCATGACTAGGTACTTGTAATAACAGGTGTCTTTCGAAATGCATTTATTTTTAGAAATTTTTTTAAAGTGAGAATTAACTTCTGTACTGTTTCAATATCTTGTGGTATTGAGCAAGTGCTGTGGAAATGCAGATGAAGAAAAAGATCATCCTGTCTTCAGAGCAGTGTTTGGAGGGTTTGCAGCAAAGAAGGCAAATATGTCAGACGGTAAGGACAAAGCGAATGCTCAGTGAGCATGATTTGTCCTGTACAGTCAGTGAGATGGGGTGTATTTTGGGGAGTGGAAAGGGAGGGAGAATGATTACTAATGACTGTAAAATATGGGCTTGGGTGTGGGGTAACTCCAATGCTAACAGAGAACATAGGTTGTTTCAAGAAGTGCTTGCTAGATTTTTATAGGAGGAGCAACCTTCTACTTCCAGGCTAGATTTTATGGTGAGACTATTGGATATTGCAGGTGTCTTTAGTTTGGAAGTAAACTTGATAAACTTGATAGCAAATTCACTGATTATACTTGTTTGCACTGTGTTTTCAGGGCTTCCTTTAGCTCTCAGTGAGGGCCAGGACAATTTCCCTCCTCCCCCATTACCTTCCTACACTTCTCTTCCCTCTTGCACATATAAAGACTTTATTTTGCAGATTGCCTTAAGCAATAGCTTAAGCATAGCTGCTTATCACAGACAGATCTCGCTTATCTTGATTCGGTGAAGAGGGTGAAGAACCATCCCTGGCCTCCGGAGTGCTGCTAAGCCCCTTTCACGAAGTGGCTGGTTACGTGTAGCAGGGTGGCTGCTCTCTGGTGTTGTCAGGTACAAGAGATGGTGGTTGGGCTGGTCACTCTGGGCATTTGGCTTCGGGAATCAAGCCGACCAGCTGATGCTGGTGGGTTGTCAAACTCCTCGGGTCTCAAAGCAAAGGGAGGAGAGGTGGCTAGCTCAAACTCAACCCATCTCCTCCTCCGCCCAGTGTTGAACAGCATGTTTTGGTGCTTTTAATAGTTATGAAGAACTTACGGAGTGCCTAGTTGGTGTGTTTTATTCTTCTATTCAGAGTTAAATTTACAAGTAGAGGCTTTGTTATTTCTAGAGGCTTTTTTTTCCTTCCTCTTTTTTTAAGTTCTCCCTCATGTTGCAGTGGTATATTTTTCCAATACTTGTGCATTTCACATTGGTAACTATTGTACAAGCACCTGTGACATTACTAATAACTTTGATCTTTGACGTACTGTAGATTTTATGGCTTTTGTAGTAGGAGTGATAGTGTTATCCCAGGGTGTTTGGTGAGTTAGATATTCTGCAGCCCCTGTCCTTACTGTTGCCTATGACTGTGGGGCGGTTAGAGGCTGGGGCTTGCCCAGTGTGGTTATTCTATATTATTCGAGCATATCAGTACAAAAGGGGTTTTTTGAAAATCACCTGTCAACACTGGTTTTTTGCATTGCTTGCTAAGCTAGAACTCCTAGTTCTGATTTTTTTTATTAAGTTTGTAGTTCATGAGGGCCTGAAGGGGTTTTGCATGTGGGTAAAAGAGGAGGGAGAAGATTAACAACTCTTGTTCATCCCCTTTTGTGTCAACATGTACGATATGTATTCAGCAGAGAAGCACACTCTGCTTATCTTCAAAACGCACTATTTGATTATTTACATGTACTTACCTGTACATTTTACGTGTGAATAACCCCTGGGTTTGTTATTTTGTTTTGTTTTTTTTTTTTAATTTGGTTATTATCATTTATCTGTTTGGTTTTGTGTACACTCTCTACTTGAAAGAGTGTGATGTGGTACTTAAAAAAAAAAGTTATTACTTTAGTAAGCTGGGATTGTATCTACAAGCTGAGAAATTACGAGTCTCTTTTATTCCTACTTGTTTTCACACCAGAAAACGGTGTGAAAAGAGTTTTCTTCCTCTCTCTGCAGCCGTACTCTCCCAGCTAGGGGCAGGGCAGAGGCAATGGCATTGTAGCAAGAGTCTTTGATGACCAGAGGAGCTGACCTTGGGGAAGCACAGCCTTGGGCTTCAAGAATGTCTTGAGTAACAACATATCTAAAGTGGAGTTATTTCAAAAGAAAATGATTTTTTTTTTTAACCTATGCTTGACATTTAAATGAAGAGAAATTTCCCTTGAAAAATTAATTTGAATTTCTAAAGTTTTGGTCAAAACATTAGCCAGTAAAAATCCTACATAAACCTTTTATCTGACCAGCGCTAGTCAGACTCGTTAGTCCATTTGCCTAACAGCAAAGACTACCCGATGTGTGTTGTCGTTGTGTTCTCTGTGTTCGGTTGATTTTCCATTGGGCTGTTGGATGCAAGAATTTAGACTGCACTGAAATACTCTTCCAGAGTGCTTACGTGCTTTTGTACTTCCATTTCCTTACCACTCCCTTGCTGATGATGGCTATATTACTTTCAGTTGAAAGGTGGTATATCGTTTTATTTCAAACTGGTGGGCTACATAATGATGAAATATCTTCTGGTATCCAGTTAATAACTTTTATGGAACTAACTTCTAGGTCCTAATGTTTGTTTAAACTAGTTTATAATATTATGAGTAACAATTACAATATTTGTGAAAATTAAGTTACATGTCAAAACCCTCTTAGTATGCTTTAATCATACTGCCATACCTGAAATGAGCTGTGACAGTGATATTTTGGCAAATACTGTACCATGAAAAATAGTTATACTGTAATATTTTCCACAAATCTGAAGCCTAGCGATGAGTGAGAGAAGAGTAGTTATGAAACTGTATGAAATTTAGACTGCGTAATTATATTGCTATACTGTAAAAGCTGTCAGTGATGTGAAATTTGGCAGCAAGTATTACTGCTGCTTTTGCCCTGCTTTTTATCTTTATGGCTTTTCTTCCTCTCCTCCTTCACCACCCTAGTTGAAGGTCATAGCAGATGCAATGGGAGAATTCTGAGCATCATTTTTCTCTATCATGAGGCCAAATTTCCAGATTTTGTAGAACAGACTGTTGCAGTTAGACCGACCGACTTTCTCATTGATGAGTAGATTCTGCTGTTGATCAATTCTGTTTTTAAGCACAAAGCATTAGTTCAAGAATATTAAGATCATCAAATTAGAAGTTACGTAGACCAGATGGCTAATTGGTTGCTGGAATATGATGATGCTAAGTTTTATATTTCTGATTAAGCTGAGAGTTGTGTGGGAAATGCTAATATAGTCATCAGTAAGGAGCGGAAGAAATTTGCTTCATTTGCTTTGGGAAGAAACCCAGAATGTTGTCACTTTTCCCATGGGAAAATGAAACCATATATCAAGGTCCAAAGCACTGGCCTGGGAACCTGGAAGGCTGAGAATCTTGATCAAAATAGCAGAAAGGGATGTGAAGTGGGAAACTGGAGTGCTTACCTGGAACTCAAACCACCGGAAGATGGAAATACATTATTTCCTATATTCACCACAAATTGTCTTACATCTTAGACATCTTTCTTCTTCAAACTGCTTTCTAGTTAGAAGTTTTCACAGATTGACTTCTTTCAGTGGGAATAAATTTCTTGGACATTTTTTACTAGACTGTTACAGATCAAAGTAGGGACTGGCTCAGTCTTGGACATTTATACTGGTTTTTATTCCACCTTCGGTAAACAGTTCTTAAAAAAAAAAAAAAAGGAACATGTAAGAATCTCACATGGATGAGTTTATTTTCACTGAAAGAGGACATAAGTTATCTCCAGGATTAAGGTGTGTTAGTTCAGTTGCAAACCAGGCAATTCACTATGTATGTGTACTTTGAAGAGAAGTAACTTAGAAATTCACTGTAGCGAGATCTTTTAAAAACCCAATTCATTTTATTGCAAGAATTTTCCCTCAACCTAGAAAACGTAACTGGTATCACAGTGATGAATCTGGTATAAGGAATGTGTTCTGATGAAGTATGCTATGAAAACTTGTGTTTTGTCCCCTTTGACTTTCTTGTGATCTACTCTTATTTTGGGTAAATATTGCCTTTGTACTAAGGAACCAAGCCACAAAATCTGTGAAATACTTGCCATTTATCTTGTTGTTCATCTTCACTAGAAAAGCAGAAAAATAAGTGCTTTATCAATAAGCATTCTGGATTGAGATGTTTTAAAAACCACCACCTTCATAAAGAGATAGATTGACGAAATACAACACTTACATATTCTGCACCAATAAATTGCAAATATTTGTTTTAATTTGCACTCCTCCAGTTTCCTAACTTTCTTAAAATTATCAAAATTCAGGTGTTTACTTCTTGTAATTCTAGACAAGATATGTATTCAACTTACTCAACTTAAAGAAAGATAGGAAGAACACCCCTTCACTGTTAGGAAATTTAGTGGGTTTTCATACCTATTGTGTCGTTTATAGATCATGTAATTTCACTTATTAAACAGTTTGCAGACAATTATTTCAGCTTTATATTTATGTAATGTGAAAATGATCACTTTTACGAGGAGGAGATATAAAGCTTATTTTAACCAATTTTTTTTTAATCCGGATCAGTCATGTATAATTAGAGCATTATATATGTTAAAGTTTCATATTAGATTCTTCCTGCATATTTGCTCTTTAAGCAACCAGATGCAGACCTGTGTGTGGCATGAGCTAAGGACTGCCACTTTCGTATTGCCAAAGGCAAGATGAAGCCCATGTTGACTTACTTGAAAAGTGCAGGAGCTCCCTCTTCTGGCTTAGAGTGCTTTAAATTAAAAGTTTAAATTAAAAGTTTCTCAATTCATCACATTAAAAAAGATCTTATTTTGAATACTTACATGCAGAAATGCTTTTCTGGTATCTTGGCAGTCATGGTAAAATTTGGTTTGGCTCTCAGATGCCCATTTGGATTCTGCTCTGAGTGCACTATATGTTTCTATAGCCTTGCTCTGTACTGTCATAGACAGCAGATTTCCTCTCTGTTAGTGTGGTATTGCTGGTATGGTCATGACAGCAATGGTTAATGCAGGTGTAAGTTGCAATTCCAATATAATATCTTCATTTAAGTCCCACCTGAGATTTTCACAATTGTTAATAGTAATGTGAGTCCTTGATGGTCACTTGGTACAAAGCCCTATAAATCATCACACATTTAGAAAGAAGTGGGGTCTTTTAAGAACACTGAAAGGGCTTTACAGTCGATCTATATATTGTGACCCCTTTCCTCCCCTCCCATCCATCTAGGGAGCGGTGGGAGAGAGGAGGCTTCCTCACTGTGTTTGTTATTCCGTCAGTCTCCTTTCATAGCCTCTTCAATGTTGCAAATCCTCAGAGAAATGTTATAGTTCTGTAGATACTTAAATTTGGTCGGGCAGCACCTGAGTCTTTCATGCGACATCATTCCCAAGGGTGGGAACCTGACTGGAAAAGGTGGCACTGGGGACAGATCTCTTGCCTTAGCTGTTTAAAAAAAACAAAAAAACCCACCCAACCAAACAAAACCCAACCAAACAAAAAAACAAATTCCAGTGAATTTCCTAATTTTGAGAATGCAGGATGATAAAAAATAAGTATTTAACTGACCTCTAGCAGTCTTGTGCCTTTAAACCATCTGTCAAAACAGGAGCCAAGAGTGCCAGATGAGCCCTAGCTTCAGTTCCTTATCTTACCATCTCAAGGGTCCTACTGCAAGGAGCACACATTAATGTGTACTTGAAGACACCAGTTACGTTGCAGTGACTATAATTTTTGTACAATATGTGTGGTTCCTCAAGTAGCTGCACTTAGCTAAATTCAGTGACCTGCCATCCCTCTATTTTTTGGACTTACTAGGTGGTTTAGCTTTTGAATTCAGAGGGAAGATTGAACTGCCTCTCATTACACCCTCTCATAGGAGCATAAGGGACTGTATGACATGTACAGGAACAGTGCACATTCCTGTTTTAACCTCTCCAGTGCTATTAGGGAATCTTCAATGTCACTGTCTCAAAGAAACATTTTTACTGTAGAATATTTTTCCATTGCTTCATCAAAACTTCTGTATTCACAGTATTTTAATTTACAGAGCACCAGGTTTTTTAAAATGTTTCTACACTTTTAGCTACACTTGCTGGAGCAGGTATGCTTACTGATTTGTATAGCATCACCTTTGTCATTGCCTAAAAAACTGCAAGGTATGTAAGTTGGAGAGGCCACTATGAATAACAAAAAATGTCAAAGGTTCACCATCAAACTGCTTAGCTCTAATTTATACAGTTTCAGACAAAATAAGAAAAAAATACTTTGGTATTTGTAGCAAATGCCAAAATAGAATCAAAGCAGTATTGTTCACCTAGTTAAAATTGCAAAATCCAGGAAATATAAACATTAAGTTTCCAACAGCAACATTAACTTGGACTCTTTGCATATCCTGTGTTTTCCTGGTATACATTAAGACATAAAATAATGTATTAAGCTGTGAATTGAACAAGAAAAACAGTAAAAATTCTTCATGGAGGTAACACTGCCAAGTTAAGTTCTGTTACCATTTGTGTTTATTGACCTTTTATCATTTAAAATTATTTTCTTCATAAAGATTGAATATGATTTTTTTGGCCACATGAAGTGAAATCTAAGAGCTTGTCTTCACTGCAGTGTGAACTTGACATACAGTTTACCCCTTGCCTTGAATCTGACTCTTCTTCATCCATCAGTATCTCAAATTTGAATGAAGCGGCTTTTAAACTTGATAATATTACTTGAATCTCAGGCTGGCACTCTGATTGCAGTGGGAATGTAAAATAGGCTATATAGGTTGCCAAGACTGAACTTACAGTTATTTTTAATTATTTTTTTTCTAATTATTTTCTGCTAATTAATTTCGTGCATAACTAAAATGTGCAGAGTGAGCGTACTCATGGAGTAAATCAAGCTTAAAGTGTTGCAGTAAAGATGAACTCTAACTGTATTGCCTTTGAATTATGATGTATAACTTTGGAAACTATATATATGATTGATTCCAGAATTTTTAGGGAGTATTCCAGATGTTACTGAGCGTTGATTATATGTAACTCGGATCACGGGAAAGTCCTGCTCTGAGGGTGGTTCCAGCCTGGAGACGGTACAGAGCTCCAGGCAGAAAAATCTCCCTATCTGCTCCGTTCCTATCTGCGACTGCTTGCATGTGCCATAAACTTAAGGTTTCTTGCTTGTGTAAGCTAGGCTAATCCATGTTCTAGAAGAAAGGGAAGAGTCTTAAAGGAGATATTTGGAGAATAGTAAAGCAAGGACTTGCTGGTGAAGAATAGATTTGGAAAGTGAATCTAGGTTTGGAAAGCAATGGTGTGAAAAATAGAGAGGGTCCTTAGGGGTGCGGCAGTGGTGGGACACGAGTGGAAATAGAGACGGGAGAAAGCGAAAACTGTAGAAGCAAATTGTCAGGAGGTGGGAATGTTTGTAAAGAGAGGGATAAAAGCAGGTTTTGTTAGTGGAGGATCATGAATTCATGACAAGAATAGTGAGTACATAGCGGTGTCACCCAGAGAAAGGGTAAGATGGATATAGATGTGAAGCAAGAAACTGCAAGGTGGAATTGGGACAGCAAGGTCTGAGGCGGGGGGGGAGCTTCACTCCTAGAAAGAGGGACATGGAGAAAATGAAGATAATGAAAATAAATGCGACTGCTTGCATGTGCCATAAACTTAAGGTTTCTTGCTTGTGTAAGCTAGGCTAATCCATGTTCTAGAAGAAAGGGAAGAGTCTTAAAGGAGATATTTGGAGAATAGTAAAGCAAGGACTTGCTGGTGAAGAATAGATTTGGAAAGTGAATCTAGGTTTGGAAAGCAATGGTGTGAAAAATAGAGAGGGTCCTTAGGGGTGCGGCAGTGGTGGGACACGAGTGGAAATAGAGACGGGAGAAAGCGAAAACTGTAAGGGAAGTAGAAGCAAATTGTCAGGAGGTGGGAATGTTTGTAAAGAGAGGGATAAAAGCAGGTTTTGTTAGTGGAGGATCATGAATTCATGACAAGAATAGTGAGTACATAGCGGTGTCACCCAGAGAAAGGGTAAGATGGATATAGATGTGAAGCAAGAAACTGCAAGGTGGAATTGGGACAGCAAGGTCTGAGGCGGGGGGGGAGCTTCACTCCTAGAAAGAGGGACATGGAGAAAATGAAGATAATGAAAATAAAACTGGAAGGAAATGTGTCCTGGGTGACAAATCACACAGTGGGCTGCATGCGATGGTGCTCCCAGAGCTTGCCAAGGAGGAAGAGGAGGAGGGGAGGGTGTGAGGCATGAGGAGAGCCTTGCGGTGGCATTGGGGAGTTAGATGGAATCAGAGAAATCAAGGATGAATAATGGCCACAGGGAGCTTACAGGGAGGAAGAGAAGGCTGCAAGGAGTGTCTGGTGTGCTTGATGTACCAGCAGTGCAGAGGCTCTGGAACGTGTCATTGCCTGGCTATTCAGCTTCACCTTTGTTTTCTTCTACAAACTTAGCATCCCAGAGAAATTTGGCTTGCAAAGCTTGTAAACTTCTGGAAATCAAACACGCATACTTCTTCTGACTAGCTCTCTGTCCATGTGCGGTACTTTGTTTTTACTGTGCACATGTACATGCAAGGAAGTTTTTTGTTACTTGCTCTCAAGATGCAACTAATAAATTAACACTTAATAAATCAAAACTTTTTCCAAAATTGAGCTAAAGGCATATACTTTTCAGCTTGCTCATATTAAATTTTAAAACTTCACATTAAAGAAAGCAATCTGAAACTGATTAAAATGAAAATTATTGTAGTGAGGTTTTTCTGGATAAAAACATATGTTAAGAAAGTCGGGTTTATTCTGCTTTTGCTCTTGGAAAAAAGAATACATATTGATAATTATTCATTCATTTATCTTTTCCCTTTACCTATCTTCTCCTCTATCAAAAAAATAAATCATCACATTTTGACAGAAGTGGATTATAGAAAGTTGTGCTGAACAAAGGAGAAATGTTCAGAAGATTAGTTAATCTGAAAGAGAAGGGGTGGTCAAAACTTCTGTCTTCTGTAATAAAATATGGAAGCATTGTAAAACATCTGTGCCTTATTTGCCTCTAGAGGTGTATAAAATTTTGAGTTTGAAAAATAACATTGTAACATTGTAGGGGATGTTTCTGACTTTGAAATAATAGTATTTGAATATTTATATATTTCTGAGGATGATTTTTGGACAGGGCTGTTTAACAGACCTCAGAAATTGGTGCATGCGTGTTTTGTTGAGCCACAGGACCATGAAGTAAATTATGCTGTTGACACAAATACTTGGCTAAACTATTTAAATAAATCAATTAAATATTTACGATTTTATTAAGCATGGCCTTAATCCTGGTTTTATTGCTATCAGAGGTTTTCTGTCAGCTTTTGGAGATGTGGGATCAAATTGCATTATAATACTATTAAAATATGGAGTATATTCCTAAAATTGGAGTTGCAGAGCCCTTTGGTGCAAAGCATGTGTAATTGTCTGTTAGGGGGTGTTGAGGTTATCGGATGACTCAGTGCAGCAAGTTTTGCTGAACTTTCTCATTTACTGAAAATGTTAAAAGTTGTCAACTTTTTTAATATTTTGGGGGGCCGGTAGGGTTTGTCATTTCCTTTAGTTACTTACATTTTTCAAACAGACTGTCAAGAAACCATGCCAGAACAAAACTGTTTGTGCAGGTAATTAATGGAGAGGCCGTGGTACCTGCTGACAGGTATTTTCCAAGAAAAGAAATGGTTTGCAGCTAGGGGAAAAGCGTAAAAGTGTGCCCAAACCAGTAACTGAAAATGAATGAGCAACCTTTGATCTGAGACATAGTTTAGGTCACATTTTAATGAATAGCTTTATTAAACTAGTTTATTAAACTAATAGTATTCTGTCAGTTGGTACATTTTATTTGCAGAAAATTGGATCTGTCTAAGGGTATCTGACATCGACTGCAGTGATGCTGTTTTAAATTAAACTCGTAGCTTTAGTGTATGTATTTAAAGGAATGTTTTCATGCATTTAAAGGAATGTGCTCAATTCCAACACTGACATTTAAAATCTGAGTCTGGAGAGAGCTCATGTAGGGATTTTTGTGTTAAAGACAGGGAAGGTACAGGTTGCAAAGAGTCTTGGCACTGTTGCAGTATTGCTGCTTACTGAATGTATTTGACTTGTAGCATGGCTATGTTTTAAGGCAGCAAGGATCTGTTTAAACATTTTAATATACAATAGATTATAATTAATATATAAGTTAATAACTATATTACCTACAATACAGAATATATTAAAATATAAAATCTATTTTATTTCTCTTTTTGTTCTGTTAGATTGACTCATTACTGGAAGAATGTACTTCACAGTTGTATTTAGAGAAGGTTCAGATAAAGGTGGTATCTAGATAAACAGATTTTGTGTTCTGGTCCCCATCTGGGTGAAGGAATATCATGGGGGAAAACAGTCTGGAAGAAGAAAATTGGGATGCCAATTTCAGTGTTGCTATTGAGTGTCTAAGTAAGTGAGATTTTTCCAATTGACATAGGATTAAGCTCTTCAGGAGGAGCAACCTATTTAGTGGTGAACTTGTGAAGGAAGCAAATCTTATGCTGTGCTCATTTCCCTCTCCTGCCTGTCTTCTGAGCCCTTTGAACAAATTCAGTCAAACATGACAGAAGAGAAAAGATCTCAATATATGAGTTTCTGGTGTGTTTTTGGAAATAGTGGTCAGGTAGTGATCAGAGTTTTGTGTCTTCTGTTAATGACCCAATGAGGGAAGGGTCTAGTTGGGAGCTCATCCTTTAAGAGGAAGAGAATAAAATTATAAAGGCTGAACCATGTAGCCTAGACACCACAGTCAGGAAGGCCATTGAAAATCAGCCTTGCTTCATTCTGGTGTTGGTCAAAGTGTTCATTACAGTGAAACCCAAGCACTCTCAGAAATAACAGTGATCCATCTCTAATGTCTTAATGTTTTTCAGCACATGACTTCTTCAATACTTTTTTTTTTTAATAGTAGTTGTAGGTTTTATCACTTAGATTGTCTTTTTTTCCTCCATTTGTAAAAATATTCCCTTAAGTAGAAACCAGAGATCTCTCTTTTCTGAGGCTTTGGGGCTTCACAGTGAAATTTGAGCCAGGAAAGTACAAGGCACACTACAAGATACAATGAGTTCAGTGGTATGGTTTTCCCAAACTAAATATTTATTAAAGATGTCCCCACGAATGTATAAATTAAAAGTCAAGCAGTTTTACATTTGCAATGGATGCTTAAGCAGGTCTAAGTTCTCAGCTATTATTCTCAAACCCTTTTAACAAAGTGTGGTTGTTTCTAACATCCCTGTGGTGTAAGCTAAAGATACACGTAAACTAAACAAAATGGAGAACACTGATAGAACATTATACAGAAAAATATTATGTAGAAGCCTTAAATTCTTCTGATGGCTGAAGTTTGATATGATGGCAAGACCAGGAGAAAGCCAGTCAAGGCAGCTGTTTTCCTTTTCAGTTTGGGACAGTCCATGTTCTCTAACATTTGGTAGTTTCCATAGATATTCCTATTTTTTTATTGGACTCTATACCCAGAGGTTTTTGCCACTCTTTTCTTTTCCATTATATACCCACAGCTGAGTGAGTCAGAGGCAGCTTCTTGCTTCTGCAGTGCCTTTGAAGTCCCATCATGTTTGTGCGCCGTGTCCTCTAGCAGTAATTCCAGTTCAAAATTTTTTGTGGGTTCCTGTTGACAACGTACGTGTACCGCCTACAAGGGCGGCAGCCGAGCTTTGGAAGCCCATCAGGAGCTGCCAGCAGGTTCCAGTAGCCTGTCGGAGACTGTGATTGAGGAGGTGGAAACTTCCTCAGAAGAGATTAAGGATTCCATAGATCTCATTACATTACAACTTCCAAGAGAGTAGACCACCATTTTCAATTCAGATTTTGTCTACCAAAACAGATTTACTTCTCCCAGTCTAGAAAACCTCCTTTGGCAATTTCCTGTGCTGACTAGGTTTTGGAGACTTGTATACATGTCCCTAGTCATTCAATTACTTGAGGCCTCATGATGAATAAAAGACTGAATGGCTGTCAAATTTCCTGTCTCCACATGAAATCTCTATCTGGTAGTTCAAATACCATTTGCAGGCATGCTGGTTTAGTTCTGGAAATCAAGGTTATAGTCTTCATAACTGTAGCATCCTTTAGAAAAACTGGTTGTGTGTTTCTTGTATCAAACAACCTGGTTTTATGCGTGCGCACACATGTGTGTGTGTGTCCCCATTTGTAACATTACTATGTTCATACTTTTTATGTTTTTACCTGTTCTAAAGCAGTCAAGTCTTCAGCCTGCTTTTTAAACGTGAAGAAAATCAATTTATATTCATTAACGTGCCAAAAATATTAAGTAACTTGTAAAATAACCTTTCAGAAATAAATATTATGCAGTTCACTGAAGTTTGGACGAGGAGTCAAAGGTAGAACCAAGACTTCATGTGTGCTGTCTCCAAATGCATGATGCTTGCCATAAAGTCAAACTTGAAAACGTTTTCCTACCTCATCTGTTGTAGAAAAATGAACTTGATTAAAATAAAATGTATGCGTGACTAATGGAGTCACTTCCATGAAAGCAATAGAGGATCCTAGAAAGAAGTTAGTAAAGCTGAAATTATGCGGAAGGCTGTTCATCTTGGCGCTCTTCGACTGCCTCCCACCCTCTTGTTTTATCTGCCTGCCCCTGTCCGTTGTTACTGGTCCTCTGGTATTGACAACAGGGGTGGTAGGGAATGAGATTTATCCCCTCGTCCCTTGGTAAGGGGCCTCTCTTATTTGTGGGATATGCAGGAAAAAATTCCCTTGGAGAGCTGTAATTCTAGGATTTTGCAGTTTTGGAAGCTGTTCCCAGGAGGCTTCTGCCCCGCTCCTGGCTATTTATAACCGGGGGATTTGGCACCCCGATAAGTTATGTCACCTTAATGAACCTGGCGGTGAAGCTAACTAGAACTGCGTCTGGCTCGGTGAACGTGCTTGTGTAGTGTGCAGGAGTTATTGAAAGGTAGGGAAACATTTCTGTTCCTCTTACAGACGTCTAGTTTAAGTTTTTGCAGTATCTGTCGTTCAACCGGAAAGCCCTAGCAATAGCGACGTCTTTCATTATGCAAGTATATACAGGCAGAAATAATGGCAATGATTTAATTTATTATTAAATTGTAATTGGTTATTTAGTTTTACAGTTACCTGATCAAAGGCAGAAATGATTAACGCCCGTTCGTGCCTTCCTGGGCCCGGCCCCGCTGAGGCGCGGCCCGCCCGCCGCCGCCCGCCGCCGCCCGCCGCCGCTGCCCGCCGCCGCTAGGTGTCAGGCGCCGCGCGGGGGGCGCGGGCCCGCTGGAAACTCCGGGGCCTGTGGCGGGCCTGCGCGGCCTTCACTGTTTCCACATGGTGGGTGCCAGCAAAACCCGATACAGTGTGATATATAGAAGCAAGGTACAACTGGAATAATGAAATTTCAAAAATAAGCCCTTTTTAAAGGCTGGTTGTAACAGTCCTGCTGGGTATTGTAAATGCCTCAGGTGCACTTGATACTGCTGTTACGTTCCTGGCGTTGCCTTTTCGTTTTTATGGAAAGATGGATTGAACTTCAATTTAAGAATATTCGGTAATCCCTCTCAGGACATACTGTAACAGCTGGTATTTCTGTGTTGCAGCAAATCGATTCCATACAGCAGTCAGCAATGCCTATGGCTGGGCTCCGGCAAAAACTTCCAAAGCATTTTAAATAAAGCGAGCCAAAGAAAATAACATCATCACTGCAAAAATGTAGCTTAATTTGCAAGTTAGGGGGGGGGAAAAAAAGAGTCCCCATTCCATTCCAGCAAAATATTAAGCATTTTACTGGTAAGGATTTCATCAGGTCATTTATTTTTCATTAATATATATTTAGGATCTGGGGGGAATAACTTTATGCTGTATATAAGTTTCTTAAGGAGCTTGAATTTTTTAAATATTGACTGATTTACTGTGAAATAAAGAAAAATAGAGAAACTGATAGAGTTTAAATATATGACATGTATGTAGGTCAACAAGGCTTTCCACGTTTTGCAATGAACTTTTTTTAAGGAACCTGAATTTCTGATTGATAATAAGGCACCTATAATGAGAATGCCTTGCATGTTTGGGTTTGGTCTTTTTGTTTTGTTTTGTTTTTTAATAGATGAAAGTACTTTAAGCTGCATATAAATCAAAGATGTCCCATTAATAGTAAATAATTTTGTTTTAATCAGTTTCTTACATGTGTACGACTAAACTAAAAACTAAAAATGCCTTCGTCCTTCATACGGCTGTAGTGGTGTGCTGACGCTGGGGACTGTAAGGGAGCTTAGAACATGACTTCTCTTTTACGGTGCTTGTATGTGTTAGAAAGAAAACAAGCAGAATTAATGCAAAGTGAATATGTTCCGTCTTAATTGGTACAGCGTGTCCTCAGCTACGATGTCTTTTTATTTTTTCTGTTTTAAACTGCACCCTGGCTACCTTTGCATATAGATGTTTTACAACTTCGTCATCATAAGATGAGCTTTCACTCTGAAATACTTAACTTCCTTATCTCTGTTTTAAATTTTAAGTCAATGGACTTCGTGCTGATTTGATGAATGTCAAAACAGTTTTTTGGAAGCTGATGCTTTTTTAGTGAAAACTTACTTTTTTCCTTTGCCACAAACTTTTATAACTAAAAAAAAAAAACCCAAACCCTAAACCAGTCTTAATAGATAGATTTTTAAGTTTTATTCGGTCCTTTTCATGACAGAAGAAGTTACCCAGGGCTGCAACTTCTGCTGGAGTTTGAAAGCTGACATGCAAAATGTTTCTTCGGGTAAGGGCTTAGGGGAGGAAAAAAAAGAACTTTAAGAAGTTGCCAGACTATTTAAACTATAGGGTTATGCCTAGGGATGAGTTAATAACTAGCTTGTATCTAATAATTGATTTAAAACTTACTAAACAAAACCTTGTGGATGGCCCTTAAGTTGCAATACTTTTAGCAATATGGGGATTTTTTTTTTTTGTGTAAAACAAAATTTTGAACTTCATGGAGTGTTTACAGCACCTGTATATTACTCTTCCACAAGACTGTTGCCAAGTGCAAATGTGTCCAAAATATGCATTTTCAGAGCCAAGATGACTTCAAAAGTAATTCTGATTAATATGAATGTGTTTAAAAAAAAAACAAACAAAAAAAAAACCAAACCAAAACACCAACAAACCAGCAACAGCAGCAGCACAATGCTCTTCTGTTTGTTTATTTTCTTATGCTAAGGCAGAACTATGCTGCTTGCTTTCTTCAAGTATCCTTTTTGTTTACTGAAATCTGGAGAAAACCCTTGTTTTCTGTTAGCTTCTACTTCCCCCTCTCTCTTCCTTCTCACACATTAGCCCCTGCCTTGCTATTAGTAAACATTTCCAGTCTTAACTCTGAATTTCTTTTCACAAGTTTGTGTTCCAGTTTCATATTTTAACATTCCTGAATTTAAATACGTTCGCTTATATTTAAAATTGGTTTTTACTTTTGTTACATTTGCTCTGAATTTTCCTCAAGAACAGGTTAAAAGAAAGACACAAAACTTTGTATCAGTAGGCCTGTGCAATTATAAAAAAATACGGCTTAAAAAACACTGACTTTGTAGTAATGAATTACAGAAAAATTCCTTACATGGTCTGCATGATAATGGCTCCATCAACTCCACGAATCAAACTGCTATTTACCTTAGAGAAGCGTTTGCCCCAGTCTGCTTTTTACAACTTCAGTTAAAATTTAGATTGTATTTCTAGATTACAAATAAAAATTGCATGTCAGATCTTAAATGAACTGAAAACAATTGAAAGGAGGTTAAGTAGAAACACTGAATAAATTACCATGCTAGTAAGCAATTTTTTTTTTTTCTGGGATAAGTAGTAGCAAAATTTGAGTGACTTAAATTATCCACTGTTTTAATAAAATAACCCTCGATTTTATTTCCAAAATACCTGACACGCTGGAGTTAAAGAGTATAATTTACATGAGAGAAATGTGCTAAATTATTTTTACAGCAGAATGGGATTATAGGCTAGACTGAAGAAAACAAAACTTGTTTCACCTGGGGAAAAAAAAAATCTTAACAGTCATAAATAAATGCAAAGCACTTTGTTTAGAGAGTCTTAAATCAAAAGCTTATTTTGTGATAATGATTGGGTTTGATTAGCTGCAGTAATTTACAGTTTAACAGTGTTCTTAATTGTAAAATTCTGTTTCTTTTCTTTCTAGGAGAAACTCTGAGATAGCATAAATCTTTGTAGACAACTTGGCTGCAAGCAGTTAAACTGAAATTAACTTCTGCCTTCTGGCTGCAGAGTGCTAGTCTGACATTCCTGCGTGATACTCTGCAGACTAAATCATGCCAGCATTATCAACTGGATCTGGAAGTGACACAGGTACGCAAGCCAAGGAGGACTGCCTGTTTCCTCCAGATCTAACTTGTTAAGTCTATGGTCTGTATTTCAAGAAATCGTCAAATAAAATAATTAATTATGGTCTCAACACATGCTTAATTTAAGATTTTAAACATAAGCTTTTTTCCCTGAAGTTAATTTAGATATATGAAACACCACAGGTAAAATAAATTTTTAAAAGTCCCACCACCATCTTCTTCCCCTCCATTGCCAACCTCCAAAAAGAACAACTCCAAACAGATATTATATATGGATCTGCAGAATTTGGATTCACCTCTGAGCATGGTTCCTACAAAGTTAACTTGAAAGAGGAGGAGGAAAAAAAAAAAGATGATATCATACATGCCTTAATATTTGCAGCAGTCTAGACTATCCCCTCTGTGAGTTATAGTTATCAGTGGAGTTATTTCTGAACACAGACTATTTAGTTTTGACACTTCTTTAACAAATTAGGAGAAGAAAAATACTGTCTCAAGTTCTCTTCCTTCCCTTGCCTTCCACGTCAGAGTCCAGTTCCTATCACTGACTGCAGGCAGTGGGAGTGCAGATATGTAGCTTTCCATAGTTTTCACCTTCTTCGTCACAATATTAGGCTATATTCAAAAGTTAAATCTCATCTTGCTGTTACGCATACATCCTCTATGTCTGACAATATTTTTGTCCATGTTTTAGGGACAACTCAAGTTAGTATTTTTGCTCGAGGGTGTTTGGTAAATAGGTGATCTGGCTGAGGTTACAATACAAAGATCCATGCTTTCCACCCCTGTGCTTGTTATTTTAGATCACATAGTTTTATGCACAAGAAGTAACAGCAGGGTTTTGAAAACAAATTGGGAGATTTCAATTCAGAAATACAAAAAATATGTATATAAGGAACTGCATTTGATTCTTATTTTAAAGAGACTGTATAGTGCAGTGATTTTTTTTTTCCACATTTCAGGTCCATGTAAAATTTCTCTTAGGTGAAAAGATTAATCTTTAGAGTTGTGTGTGTGTTTGTTTATTACCATGGGGAGGGAGGGTTGTGTTTTGGTTTTATTTGGTTTTGGGTTTTTTTTTGTCTCCCTGTTCCTGTGTTTAGGGGATTTGACTATCATCTCACCAAACCCTACCTCTACATATCTTTATTTTCTTCCCCTTCCCCCATGGAAATAAGTGCAGTTGAAGCTGTTTAGTATGCTAAAGTTGAATTTTCGAAGATTTGTCAGGGTCTGCTCTGGGCTGATTTTCTACTCTGGATCTTTGCTTCCTTTATCACACAACCTTTTGTGTCCTTCCAAAGCTTGCCTTAATTGTTGTTTTTTTGGCGGGGGGTGTTTCTTTTTTTTTAATTATTACTTGGCCAAATGCTTCCTGGCATTTCAGAAGTCTCAAGAACATGTTGAGATGAACAGCAGGGGGATTGTGTGATAACTGGTGCCTGATGCTGACAATTTTGCCTGTTTTCTTGTTTAAAGAATGTTAGTATGTCCAAAAGTAATAGTCATGGACATAGTCTCTGAATAAAGAAAAGGGCTTCAAAAAGTGGGAAAAAAAATCCTACTTTAAAAATTGTGTGTGTTAAAATGTCTCTGAAAACATGTTTTACTGTGCTATTTAATGCATATGATGCTCCAAATGGACCGTTAATAATTATGGTGTGTGATAAAGCTCACCTATCTCTATTCTTCCAGGAAACCTATAGTAAAATATGATATGTACCATTAATATCTTGCTGTTAAATAATCTTGCTTGTTAAATCCAATTTGTTTTCTGCTGCAAGTTGTAAATTGTTTCTTTAACTAAAAGTTTGCATTTGGAGGGAAAAGAGAATTATTTATTTTCTTACAGTTTCTTTACAGTATTTCCTGATGGGGATGATAGGTATTCAAGTATTTTTTGAATGATTACATCAAACTGTGCTTTCTGTCCTGGTTATAATACAGGTGGTTTCTAAGCAGAGCCCTGTTTCTCTGCTGTTACTCTCACTCTTAGATTAAAAAAAGACAAACACAAAAAAATTTGGATTTTTTGACCTCTGTTGTGCCTTGGTGGGTAGTCCAGTTTTCCTCGCACCCTGCCTGCATAAACTGGTGGTGTGACATGCAATGAGTTGCAACTGCTCTAGTCCATGAGAGGACTATCTGGGATGCTGTGGAGTTAGCAAGTCACTTAGTGGGGACCTGACAAAACTGCACCTTTAGGGTAGGGACGCAGCTTCGTTTAGTCTGTCTGCTAAGATGTGTTTATTAACACATTGAAACAAAACCCCAACATAGCTTATTTTTGTGTCTGTTATATCCTAGTGATATAAAAGTAAACCTGGATTTAAAAATGAGTGAAAGAATTCATTGAGGGCTCGTAAATAAAAATGCATCATCTGTGAATATCGGAAAGTTGCCAAGTCATGGAGTCATGGACTATTGGAAACTCGGATGCTAGTATGAAAGCACTGATTTTTTTTTTTTTTTTAATATAATCTTAGGCATCAGACCACTGTCAAAAGCAGGATAGTGTTCATGATGGGCCACATTTGATCAGACTAAATGTTGACCTACTCGTGTTAATTTTACATTGCTCTTACTTTGTCAACAGACTTTATTAGGGATGTCACCACATCCTTGCAGCTGCTTCCTTCATATACTTACACATGCTTTCATTATACTACGTTTTAACCTGTATGTTCTTCTGAACACAGACCATGCCTCCTAAATCTGTTTTGGGAGGCATTTACCAGACTTTAAACTATGATAAATCAAAAGCATGGCTACAATATTTGCCATCTTTTGTTTAATACATTTGTTTTAATTAATTTAGATTCATCAAGTGACTTTGAAATTAATCTTGTACCTTACCAGTCTGATCTGGCTTCTTACCTTTAAGACAGAGGAAGAGAGGCTTATGTGTGCACATGCTTCTTTCTCTTCCGCTCTCCATTAGCCATATAGAAACCCTGTTTTTATATAATAATAACAACAACAACAACAATTTGTTGTTTATAATGTGTGCATGATGCTGCTCCTCCCTTAAGGTTTTTAGTCCTGTCAGTGTCAGGTCAAAGTTACCTTAAAGCAACCATCTTGAAGAGAAGGCTGAGCTCCTGCCTGAGGCTGCAGCTGAAGCTTTAATTATTTTCTGTGTTGTGAAAGTCTGCTTGAACTCTGTGTGCAAGCCCATCAAACAGAGTTTGAAGACTAGGCAAGAAGACTTGTATTTTTGCAGGTAAAGCAAGTCTGCGAGATCTGGCATTCACTTATCTAATAGAGCTAGGAAGATTTAAGTTTGCAGTCCTGGCTTCACAGTAGTGGATGGCAGCTTTGTTGCTGATTTTGGTGGAGCCGAGATGACATCATTATGCTTTAAGTGTTGTTTTAGTGTGAAAAACATCGTAAAATTGTTACAGATTTCTTTCCTCTCAACCCTGTATCAAGCTTGCTCAGCTGACAAGTTTAAAAATGCTTTTCTGTTTGTCCTTAAAAACTAGCGCACAAATGTGCAAAGCAGACTGTGTTTTTAATTCATGTGTTGTCAGCGAGAAAATCACATTTATGGGCCAACTTTGGCCACGAAGTAAAACTGTGTGAGATTGCTTAAATATAATGAAAGTCAGAAGCAGTTCTTAAATTTGAATATTGTAAATTATAGAAAGAAAAAATGTGCAGGGCTTGCATTAGTTTCTTCTTGAGTACATATAGGAGCTAATGCTGTGCCAGATAGTGGAGTTTTTTCAGTATTACAAGCCTGTAAAACTGAATACATGTTAGTTTTCTAAAATAAAAAAACCCAACACATTTGTTACTAACCAAATTGTAAGTTCACGTGGCCTTTAAAATATTCCCGGTTTTAGTGTTCTCTTCACTGTTTTATAATAATACAAAATAAAGATATGAAATTTGTTTTAAATGTTGGGTATTTGTTCAAACTCCATTTTTGGTAGCATATTCTGTGATTCTTTAAGAATTATCTTGACCTCTGAAGCTGCATACTGTTGATGTGGATGTACTGAATACTGCTAGAAATATTTTGCTGAAATATTATGTTGACATGATAGCTTCGTAATCCGTATGGATTACCTCCCAGTGAAGTGAGACCACCGCAAGCAATGCAAAGTTCAAAGATGATTTTGCAATCAGCTGAACACCGAAAGATGCTATCCTTGTTTTTACTGTTTTCATGTAGATGTCTTCCCTTTATTTACTACTCATGCATTTTAATCAGCTTGCCAGTTTTAACATAATCTTTTCTAAGAATGCTCGATAATGGAAAGGATAAAAAGGTGGACAGAAAAAAGACACAGTAATAAAACGAAGAAAAAGCTGAGTAGTTGGCTGAGGTGAGAGGGGGACATCAGAAACGTCTGTAGGGGAAGAAGGACATGGGAGTTCTATTTTTGCAGCCTGTTTAAAAAAATACAGTAATAAAAAATGGTGGCCAAGACCTGGGTTCATTGTTACGAGATGAAGAGAAAGGGAATTTAGGAGAGTGATGAAGGAAGGATTTCTGGGAGTAGCTCTTCCGTCGGAGGCTGCCAGGGCGAAGGCTTGCAGGGCGATTGAATGCTGCTCCAAACTGCCTCTGCTTCCCTGCTGACGTGCCGCGGTGGAAAGGGAGCAGAGGGAAAGCCTTCGCTCACCTGCTTCACGCCGTTGCTGAGGACTTAGCCATAGGTGTGCCACAGCAAGAGTAGTATGTAAATGCCTTTGGCTGCATCATGATGTCAAGGCTACTTAAATTTCTCACCACGTTGACATGCACAGATATGGCTAGATTTTCATGAAAACCGATATGCTAGCTGAGGCAAAATTTATACTGAATTAATAAGTAGAGCCAATATTTTACCATGCATTCTTGAATTCTCCCCATCTCCAGCTGCCAGAGGCATTAAATGGCTTGTAGTCTAACATTAATATGAAAGATTTGGGAAATTATGAGACGGATGGCTAGCTTTAATTGCTATCAGATTTAATTTTTAGAAATATAACTTGCTGGTGTTGGAAAGGGTATTTATTTTGGTATCAACATATTTATGGTGACTGTTGGAAAACTTATTCAAAGTAGAATGAAATTCCTCTAAACTGATCTGTTTTGGGTTAATTTTTTATATTATGCTAGACTGATTCAGCAGTGTGGAATCAGAAAATGTGTGCAATTATATTTACTGATGGTAAACTCTTTAAAACTGTTACAGTTCTTGGACATGAATTTAAATTCAAATGGTCTGGCAGCTGCAACAATTTTTACTCATTTTTTTATTTTTTTGGTGAGCAATGTGTAGTTTTGTGGTAAATTTGAAAGTATGACAGCCTATATTGTTTCTAACCAGGGGCTTAAATGTATAGCTATGTTTGTTGGACCAAAAGCTGTAATTACACAAATGGTTGACAGTTTCTAGTGATGCCAGATGTCCTTTGCCGAGAGCAGACTGCCATGCTTTACCGCTCAAGTGTAGCTGTGCCAGCGTCCAGGTTAGCTAGCAGAGCGTACGTATTGTGTGTGTTTACTGTCAGATGAAAGGTTCTGTGGCTTCTCAGCCCAGCATCACATCAAGTATCGGCTAATTTAATAAAACTAAAGCTGTTAATCTGAAGGAAATTTAGTACTACTAAGAGGTAGTGAGAAGCTTCCCTGCTAGCTGTTACTTGCCTGTTGTGGAACACGGGGGTTCAAATATGGTTTTGCTTTTAAAATAACACACTGGTTTAAAAAAAAAACAAACAACAACAAAAAAAACCACCTCAGTGCAGCATATTAATCTTGGGGATAAACTATGAAATAGTTTAATTATTTCAAATAGTTTAATTTTCTAAACTTACTTTCGAGATAAGATGATGATGTACTTGACTCTTTAAACTTTATTTATATATTTTTGTATATACACATTATATATTATATATTTATATATTATTTATTTGTATATTCCTGTATACCTCTGTAGACTTGTATATCAAGTATATGTGTCTATGCATATATGAGTGATTGATGTAATCGCATAAGTTGTTTTGAGTGTTAAACTCAGTCATACAGCGAATCACAACACTGAAATAATATACTGGCATGTTTTTGGGCATCAGTACTCCCTAAGGTTGTAGGATTTTTTCTTCTACTCTCAAGACACAGTATGAAAAGTTGAGATACATGGTAATCAAATGGTGCTTCCAGTAGTTTTAGGCACAACTGAGTTGAAAATGGTCTTGGCTTCTGTTGTTAGAAGTCTTTATTCAGTCTCTTAATGAGATATTGTGTCCTCCTTTTGCAGATGTAAAATGCCACATTTAGTATTCCTTGCTACCCTCCCCCAGTGCCAAGTCTCTTAACCTTGCAAACTGTAACTGAAGAGTTAAACATGGCGAGCGTGCCCAGTGACATCCTAGTGCTGGAATGAGTTCTTTCCAGACTGCCTGCCAGGTACTTGCTATTACCTCCTCTAGTGTTGATGAAGATCTAGGTAGAAATACTGAATGCTCACCAAGCTGATGTCTATACAAAGGACCAGTCAATTAGTCAAGGTTATTCAAGGTGTCACAGTATGCAGGCTTCGTTGGAGGAGCCAAGAGTTTTCAAAAAAAATATGAATGTCAGATCTTTGTATGAGCTTTCCACAACCTGCTTATTAATTTGTGCTTGATGGGTCACTTTAAATCAGTTTAATGTATGCATTGTTCTTGCAGATAATAGGAGAGCTTTTGTGTACTCATGAAAGTACAGTTTATGAACTTTCAAAGTATTCTTGTTGACACAGTGTCTAGTAACTGCATTTTGAGGGGTTTCGATTTTGAAGCAGCCTTGGTGAGCCGTACATGCAAGAACTCTGCAGCAAGAGTCTTGCCCTGCATGAATGCAAATAGGGATCAACTATTTAACTCGCATCAGAACGTAAGGGTATGTGGTATGCTAAATCTGAAATACACATGTTGAGACAAATCCTAAAAGACCAATAACTGTTTCAAACAACTGCAGATTCTTTAGCTCCGGGAGCCAAGTTCTAAAACTAAAGACTTTTCCATTTTGAAGGAAATAATATTTTTAAAAGCGGTGGGCTTAAATGATTGCTCGCTTTCAACATTTTCTGTCATAATGTTGTTTTAAGGTGGGTTAACAAATTACTGTAGCTTGGAGGAATAAAAATTAGGTACAACTTTTAAGTTAAAAGACTATTGCCCTTAGTGAGTATGTAATCTTATTCTTTGAGGACACTTAAGGCAAAATTCTTGTTTTCATTAGGAAAAAATAGAACATTGACATTTCTATTGCTGTGCCATCCATAAGGATTTCAGCATTTTACTTTTTTTTTTTGTGAATTGGCAAATAAATCAAAACATATTTTTTCAAAGATGCCGATCACTTGCATATTATGATTATCTAGTTACTCAGTATTCTATACCTTTGAAAATTAGTCTTTTTTTTAAACACTAAACTGCAAAATTAAAAAAAGGTACATGCCAGAATGAGTTAATCACTCTGGTTTGCAAAGAAAAATTGTTAGTCTTTAACTTTTTGCAGTGTCAGGAAGCCCATATATTCGGTGGAATTACTTAAGAGAAAATAAAAAAGAACTCTTCGTAGCACATAAAATTGAGCACATAGTGGTCTTTTTACAACTGGATCTGATAGGACGGTGCAGTATTTCTATCCTAATGCATATGTGTACTGCATATGTTTTTATATGTTTTGAACCTGTGCATACATACTGATCTCAAACTTCAGAATGATACAGTTTTCAGTATTTGGTGTTAGTGGCTGATTTTATTATGTAGCAGCAAGGATGTCAGAATGAGTGTTCTACTGCAATGCTGTTTGCTTTTGTGTAAGGCAAGTGTTGTCTGAGCCTTTATAGAACTGTAAAGTATAGTTCAAATGCGAAAAAATGTCAGCTTGTTATAAATGGCAGCAAATGGTGCTGATTATTTTACCTTTGACAAAGTGGAAAATTTAAAGGTTGGTGTGTCTCGTTTTATTAATACAATAAAATTTTACAGTGTTGTTCTGGGCTTAGATATATGTCCTTTAGTGTTTATTATCCCTCAGTTACTGTAAAAATTTTTGATTCGTAGTCTGGCATCATTGTTCAGAATGCTAATTCAGGAAATTAATTAACATATGAAAGCAAATGCACATCCATTTGTCTCCATTTCTTTCCTTATGCTAACCAAAACAAAGTTGATGTTTTCTTGTAATATGCAAGAGTGATGGAACGCAGAGACCATGTTTTTTATCATTTAGCACTAGTTTATAGCTTCCACAGACTTGTCCTAATAATGAAGCTATGAAGGATATGACAAGAATGGTGATATTAAATTTCTCTAGACTAACAGTAAATTTTTCCATTCTGATGTCAAGAATGTAGAGCATCTGGAATCTGCAGTGTGAGTGGTTCAGTACGGGAACACTTTCATCAATTGCTTAGCCATTTATTCTCCTCCTAGGAACAAGCAGTCTTCTATAGAATATAACACTATGAAGGAAGCGATTTTCTAGAACTGGAAAAATTCTTTATGTCCCGTTGTTTCTGATTTAAAAGCTTTCCACTGCTGCTTAGTCTTAAATCTTATTGCATGTGCAAATTTAGCATACACATTTTTAAATTGGAATCGCCATTATTATACACTCTGTTCTTCAGATCAAATAAAACTAAATTGTATTAATTAAGCTTAGGAAAAGCTGAAGACACTCTGAAGACAGGAACTGCTCCAGCGTGTTAAAAGAACAAACTGAAATTTATCTATTACCTTTTTAAGCAGGGACAGTGCTGAGTTTTCAAACATAGCTGGATTTTCCCTTGAAATTATTTACTTAGTCCAAGCTGGCAGAATGCTACAAGCCTTTTTCTGCAGCCATTTTATCTTACTTGCTCTTGCAACAAGTCCAAAATCTTCAGAGCAGTTTCTGTACCCATGACAAGCTGTTGTAAATTTTAGTTTTAGATTATATATGTGTATTTAGATTCTCTACATGCATATAGTTTATATGGACTATTTCTGTAGGCAAGGTTATCTAGTCGTTGGTTTTTAATTCCCTGTGTCACTTTTCTTGGCTGAACTAAATTTAATGAAAAATGTATTGTACGTCCAGTATTAATTTATTACTTTCAAATTTCTTTATTCTTGAATCAGGTAATCAGATTTAATAGACTATATAAGCACCTTCAAACCCCCTTCCCATTCCACTCTTAGAACAATTTTATAGTGTTCCTGTGTGCAGTGCTTGTCTCCTGTTATTAATATTTCCATGGTATAGGCTTTTACTTAGTTCACATAAGTGTTAGATACTGTACCTAATTTATATAACATGAATATAAATAGCAGCATACCAGTATCTAAGACTAGGAGCTCCCTTGTTTATCTGGAATTGACTCCTGTTACTGCCACAGGATTATGTGACCTTGTTTAACCTAGAAAGGGCTCTTTTTCCTCCTCTGTTTCAATGATTTGGGAATGTCCAGGGATGATTACATCGTGATCTGGCTTGGTTTTTTTTTTCCCAAGTTGTGTGACTGACCGGACTTACTTCACCTCTTGTAATTGCAAAATAGTCTTGCATCTCCATGTTTAAGCTCATTGTTAATTTCTTTTATGTATGCTCAGGTCTTCTGGGACCTTTGAATAAATGATCTGCTTTTAAAAATGGAAGTAAATGAGCGTTTCTTGTGTAAGTCATGTTTACTTTACTGAGTTTTGACACCTGAAGTATTTTGATACTAGAAAATCCCAATGGGCATATGATTCCTTTTAAATATAAAAGGTGGTTAAATTTAGGCAAACTAGACTAAAAAAAAAAAATTACAAGAACCTGAGTAGAATAGCAACAGTGTATTTTTTTTTTTTTTTTTTTGCAAGGCTCTTTACAGTGTTGCCAACATCAGGCATTAAAAAAAGGGATTTTTTTTTTTTATTGGCTTTTCATGATTTTTTTTTAAGCACAACTTCCAGATACTTTTTTAAAAGCTTTTTTTGTGTGTTTATTTAAATTGTGGGCATCTTTCCAAAGATGTGTGCAAAATACTTTTTTTAATAGGAGGTCCATGCATGTCTCATGACTCAAGGAGGTGGGGCTTTAAGAGAAACATCAAATTGAGACCAAGAGCACAACCAAGGCCTGGCAGCCACATGGTTACAACGGTAGCATTCAGCTCTGAGGTGCTGAGATACGTCTCATTCCATGGCTTATGCGATGAACATAGATTTTTAATTTAGAAAGCAGTTCATCTGAATATGGGGGGTATACCTATGACCTTTTTGAAGGTTAATTTTTGTTTTTAGAAGTGATGAAAGGTGTTCAGTATAGCATCACTTCAGTCTTTATAATTGCTACTGAAAATATTTTTAAAAATATCTGGTTTCAACAGCCTGGCAGTACTAAAGCCAGTGAGAAACTTGCATTTATTTCAGTGGCTTGCAGAACCACCTGAGATGCTAGTTAGAAGTTTTGCAGGAGGTTTGAGGTTGGGCTGAAGCAGTCTTTGCTATTAAATTTGGATTACTTCTCTTGCTGCATGGCAGCATCTCTGTACAGTGACACCTTACAGGGCTGCAGAGGTTTGAGCTACTGCCCTTTAGGTGTTGGAAAGGTGGATGCGACAAGTTATCGGATCTGGTAATTTAAATTAGGCCAACGTGTATTTGCCAGTGTGGTGGTTTCAACTTCATTATCAGTTTATAGTAACCTGATATGTTATTTTGTCCCTATTATTATTTTATTTTAAAAGCACTATCTTTTAAATCCCTTCTGCTAGTAAAGTCATATGCCAGCCACCATTTTCACTCCTTCTGCACACTGCAATGAATAAGAACAACACATATTGTGTCATTGAGAGACAAATAAAATGCGACGTTTCAGTTGGAGGGGGGGCGTGTGTAGAACCACATACTGGTTTTCTTCATATGTAAAAATGTGAATATCCATCTGAAAATTTTTGATTCCATGGTACCGGGCACCAGAGAAGGAACAAGAGAAAATGAGACTCTGTCTGTAGAGGTAAACCTTTACAGATGCTAGTACCTTCTGTTGCCATTACCTTCAGTTTGGAAGGAGGCTATAGCTGACTCAGATGATCTGGAATTATGCAATTTTAACTTTGGATGTGTTCTAGATCTTTGTCTTCTGTTCTTCCCAACTAAATACCCTGAGTCCTCCTTCTGCCTATTTTTCGTTTGTCTCCTTGATGGAGGTTTTTTTTATTCCTGGGTATGTAGTGCTCAGTTCCAAGAGGAGTCTGAAGAGCGGGAGCATGGTGTTTTCCAGCATGCTGCATGGCGTAGTCCTCGGGTTCTGCTGCTGCGGAGAAGGGCGGGATTCTGATTTCCTTCTGGCTGAAAGCTATAAACACTGGACTGTAGAGCCAAAGCAGGGCAGCACTACAAACATAGCCATGGGATTGGATAAAACCAGTCAGCACTTAGATAATTTTCTCCACTTCCCCAGGCGAGTTGCATAGGTTGGGTGCCTTGCTGTCTAAGCTACCAGTAGCGCACTAGGGACACAGACACCCGTTTCCCTAGAAGGGGCAATTCAGGGCTATATGAATAAGTGGAGCCCACAGGCACTTCTGGGCTGGATATGGAAGCCTTAATGTGTGTAAGCACCTGCAGGGTTAGTCAGTCCTGGAGTGCCGGCAGGCAGGATTTTTCTCTGGGAATTCTGTGCATAAAACCTAAGTCTCATTATAGGCAGATTCAGTCTCACCCTGCGTCACTACTGTAGTAGTTAATCCATCAGGAACCATGAAGTTTCATTTTATTTTCACAAAGCTTTTAATTATCAAAGCTTTGAGAAGCAAGTTACGAGTATTATAGAATAGTTTTATAGTTGATTATATGTGAAATTTAAGCAGATCTGATGGATCAAGGAAAAGAAAGCTTACTCTGTTTTATATCTCTTATTTGAAGGGAGTGGCTGACGTTAGTATTTTCTTTCTTCTGAACAGCCCACATGAATTGTTCCTAAGCAGTTATGCGACAGTGTAAGCTTACATTGAACTTTCTATTCCATTTTCTAACAACCTTCAGGTTATTCTGAAGTAAATGTATTTGCAGTAACAGAAGTGGCTATGTGCAGAAATATAAGGCTGATTGTAAAGAACATTTTTAATTTTCTAAGTGAAAATGTTTTCGAAGCATAAATTACGTGATAAAAATAACCGTTTTTGCTAAGTGCTGAAGTTCTAATAGTCCGGAAAGTTGGAGCCAAGAGTCCCATTCAAACCTCTGTTCTCTGGGTGTCAGCTCAATCACTGACTGCGTCTCGCTAGGCAAGGCTCAGCGTTCTTTTTCTGTCCGTGCAAAATTGCAGTGGTTTGAGTTGTATCCTCTTTTTGCAGTATTTCTGAAACATAAACGAGCAGATTTAAATACAAGCAAGATTCTAAGAGAAATGAATGTCAACCACCAAAAACACTTGGACCACAAAAAGAATGTATCTGGAAGGACTTTTTTTTCCAGAATATTTTACTGAAAGGCAGTAAAAAGACAAAAATGTCAAATAATCAGATCCCGAAGGTGCTGTATGTAATTTTGAAAGGGATATATAGTGTCTGGAAAGGTTGTGAAATCATGTTTACTAATAAATATTCTAAATCATGAGTTTTAGGGAGATAATAGGCATAGTAGTGATAGGTAACCTATAACTTACAACAATGTTCTTTACCAACAGAATATCTTGTAAATCTGTCCTTGTGATGAACAGCAGCACTTACTCAGACTAAAAATAATAGCAGGACCGTGTATCTTGGATCCCAGGAGACTCTTGGTGTTTTTGTAGACAGCAGACAGGAGAAAAAGGCATTTTGTCCTTTTTACCCCAAGTAATCCCACTGGAAAATTAAACATGTGCTATGAATTGATATCAACTCCTGCCAGGTTACCTCCCTAAAGAGGGCTGCTGCAAACACTGTTGCTACATTTCTTGGACAGCAGTTTGATGGCCTGTGTGCATGATGGATATTTTATGCTGTATGCTACTGTGAAACAGTGTGCTACTGTCTGCCCCTCGGAGACTGCTGGTGAGGTGTGCCACAAATAACCGGGAACAGCAGTTGCCTTAACCCTACGGAGAATCTCAAATACCTGCAAATTAAAAATGTTACTGAAATATTTCTGTGTGTGAGTATGTCTGGGAAAACTGTTGGTTTTGTTTTTTAAGGTTTAATCCTGCAAAACAGAGCAGTTCCTTTTGTCTTGCTGTGGATTCCTACTGAACACGGGATAAAAAAAATATTAAGCAATATATTAGCAAGAAATATTTAGAGAAACCACGAACCTTTTTTTAATGGACCACCCTATCCAGTTTCTGTTCTTTTAAGGAAGTTTTTCCTATTCATGACTCATTTCACTCTTTGGCTAACATCAAGGGAAATGGAATAACGATTAAGCAAAGGAATGTGTGTTTTTTTCTGGTTTTGTCCTTTTTTCAAAACCTTTATGAATTTTCTGCATAACCTTGTGTAAATATATATGGATGTAGAAGCTTGACAACTGTGACAAGGTAAAAAGTACACTGCTAATACTTGCTTCTTAGTAATTTTTAAAAAATGTTCCTTTTGGTTCTACAAGTTAATGTTATGCTGGATACTCCAGACTCCCTATTCAGTGAAAATGACATGCTCCAGGCAGCCAATTACACAGAACTGTTAAGTGAAATTAATGAGATCACCCCCAGATTACACTTTGTGTTTTATTTTCATTTTATAGGTCTGTACGAGCTGCTGGCTGCATTGCCAGCCCAGCTGCAGCCACATGTGGACAGCCAGGAAGACCTGACCTTCCTCTGGGATATGTTTGGTGAAAAAAGCCTTCATTCACTGGTGAAGGTAAACCACATTTAAGTCAGATTCTCTTTGAGAAAAGCATATGGAAAAGTGTTTTGAGCGCCATCTAGTAAACCAGTGATCAAACTGTTGCTCAGTGAAAACAAAACAGCCTTGGTTTAACTCTGTTTCTGTCAGGGGTGGAAGTTGTTAAATAAGATTCTACCAAAAATACATAGATGATTTCATTTAAGAGTGATGTTTTGGCAGTGTAATTCTAATGCAGCAAACATATGTTGTTTGCCCTTGTTTAGAAAAAAAGAGTACGAAATAGTAGCAGGAAATCTGAGACTTCTTTATGGTCAACATTCAAGACCTGGAGTTTAGCTTAAATAAATAAATGTTCACAGCAAAAATTAGAAGGAATATATTTTCTGAGGTCAAGTATGGCAACAGTTCAGTAGCCACATTAATTTAAAATAATTTCCTTTAACAAAGTCAACTGAAATTCTAGTAAGCTGTTTCTTTTATTGGCTTGCCTCCATTTAAAATTGTGTTTTGCACATAAATATGTTGGACTAAGTACGACCTAAAATAAGTTTGGAAGAATACTTGAGTAAAGTGTCCTGCTATGAAAATGATCAGCAACAAGAAATCAAAGCATGCCATGGGAGTTTGCAGAGCTACCCTGATAATGTTAAAATTGCTTATAGCAGAAAAATGGGACCAATCAGCTGGTTAGAAATGTTCCACTCCTGCAAAATGGTAAGTATGTCTTCAGTCTCGAGTACAGAGCTAATTCAAGCTGGAAGGAAATTCTGAGGTCTCAAATGAGTCAGTAGGTGGTAGTAACCCGTGCCGTGAATATATCCAGACTTGCACATAACTGAGCAGTATTTGTTACCCTTGTCAGTCATTGATCTAGAAGAAGCTTAAAATTGGGATTATTTCAGTGTAGGTTTTAAGAGTCACCTTTTTCCATTTCTTTCAGCTATCTTATTCTGGAAAAAGATGTAATAATGTTGATACTTGGCCAAAAATATTTTCAAATTGGCTGAGAATTTACATATAAAACAAACACAAGTACTCTCTGGTAGTTGATACACAAAAGCAACAAACAGAGGAACGGTGCTAGGCAATACTCGCTTGCATAAAGAATTTCATCAAAGTTTCTGAAATGTGGTGATTTCCAGACTCCGTACCGCTTTGCTGCAGCTGTCCGTTCAGGTGGCTCAGAAGATCACTGAAAGGGGAACACTGGTTTTGTTTCTAATGTAGGCTGACAGTGGTGTTCATCTAAGCAAAATGTTAGGTCAGTAGCTAAATCAGTTATCTTTCTGGATTGGGAATTAAAGAAGGCTGGCGTGAAAATGAGTATTGATCTGCAAAACATTGAAATTTCAACATTTGCTCTAATTTTCTGTTGAGGCAAAACCTAAACCTTTTCAAACTTGTTCACTTGCTCCCTTTTGCCTTTTTCCCCAAAAGACGACAAAGATAGCATGACAGCAACTAGTTTACTCACCTTCAGTATACTCTCAGTTTGGAAAAGCTGGCTCTCCTAGTTGTGTGCCCTAGTTACCGTGTTGTTTGTTATTGTAGGGTGGATTGGTCTTTCTGATTTTAACAAAAAGGAATTAATGAGAAAGCTTTCTTGAGGCAGATAGAAAGTCTTGGGGATCAGTGAATGGTTACCTTATTGCAGTTACAACAAGAAGGCATTGATGTGTTTCAACCATCTTTATTATTTATCTTGTCCGTTTTAGGTTCAAATATTAAATGTATGTGTAACTGTGACCCTGTGAACGGTTCTTCTAATGTCCTATTAAGTCTCACACTATCTTAAAATAGACTTAATTTTTGAAACTGCATCTTCAGTGTTCACTAGTTGCACTTCTTTAATACGCCATACTAATTTCATTCAAAAGACAAAGTTTTTTAATTATAAGAATTGAGACTATTAAGAGCATCTGGTCTGACTCAGAGCATAACACAGGCTATTGAAGCTCACCTTTTGATTTCTGTGGTGTTCAGTTATAGAAAGTAGGGCATGAAGAACTTGCAAAAGGTTATCTGGTTCATATCCCTGCCCCAAGATGGGCTTAACTGTATCTGAAACTCATGGTATTTGTTTGACCTTTAATACATTTTTAGAAGGATTATTAAGTATCCTATCAAGTTTCAGAGAAAGCAGTCCATAGCCTTTTTGGAAGAGAGCTGTAAGAGCATAAGAACGAACCCCATCTGCCATAGTTTTTCCCTGTTACAAGGCTTCAGAAGTGCCAAATCTTTCTTTCTGGGTTCTGGTGTCTTATTTGAAAGACTGTTTTTCCTAGCAATAACTTCTTAAAGTCAACTGTACTTGCAAAGACAAATGTTTTTAATTCCTCAGGCAGAGAATGATGACAGATATTTTGTAAAAAAAAAAAAAGGCACTAGCTTAGAGCCAAGGATGTTGTGATCCTGGTATGTGTCGGTTTTGGAAGAAAATGAGCATGGGTTTACTACTAATTAGGCACTAATATTTCTCTATTTCAGGTAGACACACTGCTTAATAAAAATTTCTATGCTGATCTTCTTACCTTACTGTTTAATAATTTCAAATATTAGAAAAGAGCTTTTTTTCCTAAGTTATAAAATGGATAAAATGCTCCAAATTACTTGAAAGGTTTAAGTATAAAGTGAACTCTCTACTTTTTCTACAGGTATTTTAAGTTTTATGGATATTTAATTATCTTAGTGTTTTCTGCATGGTTGTATACTATGGCATATGGTTTGCTATTCTGGCTCTTTTAATATTGAAAAGAAAGAAAAAAAACCCCAAACCTTGTCTTGGAGTTCTCTTCATTCAGTATTGTTGGACAGAAATCTCTTTGTGAACTTGGATCAGCCTGAGCTGTTCTAAGAAGTTAGAAATGGAAAAGTTGTATTAGATCATCCAGTCCATTCCCCTGCAAATACTGGATTGTTCCCTACGGTACATTCCTATTGTAGTAAGTAAAACCAGCAAAAACTGATGCAACTGTTCTTGCTGTCTTTTTTCTCAATAAAGGAATCTGTTGATTAGATTTCAGTTTGTGCAGCATGGAGAAGAGGGAACCCACAACTCTTGTTGACTGTTTGGAAGAGAAAACTGGCTCTGGATAGTGAATGTTTAAAATTTGTCTCTGCTTCCCTCAATTTTTCACTTCCTTGTCTTATTACACGACTCTCTTAAGTTCTACCAAAAGTCTTCAGCCATCTCATTACTTTTTATATAGCAGATATCCCAGTAATTCTGTAGAGATTTATAGAAAAGAAACATGAAGAGATGATCCTTCAGGGTAATTATGAGCACTAACGTAGCTGAAACCTGAAATAGTACACATGTGCTTTGCTGCAATGTTTTTTTTTTTTTTAGAGGAACAGAAGGGATAAATAAAGATCTGTTCTAACTACTCTTTTAGCTTATTTTTAGAGGAGCTGCAAGAATTTCCATGTGTGTTTGCTTGCTGTTAGCGCACCAGACACATGTTTTACTGTTTGTCTGTTTAGCTCCAAGCTGAAGCTTCTACTTTCACTGTTGCCTTAAACATTTCTGGTTGTGGATGTAATGCTCAAGAATTGAGTAAGCTTATCTGTTGGGCTGCTACTGAAGTATTTCTTAACCAATTGCATTTTACGGATTGGTTTTGGCCAGCTCAGAGCATGCACAGTTCTTTAGCCAGTACTGTACTTTGCGTTACGAAAAAGAAGTCACTGCAAGTGGTGTTGCTGTGCCCTTGATAGGGAAGAGTTTGTATATCCAAAAAGCAGTAGGTGGCACTGGAAAAGAAAATAACTACTGCAAAAATAAGGAATATTTGGTGAATCTAGTCTGATTTTTATAACTGCATAGTATTTTGGTAGCTGGCCCTGCAAGACCTTAGTTTGTGCTAATTTTCTATTAGTTTCACCTGGATATGACTTGGCTTGCAGATCTGAGAAATTATGTGCTAATGGTTGTCCGTGTCGATGGCTAACAGCTTTTCTAAGTCATCTAACCTCTAAAAATAGAATAGCTGAGTGTATCCTGATGTAATTTCTTTGGCATGTAAATTGAATCATATGATTACATAGCCCAAATTTTACAATCATTGTGGTGTACTGGAAATTTTCAGTGTGAAGACTTGGATTTTTCAATATGTAAATGTAGATGCTTTCAGCCTACTGTGGTTCCTTTGTTGGTAATGAGAAAAATAAAGATAGCGTTTAAAAAAAAAAGAGCTGACTAGGGGAAAGCAAAAGGGATTGATTTGACACATGCTTACAGTGATAAAATCAGTGATACGCAGATGATGTGCTAAATCTTCAGTCTGGACTGGTACAAGCCTAGTTCATAGGCAAGTTTATATACGCTCTTTCAGTTTTTACCCAGAGCTTTACACACAAACTCCATGAAGAAGCTGTTAATCTGTAGGATGAATGACTTTGCATCTACAGTACAGAATCAGAGAATCTCAGTAAGGTTTCATGGCTTGTTTTATGTTGGAGAATAGACTTAACTCATAACTGTCCAGCCTTTTGTATGGGAAGAGCTATGCAGGTTCTTTTGGCACTCATGGAGGGGCCTTATGGTGCAGCTTCCCCTACCCCGTGATGCATCAGACATTCTGCAGCCAACATCCAGGTGCGTGCTGCACAGATCATGTGCATTCACCTCCCACGTCGTGCATCCGAATGGTGAATGTTCCTGCCCGGGCATGTGCTTAAGTATTCCCACGTTTGGATCTTCTTCCTGAAAGAATGTAGAGGAACTGGACTTCAGATTATATGAGTTGTTCTGATGAGTTGTGTGTGACAACTAATTGTTCTGAACCCATTGTTCTGAACGTTTGATGGGGATGACCCATAGATGGAGAGAATGATATCTGTGTATGTGTCAAAGGACCGGGAGGGTAGTGGTGGCTCAGGAGGGTGTATTAGATAGTGTAAGACCTGAGCGTGACACAAATGATATGGAATGAAGGATGGAGATTGTGCTGAGATGGAGTTGGCTTTCTTCATGGAAGCCCAAAGATGTTAACGTTGACTGCTTCCACACTTCAAGTTTGAAGCTGATATTGAAATATTTTTTGCTGAACATAACAAAACTTATTTACTTTCTCATTACTTTGTTCTTCATGAACACTTTCTCTAGAACTAATATTTATAAAATCTTCATAATTTATTGTTGGAACTGTCTGTTTCTGCAGGTCGCAAGAACTCTTCTTTTCTGCTAGCCATTATTTTATATAGAAGGTGGAGAGAGCAGGGTGTGTTTGTGCGGGGATTTTGATGGCTAGTATGTTTGCACCTGTTAAGCGAATGGTGAGAGGGGTTTCTGATTTCAGGCAGACAAAAACAGGTACCTCAGAAGGAGCTCAGAGATGCTGTGATACCCAAGATCAGCAAGCCTGGAAAATGCACTAGAAGAGAAAGTGTGGGTCAGTAAGTGGGACTGGGGGTTGGTAGACCATAGGTGGCACCTAACCTCAAATCAAACGCAGTGAGTGGGTTGTGGTTTCAGGGGAAAGCGTTGGAGAGGTGTACAGACCACCTCAGAGTGGGTGGAATTACTGAAATTGATAGCTCATTGCCTAAAAAGTTGCTTTGATATTTGAAGTCCTTAAGGTTCTTTACTGCTGGGTTCTCAACCATATTTATTTTTAAAAAGCTGTTCTTCCCTGGTAAATGGAATAGGCTGCAGTTCTGTAAATTCATGTGGAGGTCTGAAGTGCTGTTTGCTTTGCAGATGAGAAAAAATGAAGGAAAAGGCGGTGTGAGTAAGCATTTACCACCTGGCCATCTGGAGGAGGAGGTGTGAGTGTGGTGGTTGGCAGCTGGTAACAATTCATGGCTAATGAAAAATAATTGTTCTTCATGCTCTAGAGGAGAATCAGGCAAGGTTGCTTTTTACATTATAGTTTACATCTTTCAGTCAGAGAAAGCATGCAAAACCTACTGATGGCAAGAGTAAAGTGATCACTCTTGTAATGCAGACTGTCCAAACAATGCACAGATGTGGTCCGTTGTGCTGGTTTGAGAACTTTTAATATTTCTGGCAAGGGGAGAAGGAATTTACTATAGTTTAATTCATTAATATTGAGGTACTAAATAATAGGTGGTAGTTATTTGTCATTCTTTAAATGGAGATCATCACAGACCTAGGAAATCTTCATTTTTGTAAGGATGCCCTTGTTGAAAGAGGCACGTGATGCAGTCTTGCCTCAAATCCTTTTGGCAAAACACATGATACGCAATGTTTTCATCCCTAGAGACCTATCTAGCAGTAAGGTATATATGGACAGTACTAGGATATCGAATCTGCAAAGAAATGTGAAAGCTACCTGGAGAAAATTTAAGGCTTTTCTTTTTCTCATTGTCTGGAGAGGAAGCTTGATCTCCAGTTAATTTTTGAAGCTTCCTGCTTGAGTTGTACGTACAGAATATATATGGAGGAGTGCTAGAATTTCAGTACTTTCTCATCCAAAGTATTTCTAGGCAATGGTTGAATTCATATACTGAAATATAAACTTGCCACATGCTTTCTGCTTACCTAAGGATGAAAATTATTGAAAAAATAATACCCTGCAAGAAAGCCTCTTGAAGACTGACAAGAGTTTGCATTCGTATTTGGAGTAATTACCACTGAAGCAATGAGTCGTTTTGCTTCCATCAAAATTATTACATTCAAAAAAAGTGTAATGCAAGGTGTTATTCCTTATGAAATGCCACGTAAATTTAAAGCGTTACTTTTGAAGCCAAAGTGATTTTTTTGAGACTTGCTCAACAGCCAGCAACTGAAATCTGCAAGTAAAGAGACCACTCTTAGCTGGAGGCAGTCAGCTGCCTTTAAACTTAATTTCCATGGGAACAGTGATCAGATTAATCAAAATAAGGTAATTGAAGTTTTATAGAAAATAGTACAGGATCTTTACTTTATTCAGGCTGATATTGTTTCCATGGAAACATTAGGGAAAAGGTAGCTAGCAGCCAGGCATTGAGCAAACACTTGCTTCTCTTGTTGAGATTGGGCCGGGGGGGGGGGGGAAAGGTCTGGTTGATGTGTGTGTGTTGAACCCTTTGACTTGTTTGTGCTCTTATTAAATAAAAATGCAGTACATCAGGTAATAACTGGGCAAAAATAAGCAAAATAAAAATGGATTCCTGTTTGGAATCATAGTGAACCCCCTGAACTTTTCACATATTATAACATGTAACAGGTTTAGTGTTTCTTCTCTGAGTAAAGACAACGTTGTTTTGCCATGTGCGTTCATACATACATACCTGTGCTTATCTGTGCCTTTAATAAAGTGAAAAAATGCACCTCCTATTTATTGAAAAAGTGGTCAGGCATAGCTTTGGATGGTGTAACCTTGTTTGTAAGAAAATGCACGTCAAGTTAGTGCCAAATGGATGGGTTAGTGCAGTTGTGGTGAAATATGGATCCTATGTGGTGGTTCACCTAAAAGTATTTGTTATAATTGTAGCTAGTAGATTGTTTACTAGCAAACAGACAGCTAGTGGACAGAAATAATCATTTTGACCTGAAGTCTATTGAATGGGTTCTCCTGTGGTAAATACTTTTTTGTATTTTTTTTAATGTTTTTATTTTGTAATTTTTGGTAGAAGTTTAACTGGATATCTAGTATTAACTTCTTTGTCAGACGTTTGGCCCCTCCAGCATCTTGCAGTTTCTACATCAGAGTTGCTAATGTGTTTAGTAATAGACACTTGCAACTTTTCATCTAGATTTTTATAAGGAAGTCCTGTTCTTGTCATCAACTCCTCCTGTCATCCCACTTTGTTAAAAATAATAACAAGAAAGCAATTCAAAGATCAGTTTCCAAAGTATCAATGAAATTGTCTTGTTGACAGTTTAGTCTCATAAAAGCTGTAGAAGTTGGGTTGATATCAGAAGTCTCTGCAGGTATGGTGTACCAACAAACTTTTGAAATGAAAAATAAAGCAGATAAGCTTATTAAATCAGAGGTGTGAAGTGTTGGTCTATGACTATTACTTGAAACTTGTGAATAAATCAGTGCTTTGGAATGTGAAAAAACTTTGGTTTAGGTTAAAACCCAGACGGAGGCATTTTTTTGGATGAGTGGTAATTGATTTAAAGTTTCTGCTGGGAAACCTCCAAAGAGTAGCAGAAATCCAGCCAAAATGTACTGGACATAAAAGAAGCAAACCAATCCTTCTAAGACAAATAGTTTGTAATTTCACTGTTACCGTGGGGGCAATGTACCAGGCTGGTGACAAAACTGGTGCAGCAGTTTGAAGAGAAGTTTTAGAACCCAAATCTATGCTCATACCCAGATTTTTCTTGTCTTATGAAGCTTGTACAGTATTTCTCTAACCAAAGTGATACATTTTTTGTCTATGATACTGAGGCCAATCAAAGGTCTCATAAGCTGCTCAGTAATAGTAGTCTGATAAATCCAAGACATCCAAGGATAATGTAATTTTAAACTGTTTTTCTACAGTGTTCTTTTCCCTTGGACCAGAAGTTCTGTGGCAGAACATGTGAGGGAGTGTTTAAAACAATTTTTTTTCTTACTGTCTTGGACTATTTTCCTTTTAAGAACAGAAAGTCATAACTACCCAAACAAACCTCTGCAATGCAAAAGCATTGTATGAGTTAAGAAGGATGGGATATGATAGTTACAAAATCTTCCTGAAGCATGGAAACTGATACAATAAGATTTAATAAAAATCTTAAAAATAAGATTTAGTAAAAATGCCTGCCTGTGTTTCCTACCAGCAGGTTTTGTTACTGCTTATGTTAACTTTCCTTCTTTTTTGGGAAATCTTGGTTGTATCCATTCTCCAGCTAATCCTTGTGAAGTTAATCTGTAGCGTTCAGTAATATGTGTAATATTACATACATCATCACTGTCTTTTCTCCTTTGTATGAAATATAGGCATACACACACAGTTTTTACTCATCTTTTCTTTTTCTGTTCCCCATTACTTTTCTTTCTTCTGTGCTGCCTTAAGCACTTTTTTTAAAAAAACTTTTTTCAGTCATGTCTATTATAACTCTTTTCTTTTCTTTCCTTTTTAAAGCATGGAAAGAATTTTTTTCCTTTTTAAAGCATGGAAAGAAGAGAGCAACATAGTATGCTCCATGTGCACTATTCCTTTAGGCTTACAGATAGCACTGTTTGTATAGCAGTGTTCTCTTAACTACAGGTTGTTTCTATAATAGCCATTTCTGTGTATCTTCGTAGAATCCAGCGCTCACTTTGCAGGTGTGGTGATGTCAGTGGAATTTCACTTCGAACATAAGTTACGTTGAGAGCTGCAGCATGTAAGCGCTTAACATACCAGCGCTATCCACGTGGTGCACAGTCACTGCAGGGTAACCAATAAGGTGCTGAAGAAATAAGATTTTAAAACATGCAAAGCATAAGGCTTACTTATAGAATCATAGAATCATCAAGGTTGGAAAAGACCCTTAAGATCATCGAGTCCAACCGTCAACCTATCACTGCCAAGTCCATCTATACCATGTCTTCAAGCACCGTATCTATCCGTTCTTTAAATACCTCCAGGGATGGGGACTCAACCACTTCCCTGGGTAGTCTGTTCCAATGCCTAACTACCGTTTCGGTGAAGAAGTTTTTCCTAATATCCAACCTAAACCTCCCCTGGCGCAGCTTGAGGCCATTTACTCTTGTCCCATCGCTTGTTACTTGGGAGAAGAGGCCAACCCCCACCTCGCTACAGCCTCCTTTCAGGTAGTTGTAGAGAGCGATAAGGTCTCCCCTCAGCCTCCTCTTCTCCAGGCTAAACAACCCCAGCTCCCTCAGCCGCTCCTCATAAGACTTGTGCTCCAGACCCTTCACCAGCTTCGTTGCCCTTCTTTGGACACGCTCCAGCACCTCAGTGTCCTGCTTGTAGTGAGGGGCCCAAAACTGAACACAGTACTCGAGGTGCGGCCTCGAGTTCACTTGCCTGTGCATATCAGGGATGAGTAATTTACAATGGGCAATTGCTATAACTTGACTGTGCCTTCAATGTAATAGCAAAACCTAAATGTACAGATTCACTTTGATGTAGCATCTTCAGCATGGTGCATAGTCCATTTGCGTGCTACAGAGTGAAGGTTTTCATGCTTTCTTGCTCCAGCTGAACCACTCCTAGGTACCTATGGTGTAAAAATCTTCCCTATTCCTGTACTGACAGTTTTAAAACATTGAATTGTCTAAAGTTAGAGCTGTTTTGGATTTGTTTTCAAAAAACACTGGTGCCTCAGTGGGCCATTTAGATGCATATATTATGGTCATGTATTTTGCGGCTGTCTTCCCCCCCCCCCTCCACTTTTCTTATGAAGACCCATTTTTTTCCCTTAGTGTGTCCTCCCATGTATGTCTGCAGGCTGCTTCTATTTCTCATCTACTAAATAAGGATTGGATTTATTCCTGGTCTCTTAGGGAAATTAAGACAGTAAGTGTGTAAAGATGAAATATTTGTATGCCATGTTAATATGGCCATATAAATTCCTAGGGAAAACATTATTCTCACCTAGTTTGCATGTATTTGCAAAGTTACGTTATTTCATTACATGCAAACTAGATGAGATATCTAATCTTCTATACTCCATCAGTGATGGAGTTTGAAGGTGTTATGAGAATTGCCAAGTGGAGCTGACCCCAGGACGTGAGGACTCCTCTGTCTCGGCTGCAGAAGCCCAGTCTGGTGCACTGAGAGATGGATGCAGCTGCTGCTGTTCCCATTTACAGGTCCAACCAGTAGTGAGGCTGAGTGCCTCTGCCACTAGCCCAGCTGGCCAGAAAGGCTACCACAGGCAGAGCAGTGCCTTCACCCATGTAAGCACCAATGGCACTCAAATAAACAAAAAAGCAGACAGCCTGGTCTCATTTCTCCTCTACAGCTGATTAGGGCTGAAGTTCACTGCTGAAAACACACACACACCTTCACTCTCTAGGTTTCTAGGCAGAACCACGTTTACAGATTCCTCAAATACCAGCAAGGGCTCTAAGTCCAACCAAATAGCCATGCCTGGACCCTGGGCCCTTTATCCAGCCACTGGTTAAGACCTTGAGTCCTTCCAGATATGGGTCTCCTCTTACTTGCTGGCTAGTCCAGCTTAAAGGTTGCTAGCAAGGTACACGCATGATTAAATTCATTAGGCAACTATAAACACACCCTGCTCTCATCAGTTTCTGGACTTGGCTCTCACACACACGGGTATACACCCACCAGTATTATTGATGCAAAGGAATAAAATAATAATCCATTTTGACTTCTGAATTCCATTTCTTATTTTAATTTCATTATCTGTACTTTCACTCACTGTACCAGATGCATCAGTATGCCCCTCTTGATCCATCTGCTGGTCAGCAAGGACACATTTTTCTGTTTGTTTGTTTCAGAGAATGTTTTTTTTGTTTGTTTGCTTCAGAGAATGTTATGTAAAGTAGGCACTTTGTGCTCTCCCCTTCAATTTTACGTTGTTTTTTCTCTGATTTCCATCCTGCTGCCTTTCTCCTTCACCCTGTTTTATAGACGTCTGACATGAAGTCATTTTCCCCGAGAGAAGATTTTGAGCCTTGCAGCCACTGACTCTTTTCTGCCCCAGTGGCTCAGGTACAGTGTGACCCTTCATGAAGAACATATTTACTGAGTGGTGGGGGTGGGGTAAACAGTCTTATTTTTTCCATTGGAAAGTAAATCTGTATTGTATCCCTATCTATTCCTAACTTTCCTTGTTGACTTTTGCTAGAAATCACAACCTGTGCAAGGTAAGGCCAGTGGTGTCAATTATGCACAAACATGACTTTGCCTCAATTATATTGACATTTAAGAGTTAAAAAAATGAAAACATGCCAGCTATAAATGCTAGTAATTATGTATGGGGTAGCTTCAGTCCTGCTTTACATTTAGTATGGATATCATCTTCATAAAGTATCTTGAATTTTAATGTGCTTTACAGATCAGGTTTCAGGGAAAAGAACAGTTTTTGTTGAGATTTAGTGATTAAATAATCCAGTAATGACACTGCAGACATACACGGCTTTAATCAGGATCAAACCATAAATCAGGGTGCAATTTTGAATTTCCAAGTTTCAAACATTTTAGGAAAAATGTAACCCATGATTGTAATCATGTTAATCAGCATCTGAAATACCAAGCTGGTCATGCTGAAGTTTGGTATGTCATTAAAGGCTAACTACAAATCATACCATAGCACATGCCAAGCAACAAAATATTTGTAGTTGTGTGCTCATGCTCTTTCATCTTGAAACATCCACTTTCTACTAATTTCTAACTAATTCTAACTAATAATCTGACCAAGTTTTTTTATTGTCTTCTCCCAAAGGGGAAGCAATATTTTCCTCTTGTTGCATATCAGGTAACCACTGAGTAAGACCTGTGGCTTGATATTATCTTCTGTCCTGCTTCTGCTCTGTCTCTGTGTTGTCTGAGTATGTATATTGGTCTTTTAACTTATTGGAACTGGATTACTTTCTATTTATTTTTCTACTGCTAAATGAATTTTTAATGTATGAGAGACCTTTAATTCCCTTTGTGTTGTGTGCATTTATTCACCTTTTATTATTCCTATTAACACTTTCATAACCATTCTTTCATGGCTTCTCTGCGGGAATATCGTGCAGGTTTTTACTTATTTCAGCTTTTCCACTGATTTTCCAAACCTTTAAGAATGTAGGTAAGAGTGACTTCTCATACACTGAGGTTGATCATCTGAAGATGGATACAATTAGAGAGTACTTCAGTGTATTTCAGTTGAACTGGATGAATATTTGTAATTGCTTGTTCTATCAAGTGTAAATTGACTTTTGCATGATATAAAAGGAAATGTGTTGCCTTTTGTTTTTGTTAATGTTATAACTGATCTATGGCATAAAAATGTAAAGAAAAATTAGCTGCTTAATGATACTTCTTCCTGATATTATTTAAATTTTTTGCTGATTTTCATATTCAAATGCAGTGTAAATCAGGCTAGGTCATGCTGGCTAATACATTGGTTGCATCCTACTTGAAAAAAGGGAGCTGCGGCTGCGGGGCAGTTCCTGGTTGGAAATTCTCAGGAAATCTCTTGGCATCCCAGTAGTTGATACTTTCGTATTGCTGGTCTGTATTTCCATAGATCCTTATTTCTTGAAGAATAAAATTGCTAAACTTACATCTGTATTCTTTTTTATAATAGTAGGAGTGCCAATACAGCTGCCGTATCTTTGTTACTGTCGTCTCCTCTGTCATTAGGCAATTTCTGCTGTTTTCTACCAGCTTTCCAAAATTTAAAGATTTGGCATGGCTGTAATTTTGTACACCTGTGCAAATACATTTGTGTTACTCTTTCCAATATAAAAAGAAATGAATATGTTTGCTTTGATTTGAAGCTTCCTGTAAAATGGGTTTGCATGTTTGGATGATTTAGTGGAAAAGCCTGAAGTGCAGTGGTCTGAAAAGGTACGGGGAAATGGCAGTAAATCTCTCCTAAATTACTGCAATTTTTTTCCAATATTTTGTCATTATTTTTCATGCTCCTCTTTATCCTACAATACACATTCCACTTCAGTGTTAGTGTTTCTCTGTCCTCTGCAGGGAAGGTTGAGAATTAGTTTTATCCATTAACACTATTGTAATTATCTGGTTGTACTTATTTGGGACATTTTACTCCTGATACATATCTCTATCCTTTTAAATAAAATTCAGATGCTGTCTTCATCTTTTTTTAAATGAAAATTCTTCCTATAAACCTTGTTTGTTGGTATTAATTAATTTATTAGAGTCTCTTTGTTTTGATTTCCATTTAGTTTAAATAGTAGGCTGGCACCTGGCTGTACTGTGCAGGCCTCAGCACCTTCTCTTCTTGTGTTCTGTGACTTCTGAAGTACTCACTGCAAGTCCCCCTCTGCTGGTTTTTATTGATCTTAATTTTCCCCCCATATCTACATATTTTCTCCACGTTTTTCTGGATTTTCATCTACTTTTACCATTATTCCCAGAAACAAAAATAAAACTGACTTTCACTTAGTGCCAAGTGTAGTAGGGAAGAACAGAAGATCATCCTTTACTAACTGCCATAAAGTGCTTTTTAATTTTGCTGTCTATGTTTTAAGATTTCACAACTTTATATTTTCATATTAACTTTAGGTCTGGGATTTCACCAGAGATGTGTCTGTTCCTCATTGTCCAAGTTCCACTTGATTTGTTGTGATCCGTTTGGAGAGTTGTGCTGTCAGTCACCTTTTTTAGAAACAAGGGAAGACCTGAATGCAAAGCGTGTCCTCTGAGGCATTCTTTGCTTTCACGACCATGGCTTCATTAAAGAGCATTTAAGCAAATGCTTCATTTCACACTTGTGACTTGTCCTAATGCTCTTAAGCATGTACTTAATTTTAGTGATTAATTGTTTTCTGGTTTGTTTTGCTTTGTTTTTTAACCTGGACTGTGAGCAGGCAGAGGGAGGAGGGAACAGTCATGTTTTCAGAAAGCTCACTTGCCTGTTGGCAGAGCCTGGTAGAGATTTTGCCTGTTGCATTTAAGCACCCTCGTGTGCTGCTGCTTCTTATTTGTGAATCTTTCTTGCATAAGGTTGATATGTGTGGGGTCTACTACTGTTAGCTTTTGCATTTGAAATTCTTTAGCACTATTTATTTGCATGACTTAAGTCCCTACAGTTTTTAATGTAAAACTGACTAAAAATCAATTTCTAGATTTCGTATTTGAGAAATGGCGTAAATGAGCATGGTTAGTTTTTAGGATCTGTTTTTAGTGTAGGTGGCCTCTTTTAAATTAATTACTTTGAAAATTTCAAAAGTATTTAACCTGTTATTTTATTAGCATTTTGAGTTGCAATCCAGTGTTTGTGGTGCTTTGATCCGGTTTTAGCAAAAGTTGTGTTAACAGCAGAATTCTGCTCTGTGATGGAGGCCTTAAATAAAAGGGGGTTTTGCATTGTTTGCATGACTGAGAGCAGCTTCTTTTAAAGAGTGGTGGATTTTTCTTGAGGTGTGTGGTAGGGGAATGGAAGAGTAAAAATAGAAAATAGTAATTACATTGTAATTGTGTTTTGCATGTGTATGAATGCCTGAAAGGTGGGTTTTTTTTTCTTCTTACCAGTAAATTTTCATGTGTATGTATATGCAACTCTCAGTATCAGTATTTTTCTTAAAATGTAATTTATAGTGGAATGACATAATGTTATGAATTAAAATGAGAGAGTTTGGGGTTTGTTTGGTTTTTTTTCACATCTGAATTTTATTAATTACTTGACCTGTGCTGTATGATAACATATTGCACAGGATGTAGGAAAACCTGCATGTATTTCTCATATCACATAAATTGTACTGACCCCACTAGATGGTGCTAATTGATAAATGTATGTCTCTCTCTGTGTGTGTGTGTGTGTGTATATATATATATATTTAATTTTAACTCAAAGCACAGATAGCCCTGTCTGTGATTAAAGTTTGGGTTTTGAATGGGTTAATTCTGTATCATTGAGCTGTACAGAAATGATCTCTTCAATATTATTAGGAACTCAGGGAACCTGAATTGAATTGGATCTTGGACTAACTTGCAGGAGTAGAGACTGTAAGGATGGTGTTTACTGTACTAAGCAGGAATAAACCAAACTCTTCATGATTTAAATTTAGCAGGCTCTGCCTGAATAGCGAAAGTGAAAAAGCACAAGTCTGTGCCAAGGTTCCTCAGTCTGTATGCAGGAAATTCTAGGTTTTTTGTCTATTTTCTTTTAATTAATGTTTAATTGGCATTTCTGCAAAATCTTAGTTATGCAGAGAATGGAGTTTGGTGAAAAAAAAAAATCTGACTGACAACCAGAAGAGCAATTTAGCTTTCGTTCATGTTAGGAATCTGTTACTTGGTGAGCAGGGTTAAGAAAGTTCTTTTCTTTGGATTTATCTTGTTAACAGAACAGTGAAAATCACTTCCTTTTGGAAAAATGTCTGGAAATTAGGTTCTATATAATGACATAAAAGTAAAGACCTCGATTCAAATTTGTGATGAGTGTTTAAAAGCAGTAGTATCAGGAGAAACGAAGATTACAAAGCAAATTGTTTGTAAGTAAAACATACTTGTGGACAAATGAGAACCTGTTATATTTATGTAAGTTTTTGTGTTTTCTGAAGGAACGGACAAGGCATTTATTGAGAGAAGTATTAAATCTAGGCACATACATGTTTTGTTTCTAGCATCTAAATGAAGTCTTGAACTTAGGCTTCAGAGAAGCCTATTTGCAGTGAATTTGAGACTACCTGCTCTTAATGTGCAGTGCTTCTTTCCCTTCTTAGCAGATTTCCAAAGACAACTCTCATCTTTCAGTTCTGTCTCACTTTAAAGCTTCTTCTTTAGCTGTATTTATTTGACAAAGCAGGACCGTACAGTTGTTCATTTAAAACATGTCTTGCTAGCTTCTTTATTTGGAAAAGTGTTCTTGTAATTTAATTTTTTTTTTAAGTGCTATCTTCATGTTCTCAGCAAGTTACCTCTTCAGTCCTGTAATTTGGACTCTGGGAATAATTTAACGTGAATGGGTATTAGTATTGGCACAGAAAGTATTGTAAATTTATGTTTGAACTCACTTTACGGCTCTTCCTTTGCTAATCAACATACCAGCATAAAGCAGTAGGAAATAATGGAATACTGTTTTTTTTTTTAAATTGCTGAATTAGATAATCAAAGTTAATCACAAGTCATGAAGTGTTCAGGATTGCGGTGTTCCTAGATGTCTCTCAGCAATAAGATGACAGTTGTTGCTGGTATATTTTGTGCTTAGAAGGACATCAGATGACGATAGCTTACAAAATGCCATCAGTCAGCTGTTGACATGATCTTTGTTTGTTACATTCTAGCTGCATCCAGTCTGTTTCTTTCCTTTTTCAGTTCATGTTTGGTAGTATAATTATTTTTATCTCTTTTAGATAATTTTTTTAAAATGCATAAATCTGATATTCAAGAGCAAGAACAATTATGTTTTTCTGTAGTACAGAAAGCTGACTTTTCGAAGAAAAAGTCCTCCTCCCAAATTCATTAAGATCTTTAAATTTAAAGTACCAAACCCCAAGTGGAAAAACACTTTTGCTATATAAAACAGTAACATTATACTTGTGCTATTTAAAAAAGGGTTGTCATAAAGCTAAAGAAACTTTTACATTTCTTAAAATCTGACCAATAGCAAAACTTGAACAAGTTTTTAATTTTTGATGTTTTAGATCAATTCTTTGTATTATTTGTTACACATAATAATAATTCAAATTAATTAGGCATACATTTTGCAAGTCTTTGTTGCATTACTTACAGAGTTAGGTGATACCTAAAAAGGAATTATCTACAGAGTATTTAAGTGGGAAAAAATTGAAGATTTCCTTAAAGAAAGAAAGAAAAAACAATTATTGTTGGAATGTGGGATTGAAATACTGTAGACATGTATATTTTTTCTGATCAATCTAAGTTCATTAGCGTCTTGAATGAGATAAATTTTTCCTCAAGTTTGTATTTAGAACCATTGTAAAAGCATCAGCTGTTTTGATCGTTGCAGTAAGGATTATTTCCATCTGTATTTAATTACAACTGTGCAACTTTACTGAGTGCTGATTCTCAAAACTGAAGGGCTTCTGTGGGAGTTGCAATTCCTTTCTTGCTTACATGAAGTATTCTTTAAGTAAAAGTGTATTTAAAAAGTTACTTAGAAAGATGTGTTGTTTATATGATAATTATATCAGGAAAATATTTGGTTATAGGTATCTCACTATCAGTAGTTGGAAGACCAAAACATTTAAGGTTACAATAATTTTTTTCTGATTAGAAGTCATTTTAGTAGTATTGGTTTGAAAATTAAGTACATTTTGTGTCTGTGATTAGTCCTTGTCTTCCTTTTAGTGATAAGGAAACCGATGCTTAGTTCCTTTGGTAATGTGCTCTGAAATCTTTGGATAAAAAATGGTGTCATAATCCTGAGTATTGTTACCATTTTAAACTGTACTCTTTATATATGACTTCGAAAGCTTTGTTGTATGTGTGATTGATTTGCTGTGTCTGCAGTACTGCACAGAAGTATTTCCTCAGGTCGCTTATAGAGCATGAACATAGAAACTTAAATTATGCAGAGAAAGAGAGATGAAATTTGGCTTTAATAAAAGGATTTGGTCTACTGTGTGGCAAATGATGAATCCTTATCACTGTTTTGATGAAAGGAAGAGAGAGAAATAAAGACCCCACATTCGCTTTTTCATTTAAATCTGAATGTTTCATTCAAAAAGTGGTGTTTATTGAAGTAATAATACTGGGGGTGGGTGGGCAAAGATTGCCACTGAGTGGGAGTGTATAGACAGAAGGGTGAAGAGCCATAAATTGACTAGAGCAGTTTGTGACCTGGGATCCTGAGTTCAGTATTGCTCTTCTGAAATTTTACCTCACGCTTTTACCAAATTTAAGATGTATTTGTGTGCTTTTGGAGAAAAGAGTTGCTATACTTTCATTTAGCAAATTCAGACTCGGGCAATTCAGACTGGTACTTGATGGGTTTACTGCTCAGATTTTGTTTTACTTGAAAATGCATTTATGAAGGGTAGTGCATTAAAATTGTAGGGATCTTTCAGCATCCATGGACTCCAGTCTGAAGACTGCTTGTTTCAAAGGAGAAAAACTTTGATGTTGTTCTGTTCTTTCTGTTCAAGGACTTCATGTCCTTAGCTCACACAAGAGAGTGGCTTCATTCAAATTTGGAATTGTTCTCATGCCCCTTCCCTTGGAAATGGGGTTAAAAGTACAGAAAAACAATGCTGAAAATACTGTATACAGTAGCCATGTAGGCTGTTTGGCTCTAAAGGGGCAGGGAAATTTATTTTGGAGCAAGTGCAACTTGTTTGGCTTTGGTCTGAACTTCCTCTGTCTACCTAGGGACCCTCTTCCTATAAGCAAAGTCATCAAAACCTTTTCTTATTACTGACCAAAAAAAAATGCATTTGAATGAAGTCTGTGAAATCTCATATAATAGCAGCTTTATTTTATTGTATAAGGAACAATGAATTCAAAGTGAAAAGTGTTTCTTACAGAAAAATAAACATTTTAGGAAACTCTGCAAGGAATAACTGGGTTTCTAGCCAGTATTTAATCTGTTTTGCTTAACATTGCAAAAATAAAATAGCTAATACATTAGTCTTATTACCATATGCTTTCATATTCATTCAGACCAAAATTTTCTTTTTCTTGAGACCTTTCTCTTTTTTGTGATATAGGCTAAATAAAATAAACCTTTGAGGTATTAAAAGATAATTAAAAAAAAAAAAAAGCTTTTAAAAATGAAGGAAGAAAAAGGGCAGCATCTCACAAGGCGTAAGCTATAAAGGAGTTAAAATCACAAATAAGCATGTTAGAGTACTTTGCAAATGGGAATAAGGAAATGAACATTCCATGTCATTGCTCTTTTAATCTTTAAACTTCTAGCAGTTTAAGGATCGTACCCGAATAATAATTATCAACTGTATGAAAACTAGATGGCATGCTGTGGATTATCAGTAGTTAAGGAAAAGAATGTATTGCTCATAGGCAGATGGCAGGTAAGGCCACTAATTAAGTAGACCGTAGAAATTCCAGAAGAGAGCAGTTAGAATGATGAGACGGCTGCAAAAGATGATCCATGGGGGAAGACTGAGAGAGTTTGAGTTTAGCTTAAAAATGACCAGAGAAGTACCTGAGTTTTTGTGTTGAAGAGGCATTACAAAGACAACGCGAAAAATTTGTTCTCTAGGATCAGATGAGAAGTCAGGAAATCAGTTTACAGCAAAATGCAAGTCCAGTGCAAGGCTGCTGCTCCTATGGCTCTAGGATCTCAGGAGGGGCTGGAAGCCAGGTTAGAAGGTGCTCCCTTGCAGGTGCTAGGCCAAAGTGTTGGTCTGTTGAGCAATGCTTTGATTCTGCGTGCTGCAGGGATGCCTGGCTCCTGCTGTGGTGAGGTGCCCTGCCTCTGCATGGTACTTGCTCTGCTCGCACCCCTGAGGAGCTGCCACAAAGAACTGTTGGCAGAATACAGTTTCATTAGCAAGCCTTACTTGGAGCATTTTGTGTCATTAAAAATTTATAGAACTTGTCTCTGGGTACTTGGCTATGGGCAGAAGGGGTTGGATGGGGTGTTGCCATTGTGTATACGGCCTCTGTCATTTTCTCAGATTGTTCTGCTCAGTTTCTGTACATGCATATAGAGAGGTTGTGTTCATCAAATTTCCACATTGAATGAAAGCTTCAGGATACATCTGTTCCTTTCTTCCTGATGAAAGTGTCTGGTCTTCATCAGCTACCCCAACAAGTTCCACAGCACCCAGATTAATTTAAATACGTGGCACGCTATTTTCAAGGTACTTACCTGGTCTTGCACTTAAGCACACGTTAAGCAAGGAAACGTTACTTTTCTATTTTACAAATAGAGAATAGACGGGCTGTCATTCAGGAAGGTGGTGGTGAAGCAGGAAATTGGTTGCTCTCCATATGATAATAGGCTCATGCTCTAGAACCTTTGCTTTAAAATTACTATGTCTGGACTAAACATTACTACTGAACTTCTGTGCCACTAATCCCACACTTAACTGCACTCACACCTTTCTTTTCCTATCTGTTCTTGTCTCTTCTCAAAATGGGTAAAAAAACCAACCTCACCAGTCCTCCCTGTCAGGTGTATTTTTTCTGCATTTAAATCTTATTTACAGGTGAACAAATGCTTGCTTACAATGTGCTCGCCAGATTAGGAAAACTGATTCTCTGGTGCTATAGCTGTTGCTCTAAAATGTTCCCAATGAATTTAATTTTTTTAATTTATTTTTGATGGCTCTCATCTCTTTGCTTTTGGGCTAAGGAGAAGGTATGGTATATGAGCATAATGGATGCATTTAGTCGTTTTCTTTCATATGCTTTGGTGAGACTAGAATGAAAACAGGAAATTTTGAAATAAGAAATACTGTAAGACACAGATCTAAGACATAGATCTGCAGGCATACGCCACTGTTCATGAAGGACATGTTTGTTAAAAGTGTCAATAGCAAGGTACTTAACAGATATTTAAGTACTTTTTCCAATGAAAAAGAAACGTGATGGGGAGGTGCGTGTAGAAATACACGCAATTCAGGTACACAGGGACAGTGTATATGGCACAGAGAGGCAACAGCAGGATCACCAGAACAACCAGTTGCTCACTTAATGTCTGTCTTGGTTTTCTCAATACAGAAAAAGTCGAAGAGAGGTGTTTTCCTGTTACAATAAAAATCAAGACATGGGTCCTTACAGGCCCGAGACTGTGATTAGATCTCTTTAAGACAAAATCAAATCTGGCAGTGCCCTCGTGACCTTGTCAGACTGGTCTCAGAACTGCTTCATCTGTGAGACTGCCTCAAGGCTACCCCAGTGCAGGTGTCCTTCCTGCCTCTTCCCGAAGCGTTGCATTTTCTCTGTCGTGATCATCTTCCTCAGATGCGCCCTGCTCATCAAGGGCAAAGGACAGACAAATGAGGTAATGAGGCACAGTGTTAAATGATTGAGGACGAACCTCTGAAACCTCAGATTAAAAAAAAAATCCATGGAGAGTAGGATTTTACTGTACAATTTACTGCAATGTGCACAGGCATTTTTTCTATCTTGCAGTTTCTGGCTAGACAATAAAAACTAGTTATTTGGCTGGAATGACTAATAACTTACATGATCTGAATTTTTAGCAAGGCTCTTTTTTGTCCTTAACAAAATCAATATATCTTTTGATTTTGCCAGTTGGGAAAAGCTGCCTTCTTTCCCCGCAAGGTTGCTTTCTTTCATTTCTAGCATGCTGTGCTTCTTTTATTGGCTTTAACAATCTAATTCATAATAATTGCATGATATTTGCCATCACTGTTAACTGGGCACTTCTGCCGTAGCAACTCTGTCACACATGTAAGCACTCCATAACCAAGGTCTTGCTGAATCAAAGTTCAAGAGCAAGTGCTTGTTGAGAGTGTAACTTGAAGCTGTGGCCTCTTCAGGCAGCGCTGCTCATTTGCATTGATAGCACCTGATCTAAAATAATGCTGTTCCAATAACCTTGTAAATCTGTAGATAACACGCCATTGTATAATTTTTACAAAATGTAACCTGACAAGAAAAATGCCTTTAAATATGATCTAATGTAACTCTATTACCACATTTTGTAACTTAGAAAATTACAATAATTGTGCATACAGTTCTGAAAATTTATTTCTGAAATTGCAATGCAATTAGAAATTTCTGTAGGGGTTCTGTTTTGAATATAGGTCATTCTGAATGTTGGGTAAAGGACACTTTTAAAGTGTCATCCAGCACAATCCAGGACTCTTAGCAACCTCTTACCTTTAAGAGCTGAACAGATGCTAGTGTAGATTTAGATTGAACATAAGGAAGAATTTTTTTATGATGGGGGTGGTGAGGCACTGGAACAGGTTGCCCAGAGAAGCTGTGGATGCCCCATCATTGGAAGTGTTCAATGTCAGGTTGGATGGGGCTTTGAGCAACCTGGTCTAGTGGAAGGTGTCCCTGCCCATGGCAGGGGGGTTGGACTAGATGATCTTTAAAGGTCCCTTCCAACCCAAATCATGCTATGATTCTATGCTCGGAGCCTGGTTTGCATTCTTCTAACACAACTGCAAAGATTTTGATAATCTCAGAGCGCTTTAGTCTTGATATGCATGTTTATTTGTTGGGTCTTTTCAAATAATGGACTTCAGGTACGCATATGACCTGGAACAAAGAGAGAGTGTTGGCGGTTTCTTTTGTTTCATGCATTCTGCCGTAGCACAAAAATGAACTCAGCAGAAATCACATCCATTTTTTGCAAGTTTAGGAGCTTGATAACGGGCTCCTTTCCTGTGATACCTGGAATGTTCCCTGCAGTGTTGACATGAGTGGGTTTACTCTTCAATGGGCATAATGTTTTAACCTGACAGAAATTAACATAATCCCATCAAGTTCACTCTTGGGCCTCGTTTCCTTTCTGTGAATGAGTTGCTTGCTTAAAGGAGTGCTAAATGAACTAGTTACCAAGTTTTATCAGGGCTAGAAACACCTTCTTTTCAAACTGTATTAATGTCTCCAGTTATAACCCTCTTCCTCACCCCCAAAAATAAAACACCCTTTAGCAGCAGGTAGGATAAGGCTCAAGCTAAGGTCTCTGCATTTTTGGGTTTCCAGCAAAGAATTTAGATGCCTTGTTGGTTATTCCCTTGTTCTAGCTGTTTGGGGAGGGTGTAAACAAGCGATGCAAAAGCATCGCCACCAGCCGACTGATGGCCATCCAGCCCCGAGCAGTGGCTGCTTTGGAAAAACATGACATTATATGGTATAGAACATCCCTTTGGTCAGTTGGGGTCAGCTGTCCCAGCTGTGTCCCCTCCCATACTCTTGGCCACCCCCAGTCTACTCGCTGGGGGTGCAGAGCGAGAACAGAGAAGGCCTTGATGCTGTGCAAGCACTGCTCAGCAATAGCTAAAACGTCAGTCTGTTATCAGCACTTTATTCACAGATCTACAACACAGCACCATATGGGCTGCTATGAAGAAAATGAACTCCCTCCCAGCCAAGCCCAGTACAACGGTTTATATCAGGCAGTCTGCAGGCTTTCTGATTTTTTTTAAAGTGATTTCATGCTGTAGTAATAAAGAAGCTTATGATTCTTTTATTATCGTGCAAGTTTCTAGTTCTTTTGTTAAGGTTGTCTAACGTTGTTCTGAATGACTTCTCACTACTGACTCTTAACTGTTTAGGCAGAAATATTTCCATGCCATTAGCCTGCTTTTGAATTCTTACTAACTTAATGCTTCTTCTCTTTGGAACAAGAGCTTGAAAGAGAGAATTGCTCATGTGTTATGATGAAACTTTTTGCTGTGGAAAATTGGGCCAGAATTGAGGTATCTGAATATCTGTTTTTATGTCTTCAGAGGCTTGCTTTGATACTTGTAGCATTCTCTCAAAAGCCTTTCTGCACTGTGCAATTACTTAATTTATATTTGAGGCAATTTAATATTACTATGGGGAATGAAATTCTCTTTGCAAATTTGAGTAGTTAGCTGTGATTTATGCATTTTTATTTTGTTTGTCTTTTCTAGAATACATAATGCTAAATTCTTAGCAATATTCTATGACTCTAACTGCAATTCAAGTCAATTGGCCTGAATAGAATGTGATTTAAAGGCTGTACGTGTTCTAAGAAAGTCAGTTTTCAAGATGTTGCATTGGGTATTTGAAATGAGTTGGCATTTGATTTGCTGCTCAGTTTTTCTGCACCTCATGTGTTCATCATGCCATATTACTGCAGAGTTGTTCATATATATTTAAGTTCATTAGCGTGCCAAAGCTCCAATGATAAGTACTATAGAAAGGTTTGGGAACAAATGAGTAGTTTGGCATTCAGTCCATGTTTCTGTGCTGTGTAAATAGGCTTACAGACACCTGCTAAATGATGAAAATAAAGCAAAAAATTGGGTAATTATTCTAGTTCCTTTCATCTGATACAGTAGGGTTCTGGGAAGAGAAAAGGAGGGAATTAATCTCTTAATTAGAATTCTGCATCAAGCAAAATATGCATACTCTTTCAGCATAGATGAAGGTATGCAATTACAGTTCGTGAATGTTTTTATGGTTATTTTAATTTGTTTCATTGTAGCTCATCGTTTCTTTTTTCCAAGTACTTTGTTTTACCTTGACTCAAAGTTGTTGGTCAATTTAGACAGTGAACTCGCTGTCTAAATCCCAGAGTTAAGGTAGTACCATTAGTGATCAAATGAAGACCCTAATTCTCATCTTGAAATCTCACTGTTTAACTGTTGGGACTATTCATAAATGTGTCCTTTGCAGTCATGAGTGCCTTGGAATGATTTCTCTTGCTCCAGATATTACAAATGCAGGACACAAATTGCAGATGAAGCCAAAACTAGCACTTACTGCCTCACTTTTGCTTTCTTTTTCCATTCTCTTCATCTGCTGTGGCTTCTTAACGTAAACATTGTTCTCTTTGTAGTAGCATCTCCCCCGTTTGTGGGGCCACTAGTAAAATTAAAGACTTTTTTTGCAAATGGTATATGAACCTAAAACTGTGGTGGACAGTTAACAGGTTCTCCATATAAGAGGGTCTTTCATTATGCATCCATGCAAGTGACTAAGCCAATAAGTACAGAAGCTGCATGGCTTTTGTCAGTGCTTTGATTTCAGACACTCTTGTTGATATGTTATGAAGAATACAATGAAGAGAGCCGTTAGGGGAGATGTTCTGCTTGCTGTTACGGACTTTCTACAACAGTATGCACAATGCCTGTCTTCTAGACATGTGTTGGTACTTCAGATGTGTGTTTATATTGGCATTCTAGTTCAGATCAGGAGTGCATCTTTTAAAGCAATTTCCCATCTTCTCAACTTGTGCTGCTTTGGTTTGCATCAGCAAGCATCAGCAGTCCAGTACATGAGATGGATTCCTTTCTGCTGAAACTAGACAAGGAGATTAGCTGCTAATAGGTATTCTAGACTAGGCTAGCCCAGAGTAAAACCCCAGAAATTTATATGGTGTGGTGATTAGGTCCTCAGTGCCAATTGTTCCATTGCATTAAACAAAGATGGTGTTGCCTGTTTTCATGCATGCGTGTAATTAGCTGAATTTTGCAAGTACCTTGTCTCCATACTGAGAGATATCTCATCCGGTAAAATCATACCCACACCAGGTAGGTCCCTTCCAACTGAAATAGTCTATTCTATTCTGTCATCTTATGATGAAAATAGTCCATTTTGGAGCTCCATCTTAAGTTTCCAGAAATGTTATAGGTGGAGAACTTTCTAAAAGATTGCTAATAAATCTTGAACAGTAATACCGATAAAAGCTACCTTTTCTGAAGCCAGGTGTATAGTTTGTAGGTGTGTAGTATTGTTCTGTAGAGCCTTTCAGAAAAGTCCTGCTTATACAGCTGTACCAGAATCCACTAAATTCTAAGAAAATTATTCTTGTATTAAGGAGATTCCTTCCCAGAAGGAGCTGGGGTATTGGAAACTGGTGATATTATTCTGTGTACATGTTTATCCCCTTCCTCTGTGTTGTTTTTAGCCATATGATATCAGAACTGTACTTGGAAATTAAGAAGTCTAAAAGGAGAAAGCATGCTTATTTTGTAGGATTCTTTGCTTAAGATATTTGTTCTTTCTGACTCAGAAAGCTCCATGTGGGTTTTGAAATAGTCCAGGCTGGGGACATTGCAGAAAACATATTTCTACAATACTTTGTTACAGAAAGCTTAATTCAGTTTCTGGGAAAATCCAGAAACAATTTCCCCTGCCTACAAATGTGCCAAAAATTGTATAAGTTTGCAAATGATTATTTTTCCCTCTTGGGGCATATCTTCACAGTAGATGGTCAGTTTTCGCAGAACCTCCTAAGTCTACCCAAAGTATCCTACAGTGAAAAGGATAGGTAGTCATTAAACACACCCACACACACACACCCCCCCGCAAAAAAACCCAAAACAAACCAAACCAAAAAAACCCCAGAAACTTAGTCACCTGTCCAGCAGAACAGCTTTATATGTTTTATTTACAATACATAACTCTTGCTTTAGCAGACTCGGTCTCATTTGTGAAGAGATTTTCAGGGTACGAGCTTTACACTTAAATGTCAGAAGAACTGAAAACAGATGTACTATGTTTTCTATTTTTTAAGCATGATACAGTCCTGTACTCTCCATATGTTACATAGGTTTATAATAGAGAGAAGGCAAGAGTATTAAAGTTACTGGACATCGGGTATAGCAACAGAATACAAGATGAATTTGCCATTTGTATTAAATGGAATTCTTTAGAATGAAGCTCAAACAAATGGTTGTAAATATAAAATGTTTTCTCTTGAATAGGTAAATGCTCTCTCTTCTACTGTTTTGAAGCCACTCTTCTCTCGAAGTGTTTTAGGATGATTTTAATTTGTTACAGTTTAATTTTATTGAGTGAGATTTGTAAAGGGGCAAAGTATTTGCACCACCATGTCCTGTTTTGCTTTTCAGTTCTGTGTTTGCCTAGCTTACACTGTCTTCATTTTCATCAAAGTAGTCACGTAATCCAGGTATTTAAATTTCAAATTCTACCTGTGTAAGAATTGAATTTTGGAAATATAATGCGAGTTGTGCATATATTAGCACAATTTACAAATTTCAGATTTAGGAAAATAATTAGCTGAAAGGCAGCATGTGGAGAAGTTGCCAAAACGTTTGACTGTGTGCACAGTAATTTTTCTAAAGGCAGTAGTCATAAATGCAGTCATTCATCACCCTGAAGTCTGGGAAACTCAGGGGCCATTGGGTGAGTTTGCACGTGTGCTCTGTCACCCTTGAAAGGCAACAGAGATGACCTAGTCCCCAGTGAAGAGGGAAAGGCAAGTGCTGTGCCCATCTTCAAAAAAGGCCAAAAACACAATGTGGGGAACGAGAGGCCAGTCAGCCTTACTGTGATCTGTGGGAAAAATTACAGACCAAAACATCTTGGAACACATTTTTAGACACATGGAGAGAAGTTGCCTGAAAATGCATTTTTGCCTCACTGAAGTTTTTGCTTTGTCTGTTGAATTGCACCAAATCTGTCTTACTGCGTTCAGGAAGGTATTATATATGTGCTGCATACATGATGAATACATTAGTTATCCAGAAGTTAGAAGTAGGCGGTATCTATAGGAGAGCAGTAGGAAGTAGCATTTTTATGATACGTATGATAATTTTACACTGATATGAAGGGTCATCCTTGTATTTTGTGTATTTTGCAGCTTTGTGCACAGACCAGTGCTTTTGTAATTTTCTTGGGTAACTCCTTTAATTTACAAAGAGATGGAAGACAGATACTGCCATATAGAGATCTGATTAAAAAAAACTAGATTCATTTAGCAAACAAGGCAAAATACTACCTATTAAATCCAATCAGATGCTTTTTGGAAAAAAACCAAACCAACCAACACCATCTGTATTGCATCTCAAATGGAAGTGTGCTGAGCTGGCAATGTATGTTACTGTAGAACATGTAATGTTTATCCCTGGAGTCACTCATAGTGCCAGTACAGTAAATTAATAAAACTTCTAACCTGATGTAGCAAAACCTAATATCTAGAACTGTCTAGTAATAGTTAAATTTTCCTGCTTACTTGATTAGCTCCTGTTGTTTGCTCCAGATTTAATTTGTCAGTTACTCTCTACAACTCCTCCATCATCATCTAAAACCTTGCTGACTTTCCTTAAATGCTTAGCTGAATTCCAATATGCGCTGTTAGGAAAATAATAACATGTTTTCAGCCATGTTCTGGTTATAGGCAGAGCCAATAACTTGTTAAAGTTGTGCAGTACCTCCTCTTAAAACTCTATTTTTTTGTTGCATGAATTTACAATTTTATAACATTTTTTTAAAGATGAGTTGCACAAGAATGTCTCAGCATATTTTGTTTGTTTGTTTGTTTGTTTGTTCCCCCCCCCCCCCTTCTTTTTTTTAATTTCACTGGTAAAGACACCTGCAGGGTGTCTAGGGTAAAAACAGCTTCACCAGCAGAGGCACTTCTATTTCTTTGAGAAAGTAGAAGGTAGCATAGGTGACTGCTTTTATCCTCAGAGTTGACGGAAGCTCAGCCTGGACAAAATCAAGATGTTGGCTGAAGCAATCAAAGAAATGACGGATTTGAGACTTTTTGATTTATTATGCCTTTTAGTTATTCAAGTTCACAGTCTAAGTAAATCACAAATTTCTGCTAAGCTCCAGGAGCTGCGTCTCCTTGTTTTGTTGAGTTTCTGTGCTTTGTGAGCTAGAAATACGAAGTTTTCCAGTCACTTACACTTTTGGTGACATCCAATATGGATTAGTCTTACTTTGCTGAGTAAACAGTGTCTATATAAGCTATGTAAAATTCAGACTCATGTTCTGGAAATAGTAGTGCTTTGCATTTGGTTTCCAGATGAGGTACAAATACTTGCTGTTCTGAACAAATCATTTTACAACTTAGCGAGCGAGCAACTGTGTTGTCTTCATGCTTCACCTTGGTGTTTCAGAACTTCAGTATCCTTTAACACACCACGTACCGAAATAATCTTCTAGAAATGATGAAGGAATCGACCAAGACTTAGATCTTGCTATGCCCCGTTACATTAACAGAGTGTCGTATGGCCTTTACTTCAAAGAACCTATAGTCTAAATGAGTAAGAACAGATGCAGACTTAGAAACATAAACAGCAGAAGACAGGAAAAATGGCAAGCACAAGTGTCACTGACATGGCATTATCTTGTTGTGGGTGTGGTTATTAGGAGTTCAGATGAAATTCAAAAGAAAGGGCTGGCGAGGAAGCTGAGGGCATCCTGGAGAGTGAGAGGAGGGAGTGCTGCCGGGGGTAAAAGTAAGCAGAGGAAAGCAAATGTGGAAGAGGAGGGAGGGCTGGAGAAAACAGTTGGTGCATAACAGGTACGATCCAGTCAACTCCAAACATTCTTAGTGTGCAAAGACCACTGGTTTGGTTGCTCTTTACAGATGTCCTTGCTGCCTGGCATCTGTCCCGTTCCTCCCCCAGCAGTACACTGGGGAGGGGTAGGGTATCATTGGGGTTCCCGTACCCCAAGGATGTGAGGGGCTCCCCAGCCAAGTCCTGAGCCCTGCGGCCTGTGCCAGACCTCGTGTTCCCCTCCTTGCCAAGCACAGAAGTCCTAGATTTAGCTCCTTCTGCAACTCCTCCAACCATCTGGAGTCCATGCCTCCTTCAGAGCAGCAGCACTAAAGTAGAAATCTAAGAATGGAGTGTGTTTGCATCAGTTCAGACTACTGTTGTCTTATTTTTTTAAATTTTAATTAATATGTGTACATCTGTGTATCTTCAGGAAAATAATGTAAATAAAATTGAATGCTTAATATATTATTTTATGCCATTCTGAAAGAACTTTTAAAAAACTTGTTAGAAGCTTTAAAATATTTTGGCTCTTTTAAGCTTTCACACTGGAAAAATCTAAATTTTGAAATGCATGACTTGTGGAGGAGGGAAGAGGCTGGATATTTAAATAATGGCGTATCCTTTCCCCTTTTGAAAGAACCAAAGCACGCTGCATTTTTAATGTTGATAACTCCCCATTAAAAACTTTAAATGCTCCTAAATGACTTTAACTTGCTGAAGGACTGCCTTTTTCTTTCAGATGTGTTAGAATTCATATTAGCACTACTTTGCCCTTGTTTCTGAATTATTTTAATGACGGCAGCCGCTCTACCAAGCTGTCTGTCAAGATGTGGGTGGCAGGCTATTATTTCACTTCATAAATCATAATTTACAGGGTTTTTTATATCCATCTTGGGGATAAACACTTTATGCTTTGTGTTTTCAGCAGCAATATAAAATGTAATTGATACTTAAAGCAATATGTTAGAAATATGGACACAGAAAGCGAGGAGAGAAAAATCACAAATGTTTAGTTTTTCTGTGGGTTGGTCTACATACTGAGCATTTTTTCCATCTGATTTCATATTCTTAGCACTTCAACAGAGGATGATGATGAATTACATTTACATGATTGCTGCCTGTAGGTTACTATAAGGATGTTTCTTTAGTTACAGACACTCAACAGATCAGTTAGCTCAACAGGGTAATTTTGTACCATTTCTCATGCTGCTAAATATACTTATCGTTTTGTGCTATTGTCTTCCAGATTCATGAAAAACTGCATTATTACGAAAAACAGAACCCGGTGCCCATACTCCACAGTGCAGCAGCCTTGGCAGATGATGTAAGTGTCCCCCGCTGAGATCACTGGTACCAAGTCTCCCAAAAAACTGTCTGCAAGCAGAACTCCTCATAGTGCAAACATATGAATATAATCCTCTGAGCTGAAATCATAAGAAGCTGCAAATGTTTCCAAAGGTGCTGTCATCACCAGGCTTGTTGCTGATATTACTTTGATTTTTATTCACTTGCCTGTTATAAAAACATTGCATCTAGATAGCCTCTTGTTCTGCTTTAGTAACTACGTAATAGAAATTACAGGTTGGAACTCTACTGGGAGGGGAAAAGCTGTCAACTATTAGTGTTTTGAGAAAGTCACAGACAAGAGGAATGCTTTGGAAAAACAAAGACAAATGAGATAGCAGCACTGCTGACAGAACATGAAAAATGACAGATAATACTACAGAAATGAAGCATAAGAAATGCCTAGGAAGGTGGCTTGTTAAAAAAAAAAATCAAAAGCTATTTAAGAAAAAGTACAGTAGTGATTTATTGATATTGGAGCTTTCCAAATTACCTTCATAACCAAAAAATAAATTGTAAAAGTGGTCGGCATTGATGGAGTAGTTAATTTCCTGTTACTATAATTTTTATTTTAAAGAAAAAACTCCAACCTGCCATTTCTTGCTATTTGGTTAATTCTAGGATTCAGATGAATTGTGCACGCACCTGTATAAACTATGACTGAACCTGAGGTAGGCCAGGACAGAGAAATGTTTAATAAACTGTGGTTTAGGTGAAATCCAGAAATCTTTGTTGCAATTGATGATCTGAGGTTGTTTTTTGGAAAAGGCCATATGTATTAGGATCCGTTTCAAATATGGTATGTTTGAAACTTCACATACTTTATAGACGTTTTAAAATCTTAACTATCTTTTTATATAATAGCTTTTGATTTTTAAATTTTACAAATGGTTAGGTGTTGTGAATTGAGAATGGTAACATTTTAACGAAAAACTGAATTAAACATATTTAAAGTCTATTGAAAAAAAGGACACAATGTAATTTAATCATGTTTCAGTAGGAGGAGAGCTATATCCTGTAACATACCAAATATAATAATGCATTAGCTTTGACATCAGGCATATATTAGTAATATTTTTTTAACCTTCAAGTAGCTTTGAATAATGTTGATAGTAATTTTGAAAATTAGAAAGCTGGTTGAAATTCTCTTCATTAAGTTCTTGGTGACATATTAATAATCCTCGTTAACATTTGTGTTATGGATCTCTGGGTTAAAATTCTTTATAAGAATCATTTCTTATTTTTGGATGCAAAACTTAGTTCTTGATATTTTCAGAAATGCTGAGCAATCTCATTCTTTGTTCAGCCCAATTTAAAACGTATACTTTTGGAAATCCCCAAATTAAAGTACTCTGTCAGTCCTCAGTTGAGAGAGGTCAGGGTTTTTAACCCTATGAATGTATTATTGTGTATATATGGTAGTATTTTTAAAATGTACATGTGTTGGGACATGAGTGTCTCTAGACACCTGCCTACTTTTAAAGCAGTTTCTTTTTAAAGATCCTCTTGCTGGTTCTTCGTTTTTGCTTATGTGTAGCTGAACAGCTGGTTTTATGGGCAGCATCCCATAGAATGAGGATGTCCTTTGGCAGCTGAAGTCAGGCTAGCACACGGCAGGATTTTCTGTGTTTCGATAATTATCAGCAAACTTTGAGGAAGTTAATTTACATGCAGTGGGTTTTGTAACTCCAGAACCCTTGGAGTTCCAGGATTAAAGTGCTATTCAATTTTTGGCACATTTTTCTGACTAGTTGTCAGCTTCAGGGATTTAAGAGCATGTTGATGATATAAACCACACTTTTTTTCCAATAGGCTTTAAATTAGTGTTTTGTTTTCCTAGCGATAGTAACTGTTCTATAGCTAAACAAAGAAGGAAATATTCTTATTAGCAAGTGAGTATTTTCTGTTTGATTTAAAACCCAAAGTTGAGGTGCTGCTAACATAACTAAAAACTGTTTAAGGAGTGTGGTTTTATTCTTGTGTTATTTTTTAAAGCAATTTTAGAGGTAACAATTGTGGCAAGGCTTCTTTTCTAAATATGTTCATATTCCTAGCTGCCATACCTTCTCTCTCCTCACCCCCGGTGACTTCTAGGCTGCATTTCCCATCAGAGATTCTGTTTGCCTCTTATTTTGGAGCAGCAGTGTCTGACGTAGGACTCTCGATTTCATGGAAATGTTCTAAACATTGCCGGCAGTATAGGTATATATGGCACATAAGGCCTCTAGGTTATTAGAAAGACTGTTCTGGCAAAAGAAGTTTCAGAACTTTCTCCAGCAGCTTTAAACCCCCAGGCCCTGGTGCTCCTCATCTCGCCAGCCTCACTCTGTACCTGCCCCTCTCCCTTGCTTTGTTTTCACCTCTCTGTAGTGGCAGCTCTTCATAAAGAGCGTGGTGAAATGTTATGGTTCCCTCAACAGAGAATCATAGAAGTTCTCTGACAGCTTTTCCTGCAGTCTTTGGCATAGGTGATCGGCACGGTATCAGTGTGCCCGGAGTATTCCATCTGGTTTGTACTGCTGCTGGTAGCTGTCACAAATCTCAGCACTTCAACAACAACAAATAAAAATCCAGTCCAAAACTACTAGAAGCACAACAAGCAGCTCTGGTGATATCTGTTTGCTAATCTGGAAACATGGCTTTGTCTTCCTCCTTCTCTGTCTATCTTTGTCTTGCTCCTCTTCTGTCACGGCGTGTTACATGTGCCTTTAAGACTTCTATGGAAATATTTGGAAAAACCTTGTAAATGATGAGTGAAAACAAATTTTTAATTATTTCATCTCTGAACAAATAATTTCTAAAGTATGAGATTAAAAAGTCTGTTAAAGCAATAACAAAATATTCTTTCTGTTTCTCACTGTTCTAAACCTTATGTGGCTGCATTTATATTTGCACCACCAAAGCAAACGCCAATTCTGCTGAAGTTAATAGATGCTTGTGCACAATTCATCTGAGAGAGAAATGCTGAAGCAGTCATTCTTACTGAGTGATTACTGGTCTTCATCAATGAAACATGAATGAATAGATTTTATTCTCTAGTGATGAGTAGTACAAGCTAAAGAATGAAAAGAGAACTAAGGGGAGCCTGTGTCATCTACCTGCTGTCACTCCTATCACAGATTATTTTCAGCTTTGCAGAGCTTTTCCATAGAACATGCAGAATAGATTGCAGTCAGATTACCTCAATACTTGGCTTTATCGGCCTAAAATATTTCATTCTAACCTTTCCTACAGAGATCGTGTTCTAATCTTTTCATATTAAGACACAAATACTGTTAAGATGAGCATTGATGTATTTGATGGACATTTTTATCTATGAATTGTAGTCAAAGGCTGTGGGACTCTAGCTGATGAATTTTTGTTTCAGTCCTGTTAACCTTGTATTAATTTGAAGGTTAAAACAAAAGATATTCAAACCATGTCTGATGTCTATAATTGCTTCTAGAATTGTCTATTATATATAATTATGCAAAATATACTTCTATCCATTTATCTTGAAAATTTATATAAAATGAAAGTACACATTTAAAATTAGGCTAGATGAATAAAATTACTTGCTGCGAATGACCAATCTTTCTCTGAGACATTTTTATGATACTAATTTAATGCAAAGAAAATAAGTGATTATCTGAAATCACGTTTCGGATTATGAGCCATGTAGCTTCAGAATTTTAAACTGAAGTTCAGTGTTGTGAAATATGTTTTAGCTTTTCCTTCTTCTGGAAAAATAGTTCAAGTCTGAAATCCTGCAGTAAAATATGCCTCTTGAGTCCAAATTAGTTGAGAATGTCTTGATAAGAAAAACTCAAGTCATGAGCCAAATAGCCGTGGGATTAAACGTTAGACTGCTGCTCTATTGTTCACCAAGCCCCAATTTTGTAGTATAACCAAACATAAATTACTGATCTTGTTGTTAGGACATAGCTTGTACATTTTAGGGGCTTGAATTGCTGATGACCTGTTATAAACTATATTATGATTAACCCGCTTCACGTTTAACAAGCTCCTTCCAGTGTATGTGTAAACATAATAAAAGGTTCAGATTGCTTGCACTGTAGGGGCACTTTGCTTTCTTATCCCAGTCCTAAACAGCACGGCTACTGTGGGTTTTTGGAAGCAGTGTGGATTTCACCACCTCATTTGAAACTGTTTTTTATAGACAGTGTCAAAGTTTGATCCAGTCATTTTTACAAGCAGTCCTTTGTCTGCACGCAAAGGACCATTCACTTAAATGAAGTGCTGGGATTTGCCCCCATCGCTATAAATCAGAATGTGATCTGGCTGCACCCTTGCCAGAAATGATTACTTGTGTTAAACTGAGCCAAAAGGCCTGGCTTAAATCTGGTCCACCGAGGGCCAGAAAAAGAAGCGCAGTGATTGATGGTGTTTTTCTTCATGCTGACTTCTGTTTGAACATGCTGGAAAGTAATAACCTTGAACAAGACAGATTCTGGGTTGTCATTGATGCGCTGGGTAAAACAACGCTTTGCTAACGGTCTTTGTGTCGGTTCCATCTCCCACCCAGCTGGCTGAGGAGCTGCAGAGCAAGCCACTGAGCAGTGAGATCAGAGAACTGCTGAAACTCCTCTCAAAACCCAATCTCAAGGTGAGGATGTGTTGCACCTGCAAAGTGCTTTCTGCATGGGTATCTGCCTCTGCTTCTTCAGGCGGCCTGGGGGTTTGTCTCCTTTAATGAATATGTGTGCTTTTAAGAAGGGATGTTAATGCAATGTTAATAGGAAATACCTGTTATGAAGAAACACATTTAATATTGCCCATAAATTATTATGCTGTTACTGATATTGATAAAAGGAATTCAGTGGAAAGCCATCGTTTATTTACAACGGATATTCCAAAAAGTAAATACTTGATTTTTTTTTTTGTCTTTTGCTAACTTTTATTGCATGCGCTTCATAAATTTATTCAAAATGTGCTTTTACCAAAAGCTTTTCAGTCATACCATTGATTTAATTGCACTGTGCATGAGTAATGCAACCTGGTACTTGGAACAAAATTCCTGAAGGATATTATTTTTAAAAAACTCTGATTTTGAAAACTCCTATAGTTGTCTGTGGTGCTTCCGGGGAACTCGATACCTTTTATCTGACAGTAGACTACAGAACCATTGAATCGCTCAGGTTGGAAGGAGGTTGTCGAGTCCAACGTGCTGCTCAAAGCAGGGTGAACACTGAGTTCAGAGCAGGTTGCTCAGGGCTTTCCTCCCATTAGGTCTTGAAAACGCCTGGGAACAGATGTTCCACAAACACTCTGTGCAGCCTCTTTCAATTCCTAATTATCCTCCTAGTAAAAACTGTTTCCTTACTTCCAGTGAGAACCTCCCCTGTGTATCATTGTCAATGCACACCATCACATTATTTTTCCACTCTAAAGAGAAGGAAGACCTTAGTGCTCTAGATGCATATTGCAATGCTAATTAATGCAGCAGCTGGTAAGTTTAGAGCAAAACTGTAGAGTGGAAAGCAGCCCTTTTTAAGACAGTTGCTTCTTTATATTCCCTGTAGAACACTGATCTCAAAACCCGAGATGTTATGATATCTTCAAAGTGCTACAAAATTTTTAAGATCAATTATGCCGCCTTTTTAAAGATTTTTCAACAGTTGGTTATTCCATAGTTTCCAAAGTGACAAGCTGCTTTTCTCTGAAGGGGTAAGCAATGCCCATGGCTTATTACAAGACGAACTGTTGGTGCATCAAATTGCGGAGATCCTAAGCTTCACCGTAGGTATTTCCTTAGTGACTGTCCACGTGTGTTTCGTACTTCTGAAGCTTTAGTGGATTGAGTCTGAAGACAGCTCATTCGCCACAACTGCATCTCTCCCTCTCCCTTTTTTGCATTCTCTTTCTCTCCCCCAGCTTGCTGTCTTGCTTCGCCTCCCTTGCTTACTTTCTCTCTCCCTCTCTCACTCACTCTTGCTGTCTGTTCCCTGGAAGCGGTTAAATGCAATGTGATAATCTTAGTGGGATTTCAGGAAAAGAAGTACTTTACCCCCAACGTCGTTAATATGATTGAACAACTGCAGTAACTTAGCAAATGTCTTTCTTGGCTGCAGGAGGAGATGGCCAGCTGCAGGGTACCAAGCCCTTTGCGTTGCCAGACTGCCTAATCCTGCACAAGACGCACACATTTGCTTGCCCTGCATAGCTTGCAGGCTTCTGTGTGAGCTAGGGGAAAGAACTGACAGTATGCCTGATATTTTTGCCTATCCATTATCTTCTCCATCCAGCTTCTCATGGCTGGGAGAGATGGTAAATATCACCGCTCCCTCCTTCATCACGTTGACCGGACTATGCGGGACTCAGTATTTCCAGTTCCTCCCCAGAGATGCCCTCAGGTCTGTTCAGCTGTATCTGAGCTTGTGCCATACATTGGCTAAGATTTTCTAGCCCTTCACTATTAGGTTGATGGCCAGAGAGGGTTTCTTTGTTTCTTTCCTTCTGGATTCCTGGGGCAAATTGATGTCTAGAGCAACTTTCCCACACATCTGAAATGACTTGGGATAACTGATACATCTTTTCCAATGATGTTGCATAGGCTTTATCTAAAAACTTGTATATGGCTTAATTTGGGATTGACTTAAGCTTGCTCTGTGTTATTCTGTGGGGGAAACGTTCCTCTCCTGACCTGCAGCATTAGCTGGAGCCAGCAGGAGAGCTTCCACTTTCCTGCAGCTCTGCTCTAATGTTCGTGGTACGATGAAGGATGGTTAGGATTAGTTTACTGCACTACCTCACTGCTTCCACAAGTTTGGTGGTGTAAAGGGACAGGTCTAGACAGATGATTATATCTTCACGAGTTTGGTTAACATGCCAAACAAGGCTGGGAGAGGCTTCCAGCAATTGTCTGATTAGATGAATAATTCTATATTTTCATTCTCTGTTACAAAATTGTTTTGTTGAATATATTTCTGAGCGTTCGCATCTGATGAGTAAAGCTTTGACAAGTGTGTGGTGTTCATGGTTTTCATCCATAGAGAAATGTTTTAAACAAGAAAATTATTTCTCTGAGGCAGTTATATTTATCAGACCTGAGATTTTCAAAATGTCCTGGAAGTTATTCCAAGGTTTTGTCAGGTGCATTTTCTTTTGGGAAAAAAATAATTGGACATTGCTGGTCTTTTTAAAACTGGATGCAATATCCAGTTACAGAGTGTTTTTTTTTTTTTCGTGCCCGAACACGTGGCATCCTTTACCATGATTAATTGAACAAATAATGGTTGTGCTTTATCTCATCTGATTAAAACAGAACTCTGGGAAGTAGAACCAGAGCACTTAGCTCTGGGAAATAAAGTGCATTTCTTTGTGTGTAAGATACTGCATTTGTATTCTAGATTTGAAATAGAATTGCTGAGTCCCGTGGACTCAGGTTAGCAGCATCTATTGTTTTTAATTTCCGACATTGAGTAAAGACTTACAATTTACAGTCTGTAACCTTGCTGTACCTTGTTAAAAATATCAATAAGTAGAACAGTATTTCCATACCTTAGAACCTGAACCCAGTTAAATGCAGTATTTGAGTTTTAAGCAGCCCAGAAATTAACTCTTTGAAATGCATCTTCTCTCTCATTCAGCAAGCAAAGTACAGCAATGGATATCTTCAGCTCTTTTCCATCATAACCACAAGTGAGCAATCAAATGCTTGCAATCAGTTGACAAAGATAACTTAATAAATGTTTACACTTGCAGTGTATACGTATGTAAGTTTAAAAGGTCTGCTGCGCTGGTTGTTAAAAAACAGCTCAGAAGAGTTAGCATGTCAAAGTTAGAATGATGGCAAATAACCAGAACTAGATGTACTGAAACACCTATCGCTGTGCTTGTGTTTCTTAAAGCTGTGAGGGATGTGAGGATTGCTGGGATTTTCTTTTGTTGTCTTTTTTTTTAAGTTGCAATAAAATATATACCTTAAAGAAACAAAAGACGAAGATTAAATTCAAGGTCGGGCTGGGCCAGCCCACAGCCAGTGCTGCGTGGCTCTAGTCTGAATGGTGTTTGGACATAAGCAGGGACGTGCTTGGGCGACTTGAAATGCTGGCAGATCAGGCTTGGATCTGCCTGCTGTAGCTCTCTGTAAACATATTTTAGGTTTCTGAAAGTGAAATTTCCGTCTTCCACTGCTGTCTGTGTTTCCTGGGTATTGTAGCAGCAGTGCTCACCGACCGTTTCTGCGTTGCGGTGGGATGGGCTGTGGAAAGCCTGTGTGCTGGCAGCATCTCCCGGTCTTCCCCTCTCCTGCTCGGGTCTCACAAGGCAGACAAGACCTTGATGCACCTGTACGAAACTTGCTGAGCACAGACCCTGCCTGCTGGCCTTTCTTCTGATGGACGTTTAGACTTTTTTGTAATCCTTTCCATTTGTTCAACATAGGAGCTGGTGCTTTAAATTAATTGCATATTAATCTGTGTAGTGCTACGACTGTTTCCATTGTAAGTGTTAGGTACTGTGGTGTGTCTGTTATAACGTTACATGAACAGGGAACGGAGGGAGGACTGTGTTGCTGTATGGAAGGTTTTATTCTATATAATTCAGGCTAATGGGCTGCATTTGAAGGTGGTAATTCCTGGCCTGTGTGGAGTGGATACTGCACCTGCTCCTGGATTTTTCCTCAGTTCCTGGAGGGATTTTTATAATTCCTGAGGTGTTACCATGAATTAGATTTCTTTTTTTTAACCCTATTTCAAGCTTACATTGCTTATTTTATGAAGGTAGTGTTTAAAAGATTGTTTGTGTTTTCAAGATTTGGAGCTTACATTCCAATTTTGTTGAAGGATAGGGCATTTACATGGAAATTACATGATTTTATACATGTTTGAGTGAGACACAATGAGGAATTTCCATACTGTTTTCCATGTGTAAAAGAAAGGAACAAATGTCCCTTAGCTTCCTTGCCTAATGACAACATTAAAGTTAACGTGTGCTGTAAATACATAACATATGAAGCTTGATGTAACACTAAACATCGCTCTTACAGGAGGCTTTTTTTTTGTTTTCTTAATATTTTCTATAACATGAAAACTAGAATATATAATGAGCATATACACGAGGAAAGGGTGTTTCTGATTTAAGGGAAGACACTTCTGTGTGTGCTTTTGTAAAAAATATGAATAATAGGATAAAGACATAAATATTCCCAGCTTTAATGTTTTATAATTTGGAGAAGTTTAAGGAACTTATGTGTCAGCGAACGGAGTGTATGTGAAGAGGGGAGTTCTACAGACTTTTGAAAATAATGACAAAAATCTTAAAAATTATGACGCATCAGGTAGGCAGCAGTGCAATAGAGAGAGATGTCTTTATAGAGGAATTGGGTTTTTTTCTGAATCTGAAAGTATTGCTATTGTCTGAGAGCACTCCACTTTTTTTTTAAATTAGCTACAGCATCTAGAGACAAAATACTTTATTCTTCATTGTTATGCATCTGTATAAATTTGAATATATTATTGAAAGACTAGGATTCAAGATGCTAACACAAAGTATATCTAGAAGGGAACTTAATTCTGGATTTTAAATGGACTTGTCACAATCACGTTAGCAAAATGGTCTTATCTGTCAGTAGGGACACAAACGGGAATGGAGGTGGACACTAGAGTTACTCTGTCAGTCACGGGGCAGAACCCCACTGACGGACATTGCAAGAAAGGAGATGTAGTAGATATGACAGATGATCAAACTAAGAGTGAAAGACTTTAAAGCTTTCAAAATCTCTTCCACTTTTAATTAAAAAGCTTTCTTGAATAGTAGCTCTCAGTTCTTTTTCTAATAAGCTGGGAAACGCTGTGTTCTTCTGGGGACAGTTCCATAGCACAAGAGCATAATCATTAATTATTTTTTAAATTATTTGAAATCTGAAAAACTAAAACAATTAACTAAAGGAATTAACGTTTTAGGCACTTATTTTGTTGGTGTGGCTGTAAACAAGACTATAAAAAGAATGGACCATCTTTTAGTCCACTGAACAATTTTATCCTAATTATACTAACTTTGAGACAGGCTCAGGATATCTTATTCAGATCTCACTTGTTCTTAACTTTGTGTTTATAACAGGAGTTACATTCCTGATCATTACATATTGAAATGAACGATTTACCGTTTGAAGTTAATCCCTATTAGGGTAAATTTAGTGTGTTTTAAATTCGTATGAAGTATGTCCTTTGTGGTCGTCGGTGTAATGGGCAGAAAAATAATTATTTCAAAAGCTTACGCCACTGCGCTAAAACTATTTTGAAGGATGTTTATACCTCTTATGACCCAGAGGAAATTAAGCTTTTTTTAACCTGCTAAGAATGCCAGTCAGTGTTCTGCCTTTTTCAGTGGAGTTCATCTTCTGTTTATGTGCGCTGAAAGGTTTGCCAGCTGCTAGTCTGAAACATAAACCAGGTACCTAAACAAGGGCACAAGGCAGGACTGTGAATGACTTCGGTGCATCATGGTACGCAAGCATGTGAAGTATTTGGATCCCTTTGGGTGCTGTACCTGTGGCCATAGAGGGAACAAGCGGTGGACAACCCTGAAGTATTTTTCTTGGCTTCTTTTTCATTACTGTAAAATGAATAGAATTTTGGAAGTAATTTTACGATAACTTGCAGAGTGAAGGGAAAACTGCTCTCGTATGACTGGGAATGTTTTCAGATTAACTTATCCATGGACAACTTCAATGTGCTGTTCAGAGAAAATACAGATTCCTTAAGTTGTTTTCAGTTTTTTTTAAATTGCTTTCAAATGGCAAAGATGCATACACCAGAAAATTGTAAATAGGATTTACGCTTGCTGTTTTAATTGCAATTCCTTTGAGGTGTACTTGACTTTCAGTTTCACAAAGCATAAACGATTTGCATTTGTAAACATTTTTATCTAATAAGTACCTCCTTGGCTTTCCTGCAGAATAGAACCATGAGTTAAACAAAACTAAAACTGCAGGTAATGAAACCAGAGCACTTTGTCCTTCATATAAATGTTTCCTATATTTGTTTAGGTTTCTTTGAAAAAAGAAATAGTGCTTCTTTTAGCTTGAAGCATACCTTTTCCATTGTCCTATCCTGTTCTGGTTTTCTTGTATTTACCAGGAAGTTTGTAAATTCTAGCCTTTTTTGATAAACAACCACTGATACCGTCATCTGTGCCATCTACTAGATTTGCACAGTGGCCTAATAGACTGTTCTGATCAAAGTGCTCCTTGTTATGTTAAAAAACCAAACATTTTAAGCCTTTATCAGCAGAGCCTTATAAAGATGCCTTACAGTCACTGGCAAAAATTGACAATATAATTTACTGTGCAGGAAACAGCAGGCATTTTTCTACAAGAACTTTAACATGCAAAGCACTCAAAGAAAATATTGGGCTAGAATAATATAAAACAAAATCTGTTTTCGCTTTGAAAAGTTCATGAAGCATTTCTTGTAACATATAATTAAAAAAATCTTAATCTAAACTTTGTCTTTTTTCCAACATTTCCTTTGTAATTAGACTTGCTGAGGATTTTCCATCAGGGCTTTTTCATTGAAATATGCTGTTTCTGCAAAGTCAGCATTTTCCACTGGAAATTGTTGGGATTTGCCTACAACTGTTCAGGTTTTGCATCTGGAAAACCCAATACAAATTTCAGGTCAGTTAACATCTGAGCTACATTTGGGCTGTTACTGTATCTCAAGCTCTTGGAGGACCTTTTGTCCCTGTCCCTTTAGAGACCGATCTCCCCGAATGCACCCATGTTTTCTATTTTTGCTCATGTCCTGGGAGACTACTCTCCTTCTCTTTATGAAATATTCATGTTCACACACGGTAACACAGACTACAATATCTGTTCAAGAAGCATAATTTCCCATGATTTATAACTGCATACCCATCAGTGGTCTTTGAGGTTTGCTGGTAGGACCGGTTACAGGAGTTGTGCTCTTATATTAAGATATTTTGCTGTACAAACTAATTGAACTTCATTAATATCGTGAGCCGGAGTACATTGTACGTCATATGTCAACTGAAAAGTTACCTGCCTAATCCTCATTTGCAAAATCAGGTGCCATTAACTGGTAAATCTGCAAGAGCCTACTTGATTTTGGACGGTATGCTGTGAAGTGTCAGCAGTGAGAGAGAAATATTTATTTTTCACCTAAGTAATACATGCAAATTATCACAACAAGAAGCAAGGACCACAGCACTGATGGCTTGAAAACACTGATTGATGGATAACCCATAGATGTTGTGAGCATACCAGCCATGAAGCTGGGGGAGAGGGGACGGCGCTGGGGAGACTTTTGTCTTTGCTTTGGCAAGCGAATGAGATCCTTCTGCCCAGTGTTCCCTGCCGTTAAACTATTTGCCACTTTGGGAAGCCCTCCATCATGCATTTAGGCAACCTTGTTAGAGGAAAAATAGGTTTTATTCTTAACTCTTTTCAGCTTCAGACCTTGATTTCCTATTTCCATTTCCACTTCCACCCATAATTCAATGGAATTTTTTATGGAAACCTTTTTTTGGGTGGGGAGCACTGGGAGCATATGTTGCTGTCTTTATTTTTGGAATGTCCCTGTTACTGGAATGGAATAAGTAAAACAAAAATGTAATAGCAAAATAGTCCTTTTCAAAACAGCGAGAAAAGCCTTGATTTTTCATGTCTGACAGGCACAGAAAATCAGAAAGCAATTATGGCACACTCTTAATGTGGTAAGAGCTGACAGAGCATACATATAACAATATACAACATATCATATGCATAGATATAAAATTATATAAAGGAGATGAAAGAATACTGCATGAATATATTTAAGTAACAACCATCACGTTACCCTGGAAATGCTCTCAGGTCTGTCTCATGCGATAACGCAGCTGATCTCCAACGGACAGCTTGTCTGTCAGTCTTCTTAGACGTATGGATATGAGAATGCTCACTAGCAGCCAACACATAATGAACAAAGTGACAGATATAATAAACAAAAGTGAAGCCAGGCAGGTTGGCAGCAGAAAATAAAAGATTTGCAAAGTAGATCAAAGAAATTCTTCGATTATATATACAGACTTTCCCACATGAACGAACCAACCCTAACCCATGTAAGAATGTTGAATTGCGTACACGTAACTATAGCATTCACATACAGAGCATAAAAGTTGGCAAGATTACTAAAGCTGGTAATTCAGGAGGAGGAAAAAAACACTATGGATAAGATCACATCCCATTCAAGTAGCAATTCTATTCAGCTAGTGAAAATGGAGAAACTGCACAATATGAAGCAAATAATCCCTCTTTTAGTTGTCGTTTTTTTATGCTGCTTTTTCTTTCAGCGTTGCTTTTCCCTTGCATTTGCTGGACCATATTCTCTTTGAACTCTCCATTCACTTATTCAGCAGTCTCCTCTTTTCTAGTTCATTGATGAATCTTCAATACTGGTCCAGTATGGTCTCGTAATCATTTTTTTCCACTTTCTGCTTATTCCTGGGTTTCTAGTCAGTGGCAAGACTCTCCTCCCACGATTATGTACCTTGTAAATCTATAAGTATCTTTATCACAAATACCTTGGAAAATTGTAGGCTTTTTTCTTATACCTGCTATTTTGCTGGCCTTTTAAAAAGAATATTACTATTTAAGAGGCAGGATTTATTCTATTGTACCACATCTATTTTAATATTTTATAATTCTTTAGTTACAACTCTATTAAGTACGTATAGAAGATTTACTTATATATAATGGTGAAGATAATACTCACTGCAGCTTTTCAGTTCTCCAGCACGATACCTGAATTTAGTGCAATTGATATATAGAAATATTACTTTGTGTTCAATATGGGAAAAGTCCAAAGCAGGGAAAAGTAATTACCTTAAAAACTAAACTCGTTCAATATTTTTAGTTAGGTGTCCATGTAGTATGGGTACTCTGTGGCTGAATTTAAGACCACCTTATCATAAACAAATATATGTCATTATTTTCTGGAAGGATTAAGTATATCCAGATTCCTTTAACCTCACAGATCAGTAGATGTTTTTCTTTCCTTTTTAAGACTTTAGACATTTTGCTGTTGTCAAATAAAGGCTGGATCATTTCTAAAAGACACTTTTTTCAGAAAGGACAACTGCAACCTTAGCTTTTACTTTAGTTTATATTTTTACTTGATTTCTTTGGGCAGGGGGGGAGAAAAGATGCATGCTACCACTGTAGACACTTAATATTGTCAGGATGCTGCCACTTTTCAAAAAAGGAATTGATCAAGGATCGCCAAGATATTGGAAGAGAGCTCCTGTCTCGGCATTTTCCACTCTGAAAACGATCTATTTGTGCTTTTGGAAGTTACTTAAATAGGGCTTAAAGCTTCAAGAACACTTTAGCTACATGAATCACGTTGCAAATGTAGGAGAGACTTTGTTCAGATTCTTCACTATTGATTTAAAATCAGAGCTTATTCTGCCATTATCCACAACTGAGGAAGAACATAGGGCTGTCATCTGGAAGAATATTAACACCTTTACCAGATGACACAGACAGGCTGCATGTTTCTGTGAACACCGAGAATAGTTCGACTTTGGAAGCGTCTCCAGGGGCTGCGAACAATGAGCCGGAGGCAGCGGCAGTCTGAAGATGCAGAAAGTTCACTGTTCTGTTGGCTGTTGCCGTCTGGCTACCAGCTGCAGGTAAACCCATCAGTTCAGACTGGTGAATCTGAAATCAAGAAACTGCATTTTCAGGCAAGGAAATTACCCTTTTGTGAAAGGAAGTTCATATAGTCATGAATAAAGTCCACCATAGTAAAGAGGAAAAAGTAATATATACTGAATATTGATCCAACTGAGATGTTGCTATGCTAAGAACATTAATATATGGTAGGTATTAAGAACACAAAACCACACATGTACAGTATGTGTTTTCAATATTTTGAATCACTGCTGTGACCTGGCTGCATCAAAGTCAGATTGGAAGAGAAAGGGATTTAATTGCCAGCTGGACAAGCTTGAACTAGAGGGCAGCTCGGGTTTAAGTGCAGATGGGATAGTTGCAAGCATGGAATGTCTTTTCTCTTTTGTACATACCTAGCTGCTGTCTTCTCACACAATATATAATTTCTAGGGAATTTATAGAGAATATATAGGAAAACTATATTTGAAGGATGGCAAGAAGTAAATGAACCTTGATTTTTTTCCCATGAATTAGTGCACTCAGTGGTTTCCCGATTACAAACTGAAAATCATACTTAAAGGACCTTATTTCATTTTTCTTACCATCACTGTCAAAGGTTTTTTGCTTATGTTGAATGAATAGTATAAATAATTTTCAGTAGCAAAAGTAAAACTTGTTCATTTCTTTGGAAGTTCGCTGATTTCTTTAACATTATGTGCTCTACGTATTGAACTCAGGAATTTTGTTCAGAACAGAAAATCTCAGGTTTCTGTAGGAAAGTGATTAGATTATTGCACCTTCAGAAGGAATAATATTACTTTTCTGCCCGATAAGTGGTTACTGTAGCTTGTGTACTCACTCACTGGTTCTACTGCTAAAAAAAAAAAATCAGTTCACTGTTATCCCAGCCATCCTCTGGTCGCTTCAGCAGCACTACCGAGTTTCTCCTGCCTGTAGTTTTATTGCTTGCTTCTGCTTCTAGATGATGCTTCATGCTTTAGCCAAGCTGGAGAATTCAGCTAATGTGGTTGTTCGTATCTGTTAGTTGAGATGCCTGTTCTCACCTGCCCTCTTGTTATCTCGTTAACCCTTGTCTTGCATCAGGATTAGGGTTGCACATACTCCCTTAGCAGGTAGTGTTGGTCGTTAAGAGACTGCTATGCACTACCCTTTTCTGATGGCCGTTTTACCACCCATTTGCTGGAGAGTGGAATTAGTGGGATGGAATTCATCAGTACCTCAATGTAAAATCTAGCTTATGTACTCAAGACTGTGGATTTAAAGACTAATTCTCCTGTAGAAGAAGAAAGGTTGTTCTCTCTCCCCCTTCCTTATCTAAATTTTTATCTCCCTTTTCCCCTGTTAATATTGTGCTGCTTACCAGTTGTTCTAAAATGTACAGCTTGATTCTGAGTACCTTATATTTTTATTCCTTTCTTCTCCAAACTGTTCTCAAGTCAAATTGCTTTTCTGTGCCTAGAGCCTGTATGCCATCACCTTTATGCTACAGCTTTCTGCTGGTTTTATTCTGCTTTCTAAGTTCTTGCACATGTTTGGCTGTTACATCTCTTATGCTTCTCCTTCCATTTTGATGCTCTGGTGGTCTTTGCTTCAGTTGGTTCAGTCTCCTCCCAGATCTTTCAGCTCTTCTTCTTCGATGTCTGTTGCTGGATGACTTTACTCACTTGATTTTAATTTTATACAAGTTACTCATAAATCAGTCTTTCCAGTCGAATAATTTTCTCCACCAATATTTTTAGCTTGTCTTTTTGTATTTCTTCTGTAACCCTGTCGCAAAGGAGAATGCAATATGGCTAGAGCTCTCTGGAGGACGAGCTCTGCCAGGCGAGTTCAAGGGCAAGTTGCTGTGGTTGCTGATGAAGTTACTTTTCTCCTCCTATGTAGCTTCTCTGTGCCAGCCTCAGTGGAAGTTACTGTCACCATAGCAAAGCAAAGAGGTGGGAAAATGTCTCTGTCTCACCTGATAGAGTTCAGCTTGAACTGCCAGAGAAGGTGGCCGGTGCTAATGAGCCAAGCTGTGGACTGGGACAGCAAAGTCATGGGCCATTTTGTTCCATTTTGCTGACACTGCTGCCAGGGCGGTTGTCTGCTCCATAAGCAAGGTAACCAGCAGCTGGGTTGGCAGTGTCGCAGTCAGCTGCAGCTGTTGGCTTTCATAAAGGTTGGTCTGAGTCCCTACAAATTTTATGTCGATAATCTTGACTATTAATTATTTATTTTTCTAATCTTGTGGTTTTGTTTTTTTTTTTTCCTCAAGTGCCATATAGAAAAAGGCTGCTTTTGTTTCTTTGTCCATTCTGTCTTGCTTCTTTATTTAACTTCTGTTTTCTAAAATGTTTTTCTAGACTAGTAAATGCAAAATGTTTCTGAAAAGTAAAGCTTACATTGAGGTTGTTTTTTTTTTTTAAATAATGATAATTTAAAAACAAGGAGCTGTGTTCATGAGTCAGGGCCTGCTTGGAGTATTTTTACTCTTCGAAATAGACACAAAAAATAATATGAAATTTGTCATTGTTTTAGAGGAGCAAAAATATAGTCAGTGTAGTTAAATGATACACATTTTTCAAAATATAGAACTGTTTTCATTAATAACATTCTGAAGTTAAATAAACATTTAAAGTTTCAGAACAGTTTAGGAAAAAGAACCTTGAATGTTTCCAATGTCAGATTTTCTTTGTGTAAGTTGATAGTGTAAAATTTCAATTTATAAACTGTGAAATGATCAGCTTTAATATGAAAAATACAGCACTAGTTATTAGACATTTCAGAGGTCTGATGAAAGTATTCATTTCCAGCTAGATCATGTCTAAGAATTTAGCTGAACATCAATATTTATATTTAGGTAGTGCAGGAGTTTCAATCATACCTTCTTTCAAGTTCTAAATATGGACCGTGTTTACATTAGTGAATCATAAGCATAGAACTTAGAGCTGAAATAAAATATTTTTTTCCAGAGGTGCTTAAATATACATGACCCTAATCTTGGTTCATACGTGCATAGTTCCAGAGCATTGTGTATTTGAAAACAAAAACAAAACGTAAAAAAAAAATTAAAATGGTATCTGCACTTCTTGCAGTTTCTTATAATAGGCAAAAATTAGTATCACGGAGTATAAAACTGCAGTGAATAAATCAATCGCTTATGTACAAAAAGAGAACATTACTGCCTTTATATTGCCTTGTGCATTTACTGCACAATTAGTCTGTGCAAATGTTGTTCATGATAGGATCCAAATTTTATTTCTTGGCACTTGTAATTTGTTTGTTTTTAAAGAAGTCCCAACCTTTTCTGTGGAAGTCTAGTCTGATAGATAGTTTTTTAGACTAAGCATACATTGTATTAAATGCACAGTACAAAGAAGCTGCTGAAGAAATGTCCTTTTACTCTGTGAATATGGTCATTTTTTCGTGTGTTCAGGACACATGGAAGTCCTCTCGAGGACAGGCTCTGGTCACCTCTAGTTGAATACATTAAGTCAAATCAAAATAGCTTTATAAGTTTTGCTTTCAGATTAATTATTGCCCAATGTCTACAATGCTGACTATTTCAAGAGCAACTACAGTGGACACAGAGTAGTGTGTTAGAAGAAGCAATGATGGAAGACAAGAAGGAAAGAAATCTTAGTATATTCAGTGTACAGCGTAAACAAGTTTGTGATGACAGAAGCTCTTCTGGAAGCTTGACTGAGAAAAGACACATCATTTCTGGCATTCATACTCTTACCTAAAATATACATCTTTGCACCAAGATAATATAATACCAGAGTTTGGGTAAAAGATCTTATATTGAAAACTGTAGTACATTGTGGTTTAATATGGGTTTTGGGAGGAGGAGGAAAGGGGTTGATAAGTTCCAGTTGTTGTGAATGAAGAAAAGCATCATAAATACCAGACTTTGATTTGCATTGGTTTATAATACTTGGGCTGCATCGTTGTTTTGCGCGCAGTGTCCAGGAGCCCAAACTGGCAGTCAGAGCAGGGACATATCTTATTAACACTGGTGGCATAATTCAGTGTAGTACTGGACAGTGTTTTGCAAGTTTCATTGTCAAGGGTAGGTTCTTCTGAACATGTTTTAAGTTGCTACCTTTTACTCTGAAAGTGGTGCTTTAGATTATTTTCATCTGTTTTCTCTATCTGCCTGATTGTTTTTAAACTGCAATATAGAACCTCATTAAATTGAACCAGTCCATGAATGTGCCCTAGCTTTATGTGGAAAAACGTAATTGCAGAAGACTTGTTTTAGAAGTCTTAACTGTAAGTAGCCTGAAGTAAAAGCAAACACTACTTTTGTTTTAGTATATCTTTGATATTTCACATACATCTGTAAAGGACTGCATGTGATTGCGTGCCTTTTACATATGTAATGCTTCATAATACACATTTCCAGGAGGACCCATAATCGCTAGCCTGAGGTTTTTACCTCAGATCTAAAGTAAAACTAATCTTTGGTGGGAGGGAGCTGGTAATTTCTGATGGTAAATAGTACAAATTCATAACTATGTCTTGGGAAGAAAACCAGAAATAATTACTTAGAGTGTGTTGAAATGTTTTTATCAATTTGTACAATATGCATAGAAATTAGTAAAACAATAGCAAATCTCATGAAGCAGGTGGGATTTTCCTCTGTGTTTAATTTGTTGAAGACCTAACTTCAAATTTAAACTTCAGAATTTCAAGATTACCATACACTCTTTACCTTCTGCTTTTGACATGATAGCTTGTAGCATTGCCTGGAAATGGTTTTCTGTTGTTACAGTCTCCTCCATTCAGGCAAAAAATCCTGGAATGGCGTAATGGAAGTGTCATGCTTTTTTAAAACATTTGCATTATCCTTGAGAACATACAGTTTCTGGTCATTTGTATACTCAGTCTAATATTATCTGCCTCTTACTAAGTAGCAAGTAACCTGGCATCAGAGAAATGTAGCCATTTTCTGTTCTTTGTTAAGGAGTTTCTTCTTAATCATTATTGTAATTGTTATAATAGATTCATTATTACAGTCATTGATATGATACCTTCTGATATCATCCACATCAACAACGTTGATGTGTTCTGCTTTATCCTAAACATCTCAACGTTTTCCAAAATGCATTCTTTTTATTGTCAGGAAGGTTACCAATTTGCAAATTACTTCTGCTATTCAGACTAGAACTTTTGTAATATTGACTCGTTGGGAAAAAGTATCAGGTCAAAATGTAAAATATTCAAGTATTTAGGAGCAACTACTTGAAAACAGAAGCAACTGAAAGCAGTAGATAGATTTATATGTATGGCTGTTGCTCTTATTCCTGCTATAAATGCATAACTGTCGCTACAAAACTAAAAGCATTACTTAGCCATTTTTCACCAGTTTAAAAGGTATTACAAATAATAAAGACTTCTCAGGAAAGAACTTCAAGAGTTCTGTACTAGAAAAAGCTGTGAATTTTAGATTCTAGCTGAGATTTTTAGAGCCTTAGGTGAATGAGCTTTCTAACTTCCTTTGGCTTTCAAGATTTTTTAATTTCTGCAAGTTCATAAATTATTTTATTTTTAAGATTGAACCTTTTGTCAGGCTTTGTTAGGCTTTTCTTCGAAAAATCTATTGTCCAAGCTGTGCATGAACTGCAGAAGCAACAAAGAAAGGAGGCAAGATGTGCGACAGGTGGTTGATAAGCACCTGCCTGAACCAAATCATTTCAGTAATATGTTCCTCAATCTCAATCATGAATTCTGCAATAAATTAAAAATTCCTAAGATAATTTGGAGCTCATACGAAAGGGAGCTAGTATGAAAGGCATCCAGTAACCAGGTAAGCTTCCAGAGCCCCTCTGAAGGGAATGGTTGGGCAACAGCTTAATGTCATGCGTCTTATGCTTGAACAGATATACTGGAAGATGCTTATTTTGCTTATTTGTTTCATAGGACTGCTTACTGTATCAAAGAAACCTTTTATCTAGGACAAGTCGAATGATGTTCTTACTTCAGGAGACTTGGGTTCTCTCCTGATCATAATTCTTGTCATTTCAAGCTAATGGGCAAGGCACTTGATATTTTCATGTGTATGAAGACGCTATTCTGTATCCACAATTTACTAGATGCATACATTGTGTATATGAAAACATATAATTTATGGAGTTCTTTGATCAGTTTGACAGGTGTTAAAATTTTATACAAGAATTATATTCAACCTACCTGCATCACATTAGTAGAGTTAGGCTATAAATAATATCCTCTGCTTTGTCTTTCATAAACTTTTTAGATGCCAAATAATATACTGACTATTAATGTTTCCAGGCTTTGCTCTCTGTGCACGATACTGTTGCTCAGAAGAACTACGATCCTGTCTTGCCCCCCATGCCTGATGATATTGATGAGGAAGAAGATTCAGTTAAAATAATCAGGCTCGTCAAAAACAGGGAACCACTGGTAAGTAACCGTGTCCTTTTGGGGGGTTTTATGTTTGTGTGCAGGGTGGGGAGTGCTCAGATTATGAATATGAATGGGTAACATTAACTTGAAATGTGGATAGACAGACATTACGCATCGTTATTCATAACATTCAATAATACACTTGTGACTTCCATTCGCAGTCATTATTAGTAAAGCACGTGAAATGAATAAGAATTTGTTCATTCATGGTGTTTGAGCATTATATATGTGGGCCAGTCTGAGCATTTAGATCAATAACATATTCATCTTTTATCTTGAATTCAAATCATGAACGTGTTTTAAAATGAGAGAGGGAGAATGAATCCCCAAAGAAATCTTGACCTTAGTTGTGAACTGTGCCTGTTAGCATTCGTGTAAAAAATTGTGACCTTTCGATACACTGAAAAGAAAGCATAAAAACATATTTTAAAATACTTGAATTGAAATCTGGGCAAATTTAAGATGTCTGTTGTTGTACTTTGGATTATGAATACTAGAAAGTTAATATCTTCATGGGGATATCTGGAAAAATGAAAGGACTAAACCTAGGTTGTATTACAAGAATATTAAAATGCTTTACTGATTTGGTTATTTTTATTTGCTGTAGAGTGGGAGTCATCTTGTATAAAATTTATCTGTATTCTTTTTCTCCTGCAAACCAATAAGAGCTTTGTTTTATGTTGTACTGGATATTTGTTTTAATGGATAGCAATCCTGAAGAAATATCTGCAAAGTTACTTTGAGAAAGCCGTGATTCTGTACTTGAGATGACAGGGGGAGAGCAATGCCTCTGTTAGACATACAGGGGTAGCTTGTCATTAGATATCTTACTATCAGTCTTGATGGATTTCTGGCATCAATAAACAAGAAATAAGTTTTGGTATTGACTGCCTGTAGGTGCCCGTACGCATAATTAAAACTTTGACCATATGGAAAGTTTTTACTTTGTTTTAACATATTAAATATTTTTTCCCCAAATATTTAAATAACAGCTTTAAGCTTTCCTTTTTTTTAATCAAAGGAATTCTTTGAGGAAGAAAACAAATTGGCTTTAGGATTTAGTATCAGAAAGAGTAGTAGTAATTCTGAAAGGTCTGAAGAAATTTGAATGTATAGTATAAGATGAGTTCTAATTGAGCAGCTTATTTTTAGTGTTAATGAAAACACCCTTATTGTTGTTTTGTCTTTAATTTATGTCAGAAAAATCTCAAAATTTAATTTACATAGTTTTATGTTTCAAACATGATTTGCTACTAAGATTTGTGAGTTAAATACTCTAAGTTAATAGTATTTCAAAGTGAACTGGGTAAATAGCAACTTTGAAAACAAAACTGAGAGATTTTCTAAAAACTTATGAGATATATGCACTGTATTTTGGCTTTTGAGATTTTAAGCCCTCTTAAAGGGACAAATAGAGTTGCCTAAGCCAAAGGTTATCCTTGGGCTGTTCCTCAGATTCCACTCTTGCCCATCCACTCCAGTGGGATACTAAACTCTTCCAGGTCCCTCTGTGTGTGCTGTGGTTTAACCTCAGTAGGCAGCTCAGCCCCTCCCAGCAGCTTGCTCACTTTCCCCAGTGCCATGTGGGAGAGGATCAGAAGGATAAAAGTCCGAAAACTTGTGCGTTGAAATAAAGACAGTTTAATAGGTAATGTAAAAGCTGCAGGCAAGCAAAGCAAAATGAGGAATTCATTCACCACTTCCCATTGGCGGGCGGGTGTTTAGCCATCCCCAGGAAAGCAGGGCTCCATCATGCTTCATCATGGTGACTTGGGAAGACAACATGCCATAACTCCAAACATCCCCCCTCTTCTCCTTCTTCCCCAGCTTTCATTGCTGAGCATGACCTCATATGGTATGGAATATCCCTTAGGTCAGTTGGGGTCAGCTGTCCCAGCCTTGTCCCCTCCCAACTTCTTGTGCACCCCCAGCCCACTTGCTGGCAGGGCAGTGTGAGAAGCAGAAAAGACCTTGACACTGTGTAAGCACCGCTCAGCAATAGCGGAAACATCCCTGTCTTATCAACACTGTTTTCTGCACAAATCCAAAACTTAGCACCATACAAGCTACTATGAGGAACATTAACTGTCCCAGCAAAAACTAGTACAATCTCTTAAAAGGTGCATCCAACTTCGTACAACTGTTGTGCTAAGGAGGTAACAAATAAGGGTTTTTTATTAAACCTTTCTTTTACCAGACGGAACACAGCCATGGAAAATATTTAAAAAAAAGTGAGAGAACTCAGTCTTCAGTTTGTCAAGACTGTTTAGTGTAATTACCAAGGCAAAAATTGCCTTATAATGGAATCTGTGGTAGACCTATTACCAGGAAGAGGCAAAGGGTGGGAGCTAATTGCAGCCTGCAACTACTTGAGAGTGGGGAGCTCACAAGGACAATAGAGTCAAACTCTTCACAGCAGTGAAAGGTGCTAAAACACAGGGCAATGTCCACAAGTTGCAGCCCTGGGAGGCTTAGACTGAATGTTAAGTGTTTCATTCAGTGGGAAGTACAGCACTGGAGCAGACTGGCCAGAGATGTAGAGTCTCCAGCCTGTTCCATAAGGCAGTGGCTGACCTGATCTGGCATTGACAGTAGTCCTGCTCTGAGCAGGAGACTGGCATAAATGACTTCCAAAAGCTGCCCTTCAACCAACATTTCAAAGATTGTAAGTTATCTGTAGGGGAAAGCACTGTTTGTTGTCTCTCCAAATCCCCAGCCTTTCTTGAGTTGCAGAAGAGCTTACGGCGAGTTCTGTTTTGCAAGTTACTTGCTCTCCAGGAAGACTTTGAAGAATAGTGTATAGTGTCCTCTTCTTCCATAACCCACCTTTGATCCATTTTAACATTATTAATGATAATGTCAAACATTCTTTGTGGCAGATTGATAGTCAATTATTCTTATGACACCACCGCCACCATACATAACAAACCTATTGTTTGTGTCTTTGCCTTCCCCAGATTAATTTTTTTTTTCTTAGGTAGGGGTGAGAAGAAACATGAATAGTAATTCAGATAAAGTCTTACCAGAATATGGCACAGCAGAACAAAGACAGACAGGTTTATGCTAGGTGTATTAGGTCTACTGCATGTATGCTTCCTGAAGTTGTTTTACTAAAGAAAGGGTATGCAATGATCTATGTTTACTAAACAATGTAAAATTTCATTTTCTGTTTATTTCCATGTCTTTTTAATGGCTTTTCCTTCAGAGCTTCTTCTAAAGTCTTAGACATTCTTCACTGAGTACAGATCAAAGAGTCTCTACTTATCCAGTTTATCTATTCACTATTCACCAGGCATAAAGTCGGACTTCCACTTGCATAGTTATATCAGGATTCTAGCTACTGAACCTGAGATTGGAGGTACTATACAATATTTTTTCTGGGATGGAGATTGTCTTGTTTCTTCACTTGAAGATACTGAGCTCTGTGAACTTTTCTTTCACCTCAGATGCATCCTCATTATCTATTTGTACTCAAACAGTAGAGACTGTTTTTCTACAAAATAGTAAGCTTTACATCAGCTGCACACCCTGGAAGTTCTTGAATTGGATAACTCCTTTGGATGACTTTCAACTGTATTCTCTGGGAAGAAGATTAGGCACATTCTTAACTTCTTTGGAATGTACGGTTGGACTCGATGATCTTACAGTTGGACTCAGTGATCTTAAAGGTCTTTTCCAATGTAAATGGTGTTATAATTCCTTGATTCTATTCTATATCTAGTGACCATTTTTATATAAAACTGCACCACATTTCCTCTTGTACTTGTTTGTGCTTTTCTCTGAGTTAAGCACCTCACCAGTGTTCTGAGCCGGTGTTAATCACATATTAATGAAGCCTGAGTTCCCAGGAGTAATCATCTCAAAAGAGAGGGAAGCACATGGTTTGTGGGAGGGCCTTCTGTTTGCCAGATTTCATCAGTTCAGAAGTCAGTGCTGAACTTTCCTCCAGTTTTTTGGAAGAAATGATTTAAACATTTTGTTAATCCTTCCACAGGTTTGTTGGTTTGGTTTTGGTTTTTTTTTTTTTTTCCTAAATGCTCTATTAGCAAATGCCATTTTAGCAGTGTCTTGCTCAAGCGAGGTGAAATTGTGTTAGGAGGTTTTATCTGAAAAAAGTAATTTAGAACATCTCTGAACCTTACGTAAAGAGAAGTAGAAACATCTCTTTTCAGAGATAGTCCAAAATTCACCTGGCTTTAATTAGGCTTTTTATCAGATAGCTTGGAGGGTTTTTACTTATGTCTACTTCTCCAGGGCTTTTTCAGCCACTGCCATGTTCCTGGTTAGCATTCCTGATATCCAAGGTGTAAAACCACACTACCAGGAATTTAGTTCCTGACCTCTCACTACTTCCAGCTCCCAAATGATATTCCAGGTTTGTTACAGCTGTCATGCAGTTATTCTGAATAGGATGTTTCTTCACATTAAGATGGTTGCTTCTTCATTACACAGATTCATTTCACAAAAATTTAGCCATTTGAAAACTAATCTCTATGCTGTGTCTATAGTCAAGAGAAAAGTAGGCAGCTCCAAAGAATGAACCATGCCATCTATTCAAGATGCCTGCTTTAATGAAAGGATGATTCATTCTCCAGAGCTGCCTGTTTCTTTCGATTAACTATAGCAGGAACCTAGACACCTAGCTTGAACGAGATACCTGATTTCCATAGCTGAACTTGGGTGAAATGAATTGTGGTGATTTAAGAGTCATTTACGTGTTCTGCCCATGCCAATTCTACAGCTCTTGCTTCCCTTTTACTCTGAGTCCCCGTAGCTTGGTTCTTATTAGTGAATGAACCCAACTATTTTATAGGTGGGATTAATTTGGGTGTAGGGACAGCTTTATTGTGCATAGTCTACATGTATATGGGCATCAACTTTTAAATAACTCTTCACTATAGGGTAGGTAACTGATATTTGTATTTGCATTTTCAATAGAGAATGAATTAAAATAAGGCTTATTGAAGTACTTATTTGCATTCAACATCTGCATGTGCTTTTGTTTAACAGAAAGGTATGCAAAATTATTACTGATATTTCAAACTCTATTATTAGTAATTTATGGTACAGGCTAGTCTGTCTTTCTTTAAAAATAAAGGCTTATAATGTTTATATTCTGGAACCAGCACACAAATAGATGAACTAATAAAGCTTATATATGTGAAATCCTGAATGATGCTCACCAATCAGTGTTACTACATTAAAACTAGAAAAAAAAAACAAAACAAAAAAACAAACAACCAAAAAAACAGTGAAAGAGCCTTGCTGAAGGAGCTTGTATTATTTTTAGTGCTTTTGCATGGTATACCTTTAAACATTTTCTCAGTCTGATCACCATATGGCTCCCAAACTCCTTATTTTTCCCTTTAAAAGTATTTTAAACTGAGCTATGCTATTACATCTGTATATGTCTCATTTAGGGTAACTTACACTTTTGGCTAGCAACACTGAAAATATTTTCCAGCTCTCAAGGTCCAGTCTAACCTTCTTCCATTTTTAAAGCTCTAAATGAGGAGCTGCACTGCACATGTAACTGAAAGTACTGGAGCTGAACATCTCATAAGGAGAAATTCTTGCCAGATTATATATACCTCATAGTTTAAGCAGGGCTGGCAGCAGTACAAGAGAAGCTGCTTTTTCAGAAAATCAACTCTTTGGGTTTTCAAAAAGATATCAACTTGTGTTCGATGATTTCTTTTTAAGTATTCTAAATTGGGAGGGAAGGGGAATTTAAGGACCCCCCTTTTTTCTTTGTGTACTACAGGTACAGCAAAAACACATAAACTCAAATAGTACTTTTCATGGGTCTGCCCATTCACTTTGAGTTTGCCATAAAGGAGTTACTGACAGTGAACTAACTTGGGTTAAATAATTTCCCTGTAAATTTGAACTTGATTTTCTGCTGATAATTCCAGGTAGATCCAAATTACCTGTTATCTTTACGGGGGCATCTTTCAAATCAGCTAATCTGCGCTAGGAATTAATTTTGTGCCAGCACATTGGTAATCGCATAAACCATGAAGTGACCATTGCACTTGGACAAGAGCCTTGTCGTTACTTCCAGATGCTGGCTAGGTCAATACTCTGGTCTTCAATCCCACACAAGTTTTTTCTAGGGTCTGTTTAAAAACAAGGTGAAGTGAAGTACCTGTTTGCAGACATTAGTCTTAGGGCCTGGGGTAGCAGGGTGATCGCAATGGAAGGCTGTCAGTCATTGCATTGCTTGCCTTTTGCATTCAGTGGCATTTAGTAGTGTTGACTTCTAGGGAAAAGGCATGAAGCCTTTCCGTTCAAGGCTTCTTCCCTGATGAATTCGGAGAGCCTCTGTTTTACGTGGACAATATAGTGGAAATGTCCTGTATTTATATTTGGCTCTAACATCCTCATGCTGCTTTTTTTTCTTTTTTCTGAATATATCCGTCAAAAAGATGCTTTGTACTTTTAAACAGAGGTAACCTTCCAGGTATTAATAATAAACTTCAAATTAATAGCTGGTGCTGCAAGGTCAGAACTTAATATTGAGATATAGGCTAGAGGGGTTAATGCTTTGTTTAATATTCCTAATAGTATGCAATTCTTTTTGCACAGAAACCTAATCATGAGTTTTTAAAGTGAGATATCTTTTTGAAACTCTCAGACTCATTTGAAACTGTAATACAAACAAATACTTACTGATATAATTACATTATAAACAATGCGTAAGAATAAGGCTGGCCAATTGCAGAATTACTTTGCTTATGGATAGAATGTCATAGTAATAAATTTAAGATGTACAGTACATCAATTTTGCTGTGGAGTGCTGGCTACTGTTAAAGTTTCAGCCAAAGAGAATATTGTGTGGTCACTGTTTTTGATTTTTCTCTACTTGCAATAAATGAGGTTTGCATACAGTAAAATATAAATTAATCTCCCATTTCTGTCTTGTGCTGTATTTCCATCTTAGAGGCAGAGGGAAAGGGAAACAAGTTTATTTACAGTCAGTAAAATTGTTAACTGTAGTAGAATGTCACCCCCATTATTTACTTGTACATATTTCAGCTTCACATCCGTGAAACGCTTAAAAATTGAAGTCGTGATAAACATGATATTCATGTTTAATCTAAACAAATATAGAAAGCTCACTGTAAAAGCAATTTCATTATTCGAGGAACTTTATAAAGTACTTCTGTACCTTACTTCAAGCACAACACTTCTCTGATGGAAGGAAATTCTAACCGCTGTCTTGTACTCAGAGTACAACTAATACTGTTCATTCACTCATCAAAAATATGGAAATTTTCAGACAATTGACTTACCTGCCAGAGTCCTAAACATCTCTGTTGATTAACAAAGTTAGAGCTATTGCAGGCAACTAACTACATTGACATGGCAAAATAATCATGTGCAGATAAAAAGCTGTTGGCCAGGAGGTGCTTTTTTTGTGTTGGTTTTTAAAAATACTGGCTCAAATAACCTGTTTGGAGGTGATTATACAGTCTGACTTATCTAACTAAAATCCCCCTCGTTATTCTGTTGGATTCTGCCTTCCAGAGCAGGGCCAGCATTTCCCCGCATCGCTCCTTCCCGTCTGCCTGAAAGGACTGGCACCCCAGCTTAGGCAGCGGCTCTGTGCCTCCGCTTCCCTTCCCTTCTCTCTTGTCACTGCTGCTGCCTGCTGCTTCCCCGTCACCTTGTGCCTCTTTTCGGCGCACCCTCGCAGTTCTAGTTACAAAGTCATTTTTCTCATCTAGACAGCTGTTCGCTGGAAATTTAACTACATGATGTAATTTTACCTAACTGCCTTGCACTGTGTTTGTGCAATGTATGAAAACAGTCATGACTAACTCAGGAAATGTCCCCCTCCTCTGCATTTCTCTCCCACGGGTATTCCAGGTGAGCCTTGACATGCAGGGGCATTTCTCAAATTCATGTTTATTTATGGATAACGTTGTAAAGCAAAACTATGATTAGTGGGTACACAGGCAGTTCTGAGCGTAAAGTGCAACTATTACAAACACGGATAAACTTTTTGTCCCCATAGTATGTAACGTGGCCTGTTTTAATGCAGGAAAAGCAATTTATAAGTTCTTAGTAATAGTTTAGTACAGTTTTAGCAACAGACTCAAGTAAGGTATGCTGCAGTTAACATTAAGTCAAAAAGTAATCTTCTTGTATCATTTGTCCAAACTGCATGAGTCAGTTCTGAATGGAAAAGAAGTCACATTTTAATAGGATGGTAAGAGAGCAACATATTTCGTATTTTCTTTTCATGAGCAAGTATCATTTCTGGCTTATTCACACATTGATCTGATGTCAACTTTTTGGAGTTTTACATAGCAAGTGTTTTTTTTAGTGTAGTGAATTAAAATTATGGTAAGATTAACCAAATAACTTTTTTTTTTCTTTTGAAGGGGGCTACTATTAAAAGAGATGAACATACTGGTGCAATTGTGGTGGCCAGGATAATGCGTGGAGGAGCTGCAGATAGAAGTGGTAAGGTGTTTCTGTTTTCCACTAGCCATTCAAGTTCTATAACTCAGAAAAAGATGAGATAATTTGTACACGTGAAATACATCACTATCACAAACAAAAGTCTTTGGGGTTTGGACAGCTTTCCAAAGTGATATTTCAATACTGGTGAAGGTATTCATGCTGAATTTTTTCCCCGTTTCCCAGGTATCTTTGAGTTAGCAGATGCAGGCTTTTTTTAAGATGTATCATAGTTTGTCTCCAATTGAAGACATCCACTTAGAAATGATAGGATATGCAAAGAGTACAACCTGCTGATGGAGGAACTCGGGATGGCTGAATTATTTTATATTAGTACATCCATTTGGAGTTTCAGCTGGTAATTCTCAAAATACCAGCACATCTTTGACTGCCATTGTTTAGTTTGGGATGCTCAAAGTCTGAAAGAACTCAAGCAAGAGGTCCTGACTTACACTCTAAAAGGCCTCTTTTCATTGAAGAGAATCTAGGACAGCTGCATTTCACACTTAGATGGGGTAATGGAGTAAATCTAGATATATATTGTTAAATTAGGAAGCATTTGTGCCACAAATTAGCACTCACAGCCTAAGTGATCTTTGCAGTACTTGCAGCTGTGTAGCAATAAGAAAATAGTATGAGTAGAAAAAGAATTGGCACAGACATTTTTCAAACATCTGCATGAAAGTCTGGAAAAGTCATAGAGAAATGGTACTAATTTTCAGGAGGAAGGAAGGGAGGTGAGTAAACCAACCATCTCAAACTTATCTGTGAGGGGTCAGTAGGTGAGGTTGTCTTCACCGTATATTCCTGCTTTTAAGTTAGAGCTTAAAGTGGGTGAACAAGGGAGAAAAAAGCTGAATGTTAATGGCATTTTTTGTATAATACATAGCTACTGTTTAACAACACCTCTTTGCCTTCTGTAGGTCTTATTCACGTTGGTGATGAACTGAGGGAAGTCAATGGGATTCCGGTAGATGATAAAAAACCCGAAGAAATAATACACATTTTGGTAAATACCAAACATTTTAAATTAATTAAGGGGCGTCAAGAAAAAGTAACGTCAAGTTATGTTTTTTGGTGTATTTCTTAGCAAAAAGTATATTCTACAATAATGCCTTTTCTTCCAGTGCCATAATTTACAAACCTCTATTTCCTTTCTCTTAAAGAACAATTTTCCACACGTTACATATATATGCAATTACAAATTACTTGTAAAGAGGTAGTGATGGTAATATGGCTATAAATACGTTGCAGAGTGTTGCAGACCTCAGTGTATAATCCACAGTTTTTAAGGCACACCATGATCTGTTGAATTCAAAGTATTTTAAATGTATTCATTACTAACACGTTAACTCCATGCAAAAATTAATTCATAATACGTGTACTTCATAGAATAAACTAACTGGTACATTAAGATTATATTTTATATTGATTTGCAGTATATAGCTGTATATATGATTATGTTTGCACTGCTCTGAACTATCCAATCTCTAAAGCCAGTCTAATTACTCACTTATGGAGCACTATTGCAAATTAAATAATTTAGACTTTTTCAGAAATATTTAATACTTTTACAGCAAAGAAATCAGTGAGGGTCATGACAGGTCTTTATGTTCATGGTTTAGGCATTTCTGTATACATAAATACCTTGCTGTCCCACTGAATTGAGTGGCTGTCTCACAGTTTTGGTTCAATAACCGAGATGATTCATTTCAAATGCTAGCCCACTGATATTCATACTTGCTTTGTGGTTTTGCGTTCCCTACAGAAACATATTTTCCTGCAGAAATTAATATTTAAAAATCTCTAGAAACACAATAGCACTAGAAAAGGTGTGAACAATTTCCCCATTTACCTCCTCGAGGTACAATATAAACATCAAAAGCTAGTTAGAGCTTGTTTCAAAAGTAACAGAATTATTGATTCCAGTCCTACGGCTGGTGAAATAAGAACTTGGCTGCTGCTTGTCAAACAGTGAGCTCTTGGATCGCAGACATGCCGGCAGAAGTATGTCTCACTTGGTAGTGGACAGGCCTGTTTCCATTTTGCTTAAATCGTTGGCTGTCTGTTGCACTCTGCTAGTTTTATGAAACTTGTCGGCTGCATGCAATAGTAGCAGAGGCTCCAGCTGATTAGCACTTCCTTCAATAGCAAAATGTCACTGAGGCAGTGGGAATATATTGTGGTTAATAAGTAAAATGCAGCCAGACACACTTTAAGTGGGATGTAGGGAAAGATGAATGGATGAGGTGGTTGATGATGGCTAACTTGTTTTAAGATTTATAGCGGAGGGCTTTTTTTCCATTTAGCACACATAGTCTATTCAAAAATGTTTTTCTTTTCTAGTTTCTTAAAGTTGCCAAAAGAATAAATCCCCCCCCAATAGTTTTATATGATAAATATGGCACAAGCCTGTTTGAATTTTTCTATCAGTTTTTTTTTGAAAACTGTTAGTTAGATTTTTCCAGGGATGTCCAAACTGTGCCAGGAGTCCAGCAGTTGCTTCTAATACGTACACACTTTAGCTGTAGCATTTGCTCCTGCTTTCAGTGCAGACGTGGGACCTCTGACACATGCAGGTCCCAGTTTTCAACACTCCATCTCTGCCCACCAGTGAAGCAAATAAAACCGAGCGTTTCAAGTGGGTATTTTAATCTTTGCAATGCAAAGTTTGGTGTGGTAAAGCTGTCAAACTCCATGGATCATGCCTGGGAGAGGATACATTCATTATATTTGAGTATTTTTAAATTAATTTGAATTTCTTTTCCTTTTAAGATTTCTTTGAAATGTACAGCTTAATTCTCAGTGCATTTTCTTTTCAAATGTTCACCAGGCTCAGTCTCAAGGAGCAATTACATTTAAAATTATACCTAGTGTGAAGGAAGAAATGCCAGTGAAGGAAGGCAAGGTAGGCAAGACTATTTCAGAAGCTATTGCAGTAACTGTTATGCTGAGGATATATATTGTTTGCTTGGATGACAGAACCAAGAATGTAATTTATGCCTCCAGACTCAGTTTTTCTTAAGTGACAATGTGTGGTGCACTGTACACTTCAATACTCACGTGCTGGATTTACAAGTGGGTGTAACGTGGTTCTTGAGCACTAACTCTACAGCCATGAAGTTGACATAGGTAATCATCAGTCTTCTGCAAGGACCTGGCGTGCTTCCAAGTACTCCTTTTCTTCCATCATACACTGGGTAGAAGACACTTGATAGCACCTTGGTTCAAAAGTATCTTCTCTTCTGTTCCCCATATGGGCACATTGTTCACTTGCAAAGTCCTATTTGCGTTGGATCATAGAGCCTTTACTCCATTGGGATTGTGGTTGCAGAAGCAATACGTTTAACATTCCCCTGTGAACTTCTAATGTTAGACGTCCATAAGAATGTTTTACAGCAGTAAATATTTATTGCTTTACATTATTTAGTTCAATGGTTTTAAGCACTAAAAGCAAAAAAGGGAGATACCTTTGGATTACATTTAATATTTTGATTCTAAAGATAAAACATGGTTTGTTTCAGATGTTTATCAGAGCCCTATTTGACTATGATCCTAATGAGGATAAAGCAATTCCTTGTAAAGAAGCTGGACTTGCTTTCAGAAAAGGAGATATCCTTCAGATCATGAGCCAGGATGATGCAACCTGGTGGCAGGCCAAACACGAAGGTGATGCCAATCCCAGAGCAGGCTTGATCCCTTCAAAGCATTTCCAGGAGAGGTGAGCTACTGAGAAACATAGTTTCATTATTTTTTTGTAGTAAGAGAAGACACTTAACTTGCTGAGTTGTTAAGTTAGCATAGTTGTCATATGTAATGCTCATAGATTACATGGGTATGATAAACCTGCATTTGCAGCAAGACAACTGAACTTGGAAACCTGTTGCTGAAATACTTTGGATTTCCTTATTTGTCTGGCTAGAATTAATAATGACAAAAACTGATAGCATAACACTGATCCAGATTGAAAGAAAAAACATATGGAAAATAGCACATCAGTATCTGTATTCACACTGATGTACTATGCAGGAATAAGAACTGCAGCAGGTTTTGGAGAGCTTACAAAAATTTGAGGCTGAGGATTTAATTTTTTAGATTGTGAATAGATTGCATTATTTTAAGTTAATTTCTTGTAAAATCTTCTGGATATTTTGCAATAGTCTGATGATGTTAAGTGATTATTAATGTCAAACTTGCAGTGAAAACTAAGGAGTTTGTGTCTTTCCCCTACCACCTGCCATTTTATAGGAGATTTGCACTAAGAAGACCAGAAGTACAGATTCAGCCACTGAAAACTTCCAACAGAAAATCATGTAAGTTTGTTAATCTGGAATAGAAATCATACTCATGACCTCTAACCTTATAAAATAGTTTGTTTCAGCCCTGTGACTACAGGATGTATTTCTCCTGGGCCCAAGAGCTTCTTGATCACATTGTATCAGTAGGAAAATAAATAGAAGAGCTGAAATTAAAAGCTTTAAAAGCAGCTAACAATTTTTCCCAAACCTCTGACTTTGTTTTTGAAGCACCAAGTGCAATTAATGTTTTGATATGTAATATTTCAAAGGTTGAAGAGTGTTCTTTTCCTGTTGAAATAGTACAGAATTGGCTCAACAGTTTCTATAATTTGGACTACATAAATACAGTGAAATTTATATTGAGAGTGAGATAAAAGGTCGGATAGTCTCCCCTTCTCTCCCCCATTTAGTTGGTGATTTTTTGCGTCTTATGAAGCAGCACAAATTTTTAAAAGTCGGAACATTCTGTTCTTTGACAGGCTTTCACAGAACCACTTCTTACTGTTTCTTAAACAAATTCATTCTTAATAGTCTCTGCTTTTAAATACAGTAGTTGCACAATATAAGAAAAATAAGCTCTAAGAAAGCGCATACATCGAAACAAATATTTTCTTTCCACTGGAATTTACATCAACATCTGTTTTAAGTATTATTGCATATTTTACTTGACCTGTTATTTCTTTCAGTTGTGCAGACTCATAACAAAGTGAGTACAATGTAAGAAACTATCACGCTTCAGTAGGATCTAAATCTTAAATGCAAACATGTTTGTGAGTTCAACTAGAAATATTCAGAAAGTGGTCTAAAATTTCCAACCATCTTGCATTCTCTTAACATTAAAACAAAAAATATGGATACTATGGCAAACAGTGGATGCTGGCACACTAAGTGCAAAGCTGAATGCTTTTAACTTTAAAACTCACTGAGATTTCTGTTGCAATTTTCCTAACTCCTTGCTATGGCTTTTGTGTTCTGAAGTCTGACAGTTACTCTTAATTTTCTAATAATCTGCATTTTCTATCTTTTGTTCCATTTCACTATTTGATTGTGTTCCCTAATGCTATTGTTAACTCCAAAGCCCTTGATTAACTTTGTAATTACAATAACAAGACTATATGATTGCACTATCGCTTTTCTAATTTACATAGATCTTAGAAACAATGAGGAGCTCTTCCAGCTTGTAGTAAATCTCTTGTTTTTCGAGGTTTCTAGGTCAAGTTGCTCTGTCCCAGTTTTGGAAAAGTGTCTGATCCCAGGGTATAGCTATTTCTCTCTGTCTGTTGTTCTTGAATCTGGATAATACTCTCAACAAGAGCCTTCAATTAATGTGGCACTGGTGTTTTTGAAGAGGTAAATCAGCTGCTGCAGCAAAACTGCATGATTCCTTTTGTAATGGACTGCATCTTTTTAGTGATCTTCAAGTGAAAGATTTTACAAGACACATCTCACCCTTCCAAATAGGCAGCCTGAACTTGATTGGGAATTGCCAAAATTACAATCCAAAGAAGACCCACGGTACGATATCTACTATTGTTGTCTCTGCTGTCTCCGCTGACTTTGCCTTAACTAGCTTAAACAAGGGAGAAGGGTTCCTCTCTTCCTCCCCTTTCCTTTAAAACATGGCAGAGCCTTAGTGTCAAGCAGTATGCCTATTATTGTTCTCTTTTAGACTTTCTTTAAACAAAGCAAGGTCCAGCTAAATACCATCTAGAAGGCAGTGGTGCCTCTTGAAGGAGGAAAGACTGCAGAGTAATGTAGCTTTGTCACTTTGTCTCTTCCCCATTCCTTAGGACAAAATGCTGCTACATCTGCCAGATTTCCAGGGGAAGAGGCGAAGTGCCGTTTGAGTAGGGGTCCATCCTTTATTCAAAGATTCATCATGTTTTTAGTGCTGGGAGGGAATTCAGATCCTTCATAGAGGAGGCATTTTAAGGATCAGAATTCAGCTATAGAAAAAATGTTGTGACAAGGATGTTGCTTATGTTGCTCACAGGAAGGCCTTCCACTTGCTTGGCTTTTCAAGAAGATTCCACGTAAGCTGGGAAACTCCACGCCCTTGTGATCTTTCTAAAGTTAGGCAGCTTTTTCATGTTACCAAGCACGGCAGTGAAGCTGGGAGATGTGGAGGCCGTGTCTGTATTTGTGCAGAGCAATCACCTGGCCCAAATTGGGAGATGCTGGAAAGTCATGCATTGCTCAGCTGAATGAACAGCATACTGCCCGTATCGGAAACATGTAAGGAAGGAGACAGAGAGAACAGAAAATTGGAAAGGACTGTTGTGTCTGATTTTTTTAGCCCTTTTCTGTGTTGTGGGGTATGGCTCACTGATCATTGTCCTCTAAAGCTTTATTTAACGAGTTCCCATGTAAGGAGGTGGGAAATGGGTAATGCTTGATTTCACCTGATTATTTTTTAATCCTGTACTACAGACCTTCAGCTTGATATAGGGTTCTCCAGTGTTTGGAAGAGTAATTGTGTGGGGAAACTGATGTTCTGTAGACCTTCCTGAACTAGCCGTATATTGAGAGGTTGCTTGCTATTGCAGTTGATCCCATCCAGTCATATGACCTGAATTTCCTTGGCAGTTTGGAGGGAAAGGGCAAATTTCCAACTGATATTCTTATAGCTTCCCAAAGATGAAAACCTGTTGACTGCAACAGAGCTGCTAATAAAAGTCCCTTTCCTGACAGGACTGGGAGTTGCACTAGGAAGCTTTCTTGAGACATGGTAAGTAGCACTGGATGTCGGCCTGCTCTGTTCAGTCAACTCATTCCACAGATTCCATGTTTTGTAACGAGGAAGAAACCTGGGTACTTGCCTTTGTTTTTAATAGGGAGAATCAAGGAGAAATATTCTATTTTCTTGGATACCAAGAAAATGTGAGTCAGCTCTGGTTTCTTAGGTGGGCTTCCAGGGTAGTAGTGTCCTTCTACTTGAAAATTAACCTAAAAATTAGTCAAAATTGTATAACATACGAGAAGTAGCCTACAACTACTTTTTTTCCTCTCTTCTCAAGCCAGTCCTGGAACTGGGAAGGACTGTTCTATTTGTCTATAAAAAGAGCTCTCTGAAAAATAGTCAATAACTGTATTCACAGTAACATTAACGTCCATCAGGATTTGCTTTGATAATTAAGTATGTTTCAAAACCTGCGAAGAGTTAGGTTGGATTACTTTTGGGAAGCCTTCTTTCTATTTCCAATTTTGAATTTTTTATACTTTTCAGCATAGCAATGCATGTTGTATAAAGTTAATCTGTATACATATTTGTGTATCATAAATTTGGAAGCAAAAAAAGTGGGCTGTGTTGGTGATGCTGACCATGCTTGTGTGTATACACATGTCCAGGAAAGGGAGTAGAGAATATTTTCCAAGGAACTTTTTCAGAAAGAATTATTTGCACTGAGAACAACAGAAACCCAACCTAATTCTAAACTATTAAAAGGATCAGTTTATAATGGCAATGCCAATTCTTAGTTTCATTTTAGTAATCAAGTCAACTTGTTTCATCATGTCTATGTGTAAAGTGTATATGAGTAAAAGTAAATACTTCGGCTTTGAGGAAGATACAGACATATGCCTCCCCCAGAATTTAGCTATTTTCTTGAAAGAGATAAGAGATTCTTTCTCATATTGCACCAGTCAAAGTGAAAAACCTTTAACATGTGTACACTGGAGGAGGGGACAAAACATATTCCATATTGAAAGGTAAGTGAAATCACACTTCTTTTGAAAACCAAGAGGATGCATAGTTTCATGGTACCTGGGCATAAGGTGGCAGGAAATTGATAATATAGATGGACCCTATGCTGACAAGAGATTATTTTACATTGAGAGGAAGACCCAGAAAAAGTAGGAATAAAGAAATCAAGGGAAAAGCAGGAAGTGAAATTTCATATTGAGGATGAAGAAAGGGAGAAAGTATTGCAGCAAGGGCAATGGAAGAACAGATGGGCAAAAGCTGCCCATAAACCCCATTAGGCAAAACCCCACAGAGGATGGGCTTCGAAATTATTAAATTAGCGCAATTAACAGTATTATGCAACAGCATTACTATAGTCAGTATTTGCACTATAGTTCAATTGTTTCTTGATTCCATTTAAATCAAACACTAACATATTTGTTTTGTTAAAGGTTTTGAAATGGTGAATGCAAAAATTACTAATATAAATTATGACCTGTTTTGGTTTTTTATTTTTGGTGGAAAACCTCAATAAGTTCAACATTAATATTTGATAAGTTTTAAAAGCATGGGATAAGTGGCAGTTAGATATGCTGACCTGCTGACAAGATTGATAGTGTTACTTCCCAGGCTCTGAGTTAGTGCAGAAATAATGGAGGGATACCAAACTTCTCAGGCATTTTCAGCATTTTTCTCAATACCTAACAGCATTGACTTTTCAGCAAAAAGCAGTATTGCTTGTGCATTAATACTATGGGAAAAGTATACTGGGGAAAAATTATAAGAAAAAGCAGCATAGAAAAGAAAATAGGAAAATGGAATGAAAGTAAAGGGATAGAGATGCATGAGATCGTGTGAGTAGGACTAACCCTTCGTGTGCTGGGACGGTGACCATGCGGTGTACCTGATGTGGGGTGCGAGGGAGCTCTGTGGGATGCGGAGGGAGGTACAGTACATGTGCCTGGCTGCATGCCATCAGCTCTGGTGTGTCTGAGCTTGTGAGCCGTTGCTGGTGCCAGCTCTGCAGAAACCTGCTTACCTGGTATTCCTCAATATTACTTAACAGCATTCCTGGCTTTAGGAGGTCATCTTAGCATGGGCACAACTTTGTAGCCAGAGTTAGCTCTGTGAGTTCTCCTGTCACTGTGTCCCAGCTAATTAGGAGTGATGTGAGACTCAGTACGGGGAAGAATTCATTTATTTAATAGTTCCCAGTCTGTCAACAAAGACTGCTCATGCTCTGACTGTAATAGTCACTGCCAACAAACATGGTCATTCTTGTAGCTTACTTTTATTTGTAGATAAAACACTGATTACCTATTTTTTTTTTTTGAGGAAAAAAAGTATTTTTGAATAACAACCAAATCACTTACTGTTCTGCAGTTATTATAAACTACAATAATCAGCCAAGACATTATATTCCTTCAGCATAATTTTGCTTTCACAGTGGTTACTGTGTTTATTCTTACGCTATATGTGTGTTGTCTCTGGTATGAAAATTACTGGTAACTTTATATTTTATACTAGTGTAGCCTGTAACTTCTGTTAACTTGTGCAGCACGTGCATATGTATATGTGTATATCCATACCCTGCGTGTATAGTTATATATAAATATGTATATGTATGTAGCATATATGACAGAGCTGTTCAGAGATGTCTTTTCCTTGAAAATACATTTGGTCTGTATATTTAATGCTAAATGTAAATACTTACTGCGGCAAAGCCATCATAATATAGTTTTTCTAGGGCTTAAAACCCATTTTACTTTCAATTTTGATTTACCATATGTGATTGGCATTCTGTGAGCAAGAGGAAGTATTCAACTGCAGCCAAATGGTGTTCATTCAAACAAGATGTAACCCAGTTTATCCGTAGATGAGTGTCTTGTGAATTGAAGGTCGTGTTCTGCCAACAAAAGAATTTAAACAGGCTAAAAGAATGAATGCTTTGTACCACTTGTATTTGAAGACCAAACATTTAAGAGTAAATGTATAGTAGGACTCTTTTGCTTGTTATAATTGCTGCACAATCTTAACTCTGCCTTTCTTCTCAGTATTTTTCTGTGTTCATATTTGAAACTTGATTGCCCACCTGCAGGTAGTTATGAGTAAAAACAAAAAAACCCCCAGACCTATAGAGTTAAATTAGCACATTAGCATCTTTGTTCAGAAGTCTCCTGTCCTTACAAATATTAACTTCCTGCTACCACAGAGAAATTAAGGAAACCTGAAGCTGGATGACATTTCAGTCAAGGTCACGAGACAGAAGTGGAAACGGATCTCATAAACTCTTGCTCTGTCCTTCACTGCAAGACTGTCCTTCTTCATTTTCCAAATTATCTTGGTAGACATACTGTTATCTGATGATGTTGAGAGGATTAAATTAGATCACCTTAAATTTCCTATAGCATAAACGTATATTAATTGGTCAATCTACAAAACCCTATAGGATAAAAAAACTGCAAAACAGTATAAATGTCAATTGCTATGTGGGGCTGTTCATCACTAAAAAATCAGGAGTGTTTAATGTATTCACTGTAATGCAGATCACTGTACATCACAATATTTTGCTTACTAGAGTGAAATAGAATTTAAGGGGTCATGTAACTTGCTTATAATAAGGAACTAGAACAGAGCTGTTGGATCTAATTTTAGACTAAGAAACATTTAGATAAGATTCTTTAATGGAAATATTGTTGAAAGAAAGTCAGCAAAAGTTAAAAATTTTAATCTGGTGCTAGACTGTTGCAAGGAGTTGAGGAAGTTCCTGGAGTGGCACTGGTTTTGAGCTTCATAAGTAATATAATTTAGGTGAAGCCCCCAAAATCAAATCTAAATATATTTAAGTTAAAATGCATACAAAAATACAGTGTATGTGATACTGTTTTGCTTTGTTATAGACTAGCATATTGGCTATGCTGAAATCTTTCTAAAATGAATAAAAACACCTACTTCCTAAGCTTCCATTGCACTTGTGTTTCCTATTTCTTTTTCCCATTTCTGTCTTGGTACTGCTTTGTTTTTGTTTCATGAGCCTGTTCCAGACTATTTTCTTTGTAACTTCCTCTCCCTTCTTATCATACTACATTTATTTGATCGTATTTCTTCTTTTCTCAGTGTTTTATTTGCTCCATGTTGCCTTACGGGTTTTTTTTTTCATTTTGTCACTGCTTTTATTTTCCTGCTTCCCATCAGATTTCCTCCTCTTTGCTCTCTGTCCTCTTTTAGTCTCGTATTTGTTCCTTTCAGATAAACACTTCTATTTCCTTTCTCACCCCACTTTAATTTAGTAAAGCTATATTGGCCTGAGATGATCTACCCCAATTTTCCATGTCTCTAAACTTTGAAACTTCAGGCATGTATCTGTACATATCTGCTGCACGCGTACAACCGCTTCAGACGCACAGAGCTGTATTAGCGGTGAATCACAACACAAAGTTTCCTGGCAAATAACCTCCGGCTTTACTAGGGACAGGCAACAGCCCTGGTAAAATTCCTGGTAAAGTTCAAATTGGGACCTACGTGTTGATGACTGTTTCATAGCTGTATGAAACTATGAAGACCCACTGATTGCCCACGTCTTTTCTTTCTAGACTGTTATGTTCAACCTTAGGAGCAGCCCAAGAAAGCCAAGAGCAGTATTAAGAAGGAAGATTTTTAACAAAACACAAAAAGTTCAAAACTCCTTCACTGTATTTCAGCATTAAATCTCAGCTTGTAGACTTTTTGGCTTGTGCTCTCTGGCATCAGCTGGCTCACTTGGGAATCCTAACGTCTTTAATTTATAGCATGGATGGATAAGACCATTCCCTTTCCTAGCAGGGGTAGCCCAGAAGCCTGCGTTCCCTTCAGCTGTTTCCAGCCCTGCTGCTGTAGCTCCATCTCTGATACTTGCAGGTCTCCGAAGGTCTGCTGTGGTCAGGGTTGAGTGAGTGTATACCTGTGTGTACATACAGACCTCTTTTTCTCCTGGTCATCTTTCATGTTCATAGATGAGGACTTGTCTGTTTCCAATGATAAAATACCAAACAGAATACGTTAAAATGCACAGTCACTAGTTAAGTCAAATAACTTTGTTGAATTCAGGAGACTTTTTAGATGTATTGACGTGAACTGGTTTTGAGCATTAGTGACTTTTTTCCAAGAGATACATTTGCAGCCTATTGAAAGTCATGGAAATGGAAATATAGAGAAATTTGTCATACGTATCAGGAAGTGTAAGAGGTCTCTCAGCACAGAGAAGGAGAAAGAAATAGTACCTGGAAGCCAGCCTGCCATCCTAGGTCCAGCTTTAGGGTGTTTGTCACTTCAAGAACTGGGAGCTTTTAAGGTCAGGAGAGTAAAAAGGATCCAATGCTTTCACTCTCAACTCACAAAACTGTCGGCACACTTTTAAGGCACCAGATGTGGTCGACCAAGCAGTGCTCACCTTAGAGGACTTTCCAGCCTACTAAAACCGTATGGTCACCTTGAGTGCAGAAATAAAATTTAAATAGGATTCAGAGAAGTCTTCCAAATTAATATTTTAGAATATAAGTCCTCAGGAAAAAAGATACGAAGAAATGATTCTGCAAAACAGTATTCCTCCCCTGGCAGAAAAGACTCGTATCCATTTCATGACATGAAGTGGGAAAAGTTCTTCTGTGTAATCAGATAGGCAGGAGAGTTTCAACCTTACCTTTGTTTGGTGCATCAGTTACACATGAAAGATTTTAAAATATCTCTTGAATAATTTCTTCACATTCTGAGGGAAGTCATGCTTCATGGAAACTTTGAAATATTTGTATTTTAGGCATATTTATCCAGATTCCAAAGGAAATTTAAATGAGATGTAGATTGTAAAATCTCTGTATAAATCTAGACCTTACTATATAATATCTTTGTGAACAAAAATTCATTATATATATGTTGCTTTTCTGTACAAGCCCAAAGATGATCTTAAAAATGTATGTTTTCCGCTATCGAGGACGAAAAATTTATTGACTTCCTATAGGTAAGCAGAAAGTCTTAAGTAGATGTATTATATTAGTATAGCGTCAGAGAAAAAATCGAAGAGTATATAAACTTTTTCCGCATTCAGCTACAACTATAGATGTTAAAAAAAACCAAAAGCAAAACCAAAAAAGGTCTCCAAAACCCAGCTCCAAGGGCAGTAGCAGCTGTTACTGTAAGCGCAGAAAAATACTGAGATCATGTTTATGGTAGTAATTCTTAGAAATTCTAGATTAAGACTGATTAAATGGAATTAACAAACTTTGTATTTAATATCAAAGAGATCTTCCATGACAGCTGGGTAAGGTCATTGCTACCCAATGAACAGTGGAAGAATCTCATGTAGGAAATTAAAAGTGCACGTAATATTTCAATGTCCTTTTAGGTCCCTTTCTAACTGAGTGTACTTAAAACATGTAAGTGAAACTCAGTGCCGGTATGTTGGTATATGCCTCAATATAATAGGTGCTATCAAGAGGATTTGAGAGTAGCTTACATAGCTAAATTTTTTCCTATTTATGAAGTATTAAACAATAATACTTTGTTTTTTTGGCTGTTCTAAGATGAGGAAGCGGTTGAGTGTGGTAGGTGCATTTTTCTTCTTCGATTTAACTTTTCTTTCTTAAGTTATGTTTTCACTCCATTTAATGATTTCCTTTCCTATTTTTCCTTTGTGCTTCTCAGAGGAAATTGAAGGTACATGTACAAAAGTTTCCCTGCGTAGCCCAATAATTTTATTTAAAGAACATGTGTTTAGAATTAAATTGAATATAGTCCAGCATTTCTAAGAGATGTTATACATATAATGCTTTTATATTGCCATCAAATACATCGAATCATTTTTTAAAAATAGATAAAAATACCAGAATATTCCTAATTGCTTCATGTAAAGATCAGTAATTTGGACTATTGTTTTAAACTGCTTTCTCTCTCTCTCTTGAACTTTGGGAAGATATGTATAGAAAAGTAGTATCATAAAATAATAGTAGCAAAACTTGGGTGGGCTGGGTTGGAAGGAGATTGTTCCAACTTAATTATATGGCCATGAGAGGTCTTGCATTTCTAATTAATACTGAGAAAGGATTTCTCTGAGATGGTAGCAAGTTCATCCATGTAGTATCATCTTTACTGCTTTCCCTCTGAGTGTAGCCGGTTACTGTTATGCTTGCAGCATATGTTAAAGTAATAGCAGCTGATCTCTTGTGTGTGTGTGTGTGTGTGTGTGTGTGTTGGTTTTTTTTTTAACTTGAGGCCTTTGTTTATAAAGGCATTAGAAATTGTAGCTCATATTTTTGATCAAAGGGCCTCTGGCATGTAAAAATATACATTATAGCTATTTTATATCAAATGAGAGGATGTGTTTTTGATCAAAAACCTTTCTGTCTAATCCAGTGAGCCAAAACTTAAAGCTAAAGTCTGATAATGTATAATTTACAAAAAAAGCTTGATTTACATCAAAAACGTTTTGCTTTCTTTTAAGTGGCATCATATTTTCTATTAACTGATAAAGTGTGAATAATACAGTGTTAGAATTCTTTTTAGAATGTTTGCTGTCATCCCAATTTTTGCTTGAAAAGGCAAAAAGATCAGTGTGCATGCTGCAAAATTCCAGAATACCTACAGCTAAAATATAAAACAATAAATATTGTTTTATGTTTTTAAGACAAATGGCCTATTGAAGGCTTTTTAATGCTATGCTTTGTACAGTTGTCTTTTTTAAAAGTAATTTCTTCTGTATTTTTTGCTGGGCTTCTAACTATTCTGCTTTATTTCTTGGCTCTTATTCTGTATGCTTTTACCCTTCGTCCAGAAGATGCTGACTGTGCTGGTCACAACAATGGATCCTATCTAGGTGAGCTATTGGTTGCAAAAGACAATTTCTTCCTTTCTTTCAGCTTCTTTTCCCTGGAACTACTGTGTCCACTTTACTTTTGGGGGTAATCTGCATATAAATCTCCTTACTTTGCATGGAAAAAGCATGAATATTAAGGTTTTAAAAATGGCTCATTGGATTTGACATAAAGAGTTTATGTAGTGTATGCCTTTAGCTGGTTAAACATAAGCTACTAAAATACTGGTTTGATTTTTAAGTCAAAATAAAAAAATATTTATAAATTTGGGAAAAATATTGACTTTTAAAGTACCTTAAGTAAGCAATGTGTTTAATGAAACAAAAAGGTTACTGTATCATGAAAAGTTTGAGTAAGTCTTTAAAGACACACTTTCAAAGTTTTACCTAACTTTTGCTTACACTTTCTTTCTTTGTACATGTCTGTCTAACAATTTTGGGAAGATTCAGTGAAAGTACAAAGCAAATTTGCAGGCACAGGTTCTTTTTCCACATTACAAAATAAAATAAGTCATAATAACTCAATAGCTTAAATTTAGCTTTAAAGCTAGTCTGAGCTTAATGTATCATTGCGGGGAGGGGGGAGGAGGAGGAGAAGGAGGAGTCCTTTGGCTTCAGCTTCAAGATTCCAAATTTCAAACAAAAGTAACATTTAAAAAAGGTGAATGTTCCATTATGTGTTTCAACTTTTTAATTTCTGCCATTTTAAAAGCTATGTAAAAATATTTTAGTTGAAACTGTCCAGAATTCCTGCCAGCTGAAGGCTGGCTGGAGCGGATTTTGTGGCAACCAGCCCTTTTCCGAAGGCTTTCATCCTCCTACTACAAGAGGAATGGGAAGAAACTTGTCAAAGTGCTTTAGTACATCCAGGCCACTAGGCTCACTGAAACACCCTAGACCAGTAATGTAAATTAGAGATGTTTTTTGTATTGCACTATACTGTTTTTAAATGTGGTATATAAACTACATCAGGAACACACGAACTATATAAGTGAGAGAACTTTGACCTCTTTCCAAAACCTTAGTGTGGTATAATTTCATCACGTATTTTTGGAACTAATGGTCATCTGATCATGCTGAAAATAAACTACTTACCTTTGTTAGTTAATCAACTAAATTAATGTTGAAATGTAATTGTATTGAGAGATTGAAGTATGCTTGGAAAATGATACTTTGGATGTGATTCCAGATGAACTGCATTTTCCTTATCAAATCTTCTCTTTGAAACAGAAAAGACCCTTCCTCCCACCCTGCATCTTCTCCTTCTGTCCACAAATACAGATTGCATGAATTCTCAAGATCAGACTATCATGGTTTTGCAATCAGATCTTAGTGGGCTGATGCTTTATTTGAGAGCAAAGGTGGCAAAACAGAATCCACCTTTTCTTGGTGCTGTAGCCCTTTCAGTGAAACATTTTGGTCTGCATTAACAAAAAAGCTCAACCATCTAGGAAGGAGATGTCTTGTGGAAGAAGCTACTGTTGTCCCAGATGCAAAGAACAAAAAAATCAAGACGGAATGTAGTTTACTTAGGCAAAACTTTACAAAAATTATTAGAGAACTACTGTACAGTGTAGGCAATGGTTTATCTCTGGAGAGCTTCCACATGGTGGAGTGTGGCCATCGGTCCAGAGATGGTAGCTTCAGCTTTCTCGTGCTGGGTCTGTGCTGTTGGAAGTGAGGTGTTGGAGAGGCAGGCCAGAGGATAGAACAACAGGGAGAAAAAAAGACTTGTCTAAGGTTAGGACCAATTTTGGGGTGAGGACACAAGTATATTCACTGGTTGCGAATAGCTAGCTATTTGGTTTGGAAATTAGAGGTTCCTTGGAGCTCTTCACTAAGAATCATTCATTAAAAATTATCGTCTCTTAAGATCACGCAGGTAGGCTTTTGAAAGCTGATGTTACCATTCTTTCGCACATGGTAACAGGACACAGTGATCTGTAATTCAAACTGTCTCATGCGCTCCAGTGTCTCCTTGTTTCACAAAATGTTAGGAGCCCAGTCCTATTCAGACACATTTAGGGTTGCTTTTCTCCTAAATTATTTTTTCAGTTGTATTTTCTCAAGAAACAAACTGCCGTGGAATAACTTTCTGGGCTGGACAAATGCCACTGCCTAACGTGTAACAATTTGAGCAAAACTTGCTGACCAGCTGCAGGGAGGACACAAAATTTTTACCTGTGTGCTGTGCAAGATATAAAACTCGGGTAGCCTATGAGGTAAAGGAGTCCTAGGCAAAGACACTTTATAAACCCTCTGTTACGTACATGGGAGCCAATACCGTATCTAACTGCTGCAGTCCATCTTCCTGCTTAGGAGGGGCCTCTTTTCCACTGGTCTGAGTATATATTCCTTCAGTTGCAAGGGTAGTGAAGGCCTTCAAAGATACTCCTTTTCCCTGCCTGTTGCTTTTTTGGAGAGTGGGAAAACAAGTATGTCTGATTTTTGAAAACAGCTTATTCTGAATGTCCGCCTGTGTTTTGCAGTAGTGTTTTTTGGAGTGAATCCTGAGCGTCTCAATTTTTATGAATGTGCATGTTCTTGGGAGATGATAGGCATTTACGGCACTCCTTCATTACTAAGTAACTAAGAATTTCTAGGCAGGTCTCTTCATGATTGCAACACAGTCTTGATTAGAGATACTATACTGAAAACAAAACCTAAAATGTTGTCACTGAAAGGCTTGGGTCACACCACCAAGTTAAGGGTGTTTTAGTGACACCCAGTTAAATAACTGTCTATACGTTGTAACCTGTTACAAGAGCAAGGGCGTCTGAATTAACTGTTGATGAAGGAGTTGACCTGTATTACCTTGCATTTACAGCAGGTTGTATTCACACATATGAGCAGTTAGTATGAGGTAAGTTGAAGTATGGTAAATCATTTGTGTGTCTAAATTCTAGAAACGGTTTTCAAAGTATGGGTTCACCAGTTACTTACTAAAACCAAAATGACTAAGTCATGTTTCATGCTGGTTTTGTTAGTATGTAATCACATCAAGTGAACTACAGCAATTTTAATACCAATTCATGAATTTTCAGTCCATTTTATGGCTTGTTATAGGTTTAGGGCTCTGTATTTGTTGGCATTTCAGTCTGTGAACCAGGATATTCTGTGAACATCTGACCCTCTCTGAAAGGATATGTACTTTAGACACACATGAGGTGGTCATGAAGAGCAACAGAAGAGGCAGCTTTCAGAAAGCAGAATGTCTGTACCATCTGTGGTCAGATCTTTTATGTCCAGGGTTATGCTGCTATTAATTTGAGCCCTCCCCTCTAAAGTGACTCAGATAAATTTCATGATTTTTTACCAAATTCTAATATTTAAGTCACAGTATACTATTGTATGCTTCTGCAGTAATTTCCTGAGGAATTGCTGGGGAGAACGTTAGGAGTTTGCCTTTGCCAAGCTTAAATTCTAGTTACATTACTTGAACCTTTATGAACATACAGTAAATATAGATGAATATCATCTGTTTACTATTCTCAATTTTGTCTTAAAAATCCAGACATAATCTAAATTTTTATTAACCCTGTCTAAATGTGCAAGCTGGGAATCAGTCCAGAAGCGAGCAGAGTAAGAAGTCTGCTCTGTGTTTGTGCAGTTCCTGTGTAACAATAGAAATACTGGGTATACGAGCCAGTATAAAAAAAATCTTAGTATTTGGGAGAAAAAAAAATCTAGAAATATCTAGTAAAAATATCGTATTTGTACAAACCTAGATAATGACCATGGTACCAAACTTACTTTTGTCAGTAATACGAATACAAAAAGTACTTGTAAATGCATTTACAGTTAAACAGTATTCGTTCACTCTAAATTATGTAAGATTAGACTAAATTCAGTGAAGAATATACCTAATTTAAACACATACTTAAACACTTGTTTTGGTGAATGAAAATGAACAAAAGCATGTCTAAGGGCTTTATAGCATTCTGGAGCCTTGCTGGTGAATTTATGAAGCACAGGTGAAGTGAAATGATAATATTTCCTGTTAGTGTAGAGAAACTAACTTTCCATTTTCATGAACATATTTCGATTTAAATTCACACAACATAATCTCAATCTTTTGTTCACTTCTTTAGAATTATATTACTAAATCTAAATAAGCAGAATTTTTTACATTGGCGTCCTTTTAAAATATTTTAGGGGAGACAGGTTCATGCATTGCCTGTTTTCAGTTTGGATTTCTGTGTGAGGTCCAAGTGGATTTCTCTATGTAAATCTAAAGATGTTTTTTCTGAGATGACCAAATGTATATTGCTAGTGGTTAAAAGAATAACCCAGCTTTTCTTCTAGGGGTTTTTTCATTCTTGGAGATGTAAGTAGGTTCTCTTGGATTATCGTTGGGCCTTAATTAAGTTTATTAGTAGCAGCTTATGATTTTTGTTTCATGTTGAGAAGTGTTACAAGGTTTGGAGACATATGTAGTTTGAGTACATTTGTTCTTCATATTTTCTTCCCAGCGGCTGTTCTTATTTCACCAAACTGTTACATTCCAGCAGTAGTTTATGAGTTTGCATGTTCAGTAGGCTTCTGGTCATGTAGCTGAAACCAGTGAGCTGGTGCAAGCTTCTGAATGTTCAGAATTTTATGTTGCGTTAGTGACAGAATTTTCACCTTTTATTTTATAGTCTGCATACTTGGCAACTAAGGTTAATCTCTGCTGATATCTGTAGTCCACAGACAGTATAGCCTGCAGTTCCTTTCATATTCATGGAGGTTTATATTATCAAATATTCTGGGCAAGTGATTTTTTCCCTTTGTTCTTTGTAAGAATTTACTTTTAAGCTTAATCGTTTTATAGAAACTTAATTTTTCTATTGCATATCAGTATTGGGTTTGGGTTTTTGTAGTGACTTTAGCTATATTTTTAATAATGCTCTATTGTTAATACATGAAGTTTTTTTCATCTTTCCTAAACTGTAAAATATGCAAACATTAGCAGAGTATTTTTTACTTTTTCATAAATGTTTTTATTCCTTGCAAGTATGATGTTGTGGCAGTCCAGCTTAATCTTTTTGCACAGTCATAGCTGCCCAACATATAACGCGATTATAAATGCAGAGTTCAATAGAAAATATTTATTACTTTTCTTTATAAAATAGCTTCTGAAGGTCATAGTAAAGTTAAGCCACATATGTGGGGATATATAATGGCAGATGTGAGAGACACAGAATCATCTTTCCACAAATGCAGTAGCAGTATCATAAAAATGTTGGATATATTTGAAACAGTCTCATCCTTTCTCTCTGTACTGTACATTCTCCTTGGTTTTGAAAGCTGCTTAAAGTAAGCTTTCTTGGGTTTCTCTATAGGGCTATTCAGATGTGCTTGGAGGAACAGTTCAAACAACTTTCAAATTGACAATAGTCTTGAAGTGGCAAATAGTCTTAAAGTGGCAAAGCAATCAGCATATCACAGGTTTTTAATATTCAGTAGTTTTACAGAGCATCTTCACCAGCACACTGCAGAGAAGTCAGCCGTACTGGAAATCTGCTTCATTATCTCTGGCTTGTGTTTGTTTGTTCTTTTTAACTAATATAATAGCTTTTCTGCAATGTCTAAGACCTAGTTGAACTTGTTGTTGAACCTGCTTAATATACAGGACAACATTACTATTTTCATTTTACCAGTGAGTTTCAGTCACAGAAATATCAAATGTTTTAATCAAGGAAACCCACATTAGCAGTGGAACCGTATCACCTGAGTCTTTCTGATGCTTTATATGCAGCCTGTAAAAGTGACAAGGGACGAATCAGCCTGAAGACAGTGCTAAAAGACTTTCTCCTTTTTGATATAGAAAAAAAACCCAATTGTGTTTTTTCCTCTTTTAAGAGAAGAAGGAATGAAAATTCTTAAATAACCCACCACCTGGTAGTTTGGTAATGAAATCTGAATAAAGTGGATGGAGAAAAGAGGAACAAGCTACAAATGGTCTTACTAAAGCCTAACAGCAGAGACTGAATTGATATGAAGATTTTGCAGAAAGGATATTTTTCCTAAGGATTCTGCAGTTCGACATGTAAGCTGAGGTTAAGAAGCTGTTGGTAATGGTGCTCTGAGACAGCTACACAGAGGCACAGAGCTCTTGGTATTTGTAAGGTCGACACCAAACTGGAATGGAGACAATTGGTTTAGCTTCATTTGATGGCTGCCCTTACTTTTTACGTGTTCCAGATATGTGGATTCTGATTTTTATGACAAAGCTCTTTATTCTGTAAACCATTTAGTAGTGAATGGTGAAGAATTATTCTTTCTTTTTCTTTTTTTTTTCCCCTATAAAATGATTATACAAAAAAAATTTCAGAACAATTTTCACCTTGCTTTAGGGCAACTGATTTTTTTTTTTTTTTTTTTTTATCTGCAGCCTTTTAGAGGAGGCCTCAGGAAACTTGTAACTGATTTCATGTGTCTGTATTGCTAATGTTACTTTTAATCTTTTTTTATGTAACTGTCTATACAGTTAGGTGTAGTTATGTAGCATGAAAACATCCTCGTGTCATGACAGGCTTCACCCTAGGGTGAAGTGTTTTTCTTTAAATAATAAAATATCATAACTCAGTTTATTTCATTATGTTTACGTATCTCATATTTTAGTCCCTTTTCTATCTAAGCCCATGTCCTTCGCAGTCTAGACAGTACTGTAGCTCTTAAAAAATGTCATCATCCTTTTCTGTGGATGCTAGCTCTTCTCCTTTTTCATTTATTTTCATTTTACTTTTTCATATTTTGAATACAAATGGGTCAACATCACTGTATTCTCAAAGACATTTTTCTTCTCTTTTTGTGTGTATGCATGTGTTGTAGATTCCCATAGCATAGGGGCTCACATCAATAAAATAACTTGATTAACGTCCTCTGTGATCCAGGTTCTGCAAAGATTTATGCGAAGTGGAACTGTGTGTGTACAAAACGCTAAGCCTGTAACTAAGCCTTGTAGGATTTTGCTTCAGATCTAGTTCTAAATATTTGCAGAACTGAGTCTTGAATTTGGCAGATACTACCTTTGAAGAAAAAAATTGTAATATGATTACTTCTCAAACACCTACACATAAGTGCTTTTACAAGTTTATGAAAACATATTGCTGAAAAATCTGGGGTCACCAAAAGTTTACATGTGTTTATTGTCCTATGAAACGTTCTGGGGGAAAAAAAAAAAGGGTTTGGGATTTTTCCAGTACTTAAAGTGTAGTTTGTGTTTTACTTTATTACCACCAAATAATGAAATCAGCTTTGCAGTCCTTCCTGTAGTTACTTCTGGAACAGAAGTGGTGCCATAGAGATACCAGTAAAATGTAATGTAATGCAATGTAAAGGATTTATTTGAAAAACTGTAAGGTAATCATTAACAGAGGAGTAAATTAGTTTTTAGCATATAGTGTAGAGGGTTTTTTTGTGCTGTTCTGCTTGAAAATGCCTATGATTATCTGCTTTGAGAGTACTTAAAAACTATATGAAATTTCCAGTCTTCTAGATAGACACTGCAGATGTCACACTGTTGATGCAATTGTAAATGCAAATTTAATAGTAATATTAACTTTTAATTTCATGCTAACATATCCATAATATAGGTACTGTATTATGTAAGATGTTGCATAGTGTTTTGGAATTTAACTAACAGTGTTTGGTTTTACTTTTAAACATCTCCGGGAAAGGTTTTGTGCACTTTTTTTATGCTATCAGCATGGATCTAAGCACAAAAATATTGTTCAAGGAGTTAATTCCCATTAACCCTTTCAACCACCAGATGTGTTTCTACCATATGTCATATTTGATGCCTGCGTGCCATGGTGATTTAACAGAAGTGCATTAAGTGTGGTATGAGAGTCCAGATTGCATGAATGTTCTCCTTGTGTATATATACTAATGTATAAGATACTCAAATTATCTAAATACGTTAGCAGCTTATTGTAGTTATATTTTTCAGCTTTTTGTTGCAACTGTTACGATTTTATTGATAATCTTAATTTTGCAGTTTAAATAGGCACCTGATATAGTTCTGAACTGTGGGAAAATATCATTCTAATGACCTGGCTTATTAAACATATAATAGTTTTTTTTATTCCATGCACCAATCCTCGAATGTTTGGAAGAAACTGTTTTCAAATATTTTGAGAAGACTTATTTTCTTACTTTGAAAAAATCCTGTTCTTATTGCAGCTGGTTTTAGAAGAAGCTTTCGTCTTAGCAGAAAAGATAAAAAAACAAACAAATCTATGTATGAGTGCAAGAAGAGCGATCAGTATGATACAGCAGATATTCCAACATATGAAGAAGTTGCAAAATATAGACGACAACCTAATGACAAATACAGGCTTGTAGTTTTGGTTGGTAAGTTGTTTTCTTTATTTTTGACCTGGTAAAACAGAGAACTACTGATTAGCACAATGCTTACCAGAAAATCATTTAGATTGGAAGGGGTGTCAGGAGGTCACCTGGTCTGGCCTCCCACTCAGCAGGATTAACACTGAATTCACAGCAGTTTGGTGATGACAACAACTTTGGGAACCTGTCTTTCCACCAGGTCTTCTCTTGCCTTCCCACCACACACCTCATTAAAGAAGTGGCCTTCATCTTCTCAACAGGTATCAGAAGGGTGTTGGTGGGTCCTCCTGAAGACATCTCTTCTCCAAGCTAGACAGCCCAATTCCCTCAGCCTCTCCTCACAGGTCATGTGCTTCACCTCCCAGCCATCTTGGAGGCCCTCCACTGGCTTTGCTCCAGTTCATCAACACCTTTCTTTTAGTACAGGGCCCATCGTGGACAGAGTATTCCTCACAGGGTCTAACGAGTGCTGAGTAAAGGGGAAGAATCATTTCCCCTCTTTCTACAGGCTGGGCTCTTGCTGATACATCCCAGTCTTCTGTTAGCCTTCGTTGCTGCCATGTGGACTCATGCTTAGCTCACTGCCCACCTGGACGCCCAGGTCCTTTTCATCCAGGCTGCTCCCCAGCCAGTCAGTCTCTGGCCTGTACTGCTGTGGGACTTAAGTCTATCCCAGATGCAAGACTTTGTCCTTATCAAATTTCACAAAGTTCTACCAGCCCATGCCTGTAGCATTATCAAGGTCCCTCTGAATTGAAGCCCTGCCCTTGAGCAAGTCACTTGCATCACCCATTTTGGCATCTAGAAACTTGATGAGGGCCCATTCTCTGTCTTCCTCCAGGTTCTTGATACAGTTATGAAACAGAGTATGTCCCAGGGTAGAGTATGTCCCCGAGGAACTTCACTTGTAATGAGTCACCCAGTAGAGTACAGACCAATAACCCCTTCCCTTTGAACATGATCATCCATCCAGTTTTTCATGTATCTAGTAGTCCACCCATCTAGACCGGATGTCCCAACTTGCATATAAGGATGCTTTCGGAGACCATGTTTAAAGCATTGCTAAGAGGAGATGACATTCAAATATAGTAACCAAACATGGTTACTAGTCTGCACCTGGCAGCTGAGCTGTACTAAAACTCAAAAGAATTAGGTCAGTGTTCTGCTCTTAGAGATCAATCTAAGAAAAAAAGAACAGAATAAATACCTGTGGTCAGCCAAGACAGACTATATAAGTGGAAAGAAACAAAACCATCTATTGTGTTAGAATAAGTAAATAGAGAAGTAGAGAGAAAGGTGGATGAGAGGTTGACTTCTGTAGACCAAGAACGGATGTAAACATAGCTGCAGAAGACTCAAGATGTCATCCTTAGTCAGCTTTCTGTTCTGTAATCTGTCACTGCCATGGGTTCCCCACAGCATTTATTATCTAACCAAAATGCATTGCTTCAGTCTCCTAAAAAAAGAGAAAGTACATGATCTTAAATGTTTCAAAGGTAACTATTGGAGTACCAATGAGTAATGTCTCATTGCTTATTGTTTCTTTTGCAGTAGCACATAGGTTGATGCTTCATTAGTAAAGTTTCCTCCATTCTGAAAGCAGCAGAGCAGAGAAACATGACCCTCTATCAGGGACTGTTATGAACTGTTGAGTAGCTGTGTTTTTATATCGCTCATATCCAAGGGAACATTAAATTTAGTTTTTAATAAACAGTTTTGTCACTCTCCAGCACTAAAATTCAGCCACCTACTAGTGTGATCACTGTGAGATTGTGGGCTATATACAACAAGTAATAACATGGTTGAGTTGATTTTACACTTACATCAACAGAGTGCAGTGCAAAAGTGCGATAAGTAGACTTTTTATAACAAATTGCATATGTCTGATCTAAGGAATACCTAGAGATTTCATTTGATTTTTATTGTAATAAATCAAATGAAGAAAGTGTGCTTTTTCAGTAACAAAAGCAGTTCAGAAACTTATTGCAGACTTCAGTAATTCTAATGTTTTTCTCTGGATATTAAGAGCAGCTTAAGTCTGGCCAATACCATAAAAATGTCTTGGGCAAAATGTGGAAAAACTAGCAGAGCTAAGCAATGCAGGTATAGTCGAAGCGAACACATTTTAAAAGCTTTTTGTGTGCCAGTAGCAGCATTCAATATAATCCATCAAATATAATTTGGGTATTAGTATCAGGAAACAAAGGGACAGATAATTAATTTATAGCTGTAATTGGTGGGGGCATTAAATGTCTGTTGTGTTTTGCTAGGCCTAAACGTATAATTTACTGTTGGAAGGTTTTTTTAGGTTTTGTTTTACCCTTTTTTAAGGGGAAGGAGTTTGACAACTTTGAAGTGGAAATTTCTTTTGGCTTCGTTTTAAATTGGTCTGGTCTAATTTACAGAATGCAAATTGCACACACAGTAATTTTTAGCACCCTGTAGTGTGATATATACTAGTCTCCAGTTCAGCTAGATATATTAGTTTGTCAAGATTTTACCTTGTCTGCAATTGTAGGTTCATGAATAAAGTCCTGCGTATCCTTGCGGCTAAAATAACACATCATCTGAAACAGTAATGATACAGATGCTTCTGCTGTGCTTTTAGTATTTATGACTGTGATGAGTCTGCTAAAAACAAAATTATGCAATATCATGTCACCAGTCTTCTGGTAACTTACTGTTCCCAGGCTGCCAACAAATCCTTGAAGTCTTCCTTCAGAAATATTGCCTGCATCCTAAGCATGATACCTTGCAGCCCTATCAGGCAAAGGCAGAATATTTTAATATGAAACGTATTATTTAGACACTAGAATTTTCATTTACATTAACAAGGAATAAGTCCTGCTCACAAAGGCTTCTGCTTCAGTAATTGTGAGGGCCAGACTAGCAGAGATTTTATTTCCTAAGAGTGAAGTGGATGAGCCACATACTATAACTTTACACAGTGTAGTATCAGCTAAGTCAGAGCTTTGTGAAGGGGCAGTGCTAGGATAAAGCAAGGTCAGCAGTAACAAACCATGAGCGTGTCCCCCAGAATGCATGCAGTTATGTGCATGCAGTGTTCTCCCCAGAGGCATGCAAAGCCTTTCAGATGCTGTGGTCACCCATGGTGATGCATCTGTCCTAAGTGGGCAGTGGTGGAAGCAATGACCAGAGGTGTGTAACCACAAAGGAGCCATTATTATTGGTGTGTGAGATAATCAGAAAAGGCTCTCTGTCTCTGAATTAGGCTGTCGGTACACCCCACAATGGTGTCCTTCTGGTCATCAGTGCAAAGAAAAGGAATCTGGAACTGGAAAAGTTCTCTACTGTAATATTGCTTACATTTTTTAAATATCCATCACCTCTGGTTTTATCGTGGAGGAGGTATGTGGAGACCAGGTCTGTCTCAGAGCAAGGGAGGATGAAATGGAAGTGGCTTTTAGTTTTCTACATCTCCTGACTTACCTTTGATGTTCAGTAGTGGCTTGCAGAGACTTAATAGATCTACAGCAGTAGTGCAGGAAAATGGCCGACCATGGCCATGCTACTTCAAGTAAACCATCTGGACAATGACAAGAGAGACCTAGAATTGCTATCTTCATTAAACCTTCCTGGTTGAAGGCATGGATAGGTCAGCATGGCTCAGGAATGAACACATAGGATGCAACATATTGACTAGCCTTGCCCATGAGAACAGCAGTATAAAATCACTGATCTGCTTCAATGAACAGCAGATCTAGAAGTACACTCCCCCTGCTAGTTGTAATTTACTGTAACACAAAAAAATGAGGTTCTGCTTTCCACCAGGTATCTCATTGAGCTACAGCTGGACATGCAGTCATTGCATTACAGTGGTCAGCTGTACTAGAGAAGGAATAACTGAGCCACAGAACCTGGGTCCAGGTGTGTTTTCTACAGGGTCTTTATGATCCCAGCAGGGATGTTGTCACCTAACTCCCAAAATCTTTTCTGAAAGACCACTTTCTGTTGGTTTGTTTTTGGTTTTTTTCTTTCAAATAGACTTCTAGGAGGTCAGGATGTATCTATGGGTGAAGAATGGCTGGTTGGGTTAACCCTCCTGAGATCTGAACTTACATCAAACAATTTTTTCAGTTTTCTTCAGACATGTCTGAATGGTACAAAACTTAATGCAAGTTTTAAGGATTGGTGGTTTAATTCTGAAAGTGTCCCTCAATACAGAAAGGTAGGCACTACAGCCCATTTGTGCAGGATTCGACCACTCAACATGCAACTGCAAGCAACATAAATGCTCCTTTAAAAAAATAAACAAAATATCTCTAAATCTGTCGCCATAACTCTAAATATTGCTGCCTGGGGTGACTTATAGTAAACCAAAACTATGCTACAGTCATGGATCCCGCATGCCTGGCATTTTACTATAAGAATCTGGATTGCCCTTTCCAATCCTGATGCTTTATTCTCTTCTCGAGTTCAAATCGTGTTCAGATTCATGATTATTAGAAACGGTCATCTTTCTCTGTTGCATCAAAATAAAAAGAATATTCAGAATGGAAGTGTGCATTACACTCGGGAGATATAGTGTAAAAATCAGCATAATGGATGGCATTACTAATTAGGAATCAGCCTTCAGCATCCATATGCTACAGTTACGAGAACTCTGTGAAAACAGCACTGAAAAAGAAGAATCTACACCTTCCAGTAGTTAAATTTAAAGATGATTTTTAAATGGTAATCTGGAAGGGGAGACAGAGTAATAGTGAGGTTGTGGTCTGGAAACAGATTTGATCTAAATTTCCAAAGCATCTGTTGCAGGAAGCGAAGCCTGGATTCTTTATATATAAATAGAGCTAAAAGCATATTGTTGATTTGACAGTGTGTAGACAGAGGAAATAATATTTGTGTAGATTTGATGGGGAAAATCTTTTGCTTGAAAGGAATACAATGCTTTTTTTTTTTTACTTGAATTCCATTTGTTTCATTCAGCTTTGCTATGACATATCGAGAATTTTAATTACGTGTCCTATAAAAATCCATATTTGCGTTAAATAGCTATACTATTAAAAAAGGAAAAATGTTTTTTCAAAAAATAAGAACAAAAGTAATGCCATTATCTACATGACACATTGCTTTCCTCTGCAGACATGCACCAGTAGAGGCTGCTGTACACCATATTAAATAAACATTTATACATACTGATAGATTAATTTACAGGCAGGTCAGAGATGGAACTTGAAATGTAGTTGTGTGTTTAACTTACGTAAACATATAAAAATTATAAATGCAGAAACCCTAAGATTTTACAGAGGGACCATAGTCTGGGGATAGTAGCAAAGTAGCAAGCATTTGCTTTTCATCAGTATGTGTTTCTAACTTCAGACAGGGCGGATAGTCATTTTTACAAATAGCACCTGAAGGTGCTGAAGCATCAATCTTTGCTTTTTGATACCAGGCTGTCCCTTGTAATTAACCAACATACCACTATTTCATTAAAATGTTTATTACGTTTTGTATTTGTGATGTCTAAATTGTCTCTGTTAAAAAGCACTCCATGCATAAATGTATCACTTTTACTAGAAGAGCAGGAATTGTCCTTAAAACCACATGTATTATCCTTGTATTATTTGGGATATGGTTTCAATGACTCACTCTCCCCTGCGTTCTGCTGTTGACCTGGCTCTGCAGAAATGAATCCACGGCGCTGTCGGAAATGCCTGCGCACGCAGAGCTGAGCTCCCTCCACATGCACGACCCCATGGCCCCACCACCCCAGGGGCCAGGCAGGCTGGAGCCCTGCGCGATGGGCTCCTGGGGGCCGCAGCGATTGCCCACGGAGCCTCTGAGGCCTCACAGGACAGAGTGCCCTCGCTGATACCTAAAGCACCACTGGCAAACGGCTGAGAGTTAGGGACGATCTGAAAAACAAGAGGAACATCTGCTCAGTAGCTTCTAGGACAGCAGTACTCAAATGGAGACAGGTCAAAAAAATTTGTGCAGTCTTTGTTTCTTCCTGCCATCCTCTTTCCAAGAGTGGTCTCTCTTTGGCAGCCGTGTGAAGAAGGAAACATTTGCTTTGGACCAGTTCAGACAGCAGGCAGGAGATGAGCATAGTTTAAAAGAAAATCAACAACAAAAAAAGAAACCCAGACATCCCAAACGGGTTGTGACCTGGGGAGTGCTGCCCTTCCTTCCCCTCCCTGTGTGATGCCACCCTGGCCCAGTCAAAAGGTGGATGGTGACAGCTAGAGCCAGCCGGAGGCCAGGCAGCATTCCTACCTGCCGCTGGGGCTGGAAGGAGCAGCGCTCCCAGGGTGTGGGGAGAAGGTGGGAGCAATGCTCCTCAGGGGAGGCTGGTGCAGACAAGGGATGCCGCAGCTGGAGGGAAAGTGAGGAAAAGGCCACGATGACACATGGGGTGCAGAGGCTTTGGGGGGGCTTTGTGCATGCCAGCCGGGGCCCTCTAGTCTGTGAGCTGGGGATATTCTGGCCAAATGAATAGCCAAACCAGTTTTTGTGCTGGAAAGCTGCAGGTGAGGGTGCAGGGGTCTGTAGGAGGGCTGAGGATGGAGATAGGCCTGTATTGTGGGTAGCTGCTGTAGAAAAGAAAGTTAGCTTTGCTGTCAACTTTTTCGCTGATTTTTTCCTCGGTAGTCAAGTCAGAGCAGAGTAACTGCCAACTACATCCCCTGAAATTTGTCAGTGCTGTATATTCTAGGAGAGGCTAGAACCACGGGCGTTTCCAAATGACTCTGATTAAAAGCCAATATATAGCGTAGCTATATGGTACGTCGTCTTACCTCGGAGAGTACTTATACCTGAAGACTAGAGAGAACTGGCTGTTGGGAAACAGCACGATTTTTTTCTTTCAGGTCCTGTGGGGGTTGGACTGAATGAACTTAAACGGAAATTGCTGATCAGTGACACCCAGCATTACGGGGTAACAGTGCCACGTAAGTAAAAACACACTTCTATTGTCCTAATGCTATGCTTACATTATTATCTTTTACTATTGCATTACCTTAAGGCACTTTCAAATTTGGGTCTCTAAATGCATGCTTGGCATCCAAATTACTTTTTTAATTTTTAAAAGTGCTGCTGCAGTTGTATTTTAAATAGCATTGATTAAACTGATAGGACGTTTTGGCTCAGAGGCATTGCAGTAGACTTTTAGTACAAGTTTAACATGATTGATGTCAGCGAGGTTTAGTAAATGAAACTCAGCTGAAGAACACCCTGGATTTGGCTGTAAAGCACTGAAACGTACTCTGTTACCAATGCTTGCTTGCAGCAAAATGGCCTTTATATGTTAGACAGCCTGAAAAATTAAGACTGATGATAAGCAGTTTAATCCTGTGAATAAATTAATTAAATCCCTTTGATTACCTTTAGAAAAGTTGATTTGGGGATTTTCTTCCTCTTTCCCCCTGTCTGACCAAGTAGGGTAACTTGTATAACATTGAATAACATTGTTCTATATTAACTTCTACGAGACTTTACTGGGTTTTCTTTAATGTGGAGAACTTGACAGTTTTAGTGAGACTTTCATTCCCTGGTTTACTTTCTACTTGTACCTGTGCCTCCTATTGGGATCATTACAAAAAATATGGGTCCAGCATTCTGAATGTCACAAGTTTTTGCAAATACAGGTATTCTATAAAGTATATATATGAATGAATTTGCTAGGTAGGAAAATGAATATATTTGGTTTTGGCAAGTCATTTCATTTGCACATATTTGCTTCAGCTGAGTATTGAAAACAACAACAAGAAAAGCCAGATGTTCCCAAATATTTAACACATTGAAGCATATGCAATCATTTGCCCAAAAATATTTCTTTAAAAATTGCCAGTATTCATCAAGCTGCCTTCTCTCTTTTCTCTTCCAAATTTGTGGTTATAATTTAAAACAAACACGTAAAGAAATCCTTCTCCCTGAAATTCAGTAAGTCAGGACTTGGAGGGAGAACTGGGGCTCTAGTCTTGGAAATGTTTCTCTTTGTGTCAACCTCAGAAGAGCGTGCCATCAAATGGCATTTGGGACTGCGTTTCTGCAAGCAGGTTGTGTATGTTCCTATGCGACAGAGAATGCATGATGCTGTAACATACAACTGGTGTTAAACGGGACTTTTGAATGGGTTCATTATTCGTAAGTGGCAACCCCACAAGTAAGTTTCATTTATAAGCAAAACCTTGTTGTACTTGAAAGTAAGAATTGCAAATGCTACATGGCTACTGAAAGAAAGAGGAATTGGGTTTTGATCACCAGAAAAAGAAAAGCAGTAAAACATAAAATTCACACCCTGTTTTTTTATTATCATGCTTCACATACCATAGCTGCAAGTGTTGTTAATGAACGTAACATTTTATAAATCAGGTTGGTGAGCTTTGTTTCCCTTTATGGTCTTGTATGCTAATAAGTTTAACAAGTGGCAAGGCTGGGGTAATTGTTACGGACTGCTGCTCCTTTTATTACTCAGCTGTCCTCATTTTATTGGATTTTTCCACTAGTTAATAAAAATGATCATCTGATACTTATCCAGTAAGTTTTTTCCTGCTTTTCCTGCATGCTTTTAAACTCAATCCTGTCATGTGCTTGAGTGCCGCCTACCAGATCCAGAGCAGCCTTATGTCTGTCAGAAGTGAGGGAACCGCTACACTTAGTATTGCACAAGGGTTGTGTGCTTTTCAGTGTTTCCTGAACTGGTTTGCATTATATTGTTTTGTGCATCTTTTCCTTTTTTTTTCATTTAATGAAACTGCAGACACTACCCGACCAAGGAGAAGCCAAGAAAGTGATGGTGTCGAATACATTTTCATTTCCAAGCACTTGTTTGAGACAGACGTACAGAACAACAAGTACGTTGAAGAGATTTTAACCAGAATTGCAGTTAAAACAATGGCTTTATTATAAAATGGAGCTGGTTATAATTTTAGATAATAAGTCAAAGTGGGTATAAGTTGCAGTGATTTGAAGATGTGTTAAAATTACGTTTTGATATATAAGCAGTTCAAAGCAGCTGGCAAAAACACAGAGCAAAAAAGTCGTATGTGCAAACACGAATGTTTCTAAGCTTCCAAGTAGTTTCAGTACTTCAGCTCATCAAGACGACACTGAAATGGTAGGTGTTCAGGACGGGGGAGCACTCCTTTGACAGGACATCGTCTGCCGTAGCAATAAAGCATTGCAGCTCGGGGGGGGGGGCCTGGAAGTGCTGCAAACGTGCCTGAGTCAATGTTTGTGTAGTTCTGCTCTCTTTCAGGCCAGGCACTTCCTCTGCTTTCAAATTTAGAGATCTACAGTGAAGCCCCTGCCTGTAAACCCGCCAGAAATTAAACTAAAATGAAGACAATGGTAGCATCGTGCTCTCCAGCAGCCTGTAAAATATTGTAGCTTGAAATTCTGCCCCAGTGTTTCAGAGGGCAAAAGTGTATTAGACACAAAGCTGTGGGTTTTATTGAAACTTCAAACTGTGCTTTGCTTTTTTGGCAAATAGCGCTTGTATTTTATAGCACATAACCAGCCGCCTTGGTTCCATTAGCACCATCGTCGCTCCTCCTCCTCTTCTGAGACAGAGAATTTGGATATTCTGTAGTGTGCAATGAAATTTCAGTAGTTTCTATTGTTTAGCTTATCCACTGTTTTATTGCATTGCATTAGTTCAGAAAAAGAGGTGATGGAAAACATTAGTGGGCTTTTGGACTACAGTACTTTTTTCTCTTTAACTGTAATACAAGCAGGTGTTACTGATTTGAAAGTGGTAAAGTCGAAGATTTCTTAAAATTGACATGCTGAAGTACTTGACAGCATTTCCTTTATAAAACATGGTAAAACTCTCATGTAAAGTAAAATATTTTTGCTCCTGAATTAGATCTCATAAACCAAACTGATAAGGTTTTTTTCTGGAGAAAATGGCAATTATTCCAGTTGTTTTCACCTTCTGCCACAGGTTTATCGAGTATGGCGAGTATAAGAACAACTACTATGGTACGAGCTTAGATTCTGTTCGATCCGTTCTAGCGAAAAACAAAGTTTGTTTGTTGGATGTGCAGCCTCATGTAAGTAAGCACGTCTTTTGGACTCTTGTAGTTCCCTACATTGCATAGTGGGATTCCAGGAAAAAAAATTGTTTCTAAAAAGGTATATTTTATTCCACGCTGAATGACTGTTGAGTGGGCTTGCTGGGTACCTTTATCACAGCAAGACTCTCTGAAAGGAGGAGAGGAAGGAAGCTTCAATACATATTGGCAAGTATTCAGCTCAGTAATTAACTGAATTGTAAGCCTGCAGCATAATACCAAAGGTTTAATTACAAAATGCTGCTATATTTTCATTCATCTTTCTGCTGGTTTGGGTTAGAGGTTCTCTCTGAAACTTCAGTTTCAGAATGGCTTTGAGCTGCCACCCAGTCCAGCAACTCTCTCTCACAGGTTCAGCTGGACCGTTTGTGCAAAGGGTTTCCATGCAGGGTGGACACGAGTCAAGGAACGCACTAAATGTGATGTTGGCTGGATAATGGCTAAGAACATTCCTCTCTAAATCATTTGTTCTTGCATTGACCTTGTCTTTCAACCCCACTGAACAGCTCCACTGGGAGTTTTTATGCTACTAATAACCACAATGCTTCCAGGAGCTGGACTGGTTTGTTTAAATCCAGCCAAAGTATTTCTTCTCCAAGGGTGGCCAGCCTGTGACTTCTGAACCCCGGCAGCTTCCGAACAGTTCCCGGGGCAGTTTCAGACGCAGGGCAGTGCCACAGGAGCAGGGCAGGGGGGCTGCGCTGCCAGAGGAGCATCCAGGGAAGCCAGACCCCGCGCCAGGGCAGGAGGGGAGCTGGGCAGGGGCTCCTGGGGCTGATACTGCCAGGCTGCTCTGCGAGACCATTCCGTGTCCAGCACGGCCCTGTTTTTTCCAGTGAAGCACTAAATTCTCCCGGGGACCCAGGCTTGTGAACTGTTCTGGGATCCCGCTCTCCAACACAGCATTTTCCTGTGGGCCCTGGCAGTGTGAAAAAGACAGAAAGCTGCTGGCCGTCCCATCCCTGCTTCGCCCTGTGTGCAGTCTGAATTGTAGACCTGTCTCTAACTCCATACGTAGCATCACTCGACTCGCTCAGGAAGAGTGAACAGTTATATAGCGGACACACAGTATGGAAGAAAACAAATCATTGACCTGTTGTGACCGAGTGTCACAGATACCTTTTCCTGCTACTTTTCATGGGTACAGAAAGTATTATTCCTGCTGAAATGTGTTGAACTTTTCCTTCCCTCCATCCTCCCGCTGCCAGTGGCACTGCAGTGCACAGCCCAGCCTTCGCTGGCCTGAGGGGGTTTACCAGCAGCCCCTGTGGAAATGGAGGAGTTTTCTTACTGTTCACACGAATTACATTAATCAATGCCAGTCACCAGGGTGGGATGGCAGTAAATGAAAAATAGCCTTCTAGAAGTGCTTTATGGGTTTATTTTGGTTAGAGGAGAGTTTCTTTTATTCCGGTAAATTCTATTGTGCGAAATAAACCAATTAATTAAAACCTTTCCTCTTCCCAGACAGTGAAACACTTACGGACATATGAATTTAAACCATTTGTTATATTTATAAAGCCTCCATCACTTGACCGTTTGAGAGAGACCAGAAAAAATGCCAAGATTATTTCAAGTAAAGATGATAAAGGAACCGCAAAACCCTTTACAGTAAGTATATTTAGATATGGTAAAACATGAGAACTTGTTAAGAGTTTTGTTGTAGTGGTTTATCTCGAAAATAACGGTGATCACTGGATCTCATCGACAGTACTTGTCAGGGCTTACACATGGTATCTTGTTGTTTCCCAACATCTCGCACATCTCAAATTTACCGTGGCGTTTCCATTGTTTGATATGCTCATGGGTATTTACGTTTCCGTGCTCCACTGATTTTATGTCATTGAAGAACCCCAACAACACAAGTATATTTTTATGAGAAATAACGCTGTGGATTTCCTTTAAAAAATTTGTATCTGGGCTTAGATGTTCAAGTATAAGATTTTCCTTGTTTTATCAAGTGTATTATTGGGTCTAAATGTAGAGGAAAGCTCAAATATAAAGCATCAATTAAAAAAGTAAATGCTACTTTAATAAAAAGCCCGTATTTGTGGATAAGAGAAACAATTTTTTTAAATGGTGTAGGGAAATTAACACCGTAAGAAAGAAGGAGAAAAATCTAAGCAAGTAACAAATGCTGCTTTTTGTCAATAATCAGAAAAAAATATTAGTCAGATTACCCAACAGTAACTTATTTACTTCATTGAAATATAATGAAATCACATTTTAATTGAAGCTAAAGCAAATCTGATCATCGTTAGATTTTCTGTCTACATTTATGGTGTGTATCATTTTCCCTCATTCAGATGTTATTTAGGATTTTTTAGATATTGTTGCAAACTGAGTCACAGATACAGTCACAGATGGTATGTGTGTAGAATATGCATTTGAAATAGTTTGGAAATAATGCGCTCTAAGAATATGTTCTATGGTATAGGAAATGTAAGAGGAGTTAATTCTTAAGAGCAACCTTCAGGACATTACTTAGGACGGGTTTAATCTCTCAGAGTTATGTAAACAATTAAATTCCTAGGGTTTGTTCCCTCCCCAAACATGAAGAGAAATCCACTGAGCCAGGTCGAACCAGGCATAGGAAGACAGCTTCTACCAAGCTCTTAAAAGAATAAGGGCTGCACTGTAATATATCATATGCTAATAGTAAGCTGAGACTTAAGTAATGAAACTTTAAACGTATCATCAAAGTAAACAGCTAGAAACATTTTCCACTGGTACTGCTAACAGAAAATGTCTCTGTAATTACCCTGCAGTGACTAATTGTGTCACTGCAAGGGGAGAGATGAAAGAATTGCCTGTTGAGCAAAGTCTACTCATGAGAATGCTCTCTGAGATCACTTGTAATGGTAATTTCTATGTTTTTTTAATTAAAATTACAGTTTCCATCTCCCGATGAGATGAGAAACAAGCGAGTAGCTTTGCGTTTACACAGAATGAGTTATGTGATGTTGCTATGGACTGACTATGCTTTGCACTGATCTTACTAGGAAGAAGATTTTCAAGAAATGATTAAATCTGCCCACGTGATGGAGAGCCAGTACGGCCACCTTTTCGATAAGGTGATAGTCAATGATGACCTCGCTACCGCTTACAGCGAGCTTAAAACAACTTTTGACAGGTTGGAGACCGAGACCTTCTGGGTTCCTGTCAGCTGGCTACATTCATAATAACGTCTTCAATAGCCGAAACATCTGCTGTTGTCTCAGCATCTAAATACGGGGCATGGTTAGGCATTACTCGATGGCCGTTTTCTTGGTAGGAGGGCTTTCTAACTCTACCTGAGCGGCAGGTACACTCTTCACGCACTTGGAACTGGTCTTGTTCTCCTGAGTCTTCAATCCTCCTGCCCACAATTTTGAGGCAGAACAGTCAGATTAAACCGAAGTCTTACTATGCTCCATAAAGTGAGCTAATACTAGTGTAACAAAACTGCCAAACGCCTCTTTATCATCAGCTGTGTATTTCCAAGGTAAGATTTTTTTTAACGGAGAGTTTGCAGAAGACATTAATTAGTACTGGAGATCAGCACCTTGATGGTTTTAAGCATAACTGTTCCCATAAAGAGCACATCAGCACTTGGAAGTTATTACCCCTTAAGTGAACTGAAACAGGCAAAAGTGACCAACATTTTTATGAGGAAGACATCGTAGTTTTAATTACGTATCCAGATAAGTGTTTTTACTTTTCTAGACGTGAACCTTGTCTTATATGTACAGAGTGATTTTAGTATTCCTTTGCACTTACATAGTCATGGAAAGAAATGTATTCAGTGGCTTAATTGTGAAATACTCTGCTGTGAGCATGCATGGATTGAAAATATTTTCACGCATGCTTTGTGGCACAACAAAGAAAACTCACGGGAATATTTATTTAAATAGGGAAAAGTGTGAGTTACTATGTATATAACTTCAAAGTCTTTGGGATTAATCTTCTGTAAAATCAGTGGCAAAGTGATATGAATAGCAACAAAGTAGAGAGTACCTTTTTTTTTGTTCCTTTAAATTGATTTCGGACATTTTTGGCATCCTTTACAACAATTTTCCCATCAGAAATTTTCAAACAATTAGTGAGGAAACCTTGGAGATCTGGGAAGCAGTTGCAAGAGATTAATTCGTTTTATTGTTTAGTGTGTAGTGATACTTCTTAGTAGTGTAACAGATATTTTGTCTCCACTCAAAAATAAATTAATGCTGTAGACTTCACTGTCAACAATATCCTTGTCACTGGTCAGAGACAGTTGGAAACCTCATTTTAAAATTTGATGTGGCAGTGTAAGCAAATGTATATTAGATGATGTATTTTTAATATAGATAATTTGGTATTTTTCTTTATTTACTACTGATATGCAGGAAATGAGTACAGCTGTAAAGACCAAGTAACACCTGCGTGTTGTGTTGTGAATATGTCTTGTAAGTACAGAATGTGTATAGGAACTTGCTGACTTCAGATCATCACATCTGTGGCATTCAAACAGGAAACCCTTATTTCATGTTAATCTGTAAAGAGAATATAGCTGTCTTGTTTAAAGAAAAAAGAATTTAGTGAAACTTTATATATTTATGAAAGGGTTGAAAAGGGATGTTAAGTTTTTAGATTTCTTGTCAATGTGATCATTTACTAAAGAGATTACGAAGTCTGTAATTTGAAACGCTGTCTCTGTAAATGGAGCTCAACATTCCATGTAAATATTTTATTTTAGTTCATACGCGGATAAAGCCATCAGATTTTGCCGTTTTATTCTAAATGCGTATTTAATGTGTGGGTCATTGCGTTTGACTTAGAGTCGTATAAAATAAATGAAATGCAAGCAACAACAGCGAAATCCCTAGGAGTCTGGAAATGTTTATGCAAGAGTTACAGATGTACTGAATCCCAGTACGGATACACGCTCTGCCTGAATAGCTGTAATGTAACTTTTGCCAAATTTCACCATTTTCCTGGTGGACTTAAACTTTTTTGTACCATAAATCAAAATCTGTTGATTAAATTAATTGCATGGAGATTATGTGAGTTGGGAAAATGTTTTCTATTTTTTTTAATTACTGAAAATCAAACTATTTTTCAGGGGATCTGGAATTCAGCGGGTCTGTTTGCCTTTGCCTGCGAGACGCCGAGTGCCCTCGCCATCTCTTGCAACCAACCCAAACTGAGAGGGCACTCGGCCTCTCTCAGGATCTGGCCGTTTCCAGCAAGAGGGGCTTTAGTCCTTACTGGAACACTCTTAACGCTGCTTCTAACCTGGGCTCTCTCAGAACGTTAGTGTACAATAACGCTCACGTAAGGGACCTGCTTTTCTCTTTAAGAAATAGATGCTAGAATAATCTGCAAACTCCCTGGTAGAAACAGTTCTGGCTGTCCTGCAGGCTGTTTTTCTTGTCCTTTTGAAATTAATTTAATTCCCATGCCTGGGTCGGTGTGGTCTACGAGGACCTTCTGCACCAGGGCTGCTGCGCTGGGCAGCAGTACGCAGCACGGTGCTTTGCTGCGTTCACAGAGACGCTGACCCTCGGATCCTCGGCACAGCCCTGGCAGCAGTCTCCTAGAGGGATGGCTGCCTGCCCCGTCTCCAAGCCAGGAGCTAATTCCTGAATTGTAACACCTGCAAAAGAAAGGGAATCACAAAAACATAAATCCAACCAACAGAGGAAAATGTGCACAGAGTCTTTCAGGAGTGAGAAATAGTTTTAATTAAATTACTGGATTGCTCTTGAAAATGAACATTATTGCAGTGTTACCCTCAAAAAAACCCAAAATCAAAGCCACTGGCTTCCATGAAGCAGGCAGAGATGATAGCAGGGCACGGCAGAAAAAATGTCTTAGCCCAAGAGTTTCAACAGGACAGGAGCCTGCTTATCGTGGTGGATGCTGAGCCCGTGTGCTGAATTGTTCTGGGGTACCGAGGGGGGGGGGGGGTGTTGTTCCTTTGACTCCTGAGAATTTGGGAACGAAGACGACTAAACATGTTTCCAATATTCCACATATTCAGGTTGTGCTGTGTGGGTTTTTAGAGAACTGTATGTTTTGACAGTCAAGTCCAGATGTTTTTATTGTGTTTTAGCTGTTTGCCATAGTCAAACAAATGGTAGTATTTTTTAATATTGTACCAAGTTCTATACTTGAATTTGCCATCAGGTCCTTGGCTGACGTCTTACCTGAAATCTGGTCTTACCTTCTTATGCAAAACAATAAATTATTGATATATCACTGAAGGTGTTTTTTTCTTTATTGTAAATTGCACCATAACATATAGGCTCAATGACTTTAAAAGGTAAAATGCCTAAGTAGTAAGTTATTTCATAGGTCTCTCTATTAACTGTAAGGCTCCAATTCTCTTTAAATGGAAAAACAAAGCAACCTAGAACAAGGGCTAAAATTCTTAATTTTTCATTTTTGTTGCCAAATTCTCCTTCAAAATAAATGCTTACCCTTTCCTGCAGCCCACCCCAAAATAAACCATTTTCTTTCTGAGAGGGAAAGCTTAAGTCAGCGGGTCAAACAGAGACATCAGCTCGCCTGGGCTTGCGGAGTGCTTGGAGTGTTGTCTGAGGCATCGACGCCGAGCGTTCGTCGGTCACGCGTGCTCCCAGGCCACTCAGCTCCCATGGGAGGTGGTGGTCCTCTGGAGGATTCAAAGAAGGTAATGCTTAAACTAAGTTACTTTTTGCATTGTGTTATATCTTTTCCAGAAAAAAAGCCGAACACGTACTAGGATTAGAGAGAAGACTTTCAAGCCCCTTCTGTTTTGTTTCAGCGCAGTATTCTGCATTTCCCACATGCACTTAGGTTCAGGTTTCTACTGTGCGTGGAGAATTTTTTCCTCGGTAAAGCTCGCGTTTAGTTTTTGTGAGATTGTTTCAAAGGATGAACAGTTTCTTTGGAGATTTGGTCAAAGTTATAATCTGAGTCTATTTTTGCTACGGCTGTATCTACCGTCATTTCCCCACAGGATTAAGAGTTTTCTGTGTATCAGTGCTTAAAATCATTTGTACTTGCAATTTGCCTGAGATCCTTTTGTTCTCAAAGTCATTAAGTATTTATCATATATTACCATGATTAATGTATGATACCAAGCATTCAACAGAAAATGTCTGAGCACAAAATTAAAGGAACACGGTGGGTGTGTTTGTTTTTTAAGCTTTCTGGTGCTACATAATGGTTAAAGGTTTCAGCAGAAACACGAAAACATTTGGAAACAGTTAAAGTCTGGTCTTAAATTTTGTCTTATGTTAAATGACAGTACAAATGAGAGAATTTGGAGTTCTAGACAGCTGGAGACTTTTTCCCTCTCGGTATCTGTGTCTGAAATACAAGTTGGATATTTGGAAGACTGTATGGAATGATTTTACATCTCTATAATAAAGTACTATGGTATTTTGTGTAGCTGACATCCAACATTTTAACAAAGAGGGTAAATCCTTGTGATTATTGAGGCTTTGTTTTGCTTCTATTTTAGTTGTACCCATATGTCTGCTTAAACAAATTTTTAAAGACTTAGTGGCACAAAGCTGCCAGCTACACATTCCAAGATATGAATGGAGAAAAATATCTTCAGGATTTCCAAAAGGGCTCAAATGGCACAAACGGTATTTGGAAACTTCTTGATAAGAAATAAATGGAGAAAATTAGGTCACAATTTCTTTTGTAATAGGTCTATTTCTTTTCAGTAGTCGTCTTAATATTCACGACTTGAATATGCTACGAAACCTGGGCATGCTGTAATTTTCCTCAAGTGAAATTTAGATTTGTGGTTTAACAAAGATGTTACGAGGTTTCTATAGGATTATACGCAGGCTCACGGAAACTTGGTTTTAAGGGATTGAGTACATGTTTTAAAGGCAGAGGGTCTGCAGGTACGGCAGAGAGGGACTGCGGATGCTACAAATGCGAGTGCTACTCTGGAACTGCGTCTTTGTTTTTGTGAGCCTCTGAACAAGGAGGCTGGCAACTTGGCTGCAAACGGTCCGTGGTTTCTGTTCCCTCCTTGGTAAATATAAATAAGCGTCAGTAAATCTTTATTGGTAAGCAAAGCCAAAACTGTTGGAATTATGGAGAGCTGAAATGTAGTGCCAGAAGGAGCACTCCGGATCCTGGTGATGTTGGCAAAGCTGTTCCTTGACTTTCTTCTGATTTTGTTAACTTTTAGAGCAAGAGTACAGAGATCACAGCTTTAACGCAAACTTACCAACCTGGGTTTAATCATTGGCAATTTTGTTCTGTTTTTTCCTCTTGGCCCTTGTACAGCGTTAGTTCAGTAATCTCAGTCGTACCAGGAGGGGGAAAGGGATAATTGACTCATCTCGAAAAACAGCGAGACACCACAAATCTGACACAAGGACGTTTTTTACTTCCCTCTCAATGGACGCTAGAGGCGGTGTGCTTCTGAAGCAAGGGGTGAAGAGCTAGCGTTTGATCCAGATGGAGAAGCACAGGCACAGCGTTTCGTCCCAGGAAAACAGAACAGCTCTGAGGGGTCCCTCTGGCCTGTTTGATACATGGGAGCAGCAGCGTGGTAAAAAAGGCCAGGAGCAATTTTAATTTTTATGCAGCCAGTGTTGGCTTCAGGGCTTCTTGTTTTAGCAAATGGCAACTAAGGGCGGTTCTGCTTGTTTTAAGTGTGACCTCTGGGCATTTCGGGGTGTGTCCCCCCTTTCCTAGACACGTGCTACAGGCTTATTCTTAAGAAACGATGGTTCCCTGAAATTGGGCTAGGCTTCAAGTGGTGGGAGCAGTCACCACGTTTAATGATCAAAGCACGCGTTTGTGATGTGGAAATTGCACAGACGGAAGCATGGGCTGAGACCACTCCAGCGTGCACGTAGGCCCTCTCGTATTTTACTCTCTCTGAGAGCTTTACGTACCAGGTATGGGTTATGCTTCCCCACTAAACCTACTATGATGTAGCTTCTGGAGCCCTATGCCCAGATACTGCCTGCCCTGTGTTAGGCACCATATGAACACGGAACAAAAACGTAGTCCCAGGTTCAAAGAAGCTCACTAAAAAAGTCGGCGAGATGGCAGCGCGGTGCAGACCAGCAAGGAGGTGCAAGGAGATCCGGTGAGCACGACTCTTCTCGCCGACCGGCACCAGCGGCTGTGCTGGCGTGTGGGGCAGCCACTTCTGGGATTCAGCACTTCACAGGAGGACTGGGGGGTTCAGGGGCTTCCAGGCAGGGCTTCGGCCCGTGCCGGGTCATGCCCAGGCACGGCTGAGGGGTAGCAAAAGGCTGGTCCCGGCAGCCACGGGGCCGGCTTGTCTGGGGGAGAGAACCGAGCAGTGCACGTATGAGCTGGGCTGGGCCCCTTCCCGTCGGAGCCGGAGGAACAGGCCTTGGCCCCTCACACTGACTGGTGCGGATGGAGGCAGCGTGCCTGAAGTCGCATTTGCAGTCCTGGCTACTACTGATCGTCAGACACAAAAGGGATCTTTTGGTTTGGTTGGGGTTTGTTGTTGTTGCTGAAGACTGGCCTGAAAGCTTTGTTATTATTGGTGCTATCTGGATAGCATGAAAGAGCAGCCTCAGTTATTGGCCCTGCTGGGGTAATAGTCCAGATGTTTTTCTTTACACAGCTGTTAAGGAGGAAGTAGAACCAAAACCAAAGATTGATTTGAACCATTGTTTTGTCAAAAACCAGAACTCAACCTGAATTATTGTCGTCTTTTGACTGCATTGAATTCAGATGCTCATTGGCCACAGCTGGATCCAGCCCCAGCTCAAACCAAGCCGAAGACGGCGCAGACTGACCACGCTTTGGAATAGGTGAGACGCTGAGAGCCAAGAGTCTGCGTCTTGTAATGAGTGCAGCTGACGTTACCTTTATGCCAATAACAACTTGATTCTATTCTGCATGTGTGCATGTGTAGATTATGTATTTATCAAGTGCTGTAGCGTATACCAATTTATTTTAATAAAAAAGCAAGCTTACAAAAACACTGTTTATTGCTTAATTGGAAGATTCATGACAGATTAAAGACAGAAGTCTAGTGATATAATACCAAAGTTTTAGCACAGTTAGATGCACAGTTTTACTCAGGCAGGGCTCTCACGCGTCTCAGGAAGCTTAGAATTTTACATTTCAAATATAGTGTTTTGCCCCTGTTTTGTGAAAGTCAAAAGAGCTTGATTGAATGCAGACTACAAACTTGTTCGCTACAAACCTAGTTAAACACGAAATCTTGCTGGGATTAGCTTAATTGTTCCCTAAATGAAAAGGCTGCTTTGTACACAGACTATAATTTTATGCTTGCCAGATAAAGAAATGTGAACCTGTCAGGAGACACGGGAATTTGCCTGAGTAGGAGTATCGCTGGGCCAACTGTCTTGCCTTTTATGCGATACTGTGGTGTAAAACACCACTCCGCTGGTTTCGTTTTACAGAAAATAGTCTCTGTGGTGGTATCCTGTGGGAACTGGAGTATCGAGTTCTATTTTCCCTTCAAAAGTCCAACTACATACGCACCCCGCTTCTGCAGCTCCGCGCGGCGTGCCTGCCAGGCAGCCGCGGGGGCCGGGGGACGCTGCGGCGCGGCAGGGGAGCTGCCAGCCCAGGCGAAGCAGGAGGAGCCCCTCTTTGCCACGGCAGGGACTGCCAGAGGTAACGCCACAGCCTCTGAAATGAGAGATGCGGTTTGTGGTAAGATTATACAGTAACCCGGTAAAAGAGGAAAATACTTTCTTATTCCATTTTTAATCTTCAGAAGTTTATGTGACACTTCTGATTATCAGACACTATTACTCTGACTGCAGTCTTCTGTTTTCCTTTTGGCTTCCCGACTGCCTGCCTGAAAGCAAGAGTTGCTGTAATTAAAGCCTTTATTCCTTATATAAATGTAACTGTAAAAGATGTGGAGTTCCCATCTTCCAAAGCTACCAGACCAAGCAAATAAAGACAAAATTTCTGCAACTGTTCTCAAGTGACCTATTCTGGTTAATCTTGTTTCCTTTCTTCCTAACCAGTCTTCTCAAAAAGCCTCTCCGTGTCAGGGGCCAATAGTTGAACACGGGCAATGTGGAGCAGAAAGGAGAGGCTGGCCCGAAGCGCTGGAAGGGAGAAGCTGGGGCACTGCCGGGCTCTGGACCACCGGGAAGTCTGCAAGCCTGGCGCAAAGCTGAACAACCTATGGGCAAAACCAGCACGGGAAGGTGATGTAAGCAGGAAGGTGTCGTTTACTCCCTCTTAACTACGAGAAGGAGCCGTCTCCACCCCTGTGCCCCTCACTCGGAAGCGTTTAGCAGGGAGCGGTTAAGTTACCCTCTGTGCCAGGTAAAGCGCTCCTGAGGCGCAGTTCTTAACCCCATCGTGGCAGACTCTGCACGTGGTTTCCCTTCCCAGGGTCACAGTCTGATCGTAGCTCTTGACTTTGTGGTCTCCAGAAGTCATCTGAAAAGCGGTATTAAAACCTGCCTACTCTTGGAGTCCGTTCAAGTCCTGAGGCGTGCGTGGCTGAAGTGTCTGTGTATCACTGACAAGGTGGGTGCATTCTTAATCCGGAGCCTCCTTCACGTTCACCTGCGTTGCACCAGAGGGACGGCGGTGGCTGGCGTTAACGCCACTACCACTGGCAAAATGTGATGCATTTGTACACCTGGTGTTTGTGATTGTCCTTGCGGCCGCATTGAAGCACCCCCAGTGAGACACTTGTGCTCAGATTTTCTGCAGGAACTCCTGGGTCGCTCCCAGCGACGGTAACTTGTCAGTCACAAAATCGAAGTGGAAAACACGAGGCCAGATTCTCTCGAAATCCGAGGGAGCACTGCAGGGAGGCAGTGCTACTGCTCTGCTCCCTGCACAGCTCCACTTAGAGCAGTGGTTACTTGGCTTGGGCTCGCTAGCGTCATGTAAAATCCTTATGGATCCTCATGGTTCCAGTGTTCAGGATTGATGATTCTTCCTTCTCTTTTAGCATCTTGTGAATAACTTAGAATTTTTTTCATGCTAATGCAACTCCCTCTCTTCCTGGTAAATTGCCTCATTTTGTGCTATTGGAAAGTGCTTAGTCTGGACTGCTTTACTATTAGTACCTAACGGCTGCTGCTGCTTTCCGTATTATGTGTATGGGACAAGTATGAAATAGCAGCAGATAGCTGACACCACTCCAACCCCTAAATGAGTGATAGTAGGAACTCTCCCTGTAGCTAGCCTCAAATGACTTTCATCCCTACCACTTACAAACGCGGGGTTGTTGATGCAGTTAAGCAGTGTGGCACAGATGAGAGGGCAGCGGATCAAAGTGCGGTGCTGGCGAAGTTAGTAGAAACGTTTCGTTTTTATTTTAACATTATCAGAGTTTTACCTCTTGTCTTTCTGTGCCTGGGAAATTAGGAATGCCTTAGCTCTGAAGACCTTGTAATCTAACGCCAGGTCTCGCTGACTTTTACGGTCGAGCTCTAGTGCCTCGTTTCATGTGTGGTCCCTTTGACTTCAGCACCGCTCCTCACAACGGGGCTGGCAGCTCTGACCTGGAACCAAGCTGATGACTTCTCTGGGCTCAGGGTCTGGCTTTCAGATAAGATGCAGTCGGCAAAGATGATAAATATTTCGGTGAGTGATCAAACATGTAAGAGCTGTCTGGTTATTATCTTTGGATTAATATCTGAGATCAGCATCTGGGAGCGAATTTCAATGCAACGGCATCTAAGTCCTGTCAAGCACATGATGACAGTAAATATGTGTTGCTGATAAATCTATTGACTCCGTCTAAATTATTTAATGCAAATTGTAGGATCGTGTTAGGCTGCCATGCCCTTTGCTGCTTAGCTGTTCATCCAGGGTTTCATTTCTTTTACACCTACAACGTGTTCCCGATAAATCTTCTCACACACTTTTAAGTAATTTCCCAAGTGCTCTCAAAATGGAGGCAGCAATTCATCTCTGTCACTTTAGGCAATTATTACTGAAATCTCTAAAACAGTGTTTCAGAATAATTAACCTTAATTAACCTTAAGCCTTAAAAGATTTTCTCGTGTTGATCAGCACGCCTGTAAGCTGCCAGTCATACATTTGTAAACTCGGAGCTGTCAAGCAGTTAGTAAACCCATATAAAGCGTGCTCTGTCTGCTTTACTGATTTCGGCTCAAGCAAAGGCACAGCACTATATATTTCAACTTGTAAACCGCGTATCTTGTTTTTTCGTTATTATATTCCTGTGTAATACTTTCCAAACTCTATTTTATTGTATTCCACAGTTAAAAAGCCACCTGGTTATTCCTTTTCTATTCTTTTTTTTTTTTTTTTAAACAATCTCTAAGCCTTTTTGCATGTTTTTGTAATGTGTAAGACAGACTCAGACGACAGAGGTTTCAGAAGACTTGTGCAGCTGGTAGCTTTTTGATGATTTCATTTCACAATTCTTTTGGAATAAATGTGGGTACTAATGAGAACAATGAGTAAAATGTCAGTTGTCTAAATATAAGTAAGTGATCTGTTTTAGAAAAATATTAGCACTTTTGTGAGTTCAATTACACCTGTGCATCATTGTACTATAGCAGAGTAAAAAAATAGAGTCTAAAACAGATGTATGGTAAGTACACAAATGGGGTGAACCAAGGAAATATCATAAATCCTTTATATTAGAACATTTTGTGAATGTTTTAAAGACCAGCAGATGAGAATACGTCCAGCTGTTCTTCGAACCCTGCGAGGCGATTAAAGTGAAGAGTAAAAAGCTGAAGTGACAGTACTGAAATACGGGAAGACACGCGCACGTGATTGGGAACACACAAAAGGCACAGCTAGTTCATGGGAATGGCAAGGCTGCCATGCATGGGAAACAGCGGAGATGAATATTTACCAGTTGCTCCAAGTGGGAAAGCTGGTTGTGGGGAACCTCTGTAAATATCTTCGTACACAGGAAGTAAAATTGTATGTATTTATCTGAAGTAAAACCTTCACTGCTCTTCTGAAAGAAAAATGAGAGACACGATGAGTTGCAAGAGTACAGCCAGTTACGAGCAGCACCTAGGGTCTTCGTGAAACACTGAAATACTGAGTGCTAGAAGAGGATAATCAGCTTTATGCATTTTTAAATTAATACGAACTGCTACTCTCCCACTTTTGCTGTACAGCCTGGGTTTTAGAATGTCAAAAAAGTATTTGACATTTACAAGAGACTGCAGGCACTAGTACAAATCATTTTTATCCATTTATCCATTTTAACCACCACGCTGAGTGAATTGTTGGCTCTCTGCAATTACTCTCTGTGCTTCTTGACAATATAACCACAGATTATCATGAGTTCTATTAATAATGCAAGGTGGAAGCTCTGTTCTCCGAGTCTGTTATTTTACTTCTAGAAAAACATCTAATTTCTTACAAACCCGATATAAACAGGCCAGCTGACAAGTATCCCAAAAGAACAGAATATGCTCGGAATAGTGAGATTTGAACTGACGTATTTTTGGCAAAAAAAAGTTACAGAGGCTGTATTTGTCTGAAAGTTTAAAAATAGGAGCCTTTGTGATACATGGCAGGAGAGGCCAGGTTGAGTCATGACTGATGTCACTTGAAAGAACACTTTAAGCTTAGAAAATGACATCAGAATCATCAGAATTTAGTGAGATTTAGAGCGGTCCCTGAAGCCAGGGTGCTGGGGATTCTGGAAGATGCTTTGCGGATGATACACAGCGTGCTGCCAGACATCAGCTGAGTGGGAGCCAGGAGCAACGGTACTTTCGGATTACGTTTATAAATGATGGGTATAATTTGTTTTACTAACATTCATTTTTAGTTAAATGCATGTTTCAAACTGTTTTCAGATTCGGTGCAAGCCCCCGGTTGAGGCTGGAAGAGCAGTCTGTCACTGCCCGACCTCTCCCCTTGCTCACCGACATGACACGTTTCCAAGAGCAGTCGGGAGCGCTTGCCTTATTACCACGAGTCTGCAAATACAGCAGGGTCTCTTTCCATTTACTCTTCTCCAGTTTTAGTGCTCAGTTCCTGCTGACTTTACTGCTGAGCATTTATAAGTCAGACTGTAACAGTACATATGTATGTTAGAAGTATTTCTTTTAGCTCCCAGGCTAAAACTAAACTTTGTCTGTCTGTCTGCTACTGCTAGTGTTAAAATGGAAGTAACAAAACAGAAAAGGTGCTTGGATTTCGCTTTATTAAAGATAACCAATAAATCATGCGGAGCTGGCTGTGGTCTAGGTCACGGAGAGGCTGTGCAGAGCTTTTGCTGTGCAAAGTAGCGAGCCTCTTTGGAAGAGTTTCTTACGTTTCTCCTTTATTTCCCACACGTAGCAATCCTTTGCTCTTTAAAGTAAGTTTAGTGTGAAAATGAATTATTTACTGTAAGTGCACAATGCTACTTTTGATTCGGTTAGATCTGTTTTGCTTTTAAATAGCTTTTAAGTGTAAACATAAAGTAAACTGCAAATCACATTTCTAAGTAGATTTGTACTTATTGCAGTTAGCAGCAGCATCTTTTGTTCCTAAAAATTATAGATATTAGTGAAAAAGGGAGTTGTACAGTTGCTCGGCTACATGCCTTTGACAATACTTTATGCATAATCAGTTTTCATGCTAAAATGAGTTCAATTCCAGGAAAAGAAGGAGTTATCATGCAAGCGACTCCGCGAGTAAAGCATGCTTGTTAGCTAATAGCTGCTGTTATCTGCCATTTAGATTTGCACATCGTGCTCGTTCCTGTTCTGTTTGAAGAGCCAAGTGGTGGATGAATTATTCTTGGTATTCCTGATTTTTACTTCAAGCCAATAAACACCTGTGTGCGACTGGCCTGCCGGAGCCGTTCCACGAAACATCTGGGCATGCTCCAGCCCTGGGGCTACTGGCGTTCAAAACGGTCTTCCCTGATCCTGCTGCTCACTGCTGCGGCAATCTGGGGCCTGATTAAGCGCAGGAATCGGATCAGGAATCCTGTCACTCCCGTGCACCCAGCTCTCTTCGTGGCAGAAGAGGCAGACAAAGGGACAAAGGCTCTGGTGGATTATGTGAGTGGTGAGGGAGAGGGAACTGTGTGCGATTCCTTTGAGAGCAGAGAGTTTTCCGTGGGTCTTCTGTGTTATGTAGCACATAGAGAAGACCTGCGCCGGAGGATGAATCATTGCGTAGTAAAAGCGAGCGTGCTCCGTGGAATCTGTACTTTCTTTGTTGCAGCGGTTGGAAGTACGTAGTGAATGAAGCAGACAACTGTAGAGAAGAGAACATGTTTTCATGATTAAGACATGAGTGCAGCCCTGGGGAACTGAATCGTATCCCTGCCTTTGCCACAGATTTCCTGTGTGATACTAGTCACTTTGCACATGTGGTTGTTAATTGTGTTTTTCTTGGTGCTTGGTACAGTGGAGTGTAATTTGTAGAAGTGCTGAGCACTTGCAACTGCAAGCTGTAGGCAGCGGGAGCTGTGCTGTGACTGTAAGCGCTGCTGTGCAATGAATACTGAGAAATCAGGCACCATGCATCTCAATGAGGCAGTCAAGAAAAGCGGAGGCAGGGATTATAAAGATTAATCTTCATGAGTTCAATTTATATGGCTGGAGAACAGCTTGAAGAGGCTTGTCCTCCTTAAACTCATCCTTCCTTGTACCTAAAATCAGAACAGCAAATGTCAAGCTAAATACAAATGCAGTATTTGTGAACAATTGCTAAGTTTAAGATACTTCTGCTAATCTGAGAATTAGTAGGTACTGTTTAGCACTTGTCAGTCCTTCATCTGTCTTGCCTTTTTTATCTTTTTAAATTGAGATACTATTGTATCACTGAGCAAACAGTCACTGAAGAACCCACTAATAAAGCGATATTGTGATTACATGCATGTTTTCACGGACTATATGCAAAGCAATTGCTAGGGATTCAATAGCCTCTGTGTATTTTCCCATAGTCTTAACATTGTACAGCAAAAAGATGGCACTTGAAAAATACTACACTGTTCTGTTGGTAAGAATTGAAAAAGACACACAAGACACTTTATGGGAAGATAACTTCTTCAAGTGAAGAGTTATTCTTCTGCTTAGTCTCAAAATAAAACATGACGGTTTACATAATGTGGTGTATCTTATAAATCACAAATTATATGAAAAAATGTATAGCACATAAATGCACAGATATCCTTATATCAAGAAGGACAAAGCAAAAAATAAGTAGCTTTCATATGAGAAATGGAACAATGAGAACAGGAAAGCACATAACTCACCGATTTCTGTAGTATAAATAGCTTTGTCAGCTTAAATATACTTTGTCACTCCTTGATGCTGTAATCCAATTCCAAGGAGAATTATGATTTTTTTTTTAAGTGCCGTTTATTTAGCATGTTTACCATATTTTATTAGAAAACTCTTCTATTCCCCCATTAGTTAATCACAGCTTTATAAAACATTACGTTTGGAAGTGTCTGTTTTATGTAACTAGAAGAGGTATGCTGAGTTCCACCAGAGGTGTTAGTTACATAGGTGACTAGAAAATTACAGGATTTTTTTTTTTACTTTAGTAATCGCAAACACATACTAAAATGGAAAACCAATTATTTTCTAAATTTTGTTTATTTGAGATGTAGCCTGTATTTTTGTTGGAACACAGAGCCACACACTCAGGATGCAGACAAGGCACTGAAAGTGGAATTCAGGCAATCCAAATCCACAAAAGCGGTTCAGAAAACCTCTGCTTTACTGACTGTAAAATCTGAATTCACTTGGCTCCGTTGTTTCGGTCCTGTCAGTCTCCTAAGTGCCAAAGCTTCGGTTTCTGTGAGTACACCGAACTCTGAACGTCTAGCTACAGCTTCTTTTAACCCCATTAAACACAAGCCTGCCCTCGGTTCCCTGAGGGGTTCACTTCACTCCGAGTGCCCTGAGCACACCTACCACTCACCGGCACCACCGGCTGCTTCTAGGAAGGGTCTTGCTCATGGCCTGGGCTCACAGCTACTTGGCGAGTGCCCGTGAACTTCTGGGGTTGCCTAGTACAGTGGTGAGCTATGGAGGACTCCGGTTCCTGCGTGCTTCAGCGTCACTGCCTTACTGTTCTAAGCTTCAGCCTGTTTTATAGAAGGGAATCCCACTGGACTGGGACTGTGGCTCCATGAGGTGCCCTGGGAGAGTGCCTCGGAGCCCTGCACCCGCACCGGCACCCCCAGGCTCCCGAGCGGAGTGGAGGGGTTCAGAAACACCCCTGTGCTCACCATTCCTCTTGGCAGACTGGAGAGCCAAGCACAGCACGTCTGTATGCGCATCGAGGCGTGCTCACATCATCAGAAAGCAGTAACATGTTTTGAGATTCATTTGAATATGGTCTACTCTCGGTCACAAATGCAGCATATATACTTATCACCAAAAGCGGAGGTGAAAAACATCACCAGATCATCCTTTACTGTTATCAGTATAGCAGACAACACTTGAGTATTTTTAATTACTGTATTCTACTTCTATATGGAACAAAATTAAGCTGAATTGAATTGTAAAGTCTCAATACAGTGAGACAGATTGCAAACAATATTCCCCCCTGAAGATTCTACTCAGTCCTTCACCATGTGGAGTATTTAATTCTAGTTTTGCTTACTTTAAACTGAATGGAATTTTTGTACCGAATTAGGACAGCTAAGTCCTTCCACGCAGAAAACTACTGAGCTCACTGGATATTTTTCTGTCGTGGTGCCAAACCACACAGCAATCATGCTGAGGATATGGATGGAAGAAAGGTTGTTCTGTACAGTAATTCCATATAGGAATCACTATTGATTACAGAGAGGATACTTTATGGGTAGTGGTAAATTATGAGGTTTCTCTTGTAAGTGAGAACATTGATTTACATGAGTAATGCAAAGGCTCACACGTAAGCTGAACTCAAACTTTAACTGTCAGCCGTAACACATCTATTTATACCACAGATCTGTGCTTAGCCACTTATATTTAATTATAATCAGTTGTGGTGCCTCCATTTTCTGTGTTTACTCAGAGAATCACATTTCGGAGGTCAAATGCAATGACAGTTACACTGGAGTTATTTGAAGACATGCTTAGTTGTACATTCTGCGTGTATCTGAGGACAGAATTTCTGGAGAAGAAAGGACGGGTACGATTCGTCAGTCCTTCCTTACATGAATAAAATTTCACACACATCAATTTTAGTCAGGGCACGTCTGCGCTGCACAACACAGTGCTGTAGAGAGATAGCCAAAGCAGCTCAAAAGGAGCCAGTTTGGGTAACTGGAAGCAGTTTAACCACATTGCTTAATGCCGCACATTGTCTAATTTACCCTGTTTTTTAGCAAAGTAAATTAGCTTTGGCAAAGCGTTGCACAAATAGGCTAGCCTGCTTCCAGTCCATGAGCCAGCTCTGGCACCAATTTCTACATCATATTTATTGTGCAGTATAGCGTATCTAGTAGGGGATGCAAAGGACTGCTTGCATAAAAATTTGCAGATTTGGATCCTCAAATTTTATTCTGCACTTATTCATTTTAATGGCACAAAACTTTTATTAACTCTTAAATGTCAGTGCTTCAAATTTAGTGGTGTTACTGAACCAAAATATCAAAAGAATAAAATACCATTATAAATGAATCACTAAAGCATATCATTTTGGGCTTACCATGCTTAAATATGCTTATAGTTACTTGACAGCAGTAGCAAACTGCTAATTGGTAGTAGATTTCTTCAGAATCTTAAGCCTAATTGCTTCTGACCCCTGGCATACGAAGACCACCCTTATTTCCAGTGTGAAAGGCTTTATGAAAATCAGAATAAATCACAAAATTTTACACTGAAATCTCAGCAGAAAAATGTCATTAATATAACTAAACTATGTTTTAGAATGTCACAGGTACAACATTTTTTAAAGGGTCTGGTAAAATCAAGTTTAACTGTCTTGAAATGTATTGATGACAATTGGAGCAGATACTAAAGTCTTGCCATGTATGATTTTCCAGTAGGGACAGAATCCCCTTCCATCTCTGGGTAATTATTTCAAACTACCCAGTAAGACAGTCTTTTGGCATCATAATCAGCAACCTTTTGAATACCAAAGCAACAGATGCTAACTTGATATTCCAGGAAAAATTATGTTCAAACTATTCAGTGTTCCCAAATCTAAACAGAGCACATGTGCACGCATTTTGAAAAAGTGGCCTGCTTCATCCCCCAAAACTTTACATTCAGAGTTGAAGGCTTGCTGGAAATCAACAGCTCTTGTAATAAACTGAAATATTCATTTATGCATAAATCGGATACAAAAAGAATAAAGGTTTTTTTTTTTAAATAGATAGTTTTAATCTCTATCTCTGCTTGAGCTAAAAAATAAATTAAGATATAACAGCTATATGCAATTCTTTCTACAATAAAATAACTAACTACCAAAATGTGGGAGAGCTTCAGATCCTCCAGAGCAACCTTAATGATTCTAAATTTCAACTGAAATGCTTGATTTTATACAGTTACTACCAGAAGAAGAAATGGAAAAAATCAGAGGAAAAATGTACCCATATGGAGGACTCTAATATCCATGGCACAGATCTTGAGAATAATACCAGAAAATTGGCTGAATTAACTGCATCAGAATGTACACTATGCAAGAAGACATGTATGTGTAACACGCAGTTCTGCTTCTCTCAATAAAAATAATTTTGATAAAAAGGCAACTTTCCTCCCAATTTGAAGTTCTACTGAAATGGATTTGGAATTGAGCTATGATCCCTATTCTTATCCACACAGGACTTATTTTTCAGCCAAGTTGAGTGAAGACGTCAGTATCATCAAATGTATTCTACGGACTTGAAGGAGAGTTGCTTTTTTATTTTGTTTTGTTTAATAGCTCACACAGTACAATCACTATGAAACAGAAATTTAGACAAGTAAAATTATTTTTCTACCAGGCACTGGATTAATGCTCAACCTTGCAACATCCAACTGTTGCTCCATATTAATTTTACAGCCAGTCACTGCTCAAACCCTGTAGCGATTTGGCTTTATTCTGATCTCCACTCCTCTCACAATTTCACATTTTCCCATATAATATTACCGTACCACCATAAATGATAGAAGCAGTCTCTTCAAAACCAGTGATTGCTCCAAGGTGCTTGAATTTCTGCCTTAAAATGACCTACAAAGAAGAGAAAACGCCCTGATGTCAATCTTGGCTTTCCTTCTGATTATATAACGGGGGAAAAACGATTTGGAGATTTTTTTTTTAATTTTTATTTTTATGTTACTTTTCGTAAAAACTATGCAGGAAATTACCCAGAATTACTACTGGTGATTGCCTAAGTAATGAAATGGGGTTAGCACAGTAATAACTGGAAGCTGAATACCTGAAAATAAAAGGATTTTAAATTCTCTTTAACTATGTAGTGTCTTTTGCATGTTTGTATTAGCACCTAGTGTGAGAATCCGGTCTTCATGAAACAGCCAAACTCTCTTTCCTGATTAATATCACCAAGTTACAGTCCAAAATACTTTCCACCAATACCTCTCATTTTTCCTCTAGGAAAAGAAATCCGTAAATGGAGACTACTTATGACATTCTATTTCTAATTTTAAAACAATCTCCTTTTCACGCTCCCACCCCAAAACAAACAGCCCAATCCTTTCTCCCTTTTTCCCCCCTGAAAAAGGAGGCAAGTTTTAGAAAGCACTAGGAAAGCAAAAGGTATTGGGGCATGTCAGTAGCATTCACTTGCAAAGAGTTTATGTTTGAAAGCTAAAAACACTATCTTCAATCACAGTACAAGACACACTGGTCTGCAGTATTACTTAATATCAAGTTTTTTCAAATTTCTAGCACCACAGGCTAAGCAAGTAACTAATAAGTGTAGCTGGCAATTTTTCTTCCTACATTTTAAAATCATTTTCCATTTTTTGTTTTACTAGCCAGAAAGTCAAAATCTTTTCTAAATTACAAAGATGAAAAGTGGTTCTGGATACCCCTGACTTAGAGTAAGGTGCTCTAATTTGCAGGGTCACCACTTTGTCCATTCCACTTGGCACACACTATTTTAGACAAATATTCTGTTGGTTTTGTTTTGTTTTAATTGAATCTCTGCTACTTTGGAGAAAAATATCACTGTTGAAGCTCCATATAATAATATGGATATTATATAATAATATATAAATATAAATTAGAATGCCTGATTTACATTGAAGCCTTAAAAGGCTCCTGTATCTTTCTGATGGCTGTACAGAAACTGTATTAACTTTGTAGTTATAATCCACTCATAAAACTAATGCAACTAACCAATGAGCAAGTTTTAACAGGTATTATATAGCTTCTATGAATACTGAATTGCTATACTATTAAGGTCAGAATAATAAACTAGTTCTAGAAAAAGCATTTTATATAAACATCAAAATGCATAGACATTCTTTCTCCCTGGAAAAATATAAGCAAAATTTAAATGTTTTATGCAGGGAAGAATCAATCAGAAACATAAAGAGAATCAGCCATTAATCCTTTCTGTGTGTAAGGGGTTGTACCAGTACAGGAACAAATTAAGGTGGCTGATGGAGTCAATACTTTGGTGACTCCTCCTGTACAAGTCAGCATTTTAAAACAATTTGAAATTTATTCACATACTTAAATAACTCTACTCCAGAATTTCTCTCTCTGAAACTTTCTCTTTCAGTGTTACTATGTACACATATTTTAATAGCAGAAATTTCAATACAAAATATTACATGAAGAGGGAATTGAGGTTGAAGATGCAAACAGATAATGTAGGAGTTAAAAAGAAAAATCCTTGAATGTAATTATCCCCCACTAAAGTATTACAAACCCAGGAAAAACAGCCTAAGTTTCACTGAAAAGATATCCCACCGTGTTATGGCCCCTGATAACCTGACCTATATCTTGTTCTGATGCTACAAAGAAAACTTGTGACTGAATTTACTACGTCTTTAAAAATCGGAGTCTTCTAACCCGGTACTCCAAATATTATTATGACAGAGTCACAGTCATCTGGTTACTACACCATACTGATTACTTCTTCCAAATTATACTCAGAAATATTCAAAAGATCTGGGCAGTAGTAAACAGAAATGAACAAAAGGGAATAAACAACCATCTACAAATAGAGGAAAGCACAGTCTAGTAACACAGCTCATATTCTGAAATATTATATCCTTTACTGATAAAAACTTATTAAATCATATTCAGTCTTGGACTGTAAACCATGATTCCCATCTGGAAGCCATTTCTAAAAAAGAACAGCAGAATCTCTGTTATTGTCATTGTTGAGAAAATAACTATCCAGATATTGTTAATCTGCAACTTACTAACCAAAACATCATCCTGCTTTATTTTCCTTGAAGATTTTTGAAGTAACTGTCTTTTTGCCAGACACCCATGCACAACATTGCATACCTCTTTGTCCCTTGCATTCAGTCCCATTTAAAAAATGGTCTTCTCTATTTTTTAATTTCTAGGGCCAAGACAGTGCATTCCACAAAGTCCAATCTTTAAAAAAAAAAAACTCACTTCAGATCATTTGGCATTTTTGAAGCATATAATTACTCGGAAAACAAGAGGTAAGTAGGAGATCAAAACACAGAAATCAGAGACTCAGTGAAAAATTAATAGTAATTTGCTTTCTAAGGACTAGGTTTTGAACATTGTTTTCCATAAAATTGTGCTTAAAGAAAAGATATCAAATGATTCATCATGTCCTCTCCCTCTTTTTACATTCTCATGTAGGTCGCCTCTTGAGCTGAAACCCTGCCTTTCCAGAAAACACTACTCCCTAATTAACAAACAAACAAACAAACAAAAAACTAACAATGGATTACAAGAATTTAAGATGTTCGTTAACAACTCTAGGCACTTCAAGATTGCATTTGTACTGATGCAAAATGAAATAAATGCAGCACAACTGGATTTTTTTATTTCTCTAGCTAGCCCTTTTCACCAAAACAGTAGGACTTTTGTTTGGTTTGTGAATGCCAAAAAGATGTAAATTTTGCAAAAAAAGCAAGCTAATGAACAATAAAAGGAAATCAATAAGTATTATTTTGTTTTCTCCTGATTTTCAACTTGTCTGACAAACTGCCCATGAAGCTGACCAGCTAAACTGCTATTTAACAGAAAGAATAGCTGGTATTATTTACCTTGAATGGCTCTTTTATTTTATGTAAGCTTCTACAACTGTTTTTTACAACTTGTATTACTGTTCTACTTTAACAGTAATAATCTACACCCTATTCTACAATAATGTGAGGAAAAATATACGAGAAAAATTGCTTACACATTCTGGCTGCAACTTTGAGATTGTAAAAAAAAATTTCCAATTGCCCTTCTCTCCATGTTAACAAATTCTTCATATTCCCCGTTTCTTTGTGCCAGTAACAAATGATCTCATCTTTGACTACGCTTAGGCAAACATTTCACCTACTGTTTTATAAAATTTCTTTTACATTAAAAATGTAAAAATAACTTGCAGTAAAAAGTCAGTAGTACATAAATGTACTACCACTAATTTATAAAATTAGCCAAACATGGAGCAAATGCCATTGCTGGGTGGACCCAGTTCCTGAGTAAGCTGATTTTAAGAATACATTACGACTTCATTGCCTGGAAGTTATCGCACGCTGATTTTGAGTCACCAAGAGAATACTTTCATAATTCTTTAAGTGAGTACTTAACACCAGCTTTCAGACAAGATTTTCTGAGATATCCATTTATACTCCTGTGCTAGGAGGTATTAATAGCATTGATCAATCTGGTAAAAGCTAAAGCTAATATTCTTCAGTCTGGTTAAGCGAGGGAGTTCCTAAGTGCTTATTTTTTAGTGATAGCTGATACAAGAAGGCATGACTCCTTGTCATCCAGCAAGACAAGCCTGAACGCAATCAAGGGAATCACCCAGAGCTTAACTACCAATGCATTAACTGCAGCAATGACCTGCTACAGCCAACGTGTCTGAAAACGTGCAAAAGACTATAGAGCGTGGAGGCTATGAGCAGACAGCAGGAACAGAAATAGTTCATATCACATAAGGGAATGAGTGAAGAGCTTTGGTACTGAAGAATGCAGTTCCCAGAACTCAGCGAGGTGTAGGGCAGGCATGGCAGAGTACTTGCGTGTGACCAGGCACCACCGGGAATCCCTGCACCCACAAGCTCTGCCCTAGGCTCCCTAACCTTCTCATCTGACTTGAAGGTCAGGGAAAGAGTTCATGAGCAGCAAAAGCGATGAGATCTGATTTCTTATGGAATTACGTGCTTTGTCCCTTAATCTTCTGCTGTCCACCTTCTCCGTAAAACACCCATTGGGCAAGGCTGAGGTTACTCATGCTCATGGTATGAACAAAACACGGATGGATGGTTGCTGCAGAACATGATCTGCAGTTCATATGCTTGGCCTTTACCTCAGCAAGGGCATTAATTTTGCTTTCCCTGCCATACAACTACCTCAGGCTTTACAAAACTTGTAGGAGCTTAATTATTTCCAAGACCACAACCCTCTGTGAAATATGATCCAAATGTGGTTCAAACATCACTTTGGGAAGAGGAAGAGGATGGGGATGAAAAGATAGAGACTTTGTGCTATAAATACTTTTTTTTTTTCTTTAGAGATGGAATTTGATTTTATAAGGGCAAACTGCAGTACTATATGCTTAAATCCTGCAGAAAGCTACAAACTCATCAGCTGAAAATAAAAGTAATGGATTAAAAATGGGTTGTATTAGTCAATTGCAAGGTGACAACAATGCCTAATATGATCTGAAAAACATATGCAACCCCAGAATGTAGTAGTTGAGGAACTTCCAAAAGAGATGAAGACTATTAATGCCATTGTAAAGGGTCCTGGTGAAATGTCCTTAGAAATAAGTGTCAAAAGTATTTAAGAAAAACAAGCTCAGACTGGAACACAGGCAAATAAGGGATACTAAGATGGTAAGAGAAATTAAGAACTTGCAGGTTGAGACTAGAGGAACTAAACTTGTTCAGCCTAGCAAAGTGAAGGCTAAGAGAAAATATTCTAACTCAAAAACTGGGTGTAAAATCTAAGGAGGAAAAGTAGCCATTGCAAATAAGGTAAAGGACTAGTGTTGGTGCAAGAACAAATAGACACAAACTAGTCATACAAATTGAGGTTAGAAATTCCATCAGATGGTTTCTAGTCTTCAGAAGAGTTAGAGCAGTCTTCCTATGAGTACAGCTGAGCTACAAACTCAGTATTTGCCTGCCACAAAGAAGAAAGCGGAAAAGCACCTCCACCCTCTAGACCATCCACAGCCCTTTAGCTTCTAATACCAGATCCCAGCAGCATTCCTCACTGCTGGCTTGCAGGACGTGTTCTGCTTTTTCTTTTTTTGACTTATCTGTCCCCATGGGAAGTTCCACTGGTAAAGAAGCCTAAGCTAGTTAGCGAGCTCCTTTTATGGCCAGTGGAGATGCATACTCTTTGAGGGCAAATCATCCCATCTATCTTAGCCACTGAAATATCTTCTTTCTTTCCTGCTGTTCAGTGGAACAGAGTGATCTCATTTAGGAATTCTATTTCTTACTCCACCGACTTCTTGCTTAAAATACTCAGCTCTGTGTGAAAACTCACTGTCTTCACTCCCCACCACCCATGGTAGATCATACTTTTACTCCCTTTCACATTTTGCTGTTTGCACCTTCTGCCCATCAAATTCAACTTTTTAATGGTCATTATTTCAGTAAAAAGAAGAGATTTAATTCTTTCTGGGAATGCCTTTATACATAGTATTCCATAAAGAAAAGAAATTGCATTGTCTTTACCCAGGCTTTTCACTAAAAATGCTTTTTCATTTTCACCTAATTAAACGATTCATTTTCTATCTTCTCAAAGTTATGCAGTGAAACAAGAAAAGCCAATGCTATTCTTAAGTCATAATTGTGCAGACTGTATGTACCTATCTGTAGCTACTGCTTGAAAGTTTCAGTAGGTAAAATGTATATGGACAATCATCTCCATGAAAAAATGTATTAATCCCACACTGTTACTCTTTGAGATACATCCTGCATACACTCCATGACCTTCCTCATTATTAGAGGTTTCTTACCCAGCTGAGCTCTGAGTTCGTAAAATAACTCTTGGCTACCTTAACTCTGTGTTGTTGGGACAGCTAGTTACTTCTGTTGGACTGTTCCTAAAAGGATTATTTTCCTAAGCCTTCGGAAGGACACATATACTGGAAAGCTGAACATAGCTTCCTAACCTCAACTCGTGTGCAACAGGTAACCAATCCTTCCTAGGTCAAATCTAAGCCCATTTTTATCATCTGATAGGTATTTTGGCAGACCCAGATAATGAAACTGGAGGGGGATTTACAGGTGGGAAGGGAAGTTGGGAAAAACAGTTCTTCAGTGGTACAAAAGAGGAGACAGGGAAGTGGGAGTGGAGTAGCAGCCGTATAACTTAAAAATTTATCCAGAGCGATAGCTCATTCACACTACGGATCAACAATATGACTGGGGAAATAACACTAATTTCCATTCTGTTTTTGGGGTGCTTTGTTTGCATGTTTATAGCGTTGTGTTGCCCTCAATATATGAAAGGAGGCACTGTCCATACATATTTATTTCTTTCAAGAAACACTAATTTCACCTTACATTTTCTTTAACAAAAAGCATTTCAAGCATAATCTGTCAAGAACTAAAAGTAGTCAATGTTAACCTTATTAACTAAAGCTGTTTTCTTGTAATGAATAAAAGCTAGTGAAAGGTTTAAGCTATACTGGCTAAAATTCAAGCTAATTCAGGTATTTAGTGGTCTTCATTTAAACTCTGGTGTAAAGTAACTCTAATCGCCACGTTATTTAATTCCAGACCAAAAACATACAGCTTGCTTTATTATTTTAAATGCAGCTGCTCTTACCTTCTGAGGAGACGTGCCCTACGCTTCAGCCTCAGCCTCACTCCCTCACAAGCCAGCAGCCACCGCCGCTCCCAGCCTCCTGAGCAGCGCCAGCTGCCTCCTCCTCACCCCGCTGCCGGCTCCTAGCCCCCTTTCCCAAGTCAGAAACGTCTGTTTTCCACAAGGCGAGCCCTATTAAGGTGCCGCTGCCCCCGCACCACCGCATTTTGAGGGACCCTGTGGCAATGGGGTGCCGCCGCAGCACCACCCGCCCATCGCACTCATCCAGCTGCTCTCCGGGGTTGAACCCCTTCGGCCTTCCCCTCAGGGTACCGCCCTCCGGGGCACACCGCCGTGGCCTGTGCCAGGGTCGAAGGAGGCGCAGCCCGGGGTCAGCGGCCCTTCCCCGCCGCCGGGCGCCGCTTGTGTTTACCCGCTTCTCCCGGTAACGGCTGCCGCCGGGCCCCGTCCCCATAGCAACGCCGCCGGCCTCGGCCGCGGCCCGAGCGGCGATGGCGGGGTTCGGCGCGGCTCAGCCGGGGCAAGGTACGGGGGCGAGCGGTGAGGGGCGTCCATCCGCCGGGCTCCTTGCGTCCCTGGGGGCTCCATACTGCCGCCGGGCCCCAGGATGCCTCCCGCCTGCTAGGGCAGCCCTGACCCGGCCTCTGCCCCGGGGCGCGGGTGGGCCGGCGCCATGCCGGGCTCTCCTCAGGAGCGAGGCCTCCCTACGCCCCTCTCACCGCGGTCGCCCTCGGCCCCTCCAGGCTTCACGGGCGGGTCTATCACCCCACTTCTTCCTCCATTTAAAGAAAATGTCTGGGGGCTGTCATTGTTGGGGGTTGTATGCATCTGTCCCCTGGCACATACAGTTTTTAACAGTGGCAACAACAACCCTTTCTGTTACAGCTGTAACAGAGACCTCATGCTATCAGCTCCCTGAGTTTCTAATAGCACCAGAAATTAATTAATCAAGATGAAAAAAACCTGTGTTTTCACCAGATTTCCCTATTTCTTTAAAAATATTTGCATGTTCTCTTCCCCACTTAGGGGATTTGAACAAGATAAAAGAATCTAATCATTCATAGATACGCTTATTTCAAATTATAGCATCCACAGCGTATTGTATTTATCATCTGAGAGCTCAGTTTGGTCATTCTCTGACTGTGTTTCTTTGCTAAGGTGTACGTCTTTGATACTAGTTGAGACCATGGGAGCGGCATTGGCAAGAGCAGTTCAGTGGACTGCTGCTGGTTCTGGAACTGGCACACTCGAAATCACCCCTTTGAACGAATCTCTTTTAAATCAACTTATTAAGTTTGCAGAGGACTTCAGCACTAGACATCCTCAGGAAGCAGCATTTGTCTTCAGAGAGCCCCTTGAGTGGAAAACGCAATTGGGATGTTCAGTATTTGGAGAGGGTTATGAGATAAAGTAAGTCTGAACTGCAGTGTGTTTTGAAGCAAAACTATGCTCATTTAGCATAAAGAAAGCCTAAGTGTATTTGGGAGGCTGAAATGGGTGGGGTTTTTACTGGTACATATTGAAAATTTTGAGTTAAAATTTGTAGGCTTTTTTGAGAGTTTGAGACTATTCTATCTTGGTTGTGATACAGACCTGTTTAGTTAGGCATTTGTACAACTTATACTGTCTACTCCTAAAACTTTTTACAACACGTGTGTAACAGTGATTACCTGTGTGATTTCTGTTAGTGTTAGGAGTGGCTCCTGTGTGGTGGGTTGACTTTGGCTGGTCACCAGGTGCCCGCCAGGCTGCTCTATCATGCCCCTCCTCCGCCAGACAGGGGGAGAAAAACATGACGAAAGGCTCGTGGGTCGAGATAAGGACACAGAGATCACTCACCTATTACCATCACGGGCAAAACAGACTTGGCTCAGGGAAATTAAATTTCTTGCCAATCAAAAGTCATAGTAGGATAATGAGAAATAAAACCAAATCTTAAAACACCTTCCCCCCACCCCTCCCTTCTTCCCAAGCTCAGCTTCACTCCCAATTTTCTCTACCTCCTTCCCCTGTGTGGTGCAGGGGGATGGGAATGGGGGTTGTGGTCAGTTCATCACACATTTTCTCTGCCGCTTCTTGCTCCTCAGGGGAGGACTCCTCACACTCTTCCCCTACTCCAGCGTGGCATCCCTCCCACGGGAAACAGTCCTCCATGGACTGCTCCAACATGAGTCCTTCCCACGGGCTGCAGTTCTTCACAAACTGCTCCAGCGTGGGTCCCTTCCACAGGGTGCAGTCCTTCAGGAACACTGCTCCAGCCTGGGTCCCCCACGGGGTCACAAGTCCTGCCAGCAAACCTGCTCCAGCGTGGGCTTCCCAAGGGGTCACAGCCTCCTTCAGGCATCCACCTGCTCCAGTGTGGGGTCCTCCAGGGGCTGCAGGTGGAGATCTGCTCCACTGTGGACCTCCATGGGCTGCAGGGGGACAGCCTGCCTCACCAGGGTCTTCAGCAGGGGCTGCAGGGGAATCTCTGTTCTGGCACCTGGAGCACCTCCTCCCCTCCTTCTTCACTGACCTTGGTGTCTGCAGAGTTGTTCCTCTCATATTCTCACTCCTCTCTTCTGGCTGTTGTTGCCCTGCAGTTTTTTTCCCCCCTTCTTAACTATGTTACCCCAGAGGCGCTACCACCATTGCTGATGGGCTTGGCCTTGGCCAGCGGCGGGTCTGTGTTGGAGCCAGCTGGTGTTGGCTCTATTGGACATGGGGGAAGCTTCTGGCAGCTTCTCACAGAAGCCACCCCTTTAGCCCCCCCACTACCAAAACCTTGCCATGCAAACCCAATACACTCCTGATTAAGCACAGCTGATATTGAGGCAAATTAACAAGCACAGTCTTGCATTACAGCTTCTTTGTGAACAGCAGTCTCCAAGTTCTAAGTAGGTAGTTTTAATATATAAACAAGGTTTCAGTCTTAATCAAAATAGCCGTTATACTGCTGTAGTTTAGTTATCAAATATTCTAACAGTTCTTCTAGTGTTTGAACATTAGTGCTGAAAAAGTAATGATAATCAAGAGGTTTATGCTTCTTTTTTAATCTGGTGCTGACTGATTTTGCAATGATACCTAAGACTTACAATAACTATTTAATTTTTGTCATTCTTTGACCAATGACGTAGCAAGGTGCCATGAATGCACAAAATCATTTTTCTTGACTAAATCACAAAGCTACTGGAGAATTTTTAGAGTTTTCCTTGATAAGTTGTCAAATTCAGATTCTGTTTAGATAATGCTGTAGAAATACCCTAATTCTGAGAAAATATTCCATTCCCTTCCACCAGAGAGTTCTTTCCAAATAGAAATATACATTTATATCATTTTAAGTCAGTTGTCATTTATGAACCTAATAGTCAGAAAATCACTCAGCAATCTTGTAGAAGGAACATGCAGGATATGAGTGAATATTTTGTGAGGCCAAACAGCAGGTGTGACCAGTCCTGTAAGAATATTTTTTCACAATTTGGCCTGTCAAAATTCTATTTAAAGATGTTGCCAAGGTAAAGCAAATGAGTTACAGGTGTCTGATTTGCTGTGAATGAATCTGTTTACCTCAGAAGTTTTCTGAAATACAGTTTAAAAAAATTGCATATGCGTTATCATGTGAAGCTTGAATAACATTGAAGATTCTTCTCTAAAATTTGCTGCTTATTGAAGTTCTTATTTTAAAAAGATACAATTTAATTTTTCTAGAGGAGCCACTCTTCAGTCTGAAGCCAAAGGTAAAGATGGCCAACCGTTGCTTCTCCTCACGGCATCAAGTCTCAGAGTTCGCAGTTTTGACCAGCTGTCCTGTTTGCTACAAATCGCTATGGAAGAAAAGTTTAAGGAAGCACAGGCATGCCTTGAAGGTTTCCTTTCTTCTTTTTTTTCATCTTTCCTCTTTCTTAAAAAATATGTCTTCTCCTTCAATTCATGTTTATGAAATGTGAAGAAAGGCAGGCATGCCTTCATTTTAAGTATGTAAGAAGGTGTTGATTCATGAAGGTGGCTAAAGGTGCTGATCCAGAACTTAATGAAGTTTCTATTTCTTCTTTTATTTTCACCGAAATCAGTAACAGAGAAATCTGGAATAAAGTTAAAATAAAACTGTTGAATCTCATATACAAATTCATGTATACTGATTAATACTGCAGCTATTGCAACAGACAGTAGGTTTAAATTTCTGAAAAAGAATGTCTTATTGGAGGCTAATAGCAGTCTTTCCTATGTTTGTAGTTTAATCCTCTTTCAAAGTGTTACATCCTTAAAAAATAGCCACAGAAAAACTTACATGCTTAAGACATTCTTACCTGCACAAGTTTCACAGTGAGCACTTCCAGCTCCTTCTCACAATGGTTTTTAAAATATAGGTACGAGTACTTTTACTGTGTCATATTCAAGTCCTAGATTTTAACTGACAAGACGACCCTTGATATTCTAAACTGGGTATCTTCCTCTCATTGGAGGTAGAAGAGATCAGTAATATTCTTTGATAATATTAGTAGAAATTGCATCTGCAATACTAAAATATAAATGCTCATACTGGATCAGACTTCAGAACCATCTAATCCAGGGTCCTGTCACTGACAGCGATCAGTCATGAAAAATAGGGAAGAATAATACGGACAGGGTATTGTGCAGAGGCGTTCACAGATGCATGGGACTTCATTTGCAGGAACAGAGCAAAATATTTTCGTAAAACCCATTGACATGCAGTTATGTCACTGTTTATCAAAAAGAACAGCTGGCATAGCTGAGGAAGTAATGGGGCCATTGGGAATGCTGATAGAAAACTTTAAAGATGTTCTTTAACACTAAATCATATTTCTAAAATAATCAATTTTCAGTGAGTTAAACCCAATGATTTCCTGTTTTAGTGATCAGCCAGGCATATTTTCTGGAAAGGGGGCTGTTGATAAATGGAAATATTTAATAATCACCTCTTGGTTGAATGAATCTTAATCTTTGTTGTGAAAAGCAATTTTGTTTGTTATGAAAAATTTCTTTTTGTTCTTAGTGTTTTCATGTTTTTAAAAGTGCATTTGAAACTACAACAGAGAGATATGAAAGAATACATCATACAGTAATATTTGATGAATAACTATGCACATTATTAGAGTTCTTATGGTAAATTAATAGCATGAAAATTATTCAGCAATTGAGATAAAAAGTTTGTCTTGCCTAATCATTTTTAACATAGTATCACATTATATGGTTCTGTTTCATGTTTACAGCTAACAGAGATCCTATAGTGAAAATTCTTGGCCCTGAATATGGGACTGTTGAAGGAGAAGATATGTCCATGTTGCATTTACTTGACAAAGTGAAAAAAGATGATGACCCTGAAACAGAGATGAAAACGAAAATCTTTCTTCTTCTTCATCAGCTGGATTTGCAACTGCTTGATAGTTCTTTGAAACACATTTCACAGTAAGTGCATTTCAAATGGAAGCTAAACATGCCAACCAGTGCATTTTTTTGTTTTATTGTTAAATCAGATTGGTTTCAACTCACAACATGTGCTTTTGGTGTGACATAAAGAAATTTATTGAAATAACTCTCACTGTTCAGTAAGTTATTGAAAAAACATTTTTTTTCTGAAGAATTTGCTGTAGGTGTGGGTATGCAAGAGTGTGCCTGCAAGTGTGGTTTTTTTATTGCATATGTTTTGAGTTTTGGTAGCAAATTGAAGTAATTTGTACAAACAACAAAGAGAAATATTTTCAAGGAAATGTTTATTTCTTCATGGAAGTGTATTAAGTATTACATTGAGTCTGTTTCGTAGTTACAAGGACTTCATATTAGCTATGGAACTAAAATTTCACTAAACAGATAAAATTAAGGAAAACAATGGGACATGACCCATTTCCAGGTTTTTGTTGCTAGTATTAAGACTCAATGTAAAAGAAAAAAGTCATGTAATATTCTCTTTTCATTTCTCTAAGTACATCCTTTTGATGAATACATTTTGGACCATTTTCTATTAATTGCAGAGATGTAAGACTAAATCCAGCTGCTATAAATAATGAAGTGAATCTTCTCAAGAATTTCTCTGGGAAAGGAGAAGATACAGTACTGGAATCACTGGAATATACATCAGGTCCAAATCTGACCATATCTCACGTTTATATATACCTTTATTAAAGTACTTTACTTCTGTGTGAAATTTGCTAACTTAATTTCAGTAATAAATTTGAAGTGTTTATTTCTACTTCAAAGTTATAAAGTAAAAGAAAAAGTATTTTCAGATATGGAATGCTGTTCTTCAGCCTTTAGTTATAGAAATAATCTCCAATCATATGAATTTCTTCAGTGGAAGTAGAGGAAGTGAACTGAGTCCCTGATCCTGAAAAGTGCTAAGCACAGTTGTAGTTCTTAGCTGGATTGGGCCACGGGTCACAGAGCTTTGCATGATTAATTCCTAACAGTGTGAGTTCTTAAAAGTAAGATATTGTTTTGGGAATTTTATTTGTATACATGTTGCATTTATCATCAAACATAATTATTAAAAAAAATTTTAAACTGGATAAAAACACTAATGCTAATTGGTTACAGATTACACATTCTCTAATGGATGCCGAGCTCCTCCCTGGAGACAAGTGCATGGAGAAATTTGTTACTTAGTCGTCAAACCACATGACACTGATCCTTTGTACATCACGTGCAGCACAGCAGGAGTGTTTTTAAATGGAGTAAGTAATAATAAAGGATACCATGAAGTAATGAGTATTTTTATGTGCTAAAATCAAATATCCATCAGGTTTAGGGTAGTGGTGTTGAGGCTGTAAGACCTGCAGAGTTAGTCTATCAGTACAGAAGGATAAGACACAGTAATAAATGTATGCTAGTTTTCCCATATGTTTTGAGTGCTTTTTCTATAAGTTTTATACTTGGCATGTATTCTGCACTTTTTGCTAGCAGTATTTCTTTAGTCTTTAAACGTGCCCTAACAGTCCTTCACACTATTCCTGTTTAAAGGTACTGTGGGACTAGATGCCTCTCTAGTGCCTCATTGCTCTTGGTCTGAGGTCTAATATTATTGGGCGGCCAATATAGAATGCTTTTGTCATTTTATAAATGATAGGCAGTTCTTTCTTCTTTCAGTGGAAGCTTTTTAAAAATTATTTATTTTTTTTCTTCTACTTTTCATTTTGGTTAATTCTTTCCTTACAGATTTTATTTAGACATAATAGTCCCTTATGTATTTTAAACAGTGACCAGAGCTCTTACATTCATTTTGAAGAGAGACTGATGCCCGTCAGGTGTAACTCCACAGATTGATTTCCTAAGAGTTAAAAAATCCAGGGAAATTTTGACTTAGCACATTTTTAACGGATGAAGCTCATAAAGCTTAGGCTCAGTCAGGTCACAGTATTTTCTGATCCTTTTAGACATCTGCCATACTGCACTGGAAGCTCATATTTACTTGGTTGTTTGCCATGAGCCATAAATTCTTTTCAGTGGAACTACCCACAGTACAATTAACTGATAGTAATTACTTGCAGAATTCTATGTAAGATCTTGATTATCTGTTGGGATCCATGGAGACGATCCGTGCATCTTTACAAAGCATTATTGAAGTAGTTTGATCGACTCTGTGCTGAGCATGAGACTGCTATACATAATTCATTACAGTGTGACCTCTGTGCTCTTTAGCAGTATTTCATGATGCAGATTAAATTACCTGTGTAAGGCAATGCTATTAATAATAATTTAAAATTTATTCTTTTTTTAAGGGTGAGCTAAAGAGTAAAGATGACATTGACTATGAAAGAAAAAGTGATGTATATAAAGATATTGTCACATTTTTAAGGGAGAGATCACCTAGATTTGTAGAAAATATGGCTAAACAGGTATGTATTTACTGATACTGTGTGTATATTCTATTTTGTACAAACGTACATTGTACATTGGTAAGAATTACATTATAAGCCTGGCTGAACGTTTCTTTTCTTTATCAAAGATAAATCTGTGATTAAATGAAGAATTTTAAAGACTCTGAAATGCATTTATTATCTTTCTTTGGATTTGTTTCAGTTTCTACTAAATATGTTCCTTTCGTAAATAGCAAATAATACACTATTTCATATAGCGTTCTATCATACCTTATCATGAGGTTTGATCCAATATGTGAGGTCAGCTTCTAATTTTGCATAAAAAGTTTTGCTTGTCTTCTGGTGTTATTCTTTATGGAGCACTGGAAATGTTAAAGCAGGAAAATATGATATCCTTACGGAAAAGGTCAACTTTTTATGACAATATTTTTCTGTGATGAAAACCACTTGAATTTTAATCTTCATTCTTTGTAGCCCAAATATAAATAATAGCCCAACTTTTTTACGAGAACTGCCTGATTTAAATATCAGAGCTGAAAGTTAAGCATCCAGCTTACATGCTGTGTTGCTTCAGCCACTGTAAAATGCAAGTGTTTTGGCTTTTACTTAGAGCTCTATATTAGCTAGAGTTACATAGTGCTGCTACAATTTTAGTTGTTTCATCATTCCTGATAAAAACTCTTTTTTCAGATTTCTAGTGTGGTTATAATAGATTAATAACTGGGTGGTAAAATTCATTAGAGGCTAAAACCTGTCAAAAGTTTTATTGTGGTTATTTATATGCAATTTTAATTATTGCAAGAAGGAAGTCATTAACAGGGAAATTTTCTTGTCCTTTAGTTCTGATTTTCTGGGATGTAGGGCTGATATTTATTGTCTTTGAGATATAGATATTTGAAAGTTCTGAAAGAACAGAGCATTTCAAGTTGTACACATAAATACAGCAGCTTATATTAACAGTAATGGAATTAAATTTGTAAGTTGTTCTGTTTGAAAGTGCAATAAGTTCCAAAATGTGTTTTATTTATCCCATAGACAAGTATTTTTTAATGTTATATCTACATATTGGTTTACATTTCATAAATGTGGCAATATATGAATGTTTTTAGACATAATTACTGGTTTAATGTACTCTCAAACTGATTTGGCTTCATTTGATGTTCATGAAAGGTAAAAAATGGTAATATTTTAATAATTTTTTACAGTTCTAATCCTAAATGTTAACATAGATTAATGTTAATATCGATAATAGCGATAATATACCTTTCTTTACTGGTTTTCTGCTCTTATAAAGATACTGTGGCTATTCAAGAAATGTGTACACTTATTAAATAAAAGTAAATAAATAGAATTTATCACTTATTCAGTATTCCCTGACTGTGTAAATAAGTTTATGCTGAAGAGTATAAATTATGCCATTTTAATGGTATAAGAATATCATATCATATTGCCTTGCTGAAGAGCTGGTTTAGTACATTCTGCATTCTAAAACTAGAATTTAAACAAGTTAATACTGTAGAGCTGCAGAGCATTTGTAGAAAGAAAATCTTCTCTACTCTGGAACTCTGAAAAGCAGAGAAAAGCTGTATTTCCAAGGTTGCCTACATGAAATAAATTATGACTGGAAATAGTTTTGATTTATTTTCTGAGGAGAGGAGAGCTTCAAAAGGCTCATTACATACACATATATTGCAAACCCAATTAACTTTTATAATATCTTCTTGGCCTTGTTTAAGCTAACATTTAGAATTGCTGTGTTGGCATACAGTGCTGAAGGAAACATACTTTTTAATGTGTGCTTAGCTTGTCAAGCATTGATTTCCCTGTGATTTGTCTAGTTTATCATGTGTTAAATTGTCTTGTCTAGAGTACATTTTCAGAATGAGAGAATTAGCATGAGTTAGTTTCTGATTAGACAGTTAGGTCAGCAAGCCTGGAACAGCTGATTCACATCAGGGACTAGTCAAAAACAGACCATACTGTGACAGTCTCCTTAAAACTGCCTTGAATCAGACACATAAAGGAATGTCTTCACCTATCTGGTAGTGACAGCTGCAATAATAATAATAATAATAAGTAATGATTGTATGCTGTCTTTCCTGTAAAGATTGAATATGTTCCAACAGAGAATAAGAGTTGACAAGGGTCCTTTCTGTTCTGGGTATTTTTGATCAGCCATGGTACTAGACACAGACAGCTGGAGGATTGCTAGGTGACACTCGTCTCCATTCTTGTATGTGACTTGTTCAACAATGTTTTGTCCTGAGAGACAGGAGGTGAAAAAACTGAGATGGAATGTGTTTATATTAATTCTAAACTATATCAAATTAAATTACTTGGAACTGAAGTCTAGCAATTTATCATAGCCTATTTTCAGTTTTGTGTTCATTTTTTGTGGGAATTTTTTGTAAATCCTTTATGCAGTGAAATAGTTTTTATATAAATGATCCATTGAAAGCAGAATGACTGACTTTGCAATTCTAGATCTTAAAACTCATTTGGAAGTAGGTTCTATAAAATTGCTTGTGTCACAAATTATTTAACATATTAGAATTTGAACAACACCCAACATTCAAGTATGTTCAGGAAGTTCCAAATTTAGCTAGTTCGTTTATTTCAAAAACTTTAATTTTCACACAGTAACAGCTACTTTCCAGATTAATGTTTCATTCTTTTAAAGGCAATCTGCTTTTATTCTTATAATCTAGTTCTATATTTAATACATACAATTTTTAAGCACAGCATCCTGGAATTGTGCTTATAACTTACTGTGTTAATATTCATTATTCATATAGCAATATGACTGACAAACCATGTCTCCTTCTTTTATTAGGAATGTAATTTTTTTAAAGAACCAACATGTGAGAAGAATTGTCAGCATATGGAAGCAGTTGATGCTAAAGTCTCTGGCCAATCCCAGAACCTTCACAATTTTACAGAAAAGAATGTATGCGAGAAAGTAAAAAGTTCTGCAGCAAGGAGGTCCATTGACAAGAATAAATTAGAACCATCTATGAAGTGGAAGAATACTGGACTTTCTGCTTCCCACAGATAAGTAGTTCTCTTTATAATTGAATTTTCCTGTAGATCTCTCTAAACTGTGCTAATGATTGGACTGCATGTTATATGTTTGCATTATTATCTTAAGTTAGGAGCAATGAAACAAAATTTACTACATGTTAATTTCTAAGAAGAGAATACGGACTACCAACGACATGTCTCAGTTTTCTTCTGTCATGCAACAACTTTGATGATGTTATGTCATTTCCACAAGCAAGGCAGAGAAATATCTTGCAACCATCTGCAGTACTGGTCCTCCAGGACTGTGATATTATCATATTTTTTGTTTAAAATACCCTTTAAAGCAAGACAGAGTAGACAGTCTAATCTAAACCACACTTTCTGAGGGAGGCAAAAGAGATCCAGGATGGAAAATCAGGATGACTCTTAGTTATACTACCAGTTTTTAATCATTTCATATTATGAGCCACTTCTGTAGCTCTGCTTAGCAACAGTCTTCACTAATGAGATTATGCCAAAGTTTGGACACCCAAAAATAGAGTATACATACATTGGATATTGTTGGATTTGTCTTCTGAAATCAGTACTCCGTTCTGATTTCACGTTTCCTGATTTTGTGTTTATGGAGAAAGAAGAATGTCTGAAGGAAAGGCTTTGATTGCCATCCTACAAAAAAAAATCGGTATCTTCTCAAGTCTGCCAATTTGACATGTTGCAAGAAGCATTTTAAGAGATTTTGGATGTGACCTACAGTCATCAGTTAAAAAAATGTGTTTTTCCAGCGACAAGAGCTTATCTTTTTCCACAGTCATTGTTCGAGTCTAGAGGTAGTGAAATTGGCTGTAATTATGAGTAGTAGTCTCTTGTTGTTGTGACAGTGGTAGTATGACCAGCTCAGGCTTGAAAGGTTTTCACAACATTGTAAATTAGAGACAAAAAAGCACCAGAGATTGTGCCCAACTCAGCCTAGGAGTCTTCTTGGAATATGAGGAAAGCAAGATATATTGTATTCAGTGTGATCAAAGCTATAGAACAGCTCAGTGTGTGGAAGAACTAGGCAGACCAGAACTCTTTTGCCTGGAAAAAAGATGACTGGGGGACAATAAGACAGACACAGAATATCATGACTGGAGATTGTAAATAGGGAACAGGTAGTCACTGTCCATTCTAATACAAGAATGAAGGGCATCAAATGAAAATAAGCCAGTGAGACCAGTTCAGAACAAAGGGAGAGACTTCTTCATACAACACAGGGCTAAGCTCTAAAATTCTTTACCACAAGATGGTAGAGGCTGTTTGTTTATGTGAGTTCAAAAAGCAACCAGACACATTCATGGAAGAAAAATAATCCAAAACTGCTAATGCAAGGATGATGAGGAGTTCCCTGAAGCACAATTTGCTGAAGAATATTCGGGGAAAAAAATAATTTCTGTGTTCTTCCATTGTTCTTCTGCTGTTACCTAAATAGCTGCTATTGGTCATGGTTGGAGATGGTATCCTAGGATGAATGGATCTGTGGTCTGTCTGCATATACTCATTCCTTGTTCTTGTATCACATACAGGTCAGCATAATGTAATTTTTCTAATATTCCACTATTTCGTTAAAGCAAAATTAGTCAGTTAAGACACAGCATACTTTCTATTTAGTGAAGTTGATTGTGGAGGTTCATAAGCTCATATGTACGGACATAATATGTGTCCAACCATAGATTTTGGTTCTATGTATATATAATATTTTTTTTCAATAAAAACAAATATTTTAGTGACAAGGCCACAAAAAAAGATACTGAAGAAGAAGGGAGAAGTAGTACTGTGTCTCTGAAAATGAAAAAGAAAGCCAGTGGCATTTCTTCTGAACCTGTTAAAGTACAACCAGCTTCAAAATGGTATGGGTTACTTATTTTTCTTCCTTCTTCCTTTTTATTTGTATTTTCCATATCTGTAGTAACTATCACCACACTTAATATTTGTCAATGTCAATTATATTTTTCTAATTCTGTTATTAGGCTGTTTTGTCATACCTGTTTAAAATGTACTTGTTCATATTAGTTTATAGCTGTTTAAAATGGGTGATGCTGTTTGTTTATTTTTAGTAAAACATCATGCAGGTTTGAAGACATTAGTGAAAGTTCCTCAGAGACTGAGGAAGATGAAGAACAGCCTGTACGTCATCAGGAAGGAAACACCGATTTGCCATCAGAATACTGGGGAATTCAGAAACTTGCAAAATATTTAAAGGTAAATAAGAAGTGTTGATAAATTTTATAAAAAAAAAAAAAGCTACTCTTTACTGTCTACATCTGAGGACATCAGACCAGCTCCTCATCCTTTCTACCTTCCATATATTTTAGAATAGCCTTGCTATGTAGTATGATCGGATCCTGGAACTGTGGACTTTTCTATCACACACCCGTTTCTCCTGCATTTTTTTATCTGCTGGTTTTGGCTTATATAGACCCTTAGATTAAACCATCTGTTCAGTATTATTTAAAACTTAACATGGTATAATTTCTTTATTAATTATTGGGTTTCAGTTTTGCTTTTTGGGTGATACTTTCCAAGATATTTCTTTATGTGGATAGTAACTTTCAAGAGCTTTTATTAAAACTGAATACTTGCCTAAAGTCTTTCATCAACTATGATTAATGCATGACTGAAGTAATTCTAACGTGGTCTTGTGTCTGGATAGACGCTGTTAGTGGACAAGAAAATGTATGATAAACAGGCATCCTCTAAAATAAAAAAAAAGGTTTCTTACACAGACTTGTTGAAAATCTTTTGGAACCTATAAATATAGATGTTTAGAATTCTGTGTATGTCTGAAACATGTGAAAAAAACTAACAACCCTCTACTATTCTGGAAAACTCTAAAACTAATTATGTGTTTCCCTCAGGAGAAATTCCTTTACAAGTTTTTACTGGAATTCATGTACTGTAAGTTACTAATAAAAGTGCTGGTTTATTTGGTTTTTTGAGTACAGCTACAGAGTGTACACATCCGACTGATAAAATGATGGTGCTGGCATTTGGTACAGCAGAAATACTTGTGAGGAATAAGCAAAGCTTTGGCTCCTTCTAGTCCTTTAACCATTGTAGAAAAGTAACTTAGTCTTTTAAACAGTTTTCAGTGCACTCACACTGCTTGTTCTCAGTTCGTGTATGTGGGACCTATGCTAGTGGTTGTAGCCAGGGAGACACAGAAAAGCATGGATAATACAAGCCTTTCTACAGTTCTCTTTGCCTTATATTTCCTAGGTTAGACCTCTATATTCTTGTCATTTTGCCTATGCTAAAATAACTCTTTGCAAGTGTAATCTGGTGTAACATTCCACGTGTAACTTGCTCAGCTATCTGCTAATGCTAAACACGCCAATATACATTTTGCATGATACAGTTGTTTCTATTTGCATATTACAGTTCAAATCTTTCAATCTACTAATAGCTTGCTTCTCTCTGTCTTATGGACCACCTCTTTGTACTTTTCTAAGAGCTCAGAGAAATAACCGTGCTACTTTTTAGTAAAGACCCAAGGTCCCCCAGGAGAGGGTACTTGAAATTCATTACTGTTGACAAACTCGCAGAAATCTTTTCATTGGCCTATCTATGGACCACCCTCTTTACTGACAAGGCTCTTCTCTCCTGGTTACATAATTCTCAAACTCTCTTTCCTCTCTAGATCCTTCACGTAGTCATGTTGAGATTTTACTGTTGGACTCGATTGAATACTGAAACGTATCTACATGTGCATGAAACCATTCTGAAAGAAGAGTGAGAATGACAAATAGGAAAATATATTTTTCATGCTCCTCTGTTTTACAAATGAGTATATTTTGTTCCAGCTGTCAACAAGCAAAATTACTTAATGGCTTAGAACTAGAAAAAGAAAGGGGAGCATTTTTGATCAAATTGTGAGTACCTGTTAAGAAGTGCTTATAATACAGAATTCCATCATATGAAGAAGTTTTGTTACGAAAATTCAAATGTATACTTGTTTATGTATTCATGCACACCCGAGTCTTTCAATAGTTCTTTAAATTAGATATAAATGAAACAAAGTACTTGAAGATATACTTAAAATACTTTTCTGTTGATTCTTAGCTACGTAAAGCAAGAAATCCCTAGTGTCAGATAAAGCTGAAAAGAGATGCCTTAGTGCCATACCACAGACAGTGGTTGAAATTTTTATTGATGGAGTGCTACTTTAGCTTGCACATGGAATTCATTTTAATTCAAGTATAAATACTGCACTTCTGGCCAGACTTAGGAGATTTTTTGGCATTCTTGTTGTTCATGTAGGCAAGTGTTCATGACACATGCAACATAAGAGAAAATAAATTTATGACTGCAATATTTAAGTATCTACAAGCATATATACATAGAAGCACAAATTTCAGAGGGCTTGTGTGTCTTCAGAGGTTGTATATGTTGTTTGCACATCTTAAAAATTTAATAAAATGCTTTGAATAATAGATGTTTGAGATACCAAGTTAGAAAATATAATAATTTGTAGGTGCAACCATTTTTTGAATGTCTGCTAAAGTAAATGTGAATCACAGTTCAGCAAGACTCTATAAAAGATCAATTTGCAAGCACAAAACTTCCATAAAACCTGAAAGATACCTAGTTTTTATACCAATGTTAGATTGTCATTAAAGCTTAAAAAGATGGTTGCTTCCTGTCTAAAGCAAACTTGCCAGATCCTGTGAATTGTGCCTGTAGACTATGTATTTGTATACCTCTTCATGGAGAGAAAATTCCAGTGCAGGGGAAATTCCCTTCTGACTTTTTGCCCTTGTCCATTCCCTCTCCTGTCTGGGAAAGAGCAGCCATGTTGGAATTGCTCCACTGGGAAGCAGCTGCTTCTGTGGTCTGGCTCCTTGTCCTACCTTCAAGCTTCCCAGGGCTGTGAAACAGAAGATAGAGCATGTGTGTTCTTGCCATGTCTCCCCATCGACTTAAGAATGGGCAGCACAGATAGATCAGTGAGCATGGTGATGGCATTGTGTTAGGCATCTTTTGGGGCTAGAGTAGATAAAATTGGAATGAAGCCCTCTGTTCATGTTTGTAACAGTGAGATTCACTCAGAAGAGCCTGCTTCAGATTTCACATTATTTATTAAAGTAGTGTTTCTGAAGTATTAGATTTCTAGGGGAAGGACTACATTTTCCATGTGAAAAATTTTAGGAATAGGGCAAAGGGGTCACATTTTACAATGATCTTTTTACTAGAAAAGGGGGAACATCAGGTAGAAATGCAGAATCTTCTTTGCATCAGAGCTGGGGTTGTTCACTGAAAAAAATAAAAAGAAAAAAAAGGTGATAGCTGGGCACAATGTTTTGTGCTGCCTGCTGTTGAGCACTGATTATTGCCAGTTTTAAGATAAAACAGAGATGTTGAGAGGTGAGTTGGGGCTGGTGACTGCACCAGGAATAATTCCATTCTCCAGAATAAGTCTTTAATCCCTTAAGCCCTTGTGCTACTTGGTTTTGGTTCCCTGTAAGGGTGTGATTTATATGTACACCTATGCCAGGGTGAGCTCTGGATAGAGTTCTGCAGGACCATGTCAGTCACAGAATTTTTCCTTCGGTTTCTTACCTGGAAAGTCATTCTACTTTTGGCTATATTTCAGTGGTACACTAGTGAAACCAGGCAAATCTCACGCCTCATGTAAAATATCCACTAATTTCATATCTGTTTTGAATTACTCCAGTTCAAGTGACCTCATTCCCAGAACAGCATTGTGTTTCTTTTCTACTTTGGAATCCTAGGTGGACAAACCTGCTGTCTCTCCCCAGCTGTTTGCATCTTGTGCCAGGTCCAGGAGCTGGAGAAAGGCTATGGTGCTGCACAGGAGCTAGGGAGGATGTGCCCCGAGTATGGCCTTGAACACCAGCTCCCAGGTGCCGCTGCGTGCTGGTGCTGCGTTGCAGTGGATGGCTGGGAAGGGAGGACATCTGTCACATGACTCAGTGCAATCTCATTGACTGGGCAAGGAAAAGGTTGAAAGAGCTGTGGAATACAGCGGGTGTATTCAGGTCTGCTCCACAGCTGCCTTTTGGCAGGACCTTTGGAAGACTGTTGCATTCAAGCAACATTTCTGTAGCTTGCAGGGAGCCCCTCTGTATTGAGCTTACATTACATAGAGATGGCAAACAGACCAGGGAGGCAGGTGTGTACTCTTCCCTTTTCCTTCTCTCCACCTCCCTCTGAAAGTCCTCGCTTATTTTTAGGCAATTGGGTCAAGGAAATGAAAGTCTTAAGACAAAGCTATGGGTCTAGTTCTTACAGTGCATGTGTTGCAGTGAGTATTGGCTGGGCAAGACCTACTGCCCATCACTTCTGCTTCCCCTTTGCAGTGCGAGCAGAGTGAGCCAGGAGGATGTAGTGTGGCTGCTGCACCACAGGCAGAGTTTATTTCCTCTTCTTAGGAAGCTCAAATTTATCAGTTAGGGAAATGCAGCTGTGTGTTGGCTTGCAGGAGGGAATACTGGATCCCCAGCTGAGCTCTGTACATGGAGGAGGGAACTAGCATTCTTGGGGAGAAAGGTACAGGTTAGAAATGCAGAAAGTCAAATAGACAGTGAAGAGATGCAGGATCTGAAATGAGAGGTTCATGTAGATATTGTTGATAAACAGTATGGGATAGTTTTATTCCCCAGGAAAAGACAGGGAGACATCTGGAGGTTGGAATTTAGGGGCTTGTGGCAAACTAGAGTGCAGGAAATCCATGTATGCATGACAGGTAGGAATGTGGACAAGGAAGGTCCAAACTATTACAGAAACAGGGAGCCTCTTTCAGAACATTTGAGGACCAAATCTTAAATGGCAGTTGTGTGTGTGCGGGGGAGTTCTTTTGCACTCTATATGCAAGGTTTGCAATGTGACATTTCTCTGCTTGGAGGGGAAGGAGGAGGCGGTCAACAACTGCTTGCACACTTGCCTACTGTGCATTAATATAGCGAGTCACAGTTTATCTCTAAGATGAGACTTGTCTTATCTGCGGTCTAAGGTTTTAGATATCTGAAAAATAGATATCTTCCTCATAAAATTTTGCGATAGAAAACATCCAGCCTTTCAAAATAAATTATTACTTTCTTGTGCAAATGAAAATTGTGTAGCAGTCTCAACCCTCCTGTGGTTTAACGGGTGATGTATACCACAACTCTTTCATATGAGCCAATTATAAATTTATGGCACTTGCGAAGACATTGATGTGGCTTGTAGATTTTTCTCAAAATTTGTATGAAATAGAGGATAGATGCAGTATTTTTTAACTGTATAGCTTTCTTAAATTATAACAGTATTGGAAATGTTCCAAATTATTAAGATTACACTAATACTCATTATAAAAAGTTAAATCAGCTTCATAAACTATGCGTGGATTAAGAAATCAATTATATTTTGGGATTAGCAGAAAAGTTATTCTGTTCTATTCTAAAATGCAGAACCTCAAAAGAGACATGAACATACTAGCCTAAGGAATAAAATGGGTTTTTCAATATTAGTTCATTTAAAGTGAAACTACACAAAAAGTACTTTTAAATTTTGTAAGACAACAAAAAATAGTGTTACAGTGTACCCACTAAAGTACATTGTAATATTGCTCAAAAGTTTTGTGGTGGTCATAGAAAAAGTCTAAAACCTCTGGTATTTGTGAATATCCCTGAACAACAAACTGCACAGAGAACTGCACATACAGATTCTGAGGAAGTAACTCTCTATTTGTCTCTGCTTACATTTTCCCAGGAAGAGTTACTGGTGGGTAGAACTTTACAAGTATAATTGGATACTTACATGATTAACATAGAAGTTACGAATCTGGTCAGATATGTAACAAACTTAGAAATAATTTTGCGTGCAGAACTATCAAAGAAATTTATCTGTAATTTGGAAATCTGGCCCTAGATGTGGAATAGAGGCAAATACTAGAACCTAACAGCAGGAGCAAAACTATCTAATCTGTGGAGGGAATATGTGGCACATTATTTTTTCCATAATCTGTGGATAAGGGTTAACTGTTTTTTCTTTATAATATCACATTAGCAAGACTTGCATGAGATTATATTTTAGCTATTAAATACAAAATAAGCATATATAAGTGCACATAAAATATTTTCATATATAAAATAATTTTGCCACTGTGTTTTCAAGACTGATCAACTTTGCAGATAATTTAGCTGACCTTATTAGTAGAGTGTCTAACAATAAATCTTTTCCCTTATGAAAGTATATGGTGGGGTAATATGAAGGAGCTTATTCAACTGAACTGAAAGATCAAGATGAAAAATAAATTTTGCTGCAGGTTGGCTAAGTGGTAGACTGTTATTTTTCAGAAAATACCAAATGTATGAGACATAATCATGTGCCACCTGCTAGTGTTTCTAGGCACATGTTTGGCTAACCTGTCAGCCTTGGCAAGTCGTGTCTTCATATCACTCTCTTCTCCACTGTTCATGAACATCACTTGTTCCCATCTTCCAGTATTAGCCAAATTTTTATTTTTAAGTTCAGTAAAGAATGTGATTACTGAAAAAAAGGGGATAAAAATATGGGAAAACTGCATTTTGTAGTTAAGATATGTATTTTTTAACAACCTAGCCAGTGCTGATCATGAAAAATAAATCTTTTTATGATAAATTTACTGGGTAGGAAATATTGGCAAATGGTGAAATCTCAAATTATTATTATAATTGGCAACTCTGAAGCACTTGCATAGCTTTCTCCTCAAAATACTGTACAAACAGTCATTCCTCATCACAAGAGGCATATAAAATTCATAACAGCCAGTTGATTTTTGACCATTAACACCAACTCTGATGAATTTTTGTGTAATGGAGGTTTTATTAATGTTCTGAGGGTCACCCATTCCTAAGAGTTTCATAGCTCACTAGATGAAAGACAAGATAGACGTAAAGGGAAAAAAAAGGCAAAAAAAGTAGAATTCAACAAAAAACAAGAAAGAAGAGATTGTATGTCAAAAATTAAGGGCTGAGGAAAAGAATGTAAAATAACTGATGTTTGATTCTCCTCTTTCTGCAGGATTGTATTCTACTGTAAAAGCAGGTAATTAAATTAATGAGCTACAGTTTTGACACCATAACTACTGTACCTCTAAAATAATTGTAAATTGCCACAGCTGTCTCAATCTGACTTACAGCTTTATAATCATGAAGTAGATAAAAAAATTGTTGGCTTTCCTAAAGAATTAGAACATGATCGTGTCTGAAAGCTACGAAGAGTTTTAAGAAGTGAGAACTGCATTCTTCATTGCTTTTAAGTGTTCCACCTTGGATCTAGGCTCAATTTAATCACAGCTTACTATACACAGTTATTTCAGAAGCATGCCTGTGCTTCAGCCATATTTTCATCTATATTTGTTTTTCATATGCTCTCACTAAGCTCAATTTTTAAGTTTGTTTTATTTCTCCGGAGAACATTTTTCTCTTAGTTTTTCATAAGCTATTGCTATCATTTTGTTTTTCTTGCAAAATCTTTTTTGGCTGGTTTCACATCACACTGTCTTTTCTGTCTGCTCAGCGCTTACGGAACTTCAGCAGCCTGCTAGCTCTCCAGTAGTCTATACAGGCACAGGTCCTTCCTAGCTCAACCTCATTAAATTTTCTCCACAGATTCACTTCCACTGGTTTCCCAAATGAGTTGGATCCATAAAGTAAAGTAGCTGTAATAACATTAAGGCTTTTATTCTCTTTGTGAGCCAAGTGCTAGGCAAAATCAAAATTGCTTAGGCAGGTCTGAAACTGTCACACAAGGTCAGTAGTACATCTGTATTATGGGCAGCAGATGTCACATCTCAAAGTCTTCAGTCAGAATTTACAAGTATCAATGCTAAATTAAAAAACAGTAGTGCTGTTTGTGTAGGTGGTTTTTTAAATTTAATCCTAGACCCTTTTCTCTTTCTCATGCAGTCCTCATTTCCTGCTAATTTCTGCATGTTCTTTTTAAAAATATATATGCTTTCTTTTTCTCAGTTGAAGTGGCCAAAGGCAGGGAGGGGGCTGTATCCTTGTTCTAGTGCCGAGACATAAAAGGCAATACTTAGATTGGGATTCATCTCACCTAGCTCTAAGTGTAAACAGAGTAGGTGTTTGTAGCTGAGCTGGGCATTCAAGGCTACCTTTATGATCAGTGGAAAAAATAGTCACTTTTAGCATGTGATTCATCTGATATTTTAAGCATCTAATTCAGAGTGAGATGGATCACGTTTTCAACTTCATTGTTGACTTGATCTCAATTAACAGGAATGTAGGATGGCTATAGATGACTCGATCTTAATTATCAGGAATGTAGGATGGCTGTAGATGAGTGAATTTAGACAGATGATTCGCATCCCCCCAGTCTTGTGCATTTGAAATCATCAGTGAGTGTAATGTGAAGTAGTCTTTTGAAGGCCTACTCTTATTCCAGATTCCTTACGTATTTGGAAATAGGAGTTTGCATGCTTTCTGGCATTTTTTCCTTGGAGTACTTTGTAAAGATCAGCCTTTTTGGTAACAGCCTTAGAAACTAATTGGCAGTCCTCAGTTAATGGGAGAATTAATTGATGGGCATCTGCTAGATACCTAAGCTCTAACTTTGGCCTAGCCAGCTTGGTGACTGTGCTTGAGCTTTGTTTACACAGACAATAGGCATGTGATCAGCATCCTATAGGTTTGTCTTGCTTCTAGTTCTTCGAAAGTGTTTCAGTAGACCAGACCTACTGGCTTTGCACAGCTCTTTACCTTCTTATCACCATATGCTGCGCTGTCTTTGGAACTCTTCAGGGAGTGGGCTGCCAAGTATCCTCACATTTTTAGGACGGTTCTTCTGACACTATGTTGGTGAACAAAGAGAGGCTATCTGGATTCTGGAGAAAAGCAGGAGTAAATAAACATCTGGAAGGAATTTGTAAGAATTAGCTGTCCAAAAAAACAGCAACATGTGGAGATTTTGTGGCATCTGACTGAGATCTGTCTGAGTAACCAGAAAAGCAAAGTAAAAAATCCAATAATTTCTACACAGATGCAAAGGACCTTATCTGCCTTCTGGTCACTAAAACATACATATGTTCTTTCTTTGAGGAATCATATGAATCTAAGTTACTCACTTACTGTTCTATGAGAAACAGCATTTTTGTTCTCTTTACCCGAGAATCACTTTTAAGTTTATATCTTGGCTTTCTGAGTTACTTTGGTCTGTATTAGACCAAGTAGCTGTTCTCACCTATCTGTACTGGCACATGATACATCTGAGAGCTTGTTTGCTTGTTTTTCTTGCAAAGCAAATTTAGCCATATTTAGCAGTTTTCCTGAAGGAACATTTTTTGTTTAGTTGATATCTTTTAGCTAGTTGGTATCTTTTAGGAGAGAGATTGCATAGGTAGCATAACAGGCGTCTTTATGGGATGGGAGGGAATTGGGAGAGAAGCGTAGCTCAAGGACACCATGACACTAAATGTTCACTGCTCATGTCAACGGGACATTTTGAAGGCCATTGAAGGATTGCTATAGGGTAAGTCTGTCTTAAGGGCTTGTGATTCATGTAGCATCGCATATGACTTCAGCCAGAGACTGAAGGCAGAAAGGGAGGAAAGAAAGCAGGTAAAGACTAACGTCAGGTGGAAGCCTATATAAAAAAAGTATATATATAAAATATATATATATATAAAAAATGTATATACATATATATATAAATGTATATTAAAAATATGTATATTAAAAATGCTCAAATATTTAAATTTAAGGAGGTAGCCCACTTGCAACAGGACAGCATAGGACTGCAGCAGTTTTAGATTGAATGAAGTTAGTCCTGAATGTCATGGCCGGATTCCCTTAAACTTGATACAGGGCTCTTTGCTGGCCTCGCAGAGGTTTTCAAGTCTGCAGCCAGCCTTGTTCAGAACATGGAATATCCAGATACTTGTGTAAAGTCAGTCATCTCAGGATGAAATGTCTGAACATGACTCTCTAGTTTGCCTGCAAGAGCTGAAGGCATTGTATTGTTTGTATAGGCACTATAGATTCATGACAGTATAGGGTGTTCAGGCTTACCAGTAATACAGGTATCCTACCAGCACTGATGTCCTCTATGCCTGAAGAAGACACAAATGCTGAAGACTTGGGGGTGTGGTGCACACACTCATTGTGTCCTATCTTAGTGTCTGTGATGATCCTCCGGACTCTGGGTTATTACAAAGAGGCTAGTCTTTTTATATACATAGTTACTATCCCTTTAGAGCAGGCAGCAAGATGGAATATGAATATCTTCTTTAACCTCACAACTGAAGATGTTTTGTGAAGCTGTGAGTGGTATTGGCCATGTTTCTAATGCTCATCAGGCAGGCTGAGTATACATATGATGATGTTGCACATTACTATTACAGTTACTGTGGCAGTGGAGTTCCCACCCAAAAATGATTCATTACTTGATGGTAGAAGTTAGTGTGACCATTTCTAGAGGGAGTTGTCTGACCTCTTGGCCACAGATGTAAGCACACAGAAAGCTTTGCATTTCAATACCAGAGAGCATTGAATGGAACAACTCTCCTACTGTGTGTGACTTACCAACTGTGTAAGTCTCTGTTCTCCAGAGTGATCTCTTCTGAAAATGAGGAGAGGGCAGGACAGTGACTGAGATTCAGTATGTCATGATCCAAACAAACGAGTGAGCAATCTTCCTTCAGTTGGGGCTGAAGAAGTGTGGTGTGGCCTGTCACTTACAAAAACATGGTCCTGTCATCAAGGATGCTGAGGTAAGTCACCTGTTCAGGGACTCCATCTGTGTTGGTGATAGTGGCAGCTGAAGGCAGTGTACTGCTGGAGAGACAAGACAGTACTAACGAGAGTGGCTTCTCTTACAAAGAATGGTGGAAGATCATGGTTTGTGCATTAAATACAGCAATTTGCACATGCTGAAAGAGCCTGTCATGGGGGGCAGAGGAAGCCTAGGATGGTTGCTGAAGCTGAGTTTATTCATGCTGGAGTATTATTGGGAGACTATGGTGTGAGTTGGAGACAGTCTAAGACTTACTCTCTAAATATGGTTACCTCAAGCCACTTTGCCAGATGAGCTGAAGTCTGAACTCCGGTACGGCTACCAAAGGTACTACAGGTGGCCTGTGGTAATTAAAACCTAAGCCAGAGCTAAAATTCAGAATGACCTCAGTGCTCACACATTCTCTTGAATGGTGACAATTTGCAGTAACAGTAGTTTCTGATGGATCGATTAGATTAAATCCCAAATTAACATCTGTTGCAGTGATCTGATCTAGAAATCACAATGGGATTATGGGTTTGTTGTCCGCCTAACAATCTTTTATTTTTCTCCCCAAATTTATCTAGGATGGAAAAGAATGTAGTCCATTGTCTTTACAAAATTGTCCAGATGCAACTGGGGAACAAATACACTCCTAAACTGAAAATTTCACAAATGAGAAGATAAAGTTGCACTGTTAAGATATTATATATTACCTTGGCCAGGTTTTCTGTGTTTTTTGGGTCAGCATTTCACTTTTCTCCAAGTCTGAGGTTTGAGAAGTTCCCGGGAAAAACATTCTACTATTTCTAGTCCAATGAAGTAAAAGTTCATATGTTTGTGCATGAACTACATTGACTTTTACCTCCTCTGTGGTAGAATCCAATTACTATGAATCAGAAAAGGAAAGCTAACAGAATGGATGCATGTCTTGGGATAGTTTTCAAGAGTTAACAAGTTTCAAGAGTTTCAACAGTTGCCTAACAAAACCTTCTGGTTCACTCAGAAAATAATAGACTTATTCTTTTCTTTGGAAACTCATTTATTTTCAGTTTCATAAAATATGGTGACAATTTACTCACTGTGTCTGCGTCATAACATATATGTCACTTCTGCCACTGTGAAGGGTCAGGATCAAGGTATTAATCTGCAACTAAAACTGTGCAACTTCTGTGTATGGTTTTAGTCCAATGTGAACATTTTGGATTTTGTGATTTTGTGATGCCTGTGATTTTCCACTGGCTTTAGTTATATTAATCAGTATGGTTTATATACTGCCAGGCTGTAGCCAAAGAATGCCAGAAGATTCAGGAAATGGGGCAGGGAATTATTCCATAACTCAGTTATACTTGTCCATAACTCATCTCTTAACAAGTTGCAGCTTGTATGTTTCATAAACTAAAATGAAAAATTGGAACTAGTATTTAAACCAAAACAAAAATGAGTGTTTAGAGGTTAACTAGCATAGAAAAATTGCCTTGCTGAAGCATATTATACATTTTATACTGCAATACTCAGTCTTTCATTAAGCTTTATCAAAATTTACTTAAATTTTGAAGTATTTTCCAGCAGAAAATTACAAAATAGTCTGTGATTTGAGAGAGTCAGGTTCAACAGAAAATCAAAAAGTCACAAAGGTGTAAATGACGAATTTATACGTTACTAATTTTGGCTTTCTTGTTTTATAAAAATTGCAATATTTTAGTAATGTTTTGGGCTGGAATTCCACTTAAACAATGTTTTTGTTCTAGAAGTTTTTTCATTCTGTTAATGAATTTTAATTCAATAATTTCTGGTATAACGGTAAAGGTTTCTGTAATTTGACCTACTTTCTTTTGGATATCACATAAAACTATTTTGCTTGTTCAGTATTTTCTAAAAATATATTGACTTGGTATGTTCGGTCTTAATTTTTTCAAGTATCTTGTAATCGCCATTCAGATTATATATACTCATAATCAAACGTAGGGTATTACTATACATAGGAATGACAAGACTGCCCACAAACAGCAATTTTCTTTCCTGTTACTCAGTCATAGGCGTACCATCACAGACATGCACATTAAGGTATGCTTAATACAGTAAATAAACTGAACTTTTACTGTGGCGAAATAAATTTAAGCCATAGGTCTAAACAGAAGAAAAAAATCCTTGACATTGCCATGCAAAGTAAGACAATATTTCATTTTCTGGTTGCATTCAGTCATATTCACTCTAAGTCCAAATACAAATTAAATAAATTAATAAAAAAACTCCAAATAGGTACCATATTTATAGAGATGTTTGTGAGCCAAAAGCTGTATAATTTTCATTTTATTTAACCTTGCTTTCTCTCAGGAAACTGAAATGCACTATAACTTCATTGTAATGTTTATATTTTTCCATGCACGTATGTGCATTTTCCTACAAAATGGGCAACGCATTTGGAATCCTCTTCTTTGTAGTCTTGTTAGTACTTTTATTACTTGTACTCCAATAATGCCTTCAGGTTTCAGTTGAAAGTAGGGAACAAAGATACTGGGGAAAGGCATCTGGCCAGTAGCAGGCAGGAATTTTGTCAAAGGACTACTGATATCCTAAATCCAGGTATGGTGCCTTTCTCGTAAAACCGTCCTTTCTCTAGTGTCAATTGTGACAATTCTAAACTCATATACAAGTCTCTGCTGTAGGAAGGTCAGTCAAAGCGGCATAACTATGCCGCATACGATGTCAGAGGGTTCAAGCAAAAGGAACGGGGTAATGCATGCCATAAAGCAGACTGTGCCAGGTTAGATATTCCATAGGTCTCCTGTACAGCTCCTGTACAGTCTCAGCTACCTGAAAAGCTAATGTTTCTGCCTGCTGGCAGCTTTCCGTCTGCAAAAACTTTAATGGTGTTTACCCTTTCCAGAGATGACTCCAGAGGAAATTTTGTATATTTCTTTCCTAGCCTACTGAACTGAGATCATAGTTTCAAAATTTAAAGGTTAGTATTTACTAGGAAGAGATGTAATTAGGATGGGACATGGGATATTGAAACCTTAAGGCTGCATATTTTATTGTCTATTATCTGTATGTATGATCTTATTATCTATTATGGATCAATCATCTTTTAAAGAACAGAAGGAAATATCTAATAAAAAACATTTAATATTTACAAAATTTCATGGTCATAAAAGTTCACAAAAAAGAAATAATAGAAAATAGGGCTAGAACGGAATTCAGGAGGTCATTTACTCTATCTGCTTGCCTCCAAAACAGCAATTCTTTGTGTGTCTTCTGGACAAATTTTCTTTAACTTTTCTTTCCTGTGATGGAGATTTCATGACTGCTGTAAGCAATATATTCCAAAATTCAAATATTATTGCCATTAAAAAAGTTTTTCTAATACCTAGCATAAATCAGCCCTGATGTCATTTAACCCCATTATTTCTTGTCTTACCCACAGTGGACCTGGAGAACAGATGATTGTCTTTATAGCTGTTCTTTAAACCACATTCTTATTCTCTTCATATCTAGAGTAACCAGCTCCAGTCACTTCAGTTTTTCTGTGTAGATCATACTTTTGAGATATTTTGCTATCCTCCTCTGGTCTTCATCAAGTTGATCCGTATCTTTTTTGAAGTATGATTCCTAGAACAGATGTAGTACTTAAACTGTGGTTTTGTCAGCACCAAACTGAAGAAGGATGATTTCTTGTATCTTGCAGGTTACAAATCTGGTTATAAGCCTCTCTGTAAAGTTTGCTTTTTTTTCCTGACAACATTGTGATATTGATAGGTAATATCTATGTTGTGTTCCATTGTTAACACCAGATTTTTTTCTGCAGTTCTGCAAACTAATGTCTTTGGCATTAGCCAATTCTCTCAGTACTGTAGAGCTGATACCACAAAGCTCAGCTAGTATGAAAACATCTAAGTTATCTACATCCTTAGCATAAACAGAGTGTTTACTATGTCGTCATTGACATTAAGTATACATTGCTAGAGCATAGTAAAGACTAATGCATGAAAAAGACCCATTAATGCTTTTAGCCTTCTTGGTTGCATTTGTTGAAAGCTTGCTGTCGACTAACAGTTTTCTTCCTCTTCATTATTACGGAAGTATCAAACAAAATTATGGTTTCAATTTGTATGTCCCTTGGTAGTTGTATTTTGGTTTGTGTCCTTATATGCTTGTGTTATTCTTTGATTTTCATTCTTAGTTACTCGATCTTGTTCTCACTCTCTGTATGCTTCCTGAGGTTCAGCCAGCTGAAGAGCTCATGATTTTGCCTGATTCATCTCTTTCTGTTCAACTGTTCAACAGTTTTGTCAGAGTTCTGGATGTGAATATGAAGTCACTCTTGAAAACCAGAAATGACAAAGTATGTGGAATAACAGGACAGACTCTCAAAGGCAGATCTGAATTGCTTTGCAGGGTGTCTCCATTCAGATCAAACGTGCTTCACGATGCCCAGGTGCAAAATTAAGTAGATGAGGACACAAAATTCAGAATATGCCTGTACAGTGCGGAGGGGTCTTCTGGAAACAGTTACTCTAAAAACTTTAGAAGTTAGCGTGCAAGCAACTGAACAGTTGCTCAGTAATTCTGTGGCAAAGACAATGAATGCTCTTTTTTGTAATCAGGAGCAGTGAGTAGGCTTAGGGAAGTAAGGTTACCTTGTTGTACAGCGCTGGTAAGACTGATTTTGGAAGCAGTAAGTCTTGTTCTGGTGTCCAAATTTTCAAAATGTATTGAAAAAAAGCAGTGAAGTCAGGCAAGCTCATTATTTTAACAGTAAGGATGATTAGCCTTTAGAATTCTCATTTCTTGACATCTTTAAATCAAGACCGAAGTCATGCCCCAGACAGATGCAAAGTATATGTTAGTCAAATGATAGTTATTTTGTGGTGCACAAAAATAAATGGATGAAAACTTAATGACCTATATTGTGAAGGCAGTCAAACTAGCTGGGCTAATATTCCTTTTTACATTAAGTCTTGATTTATGTTTTTAAGAATGAAAAGATAATTCAGCAACCTTTGCATGACACCTCTGTAGCTTTCACAATTCCTGAAATGCCCTTTTCAGTTGTGGAAAGAATATAAAGGTGGGCTCCACACCCTGCCCTACTGTAATGGAGAAATTTTATGGGGAAGGTCTCATAGAGACCTTTTTCTTTTCTTCCTCCCATCACAGAAGGTGAGATTGGACTCACAGATACCAAATTTATATACAGTCTTATCATCATCTAAAATGATGATAATAAGATAATGTATATTAAAAATGTATATAAAACAGCTGCCTTTGATATGTACATTAAAAGTTTTAACTAGATTAATCTGTGCATTATTGTATTATAAAAGTGGTCTGCTAAACACCTCAAAAATAAAAGCAAAAGACAAGATTTGCTACACATTCTTTATAGTTCTGTAATTCTCAGTTGTGAGCTCTGAGTATCATAATAGAGACATTACACATACATTGCACAGAAGATGCTTTACTGAGAGTGTAGCAGTGATAATGTTTTATTTTCATTTAATTTGTGGATATATACGGTTTACCACCATATAGGAAAAGAGGCACATTTTAAACTAAATCTGTGTTTAATTTCAAGCTTTAAAATTGACTGTTGATCTGCCAGTAGAGTTTATTTTGCATCCAGCATATCAGATTTCAAATGGCATAACAACATGATGCAGATTTTATGTCAACTTAATGGAGACATAACTATTTCCATGCATGTTAAAATCTATGCTATAAGTAGTGCAAGACTTACTGTAATGATAACTTCAAGAAACAAAAAATAATTGTTGAAACCATCAGTAATATTTCTTATTTTGTAGAACTGATGCTTCAGCACATATGAAAATTATTTTATTGTGGCTTTATTTTAAAAACGGTTCAAGTGGTGTGTGCATTTTTGAAGCCGAAAAAATAGAATGCATATATATATTTTATATACAGTTCTATTTTTTATTTAATATAGGAGAATTAAAAGTTGTTTATTTTTTAAAAATCTGGTCCATATTAAATGTCACATGCCAACCATTATACACGTAAGATAAGTGAATTATGAATTACTACGTTGTGTATAAATGTATTTTCACTGTAGGAGAACCACTCCTCAAAAGAAGAGACATCGCTTGTCAGGTTAGCAATATACTTCTTATGTTTATGTAAAATAATATGAGAAGTTTTCTCTTTAAACACCTGCTGGAAAATTTTTATAATACAAAGCAAAGTAAATCTCAAAGTCTAAGCTATGTGAAAAGACCACAAACTTCATAAAAGGAGAGCTGTTGGTCCTTTTGACCTACAGAATATTCTGTGTAGTTTCGCAGTCATATCTTATGGATTTTTTTAAAAATCATTTAGACTTTGATATGTGTGGGTAAGCTGATTTCTCTATGAAAATATTTGAGAAATTTCTACAATATTTTATTCCTTGGGACATATTTTACAAAATAGATCAAAATATGTTCTTAAAGCTAGGCACGTTTAATTTTCTGCTGAAGTCAAGATGATAATGAAGATTAAAAAAAGGAAACATGAAAAAATTGTAGGAATCTTCCCTTTAGGACACTATATGTTACAGATGTTAAAAAAATTACCTTTATATTTAAACAGTTATCTGTGGGAAAATTCTGTGGATATCTATTGTTACAAGAAATTTAAGTAAAAATTAGCTATGACACTCCATCCACATACACTTCATTGATTAGCAGAAGTGTTTTGTCTGATGTAAGTTACTGATCTGAAACTTTATCAAGTATTTTTCTCACATTTCTTTTGGATGTATTTTCTCACTTGTGATTCTCTACTACAGTTATGGTATCTGTTGAAGACCATGTTAAATTTAAAGACTTTTTTCTGTATTTGTCTTGCTGTTTCTGTTTACATTTAAGACATATGCTGCAAAATGCTATGTTTTTGTTAGATCTACTTGTTTTCATATCAGCAAACACTCAGTTTTTCAATATTCTGTATTTCAGTATGATGTGCCCAGTTGAGCAAAATATTTTCCTCTGGAAAGGGTTGGCTCAAAGTCCTTTACAGTTTCAAAAGTGTCATTTGAAAGAGATGGGCTTGGGCAGCACAGTTCAGATCTGGATGGGAGCCAAAGCTTCCCTGGAATTCAGAGGCATGTGGGAGGTGGACACTGTGTTTTGCTTTACTGGGTGCTCCAAGTTGTAACTTCTGCATTAGCACCAGTTGGCATTGCTCATGCACTCCAGCTTCTGTTGCAGCTACATGGTAGCTCAGCCCTCCTAACTTCTGTGCAGCTGGGTTCATACCGGATTTAATTAATAGTGGATCTATATTATAGGTTCAAAAAAATCCATTGTTATCATATGGTTTTAACTTCCTGCATACCACAGGGTGTATTCTTTGATCCCTTTCTTGCTTTTAGTCTAGTAGCTGTGGCTGAAATAGAGCTTATCTTTGAGAAAAACATCCAATCTTGACTGAAAAATTTCCAGTGCTGGAAAACTTTTCATCACTCTAAGTAATTTCTTCCAAAGGATAATTAACCATACAATGGAAAACTTGCATTTTGCTCCTCATCTAAATTTTAGTACCTTTAACTTCGACTTGTCAGACCTCTGTGCTAGACTGTAGAGCTCTCTGTGATCACGTTCCTATTCCTTATAGATTTCTTATAGATTTATTTATTCACTATGAATAAATCATACCTTACTTTACTTTTTAATAAACCAAATAGCGCTTCTCATGTCTGTCTTAATGCAACTATTTTCCAGGCTTACAGTCATTTTTAATTCTCTTCTCTGAATCATCTCCATATTTTCACTTTCCTTCTAGAACTGTAAAAAGGAAAATTAGACACAGAATTTCAGTAGTAGTTGCACGAGTGCCTAAAAAGAGATAATACCTATGTTCCTATTCAATACTTTCACTTATACATCCCAAAGTTCATCCTTTTAATCAAATGTTACCCTGTAATCTCAAATTTGTATTCAACATCCCAAGTCTTTTTATATGCTCTGGTTTCCAGGATAGAACTCTTGCATTGAGCTATATCCTGTTTTCATTATTTGTATGACCTTAAATTTAGACATAAAATAAATTGTGTTGGGCAGATGAAAAGACAATGTATCTAATAACCTGACTGCAACAGGAAGGGAGACGTGATAATCAGGATGGAAGTTTTCTGTGGTTAAAGGTCATCTAGCACTCCAGATGTCCTGACCTCTGATTTCCACAAGTGTGGGAAACTTGACTGCATAACTTGTAGTAGTGTGAAGCTCTGTTCATGTTCTACCAAGGCAGAAGAAACCCAGGACCATGAATGCCCAGGGCAAAGTAAGAACAGGGCAAACACACAGCTTTCTAATACTCTCCAAGCCCCCACCTGTTTTTAGCTCAGGGAGTTGAAAATTGAATGAGGTATTTATGTTTTTACTGTCCTTTACTGAAATCTTTTAGCTTTCACAGAATCCTTTCACAACTAGTTTCACTAGTCTGTTGCCTCATTTGAAGAACCAACTCCCTTTATCTCTTTTTAACCTGAGTCCTATTATACCTCATTATTAAAAGAGATTGTATTAAAAGAGACATTGGACAGTCAATCCCCATCTGTCCCGCTCAATGCCATCCCTAACATTGTAGACCTCTATCATATACCTTCAGACATCCCTCTTCTAGACTGAAAAAAACTTGCATTATCTTTGCTGCTCTTCTCTGAGACTTTTCCAATGCTATAGTAACCTTCCTGAAACTGAGGCTGCAGAACTGCAGGAAGTTTTTAAGGTGAATGTGAACCATGGATTTATGCAGTGGTATAGTAACATTCTGTGTTCGCTGTTTTTTTCCAAATAAGTCCTAATATTCCATTTGTTTTTTGATTGCCATCTATGCTAACTCCAAGATATCATTTCTAATTTTTAATGGTCAGCTGACAACCTATCATTTCATCTATGGAGTTAGGTTTGTTTTTTCTGATGTGCATCACTTCTCATTTTATCATTTGCTATTTTATTGCCCTCTTAGTCTTACTAAGTTCTTTATCAGTTTGTCACAATAGACCCTGAATCATAATATCATCAACAAACTTTGTCACATAACTAGTCCTTCCATTTTCAGGGTGTTTATAAGTATGTTGGATTGCACAACTTCAACACGGATCTGTGGAACTCCACTAAATCACATCCCTTTATTGAACCGACTATTTGTTTTTATCGCCAGTTTCCTATCCTTTAGTCATTCTTTTCAATCCTTGCAATGACCTTTCCTCGTATAATATAGTGGCTTAGTTTCTTTAAAAGGTATCAGGGAGGGACTTTGTCAAAATCCTTATGGAGTCCAGTTAGACATATCAACTAGATCACCATCACCACAGGCTTGATAAGTTTTGTAAGGTAGGACTTAACAGATCCATGGTGACTCTAAGTATATCATATTGTTACAAGAATATCATATCATTTTTAGACAGATGTCTGCTAATTCTATTCTTTATTACAGTCTACCAGTTTGTCCAGCACAGATGTTTGGCTAAAAGGCCTTGGATAACCCTTGAACTCTTTTCAAAGTTGACATCACATTTGTTGTTTCCCAGGACATTGGTAACAGGGCAATTTGAAGCAAGAGGATACATGCCACTTCTACTGAATCAACTATTTTACCCTCTTTCCTTTATAACTCAGTTGAAAACTATCTAATAATGGCAACTTGTTATTGTTCACAATGTCAGGGTTCTTCTATAAAAACTTTCTACAGTGACTTCAGTTTCAGAAAAATCCTCTGAAATGGCTTCCACAATGGATGATTCCAGTTGAGATCTCTCTGGTTTCTTCCAGAGTGAACACCAATGCAAAGAATGCAGACAGCTTCTCTGAAATGTCTGTATCTTCACTGTGTGTTCTTTTGCTACCTGCAAACACTCATACAAAACTCACAATATTCGACTGCCTAATTTACTAGTCCATTCACAGCAAGCCATGTTAGTAATGTCACCTGTGCTATTCACTCTCATTTCAATCTCTATGCCATTTGCAGACTTTATCAATAATTTCATTTCTTACTATGTCTGTGTTAACACCATAGAATCAAAATAATCTAACATGTTTCTTCTCTAGTAGTAGTTTTACTAGTACTAGTAGAAGAGATTAAGTTTTATATTAAGTGCACTTTACACGTTTGTTAATTATTTGCTTTATTTTAGGGAGGTAATCCAACAGCTACTGTAATCGCGTTGTGTTCAATGAGAGATTTCAATCTGGCTCAAGAAACTTGTCAGCTGGCCATCAGAGACGTTGGATGTCTTGAAGTGTTAGTTAATTTACTTGATACAGAAGAAATTAAATGTCAGGTAAGCAGCTTTGTCGAATACAGCAATGAATATGCCTTTTCTATTAGAATACTTTTTCAATTTTCAAAGTTATATAGTATAAAGAAAATTGATTTCTTTCTTTTCTCATTTCTGTATTTTCTCGATTTCAAAGATGTTTTTAGAAAAAAATCCAATTTCTTTGAGTTTCAGTTTCTTTCTTCTGATTCAATTTAAAAGATAAAGTGTTTCAGATAATCCAGCATTTTAAAAACTTTTTCTGTTTATGTATACTTAAATAGCATTTAACTTCCATTATATTCCATTATTTAGATTGGTTCATTAAAAATCCTGAAGGAAATTAGTCAAAATACACTGATCAGACATGCAATTGCAGACCTTGGGGGCTTACAGATCATGGTGAAAATACTGGACTCTCCAGATAAAGATCTAAAATGTTTGGCAGCTGAAACAATTGCTAATGTTGCTCGATTTAAACAAGCACGAAGGACAGTAAGGCAGCATGGAGGGATCAAGAGATTGGTAAGCAGACATTAAAATTTGTACCCCGTCATATGCATAGTTTTGTCCAAAAATGCATCATATGTAGTATACATGATTCTTGTGGTAGTGTTTGCCATCATTAAAAAGCAGTATAATATCAAACTTTCCTGTAGATAATTAAAAAAATGGGTTTTTTTAGGTTGGGCTGTTGGACTGTATTTCTGTGGGATCAACCAGTCTGACACCATCTCAAGCAAAAGACACTGAAATAGCACGTTGTGGGGCTTTGGCACTCTGGAGCTGCAGCAAAAGCATCAAAAATAAAGAAGCAATCCGTAAAGCTGGTGGCATTCCATTATTAGCAAGATGGCTCAAATGTTCACATGCAAACATCTTAACCCCAGTAGTGGGGACACTACAAGAATGTGCCTCAGAGGTGAGTAAACACATATAGCTAAGTTATTTCTAATCATTAAAATAATTAGCTACTAAAAGGAAGCATTACATTTGACTGTAACTTAAACCAGGGCAGTTATCCCATCAGGAAGTAGATCCTTTGTGTGGTCAAACTGATTTTGAGAAGGTCACAGCTTGTAATGAAGTAAAGACCACATATTTTTTTATTTAAAAGGCTAGGAGTAGTTTGTGGAAGAAAATATATAGAAATTAATTCCTTAATCAGTTTCATTTTTTTCCTCATTTTTTTGATCATACTTGAAAAATTTGGCAACTTAAGATGCTATATAGCAGTACATTTAAATACTACAAAGCTAACCTGCAGATGTGGCCAAGGAGATCCAATGCTGTGCAGGGCAGTGTAGCTTACACTGTCCTTGTGAATTGGGTAAGGCGGTGTCTGATTGATTGCAAAAAGAAAGGAATATATGTGATTTTTCTAAAGATTTACTTGGCAGGTTTCACAACTTCAAGTATATTCAGTTTTTAAATTTGAATACAAGTATTTTTTACTGTCGCCATATAAGATGAGTGGTTATTTCTCCATTTGTGGAATCATATTTGAAATTAAGGTGCATTGTGCTTAAGGTCAAAAATATATACTTAAGTTTTCTTGGTGAATTTGAGACATGGAAAATGTGATTTTCCAAAATATTTTACACTATAAAACACTTTATATTTTCAAAATTAGCTTCTTGAACTACACAGGTTTATGCATGCTCCATGAGACAGCAACCTGGCAGATTTTAGCTTCACTAAGTCTATATTGAGAAGGTGAAGTTTTTGAGGGTTTCTTATCTGGCCATATTTGGAAATAACACTAAATGCATCTCTTAAACAGATGTTTCCCCTCTCTTAAATAATGGTCCCCTGTTATAATGCCTGTGGGTTAAAATTTGGAAGAAAAGATCTCTAAAAATTTTTAATTCTAAGAACATGTTTTTCTAATCTGGTTCTAGGAATAGATCTGTTGTTTTGGCTGCTGGCTTTCGATGAAATGAGTGGGTATTTCTTGATCCCATTCTGAAGCATCTTTTTCTTCCTTGGCTCTGAGCAGGGAGTCTGGACACCTTTCAGAATGTTCTGAATTCTGTTTAAGCCAGGTGGCTACAAAATAGGCATTGCAGCACCTGGTTTTACAGGTGATTTGAAAAGCACTGCAGAGAATTTATGTATTTGATTAACTTTGAGAACATGAATAGTATTTTCAAGGCAATGCAGGTGACTTGTGCTTAAGATAAAGTACAAGGCTTCTCAATATCAAAGCTTGGAATTGTAGCACTGTATTATTGTGACTAGTGTTATTAACTGTTAATATACAGGATTCAAAAGATGCAGTTTATCTTTTTAGCCAAGTTACAGACTTGCAATAAGGACAGAAGGAATGATTGAGAACCTTGTGAAAAATCTGAGTAGTGAACATGAGGAGCTTCAGATGCATTGTGCAAGTGCCATATTTAAGGTAATTATATTATTATAATCAGTAGATCAGAGCCAGGATTAGCCCTTTGTTTTCATGTGGTTGTCAGTTTTAATATTGCTTAGTTTTACTATTTCTCTAATGTGTAAGAAATTACTTCATAAAAATGTTGATAGTCTTTGGCTTAATTCTTAGGAGAATATTTTAGCTGCATAATTAATATTGTAATTAAGTTCCTACTTGCTCTTCTTGTATGCAAGCCCTAAATTGCACAGGTAACCAATGGAGAGAGGCGGGGTGTACTGTGCAAAGAGCTGGCTTGGTTTTTTTGTGTTTGTTTGTCCACAAGGTGGACGATGTGACAGTATAAGCACTGCTGCATATACAGTAGTCATTTACTGTCAAACTCTCTTAGTGAGTTGTTAGCGTATTCAGATACTTTAATAAAATATTTATATTTTCTTCCGTATTAGTTTTTACTACTTACAACATAATACACCTAGCTTTTGAAGACATCATTTTACACGTTTTACATGATATATATGTTTAATTTTTTTGCATAGTGTGCAGAAGATAAAGAAACACGTGACCTGGTTAGACAGCATGGAGGTCTACAACCGCTGTCTGTTCTGCTTGGTAACTCTGAAAACAAACAACTTTTAGCAGCTGTGACAGGAGCAATCTGGAAATGTGCAATCAGTGGAGAAAATGTGTCAAAGTAACAATTTAATTTTACATTTATTACATTATCATGTTTTGATTTTATGGGTCTCTATTGTTTTCAAAATTGTTATGTTATGATTCTTCAAAACCATACTTTATAATCAGTTGGGCTTTCAGCTTAGGTTTTATAGTACTTAAAAAATTGCCACCTGACCTCGTCAGGGTACGGTGGAAACAGTGTTGAGTTCCTGGAACCTTAAGAGTCAATGGTGCCTCTAAAGAATAGTTAAGATATAGGACACTGAGTCGGGAGGTGTACTAGCACATACTAAACGTTTGACACTTGGGCGTTTCTGATACCTCGCTCCTCTCTGTAGCTTACAAACCAGAATCACTGCTGCATGGTAGAAAGAGCAGTTAGCACACTTAGCTTTAATGTTTTATGCCAAGAGAGACAGAGAGCAAATTATCTCGTTCTAGGGGAGATATATAATACACATTAGGTCCACCTACTTTAGAAATATACTAGAATCTAGGATAATTAGCCTAGATGCCTCTCTCCTTGACTACAGAAGGGGCTCAGAAAAGTAGCTTAGTCTGGACACCCAGCTTTTAAATGAGTGGAATTACTTGATGAGAGTCCTACCATAGGTACCTACAACCTTTCAGTATCAAGATTCTGAGTGATTATCTGAGAATGTGACAGCAGGAGTTATCACCCTTCACCTTTCATGGAAGAGCTTAATGATTGAGAATACTCGACCCCCTCATCTAAAATTCATTTATCAGATTCATGCACCTTACCTCAAAAAAAAGCCTGCTCCACTGGAGTATGTTCTAGGCTTCACAGTGAAGTTATGCTGCACTGTACAGAGGAATGTAAGATTCATAGGCTGGAAGGGGTATCAGTAAGAGGTAACCTCTTCCTGCAGTCCTAATTTTGGTGTACTTTGCTGGACAAGCAGATATGATAGATAACTGCTGGATAAAAATCAGAAAGAATTCCAGTAATAAGGGTTTACAGTCTGGCTTTTTACTGTCCTAAATGAGTTCCCAGACTGCTGGTATACAGAGCTGTGGTCTTTACATACTCTACTGCTGTCCTGCTGCTTTTGGCATTCTTGATTGCACAGTAACCTTGCTTTTCATAAGGGTATATCCTTCTTTCCTGTGGGATTTGGGTATTTGCACAGAGGCATCCTCATTCTGGATCAATCAGTAATGAGATGGACTGAATGGCTCTCTCTATACTAGTAAACTAAACAAGGCCAAACCTTTCAGGGTTCAGGCACTATGTTATGATTATCCATACTGTTTAACTGCTAGCACAGTCCCTTACACAGCTTGGCCTGTGCCAGCAAGCACTCTCCCAGACAATGCCCAGACGCTTCTTGGGAACAGTGCAGGCAACAGATTGTTTCCATCAGGCAGAATGGGTGAGGCCACCCTGAATTGTGAGGATAAGAGATTTTAGCCATATGGATGCTATGTTGTGCTTCTTGTCCTCAAGGTTAGAGAATGAGCCATGGCCTGTTTTATTTATTAGTATAGCTGTAGCCAATAGTTCTGTCCAAATGCAAACAGATTTTTGCTGGGCTACTCACATATCTTTGGCAACTGCTTGATGCTCCATGAAGGTTGCTAGCCAGGCGCAGCTCCAGACTTGAGCTGAATTCATGTATTATGTAGTGCTGAGTCTGAAGCAGTAAACCCTATCCCAACTCAAGATGGGAGGGCACTACAGAACAGAGAGAGAGGGTAATATGAAAACACGTAAGTAGATCTGAAGGGATGAGCTTGAGTCTGGCATGAAGCTAGAACTAACAAACCCTGCTGGTTCCTGCACAGCCACTTAATTATCTTCGAACTACTCCACAGTATTTCCTGTACCTGAAGTACATTGCTGAGATGTTGTGCTGACTCAGCAACGAGCTGATACAGGTGCCTGGGCCTGACTAGCTCAGATTCCAGTTTGCGTGCAAGCAGCCGTACTGCTTCTGGACACAAGATGGCCCGAGCCAACAGCTCTGGCCATTGCAGAGCCAGCTCATATGGTTCCATCTGTGAAGCACTTGATATGTAACACAGATAAAGTAGCCAGAGAAAATCGGGGAGGGGGGTTAGTTTGCTTGCTTTGTTGATCTTTTTTTCATGCTGTTGATTTTTTCTCTTGAAAAAAATTTACAGGGATACTTCCAAATTATAGTGAACAAAGAGGGGAAGATTCCTCCTTAAGCAAAGGCTTGAATCATGAAAAATGAAAATTTCTCATTTCTCAGTTACTTTAATTGTTATACTGATAAACCAGCTTGGAAAGATTAACTTTTATTGAAACAGTTCTAGTTCTGCCATCAAAATCTGAAAAATACTATTTTTTTTTATGAAAGAAAAGCCACATGTACAACTGATTCCTGGAAAATACAGAGTATTTGTAGCTGAAGTAGGAATTTCCAGAAGCTAGGGGCTGTAGGGGAAGCACAAATGAGAACACTATATCCTCAGAGAAATTATCTCTTTAGGGGAGGAACTATGTGTATTTACACAAAGGTATAAATCAAAGCATAATTATTAGATAATATACAGGTTACATCTAGCTTGATATACCAAGTGGAATTGTCAACATGTATCATAGAAAATGTATGAAAGGAAGATACAATATTTGTTAAGTGTTAAGAATCTTCTAAGTTCTGGACAAAATGAACTTAGAAGACAACCTTGGTACTGAGGAGTAAAGTCCTATTCTGAAAGATGAACTTCTGAGGTTTAGCATGTATCTGTTTGTAGGATGGCACTGCCAGGATTTTTAAAAACATGTTTTTGATTTTCAGTACCAAAAGTGCTATGAAGAATGAGGGAAGTATTAATATAGCAGTCAACTCGAATTTCTGTCGATTTATTACTTGATTTCAAAATGGAATCTTAACATAGATGAGGGGATGAGGGGATCAAGTGCACCCTCGGTAAGTTTGCAGATGACACCAAGTAGGGCGGGAGTGTTGATCTGCTGGAGGGTAGGAAGGCCCTACAGAGGGGTCTGGACAGGCTGGATCGATGGGCCGAGGCCAACTGTATGAGGTTCAACAAAGCTCAGTGCTGGGTCCTGCACTTGGGTCACAACAACCCCATGCAACGCTACAGGCTGGGGGAGGAGTGGCTGGAGAGCTGCCTGGTGGAAAAGGACCTGGGGTGCTGGTCAACAGCCAGCTGAATATGAGCCAGCAGTGTGCCCAGGTGGCCAAGAAGGCCAATAGCATCCTGGCTTGTATGGGAAATAGTGTGGCCAGCAGGACTAGGGAAGTGATCGTCCCCCTGTACTCGGCACTGGTTAGACCGCACGTTGAGTACTGTGTTCAGTTTTGGGCCCCTCACTACAAGCAGGACATTGAGGTACTGGAGCGTGTCCAGAGGAGGGCAACAAAGCTGGTGAAGGGTCTGGAGCACAAGTCTTATGAGGAGCGGCTGAGGGAGCTGGGGTTGTTTAGCCTGGAAAAAAGGAGACTGAAGGGAGACCTTATCTCTCTCTACAACTACCTGAAAGAAGGTTGTAGCGAGGTGGGGGTCGGTCTCATCTCCCAAGTAACAAGTGATAGGACAAGAGGAAACAGACTCAAGTTGCTCCAGGGGAGGTTTAAGTTGAATATTAGGAAAAATTCCTTCACTGAAAGGGTAGTCAGGCACTGGAACAGGTTGCCCAGGGAAGTAGTTGAGTCCCCATCCGTGGAGGCATTTAAAAGAGGAGTAGATGTGGTGGTTAGGGACGTGGTTTCGTGGTGGGCTTGGCAGTGCTAGGTTAACAGTTGGACTTGATGATGTTAAAGGTCTTTTCCAACCTAAACGATTCTATGATTCTATAGTACAATAGAAATGTGCTATAACTGTAGGTCTGGCCTTAGGAAAAAGCACTTATTAGGCCTGAACTAAGTATAGAACTTGCCAGGGCAAACCCTTTAAAGGCTAACATTTTGTGAAAAGTAAGGGAGATGCTTTGGTCCAGGGAGGTGGAAGAGGGTCTGATATACTACTACTCTAGCTATTGTTAACATGGCAGGAAAAAGTACTGGAAGTTAGGATGCCACAGTACTTGCCAGTCTTCCAGTATGTTTTCAGTTATTTATAGATGTTGCATCCACATGTCAAGTTTTAAAAAACTCTCAAACTACTCTGCAGATTCCTAGATAGCTAAATTAGAGAAATGTATTTTAAAAGGTAGAGTGAGAAATTATGCTGTGTGTCACACTTTCAAGAACTGGTTGAAGTGGTTTACCTGTATTGTGATTTCTTCAGCAAGATACTTTACATACAGAAATTAAACATTATACTTTAATTATAATTATACTTTAATTATAAAATTACACTTATAACAGTAACATACTGAAAATAACAACTTCCATTTCATTTCTGTATTTTAGATTTCGGGAATATAAAGTCGTAGAAGCTTTGGTAGGACTGCTCACTGACCAGCCTGAAGAAGTTCTTGTAAATATTGTCGGAGCACTGGGAGAATGTTGCCAAGAGCCAATAAATCGAACTATTATCCGTAAATGTGGTGGAATACCACCTCTAGTGAAGTTGCTTACTGGAACTGATCAGGCACTACTTGTGAATGTCACCAAAGCAGTGGGAGCTTGTGCAACAGAACCTGAAAATATGATGTAAGCTGTTCATATTCATAGCATTTTAAATATTGAAAAAAAAATTTTTTTTTAGTAATTCTGGCACAAATATAGTCAAGTCTTATCTGACTTAAAAGGATATTTTAATTTTCCACAGGGCTGTGTGGGTTAGTTACATCCTACTGTAAAATGTACTATATATTAAAAAAAAATTCATTAAGGAAGTATATGGAATATAAAGCTTTTACATTTTTTGGAAAATCAGATAAACAGAGCATTATTTTAAAGTGCTGTATGATAGGTACCTGTTTTACCTTCTTCTTTTACATCTGTTCTCAAATCATAAATAAGAGCCTAAATTAGAGAAAGTAATTCCAAAAGGAAATGTGCACATTTACTGTCATGAAAAATCATTTGAAAATTTTTAAAGTATTACTTGTATTTTATCTGTTATGGCCCTCTCCATCATTCCTTTTATGAACTCAGACTTCTTTTGACCCTTTTCTCCCCTCTTATTCCTTTGCAAAACCAAAGAAAAAGACTGTATTTTTACTGAGAGAGTTGCTGCTCTCTTTGGTTTTGTGATGCAGATTTGTACAGCTTACAAAGATCCTTCAGTTTTATGATTAAGTGTTCCAGTTAAGTGTACAGTTAAATGTTGAGGAGAGCATTTACTGTGCTTACCATTCCCTTACAGGAATATTTACCTCAAGATTCTCAGCGTATTTCCCTCCTTATACATAAGAAAGGTCAGAAAGAGAGTTTTATTAAGCTCCTCCTGTTCTGATTTGCATAATTCACTTGATATTCATATAACAGTGCAGGGAATTCTTTTCCTGAATAGGGCTTTTGTTTTCATGCTTTGGCTGTCACCCAGTGGCAAAAGGCTAGATGGTACACAACTGTAAACATGGGTTGTGTGAACAGTTAGCCACGTAGCATAACAGCGTACATAAATGAAATCACTTTCACAACATGTCTCACTAAAAATCAGCTTTAGAGTAACGTATCAACCTAACAGAATCAACATTGTAAATCAACTGAGAAATGTAAATGCCAATAAATATAAATTGATAGTTATAAAACCTCAGCCATACTCCAATACTCAGGACTATCACTTGTAGTATCCAGTATGGATAGCTTCATACTGGAATGTGGTCAGTATAAGCACCAAAAATCACGTAAGTTGCTGCTAAAATTGTGATGAACAATCCATCTTGTTTTTAAGAAAGAGGGAGTACAGATTGTTTGGGACAAAACTTCATGGAGTTTACAAAGAGTGGACAAAGGGATAAAATGTCAAATTTGGTTAATCTGAAAAAATTCTCTATTGAAGGTTCTCAACTTTTAAAATGGTTTTTAAAATATTTTGAAACATTAACAAGTAAGCAAGATCTTAGATCAAGAGTAGAATATACTTTTTACTACTACAAAAAACCCGTTACACAGAAATTATTATTTTTAGCAAGACTGTGACATGTACCTGATGTATTGTGCTATTTAGACTTGTAGTACTAGAAGAGATAATGCTGCTATCTTTTCCCAAAGCGTGATTCATCCAGGTGTGGGTAAGTTTGATACTGATCCAGGTAAATATTTAAAGACAATGCTTAGTTAAAACATTGACATCAGTGCAACACGTGTTTAAACGATTTGCTTGGTTGAGTGCTCTGCCTCTCACAGGGTTAAGATATTAGATTCCTACCCCCCTTCTCCCCCCCCAAAAAAAAGGGACATCCATTCCTCTCCCTTCTCCTCCTCTCAGACCAGTAGAGCATGAATTGAAATTGTAGCTCCTCATCCAAACTGCTCTCCTCCTTTTTGGGAAGAGTAATTCACCAAAGACATGAAGGATACATAGTCTGGAGCATCACTGTTCCATTTACAGACTTTGGGACTAAAACAATGAGTAACCTTGTTAGAAGCTACTGTGGAGTTCTTTCTCTTTCTGTAAACGTTTTCTGAAGTTCTTAACCAAAAGGACACATCTTAACAAGGGTGTGGAGATGTGCTGTAGTGGGATGACCCTGGCTGGATACCAGGTGCCCACCAAGCCACTCTATCACTCCCCTCCTCAGCTAAGCAAAGGAGAGAAAATATAACAAAAGGCTCGTGGATCAAGATGGGGACACAGAGATCACTTACCTATTACCATCACAGGCAAAACAGACTCGACTTGGGGAAATTGGTTTAATTTATTAGCAATCAAATCAGAATAGGGTAATGAGAAATAAAACCAAATCTTAAAACACCTTCCCCCCACCCCTCCCTTCTTCCCAAGCTCAGCTTCACTCCCAATTTTCTCTACCTCCTTCCCCTGTGTGGCGCAGGGGGACGGGAATGGGGGTTGTGGTCAGTTCATCACACATTTTCTCTGCCGCTCCTTCCTCCCCAGGGGGAGGACCCCTCACACTCTTCCCCTGCTCCAGCGTGGGGTCCCTCCCACGGGAAACAGTCCTCCATGAACTTCTCCATTGTGAGTCCTTCCCACGGGCTGCAGTTCTTCATGAACTGCTCCAGCGTGGGTCCCTTCCACAGGGTGCAGTCCTTCAGGAACACTGCTCCAGCCTGGGTCCCCCACGGGGTCACAAGTCCTGCCAGCAAACCTGCTCCAGCGTGGGCTTCCCAAGGGGTCACAGCCTCCTTCAGGCATCCACCTGCTCCAGTGTGGGGTCCTCCAGGGGCTGCAGGTGGAGATCTGCTCCACTGTGGACCTCCATGGGCTGCAGGGGGACAGCCTGCCTCACCAGGGTCTTCAGCAGGGGCTGCAGGGGAATCTCTGTTCTGGCACCTGGAGCACCTCCTCCCCTCCTTCTTCACTGACCTTGGTGTCTGCAGAGTTGTTCCTCTCATATTCTCACTCCTCTCTTCTGGCTGTTGTTGCCCTGCAGTTTTTTTCCCCCCTTCTTAACTATGTTACCCCAGAGGCGCTACCACCATTGCTGATGGGCTTGGCCTTGGCCAGCGGCGGGTCTGTGTTGGAGCCAGCTGGTGTTGGCTCTATTGGACATGGGGGAAGCTTCTGGCAGCTTCTCACAGAAGCCACCCCTTTAGCCCCCCCACTACCAAAACCTTGCCACACAAACCCAATACATATGCCAAAATTGTCTTCTAGAAAGAAGCAAAGCAAAGCCACTTATAGCCTGTAAGTATATACAGATGATGAGAACTTCCTATTGCAGTTTGATACTTAGCTCTTTCTGGTCTTCGTGGTTCATCTGGCTGGATCCCTATTACATTCCTTATTTCATAATCACTTATTCCTCAGAATGGCGTGACAGGTTCTAGGAGATCAGTTGTTCTCTACTATTAGCTTTTCTCCTGGCAAATTTGGCTGGCAGGTCTTAAGGCTTGTTTTATTTGTCATCTGGTACAGACCAGCACTGTTTAAAAAGTTACTGTTTTAGTTTGGGACTACAGAAACTTTGAAAACTATGATGATTTTTCTGGATTCTGCTATCATTGTCTTTCATATGTACCAGAAACCCAGAACAAAGCAGGAAAATCTAAAGGGAGCATCACCTTGTCGTAAGGATTGAGAATTGTCAGATATGTTCTTACATTTCATTAGCTGGGTGTGTGTTTAGCAAAGTGTGGATTAGAGACTAAATATTCAGTTGAGCAGTCTTCTATTTTGAATGTGGTTATACTTGCAGCAGTAGGTATGTGGAAACTATACAGACCTAGAGTGGAGCTCATGTAGTTTCTGTGAATGATTCAAGGGTATGTAATGAAGAGGATGGGATTAATATAAGAAATAAAAAACTGAGAGTGTTCTATGAAACAGTGCAGTTAACTCTGAGGGAAATACTGTACATTTATCATATGTTCCACAGAGGAAGTCTGCACTGACAAAGAGAGAAGACTAGTCGATTGGCATAGGTGAATCTACAGCTTTTATATGTCTTTCATATATTTTATCTCTGTCATGTTTCCTAGTTGACACTTTAACTTCTACAGCTACTGAGTGGAAGGTACAATAGTGTTACTTTTCTGCACCAAGCCTTTACTTGAAGGCAGCTTCAAGCAATTAAGTGATTCTTATTGACTCTATTGAGCTATGTAAAATGAGAACAGCAGCCAGCTTCTCTCACAGCAAAAAATAAGTTGACTTTTCTTAAAAAAGCATAATTATGTGACTGAACTTCCGTACTATTATGTGGACAACATGAAGCTGTCCTCCATACTCAGTCTGCTCCGCAGCCACTGACAGAGGTGCTGCTGCACATCTTTTATGTCCATTTGTCTTTTTGAGGAACTTTTTACAAGTTATTCTCTTTCTCTTACTAAAAACAGAGGACTAGTGCGTATTCTTTAACTGCCACTAGATTTCCATTTGCCCTTTTCATTTGAAAACCTATAGACTTCATCTCTGGCATTCAAAACTGAGGGTTTAGAATCTTAGAAACTAAAATGTACAATTATTTTAGCCAAACAGATGGAGTTTGAGTCATTGGTATATAATACTATTTATCAAAGCAGTCCACAGCAACTAGTGAAAGTTTTAAGAAACATGCTAAATTGTGGTTTCTAAAAAGACAAGATTACATTCTGCCAGAATTAAACCCTATAATCTTACCAGTGAGCACAATACAGAGTCAGTATAACTTTGTTTATTTACATTTGTATTTGTGGTCTAAATTGGCAGGCAATTAAACTAGACTTCTCAAAAGTTCTGGCAAATAACACTGTAACAGAAAAAGATGGCAGATATGACAAACAGATGTCTAGGCTGTGTGTATGCATGTGTGTTTAAGCAATACATGTTGAAGTTTCTACTGGAAATGTTCAATATTAAGTTTGAATTTGAAAGAGAAGTACTATTGCAGATTAACAACTTTGCTAGTTTCAGATATATAAAAAAAACCAAAGTAAATTCCTAGAATTGTAACCCACATCTTGCACAGACATCTCATGACATTCAATGATGTCATGATATCAAGGTTTTTAAATGAAATAATGTGAAAAGTCTTTATTAAACAACTGTTGACTGTAAACAGCCAACAAAAGTAATTCAAAAAATTATTTTGTTAAATTATCTGCACTGGTCAAATAGCAAATACCAATTCACCGTAACCTGAGATTTCCCAGAGGCTGTCCTAGACACTGCAGTAATCTCTGAATGGATTTAATTGCATTAAAATTATTTGCCCATAAGACATATTCTATATACACCATATGTCAGCTGTTCTGTGTGGAAACCAGGAAGATGTTTTGCTCATACACCTCGCAGTTGCCTTTTTGTAGGAGTGATGTCAGCTCCACACCCCTTCACCTCTGCTGTAATCATGTCTGGCCAGCACAGGAGTGCGTGATAGGAGCACCTCTTCACTCCAGCTATTTCTAACTGACAAGACAAGTACTTCTGGTTATTTTGAGGAGCAGAATAATTTACACCTTGTTCTAAATTGTATCAGTGATCAGATAAGAACAGTCTACGACAAGGCACAGAGCTTTGAATCAGAAGAGGTGGCCACTGGCCATCTTGGTCCAGGTCTATTGTGAGATGCCTCTGCTATGTTAAGGTGTTCAGAATCTGCTTCTGAACTCTGCGTATTTATATATTGTTATGTACTTATAGTGAAGCACCAGAAGGCAATTAATATAATAAAGTTTACATTTCTGCTTTGGGTGACTTTCACGCCTGTTAAGATTTTGACTATTAATAGTGTTCTATACATTGGGTACATTACATACATGTAGTTCAACTATTCTTTTAAATAGTTAAATATTTGAACTTTAAAATATTAAATATTAAGATTTTTGATATCAACTAAATATCGTATTATTTCAGCTTTTATGAGGCACCCTTCAGCGTTCAAATGAAATGTTCTGCATCTTTATTAAAAGAACTGTCCTTTAACAGTCCCATGAGTGGTTTTTTAATACAGGCTTAAATGTAGTTTAATTTTATCATCATAATGTCAACAAATTATTATATATCATTTAAGTGACTATAACCACAGAGTGACTAATGTACTAGCTATGGATGAATACAGAATTGAATGCCAACCAAAGTAAATTTTAAGGTATGTTTGCTTGTATTTATTGTGGTAAGTAGCTTTATTACAGCATCCTGCTAATAATGTTGTAATAAATTTTGGGAAGAAAATTAGATACAAAAGCTATATACAAGAGCAAATCAGAATATTGTTTAGTGTAACGGCATCAGAGCTGAAATTTTCAAGATTACAGGTCTATTTTCCCATCTCTGTCTTTGTTTATTTGTAAAGAATCCTAAATGTGTATTTTTGTCCACTTTAAAAAGGAATTTTCACATAGAAAGGAAACTAATATCTAAGCACTTTTATAAAGGAAACATTTTTTCAGGGCCATTTATTTTAGTGTTCCCTTTGCTTTTATAGCAGATATCCTCATTTAACACCCAGTTTCTTCATCTGCTACATTGTGCAGCGAAACCATAGAAAGAGAAAAAATTGAACTGAGAAAGGATTAGTCACTTGTTTAGCAGTGCTTTCTTTAAGTGGCAAATATATATTCTCAGCAAGATGAAAATGAAAGGGTTTGTGCTTGTGTGGTGATCACACAACGGTAATTCTTCCAGTATGAGAATTTAAGAGCATCGTTCTTGTATGTAGAGTTGTTTTCATTTGAGTTAATCTAGTGTAACTAAGAGAAAGCAGTAATTAGTGATGAACGATGTACTTTGGAGATTTGTTTATTTTGCATGTACTGTTTTTTAGTTTGATTTTACACATGTTGAATGAACAGAGGACTACACTTTCAGATATTCTGAGCTGTTCTGGTCTTTCTGGTCTTCAAGCAAAAGGCAAAATTCTTCTTTAGAAAATGAACCATAGAGTAAGGCTAGTTTAGCTTGAAAAGCTGAAGAGAAGACAAAAAAACTGAAAAGAAAATGAAAGTAAACTTCAAATTGAAAAGGAAGCTTTCAAAAAAATAGAAAGGAAAGATAAATCAGCCTAGAGGTTGTTTTTTTAAGTGTGGTGGAAAAAGCTGAGCTCAGTGTTTGGCATCTATCTCTTGATTTTTATATACTGGTTGGAGCTGGGTCATTTATATTTAGCCCCTCTTGGGAGGAAGTACCTCATGTTGGTAAATGGTCAGTACTCTGCTTGACTAGAAGAAAGATTCATGGGTTCTTTTTTAATTAATTCCAATATAGGAAAAAATTCCTTGTGCTTTCTGAAATGACAGGAAAGTAATGTTAAAATTGCTGAGAAGTTGGCGGTGCTGAGAAATTGGGAGTTTGGAGGGATTTAAGACCTTGTTTTGAAGCTTTCACTTGTGTCATCCTTACTATGTTGAACATATATATGTGATTGTGTAGTTTGTGATCATGCTGTTTTATTTTGATGCATTAAGATTTCTGAATTTGTCCTTTGAATGATGATTTTCTTGCAATTGATTTGGAGCTGAGTATGTAAAATAAGCTGTCGTAAATTAACAGATCTTAAATAACTTATAATGTCTCAACCATAGCTTTGTGCAAAAAAGTATTATTTTGAAAAACATAGTTGTTTAACCAGTTTGCATAAAAGCGTTATGAATAAAATCCCTTGTTATTTTAGACAGAGTCCATGTCCTTAATTATTTTTTCTGCTTCAAATGATGGTAGGATTACATACAAAGCTGATTTTATAATTATTTTAAAGATTTTCTGGCAAACCTATGGATCGTGAACACAGATGACATGTTTTACGTGATGTTTTTAAGCATGATCTGTATTTAACTTTCTCTTGCATTTACAATTAAAGATGTAGATCAATTTTATACAATTGAATTTTTACTTTTGAGGTTAGAAAATGAAGATATATTTGCTTTTCTTTATCTTCAGCTCATCTGCTTTGGGTTTAACATATCTTTTTGAAAAAAGGCATGTTTGTAAAGGCTATTAAGTTTTGTTTGACCTTCCTTTCCGTTTAAGGTATTCACTGGACCCTAATGTGAAGTTACGATCCCCTAGCCTGATTGATATGTAAACATAACACAGATGGTGTAGAGGTGATTCTGATGATAATTCATTTTTCAGCTAGTCACGAAGATGCTTTGATTACAGTGTGTTTAAGTAATTATAACATAGTGTTCAGTGTTAGTCTTGTTGGTAAGGAACACATGGGAAACAAGTTACGCGTTATTCATGCTCAACAAAGGATGCACTGTGGTGTGACCATTTTAATTTCTAATGCTAGATTAGAAACATAGTATTTTAAAATATGTCACAGAGTAAGGTAAATACATTAAGCATAGACTGAATAAAAAGTTAAGTACATAGTTTTGGGCATAAATATTTGTTTTGGAAAGTATTTGTTACTATATGAAAGAAGCCAGTATGCTTGAATTCAGATTTCACTTTGCATGCAGATCATTAAAAAGTCACATGCTTGTTTTCACGTTTATATGAGTTCTGGTTATAATGTAGCTTACTTTACTTTATCTTCTATAAGCATTTTGACAGTGCCGAGAAAAAAGTAAACAGCATTAATGAGATTTAGTTAGAGAACATATTCTGTCTTTACATCATTTATTCACACCCATCTGCTATAGTAAGCAATGTTTACTGACTATGTTGATGGCAATTAGCTGACAATAAAACACAAGCACTTACATAAAGCAAAACAGTATGCTAAAGAAAGTCATTATTAAAGCAGTGTTCCAAACAAACTGATATAATTTAAAATGTAACATTTCCTACTCCATAATTAATTATATCTTTTTCTTTTTTTTTTTTTTTTTTTTTTCTGCAATAGGATAATTGACCATCTAGATGGAGTTCGTTTGTTATGGTCATTGTTGAAAAATCCTAATCCAGATGTTCAAGCAAGTGCAGCTTGGGCTATTTGTCCTTGCATTAAAAATGCTAAGGTAAGAAGGTACTTAAAGTAATAGGTTTGTTATATATATGCTCACATATAATTTTTATATTTGGATGATGTCCAGCAATACTTTGCTGTTTGCTACTTACACTCTCTTTATTTCATTCTGTTAACTGCTTAAAAAAGATGATGTATTCACTTTCCAAAAGTGAATAGTCCTCCATCTAGCACTCATTATAGCATTCTGTTTTGCCTTTACAGTGCTTACTGTATTTGGAAAATATATTTTAGTAGCTTATCAGGACCTAAACTTACTGTTCCCAAATAAAGCATGCTGAAAATCTGACAATGCTGAAAACAGAAAGCTTCTACTCACAGGCTATGAATAGCACAGGTAGTTGTAGTTGTTCTCCACTGTGAGGTACTTCAGTTATGTTCTCAAGAGACCATCATTTGGTTTCAGAGCATATTTCAGACTTGGTGCCAATGTAATCCGTGGATTTTCTGCTCAGACTGCCAACAAAAAGTGCCAGTTGTGAATAGTGGTTGTTGTGCAGGTCAGTTGTGCACAGAAGACTGAGCTATTCATTTATTTCATGTCAGTTTCCAAATAGAGATAAAATGGTAAGTATAAGCTGTAAGTCATCTTCAGTGAATTCTTACCACTGACCTGTGGTAAAATAAATGGGGAAGGGTTTGTTTCCCATTAGAAGTTTCCTGGAATACTAAGTAGACTTTTATCCTTAATCCTTGTACAGTAATATCTTCTGTTTCTATTTACCTCCATATTTAATGCAGCATTTGCATCTTCTCTCTACTGTGCCACAAATAAATCAGTTGAGATCCTGACTATGTAAAGAATGGAAATGTCTTCAAAATGCTAGATATCCTTAGCATCCTTTGCAGGCAGTGTTTCCTTTCTGAAACTGTGCACTGTATGGTTGTTATTAATTTATATAGATGGATGGATGTAGATACAGATATATGGATGGAGGTGTTGTGAGAACATTTGGTCTTGATTTTTATAACTTCAGCATTTTCTATTTCTTCACAATGATTTCTACAATGTCAGCTTGCTTGCCATTTTTCAAGCATGCTCGTTATTCTGAATTATCTTTCCATCTTCTTTTTAAACATATACACAGTAGTATAATAAAGTTTTTTGTTACCTAAAGGTGGGGTGTATACATGTCTCATCTGTCAAGATATGACTGTACCTGCCTCTCTCTTGAACAATATTGCCATAACTGAATGTTAAAATATTACTTTATCTCAGAACTGAGGTAATACTTATTATGTGTAAGACTCTGCAACCTGTAGTGCCAAAGTAGAACTGCACATTGCTAGAGCTTCCACTAAAAGCAGTTTTTCAGAAACTAAGGGGATAGAGGACAGCTAATAGACTACATGGATTTTTTTCTTGGTTTTTTCCCCTGCGTATTTGATGAGTGTAAGCTATGTACATCCTTAGTGTAGCCATCCTCCTTTCATCTCTCTTGGCTGCCTGCCCAAATGCTAATCTGTGACCCCACAAAGAGTTCTTTGTGTGAGACTGAGGCAGAGTGGCACACTGAAACAAACCTACCAATAATACGCTTTCCTCTGACACTGAATGGAAAGAAATATGTATAAAGCACTGATTATAGCCACACTGTGGAAGTACAGTAACTATTTCTATCTAAACAAAATTTTGATTTTTTTTATTCAAAGTTAATAATATTCAACAATTTACACGATCTTCTAAGAAGCACAGTTTGGTTTATGCAGGGCTTGATTCAAAAGCAGTAATAAGTATATGACTTTAAAAGGATTATGTGCATTCTGGCTTTTCCAAGCCTGTGCTTTGGACTGCAAACCATGTTTCAAATAGCTGTGAGCTTGGAATCTGGATTTGTTTTCTTTTTGTGTTCTTTTGTGGAAGCTGTAGTGGTTCTCTTCTGTAGTGTGGAGGTTCACAGGTGAAACAGAACTTGTTAATAGTATCAGAAACAAATTTTTATAACAATGTAGTGCAGCATCCATTTTTCTGCACAGACATTTTCTGTAAATACAACTCAAAGGTTATTTTATATGATATTTATATAATCTTAGACGCTAATCTATCATACTGATAGGGCTGTTATTGTCATAGTATGTGAGTACATGATTACCTCTCACGCACTTACTCTCACCACAATCTCTTTAAGATTGGAAAGTCTACCATTTCTGTTTTACCATTAGGGGGATAAGAGTCACAAAAGGCCAAGACTTGAATTCTCAAGATGTTTAGGCGCTAGCCAAGCTTGAGCTTTTGGGTCTAACTAGTTTTCCTGCTGTTAGACAGGAAGTTAATTGCAAAGGGAGCAGAATCCAAGTTCCCATAACCCTAGACTACACATGTCGACAGGTACATTATGGTAGCTGGTTCAAGAGTACTTCCGATAGGATAGAATTGTATCAGTATGATACAGCTAAGTGATATTGTTTGTTACAGCAATATGATATAGGTCAGTGATATTTGGTCCATGTCAGATCTAAAACTTTTTAAATAGAGGATATAAATTGTACACTGTAGTACCTAAACTGTTAACAGCTCTGACAGCCATAATATTGGTTGGGTATCTGTTATCACTTCTGCATGCCAGCATTAGTTCTAAATATTTTTAGCCTGAAGAATTTCTTGTAGAGTGAAGATCTTACAGGTAGGCTGGCAGTGGTATGATTTGGGTGGTAGAACTCTCCTGAGAAAATTTGCACAGCACCTGTAAGTGCTACTTGTGAGTCTTAGACAAATATCTCATGATTTTGGATAAATTAGTTCATACATTTCTTTAAAATATAAGACTTAAAGAGACAAGAATGTAATTTATTCAAACGAATTATCTTAATAGAAGTAGATTCTTTTTAATTAGTTCCTTACTTCCAGAAGGAAAAGTTACTACTGCAGGCACATTGGTAATGATAAAGTGTAAGTGCGCTGTCCAAGAAACACAAATGATTATGAAAAATGGCTAAGAAAAGTCTACTCAACTCTGTTGATGTTGGAACGGCAATATTTGGTTATGATGCTTCTTTGAAAAACAGTATTTATAGTGTTCTCCCAACGTACATCAGCCCAAACAGAAAAATTTAGAGAAACTCTACGAAGATGTAATTTGGGCTATTATAAAATTCATCCAAAGACATTGTGCCAATAAGAGGAACACTTCCAGACTGAGTTTGTATGAAAATACCTATTTCCTCACAGAGTAACATTTAAATAGTATGTCTTGGGGGGGAAAAAAAGTTCTAGAGGTTATTTTCCGTCCACATATTTAGTAGAGTTTTGGGTGGAAACGTTAGAATAAGAATGGTAATGTCAGGCCTCATCCCTTCCGCTGTCCTTTGTCTGTACTTGCGTATCAGCTTTCAACTTTCAATGTTTCAGTTTTAGCCTTTGTTATAGCTACAACTATAAAGACTTTCTTAAAGAACTTCAGGAAGCCAGCTACGTACAAAGTCTGTCAAAATAATTTAAGTAAACAGTCTGATACTGGGGATTTGAGGGAAGAGAGAGGGAAAGTTATTCCATTTTCTTAAAATGTACTTGTAAAATGACATCTCACACTTTTCTGATAAAGCATGATTTTTTTCCCCCCAAGTTATTGCATCCCTTTCAGCTCTGTGGTGGAATTTCATGGGTGTGATTAAGACTGATCAGCCATCTAAAGTTGTCTGTGTATTTCCTACATACGGGGAAAGAGAATGTCCATGCTGACATAAAAAAACCCAAAATCAAAACTAAACCAGGTTTAAGAGGGAAGGGTCATGAGATGGCTATGTGTGAAGGTCAAGTAGCCTTCATTCTTGCAAAAGTACTATATACTGAGGAATTGACTTCCACTGGAGCCAACAGTCTTGAGTTAACCTGTGGGTGGAAAATATGCTGCTGCTGACCCATGCTATTTAGGATTCCTATATAGATTTTACTTGTTATGGAAATTTTAACGTAACCATATGTATAAAACCACAGAGAAAGTTTCTTTACTGAAAGTAACAAAGAAAGGTAGTTGAACTTGGAAATTCTGATATTTAACAAATAAAATTATTTGCTGTTTTAAATGAATTAAGATGCTTTGTTTACACATTTTACTAATTTATAACTGTAGTGTATAAAGATCAGTCGTGCCTTATAATGCACACTGTTGTTCATTTGTTTTATATTTTAAAAATTTTACTTAAGTAGTACCAATACATTTTTGTTTACTTACCATTCTTTGGTTAAGCCTGTAATGTCAAATTCCCTGCTTAAGTATGTACAGCATTTTCCAGTTTCTTTGTTTTCCTTGCTATGCTTCTTGCAATTCTATACAGAAACCTTGGCAGTTCAAACTTAGTGCTCTTACTACTCTCTTTCCATTTTCCTGTTTGTTTTCTCTAGACATTATAATTTTTAACATAAATCATACCCTACTTCTCTATATTTTATCCCATTTTTATGCAGTTTTTAATCCTTGATATCTGGATGTAGACTTTCCAACTTTTAAGCATTTGTTATGAACTAAACTTCAAGAAAGTACTATAAGAGAGACAAAAAGGAATTTTTGGCTTGCCCCTCAGGTCTTCCAGAGCACCAGGGTCCTTGGAGATTTAGGAAGCCCAGCAAGTTAGACTTGACTTGGTCAATCCATAGGTGGCTGCCGTGCTTGCCAGGGTGCACGCAGAACCAGTCTATCCAATGATTCTTGACACAGGCTGCCTAGAAGTTTAGTGAACCAACTATCATGAGGACTTTGGGCCTCCTATAGATATGTTACCCTAGAGATCCTGAATGGACTGCCATAAATTGCCCATATTGAGCATAACGCGTATCTCCCTCATCGGGCAGCCTCAGGTCCCAAGTTCCATGCAAAGCAGCTGCTTGAGAGCTTGGAGACCACAAGAAGCCAAAAAGCATAGGAGCTCCTAGAGACCTGGCTTTCCAGCTGTTTGGCAGCCCATCAGGCAAGAAGTCAGGGATTCTGTGAAAACCAGAAGCCAAGCAGCCTGGCAGCCTACTCACCAGCCATCTGGCTGACAAGAGAAAAGATGAAGAGGCACGTTGGTAATTTAGCCTGCCTTTCTGCCTGGTTTCTGTCAAAACTTTTCAAGAAGTCGTTGTGTTCTTATGGAGGATTTTGGTTCCATTCCATTAGCATTTTCTGATGGAATACTGTTCCACTGGAAAATATTTGACCAGCTTTCCTTGTGACTTAGTTTATAATAGCTACACATGCTAGTCAACAGCTTGTCATGTAGCTTCTGTACTTTTAAATTAGACTTGCTAATTGGATTTTAAAAATCTATAAAACGTTTAAACCCCATCCTCCTCACATTTTTTTCTTTTTCATCTCTTCTTTGTTTTTCCTTCTTGTCCCTCTCACTTTTTTCCTGTCTTTACTCTCTCACTTGCCACATGGGACTTTCATAGATTTTAAGGCAAGAAAAGAGCATGGAGATCATTGTGTCTGATTTGCTGCGTAATATAAACCAGAAAATTTCAAGCAATCATTTTATCTCGCGCAGAAGCTTTTGATTGAACTATAACATATTTTATACTTCATGATATTGTTCAGATTCTCAGTGATCTGTAATAGTAAGTGGTACAATATGATATGATTGCCTTCTCATATACCACTGTAATTTATGGAAGCATGCCAGAGTTGCAAAGACGCAAACAGTAATTGTTATAACAATTTATTAGTCTGTGTTGTCACTGCATTGCTTGTTTACCTAGACTGTCCTCAGAACATTCCAATATTGCTGTCTTGCAACTCTACAATATTAAACTACATATTAGTGATGACTATCTCATAAGCATATTAATAACTGTAAGAAGTTTGCTTAGACACTTATTTGGATTCAATTCAATCCCAAACCAATGGAAACAACGTTTAGTTTTTCCAGTTATTCAATGTTATCTGTTTCTCATACTTCCATTATTAAAGTGCTTTTCAAAATAATCTAAAGCAAATCATGACGTTTTCTCTACTGTGGCCTCAAAGGACTTTGATATTAGTAGTTTCACTGCTTCTGTGAAAAAAATTAGGATTTTGGCATTTGCCCAGTGCTGAACATAAGTGAGAGTTGTGAGGAGGGGGAGGAAGAGTAGGTGTAGTCCGCCAGACTGAAAAGTAGGGAAAACAATAGACAAAAGGACTACTAGAAGTTGCATGAGTGACTATGTAGACCTCTTTTTTTCCCCCCACCATCTTTTAGAGAACATGCATTGCATGCTTTCTTGGGCTGTACGCTTGGCTAATGGCTTTTGTTTCTTGAAACCATCAATAGCAATATACTTGCCAAGTATTTAACTGTGCATTGATCAAATCCCTGAAGAGCCAGGAGTAAGGAATTCTGCTCTTCCAAGCTACAAAGTAGCATTTTGCTGCTCTGGCTTTAGCTTCTTCAGTGAGGTGAAGAGGACAGGAAAGTTAATGTTGATTGTCTGCTGTTGTTTTCCCAACACATTGCATTTTCACAGCACAGAAGACTTGTGAGATGTAGTGAAGTAGTCTCGTCTTACAAGGTGTTTCTTCATCAGTTCTGATACAGTGGAAGCCTCCACAGCTGTATAGACAGGAATAAAATTAGCCTTTAAATATAAAGTAATTTGATTAATAATACCATTCACTTCTTTAATAAGAAAAATTAATAGAAACTTTATTATACAAATTTTGTGTTTCCCTTTTTCACTGAACAGCTGTAATATAGAAATTCATCTGTTGCATTTCTTTATTTTGAATTTTAAATTGGGTTGTGCATTAGGATGATAAGTTATTCAGTTGGCAATAGGGGATAGAAATGGACAGCTTCCTTCATTAAAGAAAAGGTAGTTTAAAGATGACTCTTGATAACTAAAGTTTATTTGCCCAGCCATACCATCACTTTTTTGGGCAAAAGCAATTCAATTTGACCAATTATCTTTGACACCCTAAGCTTTTTAAGATGTTCTAAGAGTGAAATACTACTTGTTTTTAGTGGAGAAACTTTTATCTTTCAAGTGGAGTATTTTTAAAGACAAACACAATGTGTTTTTGTAATACAGTGTTTAGCTTTAAATCTTTCAAATAAAGAAACCAGTATTCACTTTGGAAGAAATAAGAAAGGAATTCAGTTACAAAAGAATTCAGTAGTTCTTTTACAAGAACTGTATGTCTCAACTTAAGGCTGGTGAACTTTATTTACTTAATGAAAATAACCACAAAAAACATATAATATGATGACAAGAGAACTCAAAAATCTCAAATGTTCTCCTTGTATAAATACTGCAAAGATCAAGTGATTTTTTCCAAATCTGTCTTTCTGCGAATATCATAATGCTTTCTGCTCCTAATTAAAAAAAATATGTGCAAAGCTGGTCTGTCTCACATTGGCAGAAGCCAATGTAGAAATAAGTGAAAAGGGAAAATTAACTAAATTTTGTTAATAGTCATGCAGTTCAACAAGATGAAAATACGTGATTAAAGAGTAGTAGGATGAGGCTTCTATTAGCACAGCAGGTAACTTTGCTGGCCTCAGCATCTATGCCAGATAGTTTGTTTTGTTGTTTTTTTTTACTGCTTGAGATTGCAAACTCCTTCCTTTGAATCCAGTTTTGAAATAGTATTTCTTGTACTTTCTGAGGATAAAAACTTTGCTGCCTGCTAATTAGAAGATGTGGTCATGTGAAGTCATGAAAAATCCTGTTATCTCTTCCCGTGTTCTTCAGCCACTTAAAATGTAGTTTAACAATCTATATTTCTTCACATCTGTCACTTCAGGTTAAATATTACATTAAAAGTTATAATAATGATGAAGATTTAAAATGAAGCTATTTCCTGTTAATACAGAAAAACCTCTTGCTCCCCTTCCACCAGTTTTTTTTTAACATTTTTATGGCTTCTGTAAATGTCTTTGTGTTTGGCCTCTTACTGTGTGTTCAGTTCAGTAACTATTATTGTTAAAGCAGAAATATTCAACTTATCATTAACTCATACACTCAGATGTATACAATAAAATTATGTATTTTATTATTTATCAGTGGGAGTGATTTTATCAATATTCTTATCTATAAATGCTGTTTCTTAGGCTTTATTCTTACCATACCAGTTTTTTTTTCCTGCCTAACTCAAACTGAGTAGCCTTGTTAGGACAACTAAGAAGTAAGGTTTTGACACAATAGGTGGGGGGGGGGGGGGGGGGAGTAAATTGTGTAAATTCACTTAAATGTATTCTTCTTTCAAGTTGTTTTTTGTATAGCTGTATCCTAAGACGTTCTCTAAGCTTTCCAAAATACTTGGGAGTTTGTTGAATAACTTCATACGTAACATTAAAGAAAGTAAATGTAGTTTAATGGCTATATTAATAGATTAGAGTTTGCAGTATGTAAATACTGAATATAAATGTAGTCTTGGACTGGAAATGGAACGCTTTCCACTTCAAGTTCAATATCAAAATCACGTTATTACCCAATAGTAAACTACCCAGACTTTGAAACAGGGACATTTACATTTCTACAGTGAAGTTTAAGGACTATGGGTAAATATGAAAGCTTATCACACACTAATAGCTGGAAATGACAAACCCTTTGGGTTAAGTCTCACAAAGAAAGTTGTGTGTCAATTAATTTAGAAGGTGGAATTTAAAGATTGCATTTTTTTCTGTGTGAAACAAAAAGTGCAAAAAAGATTTCCAAAGACATATTATATATGATTTTTCTTCTCTTCGGTTACAAAAATAAGTATACATGAAAATGCCCAAGAGTATTTGGAAACTAAAATCACGGAAATTACTTTAGACTTTATAGTATGAACAGCTATCTGATGATTAATACGAGTATACTCAAAGAACATAGATTCAAAAGAACTAAATCCAGATCTCTGCAATCACAGGCACAACTTCATATAATTTCTTCTTTAAATATCTTTAAAGTATGGCAATTGTATATAATAAATACATATCTCTCAGTTAAAAAAAAGTAGAAATTTACTGTACAAAGCGAGTATGTGGTTTTGCTAAACGATACCAAAAAGATCGCATTTGTTGTTTAATTTTTTTTTTTGGAAAAAAAAAAAAAGATCTGTAAGTAACATAACAGATTTTAAAGCTTTCATTTCCATCCTTCTTTCTGCTCATTGTTCTTCAAATTTCTTGCATCTTTACTTTTCCCTTTGTCTTGCACAGACCACCAGACTACACCCACAGTCACATTTGGGAAATTTTCCTGACATGTGGTTTCTGCAGTTTCCCTCTGCTTTTCATCACTGGTAGAAGGTTCTGTCCTTGTGTTTAGCTGGTTTCACAGACGATTTTTGAAAGTCTTTCTTTTACTTATTGCTGGATTGTTTATGTATTATTCCATCAGTTTATTTGGACTGTACTCCTTTGCAACATGTGGAAAGTATAAGCCTGTCAGAAGAGAAATTTAACAAGTAGGGTTATAATTACCTGGAAAGAAAGTATGTACAGGTAGTAAAATATAAAATGTACATATTGGTTCATTTAGATGGGATACAGATTATCTTATCTCTTCATGAAACATCTTTCAAGAGCATGAATAATAATACGCAGATATCTGAACCACGCAGAAAAGTAGAATCATTTTCATGTACAGCAGGGACTCTTTCAAATCTTAGACACTTTACTGTAGAGTTCACCTGTTGAACAGAAGCCTTTCTCATTTGTCGAGCCAATATTTAAGCATAAGGTAATGCACACTTCTGTAGTAAGTTTCAAGGAATTGAAGTAAATGTAAAATACCTAATTTTCTTTCCTTCTCCTGTGTCTGCTCATTTATCTATCTAGTCCTCTAATACGTATAGGTAAGAAATTTCTGTGTAGAAAGCTTTCTCTGTAACCATTATCTACAGCCTTTGATCAAATTTTAAAATTTCAAGACAGATGTGAAAACTGATATCGAGAAATATTGGTTTTATTCAGGTGATTGTCTGTAGATACATTTACATTGCGGTATGTACACACTAGCAATGATAAAGAAACTTTTATGCTAGCGTATCCGTGGGAAACAGGCTGTAACCCACCTCCCTTTACATGCAGCTCACATGGTAATAGAAGTGGCAGAGCACTGCCCTTCCTTCTCTATTTCTCTCAGCTGCTTTTCTGAGTCACAAACTTTTATTGTCCTTCTTCTGCATAAACATTTAGATCCTCTTTTAATTTCTGTGAGGACCCCTGCTACTTGTTCACTGTTTTTTTAGGACTTCAGCATGAAGTTTGCTCTTGGATACCACCCTTTTTCCACATGCTGTGGCTTCTGGTTTTGACCCTCACACTCTATGGCTTTAACCTCTCCCTTTCAGTCTCAAGAATTGCACTGCCTGTGGTGGAAAATATTTTGTTCCTGATGGGCCTACCCACTGCTTTTGCTTTCTGTGAGAAGGAAACATCACAGCTAAGGGTTCTGTTAGGCATTTGGACCCAGAACTAAAAAAGATGAACTGCAGCATCTTCTGGAATTTTTATTTACCAAGTCCATGAGCAATTTGATGGATTTGCTCAGCACAGCTAACACAATACAATTGGACCATACTCTGTTCATAAATCAGCCCCCAAAAAGAAATAAATGTAATCAAAACCATTCTTGGTCTCAGGGTCACTCCCTAGCCCTAGGAAGGTTCATATTATCCATGTTTGCACTTTCATGAAGTCCTAAGACCTTTTAGTCCAAAAGGGTTTCAGGAGAGTGTCTGGTAGTTTTTATTCAAAATTCTCCTATTGGCCAGTTGAAGGAAGCAAATGAAGAAATTCCACGTGCAGACCGTTGTTTCCATCTCTGCACATTTACCATCACTGAGGTGCACAGGCTAAAATTTCTTCTACAAAGTTACTGCTGACCACTTGGCCAGTCGCTTTTACTCTCTTTCCAGTGTAATAACAGTCTGACACCAGGCCATGCAATGCCACCTGCAGATGTACCACAACAATGTCACCAAGAATCTCCTCTGACCTATTTTCAGTTCCTATTTTCAGTACCCGTTTTGAAGGGTATGATTTGGACACTAATGGCATACTTTTAGTAAATAGTTCCATAAAAATTAGATGACCGTCAAAAAACACCTGAAGTTCTTGCCCGTAGTGGTTTCTGACCTGTATCTATTTCGTAATCAATGGTTCATTTGCTTTTCCTAAGTCCTATGTTTCTACAGAAATCCTTAAGTTAGCCATAATTAAGTCGTTTGCTAGTTTCTATGTTCATTGAACAAAGAACTTTAAGACAACTACTCATCTTTCCAGATCCACATCTGAAAGGTTGAAAATCTAACAAAAAATGTTGGGCTGGATTATGGGCCCATTCAAGTAGAAATGGTGATTTCTCCAGGTTACATTGCAATACTTCAGATCCTCAGGTTAGGCCCTTGAAGTTCCATCCACCCCTTTGCTAATTATTATGCTTACAATGAAGTTTCTGAAAATGCTGCTGCATTTTGCAGTGTTGTCTTTCAGGCTCTATATAACTAGGCATCCTGAGAACCCCTTCTAGATGGGTGTTGGCAAGATGTTGCTTAGTTACCCACAGATTGAATAAACATGTGAAAAATCATTCAAATAAATAGATGGTTTTCTATTCTGGCATTGTTTCTGTCCACGAGGAAACTGAAAAGAGATTGTCTAAAATAATGTAATCTGACATGGTGGAGCATCTTACCAAACAGAGAGATATATTTCTTTTCAGGCATCTCAGTTCAACAGATTGCAATGAATCGTGGTGTACAGCATTGGTCAGTGACTATGTAACTTAATCAGTTAAGAATTTGTGCTTAAACAAAACTTAGATTTATACCGTGTGCTTTTAAGGGTACATGAAGTACTGTATGCTGCATGTCACTTTATCAGATACTGTCAGTTCCTCTTTGCTTGAGACAACCAAACGAATTCCATACCCGTTAGTTCAGTCTCACAGCACCAAAACTGCTGGTTTTCTCTGTTTTACACATTGGCATGTAAACGTGTGCTTGGTAATTTGAGTTGGCTAACAAACACAAGAGTGTGAGAACAGCCAGTGCGGTGTCAGACCAAAGGTTCACTGAGACAGTATTCCGTTTCTCATTGTAGCCTGCAAGGGATGCCTGAGGAAAGGTAGAACAACAGGGCAAACTTGTGGCCGTGGTTCCCCTCCCCAGAATGCTCTCCCACCTTCAAGAAATCTGTGTCTCAGGAACTTTCTAAATCAGAGAGAATACTTCTATATTGAATAACTCTTAATGGAATATCTCTATATTGAATAACTTTTTTTCCTGTGAATTTGTCTAGTTAATTTCTAACATGTAAACTTCTAATAGCCACTGCAGTCCTGCTCCAAGGACTTCAACATCTTAACTATGCTTTGTTTGAAAATAACTTTGTTTCATTCTGAACAGGCCACCTGCAAATTTCACCTGATGCTCTCAGGTCTTCTAGAAGAGATATCCCTGTGTGCCCTTTCCGTTCTACTCAAGATTCTATACACCTCTATCATACCGCTCCTCATTTTTCTCTTTTATTGCCTTGAGTGTCCTAGTTGGTTAGTCATTCCTTCTATAGAGCAGTTCCCTACCTTTGGTTATTCTTTTCATCTTTCTCTAAACCTTTTCTAATTTTACTATAACTTTTTCAAGACAGAAAAGATGGACCAGATCTGCATACTGTATTCAAGATCAAGGCACACAGTTTAGTTTTCTATTTCTTTTCTAAGAGCATACTTGGACATTTTTCCAGAGTTGTGTTTGTGTCCTTTAGCCACACTTTACGTTGATTGTTCATACTCTGAGGTGCACCATGGTTCTCCCACAGTTGCTGTCAGAACTTCTGTAACTCCCCTCTTAAGTATTCCTGAATCCTCATTTGCATTGATACAAGAAAATAATATTACCACTCCTTTGTCTTAGCTGTCAGACTTAATGTAGGAAATAGAAAACACTATGAGAGCCTAAACAGGGGTGTCTATTGCTGTTTTAGATGCCCTAAGGTATGTGAGGCACCCACCTGGCAAATACGATACAGCAGATAAAGGAGACTTGCACCCTTCTGGAGTGACAGCTTGAGGCCATATAGAATACCCTGTGGTATCTAAAATGACACTAGATACCTTTATTTAGGCATTGAATTTCTGTCTAGATGGTGGTATGTAAAACAGTCTAACTCTCATATGTCAATCAAGAGAGCTCTGAGTTCCAAATTAGCCTTATTTCTTGGTGAAGGCAACACAGCAATAGCTGCAGTTTTGAATAATTATGTCATGCCAATCTCTTTTTTTAACATTTGCATATAAATACTGATTGAATATTTAAAAATAATGTTTCTTTTGATTCTCATTTAGGATGCTGGGGAAATGGTTCGATCCTTTGTTGGTGGCTTGGAACTGATAGTCAATTTGCTAAAATCAAAGAATAAAGAAGTTTTAGCAAGTGTATGTGCAGCAATTACAAATATAGCTAAAGATGAAGAAAATTTAGCTGTTATAACAGATCATGGAGTTGTCCCTCTGTTGTCCAAACTAGCAAACACAGTAAGTAACTTCTAAACATATTATACTAAGTATCTGAGTTTCTTATGTCACACTCCATTATACCCAATTAAAGGTTATGACAAGAGTGGTAGATTTTGCAGCAGCTACAAGGAAGAATTGTAGAATCCTTCCTCTATGAGATGTATATTGGACATGAAAACACTCTGTGGCTGGTACTGAAATTGCTTTGGAAGATAAGCTTCATTTTAATAGTTACTGTTGCTGAATATTGCTTTTGAGATGCAGCTGCCATATGAAAAAAGCACAAAGGATCGAGAGAGCAATAGATCTGAACCATGCAGAGAATCTCAATGATGGGACTATATGTTACATTTTAATGCTAATCTTATCTAATTTCCAGTCAGTCTAAAAGCACCTTTGAAATAATATAAAAATTCACAGCACTTCCTACAAAGCAAATAGGGACTACTAGCTCCATGCCTTACAGCTCTCTCCAGTTTTTAATTGTACTGCACTTATATTGGGGTGCCTTAAAGATGTTTGAGAATACAATTCTGCTTTCCTATGAAATTTTTATTGTATTATCTTGTCTTTAATTTATTATGTTTTTACCTTCTGCAGAAGAATGACAAATTAAGACGTCACTTAGCAGAGGCCATTTCCCACTGTTGCCTGTGGGGGAGCAATAGAGTAACCTTTGGAGAGACCAAGGCTGTAGCTCCTTTAGTACGTTACTTGAAGTCAAATGATCCATCAGTTCATAGAGCTACAGCTCAGGCTTTATATCAGCTTTCAGAGGATCCCAACAACTGTATCACTATGCATGAAAATGGAGTGGTGAAGGTGAGGTAGAAGGTTTTTCTTATTTGGAGTTCAAATTATTGAAGGGTTTGGCATGGTCAAAAGAAGAGATCTTTAATTTGAAATAGTTCTTGAATACTGCTGTATACCTCAAATTTTCTGAACTTTATCCTAAAAATGTTTGGTTAAGTAGTGAATTAGGGAACAGTATTTCAGTCCTAAAGATATTACAGCTAGGTGGTTGTTAGGAATGGAAATATGATGTGGACATTCACCTCTAGAGTACTTGACTTGACTCTGACTTAGGCTGGTAGTGGCATCTCATCAGCATTTTGTCATTCTCAAGTGACTTTTGGAAAAGAAGTTGGGTTATCTTAATGGATAGTTGCCTAGTATGGCAGAAAGTCACATAGGAACTGAGTGTAACTGGATTTGGGAACAAATTAAGATAGAATGATACAAAGGCTTAGTTTACATGGAGCTGTTTCAGTGAATTCTGTATTTACTTATAAAAATTGTTATTTTAGGAGTTAAATATGAGTGTGTCTGTGAAGACCTTACTCTAGAAAGAGTTTTTCTCTCAAAAAGATTTTTCTAGCAAAGTTTTATCTCACTAGTTGAAGCCAGTAGAGTTAGTCCTTTGGCACAGGAGAGGTAAGGATTATGGCCTTAAAGATGGAGATTGTAGGAGCTCTCAATTTTCATAAATTTCCTGAAAGATTCCCTATTTGCAGACTTTTTACTTCATGTTCAGGTAAATGTATTGAAAGTAAGAGTTGACTTATGATGCAGTGTTATTATTAATGTTGAATTCATGCCTGCAGTAATGATTGTGCACTTTACTGTCAGCAATTTCAATTCTGGCACAGTCTAATGGTCCTGCATCATAATACACGTATCTGTAGTTGGCTATGTCTGTAGTTGAATTAAAAAGATGCACTGGTCAAAAATGTTTAAAGGCTCAGTTTAAATGCCAGTACTTGAACTGACTGAGATCTAAGCTGCCCTTTCAGTGCTGGAAAGTAACATCTTCCCATCACAATTGCATTATACTGGCTATGCAGAACAGGGGAATATATACTGTACTACAGCTCAATTTGAAACTAGTGTGTGATGGATGACTTTTTAATGTTGCTTATCTTTCAATTCAACTGACACAACCCATTTTCTTCCCTCCTGTCATCTGTTGTTTTCATTCATTTTATTATGCAGGTTTTAGGTTTTATAAGTTGTAGCACACTGAACATACTGTATAAAACCGATTCCAATGATATACTTTTGTAATAATTCCATCTCGGTCTAGGTTCATCTTTTTTTTTTCAGTCCTAGTTAAAATATTTAGACTAATTAAAAACATTTATTTGCACTTGCAGATAGATAGGGATGTACAGAAAAATGGCACAGGTGTTTAATTTCTTTATTATTCACAATATTCTGGAATGACTATAATATGTTAAGGGAGAAAAAAGGCAACTGTTAAAAGGAAGAATGAAACTACAAAATAAAGGAACTTGAGTTATGCTTGTTGCATCTAACTTTTTGTCCAGGGTGCACTTCTCTTCTGGTGTACAAGAAACTTGGTTTTTTGTAATGCAGTGGATGAGTGTTTGAATATGGGTTTGTATGTGGGTCCATCACAGAACCAAAGTGGAAGTGCCTCTCATCTCATAACTGATAGGTGGCCTGGACATATGAGAGGCTGTATGACCAATTCTCATCACGTGTGCCAGCACACGCCTGTATTTGTATCATATAAGCAGATGTGCATTAGTAATATGACAGAAAGCAGCTGCATTTGGTCCCTGTTGAGACTAACAGCCAGTGTAGCAGTTCTGCTGAAAGTGACCTGGAGAGTAGGTTCAGCAAGCTGAATGCGAGTCAATAAGGTGCCCTGGGAGTGATGAAGGCTAACAGGATCCTGGGCTGTCTTAACAGGAGCATAGCCAGTAGGTCAGGGGTGGTGACTTAGCACTTATTAAGTCACATCAGGAGGACTGTGTTCAGTTTGGGCTCTAAGTCCAGTGGAGGGCCACAGAGATGGTTGGGGAGAGAAGCACATGACTTGTGAGGGAACTGAGCTTGTCTAGCTTTGAGAAAGAAGGCCTTTGGGCAGCGGTGCCTAATAGCAGCCTGCCAGTATCTAAGAGAAATTTATTGAGGTGACAAAGGCAGGCCCTTTACTGAAGTGCATGGTAGGAGGACAAGAGACAATGGTCATAAATTGAATCTGATAGGTTCCATCTGGATATAAGGAAAAAATTCTACCGTGAGGGTAATGAAGCACTGAAACAGTTCCCCAGAGAGGCTGTGGAATCTCCACCCAAGGGAATTTAGACCTGGCTTGACAAAGCCATCAGCAACCTGGTCCAAACTCAGTGTTGACCCTGCTTTGTCTAGGAGGCTGGACTAGATGACCTCCTGAGATACCTTCCGACCCAAATGATTCTGTGATTCAGATAATCTGATTTCTATCAGATGGAAACTAATGAAAATAAGAGGAAGTATGGAAAATAATGATTCATCTTTGCAAACCACTTCTTCACTATCTTTTGGTAATTAAGCAGTATTCTCCAGCGTCTCAATGGACTTTATTGAGCCATAACCATGGCATATTCAGTTAGGGAAAACAGCTATAGTTGTGATGATGACCTTTCCCATTCAGTATCCAGAAACATTCACCCTGTCTCGTATGGCAGAAACCTTCTTCACTATACTTAGTCAGATGGGTATCTCAAAAGAAATACTGTCAGAGGAACAGATTTAATCACTCTGTTGTTTAGGTACTTAGGGAGATGTGTAAGATAAATTGTCTGAATTCCACTCTGTATCACTCAGAAATGAAATACTCATTCCATGAACAGAAGATTCATTTGAATTTTAGGTCAGGGCTACAAATGTATGTGACTAAGAGATGCAGTGCTGTCCTTCAATACCTTGAAGTATTTCAACATTCCATTAGGTTTGACTAAGTCTCCTCTGTAGTTCACAAAATCTCAGCTTTTTTGGGGGAAAGCAGTCTGACTGCAAAGAAAACTTGTTCTGTAATGAATCTTTAAAGTGCAGCCATACCTGATCAAGAATTAAGAGGTTAAAAAGTGTTAAGATAAAAAGACCTGTGACCGCGCACTGCCATGAAGGACCTGGAATAATTCTTCATACCTGCTAAGTATCACAATATGCAAAAGTCTCGGGAAGGATTTTTGGAAGTGACTCAGAATATCAGTGAAATCACCTCTAACCTTAAAAGGCTGCGCTGTTGATTCATGCCATAAGCTGTTCAGTTTGGTAGACTGGAATCTCTTCATAGCCAGGAGGTGATTGTGAACCAAATACGTAGCCAGGAAAGGAAACATTATGATTCCTTACTGCTCATTTTTCTTACTGGCAGTAAAAAATAAAATATCCTTGGAAGACACTAATTTACCTGAAGGAGTAGTTCTTGCTAGTCCCCCAGAAAGGAAAAATAACTGAAGTTTGGTGAAATGTGTTTTCAGATAAACTAAATCAAACTAGTCAGATGGTTGATGTCATCTATACCAAAGACTGTCAGCCAATGCATAGTCAAGTGTACCGAATAAGTGTAAATCTTCAAGAAGAGATCTGTCCAGCTCTTAGAGTAAACTGTCTGCTGTTCGGTGTCCTACTGAAGTCCGTGTGTATAGCATAGAATCTGAAGTCCTAGGGTCACCCAGCAAATGCGTAACAATGAGGTGTAACAATTTACAATTGTAAATTGAGCCTTGAAAACAAGTTTGATACTTTTAAAATTAGAAGATATTAATTATTTTAAGAAATCCGTCCAGCTGAAGAAATTCTTTAAACACATCGCATAATTAGTGCTAAGAGCTACAAATAAATAGGTAAGCTACATGGAATTATCTTATTCAACACCTGCACATATTTCATTTTTCTGTGTGTTTGTTTTCAATTACATTCAAGTGAACATTCATGGAGGTGCTTAATTACAAATGCTGCAGACATTTAATCTGGAGAATATGAAAGTAATTATATCTAAAAAAAATAAAAACATTCTTCACAAATAATATTTCTGTATTTTTAATTATCCAGATATTTTAGAATACCATTTTTTTTTAACATAAGTATAAATGGAGCTGTTATTAAAGCTTTGTTCCTTTAAGTCTTTAAGAAATCCTTAACACAAGGCAAATTGATAAAATAGGTAAGTCTAAACAGCAGGACCCTGCAGCAGTTCCCAGCTCTTATGTCCAAGTGCATAGCCTGGCCACATACTGATTGCACATTAGGACTACCTGAAAGGAGGTTGTGCCGAGGTGGGGATCGGTCTCCTCTCCCAAGTAACAAGCGATAAAATGAAAGAAAATGGCCTCAGGCTGCATCAGGGCACGTTTAGGTTGGATAATAGGAAAAATTTCTTCACTGAAAGGGTAGTCAGGCACTGGAACAGGCTGCCCACGGAAGTGGTTGAGTCCCCATCCCTGGAGGTATTTAAAAGACAGGTAGATGTGGTGCTTAGGGACATGGTTTAGTGGTGGACTTGGCAGTGCTAGGTTTATGGTTGGACTTGATGATCCTAAAGGTCTTTTCCAAGCTAAACAATTTTAGAATTTTATGACTAAACCTGGATACATACATTCTGGTCTGTGTCAAAAAAAAAATGCACGTGCAGAACTGGAACCGCAGTATGTACGAACAGTTGGGAATCAGGATTGCAGGGCATATTGCAAAATGCATTTACCTTTCAACTAGGATATAGCCAGAGAGAATCCAATACCAGTGTATGTGTTGAAGTTAACATGGCTCAGAGATCCGTATTAATAAACTGTGAAAAACCTGTTCTGCCTAGGTCATAAAGTGACAAAAGTGCAGTGAGAGGTCATCAGAGCTAGCTCTCTGGAGCTATCTTGTGCTTTCTTACCTGTCTAGCTTTGGTACCACAGAGCTCAGTGTCAGATGATTTGCCTTTTTTCTAGTACTATGACTGCAGTATAGGTATATCCATTTTAAAAGAGTGTGTAGTTTGCTTTTGCCACTATTTTTCAGGGAATGGAATTCTCCCACCCATAAGAGGACAATACCTATGGTCATCTAGAGTTTCTAACCCTAAATAAAGCCTGGTTTAATTAGCAATTATCCTGCTGAGATGTTTCCAACCACTTTCTAATGCTTATATGTTGTGTTATACCTAGAATGGCAAAGCAGCAAAGCAAAGTGAAGCAATAAATAGGCCTTTTTGGAGGATATAGCAGACCAGTGAGACATAGGGGTTCCTATCCAGTGAGGACACCCATATAATAAGTGAAGCATGGTGGGCAGTCTGAGAAAAAATGTTCTGTTGGACCTATGATAGTTTCTCCAGATGTGCTAGTCCAAGTGCTTTTGTTCTGTGTTGCCAGAGCTGAGCAGATCATGAAGCAAATCAACACGTGCACCATGACAGCTCAGGGCGCAGCTGGCCAATCCACCAACGATTATGAGCTTGACTTCTATGCTGGCACTGTTGGAATTACCATCGAGAATCAATTATTGGAGTTTCAGAAAGGCTAAAGAGGCATTCCCAGATGGCAAGGAGAGTGGGTGGAGGAGAGTTAGTTGCTCAAATGCAAGAGTCAGTACAGTGCTGAATCTTACCTGGTCTATTCAGTTGGTCTGCCCGGCACAGGTGAGATAGTGGTTGCGGCACTGTGTCTGTGCTATTGGGTGTCTTTGCACCATGCTTCTCAGTGACGACAGAATGTCCGGGTATTTTCATTTTTCTAGCCTCTCCAGTGAATAGTTGACTGAAGGCATACTTTGTACTTATGTAGGGGTTGTTATGTACAGATTTTTCCAGGACAAATCATATTTTTGCTTCTGGAAAATTTGTCTGGGTTCCTTTGATATTTTTTCATCCTTTTACCAGATATCTGGTGTTTCAGTAATCATGCCCAGTTGAATTAATGTCACAGCTGCTGTAGTTCTGACTAGGTTGCAATACATGCATAATCCCAGGTGTTTCTCAGCACATGTTCATGTGCTGTGTTCACATGCACAGAAGTTTGGTGCTTCAGGGAAACATTTACTCTGCGTCAATGACACAGTTGCTGAGTGCTTGAACAGTTGGTCAGAGACTTTCTCAAAGCATGAGACTTTCTGACCATTCACTACGCAATGCGTATATATATGTTTCTGTCCAGGAAACCAGGAATAAAAATATATAGGGAAAGTAATTTCAGCCAGATTCTCGTATTTCACATTTTGCCACTGCTGCAAACAGTATTTGCTAATCAGAAACAACAGGTATATGTGCACAGTTGTGAGAGAAAACCACTGTTCCAGGTATTCACCTATTTGTAACTGCACCCAAAATATGTTCAGTTTTCTCAAGCAAGGCTGTGTGACAAAAAGGTTGGGAAATACTGGTGTATGTCAGCTGCCATGTGAAATTCTGAGTAGACAGACAGGGTGATTTTGGAGGAAGTTTAGAAAGGCAGTTTATGAAGTTTTTCTTTTATGTTCAGTTCTACACTCAATATTCTTGTGAGTGGAAATGGAACAATGGTTATGACCTGTGACAGATGAATCAATGCTTTCTTTCTACCAAACACCAGAAAATATTTCCTCTTTCTGAAATAAAAATTCATGACCGTGCTGGAAAAGAGATTTGTATTTTCAAAGACCCAGTAATGACATGTGGGCCACTAGAAAGCAGGAGAAATTTTTAGATATCAGACTAAGGAACAGGCATCAACCTGAATTCAGGATTGGAGATAGCTGTCCACAAACCAAGGGAGAAGAGACAGACGTCCAGTGGGGGATTGGCAGTTTATAGCCAAGATAAGCAGGAGTACCAGGCAACGTTCTTCACGCTTGGAGTCTGTCACAATTAGAGGGAAGAGAAATAGGAAAAGTCACAGACAACTTGAAGTATCCAGCCATCACCACATTCTTCATGGAAACAGCAGAAAACCTCCCTTAAAATGTAGCTGTTGCAAAGGAACAAAGATGTCTACCTATAGTTGACTGCTGCTGAAACCTTAGAACAATCAAGCTTGTTCATGAAAAGATCTCCGACTGTCCACTAAAGAGTACACGTTTTTTTATAGGAATACTCTTTTAAGATGAATTGTAGAAAGACTGTTTTGCAAGGCACAGGCAGTTGAGGAAGTGCAACTACTTTAGTAGTGAAAAGATGAGTCTCAACATGTTTTAAAGGAAGAATTCAAGTCATCTAAAGATCCTGAAAGAATACTTAAATCATTGTCCTAGAGACCACGTCACTGTGTCAGTGCTTCTCTGTGTTACAGTCACACATTTCCTTGGTTATGCTGGCAAGCTGTAGATTGGGATATGCTTCTGAAGTGAGTGAGTGAGGATGGTGGTGTGTATAGGCACTTACGAAACTGCTCATAATAGACCTTCTAAAAGACTTAAGATATTTTGAAAGATTGAAAGTATATAAGAGTGAAAAACACGTAACTGATTATTCCTGGTCATTCTTACTTTCCAAATGAAGAAAGATAAAAGGTAATCTATTGTGAAAGTTAATTTCTGCTATTGTGGAAGTTAATTTCTGACTTTGTAAGTGATACAAAGGATTTGTTTTTGTGGAATATCATTATTATTTCTGTGTAAAAAAGGCCTAGGAAGTTTGAATGGCCTCATCACCTACAAAGTTGAGGGCAATTTTTCATGATGAGGCTAATGAGACCTCTGAGGAGATTATTAAACTAATGAAAAAAAGTAAGAACAAGGGAAAATAAGGACCCAAAATCAGGCTGTGGAAGAACAACATTCATCAAACTCATCACTCATCTTAACTTCAAATGTTTACATTGTGGACATGCCCATCTGAAATAGTCACCCAAATTCTTATAATAGCCAAGGAAGAGGAATAGATTCTTTGTTGTGTTTCATCTCTCCTAATTTAGACATTTATATGAAGATAAGGCACCTCAGTCGCTACTGGCAGTATATTCTGGTCTCCTTTGGCTATAATGGGAGTGCAGGTTCAAAGTTCAGATCTGCACATCTACACTGTAGGTATCTATGTTTAATGGGGTGAATCCCATCCTAAGGCAGTGGAGCACTTGTTTAAATGACTATACAGTCCAGTTCGTTATTAGATAGGAATGACAGAATTCTGAATAATAGTGCAATAAGAAAGAGCTATTAAAAAATAATTTATTCTCTTCCTAGAAAAATACAGATGAGATGCATTTATATGCTATGATGGTGATGAAACACTATCTGCCCAGCAGTAACTGAAGCACACTTTGAACATGATCTAATAAAGCCAGATGTTTTAAATTAGTGGATCTAACTAACTTGAATCCAGGGATTTTGAAAAGATCTTTGGAGTATTAAGGATGGATTCCTTTCATCTAACTTTGGCCACTTTTAGTTGTGGAGTTTAAAGCAGTCTAAACTAAGACACTTTGTGTAGTCAATGGAAAGAGAGAGAGGCACCTGCAGACTTGTGCTAGCTGAAAATAGATGCCTAAGGTATCTGGAAGGAATAGACTCATGAAAGTGCCTAGTTTTCTCCACTGAGTATAGAAAGGACCTAGGTTACTAGCTCAGACTAAACAGCTAGCTTTCAGACAGCTGAATTTAAATTAATATCCTCCTGAATGTTGATTTTCAACAAGCCTTGTGGTACAGGGGAAGTTGCAGGGCTGGAAAGGTAATGTGCCAATATTTAAAAAACCAAAATAATATTATAGTCCTGTAAACTGGACACTATTCTCACGTTAAATAACCATAGGTGCATACATTATAATACTAGAAGGGATCATTTTAATGATCTAGTCTGACTAGCCTTGTTCATACAAACCAGAGACATTGCTTCAATTTATTTCTGTTTGGAATAGAGTATATCTTTTAGAAAAACATTGACTCTTTGCTTAAAAAATTCCAGCAATGGAAAATCCACTAGAGCCATCGTAACTTGTTCCAGTAGCTAAATACCTTCCCCATAAAAACATTTGCACCTTACTTGTAGCCTAAGGTTTGTCTAGCTTTATCTTGTGCAATTACATGTATGATACTGTTGCCTGGTAAACTGAAAAGCCCTACATAATTTCTGTTCTCATACACATTCTTTTTGAGTAAGATCAAATTACTTGTCACATTGTCTTCTTTTTAATTAGCTAAGCAAGTGTAATCTCTGATGGAATTTCTATCTTTTTAATTCTTTAATTGTATTTATGTGTCAGTTCTGAATTTTTTATTTTTGAACTTCTCTTTTGGACTGAATTTCAACATACTTCAGAACAGAATTCAATATTCCAGTAATATCTGTATGAATACTTAAAACAGGTAAAATAACTTTCCTGTTTCCATGTAAGCTCTGTTTGAACATCAGAGATTTTCATTATTCTGTTTGGCCACAGTATTGCCCTCAAAGTTCATATTTGGCCAATTTTCTACTTTGATTTCCATGTCTTTTTGGAAACTGTTCCCCAGGTTAGACCTTTGCATGCTATAATGTTGGCCTTCATGCAGTAAAAATTAGGTAATATTGTTAATGTAAATCACCAGTGATTTTAGACCTTGTGATATAAGTTGATTTTTTTTTTTTTTTTCAGGAGATGAAATCAGATTTGAGTTGTTGTGAATACACTTCAAAAATGTCAGCTGAGTTAACTCTCATTTTTGTAAGAATAATTAACAATTTAAAAGCAGCCACAAAATGTATTCAAGCATTTTATTGTTTTAGAGAGGAAAATTTTAAGAGACCAACACACTGACTCTTCTTGTAATGCCTTTAAACAAAATATTGCCTTTCCACAATGGAATATTGCAGGTTTGGCAGAGATATGAGTCATTAGAAAACTGAAGGGGTTCACTGGCTGAGAAAGTGGTAAATACTTTTGAATTATGTAGACACAAATGGATTAAGGTCTATGAAAAGAATACCAGTGGCTTTGATTGTGACGTATAAAGCTAAAAAATGCCTGTTCTGCTTGCCAGTGAAATTCTGCATTTGCAAGTACCTGATCAGATGGTGCATAAATATTCTAAAACATTTAGTGAAATCTTCCCAGTGAGGTAATTTCCAGTATCTCATATAAGGACATCTTGATGTTTTGACTTAAAGTTTGTGCTTGAAATCCCAACTAATTAAATAACAAATAGTAAAGGTATTAATTTTTCTATTTATTCATTTATTCTCAGTACTGAGATGATGCTTAAAGCCATTGATCACAGATAAGTAGTTCACTTTACTAGGCAGTGATGTATACTTAAATAAGAAGATCCCAGAAAACTTTCAGTTTCTATGTAGCACACAGCAAGGTGGAGGTGAACAGATAGGAATGGAGTGGTAGAAAAAAATCAATAAAAATATTTGTATTGATCATATTTGATAGTTCAAGCAAACAAAGATACAATTACTGCTAATTCACAGCTGCAACTCAATCATCATAAGTAAAACATAAATACCAAATACTGACTGTAAGCTTTTTGTGAAAACTGAGGAAACAGGACCACTGGATAGTAGCCAGTCACCCAGACTTTAAGGCACTTATACCATATGGGAACCATAACTGGTGCTGTTGGCAGTTTTTTGCATGTGTGTGTCTGTGCTGAAGGCTACACAAAGTTAAAATAAATTAGCCTCTGTTGAGCTCTGCATTGTTCTGAGCTGCTTTTATTATCCAAACAAGTTTATTTAAAGGTAATATTGCTGTGGTGCACTATGAACAAGTCTATTTTCTCCTGTTCTTATTCCGTTGTACTTACAGGACTGATTATTTTGGGGCTAGAGGAACCATTAACTTAATGATTATAGTACATATCTGAAATGCAGAAGATAAGACTTTCCATTCATGTTCTGACATTTTTTAATATCAAAAGTGTCTATCCAACCTACCAGTGCATGGAACTGATCTTTAGCCTTGCTCTGTGGTCTGGTTTATTGAATTATTTGCACAACATAGAAGTGCTCCATTTTCTTAATATTACAAAATATTAATAGATATATTAATTTATATAGCCTTCTAGAATATCAATTATTGTAGCTTATAGGAACTTCACCAGGGATGCTGAAAACCTAATTTCAAGTGCTTGGAACAATAAGGCAGGCAGAGCAGAGACTTATGCTCCTAAGAGTGGGACTTGATTTGTATATTGATACATTTGAATATATATTTTTTAATTAATCCATCAGATTTGTTCCTGTCTTCTCATCAGGCTATAGCTTCAAGAGATGCGTGGGGATTTTTTCAGTTTCTTAACTTTTTTTTTTTTTGGCAAAGAAGGTGTAACAGCTAGAATGCATTTTCTGAATTCTGTGATGAATTAATACATAAGAGGTATTTGTGCTTTTTGAGTTCTGTTCTTAGTGGTAGAAAGATTAATCATGCATAGGCTCTTCCGTTCCCTTGCAATAATCTAAGATATAAAACCAGTTGGTTTAACCATGATTTATGAAAGCTGTTGTGAAATGTAGATTTAATATTTGGAGAGTTCTTTATACTTTGTTATAATGACTGTATTAAAAAATGCATTTTGTGTATTTTATTGTGCAGAGTTTCCAGAATATTGGTCATTGTTTGCTAAAGTCATAAATCCCTACAAAAAGTTTTGGCTAACCATTTTATGTGAAAAGACTTTCATAAGACCATCACTGTGAAATAAATAGATGTGAATTACAAAATATGGAAGACAATTACTAGTAATTTCTACTGAAAACATTCTAAACCCAACTTTTTGCCACAAACCATATGTATCTGAAGTTTAGAAAATTAAACACAAAAGCACTGTCACCTACTGCTTTAGGAGTATTTGGCTATGGGATTGGTTGTTTTTTGCGGGGGGAACACTGAGTACGGAATATAGAGTTTTACATTATTAAGCAAGGTTTAAGATAAAATCTTTATAAATCAATCAAAACTATTTCATACGCAATATATATGCAATAATATTATTGGTGTACAATAGTATGTATTTGCATATTTCCATATTTGTATTTTTATTTCAAGTTTAGAAGAACCCAGTTTTTAACTATCATGGTTGGCTCTATTCAGGCTCCACAGTTCAGGCTGGAGATACAGCATGTTTGGCACATACTCCAAGCTGACGCTTGTTGCTTTTTATAAATTAGTTGTTACAGTTCTTGGACATCAAGAAAGAGGGCACTAGATGGCAAAATTTCTGCATGTCTGTTGGCTACAGAAAGTATGCCCAGTCCCTTCACCCACAAATCTATTGATCACATCACACTTCAAAATTTCAGATATAAGAGGTTCCATAAACTAAGTCCAACATTGGCGTATTTTGTTCCATTTCAGACGGATTAATGAAAATAGACAATGTTACGCCACTGCAATTTCTATTGTGTTAGCAACTGCCAGGTGTGAACATTTTCCTTTCAGTGTCAGCTCCAGGAAACAGAAACCAGTAAGCCTTTACCTTCATAATAAGCAAAATTTCACCATTCATAAAGTAGGGGTACTTACATGGAAAGCATTTTGCTTTTGCTCCATTGCCAAAGGTAATGTATTTTAGCTTCAGTGTAGATTAAGCCTCAGACTTTAGATGATTTTTCAAAATTTCACATTACTAAAGTTTATGATATGTAGCAAGTGTTCTGTTAAAATCTGGCTGATCTCAGATGGGAAAAACTAAGGGAGATCAGCTTATCTTTGCCCAAACTCTGTGCTTCAGGAGACCTCTAATGTAGTAACATTTGGATAGCAAACCTAGAGACTGGCATAAAGCTCCTCTTGGCACATTTTAAACATCTTTTAGTCTTATAAAAAGAAGCTTGTCCCACTAAGCTGTAGGTTTGTTGGAGCTGTTTAACAGTAGCTGTGCCCTGCAGCTCTTTTAGTGATAAATGAGCCACTTCAAATAAGTGCAATTGCGGCCAACTGTGCAGAAGGAATCCTTAAAAAAAATTTAAATAGACATTTTTGAAGCTTAAAAAATGCACAAACAAAGTATGTTAAACCAAAATATATGCTGCTCCTTTTAATGGAAAAGATTGCTACTGGCTAAGTCTGCCAGCTTCAATAGGTGTGCCAAAAAGCCAAGGAATCTGGCAGAGTCCATAGATAGCAGTTCCATCTTTCATCTATATTTCTTTTCTGTATTTATCTTGCTTTAGAAAATGCAGAGAATGTCTTTTCCTTCCGACTTGGCACTATTTCCAAACCACAGAAATATACAGAGCAGCTTCTTGCAATTGTTTAGCTCCCTGCACCAGTCTTATCCTTGTGACTATGTCAAATGTTTCTTTCTAATTTGGCAATAATAAGAAAGAAGAATATTAAAATGTTTTTCTGTTTATGGAATAATATCTAAATTGTCGGATATTAAAATTAGTTTTCTTAAATTGAGAGATACTGGGCTTAATGTACAAGGACAGAATGCCAGGTAATCATTTTTGGCATTCAGCTGATCAAAAATAGTTTCCTTGTATGTAAGGAGCTATTCAAAGAAGCTGAACATAAAAAATAGGAAGAATATACATATATATATACACACACACACACATACCTATACATATGTATACATATGTGTAAATAGAGGCTGAATTGTCACTCAGGAGTCCTTAGTGTACTGAATTATGCATTCATTGTTGTCATCTATGAAAACTTCTTTTTTTTTTCCTCTTCCTGTAGAATCACTCACTCAGTTCAAATTGCCTTCAAGCCCCAGTCACCGTAATCTCTTTTATGTTGCCATTTTGAAGAGCCCTGTCTTTTAAGTAATATGGAACATCTTATTGCTGTCACTTTCACGGCATAGATGCTAAGGAAAAGACCTTTTGCAATGTGTAGATTATAGGGTGGGCTCTAGTGTTAATGTTCCTCATCAGTGTTCTGTGCTTTGGCATAAAGTCTGAAGGCCTGAGGAGGCTGTCAGGGACAGGAGGCTGATGACAATTCTGTCACTGACTTCAGTGAGGGCTGGATCAGGTTATAATGCAATGGGGATTATATAGCGATCAATTGTATGTAAAAGCTAAAATGTATCTTCTCCTAGACTATGAGTGAAGGTCCATACAATTTCATTTTATTGGAAATTTTATTTTATTTAATTTTGCATTTATCTCCAAGGATAAGTGGCTGTATTTACCAGCTGCTAATCAGTACAGGATTTCATGCAACAGTTTATGATAATTTTTAATCTCTGGAAGTTCTGAAGAAAAAATTAAGGTTAAAGTAAAAGAATATGGGTCAGTATTGCTAGTTAATTACCGAAGGAGTCTGATACACTGCAAATTATATACATTATCTTCAGATCTGGGGAAACTGGAAAGCTTTGACTACAGGAAAGACATCGAGGTGCTGGAGCGTGTCCAGAGAAGAGCAATGAAGCTGGTGAAGGGTCTGGAGCACAAGTCTTCTGAGGAGCGGCTGAGGGAACTGGGGTTGTTTAGCCTGGAGAAGAGGAGGCTGAGGGGAGACCTTATTGCTCTCTACAACTACCTGAAAGGAGGTTGTGGTGAGGTGGGGGTCGGTCTCATCTCCCAAGTAGCAAGCAATAAGACAAGCAGAAACGGCCTCGAGTTGCGCCAGGGCAGGTTTAGGTTGGATATTAGGAAAAATTTCTTCACCAAAAGGGTAGTCAAGCAGTGGAACAGGCTGCCCAGGGAAGTGGTTGAGTCCCCATCCCTGGAGGCATTTAAAAGACGGTAGATGTGGTGCTTAGGGACATGGTTTAGTGGTGGACTTGGCAGTGCTAGATTAACAGTTGGACTTGATGATCTTAAAGGTCTTTTCCAACCTAAACGATTATATTCTAGATAGAAAGTGAATTTAAGTTTTATCTAGTCTACTCATCACATTTGTGTTGAAGATAAAGGTAAAAATATAAAAACCTCTCCATGACACAGGAGTGAGAAAGCAGGCACTCATAAAGGTGCTTCCATACTGCCATACAGACATGACAGTTCCAAATACTGGATTCAGGCTAAGATACATAAATTAGGGCTCTGTGGCAATATAGAAAGATTAAAAAACTCCAGAAGGTATTTAGAACATTAAAAATCAGAATTGTCCTCTGGAGGTGCTTACCTTGTCCACAGGTATGTGGGATGAATCCAGATTTATTTGCTCTTTTTATCTCCATACATTGTATCTGTGCAATCTGTGCAAATCCAACAGTCGTTAGACTGGATCAGCCCCTCCACAGAATTCCAAAGAGAGGTAATTGCTGGACTCCAGAGGCATTATAGGCTAATGGAGCATGTATATATCTAAAGAAGGTCTGTCATACTTTTGTACTGGATTTGCTGGACATTCACTGTATAGAGAAGGTTTTATTAGTCTTTTGCTTCTCAAAGCATTTTGTCTTCTCATCAGTTTCCTAGCCTATTCATGTGTAATAATCTTGTTGCTTTTTGGAAGTGTTGAATTGACCACTCTTGGATTTTAAGAGAGCATTCAACAGCACTCTTCACCACAAACTCTTAACGAAGTTAAACTCCTATGCGATGAGAAGGCAGAGTCCTAGAAAGGATAAATAATTGGTTAAAAATGAGGAATCAAAGTGTAGGAATTAGTATAAAGTTTTGCAGTCAAGGGATCTTGCCATTCAGTATTTCATAAATGATAATGGGAAGGGTGGTGTATGGTGAGGCTGCAAACTTTGCTGACGATACTAAGTTCTTCATGGTAGTAGAGGTGAGAGCCAGCTGCAAACTGCAGTTCACAATGCCGAGCCGTGGAGGTCACATCTCCTGTGCAAGTACATCACAGCTCAGTGCAAAGTTTTTACCTTTCATGAAAGCATTGGATTTACTACACTGGACAGTATGGCACACTACACGTGCAGCAGATGCATAGGGACTGCCAGTAACTATCTGTTAATAACAAACTGAAAAGATGTCCATGTATTTGGGCAATAAAGTCCTCGCAAAGAATTCGGACAGAAAAATTTTCAATGTAACGTACAGCTAGGGACACCCTGAAGCCCTGACTTGGATCTTGGGTTTGCTTCTGATTGATCAGGCTGTTTTTGTTAATCTTTCCACTCTTCTTCTCATAATCCAAGCATTCTCATAAAATTTGCAGTTAAATGTAATAATTATTTATCTTTAAATTTCTGTTGATTTCCTGGGGAGTGGGGAGAAAAATTGATATTCTGTTTAATCCCTTCAGCATCACAAATGCATACAAGGGAATTGTATTTTGAAAAACCACTGTTTGATAAATGCCAATATTCTGCATAAATATGCTCCTGTTCAGGAAAGGATGTTAAGTTCCTTAATTTTATCCTGATTCAAGCATGTGATGCAGTGTTTTCATGGAAAAGTAGCCTCTTTGAGTTGGGAACTGATGAAAAAGAGAGTACCTTCCCCATGTAGGAGTAGCACTTTGTCTTACACCAGCTTCCCCATATTGTTATAATTAGGTGGTGGTGTGCCCCAAGTATACTCACCCAAGAATGTCCAACATGCTGTTAATAATGTTCTTGTGCTAGCATTAGTGTTGTGAAATAGTATTTTGGGTAGCTAGTTAACTAACCGTACCAACCATTTCATCCTACCTGAGATACAAAGTAACCACTGTACCAAGTTCAGAGTATTAATTGTGATTCTTTTTACCTTTTGCAGTGGTAGCGTTCAGCTAGAAGACCCACATGAATTTTTTCTTTCTATATTAAAGCATAGAGTTGCATGGTTTTAGGAAATTAATTTTCACATCTTCCCCCGCATGCTTTAACCAGCTTTAGCAGAGCTTTTATACATGTGCTACAACCTCCACTTGCCCAAGCATAACTATAGCTTTCTTTTTATAAAACTAAAAAAGCCCAAGCAAACAAATAAGTCAAAAACATCCCCAAAACTTGATGCCTGGAATTGAAGCTGAGCAATTACTCAATAAAAAAGTTGAGGAACAGGCTTTTGCTCTAATCAGAGGAAAGTTTTAGATTTGACTTCTATTAGTGAATTTTTCATTCCCTACTTCATAGGTATGTCTTTCGAGAGGGAAGGAAGCAGATCAAGGCCTCTAGTATTTCCTGGCTGACATAGACAAGGCAGGCTTGCAGGTATTATTGCTTGCTTGCAGACTACACAGTGTCTTTAAAAATCTCTAATCTTCACAAAGCTTCCAAAATCCAGCAGTCACTCAAGCAGTTTGTGGCCAGAGTGAGTCCTTGAGTGGGTTTGGGGAGATGCTTTGCTTCTTTTTTAAAAAAATATCTGTCTAACTCCACTCTAGAGAAGTATATGCAAATCGCAAATACTTTGGTTGAATATGATCTGAATGGAGTGCTAATTCAAGCCACCCCTTATGTTTTAATCACCAAAAAACCAAGGCATTTTTCTGTCACAATAAGTGGGTGTGGTAATGTTTTTCCACAGCACAGACTTTAGGAAAGCATATAAATTTCCAGCACTAGTAAATATATTTTATGATCACTATATCACACTCTGTTCATAAAGTAATGCTCAAGTGACTCAGAAATTTGGGTTCATTATAGGAAGTTGACTCCTCACTATAAAATAATTTATTCCTTATGTTTTTCTCTAATAACAAAAAAGAAGCAGTTTGACAATCTTGAAAAGTAACTTCCACTCTATGTTCATCGTTTCTTTCATTTTTTTCTGGTATCATACATTAAATCTACAGATATGAATGAATATGCAGACTATACACAGACCTTTGCCCATAAACAGCCCCAGCTCATTTCTTGCTTCATCACATTCAGTTTCATATTTATATGAATAAAGCTGAGCTGTGTTCATACCATCTATACATTTATTTATGCTGTGTTCTAATTGAACATTTTCTAGTACATTTACTAATCTAAAACCAGACTATAAGTTGAACGATAACCACTCATCTTCCAGTTTATGTAAATGTATGCACTGTTGCCACCCACACATCTAAAAACATGAGATTATAGATCAGTCTTCTTGCATGCCACAAAAAAAACCCAAACAGCTTTAAAATACGCTGGCTCGTTGTTTGAAATAAATGCTATTGTATGAATCTACAGTAAGAATATCCTGCTTTTATCCCCAGACTTTGATATGTAAGGTTTACTAGCAAAAGCACCCCACTGGTTATGATTATAATGATCATATATAGGCAGAGAGACAGACACTTAGACCATTGGACCTAAAGCTATATTAACTTTAGAGATCAAAATGAGTACTTGGAATTGAATACAGAAGAGAATTTGAAGTCTGTTCATGCATACCCGTAGATCTAACGTACTTTTAAAATACTAGTACAGTCAGATTTTGTACACTGTTCTGAGGATAAGATGCAACTTGAGATAAACATTGCAAAATTTGTCACTAGTCTGGAAACTGTGGTGTCTCTTTGCTGCAGGTCAATGTTGTCTTCAGAGACAGACTAGTTATAGTGCACTTCAGGAATATTAGACAAACCAGAGGAAAAAAATGCACCATGTTTTCAGGGTATTGCTGAGAAGTCAGGCAGAACCCTTCAGTATGTGAAGGTTAATGGACAGCTTAAACCTCCTTTTTTTCCTCTGACTTGCTGCTGATAGTTTATTTGCAACTGCCCCCTCTTAACTTTTGTATAATCTTCATATGACTGCTAGAGATAAACAGACAGACAGAATGACAGTATTCATACTGATAGTAATGTTAACAAATTTGGAAAACCAAAATTAAATTATCAGTTCCTTCTCAATTTCCTACACTACCTCCTCAGTAATACTTGGGAAGGAATGACGAGGTAAAAGTCATGCTCCTGTAAAGTGAAAAAGAAAAAGTGTGAAAAAGCAGGTAAGTGTGGAAAAGGAGCAGGAAATACAAAGAAGAAAGATTGATCAGACTGGCAGCAATATAAGGGAAGGGTAGTCCCGAACATGTTGCTGAGCCAAACTAAATTATGAAAGGAAAGGAACATCCATGACATAAGTTTACTGTTTTCAGTGTCCATTACATGTAGTAAGTTAGCAGGCTCCTGTTTTAGTCTTAATAAAATGAATTTCCAGTGAACTGAAAAAAGCTTTTTTAAAAATGTCACTCTATCGAGATTACGAAAAAGTTCTTTATTCTCTGTATCCCACCAAAAGCCTTTTATATGTTAATCTTCTCATGAAAACTACAATGAAATAAAAATAAAATAGAGAAAGTGGTTCAAATAAAAATATGCTGTAAGACCCTGGGCTTCATCACTTCTGGATTATCAGATCTGCCTATTGCTTTTTGTGGGATGAATTTCATATCCCGTAAGACTCTTTGTACCTTGGAATGTTCATGATGATTGAATTCTTTCTTAATATTGCACCAAACTTCTTACAGCTGAATGTAGATTCAAACTATCTGCCTTTAAGGACTCCAATTGGTTACATATAATCCTACCTTTTAAACAAAGATTAGAAATCATTTTTATTACTAGTTTTATTTAGCTACATTACCTTTGCATGGTATGTTTATATTTAGTTAGACTTATATCTGAAATTGTTGGAAATACCCCTCTGAAGACCTACAAGTAACAACTTGAGATGGGAAAAGCTTTAAGCTTAGTGTATTTTAAAGTGGCCTGCAAGTTTACAGTTTTTAAACTATTTTATATTTCACCATTTAGCATTTTGTTCACTTTCTCCTTGTCACTGATATTCCGAGTTCCCTGCCCATTTATTATGCCTTTACACAGAAGGGGGGCATCCTTCTCTAGGTAGTTATATAAGAAACAGACAATTAATACAGATGAGGTGAAGAGCAAGCTGTAGGGTTTATTCATATTTTGTAGATATATAAAAACTTGCAAGTATGTATATGTACTTAAAGTGTGTATATCTCCTATTATAATTCCCTTAAGGCATTCAGGCTGTATGTATTTCTCCAAAGTGATGCAACGCAACATTTAGCCTCACTGGAGAGTATGAGACCTATATTCTTATTTTGTATTTTATTAGTGTGTGCTCAAGAGGATTTCTTTTGAAGAGCGCTATCCCCATTGTAGTAGGCACAATTCAGATGTGTCGGAGAAATATGGACCTTGTCCCAAATATGGTTTCGTTGCAATACAGGAGATCACTAAACAAAATAAATAGACAAAAAGGGACAGGTCGCAGATAGGAAAAACAGAAAAAATGAAGCTGTACCCAGAAGATTTTAAACTTCAAATCTATCATGGCGTAAAATCAGTTGAAGTTCACTGAAGCTGTGTATTCTAAAGAAATAGTTAACATCTCACGGTAGGGTACTGGTAATCAGATGTTCAGAATACTTCACTGAATCTGCCGAGCCCTGCTCTTCTTTCTCCCTTGTTTCTCAGCATTTTGTGGGATTCACCTTGCCAACAGCTGTTTTGTCACAGGCAGTCACATAGGAAAAAGTAACAACTTGCAGAGGACACGTCACCTGTCGTAAGTCCTGAGCTAGGTGAAATGGTTTAATATCTGGAAGTGCACCACAAACTGCAGACAAGTTTATTCTCATCCTAACGTGTCCTGCACCTGTTTGCAGAACGTGCACAGGTTTGCCTGCCCCTGCACTCTTCACTGGTTTTCTGAGGGAGGAAGGGAAAGATGAGAAAGAAGAGACAGCTCCTGGCCAGCCTGCTGGCCACCACCACGGTCAGGTGTACCTTAGCCCAACCTGCATCCTTTGGACCTCCTTATCCCCCCAGCCATGCCTGAGTACTCCCAAAGTTTGTTATCCTTTTTCCATGGCTGCCATAATGGAGATTTGTTTCATGGGAGAGAGAAGAGGAAATACAGGAATAAGAGGAAGGAAAAAGAAGCGAGGTGCAATCTTCCTAGGATTTCTCCCACCCCAGCCAGAGACCTTCAGCTCCCACCTCTTTACATTTAAAGTGAGTGAACTAGGCTACACCGGGGCTGCTCTGACTTTGGTCCCAGGGAGGAGAGACCTTATACGAGAGGGAATCAGCACAGTAGGTGTCTGCCCTGCCCATCTTTTGCCCTTACTGGAATTTCTTGGTACTGAATTTTGTACGTCTGCTAGCTCAGTGTTCCCTGGCACACTGAACTTTACGTCTGAAATCTATTCTCTTCGTGCCACCTGAGAAAAACAAAATTACCAGAAAACACTGCAGAACTTGCATGAGCATCTTCTTAGGAGGCCGTGCACGGTGCATGTTGTCTTATCCTTTCACTCAGCTGAAAGAGGAAATCAGGAAATCGGCCTGAATTTTAGTTTAGAAACAGTGACTTAGCTTAACCTTTATTATGCTTTGATTGTGGAGTATGTTTTATTATTTATAATTTAATTTTATGAGAAGTATTTTCATAGGAATATGTGTAACATAACACTTAAACTAGGTGCTTTAATATTTTCCAGTGTGCAATATGGTGTTGAAAGTTAGCAAAATGCTGGCTGGACCTAGACTGATACTTTCTTGGATAAGCTTCTACCATATGCTTTTATTTAAAGTATTTTTTTCTTTTAGGTTAGATTTATAAAAGGCATGTGAGAAATGTCTTTTTTTGGAAAACAAGTGTTACGCAATTAGAAAATCACAGTGCTAGAAATTTAGCATCCTTTAGGAAATGTTGCATGTAAAAGAAGTCAGATACTAAATCTAAATTTAAAAAAAAATGGCAAGTCCTACCACCAACTGGAAATGCTATGTCAATCTACAAGATGTCATCACCAGCACAGAACATAGAAGCAGCAGTTGTATTGAAGTAAATGTCTTTAGTTCCAGGAATGCTAAGCTCTATGTGAATTCTGACTAGCTTCCCACTATAGATATGAATCTTGTTGAAGGAGTTTGTCCATATTTCCTTCTGATTAGAAAAAATGAAATAAAATTTGTTTTACAGGGCAGAAAACCTACAGAAGCCAGGAAAAAAAAAAGGCATTAAATATTCTTTTTATGGTTATTCTTTATTCGTTGTTTGCATTCATGTTCACAGGACTCCAGAGTATTGAATAGGCTGATCTTTTATCTGTTTTATATGAGCAAGGGACCCTCTTTCCAGCAGTACTGTTCTACACTTTCCACTGTTTTGGAAAACTTGTTGTAGAAACATCATGTGACTAACCCCTTATTTGAAATTAATGCATGCAAAATTGTGTTCTTTCTGAAATCGCCACTTCCTATGTTTCCTGCTTCCCACCTCTGAGCCTGGAAGCTGCAATGACTGTGGCCAAAGGAAAACGAGTACTTATAAGTTATTGTACCCATACATGGACCATCACTAACATCTAAGATTTTGTCAGATTTGGGATTTCTTGTTGCAAAACTTGTCTACACTTTTTCTGCTTTAAAAATCCCCTTGAGCTACTTCTTTTGTAGAAGTGAAAAATTCGAGAAAGACATCTTCATAGCAAAGATAATTACTACCCCATTTTTATTACTTACTCATCCAGGAATCCATACCCATTTTGGAATGACACTTTTACAACTTCTTACATTGATGCTTATGTTATCTTGTTGGAAATAATAATTTTTCAATGGGTTATTTTGTGATTGTAGAGATAGGATTTTAAGGAAGCTGTGCTATCAGACAATGGAACGTGGCATCATTCATGATGCATGAATATCCAAGCAAATATTGTGGCTTACCCCCTTACCCCTTGTTATTCCCCTGGGGAACAAAAGACTTTCCATTTTTGTTACACCTTTGGTATGCCAGAAAGCATAAGGCCCAACAATGAGAGTCTGCAAAGCGTGTCTTCAGAGCAACAATTCCTCCTCCCAGTCTGGGGCACTCCAGACGGGTCAGCCTCACATTGGTCTTTGGGGAAATTATGGAGGGAGTCCTCTTGGAATGCGTTTCTGGGCACAAGAAGGAGAAGATGATTTGGAAGAGTCAACATAGATTTACCAAAGGTAAATCTGATTGTCCTCTCTGTGTCTAAGTTTGTAGATGAGAGGAGAGCAGTGGATGTCATTTACCTTGGCTTTAGGAAGGTTTTCAACACTGTTTCCCACAGCATACTTCTGTCCAAGTTAGGATGTATTATATTCTAGATGTGTGAACAACCAAATGGATTAAAAATGGTTGGATGACCCAGCTCAGAGGATAGTAGTTAATGGCTCGTACTCTACCTGGAGGCTGGTGACAAGGGGAGTGCTGAAGGGCTCTTTCTGTTGGGACCATTTAACGTGTTTGTCAGTGACCTGGGGAAGGCAGTGGGCTACTTACTCATAAAGTTTGCGGTGGGGACAGTTTCGATAAGTCAAGCTGCCATTCAGAGGTACCCAGGCAGGGCTGGAGCCGGCCAGCAGGAACGTTATGAGATTCAGCAAGGACAAATGCAAAGTCCTGCACCTGAGAAGGACTTGCACTTGCACTTGCACTTGCACTTGCAGTGATACAGGCTAGGGACTGACTGGCTGAGGAGCAGTTTTACTGAAAAGGGCATAGAGATTTTTGTAGAAAGCAAGCAGAACATTAGGCAGCAGTGTGTCCTGACAGGGAAGAAGACACAATACTGGGCTGTATGAACAGGAGCGCAGCCAGGAGATTGAGGGAAGTGATTGTTCCCCTTAGTACTCATTAGAGCACACCTTGAATACTGCACCCAGCTTTGGCCCTCCAGTGTGGGAAAGACATGGATAAACTATAATAGGTTCAGCAGAGGACCACCAGGATGGTCAAGAGCTGGAGCACTTGCCTTATGAGGAGAAACTAAGGGAACTGGGCTTTTTCAGCCTGCAGATTCAAGCAGACTTAATAGCAGCCTTCCAGTACCCCCAAGGAGGTCAGTCATCAAAAAGATGGAGCTAGGTTTTTCACAGCGATACATGGCAAGAGGATGAGAGACAACAGGCATAAACTGAAACAAGAGTGACTGAATGTAGGGAAAACCTTTTTCTCTACAAGGACAGTCAAACACTGCAATAGGTTGCCCAGAGAGGTTGTGCCATTTCCATCACTGGAGGTTTTCAAGATTGGGCTGGATAAAACCCTGAACAACCTAGTCTAACGTTGTAGCTGACTCTGCTTTGAGCATGACATTGGACTAGAGACCTCCTGAGATTGCTTCCATTCTGAATTATTCTATGATGGTGCAATCCTAGTATAGTATCACAATTCTGTGCTATTTTAAAGCTGGGTTAGTAATAGCAAAATCTTCTTAATTGTTCTGAATATTTAAATGATTTGGCTGTGCATTGCTCTTGCTTTTGGAACCCAGAAATGCTACATATGCTCTGTATGTTCTCCAAACAGCTTGTATTTGTGCTTATTTGCTGGTATGACGTGCTAACTGTGCAAAAAATTTTGGACTCTCGCCTTAGAATATAGAGACCTGCCAACAGAAAATGAAGGCTACATAGTGCTGCAAATGCTTTCTCTGTCTATGGAAAGTGCCTCTTATGTGCCAGAAAGAAGCATTTATACCACATGCTTTTTTACTGCTTCTCACATCTGTTAACATTTACATGTGTCAGAAAACAATACCTGAACAGTAAAGGGAAGGGATACATGAAGTTCAAGGGCATTGCATCAAGAAAAAGGACATGTTATATTGCACTGGTGCATTGGAATGAAAAAAGATTTCTTGGACTTGTCAAATAGATCTAATATGTGGGTATGGTCTGTGTATACTGCCTATGAATACATTTCCATACCTGAATTGGATGACCCAATTGCCAGCAAATTGAACTGAACCCATGAAAGGGTCAAGGAGTGGCAGTCAGGAAGTGAAAGAATAATAACTTTCTTGGTACATACAAAAAGAATAAAATTTTATTTCATTTAAGGAAGGATTTATATCAACATGTTCAAAGTTAGATTCCTAAACATGGAATTACCTACTTATATTGAAATACTTTGCGTGTTCGATAATCTTCTCTTCAGCTGCCTTTTTGTAGCAAAAGGAGTAGGTTGACTGACAAACGTTGCTGTATATCCTCAGTCCTCAGAGGCAGCTACTGTATTAGACTGTGTTTCCAAGAATATTTCTTCGAAGTCGTATTGTGAAAATTCTGAGACATGGTGTAGTACAGGACTTTGAATGATGTAGCAGTTCTTATGGATGTTACCGCTGGCAAGCGATTTAGAAAAACAACAAATTAGAGAGGAACTGATTCTTGATCTCCCAAACTCAGAAGGAAAAAAATCAGTATTTGATACCTTTATTAAAATTGCTGTTTGCATTGGTTGCATTCATACCACTAATTCTTTAGACATCTATTTGTGTACTTTAAACCAGTGTCATGTAGTAGGCTGTTCTTTGATACCTAACCCTGATTTTCCAAAATGTGCCTGCAATAAAGACCACAGTTCCCCCCCACACACTATTGTTATTGCTTAATATTGAGCTCTGCATGGAAAGTGACAGAAAAATATTTATTTTCCTAAGTTTTCAGAGCCTAGAAAGAAGAGTTGGCTAAAAGAAATAAATAACCTTGAACTGAGTCCTACCTAACATGTAGTCATAATAAAGGCAACAGTCTGTTTTTGCTTTTTGCTATATTTCTGCTAGATAATGTATCTCCAAAACATTATTTTTGTGATAAACTTCTGCTCTTACAAACTGATAACAAGTCTTATGCTGAAAGTATTATGAAAGTTTGAGTTCCACACTCACTACGCTGAAAAAGCCTTCCACTAGGTCTGTGAAGATGCAGTGAATAATCACATAAGGCATACGGTTTCCTTGCCCCCAAATTTGAAACTTATAGCTTTACCAAAACCACCGTATGAACGGTATGTGCATACATATTTTTGGTTTTGAGTCAGGGATATGAAGGATCTATACCAGTTTTCCTCAGTAAGTTATACGAGAAAGTTGTGAGGCACCCAAAGAAACACTTGAAGCTGATCAGAAATCAGCTGGTGGAAAATAGCGAGGAAGAAAGATCTTCATCCAGCAATATTTCTTAAGAAAAAAAAGCAGTTAAGCATCTGAAGAGACTTGCATTCTGGCCTTTGTGCTTTGTAGAGCAGCTTTATCACAACACAGAGGTGTGCTGCTTGGTCCTCCTGCCAGCTGAAGTCAGTGGTGAAACTTCTCTGGTTGCTCCAGTGACTTCTCTGGTTGCTGCCCCTGGCCCAACATTTGCATGCAAAGAAAGTATAAGAATATAAAGCTTTCTCATATCATTTCCTCTCATGTCATTTTAACTCTGGCATATCCCTTTAGGAGTGTTCAGACTTCAAGAATGCTTATCTAGCTATTTGTACAGAGACATCTGATTGCATTAATGGAAATTATAGGAAGAATTGCTAGAAAAAATTATCATTGATGCTCAATTTACATAATACTCTTTTTGACATAATTCAGGCCCATCACAGGCACCCTTACCAGTTACATGTAGGGGTCAAAGGGTGAAAGGTGACTGGCAAGACGCTTGTTTTGTACATTTGGCTAACACAAATACTTCCTCAAGTATAAAATGCTTTGATCTCTATAAGCAAATGCCATATGTGTGCAGCTGTGGCCCGTGCCTCACGATTGCTGGAAGGTTAGAAAAAGGTAGCATACGAATTTGATGTCTGCATTCAATTTATGCTTTTATATTTAGCAGTTCATAATTTTGTGTAATATTTTAGCTGTATGAAAAATATGCACCGGAGTTGAGTGATAACAGATTTCTCTGTGGTTTGACTCAACATTGTTTGGGTGAACACAGAATCCTAAGTATTGCAGACTGAAAATATAGGTTTTAATTAGAGCTGTCTGAGCTTCAACATACCTGAACACACATTAAGCTTGGCAGATTTTCAGAAATCTGAGGATTGCGTGGAGATGATTTAAGCTAAGCAAGAGTCTTCTGTTTTCCAGCATATATTGCATTTGCAGTTGCATCACTGACTTTCAACACACTGAAGAACTGAGATCCAAACCCATTATTAATGGTTTTCTGATATGTAAAAATGGTTTATCATGAAGGCCTGTCTTATGTCACACTTGTGTTGAACAATACCTTACTCCAAGGGAATTTCCATTGAAAAAATTGAATGACTCCCAGAGTAAAGGATCTGCTCCACATGACTGAAAAGCTGAATCTGCTCCAAAAGTTTGGTGCCTTTTCTGAGCTTTTTTTTTTACTTTTACATGCAAATGTTTAAGAATGGTATGCCCAGATCTGTATCCCTCAAGCAGTTTAACGTGAGTGGTTTGCTGTGACAATAAAGAAACCTGCTGCAGTCAATGGGACACAAGGGTGCATTCACATGGATCCAGTTTCATGATCAAGGCCAAAAAAAAAAATGTATGGCTTTGTTTATTAAAAATCTTGAGCATGTGCAAATATACCAGTGTACCTGGGGGGGAAACCATGATTTCAATTAAAGCATATGCAATTTCTACTCTACAAGAAAAAATCCAAGACACAACCAATAGACAGGCATGATACAATAAACAGAAAATCAGACATGAAAATATCAAATTACAGGTACAAATATGATAAAATACAAAGCGTTGTGCTCTATGTGTATGTTAATACATATAGGTATACAAAAGTATACATATATAGGTATACATACATATATAATACAGTGTTTATGATTTTTTGTATTTTATTTATTATGTGTGTGAGTAAATTCATGCAATTGTTCTAGATATGATTTGAATATTATTTAAATAATAGCGTACTTATTTGGTTTTCTTATGCTGTTTCTCTTTTGTATTTTTGCTAGCTCCTACTGGCTATGGTGGGCTCTACAGATGAAACTCTGCAGGAGGCAGCAGCTGGTTGCATAGCAAACATCCGCAGATTGGCTCTAGCAACAGAAAAGGCAAAGTATGGCTGATGCTTTAGCAGCTTTTACCAACACACTTGTTTTGCAATACAGCCACATTTAAATACATGATTACTCCTTCTAGCATCTGTATTTCATAGCAGAGCTCATTTATATGAAGATAATTTAATAACAAAAATAAATCTCTGGAAAATTATGCTTGGTTTTGCATTATTGGTTTGTCACATCTGGGTTTTATAAAACACTCACACCTGGTTTTGTGTGTCTTTTAGTATTACATCTTTCAAAAGACTATCAGTTAAGATATGTCAAAGACTTTCTACAATTAATATGCGTGTATTTGAAATTCATTGTAGATATAAATGGTTTTGCATATCTGTGACATTACAATAAATTTTTCTTCACTGTGTGTGTGGTTGTGCAGTGAGTTATGAATGTCTTGAACAATTCCCTCCGTGCTAAACATGTCCAGTCATCCTGTCATTATGTTTTTGCCTGTTTGATCACTCGCAATTCACAGGAGAGGACAAAATGCAGATACATCAATCTCACAGCTGGTGTTGTATAAGGACTGCAAACAGGTGTAGCAGTAGACATAACTCCAAATTTCCTGTTTCTACCAATATCAAACAAAATAGTGCTTAATTTTATAAGTAGTTGGTAAAATGTGTTTTAATTAGCATGTGTTTAACTCAATTTTAAATTTACCATCTGTAAATAAAAAGTGGAGAATTACATTTATGTTTACACATTATCTTATCGTGGGTTTTTGTTTTTAAACTGAGGACAACATTGTATTGATGTACTTACTTTATTTTTCTGCATAACATTATATTCAGAATTAGAGTTGCTTTGCATAACCACATAAACAGTGGTTGATATTATAGATTACAGACCCACTGTATGTACCGTGCTCAACAAATAATACTAAAGCATTTCCTTGAGAGCAGTAATGTCTTAATTACAAGCACAGACTGCTGACAAAACTGAAAAAAACCAAATGCTTAAATAACTTCTGTTTGTCAAGTACTCACTTCTGAATGATTTTTTTACTGCCCTTAATAATTAACAATTTTCTTGCTTTGGAAGCAGTTTGTAATTTCATTATTTTTCTTCTAACTAGCGTGGCTACTCAAGGCAACTAATTTTACTGCTAGCAAGCTTCTAAGGAAGACGTAATGCAAATCCAACTTTTTATTTGTGTTTTCTCTGAAGCAGACATGAAGGCGCATTTAAAATTTCATTTTAGAATGATGCAGTTCTGAAAGAGGAGGATTGCACTGGGCCCTTAGGGAAGGTGTAGAGAGTATTTTAAAGGAAACAAACTATGGTCAGGTGCTGACAGTGTGGAGATCAAAATATTAATCCGAGTAGTATTTTTTGATCAATGCCAACACCAACATAGTCATGGGGTTGTCACAAGTTCCATCAGCAACCAGTGACCAAGCAAATACTATTTTAGGTATTCTCCAGCTCTGCCCCATAGACCTGGTATGTTATTTTGAATAAATGTATCCACATTATTATACTGATGTCACAGCTGTAGTAGCATCATGTGCTTCATCACTATACCCAAAAATACTTCTCAAATAAATGCTAATTGCCAAATTCATTTGGAAGAGGAGAGGCTTGATTTTATTTTTGTCTCTTCTCTGAGAGAAGCTGTAGATGCAAATAGTTTATCACAGTCTTGCTTATGAAAAATACGTAAAATGGTGGCTTATTTTTCTAACTATTGAGGGGAAAAAAGCTCCCTGACATTAACTGTTGTCCTTAACATGACCTCTCAAGGCACTCTTGACCATTTAGCATGGATTTCAAATGGAACAAGTTCTAAAGTAAACTTAATTTTATGATACAGGTGTCAGGGCAATAAATGTCCTATTCCTGACAATGACATGCCCTCAGCTTGCCACCCTCACTCACGCTGGTAGCCCTTATGCCTCTGAGTAGTTGATCTGTAGTCTTTATTTTAAGGCCTGAGACAGTTAATCCCGGACTTAAGCTGACGTTTTTGTGCTGTTTTCTTTTCCTTTACCATGCCTGCAGCTTTTAAGTTCTGTACAAGGAGAAGAAATGCTGAAATCGATACGGATCGCCACACAGGCAAAGGATCAGTATTAAAAAAATACATCTTTTTTGGCCAAAACTGGTGGATTCCATGTAATTAATACAAAGAGATTTAGTTGTTGGAAAATGAATAAATGAATGTGATCCCTGGCCTCTCTGAGCCGTGCAGTACAGCGTGTACATTTGAAAAGCTTCCACTTTCTCCGCAGGGCTGTGTTGAGTTTCACAGCACTGCAGCCCTCTGAAAAGGGATCCTCACAAAGCTGAGTCCCACTTGCGGCTCACACACCCCTCCTGGCAGCGCCCGCCAGCCTATTCAAGCCCTGGCACCGACTCGAGTGGCCGCGGCCGCCCGGGCCCAGCATTCCCACCGCATATAACCAGGCACCAGCCAGCTCCCACTCCCCGGCTCCTGTGACTCGAAGGGAAATGCCTTCACTCCTTTCTCTTTCCACCAGCTGCTACTTGTCCACATAAACCTGTAGCCTCTTAGGAAATACGGTTACACTGAGCACTGGAGCTCATTGTTATATTCAGCGCAGAGCAATTTGATGTACAAATTCAACACAGAGTCTTATTTTAGCTGCAAAAATGAAGTGACTTAAAATGGGGGATCAGCCTCTCTCCTGTTCATTTGCCATCACCTGCTCAATCCGCTCCCTCCTAGTTTTCTCTCTGTGATCCCTGTATTTTCACAGTCTTGTAATAGGGGTTTTTTTCAGTTTATTTAGACTGGTGTTACCGCCAGCAGAGAGTATCTGTCACTTGTCACAATTTTGGGAGCCAGCTCCCAGCTGTGCGTGTAGCGCCATGCTCCAGCTTACAGCCATGAAGGCAGGCCTGCTCTTCACCGGCTGCTCATTTTCAGCTTCGTTCCTCATTTTCATTAAAATGTCAGAAAACATAGAGGCCAAGTAAGAAAAGTTGTCACGAGAAAGTGTTGTTTTGAGTATGGAAATACTATAGTTGATGAGAAAAAAGCAAGGGAAGAAATCTTTCACCTTTATGCAATTATTTCTGGAACCTTAAAGGCCCACCACATCTTTCAGTCTACGCGTCTGTCAGCAGCAAGATAGCTTTTCTTCTACCACTCCGTGACTTTATGATTTATTGCTTGGTGACAGATAACCATTATCAATAATTTAATTGTCCCAGGATGTTCAAACTACACATTTGAATCTGGGATTTATGTTCATTTCCTCTTAATGTTCAGGCTAATGACAAGTGCATGTGTTCTGACACACAATATTGTCTCCAAGTTGTTAGGGAAATATAAACTTCACGGCCTGGGTGCAACGGATCTGTGATATATTAGGGGCTTTGTTATTCTGCTCCATCACTGAAACTTTTCTTTGGCGAGTAAATGAGCCGGAGATTCACAGGGCTGTCTTGAGAACTGACTCGCTAATTTGCTGTAGGCTAACTGATGGCTTTGTGTGAAAGCAGGGTACCTCTGTCATTCCACCTCTCCTAAAATGAGTCGAATGAGCTGCTGACGCTGGGGTCAGATGTGAATCATCCCAGGAGGCTGAACTAGATAACATGTTAGTTTAAGAATTTCGTCTCGTAATAAATTAAATGGTTGTTCCTTGCACATTTCCACCAAAATAATCTTTGTTTTACACATGACAGCAGGATGACTGCGATGGAAACATGTAACGTGTTTCTTGAGCAGTGGTATTCAAGTTTCCATGTGGGCCGTTTGCAGAGCTTATTTCCAGAGTCAGAAGCTGACTGCTCCCCCACTGTAAATTGTGGTTTGTCTCTCCTTTTGCCACTGAAGCTTTGCCACGCACTGCTCGGGATCCAGAACAACAGAAGGAAGCAATGCTGCATCTTGGCCACTTCTCAATTCAGAGAACCTAACCCGCTGCTGTTCGGTGACCTGGCGCGTGCCAGGACCAGCGTGTCTGCAGCCGTAGCCGCTGCAGTGGGATGTCACATTGCACCATTTCTGAAGGAATGAATTTTACCAATTATTGTTCCCTCTCCTGCTTAAACAGAGATGTTCCTCAATGCTCAATATTTTGCTGCTTTGGCTATTGAAGTCAGCCAAAAGTCATCCATTTTCATGAATCTTTTCCTTGAGTGCAATTTTACATTGTACCATGTGCTTTTCATCCTGTTGCCTAGTTATCAGTTCAGTAATACTTGTGGCTTGCTGGGAAGGATTTCCATAGACAGCATTACCATGGCCCGTGTTTATCGTCTTGACTTGTTTCTGTGCTATCTGCCAGACACCTTCCAGTTGGCAAGTTCCTCTCTCTTTTCCAGTTGTTGTCATTGGCAAGTTCTGTGTTTTATCCTAGTCTACATAGAGCACGGTACCCTTCAGCTGCTTGATCTTTCTCCTACAACGACTGTAATCAATTCTGCTTTGAACACAAACGTTTTCTTTCTGAAAGGTTCATAAACCCACATAAGACAGCTTTGACTTTGGCTACCAAATTATATGATGTGGCCTAATTCTATCACCTTTGCAGTTCTCCAGTGGCACAAAACCATCTTGACTAATTTCATGTATTTTCTCCCATCATTTGGGAATCCTGACATGGTGACAAGATAGTAGTTGGCCAGTCGAAACCTTTGCTTGTTGTCATTTTGAGCGTGTATTGAAGAAAGGCCAGAAGAACGACACTGTACTAGTGCTGAACCATGAAACAATAGCTCATAAACCCGCAGTTTTCAGTCATCTCCCCATTGCGCCAGGATCCTGGAGTGCCTTTAAAGCTTCTCCACTCTTCATTAGGTGTGAATCTGCCTAGAAGCTTCAGGGGAGGCAAAATTGTTCACTGCAGTCTCGGTGGTAAGGTTTTGTCCAGCCATGCTGTGACACACCCCGCTTCTCCAAGGGGCTTGGTGAACGCAGGAGAGTGACAGAGCACCTGTGATTCAGTGGCTGCCTCTGGCAGCAGAATTTTGCTCCAATGGCTGAGCCTTGAACTTCATCTTCTAATACCCAGATTAAATAACTAGGGATGTGTGTACTGCTTCTGAAAAAAAAGGCTTTAATAAAAATGGTAATTAAAAAGTTACAGATGCTGATAAAATTAAAAACATATGATATGGAATTGAAATGATTTAGTGTTGAAAAATGTTGGTTGATTCAGTAGTAGTTAAATTTCCCAATAACTTGTCTTGAACAAGCAAATAGTTTTAAGCATTTGGCTACGTGTCTTCTTTTAAAAAAATGTGAACACAGATCATGTTGCTGGTTCCCTCTACCACAAACTGGTAAAGGCTGTGCTATAAAATTAGTGCAGTAAACCACTCATCTTTCCAGTTGCCGCATTCTCTTCTCCCATCAGCAGCCTTTTGGGGCCTCCTTGGCTCTTCAGCAGAAAGCACCAAGTGCAGTTCTGTTGCTCTAATGAAAAAATAACAACAACGTCTGGGAAGCCATAGAATGATGCAATAACCGTGCTGCTCTGCTTCCTTTAATGTGATGAAGCTTGCATATTTGCCTGGCCCCAGTGTTTTACTCCTGCCAGTATTGTACTGTAAAGAGACTTGGCAGAACACGTTCAAAGGCTGTTCGTGGTTTTTCACTCAGCATTAAACCTTCCAATGACGGAAGGGTGGGGGAACCCATATTGGGACAAACAGACACTCAAAAAGTAAAAAAAAAAAAAGAGGAGAAGGAGACTGGTGGTAGATGGTCAGCAGTTTCGTAAACCTTGGTTATGGGACAGGGGTTGATTATGGCCAAGCTGAGACCCGCTGGAGGACGATACCATGTATTAAACCAGTGGGTCTTCTCTGCCCACTTTCCAGCAGGCAACCAGCCCAAAGGAAAAAACAGTTCCTAATGTTCTGAGAGAAGAGATCAGTGTTGCTTCCGTCTGATAAGCAAAGTCACACTGTCCTTGATAACTGCGCTTGGTCACAAGGGGTGCGGTAGTGCAGAGGCTCTAGGATTGCCACTTCTTGTGCTGTGTTTGCCCAGTATACGGAAAATTCCTGTGCCCGTGGCTGCCAGTCTTGCTCTGCAGACCTTCACTGAACTCACTTATGGCTGACTTTCTTTTTCAATTACACCATTTGGAAAGCAGACTACCTAGTCCTTACCCCTGCATGAGGTTAGGCAGGAAAATATTCAAAGCAGAGCTGGAGCAACTCTTGGAGAGAAATATTCCATGTGCACTTGCAGATGAGGGGCAAAATATATTCAGAAGCAGAAGTTATGGTCAGATTGATGCCTCCTTCCAACCCGTTCCACAACTGTCTGTGGTGGGGTGTCATGTAAAAGGAAAAATATTTGGAAAAGCGGACATCTGTGGGCCAGCCTTGGTATGCTTCCCAGAATGTAATGACTAGGTGAATGTTTTTCAGCGCAGCAACTAAGGAATATAGGTGACTGCCAAGCACTGGATCTGATGTGGCGTGAAGAGGTACAAAACAAAGAGGAGTGATTTCTCTGAAGAAACGGAGGCCTAATTCTTTCCAAACTCAGCATTAAAAAAACAAAACAAAACCAAAACAGAACTCTTTTCAGTCACCCCGCGTTGCTTTTCAGATTTTTGCATATCTTTAAGACACTTCCATTGCATGGACATGCTCGTTTTCACCAGTCTTAGGGCTCTACAAGTACCAGCGTAGACTCATTATTGTCAACATTTCTAAATCAACACAGTTACTGAGATCTATGTTATGATTTTAGTTCCACTGGCAATTACTGATATCTAATTACCACTTAATCTGTTCTGAACTTTGTAGGAATGTGTAATAGAAACCACTTTAACTTTTGCTAGAACTGAATTTGAATCATGTGTCTCCTCTCCTACATGACTGCCACATCCACACCCACCATCCCAAAGAACTGAAATACATTTCAGCTTTAAGAGGAAACTACTCTTTTCTCTACCATGTACATCCTTGCTCTGGGAGATGGGAAATGCAGGCTCAAGTGCCCCACAGCACCCTCAGACACTTTGCAAGTCTCAGAGAGCCTCCATCAGAGAAAGCCAATGTGAGCGAGGACCCTCGTGGCCTGGGAACAGCTATTCCATGTCATGGGCAACCATTACAACTAGGACAAAACGCAGCTGTGATGCTGGGGCCTCAGAAAGTGCTGGACAAAATACACAACTCAGAAGCAGCTTCCGGGCTGTGAAGCATCTCTTTGCAACTTAAAGTAAGTGTCTACATCCCTGAGAGGGCTAAGATCGAGCATAAAGCTTCTCCATGGGGTTTCCCAGTGCCACGGGCCCCGCTGTAAGCATCCTGCAGTGCCGGGGAGGGGCCTGATAAGCAGCCTGGGCTCGGGGCTTCCACTGTGCGTCTGGCAGGGTGTGCAACGGATGCAGAGAGGCATATATTTTCATAGCAAATCTAAGTGGCAGTTTAGAAAGGCTGACCCAGCCAAAGAAAACCCTGGAAAACCCCACAGAATGAAACAATAAAACTGTCTAAGAATTTAATCCAATGAGAAAGTTAGTAATTGTCAGAGGTCCACCAGATTTACATTTCTAAAATGAAACAGGCCAACAAAATAACAAGTTTGTGCTTCTATAATCAACTAGTAGCAGTTTTACAAAGTAATAAGAATGTGGAGGGAATTCAGTTACAAAAAGTGGCTGCCACCTGCAGGTACCCCTTCAAGGTTTTAATCAATAAGGTTTGCAGAAAAATAGGTGAAATCTCACTTTGCTGGGGCAGGTAACATTTTGCATTGGCCAGTACCAAGTGGGATTCGGGCAAACACGTCTTGAATAACTGCAAACAAAATGATGGCAAAACAGCTGAGTGAGAGCCAAAGGGGGCCGCAGGCTGCCTCTGGAGAGCTCCCGACGGCTGCGGATGTGCTGCAGAGCCAGCCTGCCGTGACCAGGAGCAGCTCCCTTGGGCAGCTCTGGGCAACAGGCAGCAGCGCAAAAATTCAAAGACAAGTTGTAGGATATCACTCCTGCCCGAGGAAGATCTAAAGGGAGGGATGCGGGAGTCACTCCCAGTGATTCCCGTGTCTGCCACTGTTGTCCCGGTACCCGATGTGCTCCAGCCCCGGGAGCACCGGGGCAGCATGACTGCACTCACGCACTCTGCTTCTCGCCTTGCTCTTTGCTGCAGCGCCCACGCGAGTGCAGCTGCCTCCTCGGCTGCAGGGAGACGTGCTGGTCAGTCACATCACTGTGTGGAAGGAAGCAAGGTGGAAAGAAAGGTTTCTTAAGGAAGGACTTCGTTAAGAAGCAAAGATTATTTAGTTTCTTAGCTCGATAAATGCAGATTTTGGGATGCTGCATGGTGGGATGGCAACCCAGACTGTCAGGACCCAAAGGCAAGCCCTCTTTTGGGGAATCATTCCAGCCAACGAGGCATATGAAACAGTGCTGCTTCTACTCGGGAAAAGGGCGTGTGCCCTATACCCCATGTACTACCCTTTCCATAAAGACTTGAAAGTATATGGCGATACAGTTCACCTCCTCACTCTGCTGGGAGAAGGTAGCTCCAAAAAACCGTACAGAAATTTTTCTTGCAGTGGGGGATCCCAACATGATCTGTGAGTCAAATGCCCTCCTCGTGTCACGGCATTCACTGAAGTTCATGGGCATGCAGCTTCAGGAGGGTATCCCTCCAGCCTGTCCAGACCCCGCTGCAGTGAGGCCTTGAGTTTGCCAACCCTGACAAGCAGCCGAGCCCCGGGGGAAGCAAGGGGACTTGCAGAACGAAAACGTGCATTTAGCTCCATGGGCTGCCTCGCCTCCAGCTCAGACGATTTCCTTCTGTCTCAGTCTGATAACTGTGCAGTCTCCCAAAACCTTCTCAGATGGCTGCTGTCCTGCAGATCCCAACAGAAGCAGGAAAGAAAGCTTACAAAAGGCTCGATATCTCTCCGAGCAGTCTCGGTCTCTGGTAGATTAGCAATGCAAACAAACGAAGGCTTCTTGGAACTAGCCAGAGACTTTTGGCAAACCCAAGTGTTTGTGACTGCTACCTTCATTGGAGATGATTGACAAGACTGTGTCCTTTCCAGGCATTTTCAGCATTTCTGTATTATCAGCCACTTGGTCCAGAGCTGCGGAGTCCATCCAAAGGAGGACCGTGGCATGAGGACTGCTTGAAGCAGCTCCATGGGTAAGAACCTTAAAAATCTGGATCTTTTGTGTAAGAAATCATATTCCTTGGCTGGTTTGTAAATGTTCATTGCAAACTATCTAGTGCTGCTGCCAGACAGAATTACCTTAACTGGGACCTTATGGCTTAATCTGTGGAGAGTCTCCCACATAAACACAGGCACAAATCTAAGTGTCTTTTTTTTGGAGACAGTGCTCCAAGCAGGCTCAGGCACCTCAGCCACAGCCTGTTACAGGACAGTGGCTGTGACAACATTGAAAAAAATCTCACAGTTGAGTTGATTGAACTACAGAAGGCCCAGCAGCTATTGAGGGTGTCTTTCTCAAGGGCTTCTTAAATAAAACCAGCAGTGTGTCACTTGTGCACCGCAAAAGGCCATCTGTTCCTCCTCAGATATCTGCATCCCAATCCATGGAGACAGATATTACATGCCCCTGAAGGAGGGTCAACAAATGTTGAGGAGGTCTATTTTCAACTCCAATAGTTTGTAGCCAGGTGGTTTTGGCCCTGTAATAACTTCTTCCTGGAGAAAGGCGAACAGCAAAACCCTGTACTAGGGTTCAGCTGTTCCTGAAGTCCCCTCTTGATCTGAGATCCTGGGATTCGTAATCTCAGGGCTGGATCCACAAACCCTGAACTGCCTGCCAGTTCGTGGCTTGCCAGGCAGTTATTTCATGCTCTGATTCACCCATCTGGAGTAAGACACCGATACCTCAGCTGTCCTCGGGGAGAGTCTCAGCACAAAAGCAGAGGTCTCCTCTCCACATGTAACCATGGTGTGACCCACTCCACCCAGGAACCGATGGGATGACAACTTTCCTAAGAAGACCAAGTACTTCAGCCAACCACCTGGCTATATGTGGCGATCTGGGGCTAGCAGCTAGTGAACAGATCAGTTGAGGAGATCTGGGCTTTCACTGCTGTCCTGGGCAGTCCAAAGTGCTGTTCGCTTTCCCTCTGGTTGGAGAACCTAGTCTGTGGGCGAGGTGCCTGGCTCCTCATCAGGAAAAGCCTGCCAGTGGCAGCAAGGCACCCCTGCGTGGACAAGCTGCTCACCACGTCCCCACGTTTCTTTCCTTACTGAACTGGGGAAGAGGAAACATAGGCAAGCAAGGGTTGCCCTGGTCTATTAAAACAGGCTGCCTTGCTTCAACCTGATGGAGAAGGTAAAGTCCAATAAGGCTTCGCTGACCTCCATTGCACCCTGGGAAGCACCCACGTTCAGAGATCTGGAAAGCCTTGCTCTGCAGAGAGGACCATAACCCTGGCTGATGCCACCACGCCTCCGGGCCAGGCAGAGAGCCTCTCTCCAGGGGGGACCAAGCCAGTGTCTGGGCAGAGCACGTGTTCAGACTATTGCTCTGAAAAGAGGCAGGAGCACTTCATGACAGTGCCGTAAGCACCGTGACGGGCACGGCCAGGACGGGGCTGCCTGCCCCGGGCACCTCCCGCGCTGGAGGAGCACACGGGAGCAGGCTGCGGCCCTGCTTTGTGCTTGCGCTTACTCCCAGTATTTACCCTGGCAGCTGCAGCAGGTAACTTTATACCATTTTGCTACTTTGTGGAAACGCTGTGAGGTGACGGGCACCTGAATTTGTTGACAGCTTTGAAGGAAACAATTTAATTATGCAAATCTGAAACTGATTCTGTCCTTATGCCCTGGGGCACGTCCCCGCTGAGGGCAGCTGCAGCCCTCCCCCAGGCATCTGAGGGCAGCTTCTGTCCCAATCCAGCAAATGCTGGATGCTTAATATTACACAAATGAGGAACGCTTGCAAAGCCAATGGGATAGCCAGCAGCATAGCCAACATTTATGTGTACAATCAAATGTGCAATTTGGGTCTGAGCACTTTGTCATATTCTTGGCCTGTGTTTAAAAAAAAAAAAGAAAAAAAGATGAAAACCCACAAATCACATTTAAGCTAGCAGAATGATTTATTAAAAAACACTGACGGATTTTTGCAGTACTGAAAGGGTTGAAATAGTCTGAATAGAATAAAAATTGACACAAACTTTTACCACAATGCAAAAGGAACTTGAACTATTCTAATAAGAGTTTGCTTTAATGTTCATGCATGTCTTCACATCCTGCTTTTGGCAATGGCCAGAAAAGAACTACCGAAATACTGTGAGAAAAGTTGTTCTCATGTTATTTCTGGCCCTCCTGTAAAGCATGAAATCAGGGCATCTCATGAGAGAGACTGATACTCAAGATTTTCAGTCTATTTTTCAGACAAAAAAGTCTGAATATATATCTAAACTTGTGGGTTTAGTCATGGCTAGATCTCAAAGCAACATGAAAAGTATTCCCAAGGTCACAAGTCAAATAGTCACAATACAGAAGAAAAAATAATAGTTATATTCAAATAATTTGGAGAAAAAAAAAAACCAAACCTGCAAAGCCAATATTCACTTGATGTGCTAAGGTGGATGGCTCCTCATTCTCAAAATAACCCTTAATGCCATTGGGGAATTTCTGAAGCTTATTCATAGGGTGGATGGGGGTTATGATTAAACCTAAAGTACTTGAAGACACCAGCAAGTATCGTAGGACTGGTACTGTGTATGTGTGTGACTCTAATCTGTTGAAAAATCATTTCTGATAAACACCTTCAGGATCCAAAGAAACGAGGCCTCTATAAACTATACGGTTTCTGGTGCCCCTGCCAACTCCGAATAAATACGCTGTGTGTGTAGCCCAGGTCTTGCAGAATTATTTCCTGAAAACTACTTTAGAACCAGAAGGAATTAATGAAGATGTGCCAGCTATTTCCTTCTCTGGCTTGCATGCCTCAGCCTCACCAATAATAAATAGTAACGGTTTGTACATGAGTTATGCTGCTACACCTCATGTTTTGCACCCTGCAGAACCCATCTATTCTGTACACAATGAGGAAAACGCAGACGGAGCATGAGTTTGGTGCCTCTCCTTGGGTATTGACGGTCGAGGCTGGCAACAGCTATGAAAGCCAAACTGCATTTTGAGTCTTTGGCTTTAGCCTCTGCTAGAGTAGCATTTGTGTATTTTAAAACTATTTGCAGAGCTTTAACTTCAGTTCTAAAAAGGAGATAATACAGCTATCAGCAGCAGTTAAACAGATTAATATGGTCTGCCTGCCTTTTTAATCTGCTTGAATAAATATTTATATTTATTAATATTGGAAAACTTTAAGAAATCTTCTAAGTTATTAGAGATTTATAAATTATCAATTATGTAAAAGCTAGAGCGACTAGGGAGATGTTTTTATATGACTGCAAGCAATAAAGAAGGAGATTTTCATACTCAGGCCAAAAATATTAGTTGCAAGTCATCTTTAAAAAATCTTTCTGCAACTTTATTTTATCCTCAGACTTTCTCAGGCTTCCTCTGCGGGAAACCAAGCCGCTACTGGGTGACTCCTGAGCAGAGCCAGAGACAGCGGGATCCCGTGTCCCGGAGGGAGCTCTCCCCGGGCGGCTCCGGGTGCCTGACCCCGTACGGCTTTCATAGAAACCGGCACTAACTTTGGGGTTTTCCTTCAAGACACAAAATCCCCTCAATTACATCCGTGTTGCCGAGGCAACATGCTCCGACTCTGCCTGTCCTCTCCAGGACCCGACATCTACCAGGGGAGCTTCTAGACAGAAAATCATCAAAACCCTGACTCAGCCACACAAGGTTTTATGCTGTGCAAGTAGCCCAGAGGCTGAGGATATTTCGGAGTGTTTTTTATGCAATAACAGGAGGGCCATCAAACTGAAGCATGTTATGACTGCTTCTCCCTGTTTAAAATCCTAAAAGTCAGTCTGAATCTTGTATCCTCTCTGTCTTGTCTCCAGAAAACGCCTCAGATTTGGGGTTGAAAGTGAATACGCTCTGGGCTGACGTGTTGGGAGCTGCTACCCCGCGCAGAGCTTTGTCAGTGCAAAGGAAAGAGGAAACGTTTCTGCTGGTATTATTAACATGTCAGTAGCACTGATAGATTCCAACTGAGATCAAGCCTTCTTGTATTAGCCGTGTGCCAAAAGCAGAGTAGGAAGCAGAGAAAGGGGAGGAAGCGTTATTATTCCCGTGTTACAGCTGCAGAAGAGAGGCACGGGGATTGTGAAATCCTCGCGATCACACAAAACCGTGCGCGGCTCAAGCGGGGAATGGAGTCACCCCTCACAGCTGCCCTGTCCGTCCCCTCGGCCCGCGCGCGTCTCTCCACCTTGCTGCTTTAGTTCACATTTTTGGGTGTTTGGGGATGCTCAAGAGTTGGGGCTGGTAGAGTAAGACCCAGGGGACGGGTCCCAGCCAGATGCCACGTGGTGGCACATGGTGTCCCTATGTGTTATTGCATCACCTTCGCTCGCGCCCATCCTCCTCTCTCCCTGCCCAGAAAAGGCAGACTTTAGCAAATATCCTTTGTGGTTTGAACCATTCTGCAGATAATTATTTTAAATGGATTGACCTCTGTATCTGTAATACCAAAGAATATTGGTGGTAAAAATACCTGACTTTATCCTTTCCAGTGGTGCTAGATGGAAAAACAGGAATAAATAGTAGGGAATTCAATAACACAGTGTGTGGTGTTTATTTTTGCACAGGTGGCTGACGAAAAATTAGAATTATCATTACCATTATCAACTGTTCAACATTATCCTTAACTTCTCAAAGCAGTGATTTCTGGAATGTGACCTGTAACCATTAAGGTTAAATCCAAACAAATCCACATTCATTTTTCAAATGCAGAGCAGACATCAGCCATCTGAGATCCTACATTAAATGGAACTGAATCATTCCCTGGCCAGTGAAGGCACTGAAAATGTGAATTTCCTGAGATAATATTAAATGCAGATTTTAAAGCTCAGTTAAAAGAAATGGTTATGAAAAGAATAAAATACATGTAACAGTAATATTATGGGTGTTGATTATATTGATACATTACCATACGATTAGGAAAATCAGCCTCTTTTGGGACGTTTCAACTCCTGTTTGTACAGAAAAAAGGGTTCATGTAGAAATGTAAGGCTTGAGTCTCTGGCTTTGTATTCCTTTGGGGTTAAGCGAAAATGAGCAACAGAGGAGCAATGGTGCAGACTGGAGCAACCCACACAGCTTGACTCAAAGGAGGGCAGGGCACTGGAGAAACCAGGTGGGCCATAAGAGCCAGAGTGGGGTCTTCGGTGAGACACACACAAGGGATCCCACCTGGGTCCTAAAAGCGCAAAATGAAGAACAGCTCACGCACGCGAATGAAGCTGAATAACCAAAAGGCCTGGTCTTGAGCCACCAAGTCTGTCCCAGACCAAACTTCTCCTGCACAGCTTCTCCTGCTAACCACGTTTCCCCCTAATTAACACCGTGTTACACACCATTGTCATTCCCAGGAAAAGCATCCGGCACCTCTCTGGAGCGCTTGGCTGTGACCAGCTCGTGGCTGGTCACAGAGCCCCAACAGAGCTTGGGTTAAGGGGCGCTGGGAAAACACGGCTCCTGCAAAGACCACAGCCCTCCTCCTCCTCCCCGTGTCCACTGCACGCAGCAGCCAAAGCACAGCAGAGGCCCTGTGGAAGGTGCTTTGTTCTACATGGCCCAGGGGATGAAAATCTAAAAAATGCAATTAAAAATGGAGGTGGAACAAAGCAGCAGGAAAAAAATAAGCCCCTGAGCACCAGTCAGGAGCTTGTTTTTCTGACTCTTTGGGGGGGTTCACATGGAAGTAGAAAGAAGTGAGATCTAGTCCTTGGTTGGAGATCTTGTTTTGTTTATTAATTCTTAGGACAAAACACATCAAAGAAGATGCAGAACAGAACTGGGTCCTCCATCCTCCTAGATAAAGCAACAGCTATGGGTTGGGCTTTTTTTTTGGTCTGTGGTTTGTCTGGGACTTTTGCTGCCACTAACCCCAGTGCTTTTTCCAGAGTTTGAGGGTGTCACCAGGGCCGCCACTCCACAGGCCCCCCTGCTTCTTAGCAGCAACGGGGACAGCACTGCCTGCTGCAGCTCCCAAAGAGGCACCTGCCCCCTGCCCATGGTCGCCAGCCCCGCTCCCTGCCTCCAGAGTGGCCTCGGTCCCCCCACACCTGACAGCCATGTGCAAGGCCACGTTCAAGACACAGCTTCACGGTCAACCTCTTCCTGCAGCTGAAGCCCCCTGGCCACTTCCCCCTGCCATGCCATAACCCAGGCTCTGGATTTCATTGCTGAGCCAAGCTAGAAGCCAGATGAGAAAATATTAGGTGTCGTAGCACATGAGTCCACTCTACAACCCAGCCCATGCCCTCAGTCTGCTCTTTTCTAAACAGAAATAGCATGCAACCCTTCCTGTTCTGTGGAAGACAAGAACTGGACCTTCACACAAGGTTGTCTCCCGCGTTTGTACAGAGTCTGGTGCAGTTCTTGTTTTTGGCTTTTTCATCAGGCAAAATCTGGTGGCCTGCATTCAGTGGCCTGCAGACCAGCTCTTTTAATGAACACCTTTCCTGGATGTAAATGGTAAGGAAATACCTGCGTTATGCTGCGTGCTATGCTGGAGCTACAGTCTATAATTTTGTCTCGGTCTAGTCAACCCTGGAAGTGAAAGCAGGGTTTGGCTAATGGTCACACCTGCCAGGCTTCAGGATGTCCTCTTGACAGCCTCCCCATTTCACCTTCTTGCTGCTGTTGCCCTCCTTGCTCCCCACAGTCTTTGGCCCTGCGGTTTGACAGCATTACCTGCCGCAGCACCACCAGCAAAGCTGCTTTAGGGCTGGTCACACATGGTGTTGGTGTGTTTGCTACCTGCATACGTTTCCACTTCAGCACACCCTCTTACCAATTCCTCCAAATGAAACACCCATAAAGAGGAGAAGAAAGCACACATTTTATCTTTCAGGTGCTCCTTCACTGCTGTTGAGAAACCTTCCAAAGCTCACCTCTCCACAGCTCTTTTGCATGCAAAAAGGCCTGTAATTAGGTGGCAATTTCAGAGCCTATCTTTTCTTTCTAGTAGACCAACATAATTATCACCCCCCTTAGGTGTCACATGCCCAGTATGATGATCCCGCTGCTCCCAAGGATGAAGCACTGAGCCCCCCTTGCTCTAAGCCAGGGGCTATTCTAGGCATTGGTCCTGCAAAATGTTCGAAGGGGACAGTTCTTCCTTCCTTCCTTAGGATTATATTTAACAAAACTCCATGTTACAAGATTTAACTTCTCCCCTACCTTATTTCACCCCAGTGCTTTGGGGGCTGCCAGGCTGAGCAGGGAGAGCCCCCTGCTCAGCCTGGGGCTCTGCCAGCTCTGGCTGCCTGCAGAAGCAGAGCAAACCCCTTTCAGCCAACTTGGTTAAGCAGGTTCATCCTTCCCTACGTGTGCCTCAGGACTTTGCTCAGCGCTGACCCAGCTGCTGCCATGGATGGCAACAGGTCTCTGCAGATGCTTTCCCTGCGAGTGTAGTTATTTTGCAGTGTAGATAACACCTCATTTTGCATAATCCTAAACAATTTCTCACCTACCCGGCTTCTCAGGCCCTTCGACATACATGGCCGTAGTTATTTAGCCACCCAGCATGCCATAGCGCAGAGTGTACCAGGGACGTGAGGAAATTCTTTGAATTTCAAACATATATGTTTACTGTGAAGGAATCTGCAGCTGGAGGAGGGAGCTGTGAGAATGCAACGCCAAGGAAATGTTTGCTGAAAGCATTTAAAAAATAACCAGAGCACGAAGCAAGGGACAAAAGCAACATTTTGCTGTGAGTGCAAACCAGAAACGAGGACTGTTTAGGAGTGTAGACAGTGTGCTACTAGACTGGTTTTGGATGGCCCTCTGCTCCTGGCCAGGGAAGGGGGAGCAGGCAGAGCAGCGCTCCAGCCTGCCCCGGCGGTGCCAGCCGGGCTCTGCGAGGCGGCCGCCTGCCACGGGCAACCGGGCTGGGGCTGCAGCCCCTCCACTGGCTGGAGCGGGGCTGGCACTGGGGAGCTCCATCGCTCGCAACCTCAGGAGCAAATTCTCCTCTCAGCCTGACAGCAGGGTTGATTTTTTCCTGCCTCTTCCAGTGAGACAGATTAGGCCCCAGAGCACCACTTTTAGGCTCTTTCTCCACGATATCCCTTGGAAAGGTGCCTTGCTGCCACTTTCTGGCATGCCAGCCCAGCCTGCCAGCTGTCTGAGGCTGGGCACATGCGCAAGGGCTGGGAGAGGGGCATTGCAAGGACCAGCAAGGAGCTTCTTGCAGCTCCAGCCCCAGGTGCCCTAGCTCCTGCTGCACCCCAGGCCCCCGCCCTGCTGTGGGATGCCTGGGAGCCCCGGTGCTCCCATCAGCCGGCGCTGCACCACCTTCAGGGGAGCCGGCTGCAGGCCGCGGTACGTGGCCAGCAGCTATTGACTTACTTTTCTGTGCATGGCCGGGTATGTAACCTTAATTAAAAACATGAAGCCCACAATTTGTATCACATTCGCGATGTTAAACAAGCTCTGGAAATAGAAACCCTGTTTTCATTTAAGCTTTTCAACTGTGATCTAAGTAATAAAATATGGAGGGGGCGGGTGTGTGTGAGATTTACATGTGATGATTTGGGAGATCTCACTGCTTTAGAGGCTTGTAAGGCGCCGCGGTGCCAACTGCTCCTGCCGCTGCCTCGCCACGCTTGGCAGCTCCTGCCCCGCACAGACTTTTGGTTTTTTCCAGAGCCGCTTTCCAAATGCTGATTTCTGCCCTCAGCTCTTGTTGCTGTGATTTATTCTGGGTGCGGGTGTGGGATCTGCCAGGCCCCCAGCAACCTGCTGCCCTGGCTGCCTGTGTCCTGCCCGGCTCTGGGCAGGCAGGCAGGTGGGCAGTGCACACCCCCACTGCTCCTGGGGACCACAGGTGTCCCTGAGGACAGCCACGTACGCTGCAAGTGCAAACAATGATCCCCAAGCCCATGCCCAAGCGGTGCCATCATCAGAAGACACAGGGGAGGATTATCTTTGCCTTCCCGACTCTTCCTGAGCCACCACGCAGGCAACGAGCATCCATCCCACCACAGCAGGCAGGCAGGAGGGGAGGCTCTTCCAAGGGCACCTGCTCTGTGCCCTGCCAGTGCATGGGCTGACCCTGCTCCAGAGGCTGCCTCAGCCTGCAGGGCCCGCAGAAACTTGCCGTGGCCCATCCGTGCCTCCCCTTGGGAGCTGGGGGCCAGAGCCTGCGCCTGCCCTGCCAGAGGGGCCCACCCCTGCCCTGCCAGAGGGGATGGGAGAGGGGAATGGGAAGAGAATGGGGCAAATACTTGTATGAGGCTGCGAACGGTTGAGATCACCTTCCCATTTCGCTGGAGTGAGCAGGAGACCTCAGGAGCTTGTTTTTGATCAAGGCTGTCACTTTCTCAGTCTCCTTTTGCTGTAATATAATTATAACAATACTTCCCAGGTCATAAACAGTTCAGCTGGGCATGGCAATGACTGGAGCTGCGTGTTTTGCAGGAAGCCCCTAATAAGCACGTTAGCACAGACTAACAGGAGGCATTCATCCCACCGTGTCCCCATATGCCCCCCTTGTCCCCCCAGCTGTTTCTGCGTGCCCTGGCCAGGGCACGTACCATGGGGGAGCCTCGAACAGGGCTTTGCCCAAAGGCCCGTGGAAGCGCGGGGTGCCTGGGCTGTGCAGAAGTGCTCCTGCGGTTATTTACACCTGTTTCTATCCTTTCTTTTCTCAGCCGGGGACTGGCAGCAAGTTGTTTGTGAGGGTTTTTCCCCACCCTGGGGATGGCGATTTTTCTCCCTGAGTGATGGGGTGTCTTCAGCACATTGCCCTTCCCCAGCCTCCTTTCTGGTTCCCTTCGGCAACTGGAGAAATTACAATCGGGTTGGTGATCCCCGATGCCTGGGTGCCTCTCTTCCAGGGACCCCCTTCCCCAACGTGTGTGGCTGTGTGACGTCGCAGAGAGCGGCCATGACGTCAGGCGGCCGTGACGGAGGGGTGCAGGGAGGGGGACAGGTCGCTGAAAGCACCCCACGGCCGGACAGAATCGGTGCGGCAGAGCCCGGGAGGGGGGACGCGGCGGGCGGGAGGGCGGGCGGGCGGAGGTGCCCGGGGGCTGGAGCCGCCGCCGTGCCCCGCCGGCACCGCAGCAGGTACCTGCCCCCGCCGCGGCTCCGGGGCGGGAAGACGGCTGCCCCCAGCCCGCCTGTCCCCGCAAGCCCCAGCGCCGAGCGCCGCGGAAAACCGCGTACCCCCTCCGCGGTGGCCGCTCCGGCCCGGGAGGACGGGAGGGGAGGAGGCCAGGGTGATGGAGAGGGGAGGGTAGAGCCGGCGGCTATGCAGACTCGGGTCCTTTGGGGTGACGCTTGCGGGGACAAAGGCGGGGACAGGGAGCCCACGGGGAAGCGCGGTGCCGTGGGGGCGCGGGGGTGGGCGCACGGGGGTCCGCGCCGCGCACGTCGCGCCGGGCCCGCGGGCGCAGACAGCTGCTCCCCGCTCACCCGCGGCGGTCAAACACCGTCTGAATTACATCCTTGTAAATATTGACCGTGGCCATCTTCGTTTCTGCGCACAGTAACCGAAATGTGAAGGCCGCCGGGGCCGGGGCCGGGCTGGCTGCGCCGCAGGGCGGCGGGGGGTGGGGGGCGGCGGGGCGGGGGGGCCGGGGCACATCCGTGGGAGCGGGCCCGGGGCGCCGCAGGCCTCGCTGGAGCCCGAGCATCGCCTCGGCCGCGCCGGGGATGCTAAAGGGAGCGGGCTGTCTCCCGGCTTGGGCTGCGGTCTAATTTATAACCCCTGGGGGGGGACGGGAGTCTAGAGGAGACGGAGAAGGGAGGTGGAGGGGATGTTTCCTGGTGCGGCTTCATTGAAGGCCGGCGTTAACGAGCGCCGCAGGGCTGCGCCCCGCGGCCCCGACGGGGGTCTCTCCCGCGGGCAACGCGACGCCGGCCGGCGTCCTCAGCCGTCTTCCCCGGGGGACCCCGCCGTGCACACCGGGGACTGCCCCGCCGCGCACCGCCGTCCCCTCGGCTGCCCCTCGCCGGGCTCCTACCGCCCCGCCGCGCACCGCCCCCCGACGCCGCGCTGCCCGGGCGGGGCCCGTGCCCTTGCCGGGGCGGCCGGGGTCCCCTCGCCGGCCGTGCCCCTCCCCCGGGGATGGGGAGCGGCGGTCCCGACGGCGTGAGTGGCTGCGCGGCGGCTGTGCCTCCGGGCGCCGGCTCTGCGCATTTGGTGGTCGTTAAAAACAATTTGTTTCCCTCCCCGTTTGGGGAGGGGGAAGGGGAAAATCATTACGGGGGAGGGGAGGGGAAGGGAAAGGGGAAAAAAAAGGAGAGAGAGAGAGAGCAAGCGAGAGAGAAACACCAAACCCCACAGAAAACCCGCGCTCCCAACTATTGCGACACGGAGCGAGGAGCGCGGCGGAGGCTGGCGGCGAGGTGCGAGCGGGAGCGGGCCGGGCCGTGGGAGCGGACCGGGCCGGGGGAGCGGACCGGGCTGGGGGGGGGCCGCGGGAGCGGGCCGGGCCGGGGGAGGGGCGGGCTGCCCCCCCCACCCGTGGGTGGGCAGGCGGCGCCCGGTGCCTCCGCGCTGCCCCCCCGCCGGTCGCGCCGGGCGGGTCTCGGCGGTTCGGCGCGGCTGCCCGGTGACCGCTGCCGCCTCCCCGCAGCGCAGAGCGAGCCCCCGCACCTCGGAGCCGGCGGCCAGCCCGACGGCGGCCCCCAGCCCCCCCACCATGAACACCATCGTCTTCAGCAAGCTCAGCGGCCAGGTGCTTTTCGAGGAGGACGCCAAGGAGCGGGAGCGGAGCGGCCGGCCCTACGTGGGGGTGGTGGAGGGGCCGCACCACGCCGAGGTGCTGCTCCCCGACAGCCCGTCCATCAAGGAGAGCCTCAGCCTGCGCAACCGGCGGACGGGGTATGCCGTGCGCTCGTCTCCGCGCCGCGCCGCGCAGCGGCTCCGCGGGGCCGCCGGCGCTGCCGGCCGCCGCGTAGCCGGTTTGGGGGTTGCGAGATGGGTTTCTGGATGGCCCCCCCACACACACCCCCGGTCCGTACTCTGGGACTCTCATTCCGTAGCTACGGTGGGAAATTCCGGTAATAGGTGATGCCGTGGATCCGATTGGGCTGGAATGTGCCAGACAGAGCGCTCCTGTCCGGCGGTGCTTGACCTCCCCTCTCTCTGCCTCCAGACAAAAACAAATCGGGGAAAGCGGGGCTCGTCCGGTTTGGTCGGGCGCTTCATGTCATTAAAGCCCCCAAAACAGAGGCGCAAGGCGGAACGTGTGAACCCGGCGGGGCCGACCCCCGCCGGCGGGGTCGGGGCAGCCGGTTGGCGGCCGGGGCCGGGGCCGGGGCCGGGGCCGGGGCCGGGGCCGGGGCCGAGGCCGGGGCCGGGGCCGGGCGGGCGCTGCGCGGCCCCAGCACTTGTTCCGCCGTCCCGCCGGGTTCGGAGCGGGCGGGCGGCCGGGAGCTGCGCGGTCGGTGCATTCCCTGGGATGGGATTTAAAACGGACTAGCTGGCTGCCCGTCAGGGGCCGGGCAGGGTGCTGTTAGGATCGGCTTTGCTCACAAGGCGGCTGAGGCTGGGTGTTTTGTGCTGGAACAGGTGAAACGGGAGGTGATGAGAGGACGCGTTAGCTCCGGCGGGCTGTCAGCCGTAGCTCGAAGGGTTGAACTGGCGAGCGCGGACCAGGCGTGTCGGGTCAGCTTTACAAAGTAAAGACTGAGGACCCCAGTTGGGAGGCACCGACACCGAGAAATCCCGAGGAGCTGTTTTTACTGCCGAATTTCCACCTTAACGATTGCATCAGCTCGTACGTTTAACGGCGGTGCTGGCTGGTAGGACGCAGGTTGTGTTTCATCCACATGTCACTGCCAGCCGATCGCGGCGGAGGGGGGCTGCTCAGGGAGCCCCGGCGGAGGCGGCGGCCGCGGCCCCTCGGCCCGGCTCGGCCCGGCCCTGCACGGCCCGGCCCGGCCCGGCCCGGCGCGGCCCCGTGGCGCCCCCTGCTGCCGCCACCCGGAGCCGCCGCCGCCGCCCGGAGCCTACCCGCAGCGCTGTCGGCCCCGGCCCCGGCCCGCCGCCGGGTTTTCCTTCTGCTTCCCCCGGTTCTGTTCACTCGCTTTCCATTTTTACAAACAAACACCTTTTCCTTTTTTTATTTTTTTTTAACGGGAGCTGCGTTTGATTTCCCCCCGGTTCCACCTTTTCCCCCGGCAGGCGCGGGGCTTCGGGGGCTGCTTCGCGTCGCTGCCGGCGGCGTTAGGGAGCGGCAGGCCGGCTCCCCCGGGAGCACTCCTCGCCGCCGGCTCCGAGGAGGGAAATGACCCGGGAGGTGCTCGATGCCGCGGGTATCCCCGAATATAACCGGCAAATCAATTCGGGCGGAGGGCAGGCTCGGCTGGCCCCGGGGGCAGCGCGTCCCGCAGCCCTGCGCTCCCGGCTGCCCCGCACTGGGGTGCGCGGCCGGGGCCGTGCGAGGCGGGCTCGGGCCCCGCTGGAAAGCCCCTCTGTAAACAGACCGACCGCACGCCTGGCAGATGCCGAGCACCGAAGGCATCGGGACACTCAAACCCCGCACCGGCGGAGCCCTGACCCCGCTGAAATCCCCGCGGTGGAGCCGCCCGGGCCCGCAGCAGCATCACGGCCAGCGGCCCCGGCCCCGGCCCTCTCGGTTCGCTTCCCCAGACCCTCAACTTGGGGGAGCTGCGGGCGTCGCCTTCTCCTCAGCGGCCGGCCCGGCGCGAGGGTTGCGGTCGTGGAAGGTCCCCGAGCAGGCGGCGGGGACGGGGCTCGGCTCCCCCCGGGCAGGGCGCACCCCGGGGTCGGGGCACCCCCCGGGCAGGGCGCACCCCGGGGTCGGGGCACCCCCCGGGCAGGCTCCCCCGGGCAGGGCGTCCCGCGGGCGGCTGCGCATCCCTGCGCGCTTCCTGCGGCAGCGGCCGCGCAGGGGAGCTCGGCGCCGGGCCCGGGCCGGGCCGGGGGCGGGGGGTCCGGGCAGGTGCCTGCCGCCCCGGCCGCGGTCCTGAGCGCCCCTTCTCCGCGGCAGGGCGCGGCAGAGCGGCGGGAAGGTGCGGCACAAGCGGCAGGCGCTGCAGGACATGGCGCGGCCGCTCAAGCAGTGGCTCTACAAGCACCGCGACAACCCCTACCCCACCAAGACCGAGAAGATCCTGCTGGCCCTCGGCTCCCAGATGACCCTGGTGCAGGTAAGGGACGCCCCTACCCCCGCCTCGGGCGGCTGCTCTGGGGCGTTTCATGGACGGGAGGGACAGGGACAGCATCAGCCAAAGCCCCGCTGTCAGCTGAGCAAGGGGCATCAGGGGAGGTATCAGTGCCGCCAGCAAGGCCGGGGGTCCTGTGCTCCTCCTTCCCTCCACCCTCCCCGGGGCTCCCCCTCCAGCAGGACTGTATCCCCCAAACGGGAATTCCCACGTCTGGGCTGTCCTGGCCGGGGAAGTGGTAAAGGCAATCGGCAAAAGGTGTATGCTTTCCCTCCTAGGAAAAGGTGCTCCCATCCTGTAATCTCATTCCTAAATACAGTGGAAATATTTTTGCTTAGTCTTTAAAAATCTTCAGGTAAAGAAAATGAGTACTGGCAGATTGCAGCACAGAACAGGAATTGTTGAGGAACTTGTAGGGAGCTACTCTTTTCCCTTCTGAAAATGGGCTAGAGTGGAAACAGTTGTATCGTTCTGATAATAGCCATCACCTGTTGCACAGCCGGTAGTTACCTTACGCGCTGTGTGCAGCGGCTCGGCGTGCAGGGACCTTGCTTCACAGTCTTGCAGGAATTATCATCATAATGTAGTTAGACCTGGGGAGGAATTGTTTTGCCCTCAGGTAAAAATCCTCTGAAATGACGGCAGTTGCGTTGCAGTAAGAGGTAGAAAGTCGGCTGCAAATGTTTATAAATCTTACTTCTTTGTTCTCTTTGCCATCTGGCACTCTATTGAAATATGTGGTTAAATGCTATCGGTTGCTCAGTGATGCTATCTCAGGTCTGGATGCTGCAAAGATTTATGCATTGTGAATAATCTAATTTCCTTACTGGGAGCTACTGCTAGGTGCATAAAATGAAACAGATGTGTTTGCAGGATCGGGTCCTTAGCACTCTGCCCGAGATATTATGTGTCACTTTGCAAAGAACATGAAGATATCAAAATAACATGAAGTATTAGAAAAAGAAGGTGGTAATTCAGCATTATTATTTCGAGTAGTCCTTTGAAAAAGCCAGTGCAGTGAACTTCAATCCTAGTAACAGCAAAATGTGAAACTTTTACACTTCAGTACCTCACTGTGAAACTATTGCACTAGAAAAAACACTATAGCTTTGACAAAAATAATATTAACGTCTCAGAAAATGCCAGTTATAACTGGAAGATATAGTTAAAACAACTTCTCTTGCTTTTAAAAAATATACATGAAAGGTTTGCTCAGACTTTTAAAAATACGATTACATAAACACTATCCAGTCAATGCCGCAATTCAATAGGAGTAGTTTATTGGACTATGGCTTTTAGAATATTCCTGTATTTTTACATGAGTTTTAAAACATACATCCAGAATACATGTTGGGAGACTTTCTCATCAATGACATCTTGAGGAGTTCCTCTCCTGTTCTTTTATAAATGCCTCGGAACGAACAGACAAGGGAAAAAAACTGGTGGGTTTTTGCAGTATTTCTCTTGTGGCAGCTTTGATAAATCCTGACGGGGATATGCTGTGTTAGCCTCTGTAAAAACATTAAGTGAGCCGTGACCACGACCCCATAGAGTTTTATGATCTATGTAAGGTGTAGAATAAAATTAAAAAGAATCATGGAGGGCTACGTTTATCTCTGTTAGACCCCCGTGACTCTAGTGGATTTACGCTGAAACTGCATTTGACCAGCCTTATTTCTATGAACTGTAATATTTGAAAGAGCTGTGCAAACCAGCACATCTATCTTCATTTACAGAAGCACACCATCAAAAAGAAACCCCAGATGTTTCTTCCATCATTGGGGTGCGATGCTCTTTTAATCCAGGAATACGATAGCATCTGTACGAGAGGTAAAGACATATGTCTGGCACCAGCGGTAATTCCTGAGCCTGGAAGAACAAAACAACACACGCCCCACATCTACTTTTCAGATGCCCAGAAAGAACAAGACTGTAATCCAGATCAAAATTCTTGTTCTCTGAGAGTGAGAGAGAAAGCGCCAGGCTGTGATCTCAGCCACGCTGGGTACATCTGAAATAGCTTCCCCGAAGGCTGTGCTCTTTCAGCTGAGTGGCGTAACCAAGAGCGGGCTCGGGACTGGGCTTCCGTACCTGTTGGAAAGCTTCGCTTCTCTCCCAGGAGGGGCACTTTGCAAAAGGATCAGCCAGGGTCTCTTGCGATTCCTTTTCTAACCTAGTAACGCCAGACATCGTTGGAGAACCAGGAATCAGTGTGTGATGTTTTCTCCGGGTGACACACCTTCACGTTCGCTGGCCAGTCTCATATTTCCTACTCTTCTTCCATTTCTTGGTGCTGTCCCGCGGTGTTTGCTCTTGGCGGGACCGTATGCTTGCCCCCACAGCTTTCCCGTCCTGGGGAGGCTGTTGTCTGCTGACAGATATTACCACATCCCAGCATCCCTCGTGTGCTGACACCTTGTCATTGGAAGCCCTAGGGAAGACAAAAGATACTGTTGAAAATCCCTTTGAGTTTCTGCCAAAATGCTGTTTAGGGAATGAATGATAGGGGTTTTTTGTTTTTCACCTGACTGCCGACCTTGGAAAAGCTCTTCAGCAGCTGCCTGGAAGATGATGTTGGTCACAGTAATATTGATAATATGGCTGTAACTCTTCTCCACGTGATTTTCTTTCATCTAATGAGCCTTATTCCAGTATGTACCATCGATCCAAAGGAGCTTGTGCAGGCTGTGGCATAGATATAACCGATCCTTCAGTGAGACAAGGAGGTGAACATCCAGCCCTGTTTTCTACTGTTATTATTAGGACAGTATCTGCATGTCAAATCTTCCACTATTTTATTTTCATGTTTTGCTATCACCCAGTTGGCTGATTTTAAATTAGTTTATTCTACCTCACTAATACTTTGGCTTAATGCCCTGTTCCTGGGTACAGTGAGACAGCAAGGGGGCTGTTCCAGCTGCGGGTCCAACAGTGCTGCAGAAGGAAAGTCAGACTCTTTCAAGGAGGTAGGATTTCGCAGGAATCATAAATCATCTTGTTTCTTAATAAGTAGTAGCAAAACCTGGGGCAAATTCTGGGCTGACTTATTCCTGAGCAGGCCAACAAGGTCTTCGAGAGTCCTCAAGGCAAATGTTATTGCAGCTTTCAGTCCAACAGTCCAAAGTTTTTTACTTCGCCAATTGCCAAAGCAGAAAGCCAAAAAAGCAATATAGTTTGAAAAGGCATTTTATGTTTTACTCCAATTAGATTCCAATTCAGAATCCAATAATTTGTCCTATTAATATGCTATTAATATGCTACATTTTCATTTGTATTATTACCACAGTGCTTGATTTATTTGATTTTAAATTTTTGTTTAGATGTTCTTATGAAACAAAAAAGAAAAATGGCTGTATATTCCTTCCAGAAAGAAATATGAATGGCCGTATTGTTGAAGAGAAGTTCTTTGCAATACTAGGATTAAATATATTGGTCATGTGCTGCTATGGATTTAATAGTATTCAGATTCAGAAAGGCATATCTGGATTACTGGAGAAGGAGAATCGCTTGATTTCTGTTCCCTTTCTGAAACTTTGGCCGCTCTTAAGCAGTGAAGCAGAACAAATTACAATAAAATTGAAGTCCCTTCAGAAGCAAAGCCAGAGGGTCAGTATTTCATGATGCTGATAGAAGTACCTGATGCTCTCTGAGAATGACTAAGCTGCTGTAAAATATGAATGCTGGAAAGCACATCTATTATCGTTCTCCTCGGGTTTTGTCTTTTTACTTCTTGCAGAACTGCATGACTGTTACTTTTCAAGAATAGTGAATTTCATCATGTGTTTTTTCAAGATACTTAGTTCTTTGGGAGGTTTCTGAGACAAAGATTTTCCCACTGGCTTGTATGTAAATCATTGTTTTGGGTTTTTTATTGTTTTTGGAGGTCACAGTAGTGTAACTTGGGGCTATCGTAAAGGATGGATGGCTTTTGGCAGCTTAGATTGTTTCTTTTTGCAATAGCTTAAGTAAGTGTGGTTCAAACAGGCACTTGCAGTGAGGGGGACCTACAGCAGTAGGCATGCAACTTTATAATAAAGACCGCTTGGATACACAAGGTAACATTTGAGGGTGGTTGAAATTAGTGACAACACGGTCCTTGGCTTTAAAGGAGGCAGGAACAGCCTGCAATAACCCAGCCCGTGGCTGGAGTTCAGGCTGGGCGTGCTGTCTGGTAGGGCCTGTGGCCATGCAGCCTCTGCCAGTCCACACACCTGGGGGTTGTCCGGGACTGAAGAGTGGGAGAGGTGCTGAATCTCTTTATGTCTTAGAGATCAAGATTTTCCAGCAACATATACCAGTGCCTGAGCGCAGGAAAGTACCCCGAGATACCACACTGTCGATCTAACCTAAAAATCTCTTAAGTGAATTTGCCTTCAGCTTTAACGGGCCTTGTTGTAATTGCATTTGGGAGAAGAGTTTCTGGGGTGAGAGCTTGCTGTTTTGTTCTTTAGCAGAAAGCTCCTCTTGTAAATGCTGACTTAAGGTTCTTTCATAATGATCAAATACTACTATTTCCTCCCTTCATAGCAGAAGACTTAAAATATGACTCATCTTTTCATATTGATATGCAGAAAGCGAAGCTTTGGCATGGAAAGAATGAGCCCAAAATAAACCAAGAGTACCATGCAAAAATCATTCCTGCTAAATTTAATTGCTTTTATGTATGAGTCACGCTAGTACTAGCCTATCTTTCTTTTCTATACATGGCACTTTGCTGATGAAATATTTCAATATGTAATGAAATGGAGCATAATGAACCTCTTTCTAGTGAGATGTTGGAAAGCTGTCAGTTTTGTAAGATGCTGCAGTAACTGCTGTAATGTTCAGTGGGACCCTGGATTGATCCGCCTCTATCGTTACATACTTGATGTCAGAGTTACACTAAATCATGCAGCAGGCAGGTGACTGCTGCTTCAGCTGAGCAGGCTGGAGTGAGTTTGTTAATGGCGTTAGAAAGTGGATGGATTCCAGCCCACCCTTTCTGGTTTACTGTAATGAATGATTGCTGTGTCAATATGATGAATATAAACAAGTAGCCTTGGAAGAGAATGAAAATTACTTACTCTTCTCTGCCAGCTGCAGTTTTGGTCTTCTAACCTGTCATAGCAAACTACATGGTTTGTAAAGTTATGTGTTTGGCATCTGAGCGCTGATCCGGGGCTCACTGTATTTTCGGTGGAACCCTGCTTCATGTAAATGTGATTTTAAGTAAAATCGAAGTGACAGGCTTAAGGCACCACTGCTAAGCTCTGGGTGGGACTCTGAACCGAAGTTCTTTTTTTCCTTCAAGCAGATAGTGTTTCTTTTTCTCGCAATCACCCTGGAAGAGACTATCAATCCAGAATAATTAGCCAAATACTTCTGTGCAATTTATACAACCTTAGCCACAATAGACGGATGACAAAATTAGGGCCAAAATCCAACACTGAGGTCTACAGTTTGGCTCTCTAGTAGGTGGGGTAGCATGTATTGATAAAACATGCGTTAACTTGCTTTGCAGGTTAACATGAATTAAACAGTATGATTGTTCCTGGGTCAGAATATGACTGCAGCAGTCTCGGCTTCCTCTGTGTGCACTTTCACAACACAAAGATGTGAGTGGGGCTATCGACTCTCCCGACATTCTTTATATTCTCCTTTGCAAGTAATGCTACTCTGCCTCCTCCTTGCAGAGGTCATGTCAAAATACACTTATTCCTGCAAGGAGTAAATAGCATTTTTAAGACCTGATTTATCACTAAACAAATATTGTTAGAGTGTAGGTAGCTTGCCTCTGCTCTTGCTCGTAGTAAGGTTATGGTAAGGTCACTCTGTCAGTATCAGTATTTCCTATTTTATGTATTTTCAAGTTACAGTAGAATCAAGGCCAGCGTTTTCTCAGGTATGCTTTCGTGCAAAGTCACTGCAAGTACACGCATCCCATTTGGTGGTTTGTTTAGCATTGCTGGCACAGAAGACTATACCGTGCCCTTTTGCTCCTTTGGTACCTAAAGCACTGTGAAATCCTTGTGTCTGAGCCTGACTTTGTGGTGACCCTCTATGCAAGAGGGATACTAACATCTATCCGTTTTGCAGTGTCAAACTAGAAAATGCTCTGCAGCTAAGAAGAACGAAGACAAGCCTGTCTCTTGTTTAGTAGTCCCTGTGTGAGGAATCTGCATCTTCGCTGCTTTTTAGGGTTTCTATAACAGAAAGAGTTCATAAAAGCTGCTACTCTGTAGAGCAAATAGTTGATTTCTGCAGTGACTCAACGTAGGTTATATTCTGTGTAAGACTTTCCTGATACCCAGTAGATGTCAGAGTACTGATAAGGCATGAGGGAGAATTTGGGCTTTTACGTAACCAAATTCAGAATGTTTTTTTCTGTTCAACAGCCTTATTGTAGCCTACATAAATGTCAAAGGCAAATTACCTAACATTAGCTCTTAGTTTTCATTTAGGATGTTAGTAACATAGCGAAGATTCGTATGGAAAGTTCAGGGTATTATCTTTAAAAACAAAGAAAGATGGATATAAAATTAATATTTTGGGACACCTTAATTAAAACCTTGTTAAGAATGAGGGTTTACTAACACTTGGGAAGGGTGGAAAGCCTGAACCTGCCTTCTTGTCTGAGGTTCCTGCTCTGCTCAGTGATAGTTTCATGGACTCCTGTTCATGTTTCCCTTGTTTGCCATTTTTTAGGTTATACATAAACATTATCACATCTATACGCATTAGATTTGTTTATTTGCATCATTTTCAAGGGAAACTAATAGATTCATTTGTATGCAGGTATCAAACTGGTTTGCCAATGCAAGACGTCGCCTGAAGAATACTGTCAGGCAACCAGATCTTAGCTGGGCTCTACGAATAAAACTGTACAACAAATATGTTCAAGGAAATGCTGAGCGACTCAGCGTGAGCAGTGATGACTCATGCTCTGAAGGTTTGTTGGAGCTCTTTTTATCAATTTTAAACCGATTAAAATATAAAGTATCAGATACCCTAAGTTAGCTCTGAGTTCTCACAAAACGCCCTCAGTGGATCCGCCTTTATTTTCTGTGAATTAGGTGCCAGTTTTGGCTCCCAGCTACTATGCAGTCTTGCAAAGCAGGATTGGGTAGGTTAATCGGGGTGACAGTCTGGTTGCACGTTATTTGCCTGTTTCATATAACATTGTCACTAGAAAGATAATTGTTACTTCATTAGATTCTACATTGCTTTAATCTGCATTAAATGAAAAAATTGATTGCGTTTGTTGGTTTAAGGAAATGACATATCTCTTGACTGGTACTTTCCTTGATGGAAGGGCTATAGCAATATCACATCATTAGCAAGAGGATCTGATTAACAAGACAATGTGATTAATTTCAGTGGAGTTTATTATATGGTAAACTGAATATTACTGTTATTTATTTAATGTATTTTGCCAGCAAGCATTTTCCTTAAAAGGTGCACTGAAATTCTTACCCAAATTAACAAATGTAAGATTTTTTTAAATAGCACCTTCTATTTTTTAATAGAACATTTGTATTAATTATGTCTGTGGGCACTTTTTTTAGTCAGTTGTGACAAGGAGATACATTGACAGGAACAAATGCTGCAGAACATTGTCAGAAATGTGTATGTGAATTTTTAGAAGAATATGTTTCAATTTGTACTCAGTTTCAATTCTCTGTTCTGATTTCAGTTTGTACTCACATTTCTTTGGTTTGTACTTCCCTTTAAAAGATTGGTTGCAGGACAATTAAAAGAGTACAGTTTAAGCAAATAGCTTAAATACGTCATAGTCCTCAGGAGAAGCAAATTTCAAGTTACGATAGTAAGAATTCAGCTTATTCACCCAGGTTTTGAAATGTTTATCATTGATTTAGGGCACTTCTCAGTTTTTTTCTACCTGCCTGGTGTTGCTCATGAACAAATTAGACCCAGACACTGTTTTCTACAGTTCATTAATTTGTAATAGCTGGAGCATCTGAGAACCCTGGAAACTACTGTGAGCAATGTGTGAACAGAAGAAAATAATTGTCTAATGCTGAAGTCTAAAATTATTTGTCTAGGTTTAGTTATATTTATAGCAATTTAAAACATGTAGAGAAAGCGTCTTGTTAAATACTAGGTATTCAGTGCAATACTATATCTTTCTTCCTTTGTTTTCAGATGGAGAAAATCCTCCAAGAAACCATATGAATGAAGGGGGATATAACAAACCAGTTCATCACACTGTGATTAAAACTGAAAGTTCAGTAATAAAAACAGGAGTGAGACCAGAAACAAGTGCCAATGAGGATTACGTGTCACCCCCCAAATACAAAAGCAGCTTATTGAATCGTTACCTAAATGACTCACTGAGACATGTCATGGCTACTAATGCAGCTATGATGGAAAAAACAAGGCAAAGGAATCACTCTGGTTCATTTAGTTCCAATGAATTTGAGGAGGAATTGGTGTCTCCGTCATCATCAGAGACAGAAGGCAACTTTGTCTACCGGACAGGTAAGGGATTCTTTCTGCATCATTTCTAATACAGCTGGCTCTGGTGGATGGTGTCACCTGGAGTGGGTGTCACCTGATTGTGCCCTTTTATGAGAGTAGATCACTCCTGTCCATCCTCTCATTTGCTGGAGAAGTTCTGTCAGCAGTATTGAAGTTAAATGTTGTTGTTGACCGCTAATGAAGCTGGTTTGCTTTTTGAATGGAGCTATGCAGCCGATTTTTGAAATGACACTTACAGGCCGTTTTTGTCAGCACTAAGACAAGCCTAAAGAAGAAAAAAACTCTTGAGCATTCTGTTACAATAAGGAAGGACTAGAGGAGGACTAAAGTACTCCATGGCTCCGGCTGGGAGGAAGAGGAGGGCTTTGAAATTTCGAGGTGGCTGTTTGTTGCGCTTACATGAGCCCTGTGCCCCCCAACGGAGGGCACATGAACACCTTCCCCTGTTGTACAACGTCTTTTCTGTCCCCGGAGTGCCTTCTCCGGTGCGTGGCCCTTTGGTGCTCATGCATCTCTTAGGAATGCATGGATTAGTTTAAGCCAATTTCTGCATCACTCTCCAGACACAGTGCACTGAGCTAAGGGGCCACAGACTTGACCATTAAATATCTTGTCTTACTGGGTTTTTTTTTTGAAGGGTTACACATAATTTATTATTTTAATCTTATCAATAAAAATGTAAAAGAATGATTTATATCATCCGTTGTGTTACAAGTCAGAGGAAGGCACATGGGACTGCCTGGTTCATGCCAGTAAATTGCTGTAAATCAGGGCAAGATCAGGACCTGCTCAGGTCCCTGTGGGGCAGGGAGTGCTGGAAGGCTCCTCTTGTGAAGCTTGTTCTGTATTTCTTTGGGGACATAAGGCAAAGGCTGTCGCCTTATCTTAGAAAAAAATGAAGTTTTGCATCCCACGCTCTGGAGGTCTCCACCAGCGTCTCAGGGTTTCCACCCATTGCAGCAGCCCTTCGTGTTGTCCCAGGGCCTTTCTCAGGGGGTTATTCTGCTAGGGACCACCCTGCAGGCAGCATCACTTTTGGGGTGGATGAATATTGATGAAAAGTACTAGAGGGCTTTCCACTAAAGTTAATACAGATTTAGATGTTGTACTCGATTCCCCTCGGCTTCCCTGCCAGGTTCAGGTGCCCCTCGCCTTTGCAGCCTCTCAAGTTTGCAGCCTTTGCCCTCTCTTTCCTGGCACATTCAATGTGATTTTTTTGTACCTGTGGAGGGACCACAAGGATTTCAGGAGGCTGAATGCTCTGGTGGGGGTAGGAGGACGTTGGTGCCTGCAGGTCATCCAGGGATGACCAAGGGGGGTGCAGGGGCCCCATAGAGACGTGGGATCTCATGGGGAGCAAGAATAGTGCATGCACGACGAAGAAGTTTCAAAATTAACTCTCACTGTTCGTTTAGCTTTTTTTTTCAACATACCAAATGGATTTGGTCCGCATTACGGGCATAATGTCTGCCAAGTTTTATTTTTAAGTGAAAAGTTACTCAAGAACAGATGCAGCAGCTCAGATATCTAAACTTCTGTTTTTCTGTACTTTTATACCATAACTTAAAAATGGACACAATGACTTTTTAAAAAATTTTAATAAATTTGCTACTGGATTAAGTTCTTCTTGCCAAGTTTCAAGCTGCACTGAAAAATATGGTCTTTAATGAGAAGGCTGAGACAGGCACACTGTAACTGTGCGAGTTCACAAGCTGGGCTGGAATGACTAAAAACCAGTATATTTGTCCTTAAAGTTCGTAACTGACATTCCTGGAACTCCTCTTGAGATCATCTTTAAGTCAGTTCTTAAATATCTTTGTTAACGTTTTGAGGTGTTATGGCCTTTGATGAGAAAACACCAGCAGCTCTCAGGATATAGTTTTACTCTTTTTACACTTCCAAAGCAGATAAACAGTAGCCTGCTGATAGAAAGAAAAAGATCATGTACACACACTATATTATTTGGTATATCCTTCCTATATACATGTGCACATTCAGGAAATAATAGGAACAAATAAGCTTTTTTCAGCTACAAGATTACAGTCCCATTAACGGTTTTCTGATGATGTTACAACATGCAGGAATTGAGCCCTTCATGAACAAAGCAGATATTTTCAAGTTATCATCCATTCATGAAATCTATTTACAAATAGATGAAATTATCCAAATGATTGTTAGATAGGAAGAGATAAGTAAGGACCTTTTCCTTTTTTAATGTCTTTTCTCTGTCATTTGAATACCTGGGATGGCAGTTCTCAGTGCAGTCGTGTAGCAGACCTGTATCTGTGTGCTCAAAAATACCTGCCATCCATTTTGGTTAAGCAAAATATGGGTATGTCTGACTGTACCACTCATGCCTTCCTGGAAGCAGCAAGTGTGTTTTTAAGTAAGATATCACCGCTTATAAGGAGCTTCCTGCTGCTATTTTTTGTTAAGTGAAACAGCTTGTTTTTAACACAAAGGAGTTGAAGCAGAATTGTAAAGTCCCTACTAGTCAAAAAGCGCAGAGTGAGAACTGATTGACATTTTATTTTTGAGAAACGTTTGGCAAGGTTGCTGTGCTCCTAAGAGCAGGCAGTCATTGGTGTTGAAGCAAATTCTTTATTGTGCTTCCCTGGAAAAGCAACTTTTTGTAGCAGATGGTGAGTAGAAAGCTTACTCACTTCATCTGGTTTATGTTATGGGCCGGACCCTGATTTCAGGTATATCAGTGTGTCCGGAGCAACTTGGCTGGCCCAGTGCCCAGGGTCAGCATGGCCACGTGCGTCTCAACAGCCTGCGCCAAATTAACAGGGTACAAGTGCAGCGTCCAATGACAAAAATAAGAAATTGCAGTTTAAAGTTTATAAGGAAAACGGGTTGTACAGTTTCCCATTTCAGTCATTAACATGCTTATAAACACGGGACCATATGCTACTCTAGCTTCATGCAACTGGGAAATGCCGTGTAAAGATCAAGGACAGGCTATGTAGCCGACTGTCAGGAGAGCGGCCTGGCTTTATACCTCTGCAGGATTATTGCGAGCTCCTGGGAATCGGCTTTAGCACTGGGGCGGGAGCAGCAAACCCCGCACCGGGTCCCTCGCAGGTCCGGTGCCCCCGCTGCCGCTTCCCCCGGCCGCTCCGTCCCGCTCCGGTTGTGCGGCCGGGTGAGCCGGGAAGCCGGCGCGGCGGCAGTGCAGGGAGGACGGAGCAGCCGGGAAAGAGTGCGACCGTACTCGGATATGTCACATATGTAAGCATTTCTGTTGTAAGCTGATACGCTTATGTATATAACGTGACATACGCGAATGTGTACACTTAAGGCAGAAAATTTCAGTTCGGATTAATCCTAGTGCAGGTATAATATATAAATATATATAATTGGTCAAATATGTGTCTTAAACTGACCACTGAAAGGCTTGGTTCAGTGTTTTTGTTTAGTTAAAAATCCATGTTGGAGAACAAGTTTTCATTAACTCCTTGGCATGCTGTCATTCACAGCAGGTTCTCTGTGTGACAGGAATAACTAAAACCAGACTTGCCTATCTGTATTTGTTGTGCAAACACACACGGAACAGCAGTCCGGCTGCAACAAGCGCTCCAGAAATCTATAAGGAAAAGATCTAATAAAGTTTATAGTGAGGCTGGACGTAAATGTAAAGTGGCAACGTCAGCCTCTGGTTTACGGATCACTAAAATGCTGACTTTTTCTGTAATCACGCTGCACTGCTGAGCGAGTACCCTATCGTCAGTCACCTGCGGGAACAAAATGTTCTGCATCGTTATCGCACAAGGAAATGAAAAATCCCAGCTTTCTGGGATATCGCTGTCTGGTGAGCTGCTGTTGGTGAACGAAGCAAAAATTAAAATGAGAGAGAGAGAGATGAAATGGCAGGACAGGGAGTTTTCTAACTTTTTTCTGTAGGCAGATTTTCATTGATTTCACTTTATGTGTTACTTAGCACAGTAGAAAAGCCATAACAAATAAAAATAGTGAGGAAACTAAAGACTTGCAGGTCTGGAAAGGAGGGTGGCTTTAAAAAAAACTCTTGAATGACTGGTTGATTTCTGAAGATGTTTGATCTCCATTTTTAGACATCTGTACTCAGGAGTGTGCTCTGTTTCTGATGTTTTCATTACTACTGCCTTTTTTTTCCTCACAGCTTCCTTTCTTACTTTCACTTGGATCCTGCAAAGTTTGTGATTTATAAAGCATGATCCTGGGTCATTTATTGCAGCAGACTGAGCACCTCTGATGAGACCCTCAGCACGCTGCAGGATCAGGCCCGCATTCATACAGAGCACTTAAATGTAAGGGTATAGCCATGCACATAAGTACTACAGAGAGACACACGCAAGCTGCAGAACAGTGCTGTGATTTTGTGTGGTCCTTGCCAACTTTTCCTCGCAATTTAACATTTTTAGAAATTAACATGTAATTTAAAAATAAGCTATAAAATTTAAAAGCATAATATGAACACAATGGAACCTGTTTTCAGAAACAACTCGAGGGACCCGCAAAAACTGCTAGTACCAGTGACTTTTGCAAGTTTGATCTAAACGGTGCTGGAGACCTTGGGGATACTTTAAAATAAATGGTAACCTGGGAGAGCTGAAGGAGGTCCTTGTTGCAGATCCTAATGTCATCCAGAAGTGAAATGGAAAAGGGGAATGTCAAGTACAGTATTAAACGCACACAGCAGCATAACTGCAATTTGAAGGTTACACAGTTAAGATCATATTTCTGCAGGAATTTTATTATTACATGACCTGATTCGTCAACACTGAAATAGCATGGAATTGAGGATTGAGGAGAGGATTGCGTTTAATTTGCTGTTCTGTTGTTTTTTCTAAAGAAAGATTAAAAGGAAACGGCTTTACTACAGGGACAGTGTCAGGTTTAATATACCAGATGCGATAGCCCAAACTTGAGAATTTTAAAGATCCTCCTCACTCCCTGCTAGTTAAGGTGGTTGTTCACTTTTTGCTTTTCTTTCAGTTTGAACAGCAAAAATCAAATAAGCTGTTTTTTAACTCCCTTTAGTTTCTCAGTTTCTCAGTGAGCTGCAAGGGGAATGGGTCAGGGTTATTTCCACATGACCCTGGAAAACAGTGCTTCATCGAAACGGAATCTTTTCTGTGGAAAGGTAGCAGTTTCAACCTCTCTTAGGTGGGGGAACGGAGGAAGAGAGCGCTGGGTGGGCTGGGAGCATCGATGGCTCCGGGGACAGAGCACCCTCCCAAAAGCCTGGGCACCCAGGGGTGCCAGCGGGCAGGGGAGAGCTTTGCCTGGAGCCAGCCCCGCCGGGAGGGGAAGCGGGGCTCCTGGCAGTGTTAGCTTTTCTGAGCCATTTCTCTCCACTCCCTGCTTTTAGTGGTCGGTTTTGTGGGAAAGGAGAGTCCTTGTTTTCTCACAGGTGCTGGCCGCAAACTTTGTGCATCCCTGTTGTATCTGGTTTTTTTCAGATGCAAATGGCTATGAATGTTTTGGGCTTTTTTTTATTTTACTGAAGATTCTGGAGATGGGGCTATGTGCGGGTCAGATGTGCTTCCAACAGCAGCATGTTTGTGGATATAATTTGGGTATAATTGCTGTGGAGACACCACGGAGCAGAAGAGGTGCATGTGCGCCTCTGCTGGTTTTGCTTCTGTTAATGTCATGGCAAATGTTCCGCGTACTTCAGTAAAAACTAGCTCGAGCCAGTTGTTTGGCTGCAGAGGATTTTCTTCAAGTCAGCTTGCTTCAGGGCAGCACGTCTCAGGACTCCTGACAGCTTTATCATCGCAGAGAATGAGATGTTCTTGCATGAATGATTTGAAATGGAAAAAATGACAACATCTGACCAAAAAATCAGAGAGACCAAAAAAATCAGGGGATCAGCCATGTTTCCATGGCCACAGGTTGCTGCTGCCCGTGCCGGTTCAGCAGCCCGCCTCTGTTTCTCTGAGACCATTAAAATTTCCCAAATGCAAATATTCGCAGCAGCGGCCAAAAAAGCAGCAGACCCCTGCGCTTGCCCAAGACCTCTCTCAGACACAGCAGGAAAAATATATGGTGCTGTCACCGATTGCTAACAACTATATATTTTAATACTCCTCTTTAGAGTTAGCCAATGCTACAGGCCTCAGCCAGGGCTGTTCCCTGGCAATCCTCAGGCCTCATTCGTTTAGCGAAGGTGTGTGTTCAAAGAGAAAGAAATATTTATCCCCATTTTCCCATTGTTCAAAATGTCTTCAGAATTATGCTTGGTCTTAAAACCTGGGGGCAGCCCAAATGTGAATGTTTCAGGAAATTATGTGCATGGAAAAGCACATGATCATAAATCAGACTGTTTTCCAGTTTTAGCTGTAGACTGCATGGCTAGTAATGAATATAATAGGGAAATTAGTAAGAAAATTAGCAGTTAATTTAAAGAGTATTTAAAGAGTGTGTGAAACTACAGCTTGGGAAAACAGATTTAGTGAAATGGATGTGATTCCTTCTCCCCTTCCTCTGCCTGAGCAGGATTTTTCCCGCTAGCCAAATTTCTGTGCAGATCTCTTACAGCAGAAACATCAGGCTTCCATGCTGCCTTGCAGCGTGGTGGCTTTTGCACCGATTCAAGGGACCCTCTGCCTTGCAAACGCCGGCTGGCTGCAGCCACTGGGAATGATTGCATGTGTTGCAAAAGGAAGCACTACTCAAACGAGGAGCGCGAAGGGAGGTTTGGGGGGAGGTAACGAGATGAGATAATGGGGAAATGGCCCAGCTCGAGTGGAGCAGCAGAAAGCCCTGGGCACTGCAGCCCTGGTGCAGCAGGCAGGGACAGAGCAGTGCAGTGTCGGGCAGGAGCGCAGGTTTGCATCGTCCCCGTAGCCTGGCCACCCTACGCCGTGTTGATGTGCATGCAGAGGGACCCTGCCACTGCGGCTTCCCCCGATCCGCTTCTGGGGGCATGAAGGAGGGTATGTCTGCTCTCTCCCCTACCCGGGAAACCTGGCAGAAAAATGCGATTATCAGCTGCTTGTGCCAAAGAGGTGATGTAGGCCAACGAACATGAAAAATATGGCATGATTTTAAGCATGAAAGAGAGAAAAAGAGGAACAAAACACAAGAGTGTTTGCAAAGACAGAAATGCAGAGACGTGTGCTGTCACCCCATCAGGAGCGGCTTTGAAATCACACACTTAACTTTATAGATCACTAATTGCAAAGTGCTTTTGAATGCAAAGCCGTGGCTGGAGGCAGATCACCCCAGTGCTGGGTTGCGAGCAGCACTTGCATAGGCTCCAGTGCCGAAATGTGCCCATTCTGCTCCTCGGGGCTCACGTGAGTCTCCAGCTGGCTCTGCCCCTGCACCGAGACATCTGCCCGTGGCACCTGCGTGGAGAAGAAAGAAAAATTACAGGGACAAAAACCTTCCTATTTGCCCAGTGAGTTACTCTTACATATGAAATCTGTCATCTCCTTCACGAGTAACCGCTGTCTTCGGTGACACTTATTAACACACTAATCTATGTGCCATGCAGCAAAGTGGGACCAGGAGGGGACGGGGTGCAGGGAAGTCAGGCGCAGGTGGGATGGGGTAGTAGCAGAAGGGGGACGAGGGCTGGACTTTTCACATTCTGCAGCAGTAAATCTAAAGGAATGGCGAGCCCATAAAAGTTTCGCTTCTTTCTGGAAAAACGTCTGAATTGAAACTTCATACCTGGCGTGGGGTTCCTGCGTGTCCCAGCCTCCTTCCACTGCTGGGGAGAAATAATGCGACTTTGGGGTTTGCTTGCAGCGCAGACTGTCCCCTGCACGGTGTTACAGTGCTGCTGTTCATGTTGCTGTAGTTAAGGCTGTATCTGTGTTTCCATTAGAACCCTTTTAATCCACAAATTTATGACCCAGCTGTAAAAATTCAATCCAGACTGAAACTTGGCGTGGGCAGTGTTCGTTCTCCCATCTGTGGAAGGGATTTAAGCAGGTACATCCCCGTAATAACCATCCGAGTTAGGCTTGTAAATTTGGAGCATGATGACTGCTGAATAAAACTGTGAGCTTCTCAGTAGTCCTGGAGTTTGAAATATTTTATGCCCATGGTGAGACTAGTGGAAAGCAGCTTGTTTGTATTCAGTTATATAGCTGTAAATAAAGAAAATGTTTTGGGTTTTTCTGTGTTTGCTTACATGCACAAGCACATGCGTTTTCCTTACCATGGCAATGTTTTGATGTGGGTGGCAAATGCTTGAAACTCTGAAGGGTCTTGCTCCAAAGCAGGGTTTGATCACTCCCAGGTAGCATAAGAAATTGTATTCACGCCAGTGTGAACACTAAAATTTATCTATTGATCGTAATAGAAAAAAATTATGGAAATAAAAAGACCACATTGTTTTCTTTTGAGTGGGATTTTTGATTGGATTCTTCTTAACATATCTTCAAAACTGATTCAGTATTGAACTGCAAAATTAGTTTTATTCACTGTAAATTCCTCCCATTTTAATTTTCTTTTCTAAAAAGCTACACACTGAACGTGCCTGACCAGATAGACTAGTAATCTTATCTGATCCAGCAAATCCTATTTCCCTTTGCAGGTTTGTGGTTTTTGAAAGTCATTCTGTAACTTAAAAAAACTCCTTTATGTGTTTAACTGAAATTTTTTAGGTCATTTGTCCATAATGTGAATACCAGAAACATAATGATGAAAGCAGTTTAGCGAGACCAGACTTCTGATCTTCCATGTGCATTCACAAAGAAGCTTTCGGGAGGGTTTTGGCACAATTTGAGAAGTGGATTGAAGGGATCTCTACGTGGACTAATGTTAGGCTGCGGATGAGTTTATACCTGGCCACTCGGAAAACTCCTTGACTGTATTTGGAAAATGTGGGGAACCTGTGGGTATTGTTTGTGTATGAGATTTTTGCCATCTTGATGGCTCATAAAAACACCTGTTCTGGAAAAGCGTCCCTCATCTTCATCTGTAAAGTTCAATTTCTAATTATCCAAAACCAGAAAAGCAGAGTTGGATTCAGTTTTATTTAATCCACTCCAAACTTAAAAATTTGGGTATGAGATACAAGGGGTAGATGTGGAATTTATCAGTGATTACTAAAGACCATTTGAGGTCTTTTATGCTTTATGGCATTAAATTGGCATCAGACAGCCACTTTAGATCTGTTAAAGGAGAAATATGTCCTAACAGTCAAAGCATGCAGGAGGCTTGTATAATATAAGTGAGTTTTATGTGAGCTACAAAAAAAAGGAGCAGGAGTTTAAAGCAGGAAAGTAAGTTGGAGAAGTAAACCGCATTGTAGAAAATTTGGAAAAAGTAAAAACAATTCAAACAGAAAGAGATCAGATAAACAGCTAGAGCTGGAACAACTGAAAAGGAACACACAAAAATAGGTAAAGTGAAATTCCAACGAGTCATGAAATGTGTTTTCCTTAATTTTTCACAGTGGCCTTGAAACCTGATGTTGGAGACTCTATCTCTGTTCTTTCACTGATGGCCAGAAGTTGAGGTTATGATGACCAGATCGTTTGGTATGGCACTGACATTTCAAGTTAACAGGGATTGCCAAGACTCTCAGTTATGACACTAAAATACACCACTATTTCTAGGGCCAATTTTCAGTCCCTCCCTCATGCCTCCACATTGATTTAGGCAACAGATGCATGAAAAGCAAAGCAACATTCCACATAATCCCTTAGCTGAAGCTGGGGGAAGGCTGGCTAGTGGGCTGTAGCCAAAATTCCTTAAATGTTACAATGTTTTACATTTCTAAATGTAAAAACTTTCTTTCCAATGTGAGGTACCAGCCAAATGTCTTAGTTACGGTATCTCAGAGTAAAAACTGGCATATGGCCTTGTGGTCATTTGTGGGTATTGACAGATTTACACCATCGAAGATCAAGTTAAATGTTGTCGGTTTCTCCATCTCCCCTTTACTTTGTTGGGCTTTTTTTCTCTCAGTTACTATTTGTCAACTTAAATCCAGTTTGCTGGAAAAATGAAGGCTCTGCACGACCTGGCTCTTCAGGAGCGCATTGCCTCAAATTCTTTCTGCTAGCCAAGGTATTTTGTAATGCATTGCAAAACAGCAGCAGGATTGCTCGCCTTGTGCTAGATTTACTTTGTGGACTAGACACTGTGGGCAGTTTTAATGAGATCTTGGTGTGCTGGGGAATTTGTCTCGGCTGTTGACTTCAGGGAGGCTTTCATCCCAGCTCTTCTAATTGCTCTTCCCACCCCAAGGAGCGGAGTCTGGCTTTGCCCCGTTGTGGGCTAAGCCATGGGGAGCCTGGACCGGCGGCTGCTCGGGGAGCAGATCCTGGAGCTGGTGTGCAAATTACACCATCTGCTCCCGAGTATTTATGACAGCTTTGCACAGGAGGGGTGGTGGATCGCCCATTACACAGACACACTAAAATTCTTTGTCCTACTTTTCTCCCTCTCATGTTGTTTAGCTGGTGTAGCTGCTGGTTACTGCATCGCTAATTCGTTTCCCCGGGATCGTCTTCAAATATGAGCTTCCACCAGAAGGCAACGGCTTTTGTTCCTTTATCAGGGAAAGCTCTGGGTGGCTGTAGCACTGTTTGTGCCGGCAGCGAAAGCAGTGTCAGCAAGAGCCCAGCGTAGCCTGTGAGACTCGTGGCAGCTGGGGGAGCATGGGTGCTGGGTGAAGCCTGAGGCCCTTCCCTGTCTGCAGCATCAGAATTGCAGTTGTGGGCTTCCTAATTATTGCATCTCAGTAGCACTGGATGTTTAGAGACACTTTTTGAAGGAGGGAGAACCCCCAAAAAAGCTGTCCTGCTCTGGTCAGCTCCAGAGACTGTAGTGTTTGTAAACCATACAATCTCTCATATACACACACACACACATATTTCCTCAGCACTTTATTACAATATCTGTGGAATTCAAGCCTGCTGCCTTGCTGTTTTGCTGTACTTACTCCTTCAGCTCACAGCTGTGCAGTAGTTCACCATGGCAGTGAACTTTGCAAAGCTGGAGGAAAAGTGGCTCCCGATTGTATTATCCACAAATGATGAGATATCTCCCTTTCAGATCCCATACATCACTGAAGTGCTTACTCCAGCTTGCCCAGCAAAGCCCAAAATCCTATTCATGGAGGTCAGCAGAGAAGATGAGGCTGACCTGCAGGTATTGATCCCAGTGATCCTTTGTTTTATGCAAAGGCCTTTTTTGCTAGCTAAACCAAAGTAAAGAAATGCTTGTTTAAACATTTTAAATGAATAAAAATGGCAGGCGTCTTTATAAGCCTGTTTTCCTTTTAGTACTGTCTCTCAGCATTTCTGCTGCTGTTTTCACTCCTCATCTAATGAGACTGAGTGATAACGTCTCCTGGCTACAACTGCACATAAGCATTAATTTGTGTTTGTTACATTTGTTGTGGATCTATATAGAGAAAAGGTCATAAATATTTCTCAGTCCTCTGTACCTCATTCAACTCACTCACAGATTCACATCCCTGATTCTCTGCCCTGTTACTTCAAACAGGGCTAATAATTACATCTGATGTCTGACTCAAAGTGCCTTCAGCTTCACCTGATAATCGATGGACAGGCACTCAGACGTTTTAAAACCAAGCCTTTGGAAGTGCTTGATGTTGGACAAAGCAAAAATCCAGTTCTGGTCTGTTTTTTGAGTGTTTTGGCCCCAAAGCACGCAACATGGTTTGACACACAATGTTCATGTGTTTGCAAAGCTTTCCAAACTTCATTTGGTGAACTCCAGCTGCTTTCAGTGGGATCTTTGCTCACAGATCAAAGACTGTGACCCTCAGAGAATGTAAGTGCTCATACTTGGGTACTGCTCTTCCTTCATTCCTTGCACGAAATAGGAAAAATAAAGGCTTTATTCAGCCCCACGGTACTGCTGCACTTGCTGAGGTTTGAGGAGCTTTGTCATCTCTCTGCGGCTGATGTGGCTGCTCAGAGACACCCCTTCCCTGCCCAGAGCAGCGGCAGCACCCTTGCCCGATGTGAGCCCACCAAAACCCTCTCCTGCTTTATGGCCACATCCTCTTTTTGTCCCATCCCAATAGGATGGGCAGCAGCTCCATGCTCCCCCCGGGACCAAAAATCCTTTAAAGGGGAGCGTGGGACATGGCTCTGCTGGGGCAACCTCAGCTTGAGCTGCTGGCCCCTGCTCACCCACGCCCATGGAGAGGCTGCGTCCCACCACGCAACACCTCCTGCATACGAAAAACCAGCCCGCAGCCCCGGCTGGGAACAGGAGGTCTCAGCAAAAAGCCAGGTCTGGGTGAGCTAGGTGAAGGGCAGCAGAAGAGGGTTGGAGCATGGTGTCTGAAGGGGGTTGTGGAGAGTGGTGGGTTTGCGCTGCCCCTTGGGGCACGAGGGACGTGCGTGCCGTGGGTTATCCAGTAACAGGGGCTCACCTTCGTCCTTGGCGAGCCCTGCTCCATCCGAGGATTTCGCTCCCTTGGCCCCTGCGTATCTTTACAGCTGGATTATGGGTTTAGGAAAGTCAGATGCCCCAAGATCACAGATATAGGGTAACTGTTTATAGAGGAGGAGGGAGAAAATCAACAAATTCCTGTGAAATATTGTATGTCATTTGTACGTGACACTCCGAGACCTTCAAATGCTTAAACTAAAGACCTAAATATAATTTAGTTAGTAAAAATATACCTTAGTTATAATAAAATGATAATAGTGGAACTTGGCAACAGAGCAGCTAATAAATACTACACTTTTGAAATGTGCCTGGGATCCAAGTACATACTCTTTTACTGTGTAGTTAAAGCATGTGGCAGGACATGCTAGACCAAGATTTTCTTTTTGTCTTTCCAGTGGAAAACTAAAGTTCTTTGTTTAAGTGAAGCCCGTTGGGAATTTTTCTTAAGTAAAACAAGGAGCTAAAGAATTCCATTACCCTTTGCCAACTTTTTTCCTCCTTCAAGCCAAATTATCGATTAATGGGGCATTAAATATCAAATACTGCCTAGTTATATTCATACCCTTTTTTATTTAGGCTCCTTCAATACTTTCTCATTGGTGCTTCAAATACAGCTAAATTAGAAGATGAGATACTTTATCAGGGAAATACTACCTATTCTAAACCTTTTGGGCCTTATAAAAATAAAGGTCAGTAATAGTAAAGTCATTAAATTTCCATACTTAACCCTATTTATAACTTTTTAAAAGAAAAAAATATCTATACTCCTTTAAGATCTTCTTCTTCCTGAGCTTCATTCTTTGCCTTCTTCATTAGCTGTCTCCATTTCGGTACCCTATCGTTTTGCCAGCAGAGCAGCCAAGTGAATGCTTGACCATATTTTTGTCTGGCTCTAGTGAAACCGTGATCTGACAATAGAATACTTTTCTCTGGGTTTTCCTTCTTCCCCTGGGGAACCATACTTCAAGGGCAACCTGCTTGTCCAGCATATGAACATGTGGAAAATCCACTGCTATGCACTAATGATTTTCAGATGGGCAATTGTTGCTGAAAATCATCCCAAGAGCAGCAGCTTCTCCACTGTAGCACCTAACTGCTTTGGGATCGCATTGCTTGTAGCTGATCTGGAATAAACCCTTTCATTTATGTATAAGGTGGTGACATGTGCTGCATCACATATGTAGTAACAAAATTTAGGGGAAAAGGAGGTAAAAGTTACCGTTGTGGTTCTTTTTTGGCCATTGCAACATGCATCAAAATCTGACACTTATTTTAGCTTGAAAACATAAATGTAGGAAAAAGTCGAGCTATGCCAAAGATCCACGACAGCAAGGCAGAAGCACCCTAAATATTGGCCACAAATTAATCGCTTTCAAAGTTTTGTTTTAAATATTTACAAGGAGACTTGTCACATGCTGGGAAAGAGAAGAACGAGTTTTAAATTTTAAATCATTTCTATTACTGTTCTTCTCAGAACTGCATTCTTTTTAAACAACTTTCACTTTTAATCTGTAATTAAAGCCAAAGTTTTCTTTTAATTTTAAATGCTTGTCCTTGGACTAAAATAACATGGAACATTTTTAAACATTGATCCAAGCTGCTGCAGATACATTTTATTTAAACCACAGAGCCTGCAGTTGGATTCCTCGCTTTGCCAGATCGGCTACGAACTGTAAGTGTGGCAGGAATGACTGTGGAGTCCTGGATGCTGCACTACCAGCAAGGAGGGTTGTTTTTCTGGAGTTGTTCCTCCCTTTGGGCCCTATTCGTGAATGACTTAATCTCTGTGTATGATCAAATGTCATCCAAGTTACTGTGCAGAGAAAAATCAAGGAATGCTTCTCTTCCCCACGTTCCTTACATGGAATTGCTGTGCCTGCCCGGCAAGCAGTTGGAGAGCAGTAAGGGTGGGAAGCGAGCAGCAGCAAAAACACACACAAAAAACCACCAGAAGCAATATAAAAAGAGTGAGACAAGGAAAACAGAGACAATTTTGAAAGACCGGGTGTGCAAGTTGGATTGGGCCGTGCATAGACAGCTCTAGCTCGCCCAGGCAGCACTAGCTGGAGGGGAGCCGGGCTTTCAACTGGGGGGTGTTACAGGGGCGATAATTCACCGTGAAAAAGAAAAGCGTTCCCCAGTATTTTCTCTGGAGTGTTGGCCATAAAGATGATTTCTAGTGCATGTTTCTATTAGCTTGTTTCGTCTTGGAAAGCAAGCATTTACTGTTTTGATGGGCAGATCTCAAGAAGTTCAGGGAATCAGTGCTGCTTAGTCTTTTATCCTCTTGACCTAATTGCTTGTGTAGTGTAATTCTGTCCTTTCACAGGATGTTAAACCACTTCACTTGGAAGCCAAGATGGAGATTTTCATTAGTTGTGGTATTAATTACATGATGCATGCCATACAAGGAACTTTTCTTGTGAGGTTTTGGTATTTTCTTAAGAGATCCAGAAGAATACAGGGGGTGAAGCGGTGCATAACTGTCTCTGCATGTATAGTCCTCTTCCTTTTAAGTTTCAACAAAGTTTTCACTCATGTTAGATGCCATTCTCAGTTAAGAGTGAAGAAAGGACTTACATTATCTGAGTTGTTTTTCTCATCACCAACACCCAGCGGCCACTGCAAGAAATTCTGTCTGTCTCTCTGTGCCCTGGTGTGGGGACAGATTGCTATAGCAGGACTCCCACACCAAACAGTAACTGGTAGCAAATGGGGAATAACTTTGCTCAGGCGCTGAACTCCTCCAGCTGTGAATGGAAGCTACACTTGTTTGTCCGGGGCAGTGACTGGAATAGTCATTTACCTCTTTTTGAGACACTTTCCATCCCTTTAGTACTGACAATGGACTTAAAAGGTGTACCTCACTTTTCAGGTAGGTTATGGCTGGAGTATCGTTTCAGTTCTAGGAGGCAAAAGATAGAAGAAAGGATGGAGAGCGAAGGGAAAAAGGAAAACTCACAGCCAGGAAATAAATACAGGTGGGAAAATAAAGAACAGAAACTTTTGGAAGATTGTAGAGAGAAGAGTGCTGGGCAAGGATGGGGAAAGGGGAATGCAGAATTGAGGACAAGAACAAAAAGGAAGAGGAAAGGAGAGAGCGATGGAGGGGAAGGAAGAGGAAAGAAAAGACATCAAAGGGATGAAGGTAAGATGATAAAATACTGGGGAAGCAGATATGATGGAAATACTGATAAGAATCTGGAGTGTAATGGGGAAGGGCTCTAGAATAAACTAGAGAAGGATAGGAGATATTAGCATTTTTCACAGTCCAAAATGAGAAGTGTGGACTGAGAATGACATTTTCCTTTTCTAAGTGTTTCACAAGTGAGGGTAGATAAGCATTCAAGATATTGCCACTCTTCTTAGAAGGCACCTTTGAATCTAATTGCTATGTCTTGGCTTTTTTTTCCATGTTACACAGGCTCAGAGCAAATACACTTCTAGAACAGAATATGACCTTGCTTGGAACACAAAGCAAATGAATCCAAACCGTTGCTCACAACTCAGGGGAAAAAAAAAAACAGAACTTAGTCCGAGGCTGGGAAATACTCTAGTTCTGGTGGCGGCGGCGGTGGTGGTGAAGGGTGTCTGTTTGTATTGGGCGTGTGGTTATTAATTTCCCAGTTTCTTGGTATATCCACAATCCCTGACTAAGCTGGACACAAAAGTATAGAAGAGTTTTCATACTTTGGCTTAATCCTACCCAACCCAGACTTCAGCGAGTTGCACCAAGACCTGTTTTGAAAACTGTAATTAGTTTTCAGGCTACTGTAAGACAGTTTGGCCAAATGTGGAGGCTTCTATGACCCAGCGTTCCTGAAAGTTTGAACTTCTCCCAGATCTACTCCTTTCTGTAAATTTTGCAGATCACATCTCCTGTTTGAAAATTTTTCAAGTAATCATCTGTAAGTTGCAGGCAGAAAATCTTGTCAACCTATTGCATAGTTGGCTGAGGGCAACATCTTTGTGTTCCTCTGAGATGAGCATCAGTCAGTAGCATAGAAAGGACATCACCTGGGATGGACCAATAGTCTGATCTTGCATGGCAAATCATGCATTCCTATATAGTTCATGATATAAATGAACCTAAAATATGTCATGCCAGATCAGATTATACATATAATTTTCAAGTTCAACAAAAGGTTTTGTTTCTTCTTCCCCCATCATTTTTTAAAGAAACAGAGTTTATCTGAATTAAAAACATGATTGGTGATGACGAGTGGGTGGTTCTGTTTACCCTGCCACATTATATAGTACCACTTTTACTCCTTGTTTGGATAGCAGTCACAAGACCCAGATATCAAGCTGTGAAAGTATTTTTCTTGCAGCAGCTTTTCTTTTTTTGGCAGGCAGTGGCTTTGGAGATGCCTCGCGTTTTGTCATGTGATTGGACTGCTGATGAGGTTTCTGTGCTGCCTCATTTTCCTGGATTCCATCTGAATTAACTCTTCTTTGGGTTGCGATCATTAGCATGCTTCTGAATGAGTGGGGTTTTTGCATCATAGTGTAATGAGTTCCTAATACTTAGTCTCTGTAAGAAAACAGCCCGTAAATAAGGGATTTGCTGCATTTGTTCCACGTGACAGAAATCTGTTTTCTGTACCTCCAGCTGTCCACATCGAAAACACATTCCTTCTTCACAGTAATATTCCTTCCTGAAACAAGGGAAAATGAGGGGAAATGACTAGTATATAATCGTTCCATCTAAAAACATTCAGCTTAGTCTTGTAAACACATAAACTAGTTCTTTGTAAACAAATGTCTTAATTTTCTTTAAACTGAATATTTAGATGTCAAAGAGAGAGAAGCTGGACATGTCAAACACATATGGTTCCTATTGCATCAGAGGCTTTCTTAATTTTGGTATTCTAATTGAAAAGACATTTTTGAAAGCATGCTAACATTACAGAAACTAATCTATCTGACCCTCTGTCTGGTCTGGGTTTCATTCTTCCATCTATCACCATACTCTGGAAACATCTTCCACTCGAAATGTACAGCAGTAACAGTATCCCTCAGGAACTTCAAATTGCCCTCAGTATTTCCAGTGCTTGACATGGAAGCGCTGTTTGAGGTAGTTAATGTTGGGGAGCTGACAGGGGCTTACAAGGGAGAGAATTAGGAAGAGGGAAGGAATTGGAGTAGGGACTATAATTTGTTCATAAGTTTTTACCTTATTCCTGGGTAATTTATAACACAAAATGCCTTAGGCTAAGTAATATCTTTAACTGAACAAAATTTTTACCCACATCAGAGAAATACTGCAGGTCTGCTTTAAAATATAAGATATTTTATAAATGTCATGTAACAACTACCTGCTTCAGATAAGGCAAAATTTTGGTTTGGCATCCAATATGTATTCATTTCTCCTCCTGTAAATAATAGGCAGAAAACTGTTAAGTTTACATCTGAAAGAGGTGCATTCGAAATAGAAAACACATTTGTATTTCAGGCAGTGCCGTTAGGTTTTCTGCTAGTGTGGGCTTTAACCGCAGGTGCATGCTCTGCAGAGGGCTGCGCAGTACACGCTTGCAGGTTGTGATGGGGTGGGCTGTCTTGTGGAGCTGAGTTAGAGCCCCCTCTCCAGCAGCACCCTGAGCCCTTTGCAGTGCAGGTGCCGGGCTCTGACCTGCTGCAGTGAGCCCACCGGCTGTGCCACTGGCTTTGGTCGCAATTCTGTATAAATCCACCTGCCCCAGGCATACAGAATGTTTAACAATAAATTGCCTTTTTCTTATCCACTAACGTGTCCAATATAAAGTCCACAAAGGTTATAGAGGTCAATTTATTTATTAAATGGAAATACTTGGGTCCAAAAAACATTATGAATCATTTTGGTGTTTTAAGTTCAGGATGTAGAGTAAATTATTCCAAAAATAATGGTAGCCAAATGTCATTCCCTCCAAACGTTTGTGTAATATCTATTTATCTGTGGGCAGATGACTGCTATGTATAATCAGAGGCAGACTTTTGTCAAATTGAGACTAAGTAAACACAGCTGAACACAAGCAAGTTGGACTACAACTTTTTTGAGTTTTGCCAGCGCTGTTATGACCTTGAAAATGAGTGTTTCTTCAGAGCAATCTGCTTTCAATACGGGAGGATTTTTAGTGTTTCAAATTAGCAAGTGTTGATTGGAAATTTGTTCTGTTTAATTTTAATATATTTTTTGTCCAAATAAATGAAAAGTGTGCATTTGCCCAAAGGAGGGCATCCTCTCTGCTGCTTAGAAAGTAGGAATGTTTTGTAAAGGAACGGGTCTTGCACGTATCTATGAGAACAAGAACAACAGTTAGAGAAAGAGCTGTAAACTCATCTGAAGCTTCATTATATAATCAGAGAAAATTTTGTACTGTTTTCCTGAAATATAAATGCTTTTTTTAAAAAATGTGCTGTGCAAATAAATGTAGTGTTTAGGCAGTAGATTTTATACTACTATATATCTAGATACTGTTTTCATCATCCTTGAAAAAGTAGTACTTCCCTTTATAAATTTTGTCCATTTTTCTAAAATTTAGCGTCCCACTAAACATTTTCTACAGATCCTATTTTTCTCTGAGACACAAAAAGAAACGAGTCTGATTTTATTGACAAACAGGAGTACAATCTAAACCTTAGTTTTACTATGGGAATTTTCTGCTTTTACATTACCAATCATTTGAACAGAAAACATTTTGCGCCCTTGATTTTAAAGGCCACGGTATTTGGAGTCTCGAGGAGGCTATGGGTGGGCAACAGCCTTCAGGGTGCATTGAGTAGCCCTCAAGATGCTCCTACCTGAGATGGTAGTTGCCTAGGAAGAGCTATCAGGAGAGTATTTTTAAAAGATATCTTTAACTGTGAGTTGCAGTTGGGGTTGATGGTGAATGCCAGTGCTAGCCGAGTCCCGCCTGTGGGTGAGCCGCTCTCAGCAGTGCTCCGAGGGGCTGGTTTTGCCAACACCTTGCTAGTCTGGTCATCTGAAGTAAAACGGTTGGTGGTAGCCAGCTAGGCAGGTTGTGTGAGTGCTTTGTGTGCCCTGATGAATCTGTACTGTCAAATACAACGTTTGCTGGTGGTGCATGGTCTGTTTGCCTGCTGCTGCAGAAGGAGGGTGGTGAGGACAGCAGGCGTTGTCCGCACATGGGATTTGCTGCGTGTGCTTTGCAGACCCTTTGCAGGTCTTCATAAACTTTGCAAACTGTGATGTACGGGCTGTTGCTCTGCAGGAAAGCTTTGGCTCACGGGCAAAAGTAAAAACTCTTGCAAAATGAAAGAAAAAGCTTGTATTGTTTTAAAAGTGGAAACCAAAGTACTACTAATAATAGCAGCGAGTTAATTAGAGAACATGCACCATTTCAGTTCGCAGAGCTTAGAGCCTTTGTGTGATAGCTGCCTGGCTTGCGTGACTGCTCAGAGTCCTCCTCTCATCCTCCGTCCAAAGGCTCAAAGCCTAGAGTTGGACTGTGTTGGCAGGATCAAAGGACCTCAGTTTTTTTCACTATAGTTATTCCCTAAAAAATAGGAATGTTATTTATGTCTGGAACCATGGCTTCCTGTCTCATTGCTTTTCTCTATAGAAGTGGAAATTCTTAAAAGGGAGATCAGGATGCAAAGCTATCTACATAAATAGATGATTGTTGCAGATGCTGCTTACCCTTAGGAGAGCACCTAAGCAGGTCAGGGAAGACACATAAGCAAATTACAGAAGTGTGGGTTACTCGGAGATAAAGTTCATTTGGTTGCTCCTTGAGCAAAAAGTCCACAGTGATTTCCAACTGCATCTGTGTGAGGAATTGCATTCTATGAATGCAGATCTTTTCCATATTTTTATCCATATATATTTTTCCCTGATTGCAAACCCTGCTGGGTGAAGGCGTTTTTTTGATTTATAGTAACAGGAGGGAAGACTGCTTATTTATACATGCTGGTAAAGCTTCTGAGTTCTTTTTGATCTACAGATCTTTCAAACTATTCAAAATTCATATTTTTTGAAGTATGTCAGTTGATTTAACCATAAATACCATATGGCTTTACCATAAATATGTATGTGTGTTTTAAGTCTGATATCGCAAACTGTTGCAGGAGAGAATTCCCTAATAGAAATCTTCTGACTTCCAGGAAAACATGTATGAGCTGATGTAAAACAAATATGTAGTAAATACGAGATTATTGTCTTCTGCACCTGTCTTACATATTGTTGAAGCACCCTATCTCTGCACCGACCTGACATTTTTAAACAAACAGTATTCACCCTATTTGGGGGAAAAATGTTACGAGGGGCTGCTTTAGATAACATTGTCTTTGATCTTGGAGGCTGACAGCCAGCAATTCAATTACGTTTTAGAGGAGGCTGTTGGCTTTAACTGCTGTTGGATCATATCCACTATTGTGACTTGGGCTACACTGGTCAAGGTAATCAGTGCCTTTTGGGGAGAAATATGTTTAGTAGTTCTGGATAACACATTTTTTCCCCTGCAGTAATAATACATCGTGCTTCAATAATTTGTCATTTTATTAGTACAAAAGCATGGATTACCTTTTATCACTCATTATTTAAAATATATGTGTTATTACTGTCACAATTATTATTACTGCTATTTTGGTGTAGTTGCTATTTTGGTATCGTTTCCAGTGGCCAGTGTAGCTTTTTCAGGTGAGAGCTGTTTGCAATGATCTCAGAGAATCAGCATCTTCACTCAAAGAAACAGCCTGGGCATATTGCCCATGGTTTGGATACTCTATTTGAAAGCAAATCTGCTTGGCTTGAAATATGGTGGCTTAGGGTCCTCTACAGCTCAGTCATTGCGTTTTTGCGAACTGCTCTCCCTGGGATGAATGGCAGAGGGTTTGAATACTCCTCGTTGTTATGCAGTGTGTCCTACAGCTAGAGGAGCCGAATGGAACAGTAATAACCTCTGCAGCGCCATGGAGTGAGTTTTACAGAGGCCCCAAAATTCATGCAATTGTGCTATACCAAGAACTGCAAGCAGTATATCAAGGTCAGGATGAGCTAGTAAGCCCTGTCTCTCCACTGCAATCTTTGCTATGATATAGGTTCATTAATGTGGCATAGCATCGCTGTCACCGCTCAGGCAGGGTGCTGTGCCACGTGGATACACGATGCCCCGCTACGTGGTGCACATTTACTCAAGCGTGCCTCGTGTCTGAGGCCCCGAGTGCTGAGAAGTCTGAATTCAGTCCCGTGTTGTTATCAGTTGACGATGCTTCCCTGCTGGTTTCTTGAAAATCACTGTCTCCAAAAGCAGCAGTGTGTGTTGAATAACAAACCCCTTCACATTCAGACTCTTCAGGTTTGGGAACGGAGCCAACATTCTTGAAGAATGATTTAGTGGCCAATAAACATCTGCAAAGTCTGTAAGACTGTCAGAAGCAGTAACATTGAAAGTAAAGATCATATCAGTAGCAATTCCCCTGTCCTGACAAGGCATTCGGTGCAAATATTTGTTCAGTCATCCTTGCTCTCATTCCCGTTATCACAGACAGTTTCACATGTTTTGCCAAGAGAAAATTCCATCTTCTTCCACAAAGCTGTTCACATCCAAGGCCTTTGCAATGTTAAATACCGGCCTACTACTGTTTCAGGACTTCCCACACATGCTCCTTTGGAGTGCAGGAGCCTCATCTGTCTTACGCAAAGACTCCGCTGTGAAGGGCTCTTACAACTTCAATTAGTGAGCATCTGCAGTGTTAAGGCTTTGCTGCTCCTTGAGGATTCAAGCTCAGTTTGGCAGATTTAGTACACTGCATCAATCTCCATGATAGTCAGGATAGTCTTTGAGCTTTTTCTAAGTACAGTTCTCCTTCAGAGTCATTGAAATTGCACTGCGCTAGGACTCAAACCATTTATAAATACAAGATAATGTTTGGAAAAGGAGGTGTTTCTGCTTCTTCAAAACCTCTTGGCAAATGGGTACAACTTGCTGAATAATTCTGGGCACACAATTCTTCTGCTCCAAGAGCCTTCCCCCTTTTGCCTGGTTTGCTGCACCGCCTCTCACTTGCTTGGTGAGTAGGAAAATTGAAAACATAGCCCTTCTTGAGTTACCTCCCAGTTTACTAGAATCTCTGAGGGCCTGTTCAGAAGGTGTCTGGGAATATTTAGGTTTGGGAAGAAATCCTGTAATGGAAATAATAACAGTGGAAGTTGTGGTGAGCAGGAGCATGAAGACTGCAGTAGCTTCACAAGGGAAAGCAGAGGGAGCAGAACCAAAAACTTGACTCAAAAAAATGCAGTCAAACAGTAAAATCATTTTTGTGCAGTTGGAGGTGAGAATAATCCATGGGCATCCCCTTGCAGTTCACTCAGCAGTGTTTCTTTCTGCTGGTTATTCTGCATACGGTCAGGGAGGTATGTGACTACAGCTTTCTGTGTAGGTTCCTGTAATTCCTCAGCATGCGGAATAAAGGGGTTCCCATCACATTTCTAGCTAGATGAGGAAATACCTTTCTGATGTATGTGAACTAACCCAGTTTGAACGAAGCCTCAAAACCCAGCTCACGTCCTCACTGGGTGCTCGTTGCTGCTTCTCTACCGCCAAAGCACTAACGTGAATGCAGCTAAGCATCTCTGAGAACAGGATGATTGATTTCATGATGTGCTGTTCCATGCCATTTGATAGGCTCCATCTGGTCCTTCACAAACTTTAATAAAGTTGTTTTCATAAGACATCTGTAGGATTTCACAAATGGGGAACTGAGGCACCAAACAATTACAATTTGAAGTCATTGTAGATACCTAGGACTTTGTGGATGCTCATGATTTCATGGCTCTTTATACATTCAAAGCACAGCTCTCGTTGCCCTCATTTGCACCTGTGAGCGCTCAGCACTGCTGCAGATGAGAGTCGGAGTCCAGAGACTGGGGAGTGTACTGTGGCATCTATGAAAAGGTTGGTTAAAACAGCTCATCCAGCCCCCCCCCCAAACTGTAGCAGAAGAGGGGGACTGTCAATCACCAACATGATTTACTTGGCATTGTTAAATCTATCTGACTATCTTTTATCTTTTTGTGTTCCCCTGCTGCAACAGCCTTGCAGCTGCTGTGCTGCGGCACTGAGGTTGTGCAGGGAAAGGTCTCACCTACTGCTCTGGGTTCAGCCCTGGAGCAGGTCCGTCCTATGCGTTCGGGGAGGCAGTGACCACAGAAAATACCAAGTGTGATTGTACTGCTGTATCTCACAGTATGCTTAGTGGGAAGGCAGACTGCTTAGGCATTCCCACATTTATGCACACATCATATAGAAGCAGATACAGATATGTATATATATGAATATATCTGTATCTCCTTACAGATATAAATATTTTTTTAAATTTCACTTGTGATCCCTTAATTTGTAGGATCTGTTGTGCAACGGTTGTCTGAGGTTACCATGAAGCTCTTTTGCAGCCTACAGCCATGTTTATGGCTGTTTGACTGTTGGAGCCCTGTATGTGCTTATGTACTTCCTTATAAGCTGCTTCAATTTTTACGCTTGTGATCACACAGAGTGCAATAAGTTTGGGACATAACTTAGGTACCTGGGCTTTCGTATTTGGACATAAGTATTATGCACATCTCAGTACCCCATGCAGTGGATGGAAGTAGCTGTTGAAAAGGATCATATTCGTCAGTCTCTTCTTTATCCTACAGGCAAGTGAAAGAAACAGTGAATTTCCTCTCCCTGACAGACTTATCCATTCTTTACTCCATGCTGCTGGCTAAATGCACCCTGGAAATCAGTTCTGGCATTCACTTAGAAGTTCCTTCACTTGCCTGAAAATACAGCACCTTGTAATTGAAATTGCCTTTGTGCAGCATATGCCATGTCTGAGCCCATCTGGCTCCCATGGGCAGGCGAGGAGCTGGCTCCTGCGAGCAGGGCCACGGGAATGGGGGGCACAGTTCTCCAAATTCTGCAGGAGACTTCTGAAAATATCCTGTGTGCACGCATTCATATCATAACGTTACACCGCATATGCAGGGTCTGCTCCCAAACCCACAGCCAACTAGCATAACAAAATCAGATTTTACTGCTGTAGTGTCAGCCTACAGTTGAAATATGGCTTTGAAACCCTCCCTTTCACCCCACTTTTTTAATGAAAAACAATCGGGCTGGAGTGTAATAGTGCTTACCCTGGCTGCATTTGACTTTAGCTTTTTACTTTTAAAGCCTTATTTTAGGCTTTAAGAGCTCCCAATTAAACTTTTTAGATCCAGAGTGAAAGCCTGAACGTGCCTGCCTGAAAAACAACGAGATTCCTGGGTGGGAAAAGGATATTTTTGTATTAAAAATAAAGAAAATGAACACAGCGGTATGTTTTCTTCCTTCATACTCCTTACTCTTCTTTTTCCTAATAAATCTTCATTTGCCGTTTTCTCATTTCCTTTTTTTTAATGTCTCCCATGCCCTTTCCTTTATTTCTTTTTTTCCTTCCTCTTCTCCTTTCTCTTCTTTTCTTTATTTCACCCTCCCCCTTCCCTGCTGCCTAACTTGGTTTTCACTGTTAACCCATAACAGTTTGCAATAGGAGGGCTAACTACTTCATCCTTCCAGTCAGCACAGCACGTGCTGTAAATCCCTTTCTAAATAACACCAAAAAAATGAAGCCTAGGTCAGATATTTGTTTATCCATTATGAAATGCGTGTGGGAGACTATCACCAAGGAATCTGACAACATTACACTATTAATTACATGCCAACTCAATGAGGAAAGATTTGATTTCAGTCAGCTTTGCAGCAAACTTGAAAAGAACATAATACCGTATAACCGTCAGTCCGTTAACAACTCGCCTCCAACACGGTACAGCCCTGACTCCCATTATAAGTCCTACTAAAGTCTGGCTAAGAAAACAAGTCTCACACAGTGCCCTGCATCTCACCAAGGAGAACACACTGTCACTGGTCATGGGAAATTTAGAGCCAGCCGTGACAGCCCGAACAATGAAGTGATTTACACCAGGTTTGTATCTAGTTTGCTAAGTCATAAATTCTCACATGCAGGTGCATAGCCCAAGACTGTAAGACCATTTGCACCATGCCTACTGTTATGTGGGGCTTTCAGTGCACTTATTAATGCAAATGTTAATATAGACCTGCAAACTCAATTCTCTTTTATGGTTTATAAAATACACCTATCCCAGTCTCTGTGGGCATGTACACTTATTTTATAAAAATCACATGTATTAAAATGTAACTAGATGCCTACTCCACTTCAGCAGGCTCCAGGCTGCACAGGGAAAAAAAGTCTTCAAGTTCCCAGGTATTCAGGAAAAAAACTTGAGTGGTACCAGTCTCTCACAGTTAAAGCTTATATCTCATGTTTTGGTGTAAGAAGCAAATTTCAAAGAAAGATTTCCCTGAAAAGGCTTGATCTGAGGTGTGATGGCAAAGGGATATTTCCAACATTGGCAAGACCCAACCTATGTGTCTTAACAGAAGAGGTCAGACCAGGGCTAAAGCTGTTCCTGGAAAAAAAACACTGGGAGAACAGGGAAAAATATTCACTGTAGCTGTCACTGTGAACATAAATTGTCATTATGCAGTTTGTTCATCTGAAAGGAGGTAACAGCTGATGACAGGTCCGTTGTTGTACCTGGTGTCACTGTGAAGCCAAACAGGGTTGTGGGGGTGACTTCATTACAAGCAGCTCCATAACCTCCTCCTGGAAGAAAGAGAGGGCAGTGGTAAATGAAAGCTTTGCTGAAAAGGAGTTTTCCCTAGAGCTTGGGCCCAGACCTCGTTCCCACAAGTCTCTGACAGCTTTCCTCCTCCCATCCAACAGAAGGACATGGTAATAAATCTTTGTCAGTAGAAATCCGGTACCCCCCTGAGATCGGACCAGCTGCGGTTGGTATCACGCGCACTCCCAGGTCGCAGTGCCTCGCCGTGTCTGCAGCTGCAGGTCATCTGAAACTCGAATGGGGACTTTTGTCCCTCCACCGAAAGGCTCTGCTGCACGAGCACTGCCAGCCCCGACCGGGCGGTTTCACATGGACCTGCCCAGTCCAGGACCTGCTCTGGGCAGGAGTGGCTTCATGAGGGACAACGCTGAGCGGATCCCATGTGGAGGTGGCTGAGGGTCTGCAGGAGGTCAGCCACCGGGGCAAGTCTGGGGAACGTTTCTGTAGGAGACTGGTTTGGAGTCTCTTCCAGCACAAGCTTTATTGCCTGTGCTTCTCCGTAATTCATCCTTAATAGGTCTGATGTCCCTGAGGAAACCTGGGAGGATGGTGGAAAAGGAAAAGGGTGTTAAGAGTTGCTGTGCTGGATCGGATGAGTCCTGTCTATGTCTAGAAAGCCTTTGATAGTGTGCGTCTCTGGCTGAACGGTATCCGCATTCAGAAACTCATTTGTCTGTTCACATCAGGCTCAAAATGGGAGCACTGCAAGTGTAAGCATGGGAAGGCCAAGTCCTGCTTCCTCCAATTCAAGCTAGAGGAGCAGACGTTTGCTGTGCTTGGGGTTTTCAAAAGGTGCTACAGTCTTTGCACCAAGATTAAATGACATTTCTTGTAAGAGGAAAGGGCCTGGCCTGGTGCTCTGGGCTACGGTTTCCCCTCCCTCGCACTGCTGAGCAGCCCGTGCTAAGCCACCTTCCCTCCCCAGATGTGGGTAAACGTTAGTGATGATGTGTGATTCATGGTTTAGTTTGGGATCCTTCGGGAGGAAAGGAGCTGTGTCAATGCAGAAGAGTACAGGAATACTAACTCCAGTTAACCCAATTTTGTTCTTGGAGAACCAGAGATCTGAAAGTCATATGTGCCCTGAAATTGCGGTTTGGAAAATACTAGAGTCAAGGTGTGTGTGTGTGACCTACAGAAATACCTCATCTCACCACTAAGTTACTCACACATGTAAACTTCATTTTTCATTCAGCTGCCCCAATTTATTTCCTGTTCCTCCCTCTTTTTCCTCCTCTTGCTTGTTTTGAAAATGCTGGTCAACACATGTTAAGCCAGAGTCTCCAAAACCAACAAAAGAAAGTTCAGGAGAGGCAGAGGGAGAAACAGCTGAATAACATTGCCAATTTTAAAATGAAGATAAGTTATACAGAACCTTTTACTGAACCAACAAATATTTTATAGTGTTCACCATTTGGGGCCAGCAGTTCTTTTTTCCTCTCCGTTTTGAGCTAGAATAGAAGGTGTGTAATTCGTCAGGAATCTGTACATGTTTAAGTAGCTTCAAGAAATACGGCAGACATGTGGGGCTGACCTACTGTGTCTTGACTTCCATGTCCATTTTTTCCCCACTACATAATGTTCTGTACCCTTTCCTCTCTGTCTCGTTCCCTCATTCACACGTTCTTTTCCCTGCTGGTTTCAAGCCATCTTTGCTTTGTCAGTGTTACCTGATAACACAAAGCAGGGTTTTAAGCCAGTTAGTTGTTGCAGTTCAGCTTGAGCTGTATATAACACCAAGCAGGGGAGCAACGTGGATGCTTCTTGGTCCTACGTAAGTGGTCGGTCTTTCTTTTGCTGTCCCGGCAGGGCCTTTAGGTGTAGTCAGTTCATCACCGCACACATGTGATATTCTTAGGTCAGAACTCTTAGATCCAAAGAATAAAATGTAACCGTAATTAACATTATTTAGCACACCCTTGAAGTCATCCAAGCATATAAAAGTTATTGGTCTGGACTCGGCAAATGGTAAGGGTCTGAATTGTTCTGAAATATTTGAATGTGCCGCAAGCACCACATAGCCAGAGAGCCTTTGTGTGTTGTAAATTGGAGTAGGCATTTACGCTCTGGCTTTCTTCTTTAATACTGGATGCAGTATGTAAAAGAGCACTGTGTATGTACTTAGATGTATATCTTCTTGTGAATTATTTGTATATTATTTTGACAACAGTCAGGTGTAATGGCAATGTACTGGAGGTAAGTGTTGCTATTTTCTAGTTTAAGGACGGTTTGCCTGCAAGAACCCTGGGGTTTATTTTCTTTGGGTGGGCCTTTCTGATAGCAGAAGAACAAAAGAAAACATTTTAAATATAGGAGAAATTCTGGAAAATTCTGCTCTTAAATGCTTTTGAAATGGTCAAAGTATTGCCTAGGCATGTTGTCTTTGGACTTCTGAGACTCATTTCCATCTCTGCTAAAATGGGACTGCAGGCTACCTTGCAAGAGAGCTGTCAGAATCAGCCTGTGAATATTGATGAAGAAACTTCGTGGTGAAAAAAAAAATAATATATGCTACATATATTATTAATAATTATGTGACTCCTGAAAAATCCCATACTGTATCACAAAGCTGGTATTGTCCAGTGACTACACTCTTGGCACTGCGTGCTACAGTAAACTGTATACTGAAAACTCATACTAATGGAAAGGTATACAGGATTCCATTGGTAAGTGATTTATAGTGACTTCCTATTATAAACAAGAGGGAACAAATATCCCGCCTTGCTGGTTTCTTTGGGCGGATGGTGAGAGCAGAATGAGACATTCCTGGCCAGGCAAAAGCTGGTTCTCTGGATGCTTGCAACTGGGAGCAGAATGAAGCACCAGAAAGTGAGGTATAAATGACAATCCCTAATTATAAATGATTGAATTTGCATTTTCATAGTGCTTTAAACTTTCCAGTTGTAGAGCAAATGACCACTGTTTTAAGTGATTTCCAAATGTGTAACAAAAAGATGTTTCTGATGTTTAATATTAGATAGACTTACTATAGGATCTCAATATATGCTGAAAGCCTATCAATATCCTTTCACAAGAAGCACATGGCTTTCTGAGACAGAGGAAACCACCTTCAGCAGCAGCTTCTTTTGGGGTTTCAATTAATAAATACGCTATTGAGCACAGCTGTGTTTAGGAAAGTTATTTGTGCTGGCCAGTGGTATGCTGTTGATAAACTTCAGCGTACACCCTAAATAAGTCTTGGGAACAGCGTGGAATATAATAATGCATCAGCATTGGCTTTCTCTGGAGTCACTTGACACATTGATCTAAGCTTGACAAGTCTGTAGGGGTTGAAATTTGTGTGACAGCCTGCCTTGATCCAACTAGTGGGAGGACCACACTTTTTCAGGAGGGACCAGAGGTGGCTGCCACCTAAGGCATGTTAGATTAAAGTTAACCACAGCGCTTGGAGAGGGCAGCTATGGTGCATCCTTGGTACCTTGTATAAAGTGCTGCCTCTCACGTAGTGAGAGAGGACTCATGAGTGAAGTGCGAGGTCTGCCCATCAGCACTTGCTGTGGGTGAGTCCTTAGCTGAGGCTACTCAGATTCAGTACGCTGCATCATTTTTCCATTCCTTCCATCACCATTTCCAGAGATGTTACCCAGTGGCATTTCCTCGTTGCCTCAGAGAAGAAACCTAGGAACATGTTGTGCGATGGTCAAGAAATCAAACACTTTCGATGTTGAGAATGCTGTTCTTTGATTACATTCATGAAACGGTCCCACCAAAATGTTGCTTTTACAGTTGAAATATGCTTTGCAATTGTTGTGCAGTTACGTCAAATATCAAAAGCTTTAATTATCAAACGCTTTAGTAGTCAGGGGTAGAGCAGGTAGATTGCAAAGGATGAAGAAAAAGCGAAATGTCAGGCAAGATTCACCTTTTTTTTTTAAAAAAAAATTGATAAAGTTTTGTCATCTATGTTCCCTCTCTTGTCAGTGAAGAGCCAGACATGGCCAGACTGCAGTTCTTCCAGGCTGAGCTAAACAGTTAGGCTGTAGTTACACCACCAGTTTTATCTCCAAAGGAGAGATATGGTCCTATCCTCATCCAGCTCACAGCTCACATCCACATGGATGATAATGCTGCCCAAAGGGAAACAGTAGGAGGAGGTGACCATAGAAGAGGGCTTCACAGTCTGGTTTTGCAGCAGCACTCAGGGATGTTGGACTGCGGTGTTAGATAGGTGGGCTGAAACCACTTCTTGGAGGACATCTCTCTTGTTTGTGAACAGAGTCTGGACAACTAGCCTGAATAAAGACACATTATTTAGATGGCAGGTTCATGGCAAGTGAGGTGAACCCTACTCTTCGTTTTGAGTTGGATCAAGTTGGTTTGATGGGCAAGATGTCAAGAAGAGTGTGGGGAATGGTCTTTGTCTCTCTCAGTGTGGCTGTCCCCATCCAAAAAATGGTGGTAGTACTTATTTCCTTCATGAAGGGCTGTTCAGACAGATGTGAGCTGCTTGGATGCTCTGGTAGTGCAAACTGGGATATGCTGTCAGAGGTTTGGTATAACAGAAAAGGATTTTTGGCAAGAAAAAGAGGGGCTGTGCTTTGAAATGATGGATGTTCAGACTTCATTGTAGTAACATGCTTTTACAGCAGTTATTAGCAAGAGCTTTGCAAATTATCAATGATGGTTTTATTGTAACCCAGTTTCGAGTTTCTTTGACATAAATTATTTGCTTGAAAAAACATAAAATCTGAATAGAATATAAAAAGACTTGTAATTCAGGAAAAATCTTCAGCAAAATTAAAGAATGGGTAGCTCTTTGCTCTTGGATTTTATTTTTTAGCTTTGCTACTGCTTTTATACCATGGGCAAGCTGCTTTCTTTTAGAGCTGGCTAAACACCAGTAAAAAATATTTGCAAATACTCCTTCAAATAAACGCTGGAATTGGAATGTGTGTCACCATTCACACCTCCTTTCCTCAGAAGTTTGTACAAGCAATTTTTTTGTTCATAGGAAATATTTTCCAACAGCAAAAGAAACTGACAGATGCTTGAGAGAGGTGTATTTATATCCAGGTTTGCTCTGGCAACGACGTTCTCTATTACTTGCCATTTCCATTTCTATACCTACTGACCTATTCAGTCCTAAACCTCCCCTTTAAAATTGTCTCCATTAAAAAAAAATCAAGCAGGGCTGAAAATTATTTGTAGCCAAGTACAGCATGAAGAAGGAGACTTTTGGTGTCATTCAGTACCTCTCTCTGGATCAAATGTTTCTTTTTTCCTTGGTTCCCTCTTCTCTGCATAGCTTGAACTTCCCCCTCTTGAATCCCATTCAAGCATTGATCTAGGAGAGCTTAAGAGATACTGATTTAAGATGTGCTCTTTTGGAACAAAATGAAAACCTTGGTCACTTACGGACATGTGTTTATAAAACTGTTTTGCAAAAGGATGGAGGCCTGTTAAATCAAACAGCTTGGCAAACATCTGACCTCTGAAATTACAGCTGGTCTGCATTTCTTCTGGTGAGATTGTGGTTTCCAGTGGTCACCTCCAAGTGCTGGGGAGTGCTGTTGGGCTGAGTTGTTCAATGCGGGTTGGCGGTATGAGAAAACGGGCTGCTGGTCGGCAAAGTTGCTTGTAAATGGAGAGCTACCAAGGGTTGCAATGTGCTTTGGGACCTATTCCACGGGAAGCTCAGTTTAAAGAAAAGGTCAACTTTTAATTAATAATCTGATGGAGATCTAGCAATAAGGTTGATTTTTAGTTGGGAATCCAGCCTCATAAAGAAATGCATTACTTTATGAGATTTATGCTGTGTTTAGGGGCTTTTTGGATCTTGTAGCCATTAATGCTCATGCCATTGCTGTTTCTTTTGTTTGACTGCTTCTCTGTAGGTGTTGCGGTTAGGCATCGGCTTCTCGGTCTTCTATAATGTGTTTCTGTGTCAGGATAGCAAGCCCACTGAATAAAGCTTATACATTTCTGCCTGGTAAATATTTCTGGCTTCTCTGCGACGTGAGGACTTAATGAATGAACAAATGTGACTCTTGATGGGAAAGTGTAGCTTACGCCTGTGATGCAATTTCGTCTTTGAAGGCTGTTAACCAGGTGTGCTTGTTACTTGTACCCTTCTCAGCCTGCTTCTTGTGACTGAGTTGCAGCCTGGGCAAGGGGCGCATTAAAAACCACACATATCATGTGTGCATGGGTGAAAGTCCTATTTTTAGTGCATACAAAAAGGCATTCAGTGAAGGGCAACGAAGCTGATTTTTATTTTTAGATTTTGCAATTCCTTATGTCTTTGGGATTTATGTTTTAAAAAACTAGCTCTATCACCCTGCAAAATGTAGGTGAACCTCCAAGACCAGCTTTATTCTCACTATTGCCAAGATAACCTTTTCCCAGACATAGGCTGGTGTGGGATGTGCTGGGCAGGGTTCAGCACCAGTTCTGCCAATGTGGTTCTGGTGAGGCTCAGTGAGGTTCTGCCTCACCAAAGCCTGTTTCTGTAAGGTCATGTCTCAGGACTCTCCCCACAGCATTTTTTGTGACGTGCCCCTCTCCGAGCTCGGTATAGATTTCTCCAGGCAGACACTTGCTCGAAGCTGGCCCTTTGTATGTGTCGAAACAAAGATTTTATTTGGAAATCTGGTATCAATTTTGGAATTAATCTTGGGTTATTTTTCCATATGCCTATTCCATGAACTTGCTTGTTTTAAAATCTGTTAAAAGAAAATAGACATCTTTTTTTTCTGTTTTCAGAAGCCCTGGAGAATGGACCAAATAAGTGTGAAAGGTGAGTAAGGGACTTCACAGTTTTCCAAAATTATTATTATGGTTTTCCTGACATCACATAGCTATGTAAGCCGTACGTGTAAATATTTGTTATTGCTTGAATCTAGCGCAGCTAACAGAAAAGGAACCAGCAAAGATGAAACATACTGGAAGGAGATCAACGCAGCTATGGCCCTAACGAACCTTGCCCAGGGGAAGGATAAACTGCAGGGAACTACCAGCTGCATCATTCAGAAATCATCACATATATCAGAAGTAAAGACTGTTAAAGTGCCATTAGTTCAGCAGTTTTAAGAGATGGGTCCTTTTTCTTTTTCCTGTCAAACGGACATTTTCCTCACAGGATTGGTTTTCAGCAAAATCAGATTCACGAATACGAGGCAAATGTGGAAAATAGGCCCCCTTTTACAGTATGGTCAGTTAAAAAAAAATAATGTTCCTTCTGACTCAGACATTTTCATTGTATTAAATGAAATGTTCAATTGCTTCTATAAAAGGCATGTAAATTATAAAAAACCCTGTTTTTATCAAAACATTAACTTATTTTATGTTAATCAAAGTGCGCATAAGATGTTTGCATTGCTATTACAGTAAGTGCCTTGCTTTCAAAAAATAAGCTATAACGTGGGCATAGTACAACAGTATTATGCCTCAAAATGACAATGCCATAATGCTTAAACTTTGTATATTATTCCAAGTGGGCTTAAGCAGCCTAGGGCTAAACACATTACTGCTGGAGGCCCTGGAGAATTGTGCTTATTTGACTTGTACAAATTGATGAGTCTTAATGAAATTGTTACATCATTTTCTCTCTTTTTAATCAACAGTGTTATAAAAATTGTACAGTACGTTTTGTCAAAGTGACAATGAGGTTGTTATGCATGTTTCTTACCTGTATATGCAGTATATTAAAATACCAAAATCATTCCTTTGAAAAGTGCAATACTCTAGAACACACAAATTTAGGAAATAAGTTAATTGTTCAGATTATTTTGAACTTTATACATATGCTCCCAGCTGTGTTGCTCATTAAAGATTTCTAGTTGAGAAGGTTCTAGCCAGACTAGCTGTAAATTCAAGTTGAATTTCTATAATTTTAAAGCTTTGCTAGTGACTTACTGAAGTTTTGGTAGAAGTAAAAACTATTTCTTCTTGTACAAAACTAAATCTATAGTGCCATTTATTATGTGCGGTGGAGCTCAAAAAAGTTTCCATGGTGGAAATTATTACTTTAATGTGGTTTAAACATTTTAATATTGTATGTACTGCATAAATGAGGACGATTGATTGACAGTTCACATTTCAGTGAGAAAAAGCTATAATATAAACTATCAAAGCCCAAACTAGAAACACAAATGGGAAATGAAACATTGAAAAATCTTAGCATTTACGGTGGGAGGGTTCTAAGTAGGTACTAAACCATGTATTAAATGTCATGTCTCTAAACTTGACTGCTATTGAGCGTAACAACTAGCATAAAACCAGGTTTATTTTTAAGGTTTATTGGGAGATGTACAAGTTATTCTAAGTCATATAACAATAGTCTAATGAGGTTTACAGTGCTTGAATAAACAGTGGCAAAGCCAAAAATGATATATACTGAATCAGTTACAGAAAACTGGAAAAGAGCTGATTGTTGCTAGGATTTGGATTTTTTTCCTGTGGGTATCCTGTCAGGTTTTTTCCTACTTATCCCTTTCCTCATTTCTCTTTTTGGTGAGCCATCGATGAACAAGACAAGACTTTAGTCCTGCTCCCACTGAGTTTAACGGCAGAACTCCCACTTCAGTGGAAGCAGGACTGTGCTAATGATGAAACTAACTTGCAAGTAGAGGCTGTTCCAGTTGCACTAAAATAGTCAAGATACATTGCAAATATCAGCCTTGGTGTGATGACTTAGGAAACTTCTTGATGTAACATAACATGTTGTTGGGTTTATTTAGTGTACAATGAAAATGATTTGATATGAAAATATTTTGTACATATATATTTTTACTTTGTTTTCTAAATTGCTGATTTGCATTGACTTAAAGTGCCAAGCAAGAAACGTACGTCATGACTGTATGAACAGTTGAAGTATATGTTTTACTGACTTGCATCATTATGTGTCTAAGATTCCATGACATTAATTTTTGATACTTTGCTGGATTTTGACATAATAATGTGAGTTTATAACTAATAGCAGAGAGTTAATACTTCACTTTTGTTCATACTATTGTAAGTTATTCTGGTATTAAATATTTTGTGACAATAAATTGATGGTTTTGACAAACTTTTCTGTTAGAAATATTCACAGTGTTTTTGTCTGTATAAACGACAACAAAATTTGTCATGTAAAAAAGGTACTTTTGGGGACTTCTCTGGAGTAAAACTGGAGAAGACAAGCCATTGTATAAACAACTTGTTCATGGTTCTTTTTTTAAATTATCAAAGCACAAAGAATAATCTGTAAAACACATCAAGTGGGTTTTAAATTTAAGAAATACTTGGCATAATTTCTTGTTATCATTTCCTTTAATTTATTTTTTTCTACTGCTGCTTTAGAGTTTTCTGAAAACACAAAGTCTAATGAATTCTGTGTGTCTTTTTTTAAATAACAGAAATCATGATCAGTGCTGAGCCAACAGCTAATGAAGACTCAATAATTATTTATGATATTGGAAAAACAAACATTATTACTATTGCTCTTCTTTGTTTCAACATATGTAACCATTTTAGTAAAATAAATAACTGCAAACAACATCTTGCTGGTTTGAATTAAATATTCATTTATCTGTCCTTAGTCATTTGCATTTCTGGTTTCCTGTTACAGTCAGGGTTTCTCTATACTGGGATACAAGCATGTGATAGGCAAAGACAAAACAGCAATGCTAGTCTTTCAATTAATACACCTTGTGCTGCACAGTTATGTGAAGTAGTTTAGCACATCCCTGATGAAAATGACTGTTCAGCAAGTTTAGGCTAATGGCTGCTAATGACAACATGGCATGATGCTTATAAATCCTCCACGTTGGAGCTGTGCAGAGAGAAGCCATAGCTAATCACTGTCCTGAGTCACTGGAGAAGGTCCATGATCTAGGAAAGACTTTGGTCGTTTAGGTTTTTTTGTGAGTACAGGCTACATTTGTCTACAGTACCATGTATGGATACACTCTGGCTGTGGAGCCTTGGTGGAGAAGGAGATGCAGTCGGCCCATCTAGAAGTTCAGTGCTCATAGTAATGAGAGCCCAGTGCAACTCGTCTCCTAACTTTCGTGCCTCAGCAAAGTTCTTCCGGTTGCATGGCGGGGGTGATAACTAAGGTTTTGGTGGGCACTTGGCGCTTTAGGTTTTATGTCCTGCTTATCTGTGATATATGTATACCACAGTAACATCTGTGGCTATCCAACATGTCACCAGAGAGGTGGATATTCAGTTGATATGCGAGTTCCTGAGGGAATATGTACAGCCTGACTTTTGCTGTTGGGAGTGCGTAGAAACACCCGCATCCTCATGATGCTGAGCTTCTTGGCATCTACTTTGTACCCCAGTCTGACATGAAGTAACCAGATCATTCTGGTCCCACCTACTCTGTCACATAATTTGCAAGAGCTGAGCACTCCCAGCCTCTTATAAACCATTGAGAGTTAATGGGAGCTCCAATTTTGCCAGGTTGCTCGGTAGTTAGAATATACATTGGGATCAGGACTACAGTCTCCTCTTCCAGCATCATACAACAGCTACAACCACTGAGCTATAGTTCTCACTTTGTGGCCTCATGATCTGAGTTGGTGACCTAATGTATAATTATGTATGCCTGGTGAAGCAGTTCCACCAGGGAGGCTGAGAGCAAGTTCCGGCATATCCTGCAGAATATCACAAGGAAGAATGGATTTAGCTTAGGCTAGGGGAAAGGCTATGTGGGCTTAAACCTGTTTCTTCATTATCAGTTTACTCAGCGAGTTTTTCATTATGTGCCCTGGCTTTGATGAATGATGTTTTTATCCACCTAAACTATCCATCAGTGGAGATCCACAACACCAAATGTGAGATGCTATTACAGGAAGCAGCCTTGATTATAAAAATGAGTAGGACCTCTGATAATCATGAGCTTCTGGAACTCACCATACTCTTAATGCCTGGAAAGTCCTCCTTTGTACCCCCTGTGACATCTCCAGCAGTGGGAGAGAATGTGGGAATTGTTCTGCATCAATCAAAAGTGGACCTGCACGAGGGAAAGGAATTTGTGGCTGCCCTGGGGATGCTCTGGAATACCAGGGAACTGCCTTGTCTCCCTGCTTCGTCACAGTGAGTGAATACTGGTGCTATCAGGTAGCGTGCCGGTGGGGCACACCACACCCTGCCTACCAAGGCATGGCCAAGCAGCGGGGCTGCAGCCACCAAGCTCAGACCCTCCTTCAGGAATCCTTCCAGAGGGTTTAAGGCTCAGTTATGCCTCTGTTTCTTTTGGTCTTGAGGAAGCCCTGGGCCATATTCCCCTGCATGGCTTCCATGGGCTGGAGGAGATGGGTGTATCTGCTGGTAAGTCCCCTGTGTGGGGTGGAAGATGAGAATAAGCGTGACTAGTCATCCAACTTGCCAAAGCTGCAACAAAGCTCCTATAAGTTGAGCTCCACCAGGGCTATACAAGTCTTATTCCTAATTTCTGCATTCAAAAGAGCATTGAGGACCTCAGAGCAGCCTTGGCAGAGCCGGGATCCCAGTACTGCCAGGAGAGAAAAGCAATTACAACAGCAAAGTTTGTCACTGCTCCTTGGGCTGGGTACTGCCTCAGATGCCCACTTGCTATGTGGCAAAGGGAAGGGTGCAGCTGTCTTGTATCATGGCTGACTTCCTCGCACATACCAATGTTGTTTGCTGTGAAATCTCATGTCCTGCTATGAAGCCTTTAACTCAAGTTGTGCTTCCACTCAGTCCTTAGTGTGACTACACTTTCTTAAGCCCTGGTCTGTTACTTGCAGGAAAATGGAGCCTGGACTCGGCACAGGCTGAAGATACCAGACCCTCCAGTACTCCACAAGCAGCTCTAAAGTCCAGTGGGTACCAATTCAGTGGTCACAGTGACAGCTTCAAGTGTGACAGACCCCTGTTTTATTCCTGTGTTACTATGATCAATCTGTGAGACTCTTGGAGAATCAGAAAGAACCTCAAAGGGATCCAGGCTCCTAACTTAACAAATCCAAGCATTTCTGAAGGTCCAAGGGCCAAGGCATATTTCCATGGCCAAGTGCAGACAGTTGCATGCCTGCTTTGAGCCAGCTGGACAGAAATGTGGTCTAGTTCAGAAACTGGGTAACCAAGTTCAGCATCAAGCCTGAGCTGCTACATCGAGGTCCCCAGCAGAGCATGGACTGGACTCAGCATGGTGTGAACACGTCTGTGCAGCTTTTGGACAATTGCTTGTTCTATGCCTTCACTTGTTCACAGCAACGTCCGCAAATTTTTCTGTGCTTTGGTGCAGCATTTCAAATAGGACAATAATACTGCTCTGCATGGCTGAGCTGTTGTGTGTAGAAGGACACTGATAGTTGGGAGCTGCTCTGGTGCAATACCTGCCTAGCCTAGTTAGCCGGGGCAGGAGAGTGAGGTGAAGCATGATGCAAAGGGCTGAATTGCCTGAGAGCGCTGTTTTGACACACGGCAAGGGAGGCAACAGGAGTCCAGCCTGGATGTGAGTTCATGTTGTACGAGCTGGTTTGCCAGCATCTGGGTGTGCACAATCCCCATTAGCAGCGGAATTGAGACCCAGACTTACAGCTTTCACAGTGCTGGGTTGCTGAGCCAGTGTTTAGGTTTGGGCCCCATCTTGAAACTCCTCTGGTTTAACAAGAAGGGAGGAGGTTGGCTAAAATACAAGTACCTTGTGAAAAAAAAGAAGAAAAAAAAGAAGTGGAAAAGAGACATGAATGCCTAATGCAACAAAAAAAAAAAATCCCAAGCCTCCTTAATGTTGCTGTTATGTCAGCTTGGGTTATTGGCAGTGGAAGTGGTTATTGGCAGCGGAAGTTAGACCTGGCTCGAGGCTAATATAACTCGTGCACCTGACTTTTTAAAAGGAGCTGAGATCTGGTTTCTTTATGGATGGGCTTTTTTTCATTCGTGGTGTTGGTCCCTTCTTCAGACTTCCTTAGCTTTCCTTTCAGCCAGTTTTGGACTTGATTCTCCTTCTATCTTTCTTCCTGCCTGAAAAGTCTCCTGTTGCACGCAGACAGCAATGGGATCCTTCATGCTAAAGCTCATTCTTCTGGCTCTGCAGTTTCTAGGGCCATATAGGTGAAGGATGTATGATTCAACAAGCTGGTGTTCACTGACAACGTCTGGTATCTCCCATCTCCCAGCCCAGGGTCAGTGAACACATGCAGTCTCAGGAGTGAGCAATAGAGGCTCTTCAACCAACAAGCTCCACCATCTATCACTTCACTCCTAACTACTACTGCTTTTGGCTATCTTAACTCCCAAAAGGACTGTCAATTTAACCATAACTACCTAAGAACTGCCAAGTCTCATTTTATGAGCTGCTGTTGAGAGTTTAGCTATTTAAGGCTGATTTTAAACAATTTTTATTGGTACTTCGTGGCATGTGCCTGATTTACAGTGCTGTAAATAACCACAAATTAGGGACATTTCTTTCTTTACGGTAAAGGCACGTTATCTTGAGCATAGGAAAGATAGTTGGTTGGTGAAGAACTGGAGTGCAGGATCTTTTCTGCAACAGGCTTCCTCTGTGAGCCCCCGCAAGCCTCATCCAGGGTTTGGTCAATGCAGAGAGGCTGGCTCTCTCCCCTGGGGAATGCTCTAAGAACCGGGGAATGTGGAATGAGGATCATGTCTACGAGATGTCCCTCACTGCTCACCCTGCTGCTATGAGGCTCTGGAGGTGGGAGAGAGCAGTGCTGTTTTGTAAGTAAGTGGCACACTCAGTTTGAGGCACTTAAGGAACTGTAGGTACCTGATGTCAACCATCATTGAAAATTGCATCCCGGGCACATGTCCCAGAGCAAGCATCGCGTTCTGCAGCACTTCTATCTCTTCACTGACTGCAGCAGGAGAATAAGCTACTAACTGAGACCAGATGCCCAAATCTGACACAGCTGAAGTCAGGGAAGACAAGCCACATTCTCCAGAAACAAACCATTGGGTCCCACAACATGAAGAGACCTGGTGAACTCAGGCTACCACTATCTACCTTCCTCTGCAACATCAGCTGAGGAGCACACTGAAGCACCTGAAAAACCTCATCCTAGGAAGGGGGAAATGTCTCTTTCCAGCTTAAAAAAAGACCTCTTGCAGTCCAGGAATGTGTAGATGTATAAGTTCAGGTGTAAGATAAAATGTTTCACTCAGGACCATCCCTGTGACTTGGGGATGTTCAACAAAGCTGCCCGATCTTCCTCATATTAACTGGTGTGAAGCTGAGAATCTTCAGTCTAAGTGGTTTTGTGCTCCTTTTTCACATCCTTTTAAGAAATTGTCAGCCAGACCTGAAAACCATGGATTGTACTCATCACATTCAGAAGAAATCCAGAAGTCAGGCAGCAGAAGACATCCCTGCTGTGTGCTGGTGTGGTGGAAGAGGACAGCAGACCCATAGACACCACACTGGGGGCCTCAGTGCCTTCACTGCACTGCACAGATGGTACATCTGTGCTACACAGATGGTTCCTCTACAATGGTACATTTCCCATTCATGTTTGCTGTCTTCACATATAGAGAAAAAAGAAGTCAGCTTTCTATTCACAGGGAGAAGTGAGGGTGTATAACTGAAATCCATGGCTAAACTCTTTGGGCAGCAGTTAAAATGTGAATCTAACTTTGGGGCTCTTGTGAAATGGCCACAAAATATGTGGCCGCATTTTAAAATGTTCCAAGTGCTCAACAGCAGCCAGTGTAGTCATGAAAAGTGGTCAGCAGCATTTCAGTTAGATCTTTGCAAATTAAATGCCAGGTCAGCAAAATGGAAACATTTTGTGCAATAGGACAACTGCATTTAATTTCTTTGGATTTCTTTTAAGAAAGCTTGGAGATGATCAAACCCCCAAATTTCTTTCTTTTTTTAAATGAAAAAGTCTAGTTTTCCAGATTAATTTTTTTTTGTCTTGAAATGTAAGATTATTATAGCAAAAAAAGGTTGAAATGAAAGCCAAAATAGAAATCATTGAAACTTATCAAAATATTGAGGTTACCAAATTATGTTTACTGACTTTTAAAAAATGTTCTTTTGGCTATTCATATTCATTTGTTTATATATTTACACTTTCCAACCCAGTTTAAAACAAGAAAGTTTTAATATCTCAAAAATTTCCACAGGATGGAAAAATACACCCCCCCCCAGAGTTGCATGGAATAATTTTTAAGTGTCAGTGTTTTGAAAAATCAGAGCAGTTTTGCATGGTGATCAGTGGATATAAAAGTCTGTATCTCAGTACTTCATTTTGAGAGTACTAGTTTTTATGCTGAATCATTTCAGCAAACACAATGCTGCTTATGCTGTAGGTCACCTTTGTATCAATATCTTCAAAAGAATAAGGTTTAAGGGAAACTGTGAGGCTTTTGTTGCTCTCTGGGATGATGAAAAGAATTTGCATTTGGCCAGAAAATGAAGACAGCGGGCATAGCATTTGCTAGTGCTCCTCATCCTTGGAGGGCAGACACCCAGTGTCTGATGTGATACTACTTCATGCCTGTCGATTACAAATAATAGAGAAAGCAAGAGAAAGCAGAGGTGTCAGACTGAAGATGGCATCCCCATCACTTAAAAAGAGACTGCAATAGCAATAATAAATGCATTTCTCAGGTGGCATTGAGCAGTGTAATAGCAACCAGAAAACACAAACTGGTCCAAGATTTGCTGCAACACTTCATTGGCAGTGAAGCCACATGCAATTAATGCGACAAAAAAACAAACAGCCAGCAGTGACTCTCCACATTTCAAGATGTAGAGCAAAGAAAATCATAGTCATTTCTAGTCCTTTAAACCTCTGACTATGCTCCTGAAGCTGACTTCTGCTGAGAAGGGTGCCTCTAGGTGGGCAGCAGAAAGGTCTTCTTGAGAGCAGCCTGCCCAGGCTGGTGTAACCCCATCAGGCCATGCTCAGGGCCAAATTGGAGGGTACTCCGGCTGGAAAGTCTGGTGCTTTTGTCACTTTGAAGTGTGTAAAGCATTATACAGTTACAAGTTATATTTACCCACCCTCTCTCACCTTTTAAATAAAAGCTTTCCTTTATGGTCTTAGTTCCTAGAAAAACACATTTCTTCTGTCTCAAACAAAGCTACTTGCAATAAAAATGTTTACTATGAAAACAACTATATATGCATCTCTATATAATGCAGTCAACATCAAACATCTTCTAAGCATCATCAATCAGATTCCTTTCAGGAACAGAAATACAGGAGGGCTGCAAACTTTTTTCTAATTTCCTAATGGGCATCTGAGGTGGGAACTCTATAGCCGATTTATAACATGAAATATTCCCTGTATCTGTTTCACAAGGACATGTACCAGCATGAGAGTGGGATTTGGTGGAACCTGGGTTTACAACTGGAAATTAAATACAGGCGTGTGGAAACATTATTATGTAAACTAATACTTAGCTACTTCTTGCTGCATTCCCTCAACAGCAACAAAATGGTAGCATGGAAACCAAATGCCAAGTGTAATTTTTTTAAACCTGTTCTATGAAAATGAAAAGAAAAACAGTCCCATGTAGAACCATGAGGACTCGTTACTTTTTCATCTGTGAAGTCTTAAATGTCACAGCCCCTGGGCTGAGTTCTCCTTTCATCAAAACCAACGGAGCTTTGATATTGGTTTCCTCTTGAGCATGAAAGATCCCAGAGACTGAGCTTTTCACCTCTTACTGAGAATCCTGGTAACATACTTCGATGTTTTGCTTTCAGTAGTTTGTTTTGGTGGCTCCCATTGCTCAGGTAGGAAGTACACTTAGAGAAGCTGTAGTTCAGAGACACACTGAGCAGCGAGCTCTCGGGTGCCGGTGATTCAGCATTGCTCTAGCCTGAGGCACTGCACCAACCCAGACAGGACGGCAGATGACAGGCCCTAAGATGCAGCCAAGTCCCCTTCATCTATGTTTCACCTACTTCTTCAGTCCCTGCAGATCAACCAGGAAACCACCGGAACAAATGCTTGAGGCTCACCTCCACCCAGATCCTACCCACACCTTCTTTGCAATGCATGTAGTGGGGCAGTAAGAGACGCAGCTGCTCTTGATCCAGCAGGGCAGGATAAGTAGCCCCATATCTGGCTGTTTGCACTGTACAAGGGTGTCCACTGCTTCTCCAAAATGTGTGCCACTCATCCACATAAGGGTCAAACTGAGGAAGTCCAGATGGTTGGCTGACGTCTCAGGGAACCACAGGAACAGCGAGCCAAGCTGTGCCTACGCACCTAGAGGACAGCAAGGTGCTAGAAGTAACAGTCAGCATGGACTTCTCATAAACAAATCGCATCAAGCCAATGTGATTTCCTCCTGCAACAGTACAGCAAATTGTGTGGGTGGAAGATTCACAGCAGATCAGACAGCTACTGGGACTCTAGTTAGCCTTTTGGCAACATCTTACATGATGTTCTCATAAATAAGCAGAGGAAATATCATGGAGCTGAAATTACCATCGAGAGTGTATAAAACAAGTTGAAAACTCATACTCAGAGAAGCTATCAGGGACTCATTGTCAAAATGAAAGTATGCATAAAGGACTTCCACAGAGGCCTGTCCTTGGCTGTTTATTTTCGGTATTTTCATCAATAGCTTGGCTAAAGGAATAAAGCAGAGGTTCCCCAGCTGTGGGATACGTGCTATTAGTTTTATACAACCAGTTCCTAGGGGGCATATCATCCAGAAAAGGCCTCTGGCTGCTGCTGCCAGAGCATGTTCCCTCTGCCTTTGCTGTTCTCCGTGGTGGTCTTGAGCAGAAAGAAGTGGAGCTGTTGCAATCCAGAATCTTGTTACATTTTTCGTTGTGAACTTGGTGCTCCTTGCAAGTACATCAGAGGCCAGGGTTAGAATTCAAAATTACCTTGACAGATTGGAGAAATGGCCTGAAAAATAACAGAATTAATCAACAGTATTGCAAGGACCTGTGAACAAAAGAGATGAACTGCACAGTGCATGGGCCGGTAGCTAGGAGTTGTGCGGGAGAAGATGACGGCTGATCACAAGGTGAATATGATCCAAAAACATCCTTCTGTTATGAAAAAAGCAATGACACACAGGGTTGTATATTTAGGTGTTGGACTATATGATGTGTAAGTGAGTGCCTTCTGCTCTGCTGAGCTCTGTTGAGGCTGCACTAGAAGGAGATAGGGACAAACATGATCTGGAAGGAAAGACTGATTGATCCAGGGTTATTAAGTGTAGCAAAGATAACAGTCTCCAGGTATACATGGTCAGCAAATAGACAAAGGAAATATTCTGTTCTTTGTACCATAATACAGTTAAGTAAAAATGCGTTTTAATTGCAGCAAAGGAGATGGTAAGTGAGTTACTGGGTAGAACATGCCAACAGAAGAAGAGAGATCAGATGGGGAAGCACTGGAGTACATTGCCTGTGTGGGTGGTAGACTTTCCATCACTGAAGATTTTTTAAGAACAAGTTAGAGACATATTAATCAGGAATTAAATAGGTGTAATTGATCCTACTTTGGGGCAGGATGGCCTCTCAAGGTCACCTCCCACCCTTATTTTCCATTTCAGCAGTCTGCCTTATAAACATGGCATAGAGGTCTGTTGCTCAATAGATGGTTAAAAGAGTGAATAGCAGCTGGTTGATTCCTCTGTTTTTGGGAGGTGTGTTTACATTCCAGGCGTAAGAGTGGAGAGAAAGGACAGCGAGTTCTGATCCCACCAGCCAGCCAGCAGAGGAGACCGGGCAGCCATCCATCGGAGGCTGTTTAACTTTCCCAGCCTTTCAGAGCCTAACATAAAGGACAAAGGTGGCTCCTAGATGAAAGACAACAGTCTCGAAAAACGTGGAAGCTAACAGAGAGGGATGCACATTTAACATGAAAGTTAAAGTCGCCAGAAGAAGAAAACAAGGAAATTTCCAGTTAGGTGCAATGGAACGACTCCTGAAGGATCTCTGTGCTCTCTAAGTGCTTTTGGCCTCCATAGAAAATACTTAGGCAGAAACCCTCCAGAAGGTATGTTTGTTTTGAGCAGAATCTGGAGTTCCTGCACCGAGTTTTCTGAAGGCTGTGTTGCCTCTACTCAGTGTCATGGGAGACTGAACGTTTTCACTGTGTTCTGGAGCCTGACACAGGCAGGCAGACCACAAAGAAAAACATGGGAACAGATCCTATAAGCTGCTTCAAATAACACTTGCTCCAGAGCCTCTGGTGATTGCTGAGAAATTCTAGTTTCACAAAAGATGCCAACAGAGGAAGAAATTGTTTCACAGTTTGCCTCAAGCTTCAAAAGGGGTTGCTGAACATGTTAACCGACACCCTTTTTGACAGCCTGGTTTGCGGTCAATGCCGCTAACTAACAGGAAAACAAATGCCTGTCGTCCGAGTGCGGAATCGCACTCTGCGCCACAAAGCCAAGGAAATTGCTGCTGGAGAATCCCCAGAGCTGCCCTGCGAGAGGCCGGCAGGATGTGTAAAAAAACATCAGGCATGTTCCTTGTGTGACAAGATGGATCTTTCAGAAGGAAGGTTCTGCTGGGTATGAAAAGACTTGGTATATTGACTCAAAGGGACACTTTGAATACGTTTCTAGGTATGAGCAGCTCACTTCAGAAAGAAACTAGTGGATAGGGAAATGGGGAGGCAGGAGTAGGAGGGAAAGCAAAGTCAAGCTATGTACAAAGATGGAGATTGAGCCAGAAATAGAAAGGGGGAAAGTAAATCAGAATTTAAGAGTCTTGCATATATTCGTTACGATAAGATATATTTTTTTTTGCAAGCACCGGCAATTCCATTAGCCAAAGAGATACACAATCACTTCTGATACAAAAGAGACAAGAATTTTATTACCATTGTATCAGATCCAGTGACTACAGCAAATTCAATCCCCTTCCGTTGCCAGCTACATGATTCACAAGGTGTTCGCTGCAAAGACTGACAATCCAACTGTTTGTGCGCGCCGAACGAGCTATTCTTGATGCAAAGGACTCGCATAAGTGGTCAGAAATGTTCAGGAGGGTGATGAAACCTGAAACGGATCCAAGTGCAGCATGATAGAAACAGGCTTTGGCTCTCAAGGTAGGAAAGAGGAATATCACAGATACTGCTAATGCGAGCTGGTTATTAAACTAAACTACCAACCACTGGATGATGGAAACCAGTCAAATGTCCTAGATCTGAAAGATCTGACCAACATGGTACATTACCTGTTAGCAACAGAACATGGATTTCTCCCTCTACCTCCACTCGGTGCCAGGGATTAAAGAGACCCTGACTGGGACTTGCCAATATTTCTGTGAGACTACAAGTCTAGTTCTTTATTTAGGCCAGCATCCATTTTCTTGTACTAAGATTCTGCTCCTTTAACGAGACTTGCAAAAACTGCCTTGTGAAAACATACTTACTTACGGAAATGGCAGAAATGTCTCATGAGATCCTCACAGGAGCAACACATAATACTGATACTGTTGTCTGTCTCTTGGCACCAGCTTTTTATCAAATGGCTTTTCAGAGGTCTGCCTGGAGAATATAGTATTAACTCCATAGTCAGACTGAAAGACAGTGAAATGTCAAGAATCTATAATCAGTCTTCTCAGAAATTACAGTCTGGGCATTTGTAATGGCAAGTTTTTTCTGTTTCTTAGAACTGTTGGATCACCTGTTTTTCAAATTACCAGCAAAAGCGACACAGCAGTGGATGTTCCAGTTCCTGTCTATCGTTATTATTATTGATTATTTAATTACTTTCTTAGAACTACTGAATTAAAGTGCAGACTTCATTCCCCAGTTAATTACGGGTCTGAATTAACTCTGCCTTTTAGACCAAGGGAAAATGTAAAGCCCTAAACTGTTGCAGTACCTTTATCTGCAACTTTCTCCCTCCCCCCTCGCGCTTCCCAATAGATGTTTGCCACCTTGTAGAGGAAGCTTTTCCAGGGACGGATTGACTTCCACAGAGCCTGGCTCAATAGGGCACAGGACTATTTGATGACTTCTTTGTGGCAATGTTTACTACTAAAGAAGACTAAGCTACTAAATTAGGATAATCTCATAGGATTTAAGCACACTTTGATCTTGATTTACCAAGGCACTTACTGTGCCATACATTTCCATTGAGTGGAATCTCTTATTTTATGATGGGGGGGGGGAGGGGAACTTCAAAGGAAAAAAGCTATGAACACATGGATGAGAAGAGTTGTATTTTGAGTGCTGCTGAGTATTTGTGTAGACAAAAAGATGGGGCTTTTGAGATTACACTGGAGCTGCACAGAGGGCCTGAAAACATAAAACCCAGCAGTGAATGGAGCCTTGAAACACAAATCCAAATCCACAACCAGCATTCACGATCCAGCCGAGAGAGGCTTTTTATTTGCTTTTCCATGCCATTGAGTGCAACAATTCATTTACTCCCAATGTATAAATACATACACACACGACACTAAGTAATATCCTGCTGATCCGAAATGCTCCCCAGGCCTCACACCCTCCCCACCGGCAATCCCCCTCCCAGCCAGCTCTCTTCCGCTCTGCAATGGCGCAGCCCTGGGGTACGTAACTGAGAAATCTCTGCTTCAGACAACGGAGAAAGCTTCATGAATCACCAAGCAACACTTCTCAGGTGGGAAAAGCACATTCTTTGTTTCTCTACGTGGAATTAGAAAAATATGTGTAGAAGTAAAGCCCTGAAAACCCCGGGAGAGCAATTCTCTTTCTTTTTTGGTTTTGTTGAGCTTGTGAGTTTTGAGGTGGTTTAATTAAAGGTCTTAAAATTCTTTAACACTAACATTCAAATGCTTCATATTTTTCCCCCAGACTTGCAGAATTTCTGTCCTCCTCCTCTCTCTCTTGTGTCACTTTTACTCTGTAATAAAACAATTGAATCACACACTGGTACATAAATATTGGCAGATTTTTAGGTTTGCTGGTTTTTTCACTCAGCCTATTGGGCAAACAGCCTAGAAAGGCTAAGTTATTTGCCAGAGTTTGAATTTCTGGCAAACAGTGCAGATCCAGTACAAATCTCAAATCATATTTCAGGAATGCCGTGCTTCTACCGCACCTTTCCAACTCTTCTCTCTGTGCACTAATGACTATTATGGGGAAATGTGTTCCAGAAATGTGAAAATCAATGTAGTGGGAAATGTATCAAAACCACCTTTTCACTTATACAATCTCAGTTGTCCAAGAAACACAATTAATTAGTGTTATTGAGCTGTTTAGCTCCCCAATAAAAGCTTTTTGAGTGATTATATGAAGGACCATTGGTACTGGAGACTTCATACTGAAGTAATTAATGGAAGTTGATTATATTCTGACAAGTTAAACACACGTTTGTTTGATATTACACACACATGGAAAACACATGCACTATTGAGCTCAGTACCTAGGAGTTTAGATTAATGGTGTTGATGAATTATGTGGAGATTATATACTTCGCAGACACATAATGGACTTGATTTTGAAAAGCAGGCTCTCATTTTGCTCCTGCAATTTTGAGGGTGTGAATAATTGCAGGTGATTTTCTAGCAGCTAGACATCTCGCTGCCTAGTTGAATTCCTTCGGGCAGAGGTCATGCCTGGTTTTGTGAGAGGCACCAGAAGGCACCGGGAGAGCGCATGCAGACAGTGAAGAACAAACCGGCACGAGTGCTGCATGCTGGGACCACAGTGACCAGCAAGGACAACTGGTTTCATGCATGGCTGTGGCAGCTGAGTTGGGACTTTCAAGAAATACCTTCTCTTTCTAAGTTCAGGGGCACGTTGTGAACTTGAGGCTCAACCCCGAAAGGGGAAGGAGGAAGCTGTCACTAGGCTTTCTCCTGCCACCAGGCAGAGGCTGGCGACAGACCCGATGCTTAGCCCTGAGACCAGCTGCTGAAGCAGTCTCTGTGGGCCATTACTCAGGTTCAGCCTAATATCTGAGCCTACCACTCGGCATCTTTCTCTTGAGGCTCTGTCTGAAGGTAACTGAATGTCACTGGGATGAGGACAGAGGTAATAACTGGTGTCAGGGTTTAATGGCTGAAGGAGACAGCTGGGAGGTAGAAGGCCAGATTCAAAGGAGTGGCTTGATTCAGGCAGGGAAAGGACTCAGATTTTAGTCTTAGCTGCACTGGTCTGTCACGTACAGCAGCCTGTGCAGAATGGTCAAGCCCAGAGCTGATGCCTTCCCATGGTGTTTACCCATAGGAACTCATAGGGGTGCCCCTGGGATGCCACAGCTGGTATCACAGGGCCTTTACTGGGTGCTTAGAGCATCACCCAGGCATGCTGCCTTGGGCTTTTCCTAGGAGTGTGCCCAGAAGGAGCCGGGACTGCAGACACCCCTATCCCAAGCTACAAAGGCAGGATGACTGCAAGATGTGGGGAGCAGCCTGGCTTTTACAGCACTGCCAGGACTCCGTGAGCCAGCCCAGAGGTGGATGAACATGTCTTCATGAGAACAAATCCTGCTGAGCCCCCACGGGCATGATTCAGTTCGAGGCACCAAATCTTGGAGTCAAAATGCAGGTTTCCATGTGAGCCAGGCACTTAAAATCTCACCAACATGACAGAGATTTCATTGAAACTGCCGGCAGAGCGTGCAGAGGGATTCTGCCCTGCCTAAAGCATGATTTCCTTGCTGAGCTGCCTACACTTCCCCTCTACCTCAGACACCTGTGGACATCTCCCTTCAGGAGCCCGCGTTCAGGTGTCTGTCCCCAGGTGAAACCCTGCCCTTAGAGATGTGTAACAGCTACAGTGCAGCAGCGGCAGCACCTCTGTTTCCAAGCACCACTGTGATCACAGCCACATGCTGGCTGCTCTGCCCAGACCTCTTCTGTCCCCAGGACGGGACATGCCCAGCACCCTGTGGCAGCAAATTGTCAGCAAGCCCCAAAAGCCTGGCTGTGCTGAGCAGCCCTCTGAGGACTGCTGGCTGCAGAAGCAAGAGATAATGTTAACGCCCAGAGCAGGGCAAGAAGGAGCAGTCAGCCTTCCTCCTGGGACTAGTACACCTTCCTCAAAGTTTTGGTGTGTTCAGAGCTAGAAAGTGTTTTCAGCTCCACCATTTCAGGTCACCCTGGCTGAGAAATGAGTTAAGAAGATGCATCATACTCCATATTCATTGGTTGTACCCAGAGACTTTCTTTAGGCTATAGCTTGAGGTATGTTATATAGAGAGAGAGGGGGAAAGCCATGCAGACCTGTTCTGGCTTGGATCTTAAAGTCATGTGAGAAACAAATATGAGGCACCAGCATGTGGCTATGGCGGTACAGTAAGTGGAAAGTTAAGGGAGCACATAGCTCCTCTCCTCTGTGCTTGCGGACTCTGAATCCAGCACTTGGCTCTCTGTCTGTGCATCATTAAATGTTGACCATTACCATGGTCTATAAACAAATATAGAACATGCATCAATAATTAAAAAAAAATGAGATCACAAACCTAAATCCGAAAAGAGAGTGTGGCCCCCAGCTAGTCAAGGTCCGGGTCCATCTGAGATGGCTTACGTTGGTGTGTACCCCAGGGAATGAGACAAGCTGTGTGGCTGGCACCCCACCATTGGTGGCTGTCCAGTCTTCAGTGGAGATTTCAGCATCCTCTCCACCTTGCCTGATCCTGGGCAGCCCCAGGGTATGGGCGCAATGGGGTAGGAAGGGCACAGAGGGGCAGCAAGGGGTGGAGGGGAGTCAGTGAGAAGTGACCATTGACAAAGCCTGGAGATGTCAAAAGGTCTTGCGGTACGTGGTACGCTATGGATGCCCTGGACAATGCAGATATGATGGAGGAACTGAGCCCCAGAGCACCATGGCCAAGGGCAAGCTGCTCCGGCTTTGTCCCTCCACGTGGAAGTAGAAGACCTAACACAACAGTGCTGGTGTGGGTGCTGGACCAGTTTATTTGGCTGTATAAATACCTAATCCTTTCCTAAGACTGCTGCTGCTTTGATCGCTCACCTAGCTGCAACCCTACAAGACAGACAGAATTAGGGCCTAATTCTGCAATTATTTGCTCCCTCCAGGAAAGAGCAATCATTGTTGGGAAAGGGCTTTTAACTCTCCCCCCATGCTGGCTGTCTGCTGGAGGCAGTGGATAATCGCGGAAGCAAGGCCCGAACCCTGCCGTGCCGGCGGACAGGAAGCAGTCCTTCCCGAGGAAGGGGAAAGACCTGGCTTCAGCCACTGCTTCTTAATTAGCTGCTGCAGGTGGAGAGCCGTGCGAGTCCCTCACGTTGCTTTTATAACTATCACATCTTTATGTGGCTGAACTGGTTTTTTCCACTGTAACTTGGCCATTTTTGGAAGAGAAATATTTTGGGTCACATTATCAATTTTCCCCCCATGGAAAGCTTATAAAAATTAATCTATAAGCAAATTGATGTGAGGAAAAAAGTTCACAGAAATGTTTTCAAATGGACAACCTTCAAAGGATTTGAGCTCATTCCATTTGAATTACAAAGTCAGAGCTTTAGTCCAGCCACTCTTTGGTTCCCTACCTCTCTTCCCCACCCATGCTGCTTTGCATCACACTTGAACAGGTCCCCAGTGAGTACTTTTTTCCTAATGATTGAATTTAGCATTGGCAGAATTACCTCGATAGGCTGTTCTTGAGGTTGAAGACTCCATTTGCTGTCCACAGCAGGCACAAGGAGCTGCTGAGCTGCCTTTCTGATGGCAATGTGCTAATCCGTCTCAGACGGGCAGAGAAGGGTACTCTTTCCCTCAGACCTACACATTACTGTGGCTTTCTGTTAATGGTCCCAAGATAGTTCTCAGCTAGGGCAGCGGTTTGTCTGCAGGCATCAAACTGGACTAGACTAAGGCCACTATGAAGATACCTGACTTCGTAGTAGTTTTGTGCCTTTTTAGTTAGTGCTAAAGCAAATTAATGACACTGAGGCTAAATGGTTGATAATAACCTATGAGACCACAACCCTGCCTTTTCTTTGAAGTGAGATGCCAATTGCACAGCCAGGCAAGCACTGAGATTGTCCTCAGAGGAGTCAAGGAGGACTGTAACAGCCACCATCCCTTTGGGATAAATACAAGAAACAAAAGCCTTCAAGATGCTCTGTGGAACCAGAAAAAACAAAGCGGCCTCCATGCAGAGACATATGTTCCTGCATAAATAACATAAAGAAATTACCTCTGCTTACAGGTGTCTCATATCTCACTGGTTATTGTTTTCATGTGATTATGGAAAGAAGGCAGAGCAGATCAGAGAAGCCAAGGACACGGCCTAAACAAACATTAGGATTATGGCTCCAAGAACAGAGGCAGAGTCGGGGAGGAGAGAGATTTTGGCTAAGCTGATTAAAAGACAGTTGTAACATGAAAAAACAGCTCCTAATTCCTCCTGTGTCTGGGGACACTGTACGTTGCACATTCCTTGTAGACAGAGGACCATAGTAAAGAAGCCTGACTCTTATCATCACCTCCATCTCCTGATCAACACAGCCCACAGCACTCTGAATTTTGGCGAGTGACCTGGGGTGGGAACCATTACTGTGCATGTCAGGAGCAAGAGCCAGGCTCCAGGAGGAGAAACTGAGAAGCTGTATCTGCACAGGCTCGAGCCACATAGGGTAATGGAGATGCCACCAAAATCAACCATAGTGGAAGCAAATCTGAAAGCCAAGTGGGAATCATGGGGCTCACGGGCTACATCTGATCTGCAGCTGCATCCTGCAAAGCCTGTGGGCAACCAACATCCTTGCTCTATCTTCATCCCTCCTCCATCTCACCCTCTGTGGCACTCCTGCCTCCTCCTCTCCCTAGTGCTCCTCTCCCCCTCCACCCTCAACTCCTCTTGACTCTACAGTGCCAAGTGGCAGAAGGACAGAGCTGTCCCATGTCAGCCATGTGGCTGTCAGTGTTACCTGCATTGCCAGTGTGGTGCTGTGAAAGGGCTGGGGCAACCCTCAGCACATTTGAGCTCATTCAGTTCCTGGCAAAAAAGTCTCCCTTGACCTACAGCCAGCAGCGTGAGGCATCATTAAAGGAGAAAGCATCAAATAAAGAAGTAAGAAGCATCCAGAAGTCTCTTGATAATGGTGGAGAGATGACTTGTAGATGGAGACAAAATTGCTTTTGGAGCAACAGCTACAGAGTGTCTAGCCAGACCGGGAAGCCCCATAGCTGGAAGCAGAGACCTGTCTGCTCTGAAGGAGGAGGATTTCCATGGAGCCAGGGAGACTCAAAAGTGTCTTGACAACCCGAAACCTGCTAATAGACGTGAGCAGCAGCAAGGAATGACAGATCTCAGAAACTGTGTTGAGAAAGCAATGAAAGGGGCAGAGGTCAGAGCAGACCTCACTCAGCCACCTGGCTGCAGAAGTGGGTTAGCCAAATGACCTCAGTAAAACTATTTTCTACTCCATTTGTAACCCTCAGAGGCCAATCAGGGAGAGGAGAGATTGTCCAGTTCAAATAATGCAAAACTTGATTTCTTTGAGGAAAACTCCCTGACAGGCTTCTTGGCTCTGCTCAACGTCTCACCCAAGCGAGTGGCTAGGAAGAGAAATAGGAGAGGTTTCCAGCAGCCAGCCCATGCACGCCAGCTCTGTCCATGCTACAGAGCAGCCCACAGCAGGCAACCGAGTGCTCCAAGTTTGCAGGAGCTGTTGAGATGTGGCATGCAGGCAGCCATCAGGCAGAAAGAGCCAGATCAGAGAATTAGCAGCAAGGGGAAAGCTGAATCCTCTGACCTGGCTGAGGACCAGATGAGACCTGTTCTTGGCATAATCCGGTGCAAACAAGGACTCCCAGGATAAACGGGCAGTGGAACAATTTATACACATTTTGCTGGACTTCAACTTGCAGGGCCAGATCAGCAAAAGGAAATCAGACACCCCAAGGGCTTGGGGAATTTGCCCCACCATTTGAGTTTTTCTCTGCAGCAGCCAACCAGGAAAGGAAGCAGCTGCTAGCAAGAAAGATGGACATTAATTGCCATGAGCCCTGTAAGCACAGATATGTCAAATGGAAAAGGTGACTCTAGTCTGGTCTGTGGCATTTTTGAACAATTAGAAAAAGTGATAGATTTGGTTTGTAAAACAAGAGAAGTTGGCAATAATGCAAAATCTGAAGAAAGCAGTTGAGTTAAGTGCTGGTACAGTGAAAAAGTTTGCTATAAAACGTCAACTTGTTATAGTAGAAGGCTGGGCCAGAACAAAACATCACAAGAGCCTAGTAAAAAGCCTCTTTCCTAGTCTGAGAGTTGCAAGGACACCACATTATGTCAGTGAAGCCCAGAGGTACACAAATGAGGCCCTCGGTTTTTGTTTAGATCCTCACAGTTGAACAACAGAAGGAGAAGACTGGCTACAAATCTGCTGGTATCTGTGAAATGCATGGAAAAAAAGGACACTGCCTCAAGGATAACCATTAATAGAGCAGACATGCTAAAAACAGTAAGGAGTAGACTGTCCAAAAGTGAACCAACTAATTGGTCTCAAATGGAGACAGTGACAGGGAAACGTGCATTCGTCTAACAGTTGGGAAAGTTGGGTTTGCAAATTGGACATCTGGAATTTGAGCTAGATTTCTGGATAGCCGAGATAGTGGATGAGCTAATAAACAGTTTGGATTTCATTATGCCTAATAACTGAGTAAGTGCCAGGAAACCATGTCGTACAGACCTTGTTTGTGAAAATTCTTTATAAATATGTGGCACAGGTGAGCAAAATGATTTGTAGACAACTGGTTTGCAGAGAACAGGGAACGGCATATATAAATGACATGCTATGGGAGCTTTCCAGCCAAAGAAGTCACTTCCCAGAGGCTGAAACCTGTTTTGAGACCTAGGAGCTGAAAGGGATTTTAGCTGCTCATGTGTTGGTGTATTGGAAGCAGGAATCTGTTCCCCCTTGGTGTGCTAGACATTTCTGATGAGGAGCAAATAAAAGGGGGGAAAAGGGAATGAGGGCTAGAAAGCACAACGAAATAAATAGATGTAGTAAGTATACAGAAGAAAACTATCAGGGAAAGAAGGGTGGAGATAAATGCAGGGAGCTTGGTATTTAGTGCTGAGGATGGGTTACAAACCTTTGCTGCTGAGGTTCCTGGAGTTGTCCTCCCGCCCTGTTGCCAAAGCAGCACAGGACCAAAATATAGGAAGGTGGCCACGGAGCAGTCGCTTCACTGCTTAGCTGAAGCCAGGTGCAGGAGATATTCTAGGGAGCTAGGAATTTCAGGAAGGCAAGACTGAGCTCTCGCATCAACTTGGGCTTCACTGGTTGTTCAGAGGAGGGAGGGCAGCCCCACGTCCTCTTCAAAGCTGCAAGGACCACTGCAGCCTAGTTTTCCACTCTAGATCTGACAAACAGCTGTGGACCTCGGTAGAAAGATCTGCTTCACAGTGGCAGAATGAAGCCCTCAGTGGCCACTGAATGCTGCTGCTTACCCCCTGCCATGGGACGAGGGGTTACACCTCAAGCACAGCCCTGCAGAAACACAGTCAAACTGCTTTTAAGCATCTCCACATGGCACTGGTGCATCTGTCTTGTGGATGTCCCAGCTCACCCTTGGAGCAGTGACGTGCCCTGAGGGAGCCATCTCCTCTGGCTCCTTGGTGGGGCAGTTCTGCTGCACACATCAAAAGCCGTGGCCCCTACCTGGTGGGTTTACAGATGGTCTGAGACAAGCTTAAGTCTGCTAGGCTGCAATAAAACTCCAAAGAAAGAGAATATTTCCTAATAAAAAAGCAGTTTGCTTTGGGCAGATGGGGAGTGACGGAGGAATTTCCGCTGACACAATGACAGTGGAGCTGTCCAGAAACAGCTGCTCCTCCAGGGTGTGCAGGACTGGGGAGGACTTTGTTTCCTAACAAGAGGTTTACACTGCACAACACCAGCTAGTTTGGGTGAGCTTGTGACAGAAAACCATTGCAATGGTCACCAGAACACAGTTTAGCATTTGTGGAGTTACAAAGGCTCTTGTGACCATTCACAGGTTGCTCTTCTGGATTTTAAAATGCCTTTCATATACGAAACAGATGCTAACAGATACTGAACTTATAGTTGAGACAGTATTGCTGCAGCAACATAAAGGTTTTTAAAGTGTCCCGATTGGAGTAAAAGTTTCAGGTCTCTCAGACGATTTACTGTATTACTGAAGCACACCTTGGGGTAAAAGTTTTATTTACATATCTTCACTACTGCTTGGATGGGAATAAAATCATTGTGGAATAGCAAAATGAAAATACTCTGACAAGAGGATGTTGCATAATTATGTAATAGTTTATTGTTTAACAATAACTACTTAATATATGATTACAATAGATACCATTTTTCTTTTTGTCTAGAATGTACTCTTTAGACTACCGCCATTGTAGACTCATGACATTGGTGACAGTGAAGTAAAGGTGGTTTTATGGATTAAATGTAGCTGCTGCCTTTCAGCTGGAAGGAGTGAAGTCCTTTTGTGCATCTCAACATCAACAGCCTCCATAAGAAACATAAGCATTGCTACACATGCGTGTATGGAAAGACAAGTCTCTATTGGTCTTCCTTTGTGAGACTTGGGTGTCTGAAATAGGGACAGAATGGAACAGAAGAGCAAGAAATTAAGAATCTTGACCCAACAAGCTGGGTGAAAAGCTCAAAAAAAAAAAAAAAAAAAAAAAGGAATTCTTTGGCCAGGTGTCCTGCAAAAAAGACAAGGAACTATGAGCAGAATGCCAATTGCTGTTCAGTTCCTCCTGTGTTGAGGAGAAAAAACTTTGGATGATCACTGTGAATAAAGAGGGTAGCCTCAAAACCACATTATTTAATGAGCAATTTCTCCCCCTAACAGAACCTACCTACTGGACTATGAGTTGTGACCACTCAGGTCAAAAACACAATATGTTTATTTTTTTCTTAAAACTTTTGAAAGCATCATTAATATACATGAACTTTGCATGTAAGTATTCAGCAGACGTATTTATAACATTGTCTTTACCTCTTCACCTACGTAACTCAGTGCCAGATTCCCTCAAACCAATAAATCTACATTATAAAATCAACTGGTTACTGATAGAACTACCACTCACTTTTTTCCCATCAAAAAGAACTGTCAAACCCTGTTTTCTGTACCACTTAACAGGCAAGGCAGGAACCTGTCCTTTTCCAAAATGAGGTGACATGCACCTGTGTGCTAGCAGCAACTGTGTTACCCAGAAATTCTTTCAAGCCATTTAAATTCTTTCAATAGACTTTTTTAGCTGTATTTTATTCACAGCTTCATCTCCATTCCCTTATAACAAAACACCAAATGTTAGGGTTGCTTTAAAAAAAAATCAAATATAAAGTTACATATTGTCATTGCACCTTTGAGAACTATGGTTGTGTGCTATAAGATGTGGCAAGCTCGTACTAAAACAAAAGGACTCTTTCTCCATGGCATATTCATTATTCTCCCCTACTGAGTAATTCTATCAATCACCTGCCCTCTACGGATTCTTTATGCTTCAACAGAGATGCAATTTCTGGCCAGAGCAGCTTCAATATAGAGCCTTAGCTTCCGTGGATGCGTAATCATTTACACCTGTGCAAAGTAGATGTAAACTCACTTTGCACTCACTTTACATAGGTGCAAATGACTGCACAAGGTGAGAAGCAGTGGAGAATCAAGCCCATAATGACTGCAAAGCGCTTAAGCAGAGTATCATGGAAACCAACAGAGGCACATGGGATGCAGTGATCAGGACGCAAGTGAACGTCAGCAGCAGTTTGGGAGTCTATTCTCCCTCATTGTGCGAGCAGCGTCTGTTATTAGCAATGGAAGTCATGCGTGTGTCCCCAGAGGATAATAAATCAGCCACTGTGTGAATGCTGCAGGCCTGCCTGCTCCAGCTCCTCTCGCACTGCTGCAAGGGCCAGGCTGCAGCAGAAAACCTGTCTTGCGACCCGGATTGGAAGATGCTGGGTGGCTGTGTGGTTGTGAGATCGGTCTACATGGAGAATCAGGCTAAACCTTGGGGCTCTGGCTTGCTTTAGGGCATGTTTCTTGTGAGTCAAACAGGTTATCCAAGAACCTGGTGTGATCACTGCTGAAATAGTACAGGTGCTCCTAGCCCTTTTTGTTATATCGCCTCCTAAAACGGGGGAGCGCAAGAGCTTTCAAAGGAAACTTTACTTTTTATGAGCTGTTGGACAGGACAGAGTAGATAGATCTAAAATTAATCTGCTGTTCTTTGTCAGAGCTCTCTGACCATAAGGTTAGAGGCAGTAATTACCACGATGCTCTATTTAGGGGAGGTTGGAGGAGAAGGGAGTGAAATTTTTTCATGCTGACTTTTTTAGCCTGAAGATTAGGATTTATATAACAACTTTGCTTCGTAGTCTGAAAAAGACCTTCTGAAATGTGTTCATCTTAGTCTTACACCTGCCAGCTTTCTTCACTCTTATTTCCCTAGCCTACTAATAGCGATGGTAAATGCATGCAGAGAAATACGGTTGCTATAAAGTACTGAAGTTTCTGTGTATCATGATTTTTACATTTTACATACAGCCTAAAATTACTGAAGCTGAAATAAAGTATGTGTGTCATTTTTCCAAGGGACTTTTAAAATGTGCCTCTGGATATATGTGAAAATATAAAATACTGCTCACAAAAAATTAAAGGAGAAAGCATACGCTCGTGAAGGAGAACTGCTTCATTTGTTACAGCTATCTTTTCAAGGCAAAGCAGTCACACCCTGTGCATGGCAGGCTGGAAATCTACGTGTCCCCACTGATTTTGCTGTGTTTGCAGTACCTGGTGTGGGAGAGGGCTGGCCATCAGTGCAGAAGTGTTTTCTCATGGTTACAAAGTTCTGCAGAGCCGGCACTGAAGTCAAGCCCAACATTCATCCACATCCCATGACAGTCAGGCTAAATCTGATTCACAAGCAAGATGATGACAGCTAGGACAAGGAATCATTTTTAGTTGTAAAACAGGCAATTTTGAGCATGTGATTGTGGCATATAATCCAAACAGTTTCTTATTTAATGAAAGCATTTACCAATGACAGCATCAAAGACATGGTGTCAAGGGAGGATGGTTGAAGCCTGGTACTGACCCGTTGTGGGCCCCTATGGGCTGGGAAAATCAGACTCTAGAAAGGGAGGACTGTCTCAATACTTACAATACTTAACAACAGAGTGAAAGAAGTCTTTATTTTTAGCAACAGGCTTTGAGCAAAGGACTTTTACCTTCTATTCCTGTTTTCCTAGTAAGTTATGAAAGGTTTTTTTACCCCACATTAGGTAGCCCCGGTGGTTTCCTCTGTAATGGGCTTTTAGGTGTCTTTTCAGCTTGAGCTACAATTAACAGAACGAACATGATCTCTGTAGGGAGAGCAGGAGCGTAAGGGCTGTCCTGGGACCTCCTTCCCTCAAGTGACAGCAATGCCAGGCAGCGCTGCCTGAGCTGGCTTTCCAACCATGTAGCACATGGGGCCAAGAGCAAGCACCCACCCTGCCCTAGTACCGGGCTCCTTGAGCCTACCAGTAGGATCCCACCGTGCCACCTCTCCCATGGGTGCTGCACACTCTGCAGCCAAAGTCTTAGATGTGCTGCAATGGCAGGAGGACGGAGGAGAACAGGCTCATCTTCCCCGTGACTGTTCCGATGTGCTATAGGATGTGGCTGGTACCTGCGATATGGTGCAAAGCCACCACTCGAGGGTAAAGCAGCTTCTCAGAGGGGAGCTGCAAAGAGCTGAAGTCCCTTCAGATGCTCTTCTTGCCTCATCTTCTTTGCCTGCAGTCCCAGATGTAGCACACCTCAAAGTTGCCACAAGTGTGTAGTTCTCTGTAGTATAGGAACAACTGTGAAGCTTCTGTACCTAGTTGTGTTGAAATGCCTGGAGGCAGCTGAGTTAGGATGTGGGCTACTTCACCATACTTGGCACTCATGGTAGGATCCCTCCATCATCTTCTTAGTGGCAGCTGGCCTCTGGTACCTGCTGTAGTGCCCTACTAGTCATGGTCAATGGTGTGCACACTCTTCAGCTTCTGTAGAGGACAGTGAAATACTGTGACTAGATCCTTGTAGATTTACTAATTTATCTCACAGGTCTACTCAAATGCCATAAATTATAAAGGCAGGCTTACAGCAGTCTGGTATCAGCAGCATCTTCTACTGGTGCTGCCACAAAACCATTTTCTTCTTCTTCTACCCAGCTGCCATGAAATCCATTTGATATTTGTTGAAGGTGTATTTAAGGTACTAAAATATACTTCCTTTTAAGTGTTTGGGTATTTTTCCACCAGAACACTTATCTAGAGCTGTGGTGGATTCCTTATTACTTTATGTTTTTAAAGTCTAAAGCAAAAGAACATTTAAATAGCTAAGTCTAAAAGAGATTATCTTGAAAACAGCCCCTTATTAAGAGGTGACCCTCATAGTTCCTAAGTCCCCTCTTCAGCCCCTACTTTTTTTTTTTTGGTACCCCAAGGAACATACATTTGGAACCAGCTTAGGCCAGCAGTCCTACCTTATACCTAAAACTACTTGGGACCCAGGGCTTGAGGTTTTTCTCTTCCTAAGTCCCCAGAGGATCCAGTTTGCTCTCAGAGTATATGTACATCCTAGATCATGCTTTAGTAGAAAATCATGGAAAGTTCTTTCCTTAAAATGTGTCCAGTGATATGACCCCTGATGCTCCTACCTAGCCCAGTGCTTAGAGCATTTTGCTGGGGACTAGAGGACCTGACTTCAATGTTGTCACTGGCTGGAGGGGATTAGACCCTGCAAGCAGGCAGGGCTATTGATTAGCAGTGCTGTGTGGTCACCCTGCTGGGAGGGTTGCTCTGCTCCTTTTGCTGAAATGCAGCAACTCTTGTGAGAGGAAGGTAGGGATAGTGGTCTGGGAAGGATAGATGGAGAAAGGGAGGAGGGGATGGGAGCAGGATACAGGGAACAGCCCTGGGAGAAGGATGGTCGGGTCCTGTCCCCTGGCAGCTCCTTACAAGGGAAGAGTGGGAAGCCCATGTGCCCTCCTCCCAGCAAGGTGTCCCAACCAGTGCCAGCAGCCCGCTCCCTCCCTGTGGGACAACAAATGCCACAGAGAGGATATGTCAGCTGCAGAGTCCCATGCAGTTTCTCATGCCTGGGCTATTGGACAGCCTCTTCTGAGTGCCCCACACCACTGGGTAGCTGCTCACTGCAACTGCCTTTTGCAGCGCAATGGCGTTATTTACTTTATCATCCATGCACTTGTGTACATTCCTCACATTTTAACTATGGAAGCAGAACAAATTGGGCATGTTAACCTTCCTTCCCTCCCTCCTGTCATCCAGTTTGCTTGTACAAGTTTTTCTTCCCCACTCCTGAAGGCTGCTACAGTGTGTTAACAGATCACTTTTCAAGTGTTTCCATTTACATCTTTTTTCCTCCAGTTACAGACTTAGCAATCTATAGGGGAAGCATCCAGTATGCCCTTAAAGCACAGTATAGCAGAGAGCATTGCTTCTGTGACCAACTCCTGTGTAAGAACAGATCTGCTTAGTCTGGAGTCATCAACACTGATTGCACCAAGCACACGTGCTACCACATACCTTTGCTGTCTATGCCTGCAAAAATCAGGGGGTGCCTGTCTAAGTTTTTGTATTGCTCTGTCATGCCTCCTGCCTTCCTTCGCTCTGCTCTGGAGAGTCACTGAGCGTGAACAAGCAGCCTTTTCTTTCTCGATGGGTCCTTGTGTCTGTGTGCCAATGCCACGTTTTCAGATTACAACTTCTGAAATGCCTTCGTAAGCCTGAAGCTGAGCAGAACAAATGGAGACCATTAAACTCTACTGTGTCCATTAGCCAAAAGGACAGCTCTTTTTCACCAGCCTCTTCTCTGTTTTAATTTTTTTTTTTTTTTTACAAAAACTAGTGCATATGAGTGTATGTGGGTGCAAATGCAAGTACACAGCCTGAGACAAACCAGCACATCTGGTCCTCAGCTTGGCTGCCCATCCATCTGGTTGCACTTGCACTGCCTGGTTCTGGTCCTGCCTGTGGTTCAGGCAGGTCTGAAAATTCTGCCCTTTATTTTCTTTAACCAAAACCACTGCTAAAGTCCAGCAATCACTGACATCCAGTGGCGGCCGAGGATAATTACAAATGTTTGTTTTCTGAGAGTCTTGTTTGTTACCTGGAGAAACCCAAGTTAAGATGAAGGCTTGCTATTGGGCTCTACAAAAGGAGGACAAGTCAACTGAAACACAACATTGCTTTTGTTAGGCGGGAGAGGGCAGGTACCTGAGAACCAGTATTGAAAAGCATCTCTCTGTTCCCTGCACGAAGGGGCTTCGAGTCCGACTGTGCTGCTGTATAGTTTGGGAGTAGCCCTGGACGGCAAATCGAGTTTGACCTTTCGGAAGCTGCCGTGACACCAGACCTGAAGTTTCCTGCCCCAAGCAGTTTGGAGTGGGATAAAATTAAGACTTGAGCAACAGTGACCCCACTATGTTGGTCTAATAAAAACGCTGTGCTGCAGGCTGAGCCCTTCAGTCGCCCCCAGTAAGGCTGAAATATCAATTAAATCCTCTGGTGGGTGATCCTGCCTGAAGAAAACAACATCAAAGTTCCAGTTTTGGTTTAATTCCATTCAGCACAGATGATTAACAATTTCTTTATGGTTGGAGGGGGATGGGAGTGCATTATGTACCTTTTTTATCCCAGTGCAAATACTACTTGTTCCTAAATGCTTGTCTAGTCTTATCTTTCTTCTGTGTGAAACTGTATGGGCTATGGTGCAACCACTGAGAGAGTTACCTAGTTTTCTATTTTTTTTTCTTTTTTTCCCCATGCAGTGTCTCTCTACAGTGTCTGACTGCATTTAGGGAATGCTTAGGAATAATTGTAAGGAAAAAGGGTGAGATCACCATAGAAAGCATGGAGATAAAGTCTCTGGATGGCACAGCCTGTCCTAATTACTACAGGAAATGTCACTTAATTAGTGAAAGCATAGTTATGAAACTGAAGCTCTTTTCAGGACATCTTTGATAATTTTTTTCCCTCTTTTGGGGGACAGGGAGATAAAACCAAAAGAAAAAAGTCATCTAACTTTTATCTTTATTTCTGAAATTCTTTCAAGAGTATTGGAGCACGAGGTGAATTTTGACAAGCATAAAATACTTCCAGTGCAGCAAACTTTAATGGTTGCTGACATCACCATAACTTAAACCTTGGGCCTTTGTAAACAGTTTGCACAGAATGCCCTGTAAGCAATCCGAGCTTCTTGCAAGGGCTCCAGTGCTTTCTGAATGTGAGACTTCATCTGTTTCTTCCCCTTCACCCTCCAGTCCTTTCTGCACTGTTTCCACTCCTTCTGATACCCCTTGCAGAGAGAATATTCCAGTCACCATGGGCCCGTTTGGATTGACATGTATTACAGTAGTATCCCTTGAAGCTTTGGCCATAAACAACACCCCATCATGGGGCATTAGCCACACAAGAGATGCTCTCTGCTGCAAGGGGTTCGAAGGTGAAGGATGTACCCAACAAAAAGGGAACCCATAGCTCATGCTAAGGTCTGGCTGGGATTTGAAGCCCCTTTCACTTGGGTGTCCTGCTTTACATGAGATGCTGCCCTTAGCAGCACAGAAAGCTGAAAGAGGAGAAGCAGCAGCACATCTTAAAATGGCAGATTTAAACATAATGAAAAGGAGGAATTTCACTTCCCTCCTTGCCTTGAGTTTCACAGATTGTGTTTTGTGCCTTCTGCCCGTGTGGGCAGGGATAGTTTTCTGTTTTGCACTGTATGGAGGGCTGAACAGAAGAGTTATGGAGAAAGGAGTGACAACCCCTCCCTTGCAACATACCAGACCACCCTCCCTGGATCATCTTGGCTGACAGTGCTCAGATGCAAGCAAGGGCTCTCGTCTTCCCCTGCTCTGCCTCACTGACAGCGAGAGCCATTTCACACTCATGGGGAGTGTTAGGAGAAAATGACAATGCACCAGGACGTGCTCAAGAAGCTGAAAGAGCTGGGTTTGCTCCGACGCTGATACAAGTCTCCATTCAGCATCACTAATGAAGGATTGCTCTGCCCACAACTGGGGAGAAAGCCAGAATCTCTTTTCTGATACTGAAATAAAGCAGCCCCCTTTTAGACCAGTCAGGAAAGTAATTGTTCATTCCTCAGGTCGAGCAGCACATATGCAATCTCTTTGTTAAGTAGCTTTCTACATTTTCACTCCTTGGCTCTTGCAGTTGCAGCCTGTGTGATTGCCAGCCCTGAATGCCGGCCAGAAAACCCCACTCCCAACCCAGAAGGGGCTAACGCAGCGCACGGCACTTACAACACAGGCAAAGCTATAAATGGGCCGCTGGTTACAGCCACTGGAGAAGCGGGGAGAAAAAAGTCCATACTTCCCAAATACAGCTTCTAAAATTCAATACAGGTCCTCTGGTTATAGAGCCCACAGAAACCTTAATTATAAGAAAAGAGCAGTGTGTGGAAGAGGAAGGGGAGCCTTGGTGGCTACCACTGGCAAAGGTAGAGGCGAGATGCACGAGCTGGAGAACGCTTTTTCTTACAAAATAACTATCAGCCACCACGTCAGCATGCCTTAGGTAAACATGCCGAGGCAGAAAGCCCAGCAGTGAGAAAGAACAGAGTAACTATTTCAGATAGAAGGGAATTAAACTTGTGGCAAGATAAACCAAAGCCAGATCTCTTTGCGGTATTGAAATAACTTAGCTACTGCCTTGAACATCTGCCTTCAGAGTGGAGGGACGGGAGCATGCCGTGGGGGAGACTGGGTAACAGATTTCTTACAGTTACCTGTCCCTGTTCTACATGGTCAAATCTGCAAGGTGGTAGTCTGTTTCTAGGATCTGGAAGTGTTGTTTAGGTAACCAAAATCTGGTTCCTACCTAACTTACAGCTTGCAAAGGCACCATCTATCTGTGCAGTTTTGCTATAAAACACCTCCCTGTCAGCAAAATAGCATTTTATACTGGTTTGTACAGGCATGAGGGCTTCATGGACTTAGGCTGAGAAGAAGTGAGGGATAAGAAGTCCTCCTCCTATATCACTATCAGTTTGTTGAGAGTCTTGGACTGGAGGCAGGCAAATAGCATTGCTCAATTCATTTCCATTAGAAAATCAATGCGTTTCTACATTCGTGGACAGCAAATGACAGGAGGCATTGGCTCATAAGGAGCTAGTCTGAGATTTTACCATGACTGGCTGAAGGACTTGGAAAGAAGTGTTTTTCTGCATGGGCCCTACTGAAATGTGAGCTTGGAAGCTCATCCAGCCAACAGCTGGGGTTCACACCTTTCTTTCTGTACCAGTATTCCTTGGTCCCTCCAAGGCTGGGTATTATCTGCCTGCTTGATAGCTCTAAGGCTGGAGAAGGCCTTGGCTGAGCCGAGAGGATCTGCCTGAAAGCAAATCATAATATCAGGGTTCGGAAACAGGCAACCTTTGTTGCTGGTGCTGCACTCTGATTTGCAAGAGTGATCTCATTGTGTGCTGAGCATCCCAGGCCAGTGGCTAAGGAACCAGCCTTCTAGGCATCACTTTCAGGACAGGCAGAAGGGGCCAGAGACAACTTTTCTGCATGGTTCTTCTTCCTAACATAATGTATGACTGGTTCCTATCTTCCGTGACCACAAAAATTCCTGCTCAGGTTCCCAGCCTGTATTACTTTGGGGAGATCTAAAAATATGTTCCTCAGAATGAAAAGGTGGTTATTTCCCCTTTTTATGTAGAATCAGAAAAAGTGAGCCTGCAAGATCCCTGATCCAGAAGACTCGTTTTGAGGCTGTTTACCTACTCTGGGGAAGACATGTGGTCAAGTCCCTCTTCTTTCTCAAAGGAAGGGTTTTGAAGTCTTTGCCTCCTTCTACTGAGCAAGAGAAGAGCTGCTTGCTGGCTAGTGACTGTAGTGAACGGATCCATGGACAGACACTCAGCTTGCAGCTCAGCAGCTGGATTTTAATCTTTACTCTGGTTAGTCCTTACACAAAGCAGAACAGCTCTAATGACAGATGATGAACATGTGAGTGAGCGAACCCCAGCATTTCTGGCAGCCGGGTCCTTGTTTGGGATTTGCTGTGCAGACGAGCAACTTGAACTTTCCTCCTCCATGTGTTAAACAAGTATTATGCCCTGCTGGCCTCTTCTGAAGTACAGCTGCCTCTCTCTGACCAGAAATTTTGTCATGAGAAGATATCCCATGCAGTCAGTATTTTCCTCTTGCTTTGTCCCAGCACTGCTCATCTGGATGAGCGGTGTTAGCACATCAGGACTCGGTAGCAGAGAACATTCCATTCCTGCTGTCCTCATCAGGACCACAAAACCGGAATGATAATTAAAAAAATTGCTTTGGCTTAGACCCGAAGTTTCAATAGTTTTTGAATTTTCAGCAAACCAGGAACCCTGCCCCTGCTTGAATGGGTCATCCTGTTTCCCTATGTGTTTTTTTTAAAAAGCACCACTGATTCACTGACAGATCCATGTACCCTTCACAGCACAGGGGATGGTATCTCTCCTGCACCAGCCTCCAGAGCAGGAGCCAGGGGGCTTGTATGGGGAGGGGAGGTGGGATTTTCCATCCCTATGCCTAACTCAGAACAGGGGTTCCGACCACGGCAGGTCTGTGCACAGCTCACCCTAGCCACATGCCGCAGGATCAGGGGGGCAGAGCACTTCCAGTGTCCCCCCCTTGTATTTGACATATATCATTACATATCTGTTGGAGAAGGAAGAAGTTGGGTTTGCCATTCCCAGGCTCTTGGGTTGTCGTTTGGTGGGACAAACCAGCACACCAGCTGGCACACCTCTGATGTCCTCAGTTTCCTCTGGATGAAGTTTACCTTGGAAAGGTAAAAAAATTATTTCATCATTTCCAAAATTTTCACTTCATATTGCTAATTCTTTTGGGTTGACAAAAACTGATGTGTTGCTGTTTCTTTTTTTTTTCCTTCTTTTTGGCAAATAAATGAAGTGTGGGGGGGAAATCCCTCAGCCTACCATTGATAACTCTACATACAAGGCTGGGGTAAGATTTGGAGGACAAGATCATCTCCACTGACACACATTAATGGAGAGCATGCATACATGTGACTGAAGGCAGGCTTTCTATTTTGTTATTTTCTTTCTGACTCTACTCAATGCCTTATATTAAACTGGGCTTGGGAGGAGGGAAAGAAAGCAAAAGGATCCCTCGTATAAGGTTTGGGGTTGGGAGGCAGCTTGGGGGGTTCTGCAGGCTTGAGCTCCGTAGGGTGACTGGGGCTGCCTTCAAGAGGTCTTGGTGGCTTTGCATGCTCAACTTCTTCAGCATACTAACCTGTCTCCACTGGCTAGTCTTTATGAAACATTTAATTCTGTAGTTTTAGAGTTGTTGAAAAAGCAAAGGGAAGATTTATAACAACATTTGCTAACTCTAGGCCAACTGGTTTGGCACAGGAAAGAACTATGTTTTTCAGAACAGCTTTTCAACATTCCACTGTTAGCTAAAATGTATGAAAATTACAGTTTTGAAATGACCAGATGTTTTTGCCGAGAAAGAAATAGATGACCTGAAAGGGGAAGATGAGGCCTGAACTCGGGCTTCTACGCTACAACTGTCAACTTTTCAGCTAATGGATGACCTACTACCAGCTAAAACTACTAAATTCATGTGATTAATGCTGCTAAACTGCAGCCACAGTATATTTATAATTTTCTCCGTCAGCTTGATACCATTTGTGCAGCATCACTATAAAAGGTGAAGGAGAGAAAAGGTGATTAATCTGGTGTCCTTGTACAGAACAATATGGCATAGCTCTCCTCAAAGCAGAAGCTTTCAAGTGAAATAAACTAATGGTTTCATCTGTTTCATTTCCAGCTCTGTTTTTTTTAAATCAAGAGCAGCAGATCCTTTCTTTGTTGTCTGCTTTTCTAGACAGAAATCGAGACTAGAAACTTTCTTGCTTTCAGCTTCAAATTGCTCACTACAACATGACTATCCAGTACTTTATTCATGTGACTTATCAAGAGCACAGGGATCTTATTTTGGCCACCCATAATAGTCTAATTGGACTCGCCTGTGTTAAAAATCTGTGCTGGATTGATGGGATGATTCAAATGCTTTTCTTATTGCTCTGTTGAGCAGTTACCAGTCAAATGAGATTAAGAACAAAGAGAAGGACTCTGGAGAGAGATGTGATGGTGTTGGGTTGCAATCCTCCTCCTCTACTTTATAGCCATTGTTTAAGGTGCCCCAAAAAAATCCCATAATAGAAAATCTCCTTTCTTCTCTTCTCCTTCAAAGCAGACATCTGTTAAGTGGGGAATTAAATGAAGCTGAAGATGGTGGAGGACTTATTGAAACTATAATTACTGCTGTGCAATGTCGTTCTCCATTAAAAAGAAGCCAGTTCCTTTGCAAGGCCAAGCTGGCTGCCTCCATTCCCAGTTACCAGTGGTTCTTGTGTTGCCACCATTGCACTATAGGTGAGAGTAGGAGCACCCTGGACCTCCCTTATTGCCTTCCTGACAGGTCCTGATCCCACAAGGCACAGCTCACCCTGCTCCAGGCGACGTCAGGAGAGGCCAGGGGCAGTCAGCACCTTGGGGATCAAGCCCAGAAAGCTGCTGCTTCTGCTCCTGAAAAAGTATCATCAGCTGGCTCTGCTCCTCTTCCAAGAGAGCTGACAAAAAAGCTATTTAAAAATCTGTTTAAAATTACGTATTCTCTGCTTTAGGGTTTGCTAAGCTCATTATAGAAGTGGAATGAAATTCCACAGCACGTTTAACATTTTTATTGTTCTTATTTTCTGAGCTTTTCCAACCTAATAGAGAATGACTGATCCCACTGGTGATCCGAGAGGGACGAGGTGTAGGAATTGCAGCAGCCTGAGCACCATAGCAATACTGTGACTACCAGTTTGGCTACTTCATTGTGCAGGCTGATCCAAGCAGGGATTAAGAGGATTTTGTTTTCCATTTTTTAAGTTGAATGGGCTGGGACGAAAGCCTTTTACTGCATTTCTGAACAAGTCAGGGTATTTAGAAAAGCAGTAAAAATGGACTGCACCAGAGCTGGACTTTGAGCAATATAAAATCATTTACCATAGGAGATTGACTGTATGAAACCACCCAGCTTCCCCCTGTTTGATCCTTTAGTGGTCACTGATGACCTCCCATCTTTCTCCATTCCTTACAGCCTTCTGCAGGGAGCCACCCAACTGCTGTCTGGCGAGTAATGGGAAAAACGCAGTCCTGGAACGTCTGGTTGCCAGGACGTATTAAAGTCTGAGGGGTGTGTGGCGGCTCAGATCAAATACGAATCAAACATAAGCCACAGCTTAAATTTAAGTTGACCTTCACCTAATGACAGTCTTGAAAATGATTGATTGTTTTTCATTTGCTGCCCCCTCCCCTCTACCTCTCCCTACAGATGCCAAATTAAGGGCAGAAGCAAAGGGAACAACTAATTGTTATCACCAGTTTGGATTTCCAGACTAAGAAACTTCAGTTCAGGGAAATGTTGTCCAAATGTTATGCTAAACTGACCCACGGCCAGGAATTTTCAACACTGCACTCATTGCTAATCTATATGCATCAAATCATGCACACTTTTCCCTTTTAGCACCTACCACTTGTGCCTGAAGACCGTTCAGCTCTTGACAAAACCTTCTGCCGAAAAGGCGGTATTTGCCTTTTGCACTAGCAAAGGGAGTGCAGGCGAGGAGGGAGTAAGCCTCACGTTTAATGACTGATACCTCATTTTGGATTACTGACTTGTAGTACCTGCCACCGCAGCCAGCTGGAAACTGTTGACATTTTTGCAAAACCAAGGCCTCGGTACCTCAAAGGTATTAGCTTTTGTGACCCTTTGAAGGCTACTGCTACCTTATTTAGATAACTTCACACATATATCTGCTGTTTGATATGTACTTGTTCTATGCAATTAAAGCAACGTAACTACAAAGCTCTTAATCGGGCACAGTTTTACAGAAACTGAGTAACAAGGCTGTGCAAATGGCTGGCAATGCCGAACACACTTTTGGCTAAGCAGGTGCTCAATTCAGCAGATTGCAAAGGGAAAACAAACCTGTTGATTTGGATCAAATGAAACAGTGTCCAATTTGTGATTAAACATCTACTGCAACTCCTGGCAATTTACATGATAGCGTGGGCACATGTGGAAGAGAATGTGCATCAACTGGCTCCCAGGAGGGAGGAGAAGGTGGGTTTGTCCTCTTTCCCTCCCTTCCCCGTCTGTAGCCCAGCAGTCATCTCAGCGGGCTTATGTTATAAAAGACCCAACTTCAGATCTTGCCTGTCTGATTTGGAGGGCTCCAGAGGGTTACCATAACTTTTAGCTTCTCTCACAAAGAATACCAGACATCTATACCAAGCAATTATTTTATATAGTTTCCCTTTAGGTCATCTTGCAGCAGGCTGTTTCTCCTGCCTGTGGCCCATGCTGGGAATCACTCCAGTCCTAGCACATGGGGACTCTCAACAGGCCGATGTGCTGAAGCAGTGTTTCTGCTTTAGGCACCAGCAGCAACAACCTGGGCCAATAAATCTTCTATCCTTTAGAGATGCAAAATAGTCCAGAAAAATCTGTACAAAATTTTGTCTCAAATTAGGTCACCACTAGGTTGATGATCAGATGTATTAAAGACCATTTTTGTGCTCAATTGTATTCATCAGGAATCTACCAGATTAAAAAAATGGAAAGTTCCCTTTAATATGTAGATGGGAAAGGTGTCAGAAAGACAATAGATACTGCCAGCAACCACATGTAATAATTTGGAAGCACATTACACCTCTAAATGAAGCACGTCTATTAGTATTCACACACATAACAGTGTCTGAGTTTATAAATAAAGATCCTAAGTAATAAAGTATGTGCAAGCTACTGACCTAGAGACAGCATGACTATACCAGCCCTAATTGTCAGGTATAGTTTACAACTTTGCAAAATTTTGGAAACAAAGACTGTGAAAACTGGCTGTGCACAAGTAGCAGAAATTTCTTCTGCTGGCTGAGATCAAGCATAGAGCTGAATCCCATATGTGTATTTATGTGTGTATCCACATATACAAATATTTATACAGATATACATGCATGTGTACATATGTATAAATCCTAAGACCAACACAGATATTTTTTATTTTTGACACTTTCTAAAGCTGATTTAGATTTTTCTCTAACTGATGTAATGAATAAGGAATAAAGCAGTTTAAATCGTTATCAGGATAATTCATTACTCTTCAGTGTTTTGAATACTATCCATAGTTTTAAAAAACATTTAGCAAATTATGACTGAAACACTTAAATTCAGCCTATTGTTCAGTACATCTGGAAGCTAACATTTAGTAGTACTGATATCATACAAATGAATTACAAAGGAAGACTTAGTGTAGTCAGTTTACTTCATGTGAATGAGATTATATTTATAAAAACACATACATATATAGAATTAAAGACTATACACAAATGAATCTCAATAAAGTGTGTCAAAATCTAAATCTTTTTCATGTATTCTTTGGAACAACCCATACAAACTTCAGCTGTGAGCTTGATCTCAGCCAATAGAAGACATTTGTTGATACTCTAGGGTAGCCAGTTTTCACAGTTCTTATTTCCAAACTTCTGCAAAGTAATAAATCACACCTGACAATTACTATTCATTTGCTGTATTTCAAAATTACTTTGTTCAAAAATCCAATTAAGCTTGTGAAGTGCTAACAACAGTACCTTGCCATTAGTTCAGATTACAATTTTCGTGGACGGCATTTCTATTTGGGTGTCTTGGGGGATCATTGTTTTTTAATTGCATGCATGATAAGTAAAATTGGCCAGATCCAGAACTGACTGTGATTCTCCTGAAGAGCTTCCTCCACCAGCCAGTGGAAGGTCCAGGATATTTCTGGGCAGACAGTGTAAAGTTAATTATAACCTTAGAGGCAATTCCCTAATATTTAAGTGGTTGGGTTCTGTAAAACATGCAATAATTATGCCCATTCTCAATATTAATTTTAATCCTCTAGAATATCTTTTAAATACATATACATGTGTTTGCTGGTTTCAGTTTCCCTTGTTTTGTATTTGAAGTCGTCAGATGAGATTTTGAGGAGAAAGATTCATACCCATCACCTACTGTGTTCTTTTTTCCTAACCAAAGGACAAAATCCCCCTCCCTCTCCAGTCACTGAAGTTTCGACTTCTAGGCCAGAATCTTTGGAGCCATGTGTTTGCTGTTAATTACTTACTCTTGGGTCCCTGTGTTGGCTTGGGTTGGGTTGTGGGGACGTGGACAGTGATAAATCAGAGGCTCGCCTGGTGCTGTCCAAGGTAACGGCGTCCTCCTGCCGCTCGGCCGCACCCAGGGCTGTTCCACGGCAGGACACGAGTGTGTGCTACACCCCTAACGCAGCCGGGGACAGCTTTACTTACTCAGCAAAACCCTCCCGTGTTTTGGGGACTTAAGCATCAAAGTCATGACGGGAACCTCTTCCTCAGTTCTAAAGGCAAGACAACATGCATGGATCAAAGTTCTGTCTTCTGAACCTCTCTGAATCTTAGCAGGCCCCCTCAAAAAAAACCCAAACCAAACAAAGGTTAATATCTGTGTTTGAAAAACCTATGCAATTTTGGCCATTGTCTAATCACAGTAAGTTAAAATGCATTCTATACTATTTTAAGCTTCTATAAACTTCCCAGAAACATAACTCTTTTCTGCCTCAGTAAATCTGGCAGGTTTGAAAGCAAAGTCAAAATTACAGGGACACAAAAGTTGCGTTTTTAACAGAGGCTGCATGCAGCCACAGAGATCTATTTGGCAGGGAGGGAGAAAAAGAGATCTGTGTGTATGCTCGCATACACCTTCACTGTTTCAGGCAACATATAATAATTTCCCTTGTGAACAGCTATAAAGTTATTGTAGCATTAAAGCTGGATAGACCTACAGTAATGGTATTTCCTGACATTTCCAAATGTTAAAAGGTCAACAAAAACAGTATGTATGGAAACAATCTCTTGTGATTACATTCTATGGCATGAATCAAACAAACATTTCCTCTTTTTTCTCCCTTCTCCTGTCATTCAATGTAAAAATCTAAGCTGTGACACCAAATCAGCATGAAACCAGTAAGAGCTTTAATTAAAGAAGAATTCAATAAAAGCAATCTGTTCTGTTTCAGTCAGATCCACTTTTTCTTCCCTTACTGAGGAGTTCATGAAATTCCAGCAGTAGCCACTGACACAAACATGGACCTGTCCGGAGAAAGTCTTCCTCAAAAAGAAGCTTCTAGTAGCAAGAGCCACCCATCTCTAACCAGCGCACAGACTGGTGCCCCCCAAGGTATTAATGGTTACCGCCTTCGCTTTACATGTTGTGCAAGAGCACAGCTCCCAGTGAAGCAATAAGTTCAGCCGCTGCCTGGTACATGCTGACAAGCCCATCAACAATAACTTTTCAACTGCTTTTGAAATCAGACTAGGATCCAGCTGCTCCTAACACCAGCCTTAATCTGTATGGGTCACACATTAATAGACAGCTCAGCACTGGAGTGCTCAGCGTAGCTGGGCACTGCCTGTGAGCAATGTCACAGCCTGCTTATCTGGCCCAGGAGAGAAATGCAGCTATTTTTGCAGCATGGATCTAAGACTCCAGCTCTGAACAGCGGTTGCCCTTTCTTAAGAGCTTCTTGTATTGCCAGGCAGCATGGATTATGTTTTCAGTGTGTTCAGTTGTAAATGCTATTTCATACAAAATCTTGCTGGGCACAATGATGATCTACCAGAGCATGACTGGGCTAAAGCAGCAGAGGTGTGACTTATCTGACCTGACACTGTGGTCCTCAGGTATCTGGAAGGCTGGAACAAGGAGAACAACTAACATGACAGATTCAGTGAAGAGGTGTCAATAAAGTTTGAACCAGACTGTTGGCAGCAATGCTCACCACAAAAGCCATGGCGCTGCAAAGTTCACTTAAGTTGGGGGAAAACGGTAGCCTTCTGCATGATGAGACTGAAGGACTTTGGACAGAAGGCAACCACTGCAGCTGCAAGAGGAGTCGAGATATGTATTGGCTGGAGAGAATGAGGGACTGACCTGTTGTAACACCCTGGGGACCCCGCTATGTTCAGAAGCATATAGACATCATGTGCAGCCTGTGTGAAGAACTACAATAACAAGAAAGGGTCAGGGAAAAGATATTTTTATGAAGGGTCCTCAGCTTGGGCCACTGATATCACTACTGCTTGGGTGCACTGAAGTTCAGGGTGGAAGAGCCAGCCTTCCTGTGGGTCAACCACAGAAGCCACTTAGCTCCTTTATAGACCCATGAAGAGAAACCCGCCCCCATCTCTTCTTTATTGTTTTGGACTTCCATCACCAACCCTTTAATACCGTGTTCTGGTTGTCCCTACCCCAGTTTTCTATCTTTCACTCTTGATTGACCATGATTCATCTGAAAATGATGAAAATATTCAGGAAAACACATCAGGAACACTTGCATTAAGTGCAGGTACTCAGTCCCATGGATGATACCACCAACAGAATTCAAAGTAGTGACTTGTGCTGAGAACAGTGAGGCAAGGGCCCCAGGACCACCAATCCCACGTTGCAATGACATCTGACAATCACAGCAACCCAGAGGGATGTGATTGCCTGACAGAGACAAAGAGAGGCAACAGCAAACTGAACCTCCGGGCAGAATCATTGCTACAAGAGCCCTAAAAAGTAGGTCTGGGGGAGCAGGCAGTTCTGCCAAAGTCAGTGAGTGAGAGAGACTTGGAGATGTCTTCTGCTGCCAATTCCTGAAAGAGTTTCCTGTGCTTCTCTGCATTAAAATAAATAATAAATAATTAAATAAATTGGACTGCACCAAAGATGATCCTCACTCCATCACCAATTTCTTTCTTCTGCAGGGAATAACCTGGTAGAGCCCAAGTTGAAACGGAGATTTCTAAAATGACACCACCATCTCTGTGCTGTCCAAAGTGTGACCCCCTCAGGCAGTACAACCCCACCAATAAGTTATATTCCCAAAGTAATATCTGTATTAGTAAAATAGTAAAGTATAGTAGACACAGTAAAAGCTGTGTCAGTTGAGGTGGTGTTGCTCAGCTTTGATTCTGTTGGGAGGCCAGTTTACTACAGGCACCTCAGAGCTTTGGGTGCAGCTCACTAACCACATCTAGAGAACAGCCTATTCAATACTGAAATTTTACTTTGCTCTCATGTTTTGTGTGGGTGTGACAATAATTCCTCTCGTGGCTTTCTGCTTTCACCATTAGTGCTGCTTCTCTTATCCCACATCTGAAATAGGGCCTGCAAACTGCACTCCTCCTAAACAGAAGTTATTTGCCATGCTGGCTTTGGCACTTCTTGGCCTTCTAGACATCCAATAAGTTATCTTCAAATTGTTTTCCATACACAGAAAATGCACAAACCCATGCAGTGGTTGCATTGTGCAGTGTTACCTCTGTCACTTTCTCTGTCCTAGGGTAAATTTTTCCTCTGGAGGACAAATTATCCTTGCAAACACCTGGAATAATGCACTCCTACTATTTAGACCCACTACTTTCAGCTGCACAGTAGCACACACCTAATGTATGTGTGGAGGATGACACTACCCCACCTTTCACCAGACACGTAGCCTCACACGCATTATGGAAAAAGGCAAGAGTCTGGTAAGGTAACAGTGCAGAGCATAAACTGCTAGTTAGATCTTCAAACACACCCAATATTCCTCGGTTTAGAGGAAGACGCATGAGGCTCTGAGGACAGATTAGGGTCAACTACAGGAAGTTCCATCCCAAACGTTCTTTCCAGGACCTGGACCCAAAATGAATACGATAGGAAAACCCTCCCTAATAAGTCAAACTCTTTCTTCTTTCATTAAATAAAACAAATATTTTTCTAACCTGTATTGTTTCTGGCTCTGCTCACGGCTCAGCCCCTTAGTACAGCTTACTTCAAAATTCCTTACTGGGTGTTTGGCACAGGGAGTATGATCTATAGCGTGACCTTGCAATTCAGTGCACCGCTGTCATTCTGTATAATGCACTGTAAAGCATAGCTTTTATTGGAAATGAAACTGCATAAACACTCTTACTTTAATGTGAAGTAAAACATTTTGCGTTACAAATGTGCAGATTCAGGTTGGGAGAAATTAGTTACTAGAGAGCCAAAAATCAAGCAGCAATGTGCCTACATTATTTTGATCCTTTTAAAATGTAGCCAGTGTCTAATAAATTCTGTTTCAGTTTTGTAGGCTTTCATTAGGAGGAAGATTTGTCTGCATACTATAGAGAGCTGAATGGGATTAAACCCTTCTCTGGGTCTCTCTTCATCCATATAGGCTCCAACCCTCTGCTCCACCACAGTGACTATAAACAGTCACTAGTGCATGAAGTAAGGAAAAAGCACAGTGAATCCAGTTTTGCAAATCTGATCAACAATGAGTTGGGCTTTAGTTATCTAAGTGGAATCTCTTTGTCTCTACCATGGTAGCTCTACTTTTCCTACATATACTGTCTGACAGCTTGTTGAAAAACCATCTAACTAATGCGTGCACTCTAACACATGCTTTAATTTTGTGCTTTTTCAGTCTGTTATTAATTGAGCCATCACTATTTGTTCAGAATTCAAGGCTGACTGCCTCCAGTGATCTTAAAAAGCATCCAGGCAAAATTCATAGACGTCAGCCTGGCATACCATACAGCATGAGAGGTGATAGTAACAATTAAGTGTCTGGAAGGAGATGCCCCAACCAGGCTACGGACAGTTAGCTAACATTGTTCCGATGTGTCATTTTGAGAGAGGATAAACCTGTGCTGGTCATCAGCTATGTAAAATGTTTGGACCATTAGGCTAACTCTGGTGGTATCTTGCTGGTTGGGTTGATTTTTCAGCAATATACTCACAGTTGTTCAGTCAAATATTTGTGCCAGGACTTTCACCCACAGAAAACGCTGCTCCTGCCTTCTGAGAACCTCGGTGCTTTGCTTAACAGGTTGCAGTGTCACAGCTGACAGCCCTCAGAGAGCCAGCACCAGGCACTCAACCTGCTCTCTGCAGCAGACCAGCCCCAGGGAGGTTGTTTGCTCCAGAAAATATATCCCAAAACAAAAATGACAGAGAACATAATGAAAAACACAGAGCTGCAGGATAGCAAATACAGCTGCTTTTTCCTTCCTCCATTACTTCAAGGCCATCCCTGCAATATGGATTTCATTAATGGCTCAGAGACAACATTGCAGAATTACAAGTTCAAGATGTTATTGGAAAAGCCACCCCATGACTCTTTTTATGTGTTTTTTTTTTAAATATCATCTTTAATACCAACTTTAAAAAAGTGATTATTTGGTGTGTTGTAACACTGCCAGCGATTGGGCTGGAAGTGAGTATATGCATATGCACTGAGAGCGTAACCAATAGCAAAGACTTTCTGTGCAGCTTTCCCCAAAATAGAAGATAAAAAAGCAAAAGTATGATACGGAAGCCAGGTTTGAGCAGCAACAGAGTACAGCTCTTGAATCTGCTCAACTGAAGGGTCTCTGGATCAGGGTCAGTCATTTCATCTGTGCTTACACACAGACTGATAGAGCCCCAATCCTCTATTCCTAGTTTTCTACTAAATCACACATAGGATTATTTCACAGTGCCATCATATTTGAAAGTCAGCTACTATAACAATAAAGCATAATGCTGTCAGACAGCCTGATGTTAGCAAACTATTAAAACACAACCTTTTCATTTAGAAATATATGGATTTCACCTTAAGGAAAGTTTTCAACTTGGCCAGTTATCAAAGTTTCAAGTATATAAAGCAATTACATGAAACCAGAGTGGAAACAAGACGTTGCAGTCCTGAAACAAGCTATGAGACACTAATTAGTACTTGGGGCTGCAGTACAGCCAGCCTCACCGCTGACCTTGCAGCCCAAATATCTGCTGCACTTATCACAGCTGAGGCTGACAGTGGTGGCAGAGGTGGCTCTTCATCATGGCACCAGTGCCAGGCTCAACCTCCTCCTTTGATCGTACAGCCTGAACTGTCACTGTACACACCCGGTGCTCCAGGACAACCAGATCTCCACAATTCAAACAGGTGTTTTTTTCATGGCTGGTAAAAGAAAATAATTTTACAAAGCCTGAATTTTCTAGTCATGAAGAAAACTTCCCAGTGTGTAGCAGGATACCATGTCCTCATCTGGGCACAGTCTGCCTCAGCCCAGCTGCCTTCAACCTTGCTGAGCCTACCCAGCTTCTCTCATCGAGCATGCAGGAAAGCACAACGGGGCTGGCTGGCACCTAACAGGGCCCTAAAGAGCTGTTCATAAAGCAATGCCACTGGACACATCACCTGAAATGGAGAACAAGAAGTGTTTCAAATTACGTATTGCACTGCTGCAGTCCAGGACAAAATGACATCCCATGTTTCAACCTGCTGAGACAGGAGAGGACCTGCCTGATAAATGCAGGCTGTCCACTCTCTTGCATTGCATCTAGAAAGCTACAAAAGACAACTAAGAGGCCTCTAGTCTAGAGTATATTTATATATGAATGCTCTAGACTTTGTATACTCTATATATACATGCCATAACAGGTTTCCTTGGTCATTTGTGATGAGCTGTCCTCAGCTGTTCTGGTACTGCCTATTAAAGAAAACACTGAATGTTTAAAGTCTGCTTAGGTCTTCTCACACACCACTGGTGTAAGAATATTAAACTCATCCCTTCAGTCTTGTATTATATATTCTTTGCCAGATTACTTTTTTTAATTGTTTTTGTGTGTGTGGACAAATCCCAAGGCATATGTGCAAACTAGGATTCCTGTCCCATGCCAATCTGGGCACATGCCTCGTTTACATGCTCATTTAAAAATGTGAGTCTTGTCATTTCAATCTGCTACAGTAATTTAGCTCTAATGTGGAAATGGTGCCAGGGTTTTGAAGGGTTATTTTTCCTCTCCTTGGACAAACTGCTATACTGGAGTGGTTACATTCCTACTTAATGGCATGAAGCCACTTAAAAGAGTTAACCTCCTCTATGCAAATGTTAACAATTTTCCGGTAATACCATTCTACTTAAAATAAAATAGAAAATCAACTGCTGCTGTTACAGAAATACACAGGTACTGGGAACCATGGCATGATGGCAGAGTGCTCTTCAGCTCGCATCTATGTCACAGAAAAACACTGGGCATAAGCTCCGAAATAACTGGATAGCTCTGGATATGCTTGCAAGTAAAATGAGCTTACTGTTAGCTCCATGTAATTGTCTCTCACAGCATTCCCCATTCTTTTCCCTTCACATAGTATTACAGAGAGTAACATAGGAATCCAGTACTATGCACCATGGCTAAAAGAGCATCAGCAGCAGTCTTGGAGACAGGTAGACAGCTCTGAGGCCAAAGTGGAGGCCCAAAGCATACCAGAGGGTAAGAAATGTGCTGGCAACTGGGTGCCATGTCTGGAAACCTTAATTCTGAGATGTATAACTTCATCTTGCAGATGCTGAGCTGAGTGGCCAGAGCAGTTGTCTTCAATTATGGCGAGAGCCAAAGGGTGGAGAGAAACAAAGAGGGTAACGAGAAATAGATGCTGTTCTGCCAGCTCCTGAAAGATTATGTGTTTATAGATTTAGTTAGTTATCAAAACACCAAGCTTTTTCAAGAGAAATCTAGACTTGGTATACGTCTGTGTGCAATACAAGTGCACAAACTAATCTGCATTCGAGATGGTAGTAAGTTACAGCAGATGGCAAGGATACTGATGTTTATTATTTATAATACCCTCTTGGTCAAACTCCAGGAATCTGGCATATGTACTGAGGCATTCTGAATTTCCCAAAAACTATCATCATGAGTAACTCAGAGATTATTATCTGCAGGGCACCCAAGTATGTGTTTTGTAGCACACACTGTCCTTGTCCTAAATTCTAATATTCCTGTTCTAAATGTCACTCATCAGGAGAGAGGACATCTGGGCAGGGAAGGTTTAGGGTCAGAAATGACATGATTTATGGCAGAAAGATCATAATTCTGCTCAGTAGACGTTGGCACCTCTTCAGGAAATATTGATTAGATGGTGAAAAGCTTAGCTTTCTTCTTTGTGGAACAATTCACTCTAGCTGGGCTCTTCGCACTGAAATATATTGTATATGAAGCAAATGACAGGCAGAGAACGTTGACTCAGACTCACAGGAGACTGTTAACTCACCCACGTCCTCACCATCTCCTGCTTTCAGCATTGCCTTAAGCCATGCAAAATGCCCCTTTGAGGTACAGGCAGTGCAGCTACAAATAAAAAAATTAAGCTGCTTTTAGCTCTGGCCTTGCGAGTCTCTGCATCCGATGCCTTCACAGCTCCCCTTTCTGCACTGCCTCGGGTTTAAGAATAACTTACTCCCAAGACTGTGCTTCTCTCTGTTGGTAGATCTTCTGTCACAGGGCATCATCCATCCCTCCCTCCCTCCTGCCCATCACCTGGTTTGGTGATGGACACCCTTCCAGAGGAGCTCTGCCACCACCTTCCTCTGTGCAGCATTACCGGAAGGCTACCTGCTGCTCAAGGCATACCGAGGAGTCAGACCAAAACAAAGGTGTATCAGCCCGTATGATTTGTCTTACCATGCAAGGGCAAGTTCCACTGCTGGCACTCAAGCATCTCATGATTAATGTTTTTCCCTTTACTGCCTCAGGTCTGGTTTAAGTTGTAGATGTTAATAGTTGACACTGCCCTTTTACTTCTACTCTAAGCCACCTTGAAAACTCTGGGTGGCATTAAATAACAAAGTAAGTATGCGCAATGAAATAAATGCATTGTATATACTAGTAGGATAACATTATTTAAACAGCTGGAATCCCAAATAAAGTATGAATAAAGAGCAGCATAACACCTTTGGAGAGAACAAATCTGAACCAGCCAAACTATGGGTTCTTGGCTTTTCAGCATGTAAGAAATCAGTAATTTTATTTGTCATAACTTACAACAGGCTTTGAATGTTTTTCTCCTTCCTTGACTAAAAGAATAAATCAGAGAAGTCCATGGTGTTGTATGCATATGGAGATACTACCAGTTCAAAAGAGAGGGAATACAGCTTACGGCCTGGCTCTCCGAAATTTTAAACTTTGAAATATGAAAAAAAAAAAAAAAAAAGGACTGGTATGATTAATTTTGCTACCAGTTCCAGCAAAAAGTGGATGTAATAAATTACAACAAAGAGAAATCCATGGATCTTATATCTGGATATCCATCAAATGCTGTAAGCAACAGCACTGCAAACTGTGCCCATAAGACCACACTTTTCTGGTGGACTGAGGGTCTTTTTGTAAGCCTTCAAAGTTTCAAAACATGCTGTTCTGAAGTCCACAGCCTTTAGAATCAATGGTTTGTGAAAACAATTCACCAATGCGTACAATGGATCAAACACTATGGTATATAACACAGTACAGGCTTGCATCAGTTATATTCTTGGTGTTGAGGACACTGTGGGTTTAATACAAATTGTTTACCAAGGAGTACATTACCTGGAAAGAAAAGAGGTTGCATAGATTAAAGTTTTTCTTCCAGATCAATGCATGTCTTACGTTTGAAGGTTACTACTACCACCAAATTGTTCACGTGTGCAGTGCTGCATTATAAAAATGACACCATTGGAGTTCAAGAGGTATTAAAAAAGCAACAGGCAAAATCCTAGCCAAAAAGATATTTTATCTTTGTAGACAGAACTTGGTAAACTAAGTTTCACGTTTTTCTCAACCAATTTCTACTCCTGATTGAATATGCAGATGATAAAAAAACACAACAAGTTGTTCAAAAGGCAGGTGTCAAAGATTCTTACTTTTCGGCAAGCATAAATATAGCCTGTGATTTGGCAAATGAACACAACATTTTTATGTTTTTATGGTTAATTTTTCTAACTCCGACCATGATGAAAACTTTGAATAACAAATACATAATTTATACCTGCCTAATGTAAGGGTGATTTGCTAGAACTAGAACTCTTAACTAGAAACAGTATTTATTTCTCCCTCCAGCTCCATCCTATCCTATTTACAATCTGATAATCTGGTTTAGAAGAGTTAGCTTATAGATTTAAGAGAGTCATATGTGGTCAAACAAAGAACACGCCCTTTAAAATATATATTTGAAGTATTGTCCCAAAATAATAAGTTATGTTTATTTACCTAAAATCTCTCACACATGCAAAGTATCAAGAGTCATTTGAAACTTAAAGATCCATAATAAAGTTCTGAACAAGAAAAATAAAGGCTATGAACGTACGCTTACAACCACTCTATAATTATCAACAAGGCTTTCTTTATGAAACTCTTGTTTCTCTTAGTTGCTGCTTTAGTTAAATCCACACAGGACTACAGAAAGGGAAACATCTCAGTTCCTGTATAAAATACAATCTTTTCCCTCGATGGCAAGAGGAAAATCATGATGCATAAGAATTCTTTAATATATTTGCCTTTAGAGTTTATTGACTTTACTTCTACTGGTATTTTACCATGCAGGAATAACATTTAGTTACCAAAACTGAATCCTTGCTGACTTAAAAACCCATCCGTTCAACTGCATTTTTGAACGAGTTGTATTAATTTAAGCAGCATGAAGCTAGCTGGGCAGAGAGAGCTAGGTCAACCAGCTATATTTTAAAGATTTTCTTTTTAAAAAAAATCAAGCCTAAAAACGTGTCCCATAAATCAGGATTCAGCGACTGAAAGGTGGAGCAAACATCCCTCTGGGATAATAAATCAAGTTAGTACTTGAATTTGTATCATCTTAGAACATCTTTCAAATTTATTTATTAGGTAGCTGAATGATTTTATCTTATCCATGTGTAGCCATCTAGTCCTGCCTGTATCAAGCTGTTCCAGACTGCATCTCTCCGAGCAGTAGCCTGTGCTGTGTTGGAAAGAGGCTACCATTGATGAATATGGTTTTGATTTTGGAAAAGTGAGCTGTCTGTCTTTATCATGGATTAAGGTATCATTCGAAGGTACACAGTACGCTCAGCTCGGAGCGGGCCAAGGTAGCCTCCATCCCTGCCAGCCCTCCAGCCAGGCTCTCCATCTGGTTCTCATAACGCTCCCCAGCTACATTTCGTCTCATAAGCTGAAGAGACGATGCTAGATTAAAAGCAGGCCCAGCAGCGATAGGTTTCAGAAGTCGGGGCAGGTATTCTAATTATGTAACATATGTAGTCATTTCTGGTACATAAATTGGCTTCTTCCCGGTACGTATTTTATTGGTACCAGTTTCTCCAAGAATGGGCACTTTAAGCTAAACAGCATCAGCCTGTACCAATGCACTGGGGTAAGGAAAACTTCTGTTTGTGTTTTGTCTCTTTAGTCCACTTTTAACTACCTTTCAACTAAATACTAGAAGACTAGCAAATAGCAAGCTGCTTAAACCATTGCAGCCATAAAGGCATCATTCCCCTGGGCAGGAGGTGCTGCAAGAGGACTCGCATTTTCTGAACTCTATCGTGTCACTGCATTTTCAACACCGTGGCCTCCACTTTGCAACAAAATTCACCCCGGCACAGATCCTCAAGCTCACACGAAGCGCCCCAGAGTTCAGTGGGATTCAGGGGCTGTAAGCTTCCTAATGGCAGATCCTATTGCAGCACTGGGGACAATTGTACCAAAAAAAAAAAAAAAATCTGATTTACTGTTGCCATAGGTACTATTTCAAGAGCAGCATATGAAGCCATATAGCAAGCATTACAATTGCTCAGTGATATCCTTTGAGTATCGGTTGAAGTTACTTCCATTGTTTTTGAAATAAAAATGATTTATTTAGGCCCACGTTCAGGAAAGCATTCAAATGTAAGTTTAAATAAAATAAGCTAAAAGTAGAATAAAATAAATTGTCTAAAGTACACTGAAATATCTGGCATGGAAATTTTCTGAACCCTTTTAGTAGGTTTCTGACACAGTTAAAACAGAGCAGAATTAATGAACATCCTAATGCAAGGAATCACATGGTTTCTCCAGTAAATAAAAGGTAAATTACTTCTCTGAGATGAAAACTGACAATTTTAAAATCCAGCCCCTCCAAAATCAAAACAAAGTCAGTTTGCTAAAAGTGGTACAAGTCAGGGGTGACCGTGTGAGCTATTTCTCTGCCCTAATGAAATGAGCATCAACTGTATGTGGCCCAGCAGATAATCGGGTTTATCAAGGGAAACACTGAATTTCTATTGATTTTGCTGTAATGCAAGCCAGCACCTAGTGCTAGTGTCATCTCAGGATCTTGCGACAGGAACAGTTATGTTTGTACCAAGTGCCAGCTCTGGCATATACCACTGCAAGCCAACCTATACAAAAGCTATTGATGAGCTCCACAGCTTTTTTTTTTCCCCCAGCCCATGAACACCCAGTGAACTAGCAAACTGTTTGTTTTGATACACGGCAGACTTGAAAACTCCCCAAGTTACATCCACCTAGTATGGAGATTTTAGCAGATTTCTTGGATTTCTCACTCTTACTTAAACCAGTATGTCAATAAACAGAATACCTTCATGCTTGGTGTGAATCTCATATTTCTCCTGAACTGTCCTGGAATCCTGAACTTCCACCTGTCCGACATGAAAGGACCATTTCACAGAATTTACTGGTTAGTGGAATTTACCCTACAGGATGCCTTTTTTTTTCTTATCCCACAGGCGGGTAAGGCTCCAAGACTGTTGAAAAAGTTCAGCGGGGGACAGCATTATACAACCTCTGTGCGCATTGTAGCCCTATATTTAAGAACGCATTTAGTTACAATTTATTTCCATGGCCTGTTTTCTTTTTCAGCAGCCTGTGTGAATTCTTTCAGGATGACATTAAATCATTCAGCTGCACCCATTGTGTTGGATTCAATATAGAGCGGACCAAAGAACGTATAGGCTGAATGCCACTCTGTCTCTTAGGAATTACATGCTTGCTAGAAGTAAATTATGGTGTATTATAATACAAAAATATTGTCATGAGTTATTTGTGGCTAAACACCAAAACGAAGTAATATGTGGCAACATCTGATACACAATTGACTTAAAGCCATTTGCTCCAAGGAATTAGTTACTAACCAAAATTATTGCCCATAACTTGTTCCGTAACAAAACATGGCACTAAAGAAAAACAAAAGCACTTTATGTGGCCATGGAAAGCCCCATCCTTAGGCTAACACTCAGCTAGATGTTGGACCATCCCTCTCAGCCTCATCCACTCCACCTGAACTGAATAAACCGGGCACTTTACTTTGAACTTGGTGCTCCCCATCCAGGCTCCAGCTCTGTGTTGTTCTGTTCCTGCGCTCAGTGCCGCAAGCCGACTTTGCACACCCAGTGCTCCCCATATGCTCTGAACTGCTCTCATTTGCTTTTTCTTTTCATTTCACCCAATTTGTTTCCCCAAGCCCTCTGGAGCCATCCTGCCCGGAGTCTCTGGATGCTATCACAACACAAATAATTTGAGGTGAAAAAGACTCCATTCTGAAAATGAAAGAAAGGGGACTCTTGGAAAGAATTTGAACCTTTCTAGAATAAATAAAACATTTTAAATGTTATTCAAATAACTTGCTTTCATCTCTCTTTTTATTTCTTTAAAGTTAATTGGAAAGAAAGAAAGAAGTCACCAGGACACACATTCCAGGAGTCTCCTTGGTATAAATCAGGCAGCACACACACTGCACACCAGTAACAATGAAATGACCCCTTAAAATACTGCATTTCTTGCCAAGCATAACTTCTTCGAAGACTTTAAACTTCACCACTGGCCAAAATTTGAGAGCTGAAAGTCCTTCTTTTCTTAGTTGAAGTTGGGGCACAATTCAGAGAAAGGAAAAGGGGCTAAAGCAACCCATCTCAGCTGCTGTTTTCAGTAGAACACCAGGTCCAACATTTGAGAGAGAGATACTCTTAGCCTCTAAACACCGAAATTCTCTTCTGGGATTAAAACTATCAGGCTTCTGTCATCAATAATTTGGATGCATCTCTTTCCCAGCACGCCTGTGGAAACCACTCACACTTGCTGTGTTTGGCCTGTTCACTTCCAGACAAGATCCAGCCCTGGGGTCCTCATCAAGAGGGAATTTGAATTGGAGGACAGAGGAGCAATGTCAGAACTGGCTCATGACAGACCCCGTTTAGGCTGTACTGCAACAGTCCATCAACTCACAGAAATCAGAATCACGGGAGTTGAACAGTTTAATTTAAAAATGAATGGTAGTCAAATACCACAAAGTTTTATTCCTACCACTCTTCAGGTTTACAGCTTTGTTACTGTGACTCCTGTGCACTTGATGGATTGGATACTAATGGGCCACAGGAAACAAAAACAGATGACTAACATTAGCCAGTAAGGGTAAGCACCAGGGAAAGCCAAAAATAGGCTGCTTTTAGCTCCTCCCATGTTATCCAGCTATTCAGAATAAGCACAAACACTGAGAAAATGATTCATAATTTGCACTTAAATAGAGTCTGCTATTAGAGGGTATTGGAGCAGTTTATGACTACTAAATATTTGGTACTGATGAGTGTCTGACACTCATCTGCAAAGAAAAATGCAAAGAATAGAGACAGTCAAACTGCATAAATATATTGCACATGCCACTGTGGGTGTCACTGAAAATATGGAAAACATTTAGAAGGGAAAGTGAAAATAGCTGAAATATAAAATCCCTTATGTCAGAAGACTTCAGAAAATAGTTCCTCTCAAATGTTTTTCCTTCCACTGCTTCGTTACACAAAACAAAACAAAACAAACAAACCCAAAAAAACTCTCTCTCCACAATCCCCCTCTTCAAAAGAAAATGAGTGTTTGATTCCACTGAAACAGTTCAGTGTCATGAAAAAGATATCTATTTTTTTTGAGGAGAGAAAATCCCAACTGTTTTTCTACCTCTTCTCCTCACAGCACTCAAGTTGCTTCAGACAGTTATTAACAAAATAACAACAGAAAGTGAAACACTAAAAAAAATCCAAAATAGGCCAAACAACCCTGCCATTCTGCCTGCATCCTGCACACTCAACCCCTGCGAATGCAAAAGTGTCATTTGATACTAACAACTCCCTTGTGGAGTTTGCCTCTTAGAATCTGTGCCTCTATTTCAAAAAAATAAAATAAAATCACCGCTGTACCAAACAACAGAAAATAGTTTAGCACATAAAGGAAGGTTTCCGACTGATCTATACTGGGGCAATTATAAGGGATGTGTACCAAGCAAAGACAGATAAAGCCTATGAAGACTGAATGCCTGTTTTGTAGGGCTTCCAGCAGATACCCCTTCACATCAGTCTCCCGGTCCAGTTCACAAAATAAGCTGCTGCCATCTTATGGAAGAGACCTTGAAAAGCATTTGGTTCAAACCCAGTTCTGCTCTTCCTCCCTTGCTGCTTTTCTTCATCTCACTTGGTTTACTCTGTGATTAATAACTTTTTAAAAAATCATTTCCTTGCATTGTAAAGATCTGCCTATTGTGGTGAGTTATTCCTGGTGCAAGTTACTTTCTCACCTAGGATTTTACGGTACTTTTCAGAGCATCCAGGAAGTCAGATGGAGTAGTGTACTGGGAAAAGGAACAAACCAGCCAGGCTGTTAATCCTGACACTGCCTCAGACAGAGGTTTCTTGTACGGTACAACAAAAGCCAGCTGGAGCCATTCAGCCACTCCAGGATAAAAAGTCATCCTTTTTGCCCAGTCTTAAGGCAGTCATTCTGTGTGCTCCATCTCTGGCCTTCTCTACATTGCCAGCTTGAACCAGTTTAACTAAAAGTGTGATTTTTAACATGCTTACTAAGATAAATGAAAATACGTCAGCTTAAGCCTGAAGCCAGCATGTACACAAGGGTTCAGTTTCTCCATCTGTAAGGCACAAAGTCCTGCATTTGCAGAATGTCAGGAGGCTTTGCTGAGAGATTTTGCCTTTGATCTGAGAGGGAAATCCCTCCACAAACTTCCATGTTCCTGCATGATAGAAATGCAGGATTCCAGAGAAGGACTGCCTGTGAGAGGAGAGTGGTCAGCAAGGCTGAGACACTGTATTTGTGTGAATGTAGGACTCCTGCAATTTCACAACTCTTGTTGTAACCTAGGACACAATATTCAACTTGAACATTTAAATCAAAAATATTTTTGGAAGTAGTATGATCAGCACAAGACTCAGGATAAATGCATGAGAGAAGCCAAGTGTCCTCCTCACCTCCCACAGCAGCTAACACTGACCTGCTACCAGCAAGGCCGAGCTCCCCAGCCCTTCTGGAGCCAGAACCAAGGGGCAATATAGGATCACTGGTCAACCACTTACTTCCTTTTCTCTAACCTGGCCTCAGCTCTTCATTTTCCTCCTTGCAATAAAAAAGCTTCCAATCAACTGATAATTAGGGAGAACATTAAAGAATTCTTACGGAGAATAAACAGCTCTTAGTACCTAGAGTTTTAAGTGATATTAGCTAGATTTAGGTAACTTGCATCCAAGAATCTTGCAAGAGCTAACTGAGGAGATGTCTAGTCATGCGATAGCTATGTCTAATAAATACTGAATTCCACTGAAATTCCATGAAGTAGAGAAGTTACGGTGCTGGATCAGTATCCCAAAAGGCAAGTAGGAAGATCTACAGACATTAATCCCAGACAATGCAGTAGAAAGATGATACAGTATGCCATTAATAAAGAATGAAAGTGTATTTTGATCAGTGTGCTGCTAGGAGGCACCAACCAGAGAGCAGAACTACACCAGGGACTGAAAAGATTGCTAAGGGCTTAGGTAAGAGACGATTGGCAACATGAGATAAGTCAAGAGCATGTCTTTAAATGAGATTGGCCAGAGGGTGGAATAGCTGGCAGAATTAAACATTTTTAAACACCATTTATTGGAAATGGGCCTCAACAGGAAAATCTGCTTCCCTTCTTTGGGGCAAACACAAAGTAAGTGGTAAGGAAAATGACACAGTTTTTTCAGAGTTTGACACATCACGATCAGATATTCTAAAGAAAATGCCCACAGTACATGGTATCTGTAAGCTCCATGTTCAATAGATTAACCTGACGTTACTCAAAAGGTAAATGTCAGCCAGGAACCTCAGACAGTAATGCAGGCACGACACTGCAGGCACTCCATTTTCATCAAGAGTTTGTAAAAATGTTAAGTCACTGCTAGTAACAGTCAAAAAAAAACCCAAAAAACAAACTTTGACAGACTGTTGAGAAGAATGGCAGAGAAACCCTACGGAGACATCAGAATCATTTGGTAAGATTAGTCCATTGAAAGAGCACATACATCCAGCACATCCTCTTTTCATCATTCTTTCCAAAAGCAAAACCATAACTGAAATCTGCTCTAATCCAGAGGAAGCATAATTGCCTCCTCTCTCTTAGCCAAAGCCACAGTGCTAGAGCAACAGTGCACAGCCAGCCTTGGGTACACAAACTAATGGCTCCTAAGTCAGGCCATAATCCTTATTCCCCCATACTCCCGGTACATGCAAGTGAAGCTTATATACAGCATCACTGAATTATTACGAGAAAGCTACAACTACTGTACTAGGGAGAAAGAACTGCTCGGGGTCAAGGACACTAGGTGGGAACTCAGGCACGTTAGTTCAAGCTGTAGGTTTCTGTCTCCTTGTGGGATTTTACACAAATAATTTCTGCCCAAATACTCAAGGGGAGTTTGCCACGAGAATACTTCTACAGAAATCAAGACCCATCTTGCAGTGACTCAGCAAGCCTACCTCAAAGCAGTGCAGAGGGCTAATGATTGCAGAGAGCTCACATGCTGTGGTAACAGATAGCTGCAGGTGCCCAAGACAAATATACTATTTTCTTTCTCTCATACCAGCTTGCAAAATCTTAGTTAGCGGCATTTCTTAGTTATGCCTGCAAATATCTTATTATAACATTCACATTGGTCTTTAAATAAAAATTCCAGCACTTTCGTGGCCCCTTATTAACTGAGAGATATAAAATTTCAGTAAGGAAAGAGATTGTGGTTTCAAGGGTCCACTTAGTCTCTAATCAGAGCATAAAAGAAAGACTTTTTTAACATATATTTAAGATATGAAAAACACATTGCCTTTTGTCTTGGTTTTTTTTTTTTTTCTTTTCTTTTATTTTTTTACTTTCCTAACAGGCTCCTCCAAACAGCTTCATTCAAAATGGTCTTTCTATAGTGCCTGGTGTTTTCTTTGGCAAATTTGGAGAGCTGGGTTTTAGGATAAAGTAAATTGCACCAAAAGACCAAAACGGGATTAGGAGATTTGACAGGACTTCATAAAAATCAGTTGTGCATGGGCAAAGGGGGAATTTTTCAATAGGTCATTTTAAAGGTAAAAGCTCTGGAGGAAAGAGTTCTGCTTGATGGCAAACTCCTCTAACCCTTGCAAAGCCTACAGGAGACGCTGCAAAAGAGGCAGAGGTTACAGAGCACGAGAACACACACAAACTCTCACATCTTAAAGTTATTTTACACATGATTAGGTATCATTTTTCATACAATGCACGCATGCACTTGACCAATGGCATGGTTCCTAAAGATGCCCGTAGTCCTTTATGTCAATCTGTCTTGAAAGCAGTTTTGGGGCTGGAAGAGGCAGAAGGGAGAAGATTTATTCTTTAACGTTCACAGGCCTACTTTTTCATCTCCCCCCCTTCCTAATTTGCTCCCTCACTTCCCATATCAGTTATGCCATAAAAATATCTAGGGATCAAGGGGGATAAAGAGTGTATGCTACTTGCAAGGATGGACACAGAAGACTGCCCACACTATAGGTGTAAGTCAAGCTGCAGAGCTCTTTTCCAGCCCCTCTCCTGTCACTGATTGCTCTGACAGTGCAGGATGGATTTCTGAGCACTGCAGGAGGAGGCAGCACAGTTCAACACAGTGCACATTTCTAGAGCGTGATTTGAGCAGCAAAACATTCAGAAGATAAGTGACCCCTTGCTAATAGATAGCAACTGCTTAATTTAATAGTTCCTCTATTAGAGATATCAAAGTAATCCTTCTTGCAATGCAGACAGTGAGTGGTTGCAAGTAATTACAAAATATCATCGTATTCTTTAGGATAAGCTGCCATTAAACTATGTTGCTGTCTCAGCGCCATGTAATTTCTTCCCTTCCTAATTTCAGCCATGCCTGTAAGATTGAACATCCCTAAAATATTTCCAATCTAATCTCCTTTTATTACTAAATTAACATTAGACCTAGAACTTTCCACTAAGTATAGAGAAACCACACTAATGTTAATCACTTACATGTGGTCGCTAACATATTAATAACAGCCACTCTGAAAGATTTCAGCCGCACAGCGCTGCCAAGGCTACAAGCGGCAGGAAAGCGTGCGGAGCCATCAAGCACAGGCCTGGGTCAAGGCAGAAGCATAAGCACAGACCAAGCGAGAAAACATGAATTTAAATAACTGAACTGCAACAATTCTCAATTATATGATTTACTTATAGATAGAAAAAACACTCAAACACCATCTGCCAGAAAAGTTAGGGGCTCTTCAGCATTTGTTTTCCCTTAAGATGTTTTCATGCGTTTCCAAGTCCGTTGACGTGATTCCTGCTGCGCTGCAGCAGGGCGCAGCTGAGGCTCCTCATCCCCAAGGATGTGCCTCGGCTCAGGAGTGGCTACTAATGACACCACAGCTTTTCAGGACTCGGCTAGGAGACAAAACTCCAAGTAGACATTCTGAAATATGTGGACTACCACAGGGTCATTAAAAACTCAGGGTTTACCAAACAAAAAAAAAAAAGCCTTAGAGGTGTTTTCTTGTATACAAAATAGACACAGAGCAGTTAAGCTGCTTTCCTCAGAGCCACACCGAGAACTAAGTCTATTACTAGGTTTAAGCTTTTTGATATGGTTCATTTTCACAGGCACTGATGCATTAAAAAAAAAAAGAGGTACAAGCTCAGAGAGAGATTACATTACTAGTTCTGTACTGTATTACCCAAAAAGAAAAAAAAAAAAAAGACATCACTTTACAATGAGCAGCTATCCTGTCCAGCAGGAAATGCAATTGCTTCTTTATTTTACATGTCGTAAATGAAAATCTTCAGCTTGGTTCCATTAGGCACGTAGGCATCACCGGGCAAACACAGGTTCCACCAGAAGCCCCAGCAAAGGGGGCTGTCATTACAGCAAAGGAAATAAAGGTTAAACAGGACAAGCTTTCCATTATTAAGGTTCCAAAAAACAGTGGAAGAGGTTGTCTGAGGAGGCAATAAAATCTTCGTTGTTGGGTTCCTTGTAAGAATATTTTAAGTACGTGAATGGTTTGAGTGTACTTGATCCTTTCTTAGGGTAGAGAGAAAGACTACCGTGGTGTCTTAAAGTCCTTTCCTGCTCTGTTTTCCCAGGCTAAGTCTGCAAACAAAGGACATATTCAGACTTCAGGCTAGTACAATAAAACGTTCCAATCTGTATACTGTCAAATAATTTTGCCTTCTCTGGAGGGCATGGCAAATGCATTTCCATGCTTTTATTGCTTCTGACTACTACTGTGAAATACATAGCAAATAATTTCCACTAAGCTCAGAAGACTGCTACTCATATTTTGAGGAGTGTAAGAGAAAGGAAGGATATCATTGCAGACCTCAGGTATCAACGCTGACTATCTGCAACTTACAGGGGAAACTTCGTTGCACTTCTTTTTGATTGCTCCAGCCTCACAGAGTTTACCTCTGCTCTCTAGGCAAAAGGAAATTACAAGACCAAAAGATGGCTTTTTCCTACTGTTTAGAGGGAGAAGAGAAGCAGGCAGGATATTCTGAGGGTTAAGCTCACCTGCTGGCTCCGTCCATAGAAATCTGTTCGCCAGCCTAATATTTCATCACTTTTGCCCGTGAAACAACAGAAGTTTCCTTCATTTCTTTTGTCAACTAGTGCGCAATTCTAGGAGAAAGAAATAGCATGGTAGGAAGGTGCTCCTGCCCCTGGAGCAAGGTCAGACAGTCGAACCTCACAGCCGGAGTGGGATGCATTCCCAAATACGCTCCCTGCAGCACCAAACCAGAGAAGACCGAGGAAGCACCCTGCTTTCTGGAGGGGTATGTTCAACTATTGAGCTCTGCGTTGCTTCAGCCAGACTGCCACTGGTACCTGAACTAGCTCCCATGTCTGTGCCATATTAATATCTTCTGGTTCACATCAAGAAACAGTTCAGTACGTCTTTCCTCTCCTAGAAGCTTTGACTCAAACACTGTAAGTTACAGAAAAGCCTGTATGAGTAATGCCAGCAGTCTTGAAAACCAACAATTTGTTAATTCAAACATTATCATAGAATCATAGGATGCTTTGGGATGGAAGGGACCTTTAAAGGTCATCTAGTCCATCCCCTCTGCAATGGGCAGGGACATCTACAACTAGATCAGGTTGCTCCGTCCCATCCAGCCTGACCTTGAATGTTTCCAAGGATGGGGCATCTACCACCTCTCTGGGCAACCCGTTCCAGTGTTTCACCACCCTCATTGTGGAAAAAAACCCGTTTTTTTAATTGTCAAAGCTTGAATGCTGTCAGTGCTCCAACAGATTCTGTTGAAAACCATCTGAGAGACCATTATCAGCACTTCACTAAAAAACATAAGGTCCTGTACTGAGCAAGTTTGACACTGCAACTTTCTGGACTCCTCCCTATGTTCCCTATGGCTACATTTAAACTCAGCCACCCGTGAGGACATTTTAGCTCCCAGGCCCACACAGCCCAGCTACCCTCCAATTCCAGCTCAGGATGAAACCTGGATCTGTAGCTTTGCCTTGTGCCAGGGATCCCGGCGGAGGGACACTAGGGTGTGTAGGCCAGGCAGGAGCCGAGTACCATCCCCGTTAGCTCCTGCAGGGAGCAGCCGGTGAAGCAAGACCCCAGGACATGCTGTGGGACCGACCTGCTCCACAGCTTTGAGGTGCATGGTGTAGACTCCCTCACATTACAGCTTAAAACACCAGAGGAAGGGAAAGGAAGCTGCTCTCTGTCAAACTCCCTACTAGGAGAGGCTATCTGCTGCTGCCACTACTGAAAGTACGTTTTTCTCCAACTACCAGTTCCTATCCCTCCAAAAGAAAATTGCTCAAACTCCTTCTGAAACACTTACTTACCCACACATCTTCCTATGCGCACACAGCTCCGCTGCAGGAACGCTTCACCAATGACGTTGTCAGCAGCAGTCCAAGGCGCAGCCTTGCAGGGATTAAGCTTCCTAACTTTTAAAAGCAATTCAACCATTTTCAAGCCAACATTTTGCTGTGTTTTCTTTACCAAATGAACAACAAAAAAAGGCTAAGATATTAAAACAGACAGTTTCCTTCTGTCAGGAAACTAGACATAAAACAGGTACAGATTCACTAGCTGAACAGAACTCAGCTCCTGTCCTGTTTCTCAGTATTTCATACCCTTTGGTTTCCATCAACGCACAAGGCCATAGAGAGTGAAAGGCTCCATCTTTTCCTGGCTGTTGAATGTCAGTGAAAAATACATATGCCCACTACAAACTGAAGTTATCAGTGCTTTCTTTGAAGTAGTACACCTACAAAACTTAAAAAAATTAAAAGTGCAAGTTTCACTATGAAATCTTCACTGTTGGTTAAGACCTGCCCAAGAGCTATCTCATGTCCAACCCCCAGTTCCCAGGTGCAGTGAGAATTCTGCAGTCAGCATCTCGGATGTCTCTCAGTCCATGTTCTGAACTGTACCTGTGTTTTGCTTTAATTGCATTAACGTTCACAGCCACACACGTTTTCAGACTTCTTACAGCCACGAGCACAAAAAGCACATGGGTACGTCAGGGCCTTTCTGTAGCTTTGGCTAGAGAAACAGTGCTGTTAACCCACCTCTGAAGTACTAGCAGATGGCCTAACGTGACGTGACCCCAACCCCTCCTCTCCTGAGGGAGGTAAGTGGTGAGGAATAGCTACTTCTTCAAATGAAAAGAAATCTCATCTTTCACACACCACAGGAGGTAATAGCATTTTTTCCCCCCACCCCCATCTCTTACAATATTCTGACACAGTGACACATCAGCTTTGTTGCAGCGATGTGCCAGCAGTACTGGTCTGTCACTGTCCAACACACACAGCCACCACCATCAGCAGTTATCAAACACAATCAGAAATTCAGCTCTTCTGAAGAAAATTACTGTACATCTGTCTCTGTGGCGCAATCGGTTAGCGCGTTCGGCTGTTAACCGAAAGGTTGGTGGTTCGAGCCCACCCAGGGACGAGCATCCTTTTAAGGGCCGGCAGGACCCTCACGAAGCCCAACAAGACCTGCCCCTGAGGGGGCACCAGCCCAGGCACCCCTAGGTGCTGGGGGCCACCCTGATGGGAAGCAGCTTAGGAGAAAAGGCTGTGGGGGTCCTGGTAGACACCAAGTGACCATAAGCCATAAAAGTGCCCATGCAGCAAAGGCAGCCAACAGGCTCCTGGGCTGCACGAGAAGGAGCAGTGCCAGCAGGTCAAGGGAGGTGAGTGATGTTTGCCCTCTCCTCAGCACTGGTGAGGCCACACCTGGAGTGTTGCGTTGCGTCCAGTTCTGGGCTCTGCAGTACAAGAGAGACATGGACATACTGGAGAGAGTCCAAGGAAGGGCCACAAAGATGATTAAGGGTCAGAAGCATCTCTCCCATGAGGAAACACTGGAACTGTTCAGCCTGGAAAAAAGAAGGCTGAGGGGGGAGGATCTTATTAATGTATATAAATGCCTGAAGGGAGGGTGCAAAGGGGACAGAGCCAGGCTCTTTTCAGTGGTGTCCAGTGACAGGACCAGAGACAATGAGCACGCACTGGAGGTTCCCTCTGAACATGAGGCAACACATTTTTACTGTACAGGTGACGAAGCACTGGAACAGGTTTCCCAAGGAGATTGTGGAGTCTCCCCCCTTGAAGACATCCAAAAGCCACCTGGACATAGTCCCAGGCAACCGGCTGCAGGTGTCCTGGCTTGAGCAGGGGGGTTGGACCAAGTGACCTCCAGAGGCCCCTTCCAACCTCAACCAGTCTGTGATTCAGGCTACTGTTCAAGAGAAAAATTTAAGTCAAATCACATCTAGGCAGATGTGATCTCTGACGCCTGGCACTCTGAGTATCCAATTAATCTAGAACTTCAACTTCGATTTCATACCAAGCTCAGGCATCGTCAGTATATAAAGTCCAACTCTTGCTTCCATACACATCCTTCCTTCTGTTCTTCTGGATGACACCTGCCCACAGGCTTTGTGCCTTTGTCATACCTACCCTGAATTAAAATAATTCACTATGTTTGAAGCTGAAGTTCAGAGATGATACATAATCTCTAACCAATATAAGATATTAATATATACACATACATTATATTTCTATATTGCCTTATTTTAATAAAGTATATTAATTATAACAAAATGTTTTTATTATATTAGTGTGTTTACTACATGGCATATTATATAATAGTTATATATTTTGTGTATATAATGTATTGTACATTAAATGTATTATATATATTATTAAAACTCCCTTCACAGTTTGGGCAGCTGCTACTGCTCTTCCCAGTTTATGGCTTTGGTCCTAATCCTCAGCAGTAACGAGAAGCTCCAGGTCTAGCTATGTTGAAGAATAAGTTTCATGCTATCATGAACATCTTGATAGCCACACTTCTCGGATCAGAAAGTCCAGCCTGACAAGCATTAAGAACTGTGAACCAAGCACTCCTGTCAAAAGGACCCAACCACAAGACTTGTTCCCAGAACCATGTACATCCAGAGCTGATCATACATAGAAAACAGCAGAAAAGTTTCCTTCCAATCATGATTTGATGCTTCTATTTTAAGGTGGTTTTTTTGTTTGTTTTTTGTTTGTTTTTGGGGTTTTTTTAAAGCTTCTAAAATAAAGAACTAGAGCCCAAGAGTTCCAGAACTTCACTAGGCATTTTGCTATCATTGTATGTAAAACATGCATAGATGCTACAGAAATAGTAGCATGAGAAAAAAAAAATCTTCAGTAGCTTAGCACCATAACTCCAACAGAAAGGACCAGATGTTACCCTGGCACAAGGACAAGGACAAAACTCCTTACTCTTGCATTAAAATCAGCCACAGAACGTAAGCATGCAGTAGTTTGGAAACACACCTTCACAGTTCTTCGCCTGTATAACCCTTCATCAATTTTTAATTAAAGGTGCCACAGGTACTCAAGAGCAAGATATGTGGAAACCTTACAAAACTTGAAACAGTTTTAATGGAGAGCTTCTCTTTTTTTCCCCAAAGCTAATGCTGTTGGAAAGTGACCAGGAAAAACACCTTATATTTTGCCCTTGAAGGCTCAACTAGCTCTGAAAACCATGCAACAATCTGTCTGGCAACATGAAAAAGCTCATACTAATGTTGCTTCTTGACACCTTCAGGAAGGGCAGCAAGACACTGAAAACTACTCCAGGAGCTTTCAAAAAGCTAGCCCTTATGGGCTGGATGCAGCACCTTGAACATTTATATAAATCCTCCGTAGCTAAATAGCAGTAACTTGTGCTGATCACAACACAGGCTGCCCAAGTTTTGCAAGTGTTTGAAAAAATGCATCCAGTTCAGCCTCAAAACATGTATTTATTACACTAAACTATGGGGCAAGATCAGAAGGATTACTGTAGCTCACTGTATATCCTCCAGGCTACTGGCGAAGAAGGGAACTAACAAAGCGAAGCGCACAGAGCGGTTGCCACTGCAGTATGCGATGGCAGAGAGCACACCACTGTTTCCTGACGTTCTGCCAAGACTGATGAGAGTCATCGGTATTGTTTGGGGACTCACTGAACTCAGGTTTTCATTTTGTTAAGACTTACTTTGAGCCAGCTGTTGATCTCATTATTGCAGCAGAACAGGAAAAGTGGTGCTGTAGTTTGGATAAAAGCCGCACTAGCAATAAAAAAAACCCAAAACTACGCATCTTGAAATCTCCACCAGAAGCCTGTCCCACCTCCCTTTTTAAAACAGTGAAAGAAGAAATCTAAGACAAAACTGTAACAACACTTAGTAGTATTCTCAAGTGTTAGCTCAAGAAGATGCAACTGCTCTGTCATATTCTTCCAGGCTAGTGTAAAGACTACAGAAAACCTCTGCCAGCCACAAGTACTTAACTGCTAGAATATTGACTACAGAGTAAATAAACTGGAAACAACTTCAGTTTTAACTGTCTTTCATGATCATGTAAGATTTTGCAGTTATCTCATTCTGGGTTAGTATTTTCTTATAAAACTACCTGCCATGGAAATGGACACATTCTCATTAACTGATGAAGAGCAAAGAATAGCTATCTCCATTATCCCTCAGCTACCTACAGCGGTAGACTGAAGGATCTCTTGTGCACGCTTCTCTGACTGCAAGACTCAGTATTCCACAAAGACATAGGCTTTAATCAGTATTAAGTAGAAGTTATGATACAGCTTGCAATAGCTTCAGATATGCCTGCATTACAGCTACAACAGTGAAAGTGCACTTGGAGATAACGGTGATACAATTCTAACCAGCAAAGAGAAAAAAAAAAAAAGCTTTGTAAGTATGGGAACAGTCTTATTTGAAAGATGGTAGCTTCATCCTGCCCTCCCTCCCATAAAAAAAAAAAGAGAGCGAAGAGAAAGGATTGGGAGGGGAATGTAGTAAGAGTAACTGATGCTAAATTTGCTCTAACAAATACTGGAAGCACAGGAATCCACCCCTGCAGTACATAGTTTCATGACAGAGCAATGAAGAAAGGTGGTGAGACTCTAGGAAAAGCCATTCCTCAGGGACATAACCAAACATGCTTAAAAGATGAAGAAGACAGAACAGCTAGTTGCAAGTCAATTAGAAAACATCCGGTTTTAAAAAAAAAGAAAACAAACAGCTGTCTAACTGCTCTCAGTCTTACTAAATATGCTGTTTCAGAGTACTCCTCTCCCCAGAAAAATTTTGCAGGCAAAGAGGGAGCAAATGACTTGATTCTTTTGCAGAACAATACTCACTATTCAGAGTCCCCTGCAGTTCCTCCCTTTGACAAGAGCTGTCAGATCTGGCAAAGGCAGAAAGAAAGATAAATCTGGGCCCCGTGATAAAAGGGCCTTTCGTGAGAAACTGAAAAATAAGTCTCTTCTCAACATAGAGATGCACCCAGACTAGGGGGAAAATAGGTATGGAAACGAATTACAGGCATCTGCCAGCATTATGACACTTGCCCAATATTACTGAAGTAATACTAAAATAATTGTTATTCAGAGTTTTAATGCTCCGAGTTTCCTCTAGTGCTAGCCTAGAAAACCCAGAAATCCTTTGATCTGAATGCTAACAAACAAGATTTGCTCAGCCCACATATTCTGCATGAAACAGTAACACAAATCTAACATTTTAATACAATATGTATGTATATTTAATATTAATTACATTTACATATTTAAATTATCCTACTACATTAACAATACTATAGATACAATATTTGGTAGAAACTAGCAGAGCTAAGTCTTCAAATTTTGGTATTGTTTTCTAGCAAGTGTAAAACAGAATAGAAAAAGTTTCCGTGTGAAGAATAAAGTGTATTTTAACAGAAGTAGCCAAGACCTGCTGCAAAATACAGATCACGTATGCTGACATTTACACAAAACCTTGCAGTAATAAAAGGTAGTCATCACTATATTTACAAGAAACTGCCCAATAGTTCAGTTACTGATTGCACTATAGTGATTATTCAAAAAAAACCAAACCCACAACAACACAGAATCCTTGTCTCGTCCTTCAGAAATCAGAAATAATTTGTCTGTAAGAAGTGACCTTGTTTAAACTGTACGTGCTAGAAAATATACAACTCTACAATAGGAAGAGGTTAGAAAAGTTGAATACTGTGGAAAAAAAAATTTATTAGTCTATACAAGTCTTCTGAAACAAACCATTGGCTTTGATACAGTAAATTCAAGTGAATACTCATTGCAATAGTATTTTTCCATACAGAGATCAAGAAGCCCTACAGCTTCTCATTTAGTGTCTGTAACAGGAAGTTGTATTTCTGAACAATTAGCCGCACAAAGCAGACATGTGATAAGAGATCTTCACAGCCACAGTGAGCTACAGTTTGAGATAAAGTTATATTACAAACATTTAGGAAAATTAGGCATCTGTACTGAAGTGTGGCAAATTGCTTCACAATGAAAGAACAAAGATGTCATTCAGACCCCTTGCCAAAAATGAAGACTTTCTACAGCAATTCTAGAGCAGACCGCATCATAAAAACCTAGAGTGCAAGAGTACCACAAATTTAGTATATAAATATCACAGGATTAAAACTCCAGTTAAGCCACCAACTGAAGTGATAATTAAAAATAAAAATGGGTGTCTCCCAGCTTTGCAAAGGAAGCTTTCAAAGCATCTCTTCAAGAAGGTGCTGATACCAACTATGACCTGTACCGATTTTTACCTTAGACAGCTCTGCTGAAAGACAAAAATTTAGCAGATTTGTCTAAGAATTGTATAATCTTGCCTTTTTTTATACCATAAAAAAGCATTTACTGGAAGAAATGAAATGTAACATTTATAGCTCACACTGTTTTCAAGATCTGTGCACACTATATAGTTCTATCATTTCAAGAGTATTTAAAAATAAGACAGAGAGCAGACAATGCAGTAATGTGTTTGTTAGATGGATTTGTTTAGAGTAGTTACATGATGAATGTATACAGTCATAAAAGTTGTAGTGCATTTGTTCTTGCACATTATTTATGCTACTTATAAAAACCCGAAGATTGCAAATTGGGCATGCTTACCATAACATTTTCAAACTGGGAAAGCTGCAGAACATTTTTCCTACAAGTGTTCACTGCCATGATACAAAACAAGTATGTGCAAACTGCAAGGTCCCTAAAAATAGCATTTAATGAATTTATGTACAGAAAGATGTCACTATCTGTTTAAATATGCAAAGAATAAGCTTCCCAAAGTTTATAACATAGAACAATATCCACCACATCCTCCTCCTCCTCCATATCCTTCTTCCTTGTTTGATAGCTTTACACCTCTGTTTTGGCTCTCACTCTCCCACAGTCCAGGAGTCTGAATGATTTTTTCAACAAGTTCTTCAAAAGCACACTGTACGCCATCGCATGTTTTTGCACTTGCCTCTGGAGAAGGGATGCAAAAAGTTGAGTGTTAGCATAGCTTCCAGTAACTTGTTTAGTATTTCCTTCAGTTAAGTCTCAACCTACAACCTAGACTCACAACTTCTACAATATATTCTATAATAACATAACAGTGCCAAAATTAGCAGATTTCTGTCACCCCATAAGGCAGCACCTCAAAACTCTTTAATAGAAGAGCTTCCAAGTTGAATGTCAATAGAATATATGGAGACAGCTATAGCTTAGCTTTCTTTTTCTTTGGAAAGCACTTCAGTAAGAAGAAAGGAGAGTTCTACTAACTCAAGATGTCTGGTAAACCTGGCTGCTGTTCTGTATTTCAGTTCTGTATATTAGTCAAAACCACCATACCATAAGAAGCAAGGATCCATACTGTAGGATTCTAGGTCAGCCTCCATGATACAACTCATCTGATAAAAAGCAATAAGGGATCTCACTTCTTCCACAGTTAACAGAATTCTAGGCAATTTCACTCAGAAGCCTTACTTGGCTAAGCCCAAGAAATTTGCTCACAGCGTGTGAGAGCAACAGATACCATCTGAAACTGTTCAGTCCAACTAGGGCTTGCCCTGTTCTTCTACACAGCCGTGCAGATTCTTAGCATATTTAGCATGCAGATATATATATTTAGCTATAGTTCAATTTTCATGTTTCTTTTCATCTTCCATGCACTTAGCAGCTTGTGCCTTAACTCTGAACTTTTATTTCCACATCTGACACTGTAGCTAAAGAGAAACACAGCAAGGTACTAGACAAAGGTATGTCATTAGCCAGAGACAGGAACGTAAGTCTAAGTACAGGAAATGTCAATGAACTGCTTTGCTCCTGGAGTCATCCTATAAAGTAATCCCTGCTGATCCTTAAATGAAACATGTAATAAACTTATGCATAAAGAATCACTTCACCACCCACTTTAATTTATCATTACAAGGCTTTGCCTACAAGACCCATCTCATTTTGCAGCAAGATGAGACCAACATATTTGCTCCACTCATGATTATGTCATTATTCAATCCCACCCACCATTTATAAGTTAATTATATTCCTACCTATTTTTACATCCCAGTTCTAATACAGATTTCTGTCAAGCACCAGGTCGTTTGCTATACTGAAAGCTGGCCACCGTTACCAGTTTTCCCTCTTTCATTTTGCTTCTGTTATTAACTTAGCAAGTAGGCTGGGAAAAGAAATCAGACAAAACCACAAACCTAAAACAAGTTTTGTCAGACTACAGTAGTGCCTGTATTCCACCCTTAATCTTTACACATTTCAGCATACTCATCCACAGTTAGAAGAGATATCTGGACATATTTAGGGACAACTTTAAAAAAGATGGGAATACCTATATCTTTGTACCTACTGCAGCTGAGAAATATCATTAACTGGATTGTACGTGAAAAGACTATCAGTCCTACAGAAGCAGTACTTTTCATTATGTAACAAAAAACAAGTAACATCTCTGCAAATATCTACAACATACCTATGAACAACATGGAATGTTTTCTTGCAAATTTGAGACCTTCATTTCTGTCAACTTCACGGTTTTCCTATAAGAAGACAGAGCATTAATATGCACGATTAACAAAATACACCAAGAGATTACTTACTGCAGTTGAATTCAGTTTACCTTATCGATCTTGTTTCCAACTAGCATTTTTACTATGTCATTCCTTGTGCAGTATGTTTCCAGTTCATTTAACCAGTTATCCAGCTTGAGAAAAGTATCTCTTCTCGTGACATCATAAACTGAAAGATATTACCAATATTATTTCCACAATATTTTTCCAAGAAATACAGCTTACATTACAAAAGGAGCAAAAATTATGGCTTTTTGAATTAGAAAACTGAAGGAGGACCAAGGACTCCAATTTACTTACTACAGCAAGACAACAATTGTAAAAGAAGTTGAATAGCCACCAGCTCAAATCATTGATGATACTAATGCAGAATAACTCTAAGATGCAGTCATCAACTGTTCTCAGACTAATTTATATTGAGACATCCTAGCTTACAGGCTAGACACTATCATTCTCCAAAGAATTCTACACTTGCAGACCCCTGACGTAGGATACTTACTAACATCACTACACAAACTGAGTTAATTAGTGATAGTTAAGACTTGTATAACACTTCTGCTATGCTACTGATTTAACTAAAAAAGTAAACTGATCACCAAATCCTCAGAAGTACCAGTGAACTACTGAATTTTCAGCATTTTAGTGTTTCAAACTATTTAGCATTTGTGTGGAATATAAGTAATATAATAAGCCATGCGAGGAACAAAAAGGGCAGACAAAAAGCAGACCTTGATAAACCTGAAACCCACTACCCAGCAACTATCTAATAGCTACCATTTCAAGTTATGAAAGCATTTTTTCCTTCATTCTCACATCCCATGTGCAGACAGGCATAAACAGTCGGTTTCAATCAAATCTATAGCTTGGCTTGCATGAACAACCTTATTTTTAGGAAGTCGTTTAACAAAGAAATAGTCAAGAGAAGATTATCTAATAAAACGAGAGAGCAAATCTCAACAGCACAACTTTCTAGCTCCCAAACAGTGTTTGCTTACTTTTATCGCTTTCAACAGTAAGTGGCAGGTTCAGTGCCAGCAACTAAGTGACTTGACAAGACATGCCTTCACAGCACCTTCCTATACCAGGAAGACAATGCAACTCAGGCTTGGGAAACAGTACATACAAAACAAAACCTACCGGAAGTCTCATGACCAAGGTTATTCCAAGTTAAACGATTTAACTGGACACAGTAACTTACCAAGAATCTCTCAAGTCAGACACAACTTGAAAAAAAATTATACTTACTTCCCTGCTCTTATTTTAGTTAGCTCCTCAATTCTAGCAGTGAAGCAGAACTTCAGAGCTCAGTGCCTAGTTAACAGGTTTCCATATACAAAAGCAGCAAACATGACTTCACTGTGAAGCTGCAATTATGGGGTTTGGCCTGGGTTTCTCCCACACAGAGTGATGCTTTTTATGCTCCCAGCTAGTCTTTTCTATGTGATTCTGACTGCATAACATCCCATCAGTATGGAGATACAAACAGCAAAAAATCCCAGCCAGACTCCACAGTGTTTATATTAATTTCAATAAGAAAAAGGAATAGGGAAAAGAAAGAGAGAAAGCTGTACACATACTGATACAGAAAGAATACACTGAGGAGAAGAGAAAAAAATTTTTTCTCTTTACTCTGGGCTTAGTAAGCACAGGCAAAAAACAAAAGTAATAAATAAAAGGCAAATTCCTGGCAGCACAGGGACAGCTCCAAGCTAAAAGCTACTGCTATTTGAAGGGATAATCTCACGTGAAAAATCAGTGGTTCTCAGGCCAGTGAGATTGTCTACATGAGAAAGAGGTCAGACATCAAATTCAAGGTCCTTTAATGCACAAATTGTTCAACACAGATATAATGATTTTTAATATCAATTAGATATTATAGAAAGGTTATACGAGTTTGTATAACTCCAGTGCATGAGAAAACCACAAACTTATTCAAAATAGCATGCAAAGCTATACTTACCTAGGATAACACCTTGTGCACCTCTGTAGTAGCTGGGTGTTAATGTTCTGAACCGCTCCTGACCTGCAGTATCCTAAAAAGCCATTCAGAAAGTTCCATTATTCAGAATTTAAGCAGAACCTATTTAGATCTTGGGTATTCTGCTCCTAATACACATACAAAATAAGATTCAAAGTATATTCAACTACCAGATTAACGAAGTTTATACCCTCCCCTGCTGTTTTATTGCACATTAACTTTGAGGTTTTATGTAGTCTGTCTTGGGAAACATCTTTAAACTGTTAGGTGTAGTAAATAACTAGACTATATAGCAATAAGATAGCCATTTACACAGAAGCATTTGTTCTGCAGCTAGTACGACAGCAACCAGCAAGACAGAAGCATAGCTGCAGTACTAAGATTTTGTAACAAGCATCAAAACCCATGGCAACAAAACCAGTTCCCTCACTTCAATCACCTTAGTCCAATTAAATTTGATTCAGTGCCAGGGTAAATGCATTTAACATGCTATGACAGAGCAGAAGCAGAAGTAAGTCAGACGTTTTTCTGATTTTAAGTAAAGTTGAATTTACATCCTCAAATACAGCGTCAACAGCTCTGCAAAAAAACAAATATTAGAATGCTATTTTCTTATCAGAGGTTAAGTTATAGCTCATGCTCATTGTGAACTTTATGCATAGAAGACTTAAATAACTTCATCCAAGTTACCCCGGGTTAGAAGCAACACATGAAACACTGTGGATTCAAAATGGTTCCCTGCCAAAGAACCTGAATAACTGAACTGGACTTCCAACATTCTACAAGTCACTCAGTCAATCCCACACATCTCAAACTGGTTTTGTGTCATGATGCACATTTACAAGCTTTTCTTTTCCACTTTACCTCAGAATTATTCCTTCATATTCACCAAGATGCAAGAAGATAAACCCTAAGTTAGTCCTATGTAATATTTCCCATTCTATGATCACTCATCATTCTGCTATTAGCCTGGTTTTTCTCCTATATGTCTATTTGTCTGTCAAGTTGTTGCAGTTATTTTCCTTGTCAAACCCATTTATTTTAGTGATGATTACTATTATCACACTGAGACATAAGTCCTGTTTGTTAGTTGAGATATTAAACACCCTCAAAGCAGCAGAAGTATTGCAATGTATATTCCACATTCCACTACTACTGCCCAAGGAAGTAAAGGTCAAGTATCTTGATTATATGAGAAACAAGGTTTTATTCTTGCTTGCTACAAGAAGTCACAACTGGGTCTGAATATTCAAAAGGTGCTTCAAGTGACACAAGTGTGGAGGCTGGTTCGCAGAATGGAGAACGTTTAAAAAAAAGCTTGGACTTTTTCTTTCTTCACTTGCCATGAATTTAGAAGTTCTGCTTTTAACTAGAGTAGATGTTGAACACTAAGGCTAAGATTACAAACACTGCCTCTCCCTCTTTCAGCCGCATCTGCTACAAATAACACCGACTTCAAGCCTATAAAAGTCTTTGTATGAGGGCTACGAAGTTTTTAGGCTAAAAACTGTTCTGAGAGGTAACATTTAAGCACAAATTGAACATGCAACAGTAATTCTTAACCTATTAATACACTACTAAATTTTGCCTAAAACGTTTAGGTTAAGAAGTGCACCCTTTTAAAGCCTGCCAAGTAAAGCCAAGAATGATATATACAGGGAAGTCTCAAATTAGTGAGGGCTAACTTTTTAGAAATTAAACAATGAATTACTCATTTAAAAAAAAAATCTAGGAACAGCCACATTCACAGTTTTAAAGTGCAATTGATTTAGTACCATTTTATTCCTCTTTTTCTCTACTCCTATCCCAACCAGACCTGGAATCACTGCTGCAGAAGCAGCTCATAGGCAACACAATTGCCCCATTAGCCAGCTGCCCCACAGCTCATTCCACCTTCTGAATGGTTCAGTATTAGCCTCCCACTCCCCCAAATTGCCTCCATATTAAATAGAAAAGGATTCTATACAAACTGTACATTATACAAGCTATCACCATTCCCAAAGGAAAGCAATACATTAAGAACTTGAGAGACTTACCCATATTGCCAGTTTAGCTTTGTTTCCATCAACTGAAATAGTTTTCACCTTGAAGTCCACACCTAGAGGAGGAAAAATATTTTAGTTCTTCAAACATACTACAGCTGTTTTGAAACAGAAAAGAGAAAAAAAATCAGAAAACAAGTTGTGAGGAGCAGGAAGAGTAAGTTTCATTAGCTATTTGTGAACTTTGCTCAAAACTCAAGGTTTTGTTGCTGAAAGGCTTTTGCAAAAGCCTAAGGGCCTTTTAAGCCATTGATTCAAAGTACTTTATGGAAGGCAAATACTACATTTCCTGTATTAAAGCACGTATTCCAGGACAAATATTCAAGTTTATAATTCAAATGGATTACCTTTCTATTCATTACTCATACATGTGTTCTCCTTGAGTACGTCTGTGGTCTTGAGGAACAACATACTTTCAAAATAAAGAAGGAAGCTGCATTCAGGTAGCTATTTGCTCTGTTTCCCTATCAAACAATCTGACCAAGTCCCATCAAGCTGATCATGCAGAGGTAAACCGATATAGACAGAGACTCATCTACTACATGATCACTATCCTGTGAGAAATAATGTTAGATGACAGTAATTCCTCTAGAACATGTTAAATAAGCTTCGGATGATTTGAGCACGCAGTATCTCTCTTACACAGACTCCAGCAATATCAGGGACTCGCCAATACCGTGTTCAGTGACCAAGAAAAAAAAAACAGACAACATGGTAACAGTATGCTGTTGATAACAGTCATCTACCTCAACATCTGACAATCCCCCCCCCCCTTTTTTTTTTTAAATACACAGAAACTAGCAGCCTATCACTTGCCCAAGGACAAGCTTCACAAAACTCAAGCCAAGAAGGACAAGATGTTAATGACTGTGCAAATTTAAAGGATATAGCAACATACATCAGATTGAGAGGCTGGGTACAATTATGATCTATTTTTCTGTAATGTAATCCTTAGGTTACCAACAGCAAGTAACTGGAAGTACGGTTAAATTATTTTGGAGTGACTCGCACTCCCCACAAGGCAGCAGCCCTGAAATGAAGTAGTCGTGTGGAAAGTTGGTACCTTTATATGAACAACTTTCAAATGTAACAGCAAACATTTTGCACTTTGAGTTAAAACGGTAGTGATCACACTTGCTATAAGAATAAGAATTTCTGTTTTAACTATTCTAACACAAGATGTTTAAGTATGGCCTCATGATAAGTGTACAGCCATGCAGACTACAAACAAGTGCAAACAGCTGCCAAAATATGTTCCACTTAAAGTCACACAGGGTATATAAGATGCTTAAGAAACTGCACACTGCAAACAGATTTATGGCTTCACTGCAACTGCGGTTTAAAAGAGCTTTGTTTAAAAAAAAAATACACACAATTTTTATTCCACTGTTTCACAGCTTCAGCTCACTAGTGATCCCTGAAGTGTCAAGTGATTTTCAGACTACATCCTGCACTGGAAGAAGCCCATACTCTTTTCAAGCAAAATTTTGCCAAAGAACATTAACTTTTGCAGTAACTGAACAGAACTCTGTTTTTTCAGGGATTAAGACTCTTAGTAGTCTTAGTAGACTTAGCAGTAATATAATGCTCCACACCATGCGCAAGGATGGTACATTATTCTAGAGTTCTGTTCAGAGAAAACAGTCACTATTAACTTTGTTTTAAAGTTCTTGGAACTTTACCTCGTTCATAGAAGACTGCTATGCTAGCAAATTGACTCAAATTGATCCTAAAGAACATCCTGTCCTGCCAATTTTTCAGCACTCAGCAGTAACTTCTAGACTAACAGAATCTCTTCTTCCACTCTAATTGCATATTTCTTTCCCTAAACTGTAAAAATCACCATTGCTCAGCCAGGATGTCCAACAGCTCACAGCGCATTCTTTTATCCATTAGTCTGACATCAAAAACTGTAACTGTAGATATTGTAAGTTTATCAGATACTTAACAAATCAGAAGTATGTCATAGTAGTTTCAAGAAGGAAAACTACTTTTGCTTAAGACAAACATATTAGGTGTATTTTGAAGTCACCGTATCCTTCTCCTATTCAGTAAACAGAATCAGAATCTTGTACTTGCACAGTTCTGCAATTTTCATTTAACAGAAAGTGCATATACACCTTTACGTTAGCCTTGCTGCTGGCTTAAAATTAAAAGATAATGCTTTAAATTCTTCATGAGCAATGCACGTAAATTAAGAAACTAAAATAGTGAATAAACCCCATGTGTTAGACTGATTATCGAAGAGCAGAAGCATGAAAATGAACTAATAGCACACCAAAATATATCCTTTAAAGTGACCAAGAAGTGGCAAATTAATTCTAGTAAACCAAGGAGCTCAACACACACAAAAAGCCAGTTAACAAAAAGAAATCTTCTAAATACCTAGGTTTTTTATTATCAACCTGCCATAAAAGAGGACAAGTAGAAAAAACGCAGGGCTCAAGAAAATCTTGTTAAATTGAACAAACTGGATACTTATGTTCCCTAAATACTTCAGTGAAATACAGACATGTTTGTGTGACAGGTGTCAGTTCTGAGCTTGCAAGAGTGATGTTTCTACCCTTCACAACAGAAAGCTGACAGTGTTTTCCACCATGCCTTGGAAGGCAGCCAGGAACAAGACAGCACTACTAGACTGTACTCCTGTGTGTTGACACCTACTGCCTCAGCACTACACACTGAGATACTATGGACTTACAGTCTGCAAGGAACAGCTCTGTCACCTTCATGCGGCTCTCGCGCTTAGGCCAGTATGCCACGCTGTATTTACAGGAAGTGCAAAATCCGCTAGAGTGTATTATTTGTGTTGTAATTAACTGACAAGTTGGACAGCTTAAAGTTGGAGGACTCCAAGTACAAGGAAGGCTAAAAAGTTAAGAGAGATCAGATCTGTGCAATACATCACTTAATGAAACAGGGATTGCACTGAACACTTATCTAGAATCTCTCATACAAAAGGCAAGCAAGTAACGACTAGCATAGGCAGTAAGGACAACAGAAAATATAGGGGTATATACAGTCTGAGGAGATTCACGTGATGAAGCCCAGTGAAGAAGTTAGCCTCAACAAAATGCAAGGACGGGCAATCTGCTAGGTTGAATAAAACACAGTTAATCCAACTGAAGCTACTGAAGTCAAACTATTTGCCCAAGGGAGCTTATTCTTCTGAGAATACCACAGGATTTTTTACAAAATTCTGAAATAAAAAACCCACAAAACAATAGTTTAGGGTTTCATTTAAATTGCACCAGTAGGTTTGTGCAAGCTACAAAGATCAGGTACATCTCAACAGGGGCAGGGGACCAGCCGTCCTGCAGCCAAGGCTTTCCCCAGTGTTGTGGTTTTGTGTGCAGTTGTTGCTTGTTTTGGTTTTTTTTTAAACATATAGCATGTTATCTCTTCACTTTCTAATCCAAATTAAAAATATAGTCACTTTAACCAGTTCAGCAATCAGTATGTAGAAGTCATTGAAAGATGACATTATTTGTAGTCAATCCGTTCATTTTGGAAAAGCACCATACTCTGCAGTCTCAACAGGAAAGCCTTAAAATTATTTAAAAACCTCTTCCGTCCCCAAACTCAAAACGAAATAGTGTTTAATCAGCACAAAAAGAAATGCAGGTCAAGATTCACAAAGTGTTTTGGCATTTCACCATCTTGCAAGTACCAGAATTTGGCATCTAGGATCTGCCTTCATGCAGCAGGAAATAGTTATCTCTAAGAACTCACTCCAAGTACTTTATATGTATGCACAACAAATCCTGCCCTGAATTTAAAGCTGACATGTTGCTTCTTAGCAATACATTCACCAGAAAAATGGCAATGCCACAGCCTAGTAATTTAAAAAAAAGGAAGCAAATAAGAACAACACAGATTCTGTTCCCCTTCCAGTTAAGTGGGAAAAAAAAAATTAAAAGCAAAGAATCTGCTATCCCACATGAGTGCTCCACACACCATGCTATAAGACTTTCACAGTTGGGGTCACAGTAGCTCTACTGCACAATACTACTACAAACATCAGCTAGAGGGGCCTAACAGCTAGGGTGATCTAGGCCAGCATTTGCTCAGTCTCTAGAAACTTCCTTTTCCTACCAAATGACCATGTTCATTCTGTATTAGTAAGTCTGTATTATCTCAGAACTCAAACTCTATTTGAAGTAATGCTCACATTGAGTACTCTCCCTCCTTTTCCACATCAGAAACAGAGCAGGGTAGCCCTGCCAGTAGATCCTACTACTGGCAGAGTAGGATCTGCCAGTAGTAAACCTTGAGTTGTTGCTATTTAACAGCCAACAATTAGCTACCACACATGCTGTTGTCCATTTGACAAATCCGAAAGAGGAAGAATTACTTCAGGAAATAATTCCTTTGTTTCTCAAATAGTGCACTGATGTCAGTTTTTGACAGTGGTAAAGAATATTATGTATGAACAGGAGAATAAAAAAAACCCTCACAATTAAAAACAAAAAAGAAACCCAATAAAGATGCCCACACTGAGACTGAACTAGTCTACTGGTATCCAAAACATCATGAAAGCTGAAATAGCTATTCTGCACTGACCTGGCCCACATGTTGACATACCAAGAAAGTAATGTGATTTGAAGTCTATACAGTGCCAAAACTATTTAAATTAGAATACAAGATGGCCATCTTCACCACCTGGTCTGTTCCATTCCTGTTTCCTTCCACCCTATCCTCCCTCATGAACTGAAGTAGGGCTACTGGCACCAGTTCATTTTCCACGAGCAATGAAACAAACATGAGGCCATGCTCCGCCCCTCAGCTGCTCAGTGCTTTACATGAAACCGTACTCCTGTATCTTATTAACATTAATGAAAAATAGATCAATTTATTGACTTCTTAACCAATTAGACAGAGCTGGCTTTGTTTACCAACAGCTGAACTCAAAGAAAAAATTTGATACAAGTCCTTAGCCAGAACTCTTCCTACAGAGAAAGTAAAAAATGCAATTGAAATGCATTGTGTGGAAAAGTCATCTTGATTTTCCATTACTTCAGTTATTAATTGGGCATACAGCTGCATCACATTCTTCGAAGTTTCATTTTGCTTCCTTTGACAACCATCTACATAGTGTATCCTGCATTCTGGGTCACGCTCCTCCAGCACAACTGTTGGTAGGTACGATACCAACATAGCAATGACACATCACTGCTTTTTTCCCAGCAGCTCTAGATTCTTGGCTCTCTTCCATTTTTCTCAAGAGTCTATCTGCCAAGGAACTGATTACTAGGTAGGAGAGAAAAAGCCACATTGTAATTTTCTCCCTATAGAGGAAAAGCAGAAGCCACACTCTAGGATTGTCATGAGTTGCAAGGGCTAACATCCCCTACTAAAGAGGGTCTTAAGTCTTCTGAAGATAGCTATCAACTATCATATTACACAGAACACAAGTTCTGGACAGCAATATTACTATTTAAACCACTTGATAGCTATCTTGCACAGATAAATCAGTGGGAGACATAATAGTAGCTCTTACATTTCCATTTTAGCCTGAAATGCTGGCAAACAGTGAACTGCAGGTTGTACCACTAGCACTTTTCACTGCCAATACCTATGATTTCCATCTTCATGGTGAAGGGTGACATTTATGTCTATTTTCCTAGCCAAGGATATATTTTTGCATAAAGGGAACAACTACAGGCCAGTACAGTCAGTGCTCTACACCAATGAGCGCTGCATGCTAAAACTGTGTCAACATCACTCTTTCCTTACAGAGAAGCAGACATGTCTTAACTTCAGTACTGGTTAGGCAAGTCTGAACAAACTACAATTTTGTACCAAAGTTGGTATAAATTTTTCTAAGGTAATATCAGCACACACTTACCAATTGTTGCTGCAAGTTCCGGGTCAAATGTATCATCTGTGAACCGCAGCAGAAGGCTGATAGGGAAGGAAGAAAAATAAGAGTTACTATTATTGCAGCATAAACATAGCTTGCCAGAAGCCTATAAATTACAAGTCTGAAAGTAACAGCAAGATCATGTAGCTAAATAAAAACACATCTCATTTTTCCATAATTTCTCTCCTACAAAAAAAAAGGGAACATGAAAATACACAGTAGACATGCTCTGCTAGAAGAGCTCAGTCCTCTTCTCCGCATCTATTACTAAGTATGTCTCTTTGAAAACAAAGTACCACACAAGTTGTCAAATCAGTTGCCTAAACAGTCACATGGTCTGCTTCTATCTTATTCTATTTTTGTTCTCCCAGAATTCAGTACAAAAGATTTTGTTTCATATTGCCTCACACAGTATTTCTGTAAGCTTGAGAAGAAAATTCCAAGTCAGCTTTTCACCCTGGAAATAACTCCTTGAACTGGGCACACAGTAGAACAGTACACCATCAGAAATAAAGACGCAGAAGTTTAAGAGTAGAATTAGCTCACCATTGTTTTACGATTTTGTATCCTTTTGCATATAAGGACTTTCACACACATAACATTTCCCCCTATCCTTTGCTATCAATATAAGAACAGCTACAACTAAGATTTACCAGCACATCACACTATTGCAGTAGGGTTCCTTGAAGAAATGCCCATAATGTCACTGTACTTGTGCCAAATGTAAATATTTTAGCAAGAGACAAAGATTCTCAGCATACAGTTTTTAAAATCACCAGTCTTATGCATCTGTGGCAAGTGTATATTACCATGTGGCAGACAGCTGTTTGCTATGACTTGACAGCTTCTATTCATTTCCAGGCTAGAGAAACAAAACAAAGCCCTATTTATTTTTTTGTGTCCTCCCCCCCCCGTTTCCCCCCCCCCCCCCTTCTCTTCTTGCATGCAAATTTAACAGCCAAGCCCTTTTTAGCATTTGGACAGTCCTGCATTGACAGAAAACTGGCTACTGAAATCCTTTACTTCAATAAGGCTGGGTGACAAATCCAAAGTTAACCACAGACCAACCTTTTTTTCCTTACTCCAGAACCCCAAAACCAAATGGTAGCTTTATTTACCAAAGAATAATTAAAATACAAAAAAAATAGCATACAGGTTTTTACTGGTACCTTCAGACAGTTGTATCAGGATGCTACTTAAGAGCAGCCATTTTTAGCTACAACCACAACTAGTTTCACTCAAAACAGACAAAATACAGAACACTCATACTGCCTCTAGAATAAAAACATCAGCTTACAAGTCTTGAGTGCTAAGCCAAGCCAACTTCTACATTCCCCACCTTTCTTCCATATGCAGATATCCTCTTCTACAAAGTACAACACACTCACAGGGACCAGGCTTAAGACACTATCTGGTTGAGAAGTCAGGACTCCAACCACTTACTACACCAAGCTAATACAAGTTTAACATCTGACCTTTCCTAGTCAAGTAATAGGTAAGTGACACAAATTCAGGAGTAGGTCAATATTAAGTTCCTGCACCTGAACAACTGTAGTGTTATCGTTTCATAGCAATTTTATTTCCTCTACATAATGTCTCTCTTAACAACTTTTCTCATATGAAGAAATAAGCATATAAGTAGGTATACAAAAACATTGTGCATGCTATCTGTCTCAGAAAAAATTCTTCCATATGGCCACATATAAAAGAGATGACCTCAACTAAAAGAAATTTGCTCTGATCATGTCTGTCACCAGCCGCCTACTGTGCTGGATTATCAATTCAGTAGCTAACTCAAAGGAGTGACTGACAGATTTTTAACAAATAAGGGTTTTTCTCCAATTAGCAACTTAAATGTTATTTAGGGTCATGGTAGAAGACTGTACAGATTACTGCCATAAAAACATCAAATCTAACATGATTAGCGTGGTACATTCCCAGATGACCTCCTGCATTTATATCCTACTTCCTTTATTAAGATAAACTAACTTTATTAAGATAAACTAACAAACACTAACAAAAAAGTTTAAAGAAAAAAAATACTAAAAGACAAAAAAGGTGATTTAGACAAAAGCCATGAAAAGGGCAGGGGGTGGGGCAGGGGGGGAATCAACCTCGAAGTCGTTGAGAAAGAGTACAATTAGTCAGCAGAAGAGTCAGGTGGTAGAACTACTTCACTGCCCAGCTTGTATGCCCTTGTCCCCCCACCTACACCCAGCGCTGGATCACTTGTGACTCTACACGTACATACTACGGACCAGATTAACCCTAAAGCGCTGTGGAGGTGTACAGGCGCACCCCTCTTCACACGACACAAGGCTGCACAGGACGCAGGAGGCCCAGATCCCCTTGGCCGGCCGGCAGAGCGCTGCTTCGTCTCGGTTTCCAACTGGGTCAGGCAGACACCCGCTCTCCCCGCCCCGCCGCGGGGCCGGCGGCTGAGGGAGGGCTGCGGGAGGGGCAGGCAGCCCGGAGAGGGGGCAGCCCCTCGCCTGCAGGAGGGCTGGCCGAGAAGGGGCGAGGAAGCCCCCCCCCGCGGGGCCGAGCCCTCCTCAGAGCAGGCCGCGCCCAGGCCGCTGAGGCAGAGGTGGGGCTGTCCAACGCGGCGCCGCGGGGGACGAGGCCGGGCCCCACCGGCGCCCCGCACCGTGGCAGGAGCGGCTGTGGGAGGCGAGCGCCCCCCTCACCTGGACTTGCCGACGCCGCTCTCGCCGATGATGAGGATCTTCAGGGTAGTCAGCACGTCCTCGTCCATCCCGTCAGCGCGCCCGGCCCGACCACGACCGACGCTCCCTGCGCAGGCTGCAGCCGCCCCGCCTGCGCCTGCGCGCCCCGCCAGCCCCGTCCGCTCGCCCCCTCGCCGCCTGCCCCGCGCATGCGCCTGGGCCGCCGCAGGTGCGCCCGCGGCGGGGGGAGGGGCCCCGCCCCTGCGCCTGGCGCATGCGCGGAGGGCGGGCGCGGAGCCGCCCGCTGTTTATGTGCGGCGGGGCGGGGCGGGGTCCGTGGGCGCGTGCGCGGCGGGGCGCGGGCCCGGGAGGGGCCCGGGAGGGGCCCGGGCGGGGCGGGCGCCGCGTGGCTGCCCACCGCCTCCCTCAGGGCCCAGTCCCGCTGCCGCCCGCCGCCCGCTGCGGGGAGGGTGTGTGGGGAGGCTGCCCCTGGCGCCTCGGTGGGCGCCAGGAGTCGGGATCGGCGGAGAAAAGGAGCCGGATAAAGTGGCAGAGGGGAAGGAGGAGGCCTGAGCCGCACAGTGGTAGCTCGCCAGCTCCCTGTGCTGAAGCAGGGCAAGCAGCCGCCTCTCGAGGCGAAGAACCGCTAGTCAGGAGCCCACCGCCCGAGAAATGGGCTCGTTTGGTCGCAGACCCCGCTGTGTCCAGCAGTGTAGGGCAGTTGATGTGTGACGCTGTATACTTTTCCTGCCAGCAGAATCCTCCATCCTCCATTAAAAGCCCTAAATGTTCTAAAACCAATTCCACTGAGAAAGCCTCTTTATAACCAATTCAGCTAACCTGCTATTATTGCTCAAAACCTCCCTCAGACCGTGTGTAAGCAAGTGTAACTCTTTTAAAATTAATCGGGTGCATGTCTGATGTGGGTCTGAAAATTGTCCTTGGTCTGTGCTGGGGTCCTTGGGCCAGGCAGGCCGCCTCCGTTCCTCTCCAAAGACCGACTGGGCAGCACGCGTCAACGGCCTCTGGCTCTTCTGTAGTCACAGCGAATGGAAGATGGAGCCACGTCAGCAGTTTGCACAAGGCAGGTGTGCTTGGGAGACGGTGGTGGCTTCTGCCAGAATGCTGGCTGCAGAGGGCACGGTTCTAGCAGAGTCCTCATTCCGCTGGGCAGTTGCCTTCAACTGAGTTACAGGGTCAGGACTGTGGTCAACACTTCTTTTGTGTTTGTGTGGTAAACATCTCTGGTGCCTTGCTCCTTCCACTTTCAGCATCTGCTGTCCTGTGTCTTTTACCTCAGAAAACTAGCTCCCACGATGAGTACAATAACAATAATTATCCTATTAAATTATGGAGGTATATTCTGTAATTAAACATGTGCAAATGGTTGGCTGTGTTTATACCAGGACTGTGCCTGTTTATTAGTAATAATCTGAGATGTGTTGAAGGTGTGACTTAGTTTTCATGGTTTGGATTGTGCTTTGCAGTCATACAAGAGAGCAGTATGTCTATACTCTGTAGTTTTTGTTGAAGATAGTATAGGAGCTGTGGGGTCTTAGCACGCAACAGGATGAGAATTTGAATTTGGAAGGTGGACCCAAACAGCAAAGCATTCTACTGAGGATGCTGAATCCCTTGAAGTCAGAGAGTATTTGTATTCTGGGATTTTATTTTTTCCATTGTAGCCGTAGAATCAAACCATTCGATATGGATATTAGTCCTGATTCAGATTATAATTCTATACCTCACTCAAAATGAAGGGGTGGCCAAGATGGCATTCAGATCCTTGACCTTAATGACAAGCAGACGCAAGAAAGGAGGCAAAACCTGCCCTAAATGAACAGTCCCATAGCTCATGCTTATCGATGTGGTGCTTTAGACCTTCCTGAGCATGCCCTTTGAGACTAGGTGGTTCTCCATGTTGTCCTCCTCCAGGTGGAACAATGTAGTCCTCTCACTGTGAGACTGGATCTGTCTGCTGCAGTCAGCCTGTTTGCTGTCTGTGTATCTGTGTTAACTCTGGAAAGCCAAGCTGTGTTGTGTGTTTTTCATCCCTATTACAGGAGCCAGTGGTAGTGGATAATTAAAGTAGCTCAGACCTAGCTCCTTCAGAATAAGAGTGTTATTTATTCACTGAAAGATGTACAATAATCAGGGCAAAATACATACTTATTTTCCTGTCAAGCTTTTGTAGGGTTTCTTCAGTGAAGCCACCTCTGAGTTGGGGGAGACATCTAGCCTGCTGTAATTCATGGCTGTCTGCCTTTTTTCTTGTGTGCTTTTCACTACTCATTAGGAGACCTCAGTTACTCGTGACAACTAACCCAATCTGTTTCTTTAATAAGGCTGGAGGGTTTTTTTCTTTTTATCATTTACTATCCCATTTGATCCCAACCTCAGATGTGGGAGGGTCAAGCTGTCAGAGCTTGGTTAGCCCTCCCTGACAATTAGTCTTCCTAGAAGAACACTGGAGATCTTTTGACTGCGTTTTTTTTTAATGCTATTCTGTTTTCTCTTGCTTTCTTCTCAGTGATCTCTTTGAACTTCTGGCAGAATAGCACCAAGCAGATCAACTTGTCCTCATATAATATTTGTAAATAACTAGGTGTATTCTTTCCTTATTCTTCATACACTGCTAAGGGAAGCAGTCTGATGGTAGAAAACTAGCATAACTGCTTCCAAGGCAGCTCCCTGCCATGTATGGAGATGTATATATGGAGAGATGAAATTTGCACTTCAGAGTTTCCCCTTATGCCTTTACAGTCTTGCATGAAGGCTGCCTGTTTCCTGGCCTGATACGGGGCTCAGAGAAGTAGAAAAATGTCAGCTTCATCTCAGCTAGTGCAAATGTATGCGATCAGTGTTCCTGAGCTTTTGATTACTTCAGGGATGTGACAAAAAAGGGAAAACATCTTAACAATGATAGCCCCTGTAACCATATTTTCGGCATTAAAATTCCCTATCCAGTGTGTTACGGACTTGGCTATATGCTTGACCATGAAAACAGGACATTGGGACTGAGTAACTGCGATTACCTTTCTCAAAAGATGGGGAATTATTTACAGTCCCTCCTTTAGGGCTGGGATTTATAATGAAAGGGCCATTGCACTTCATGTGTCCTCAGGGGACCCTAGACCAGTTGCATAGCGCGGTGCCCTTAGGCAGCCGCTGAGAGCAAGTAAAGGCTGGAAGGGCCTCCATTCGGCTTGTTCCTGCTGAACTAGCTGCAGTGTCACCTTAGCAACAAAGATGAGTGTGTCAGTAATGAGTCAGTAACGTAAGAGACAACCTGGAATAAACAACAAAGGGCTCCCTCAGTCTCATTCTGTGTCTGAAAGACAGCTGGGAGCCTTTGGTAAGTTCACTTGAACCATCTGCCTTAGCTTCCACACCTTAAACGTGGGGATAATGGCATTTGCTGTAGAAGACTGCAGAAACAGCAAGGGCTGATATGCCAAGGGAGGTAAGGGGTTGTGTTTTCCCTGCCAGCACTGCCTAGTTTAGCATGAGCTGGGAAATTCATGATGGGAGAGTGGCTACATAACTGCATGGCTATCCTCCTCTCGCTCCCTCCACCAGTGCCATCACAAGTAAAACCAGGCCTTGAAATGGAGAGGTCCTGTTTAGATTGTTTAAGTACATGGAAGTCTCAGGAGGATGCATGTCTCCAGGTGTCAAAAGTCCTTAATTCATTGGTACTTTCAAAGATTTTCTGTTATGCCAACTATGCACAATGTCCAGCAGAAGCTGAGATGCTCAGCCACTTCAGGGAGAGGTTGATAGCAATCTACAAGTCTCCTGTTGCACAGACTAATCCTGCTGTCCCATTTCCAGATTGCGAGGCTGACCCATATATTGTCGTGGCAGTGAGTCAGGAGTTATGATTCACAGTGAAACAAGGATGATTGCTAAGCTCACCAGTCCCTCCTAGCAGAAATGACACACATACACACGCTCATTCTTCCTTTCTTCTTCATGCAGTAATTTGCAAAGTTTGTAAAAGTGACTATCAGCATGGGTGTCAGATGCAGGGAGGTTCCTTTTCTGTGTGACATCCTTAAACACAGTCAGCACATCCATATGATTTCACATTCAGCAAATAATAGCAAGGAGTGAAAGTGCTGCAGCAGTCCCAGAACTCTGGGCAGGATTTCTCTGGAGACCATACTGCAATGCAAATGATCCTGCTGTGGCTGGCCACTCCTTGTCTAAAGAATCCAGCCTATTTTTATGAAGCAACTACATAATAATGTTTCTCTCCCCCACTTCCAACAGCAGCCAGAGCTGGGCACTCCCATCTGTTGATCCTCTCAGTGCCTGCTCGGTTTCTGTGAACAGTAAGGGGGATTTAAGACTATAAGCACATTAGCTCCGGGCAATTAAAATACACTGCTTATAGGCAACGCAGTTTAAAAAAGTGGATTACACACAGTGTTGGGGTTGTAACAGACAGGAGTCAGCTATCTGGGGAAGAACAACAAGAAAAATAGTATTTCAGCCACTCAAAAAGCTGTGGTTGTGTATGAGAGTGATCTACCAGTATTTTTCAGAGAAAACCAACGTGTATTTTGAAGATCATTTACTGAGTCTTGCATAATGGTCATGAGTAGATTCCTGATTTTGTGCTAGAATAATTTGCTTGCTGAAGATAATATGAAAAACTTAGTTGCATGCTTTGAAATGTTATTTTGCTAGGTGTAACACTCAAGAGAGACCACATCTTACTTCTCTGCTGGAAAACGGTGAAAAAGGCTAGCCACCTCCCACTTACATTGAATTTTGTTCAGATAAATTGATTAATCATTTAATCCCAACTAATGCAAGCAGTAGTAGTCTTAAAAATGACAGCGTATCTTTTTGCATCGTGTCTCATGTCCTTTAAACCAAGGACAGCTTTTAAGACTGTATAACCTAAATACTCCTTTTTAAATGTCTCTAAAGCAACCATTGAAATAAACAATAATGATACAGAAGTAGATTCCTGTTTAGGAATGTCAGATTCCTTACAAAACATTAATTACATTTTAAATAATAAGAAAACAGCTTTGATATTTGAAGTGCATCTATCATCTACTGCACATCAACAATGATAAGGGTGAGATGACAGTTTTCAAAGGGTGCAGTAAGAGCAACAAAGTTTGGACATTATTGTTCTCCCCCAGTTGCACTTCATGTGCACTTCATGAACATACGGAACAGTGGGTGCTGTGAATTGTTCTTTCTTCATGGCAAGTATATTTGTATCCAGTGCAGCACAAGATATAATATAGTTACCACTGAGATCAGAAGACAGGAAAAAAAATCACAGAATATTTGACAGACCAGTTTGATATGAAGTGTTTCCTCTTGGTCTTAATGAAATAAAAAGTAGTAATAATTTTCCAAAGCTTACTATTTCCACATTGGTTCCTCAATTTTTCAAAAGCTTTGCTAGGATTTGCTTTGGACTTCCTATGTTGGTGGGAGAGCTAAGGATGTGTTTTATGAATACAGTAAACTTGCTGAAGGAGCCACAGTAGGCATGCACCTGTGTGCAGTGCATTTCTGCTTTAGCAAAATCTGTATTTCTCACAATCAAGGCAACTCAGGTTCCTTCTCAGAAGCAGCTGTTCTGAAAGAACTCTTCCCATTTTTGAAGAGGGTGTACTTTAAATGATTATTTCAAGGGAGGAAAATCTGGAATGGAGTGACTTTGCATTTAATAAAGAACCTATTCATTTCTCCTTCTCCAGTTGCTTTCAGTACTTACCATGGTTAATGTTAAGGGGGGAAGGAATAACCCCTTCCCTACTGTGCGACCATCTTATCCATAATCCCCTCCAAAGGGATAACATGCCTCATCCAGCCTTAAGTTGCATGTGCCTGCAGGATTAGCTGTTAGAAGGGGATGGAGGGGATTAAGTAACCACTGTCATCAGTATCTCGCCCTTTGCACAACATTGTGTGAAGCAATCTTGCTAAATCAGAGGATCTGGCGGCCAAAGGACGGAGACACAATATCAAGGCAGGGATTGCCAAGTAAGCCAAGCAACAATCTGTATGCAATCTATAACAATCCTTGGAAGAAATGCACGCAGAAATGTGAATTCAAATGGGGCAGATCAAGGCCTACTATGGCAACCAGTTTTATCAGGTCAGAGCAAAGTCCATCTGTCACCGGTGACAGTGAGTAGCTTTGCCTAGGCAGCAGCATGCGAACAGGATGAACATGTAATGATACGTGCCCAGAATGTTACTGCAGACTTCAGCAGTTTGTGACCCAGGGCTTTTTAAGCCCATAGTGATGGTGTCTTCATATATAATAGCTGTATTTCTCTTCAATAATAGCTGTATTGCTCTTCATAGAAGAGAGTTTCTCATCCATGTATTCTGAACCCAAAATGACTTACACCAGGGCCTCCTGTGACAAAGAGTTGCACACCTTAACTACATATACATTCTTCTTTTAGTTTTATATTTTCTGCCTGCTGCTTTCATTTGATTTCCATTCTCAGATTAGACGAGACAGTGAGCAACGGTCTATTTGCTTACCCTGTGCCACACATGATTTTGTAAATCTCCAGCATATCCTCCTGTAGTTTTGTTTGTTTCAGCCAGAGGAATCCTGATCTATTTAATCGTTCCTCATATGCAAGCAATTACAATTTTAATTATCCTATTTTCACTTTGCTGTACAGTTGCCTTCCTGCTGTATCCTTTTTCAGATGAGAAGACTAGAACTAGACGAAGTACTCAAAAACTGAGTGCCCCTAGGGCTGAGAATGGGATGCTTTCTGGTTTATTCCATGGGTGTTTTCTAATATTTTCTAACAGTCTATTTGTTCTACTGGTCACCAGTTAGCCCTGACCTGATACTTTCATAGACCTTTGTATTATAATTTTTTCTACTTCTTTCCATTGCCTATTTATTCCTGTCCTTTTATTCCTACCTTTTAACCAGTATTTATCTGTTTGAAACCCTGCCCTGTCATTCATTCTAGAGTGGTAACAGCCAGGTCAGAGCTCTTCATTACAAATGTACTTTTAGGATATATTTTAAACAGAATCACAGAATGGGTGAGCTTGGAAGGACAGAATTTCTTGCATTTTAATTTGTGCCCATTGCCACTTGTTCTGTCACTGGGCACTGCCGAGAAGAGTCTGGCTCCACCTTCTCTACTCACTCCCATCAGGTATTGATACACACTGATAAGATTCACCCTGAACTTCTCCAAGCTAAACAATCCCAGCTCTCTCAGTTTCCTTCGTATGACAGTTTCTTCCCAGATGAATTACTTTTCACTCACATATGGTGAATTTTGCCTTGCCATTTTCTCTCCCAGCATCTCAGTAGTACAAGGTACTTACAACTCTTCTTCTGTCCTCATCTTCACTCTCCTGAACGATTCTGCAGCAGCAGAACTAAACTGTCACCTCCTGTTATCCTCCTCATTCAGAAAGGTACATGATACATTACAAGCCTCAGCACACATCTTCCTTCTCAGATGCCACTTGTGAATCCCCACCCCATTTAACTCCTGTCCTTTGCTTTCTGTCTTTTAACCGTTTTTTTGTCCACATGAAGATCTTCTCTGTTTTTCCATGGCAGCTTAGTTACTTTATGATCTTTGATGAAGGCTCTTGTTGAACAGCTATTGAATGCAAAGTAGAATGCATCAGCTGGATGTGACATTGACTTCTCAAAGAACTCTGATGTGTTTGTGCAGAATTAATTAACTTTACAGAAGCCATTATTGTAGCATGAATGTCGCATAGGGAGGCAGCAGAAATGAGGTTCTGACTTTCTGAAGAATCACAGAATCAATGACATCGGAAGAGACCTTTGGAGATCATCTAGTCTAACCCCGCTGTTCGAGCCGGGTCAGCCAGACCAGGTTGCCCAGGACCATGTCCAGGCAGCTTTTGAATATCTCCAGTGATGGAGACTCCACAACCTCTCTGGGCAACGTATTCCAGTGTTTGACCACCCTCACAGTTAAAAAAAGTGTTTCTTTGTGTTCAAATGGAATTTCATCTGTTTCAGTTTGTGCCCATTGCCTCTTGTCCTGTCACCGGGCACCACAGAGAAGAGCCTGACTCCTTCTCTATTGCCTCCCATCAGGTATTATACACATTGATAAGATCCCCCTGAGCCTTCTCTTCTCCAGGTTAAACAGTCCCAGGTCTCCTAATCTCTTCTCATATGAAAGATGCTCCAGTCCCTTCATCATATTCATGGCCCTTCACCGAACTGGCTTCATTAAGTCGGTATCATTCTGATGAACTGGAGCCAACACTCCAGTGTAGCCTCTACCTGAGTAGAGGAGAAGGATCACCTCCCTCGACCTGCTGGCAATGCTTCTCCTAATACAACCCAGGAAGCTGTTGGCCTCATTGCCACGAGGGATGCCTTCTTAATTCTAAAATCTCCTGTATCTTGCTGTTTATCCATGTTGGCCTTTTGGATCTTTCAAAAGCTGCTACTGACATGTGGTTACAGTTACACCGAGCTTCAAGTATGGTGTCTTTAAGTAGCCTGCATTTTGCCTACACTCTACCCTTTAGTTTACCCTTTTGTCTTCTTTTAAGTGCTCTCCATCTTTTTATTTATTTTTTTTTAGGTACTGGATTTTCCTCCTTTTGTCATTTCTGCAAGGTTTTTTAATACAATTGTTACAGTAAGGCTTTTTCATAGTTATATTTTGAACCAGACTGTTCCTGTCATTCAGAACAATATCAAGAGTTGTTCTCCCTCTTGTGCTGAACTACCTGTTTAGTGGAGAAGTTATTTTTGAAATCCAAACCTTCATTCCTAGCACCATGTCTAGACACGGTATTTTATGTAACTTACCTTGGAGGTAACTGAAGTTTTCATTATTATTTGAGTTTCCTGTCCTCTCAGCCTCTCTGAGAGACACCATAGCTGAGAGGCTCATCACGTCGAGCGGTTAACGGTTGGACTCAATGATCTCAGAGGTCTTTTCCAACCTTAATGATTCTATGATTCTATGTCATTGTCCCCGTGGTCACCGTGGTCGGCAGTCCGTTGTACACTCCCAGTCCTACATTGTTGTTTGCATGTTAAGTAATCAGTTTCCAATCAGGAAAAGCCTAATACTAATAGTCATAATAACCACGTGGCTCAAAGGTTGTCCCAACACACCAGCCGGCTGATAAGACAGGAACGTAAAAACCTATGAGAGAAGCCATGTAGCAGTTCCTTTATTGTAGCATGAATGTGGCAAAAGGAGGCAGTGGAAATGGGCATTTGGCACAGGATGGGCCATCTGTCTCTGGCAATACGTCCAGCAGATGGAGTACCTTCAAAGTTTGGGCATCATTGTGAATGCATAGGCATTAACAAGAAATACAGTGCAAAGAACATGATGTCCTCCTTTCCTTCAGGAGTACAGCTTATTTTATCCACCAACATAGTCGGCAAAGGACCCTTGTTTCTGTATCCAACAGAGGGCTTATGCCAAGGTTAGTGTAACTGTGCCGTCTTTATTCGGCTTTCACTTAAGCACGTTCCTCACTAGGTGGCCATGGCAGCATAATAACAAACATTGTGCATCATTAGGTCTTCCTTATAAAATCTGCACCACAGCAGGCGTTTGGAAAGATTTGCAGTAGTGTGGTTGAGTAGCTCTTCTGCACTTTCATCACATTTCTCTTGCACTTAGAGTATGTGAAACTATGTGAAACTTTCTATTGAGGCATGCTGATAATCTGTTGCAACTCCCTTTTGAGAAGAGGTGTAGGTAGTCTGTATTTCTTGCTATAAAGTCTATCATAAAAAATTATAATGATTTTATAATATATTTGTATAATCCCTTTCTCCTGAGTGTTATCTGTAAACTTTGTAGGAGGCTCTTTAACGACTGCTGATGTACAGCTTCTTGAGGTAGAAGCCAGAAACTGTGTAACGCATCAACCTTGAGGACCAATTTAGAAGAGAAAGCAAGTCAAAATACAATCTCTGTTAGAAACTGAGGCCAAAATATAGATGGACACAGTCAAAATGTAATGATGCTAATAGTACCCTTATACTGTTGCAAAAATTGCAATGGGAATCTACAGCTCATGTTCATAATCTTTTTCCTTACTTCTCATTTGATACGAACCAGTGCCAGTAAATGAGCAAGCCTCCTTAATACCGAGCTGAGGTACTGATTTCCTATTATTTCTATATTTCCACTGCATGAATGCCTGGAGACCTTCATTAGAACAGGGTCCAACTGTATTCATTTCTGCAAAATCACAGGGCTTCTGAAATTGTTGAAAGAGAAAACTCGCCCTACTTATGCAGGCAAGAATTTTCCCTATAACATATTGAGTTTTTCTTGGTGGTATCTGTCTCCAAATAGTGCTCAGGCTTTATGTCCTGGATGGCAAGTATAAGATTAAGTATAATCTGCTGTCATCTCCTCATGACAACATGTAAGCCAAAACACTTGCAAACAAACCAAAATATTTTCTTCTGGATCAGGAGTTTGAATTAGATGACTGAATTTTCCTGGCATGAGAGGATTATTCCTTGTCTTTCACCTAATCCTCCTCTGTTATACAATATATATAGTTACACATAGTTTTTTGTTTCCCATGGGTTTGAAAAGATTACTTTTCCACTGGGTTTCCTGCATCACTGTAATACTTCCCCTTGATTCTCTGGTTTCGTCTGCTCAACTCTGTGTTTATAGTGCGTCCGGTAACCTGAATGAAGTTACAGTTTTTAGATCTGTCATTTAGCCTTTGGATATACTACTAGAGTCCCCAGGGTCTTGTATTCAACCTCTAAGATCTTTTGTTCCATCATCCGCCATCCATTGTGTCAAAGTATTTTTCCCCACAAGCGTTTCAATTACGAATTGATATTTAGTATTTGCTAAGGACTTTAAAGCCTTTGGTTTCCATTTGTCACTTGAGCTTTCCACCTCAGGTCCTAGAAGCACACTGAGCTTTGGAAGCACTTTTGCAGATCTTCTCGTATATATTTGATCCTTTGATCTTATGTATCCTTTGCATTCACAGTTGTTTTAACAAGATAATACAGGTTTAAATCATCTCCATTACAACTTGAGCTGGTGAGGCACAGTATGTTCACCCCTGTAAGTGGCAGGAGATTTTGAAGTCCTGCAATGCGAGTCATTTCCTGTTTTCTGCAGCCTTTTAATCATCTGTGCATCTTCCTCAAACAAAATATTTTTTCAAGGCGCAATACCTATGTCTCTGTCTGGACTAATAATTGACAACGCATGAATACCTATTGCTGTTGCATTTCAGCAAACATGTTATTTGGCTTTTCCATGGGCAGTCGGGGGTTCTGGGCTTCTGTGACCTTTTGAGTTTGTTTGGCTGTTGGTTTTTCTGTGAATTTCATGTCCATAGTGTTATTCAGTTATTAGTAGACAACACAGTGGTGCTTTTTCATCTTTATTACTGAATATAAAGAGTTACGATCACTTCACATTTTGGCTTTTTTTGGGCTCCTGTTAACATCAGTGAAATTAATTTCTTCTTGACTGAAATGTCAGCACAACAAAGTTCATATAAATTTTTTTTACTTGCAGATCATTTCTGAGGTTTACAGTCTGTTTCAATGCAATGTTTACATGCAACTGTAGTTTGTGAAATTAGAGAAATTCTTCACATGGTATTAAGAAATTATTAGAATTTTTCTATAGGCGAAAAAACCCTTAATGTTAAATTGTCTTCCAGAAACCTAGCAACTTTTCATAGAACTATTTAATCATGAGCTTTTGTTATTGCGAATCTGTGTATGTTGTAATATCTGAATGCACACACTGAGCACGAGAGGATGTAAACTGTTAGCAGTCCAGTACCAGACCTCTTGCTTTCATTCACTACCCACTTATACAGGGTTTGGTCCTGCTCCTGAGGAACTACTAATAAATCTCACAGTGATTTCTGTATAAGCAGAACTAAGTCATAATGGTTTCATCTCATATATCATGCACTCTGTTTCCTTCACACTCTGCAGTGATTCCTTGCATATAATTCCTGGAGTTTTTACAGTCTTCTGTTGGTTCTGTCTCTTCCCTTTTTTTTTTTTTTTAAATTTGGTCTCAACTGTTGTTTCTTGGTGCATCACCTTATGTTGCTTAGTGTTTTAAGACTCACTGAACAAGCAACTGCAAGCATATACTTTCAGTAAGTTTTTGTTCATTTAATCTGATTCAGTGTGTTCTGTTGAATGGAGAATGCACAACGCTATACATAGGGAAGTATTTTTACATAATGTTTTGCTGTTCAGGATGTGTTCATGGACTTGTATAGGCAGAAATGGTCCGCGGTTTTTCTTTATTTTCAAAAATAGCTGGAGAGTAATTTATTAATGATAACCAACAGTCAGCATCTTGAGCTACTTGAAATACTCCAGTATTTCCTTGTACTTCTCTAGGAAGGATGATATAATTTATCAGAAAACATCAGCTTCTTAGTACAAAGAAACATGAATGTAGGAAAGAATTAGGGGAGAGCTGTTCTCAGGGAAGTCTTGGCAGAGCTCACCTAGCTGGAGGGATCTTCTGGGAGAGAGCTGTGGCCTGAGGTCAGGATACAAGTGTGACCGTGGAGAACAATTTGTGGAGGGCAGATAATACAGAGGAGGCTAGTCAGGAAACCAGAGGAGGCTCTTCAACCAGAGAGAAAAGTCTGAACAGATCAGAAACTCCCCCTGCCTTGAGATCTAAGCAACAACCTAATTTCTAGCCAAATAAGCAAGCACAGGTTCTATAATAGTATGATTTCTTAAATACATGTGCAGGTCAACAGCTCTTAAAATTGGTTAGAGCTTCTTATTATTTTACCCTTTCTGTTTAAAATAAACAGTCTCTCCCTGAGCATGGCTACAGGTTGTTTCATGAGATACGGCCTCCCGTACAAACAATAGCTGTACCACTCTGGCTGAGTACACACAGGGAAGGCCCTGTTACGTCGTGGCTAGATCACACCATGGGGATTTGGTGGCCAGGGTTCAATTTTGAGGCAGTTGGCTGGATGACCTATAAAAATGACATTATGTATTTATGTTATTATGACCTTCCTTTCTTCATCTGTAAATTTGGAACAAAAAAATAAGCTCCTTTACAGCAGATTTCTAGTGATGGAAAGTGTAATGAAAGAGCTGGACATTGCTATAGAGCCATACTGTGAGGCAGAAATAGTGTGAAACTTTAGCTCCCTGTGCTGGATGGTATCTTACAGCACTAAAAAAGCAAAGAAAGTTGATACTAGAAAGCTTCCTTTTGACCTTTAGACACCATAAGCTTTCTGCTTGCAGGGCACAGTGGCAGATGGCTACTAGCCGACATGCGAAAGGCACTTCCCATATTACAGACATAAGTAATACTCGCTACGTCTTCACAGCTTCCTTTTATTCTGAAGTTGCATTGTCTGCTAAGATCATATTCTAGTCAAACTCCATCAGATCCTACCTCTTCCTCAATACAAGCTGAAGGCATGGCCCTGCTGTGCTGCCCACGACGCCTGAAGAAGAGCAAAAGGAGATTGTACACGGTCTCTGTGCCTTGGGAGCAGGCAGTGCAGGCGCATGCTCTGCCAGGTGTTAGTACCGCTAGGGAGAACAGGGCAGCCCAGGTCTGCCAGCCGTTCCCTCACTAACTCCATGGAGTTCCAATAGATTAGGTGCACAAGCTAACGTAGCCCTTGAGACTGTACTAGCAACGTAGAAAAGGTTCCTTTTTTCCCCACAGCTCCCATGGAAAAGCCCTTCCACCAGGATGAGTGATCAGGCTTTTCCCTGATCCTTCCAGGATTTACCCTTTCAAGAAAAAAAATGCGAGGAGTTTTTCTTCCTCGCATAAAAATGTGCTAAATTAAGACGTGTGGCTATTGCTAAAAATATCCTATCAATTCAACTAGTATAAACAAAACGAGCTTCATTCTGCTGTGTAACTCAGATATTCATATGTATCACAAAAGGAGCAGGTAAGCTCTGCCTAGATGTTACAGGGAACTACAGGCTTTAAAGGGTTATAGACTCTTAAGCGAAAACTGAATCATTGTTTAATTATTAACTTGTACAAGAGATTGAATAGGTCCAGGGCAAAAGTTGAGATTATAACCATCTATATTTTAGGAAGCATGTCATGTTATTATTCTCTCACCTCTCAAAATGAAGGCCTCCTTCCTAATCCATCATTCCTCAGCAGCGTTTTTTCAGGAGAGAAATATACTTGCCAATACAACAAATGAGTTACATGATTCAAGTGCTACAACATGAAGAAAAGAGTTTGTGCAGTTCTTACAATCTTGTTTTGACTAAAGCTTTATTAGCTGCCCAAACAGTCTTCATATCTCCTCCACAGCACCAGCACCCAGGGAGCACTCCACAGGCTGCACAAGCCTTTCTGGGACTGTACTGCTGCGAAAAGGGGGGACTTTATCTTTATTCCCACTCACAGCTACATGCTCCCACTGCCGCCTGATCATGTGCAGTGGGAAAGCTCCAATTCCTGACTGAAAACAAACCTTGCAGAAAGAAGGTTTCTGTCAGATCAGCAAGTCAGTCTCACTCCCCCATGGCCGTGCTATGTGGGCAGAGCTGGCGCAGGGGAGGTGGCAGGAGCACACAGCCAAAGGGGGCGAGGGGGTCTCCCTGCTGCCAGTGGCAGCACGCTCTTAGGTCCACTTGAGCCATTCCTGCAGTCCTCACTCAGTATGAATTTAGGCGATTTCAGGTTATGCAGACAGCAGGAAATTGGTAAGTTTTATGTCTATAGGAAAATATCTTTATTTCCATAGCAGTCTGCTATTAGACTAGCTTGCACTTCTCCATCTTAATTACATAAATGAAGCAGAAAAAAAGGACTTTTTATCTCTCCCAATTTTCTTGCATTTTTAGTTTAGCTTTATTTCTAGGAAAATTTGTGCAAATATTTATATGAGCAAATAGTTACCACCGAGATCTATCTTGATTCATAAATAGAATCTGTAAGTCAGAATCTCTGTCTTGTGACAAAGAGGGTAGCCATCTGCTTGGAGTACCGCGATTTTAGGTTCTGCAGACAAGTGATAAAACAACCTCTTTTAATGGGAGAGATTAATTCAACCACGCAAAGGTAATTTCAGCCTAGGAATTCCACCCACCAAAACTATGGAAACAGGATACAAAATTGCAAACATTACATCATCAAAATTATATCGCCTAATAATACCCGTGTGTATGTGAAACAGGAACCAGCAGCTTTGGGCAGTGGATGACATCTTCTCTAGACATCACATACACTACCAGGCTCATTGCGGTGTCCTGGGAGTTCATAACAAGCAGATCGTATATCCACAGGTAATATAATCTTCCATTGGTTTTAAATTACTTCGGGGGTATATACAACTCCAAGCTTGTTGTCTAGTTTAATTTTTCTTGAGTGGTGATGTGGAGACTGAGGCAATCCAAGTAAAAACAGGATTGTTTAAGGAAATAAAGAAAAGTTTTTATGAAAATTGTTCAAAGACCGATAAAATCTGACAACTTGCTAAGAACACAGATACTTCTCACCACTGTGTACTAGATCATTAACTATTGTTTTACTAATAGGTGTCAGAAGAGGAATTTCACATTGACTATTTAAACATTTCAAGTTTAGCAGGCATCCAGAATTCAGAAACTTTGAACTAATAAGCCTCCGTAAAGTATCATAGATTGTTTTCTGCTACAGCAGAACTCCAAAAGTATTAAAAGTATAGAAATTGCTTGAACTTTTTGGACTCTTGGGGGATAAATTGAGGAATGAATAACAAGTAAAATAAAAATTGTCATCTTCTGGTAGTGTGCTGTTTTATTTATTGTTTCTACAGCTTTTGGACTTTGCACTTCCCTTCTGGAGCTGGTTCAACGTGCATATTGATCATGCCACAGAATACATCTTTGATCGGCCTGGATATATTGTAATTGTGTGTGTCTGAATGAATGGCAGAAAAGTACATGGCCTGAAATGAGACATGGTCTGTATATAAATGCTATAATTCTTCCTCTAAGTAAGCAATGAAGGGCTGGATGGACTTCTTTCCATAGTTCCTCTAGTTTCATTACAGATTAAATACAATACAAAATATTTCAGTAAAAATATATGGGCTTTTCCTCCTAATTCTGTAAAGTCTGTGCTACTTCCTTTTATCAAAAGTATTATAATGTGGCTTTTTCTACCCTATCTTTTAAAAGTCTGAGTGCCTAGTCCTAGCTCAGTAAACTTTTCACTGTATAAACAGTATCATCCTTACATTTTTTTTACTCTGCCCTGTACCTTTGCACGTCTGAAATCCGGCTGCTTGGCACATCACCTTCCATCACAGCAAGTGGTATGTATACATGTGTTGGTGAAGAAACCTGACCACGTACTGTCTGTGTACTCAGCGTTCAGTCTAGTGAAAAACAGAACACGATAGGTTCATAAATTGTTTCCTATGATCGAAACTGATCTGTCTAAAGTCTGCTCTTTGGGATTGTTTTATAATTGCTGTCTGGAAGCTTCTTTCCTGGTTGCTTCCTCCTCAGCCCTGCCACGAGCCCCATCTCCTGACAAGTGTCCTCCCAGCAGAGAAACATTGAAGAGTCTTTCACCTTTTGCTCTCAACTTCATGCTGAGCACAGAAGGTTGGAGGAGGCTGCTGAGGGGGAACAGGAGCCTTTTCTTCTCCCCGATTGTGCCCTGTCCCTGCAGTGCTCCCACTGGCTGGCGTCTGGGAAAAATCAATGGCTCTGCCGTGCATCATGACACACTGGTGCAAATACTGAAATGCAGCTATGTGAGTCTAATCCTATGTAATTTAGCCCATCTTCCGTCCCTTTTGTCTGCAAATCAAGCTAGACTCCTGCAGACTAGGCATACTCATAGTTTAAGCATAGATAACGTCTGAACTCAGCTGCCAGGACCTGTGCCTGGTTTCACACTGGCAAAAGCCTAGAGTAATTATACTGAACCTGAAGAGTTACTAAACAGCAGCTAAAGAGGCCGCCAGGGCAGCCACAGGGCCTGTCTGCCCATGTGGAGGTTACAGTTATCTGCACGGCACTGGGGCCTACCAGACAACCTGCAATACCTGAGTCCAGATGGCTAATTGTCCCCTACTGCAATCTCAGCCTGTATTTCCATAGATCAAAATTTTTCTCTATATTAAGCATTCAACCCTACGGGCAAAAATTCCAAAAGTTCTTTATGCACGTGCTGGGCCCTCTGCCTTATGGAAATTCATGATGCATTATGAAATTACTAGCGGAAACCATCCAGAATCAACAGGAATGACAGGTGAAACTCACAATTTCCCTTGTTTTACTGCTCTCTTATGATGTCTCCTTACTTTCATGATTAGCACTGCTATTGATCTCTTTCTGGCTAGCATGGAGAAAAAAACTATTGGAGCTGGCAGTTTCTAACGATATATTTGACAGTCTGCCAAAAGCTTTGCAATAGAGTAAACCTACCAGGTTTTGGGTTTGTAGTGGTTTTTTCAGTGGTACTAGCCCATACCCCATCAATAGTGGTAACAGGAGGAAAATAGTAACGATAACACTAGGAAAGAGCACATTGACTAGAAACTAGTATGGGAATAATTTTTAGGTCACTTGCGTTTTCTGTAGTCTTGCTTTTGAGGTCCCCAGCTGGCAGCAAAGGGCTCCGCTGCTGACCTGGTAGCAGCCGTGTTGCTGCTGCAGAACTCCCTGATGACAGTGAAGCCGTGGCAGCAGTGGGTGCAGAGCTCACCTCTGTAGCACCCATGGGGTGGGCCCCCCTCACTGCTCAGGTCAATCTGGTTACCAGCTGAAACTTTGCCAGGTTCTTCTTCCTACAGTAAGGAGCTAACCAACTTGAGGTGTGTGCACTGACTTTCACCCCAGGTTTTCCTTCCTGCCATCCTTCTGGTAACTCAAAATGTCAAATGCCAAGGCATAAGCCCTTTTGTAGGACTGGAAATTCGAAGGTCCATTCCAAAAAGTCTCTGTTCTCCAAACTCCATAATCTGGGTGGGAAGGAGCTGCTCACAGCACCTACACTCTGTGCAGGCTGTAAAGCAAGTGCCATGAAGGCAGGAAGGTGCTGTCAGAGCATGTTTTCAGGCAAGGCTGTTTGTCTCCTCATGATTCCCAGGACCTAACTCAGTATCTCCCATTTCTTTCCTACATTCACTTGGGCCACAGAGAAGGTCTTTGCTGGGTCAGCTGTGAGAACAGGATGAGGCTTTTACACTCAGTTCCCTGCCCTTCTCCACTGAGAAGTAGGACACTAGTCTAACTATTAAACAAGCAAGCTGAAATTATGTCTCATTATCACAATCCTCAATATATTTTCAGTATAAGGTAATATTATTGAAGTTAGTGCACTCAAGAGAAGAGGAATATATGTGCCATTTTGTGTCATCCAAGGCAAACCAAGAGAGACACACCGCTGGATGACTGAGAACTTTTGCTTTCTTAGAGCAGCAGTGTCTTAAACAGCTCCTTCCCCCACAATCCCTCCTCATCCACCTCCCCAGCTACATTTTGGTGGCAAGAGTTTGTTATGGTTGACAGCTGACAGAAAGAAATGAGGAGAGGTCTGTGGAAAGGAAAAGCCAGACAGCATTTTCACAACCCTGTTTTAGAGTGATACCTCCCTTACACACTTTCCTATGTGCCCAAAACAGCAACATCTAGCTAGCACCCAAAAAAAAGAGTATTAGCCCTAAATATCAGTCATATATTATAATATTTACCATCATATATCATCATCATACCTCTTAGGAGCTTATAAATAGAAAAGTCCAGCAGCATCATAGAAATCCTTTTACCACAGTAACAGGAAAATTGTTCATAGATGTGTGCTCCAAAAGGGTCTACAGACCATCATCTGCTCCACTGTGTGAGTCAAGAACAGTACTTACCAGAGGAGGCTTCCCCATCAGGGTGCCCGGGTGAGGGGTTAGTGCTGATTTCTTTTCCTCCTGCCGTAGACTTTGTATCAAAAACATTCTGGTATAGAACGAGGTCCTGCTGTTATCAGTCAGTCCCAGTGCTCTTGATAGCTTTGATAGCTCTCTGATGTCATCCTTAACACGTGGCATGAGGGTGACTCCGTGAATTGTCCAGCCTGTTCCAATACAAACAGGTGGCTTCCAGGCAGCCAGAGGTCTGGTTTTGTCCTTGGCTTTCTTATAGCATGGGAGAGCCTTCATGAGATATTCTTCATGTGGCATGGATTTGTGTACCAGCTGTGACATTCCTTAGCTTTGCCTTTCACAACTTCAATGGTTCTTCACAAAGACATCCTGCATATTCACTTTTTCCAGAAGGCACAATGTGCCAGCCTCTGCATTGCTGTTGGTAGAGATACGTGGCATGGCAGTCCTTAACAGTGTTTACTGAAAGGTTGGAGTGTGCTCTGATATGACCCTAAGAGCACGCCACTGCAAACAGACTGACCCTAACTGTGCACCAGCATTTAAGTAGGGAGCTGTCATCTGGTCAGCCTCACCTCAGGGCAGTGTTGGGCACAAAGGGTGCACACGTGGGGCAGTCCTTCTGCAGTACTGGCAGGGCAAAGCAGCAGCTGGAAATGCATCTCTTGAGCCAGGAAAGTTGCAGAGGCCTTAATGTGCTTTGAAAGAGCAACATTAAATACCTACTGCCTTGCCAGCTAATAGCATCGTAGTACTGCGGGGTCATTTCAACACAGCAAAACTAAGCTGAGTAAACCCTCTGCCACCCACGCAGGCAAGCCGAGAAGGCAGGCTTTTGAGGTTTGCTCTGTAGAAGTTGTAAATAAATGCATCTGTGGAAAGGTACAACAGATTTACTGATGATCAACCTTTTTTTGATGTAGTAACAATTTGCATGAGTTTTTATATTGTAGCAGACGTTAATTAAGCCCTAACTCTCACAATTCATTGCAGACTTTGTAATCAGCTTATAGAAATAGCCAGCTCTGTACCCCTGGTTTTCCTCAGGCAACGTATGGAATTACAACAAAGAGAACGTCGCTGATAAAATCTAAGCCATGATCAACTTCCGACATACTATGTAAATGTTTGTAGATAGAAATATATTAATCTGCAGCAGTAAAACATTGCTTTCTACTGCTTAATTTTTTTTTTTTAAATAGGAATAAAAGCAGGATTGATACAAGGAGGAAAATTACACTCATTTCTTTGGGAAGTATCATGAAAGTTAAATCTGGCTTTCCTGAGCTTTTTTTTTTTTAAAAAAAAGACTCCGACATTTTTATCCTTTAAATAGATCTTGATATTAAACCACAGAAGACCAAGGGATCAAGCCATTATTGCTTGGTGAATCAATTCTGTACAGACAGATTTTTTTCTCCCATTGAATATAGTTAGTTTGCTTTTCATAGAAGCGACTTATATCTCTCCTTGTGGGGTTTGTTTGGTTTTTTTTCAATATTTCAGCTCTGCTATAAACCAACTTTATTTGCCCAGTATCGCTGATATTCTGCTAGTTCTGCAGTTGGCCATAGTGTCTTTCAGGAATAACGGGACACTGCACAATTCTATTTTGGATGCAAAAGTATGCAGAAAAGGTCTAAACCCAACGAAACCTTTTTGTATTTTAGTGTCTGGCCATAGCTTCTATAGCTATCATAAATCTTTGATCTTGAAAGAAACAGCTGGTGCAATAACCTTTAACTAAGTTAGAAGGGGAAAATGTTGATGCAGCCTGACTCTTAGAAAAGAAGATGTGAAAATTGTCCTGAAATTGTACACAGTGTTAAGGTATTTGTTGTTTTCCAAGTGTGAACCGTATGTAAGATGCAATAAATGTTCTTGCAGTCTGACGGAATCTGAATTTTGGCTGTGACAATTGAACAGACGTCTCTCGTGATGTCTACAGAAGGAGAATAACTCAATTTTCTGACATTGTAAGACAATATTCACAAGCCTTTGGGATAATAGGAAGAGATTAGTTTCAAGCAGGACCTTTTAAATCCTAGAAGTTCAAAGAGCCTTGAACCAGAAAGATCTGGGCACCCGGCAGAACTCACCCTGTCAGTACATTCAATTAATCCAGTGCCAGAAAAGCTCCTATTTCTTTCCACTGACTTTAAAGGATGACCAGCACAAATATAGACATCTACACCATAGATGTTAAATCAAATGGCTCCCCACTGCACTCACTGCTTGGCCAAATAGGGCCAAGCACAGCTGCGTGGTGTGAACGGCGCCGAACCACCACCCGTGCCAGCAATTCCCAAACTGCGGTTGTGATCCGAAGGGAGGCTGCGGCAGCCTTCGAGTGGAGTCACAAGCCTGACAGAAATGCAGTTGCTCATGCCGATATTTTGTGATTCTCAACCTGACAGATGCGGAGCTGCAGGTGGAGAAGTTGAGTACGGCGGATCTGGTCCCAAAATAGTTGGTTACCCTGATCAAACACACTTGCTTCAGCTAGGATGGAAATTTTGTGGCTATCATAGGAAAAAAGGGCCCCCGTTAGATTTCATTGTTGTCCACTTTGTTCCTGAATGCTTTTGTGATCATATATTAAATGGAAAGAAGAAAACAGTGGCAGCAAGACGTTGAAGGGAGCTGCTGTATAAAGGAAAATGTCTCCTCGCTAAAATAGTCACACAAAGAAAGGGGAGGGAGGCATTTGAAAGCACCCAGGATACACTGTACATAGAATAATGGGACATAAACGGAAGAAAGAAAAGCCAAAGCTATTAAATTATGTTTTGTCTGTCCTTGATGTTGAAAATTGTTACTATTCAGCAGAGTCCAGTCCATATTTGTTTTGTTTTAATGTCTGGAATACTTTGGATTTCACCCTAATAATCCACTCTGTTCTAAATGTTTATACAGCATGATTTACTACAATGTGGATGTGTAATTATAGCGATGATTAGACAAAACATCTTTGACAAGAAAGGAAAACAGTAGTTAATAATGTTTTCCATCTGTTTGGTAAAACCTCACTTAAAAAGAAAGAGCCCCTTAGCATATAGCAGGCTCCAAGGCAACACCTATGTGAGTACATGACAGCAGTATAAATGCCTAATGAATTCATTCTGATCATTGCTCACACATTTTTGAAAGCACTACCATCTGTTTTATAGATAAATATTACAGTAATTAATGTCAGCACATGTTTATATTATATCATTTCCAGAGTCTTATTTTAGAGTTAAGACCTTTTTCTTTTCAGGGAGAATAACGGCATATTTTAAGCTATTGGCAGGAAATGCAATGTTATTAGGATAAAATGAGTGAATTTCAGTAATGGCTCGCTTCTTTATTGGAAAACTTTAGAGCATTTAATGCTTCTGTTCTTCATTAAAGGCCAAATACTGGGTCAGTGCCTACTCATGGAAAGCCCAAAAGAAACTTAAGCACTGCTGAATGAGGTAAAACTATAGTGGATAATACCATGAAACCTCTGAGCTCCTGAAATTGGTATTCGAAGTCCCTGTGGCACCCTCCTGATGACTGGGCATTGAGAGTTTATTAATGCCTGGCATTGGGCACTCTGGCTCCACATTAGCAAATGATCCAGGTTTAAATTAAATGCATGGCTTAGCTCTGGTAGAGTCACATCCCTCCAGGACTCTATTGTTTCTTGCTGTTTATAAGGCGCTGGTATTGTTGGTTTTCTCAAGGTTTAACAATGCATTTGCCTCACGGGCATTGCAAGAAAGCAAAATATTTTCATAAAAATTTTGCTGCTTCCTCATCCAAAATGCTAGGAAAGGTGTCTGCGACACTGCAAGCCAGAAGAATTAATCTGATTCTCATTTAAGACTTCTGCTTACATGATGTGCCAGTCAAATGCTTGGTGAAAAACCCACTGAAGGCCGTTTAAAGACTTTTGTTGCCTTCTTTGGGCTTCAAATGAGGATTTATCTCTACTTGTGCTCCAAGAAAAATCTGTTCCAGATGCACAAAAACATGGATGACAGTCCTGAAACATAACTGTTTTTATTGCGTTCATTATATCAGTAACTTTCTCTCCTTCCCAGTGAAATTGAGTCACAGCTGAACATTTCTTGTTCTGCTGCCCATACTCCATGCACCTGTACAGGGACCTGCTGTTTGAAAATCTTTGCCTAGTGACCGACATTGGTGAAATTTGTTTCTGATATGGTTTCAGTTACATCTCTTGTTCCCTTTCTAGACTCCATGCTGTCAGTTCCACCTTTCATATGAGTATTGATATTGCACTTTAGCATGGTTTATTAGTATCCTACATTTATTTGACTTTTATCTTTTTTTTTATTTTATTTTATTTTTAAGAAGAGCTGCAGCAGATGCTGCAGCTGCCGAATCTAGTTGAGATTTAAGCATCTCTGGAGAAACTTAAATCTTCTAACACTACTCGGTACAATCTGAGCCGCCAATAGATTTTCCTGGATGTCTTCCACCATGGATTCCACTTAAGCAAGGTTCCTAAGTATCCATCTAAGTTTCCAACCAAGTAATTGCTGCTAAGATGTCTTGCAAAGAAAGCTACTCCATGCTTATTTCCATTCGAAATAAAGAAATAACTGGAAAGGGCAAAAGAATTGGAGACTAAAAGGGGAACGAGAAATAAATAGCAGCCCTATCTACTTGCAGAATTAAACTGTTTTCCCCTGAATATCAGTTACCTGCTAGCTAAAACGTCACTAATTGCTGGGTGCTTGGAAGAGCTTCCTGTGAGATTATGTTTTCCTGGAGGACACAATGTCCAAAAGTTGGGTAAGATATGGTCGAAATACACAGAACTGAATGCACTCAATGGGAAAATACGCACAAGGGTCCAATCTTCTCTTCTCAAAAAAACCAAGTTACCATAATTTAAAAAAAGGCCAAGAAAGCTGGCAGCAATCTGCCAAAGGCCACTGAACTAGGACATTGCTTTCATTCCTCTCACATCCAGTAAGAGAAAACAACCAGCTACCAGCTTCCTGTCCCACTCTTCCTCTTCATTTCCATAGCGGTGATGGTGACTTTAGAAGAATAAACTCCAGAAAGACTGGAAAGCCAGTCTAAAGTTAGGAGCGGCTTTGCTGTAGAGGTACAAACTAAAAAGGGAAAATTATTTTGAAGGTCAATTTATAGTCAAGACTGTGATGTGGTTGCCAGTGACACCACGGGACTGGGTTCTCTGCAGAGACCAAAGCACAAAACTCACACTCATACCTAGAACTGACCTATTTTATCCTCTGAGGGAAGGGGAGGGAAAATGTCAAAGTTTCAGAAAGTTCGCTTATATCACGACTGTGAGTCTCCTGCAAAGTTCTGCTTGAGATTTAAACTGCTGCCAGCCATGAGAGGCGTTCAGTTCTGCAGTTATGAGCAGGCTTTTAAATAGACATACATTCACATACACCTTCTGGCCTTCTATGTCTCCTTCCTTCAGAGGATGTTGAAGGATGAAATATTAAATGTTATACACTAGCCCCAAGAGTTAGGGACTCCCGCCCCAAGAGGGAGCACAGTAGCTGCTTAACAGTGAAGGATTTTGAACACGAGCTTAGAGCCGGAGGTAGAGAAGGGTATCATATACCGCTGAAAGAGCTGAGGGATTTGGGTAGGTGGAAAGTAATGACATGCGTGGCTCTTGGCCACAGTATTGGTGTTGACACTACAAAAGTAGTTTAAGCTCCCTGGTGACCACAAGCAGCAAAGGTCTCAGTTTTATGTCTTATCTAAAATACGGTGAGTGCCTTTCTCAGAACAGGGCTTCTCAGTGTAGGCCTGGGATGCTCATTCAGTCTGCTCTGATGGTAGACCCCAATCTATCAAATCACCCGTGCCATTTCCTAAGAGCTTCTTCTCTAGAGATTTTCCAGTCCCATAGTAACTTGGATTAATTCTGCCTGTTGAAAGGGCTACTTAGAGACTGCGTGTAAGGTTCCTTGGTTACAAAGGAAGTATATTCCCTTGCTGATATCAAACAATGTGCATGCAAAATGTATTACAGGGATCAATGAAAATATTATGGCTATGTTTTGCAAAAATTTGTGTGTGCAAACGGAACAACTATTATAACCTTTGGCACTCCTATGTTACACACATAAAATGTAAAACAGGTTAGCTTTTCTGACTGTATGATTTTGAGCATCCCTCATACATGAAAAAAAGAAGAGAAAAAGCAGACAAAACAGTGCATGTACTCAAATTGTATAGAATAAAGGGTTATTTCTATAAGTATATACAAACATATTAGTCAGGAAAGCAGAGTCTAGACTAGAAAATCCAACATTACACTTACAGATCCAGGAGAGCTTCCAATTGTTTTACCTGCCTGCTTCTATTTCAACATTCAATTACTCTCTCTCTAATAAAATAAAGAGCTGGGAGTGGACTTCTAAGTCAAAACTCCCATTTAACAGAAAAGTCTTAACCATGAATAACACCAAATTCAGCTCAAAGGAGTTGTCTTCTTGTTATTTCATTTCTCAAGTTAAAGAATGACAAGAGAATGATCCAGCAATTTCAAGGTTAGCATTACTAACTCCTCCTATATCACAGCTGCTCTCTGTTATTTTCTGAATAGAGTTTGACTGTGTGCTTGTTACTGGTGTATTTCTGTATAAATCTGTTGATTTAGTTTAACAGCACACTGGAAGAATAAGCAGGACATATGACAGTGGCTGAAGGCTGCAAATCTGCTAACACCATTGACAGAAAGGCTATTGACTTAGATGCTTTACCCTGAAGCCACTGCTGAACTCACTGGAATAGGCTTTCTTGTGAACACAGCAGAAAGTGATCAGCAAACTGATGAACACAGCAAATTAAAAGGACGTATGCTGTAAGGAGGTGAGAGCCTGTTAAAAGCAAGGCAGGCATACAGCGCCAGAAGAGTGGGGCAGTTTGGAGCAGGGGAACAGCCCACAGTCTTTAGGGAATTGAAGTCTGCTTGAGATCAGGATGGCAGGTACACACACACATGATATCAAATTCTGCTACTTAAAATCCTTTTCTCTTAGGTGTTATTATGCTGCTATTGTTAATACAAAACAGTGCTTCAATTAAAGCAAGCTGCCTGCTCCCTCTGCTCCTCACAGTTCCTGCATGAATGAGGGGAAGAAGAGGGCTGAAAGCAAAGGCACGGCACCCTAAGCCAAGAGTGAGAGAAGAGCAGAAATCCCTCCAACAGGAGGGAGCGGAATCCCTTCCCCAGTATATGGTCACCTGAGCCCAAGCCGCCCACTGGTTCACACTGCATAGGTGTTGGCAGGGTGGTCTGGAGCAAACCAGGAGCCTCTCCAGGCAGGCAAAGGCAGGCACAGAGTAGGGACTGCTTCGTCTTTAACCTGACAGACTGAGTTCAAGTCTCTTAAACTCTGAAATCTTAAACATGCTTACCAAAGGATGGCTAAAGAGACCAAGGAGATGATGGAATTGCTTCTGATCTTATACACATTACACTTATTCCTCTCAAAATATGGTGTGTGCCCTACTAAATTCATGCTGTCCCTAGCCCAGCTGTCACAGACCTACTATCTGTTGTAAAAGTAGATAAACTTACTGAATCTCGTTACTCTCAACTTCCCTGATGCAAGAGGATATGCAGTCCTCAGCAAACCTTAGTATGCTTGTAGTATTTTAACTGGACCAAATGGCACGCGCAACATCTGTCTCACAACCTATGCGTGTTTTTTTGTCAGCAGTTTGATCCAAAGGATAAGAAAGCCAAAAAAAAAAAAAAAAATCCTTCTTCAGAGCAGGCAAGGCGCATGCATGTCCTACAGATTGGAACAAGTGTTCCTGGAGCCTGTATTCTCAGAAGGATGGATAGTAAATCATTCAAGCCATCAAGGGAAGAGCTGAGCCAAATAAATCAGTCTGGATGGTAATACTCATATTAGCAAGCAGCCAAGAAACTATAGAAGATTGTGATTAAGCACTTGATGAGTAACTTCACATCCTTCATTGTAAAAACAGACTTTTGAAATGGGGCTTTTAAAAACTTGTTTTTTCTGGTAAATTATTTTTAGACTGTACCCCCTAAATTTTCATACATTTTCAGGCTGTTCCTTCTCCATCAGCGGAGATAGCTCATCAGCAGAACATACATTCTCTTAATCCTCAGTCTTAGAGGGTCCAAAAGATTTAGATTGCCAATGCTAGCAGTTGATGTATTTTTTTCCTCTTATACATTTTCCACTGGTTTTCATAAGAGCAGGTTTGTATTCTTCTACTCAGATCCTTTTCTTCTGCTGAGAGGGCGAGATTTAAGATAAAAAGGCTTAGTGTATTTTCATTTTCTGCAAATTACTTCTTTAAAAAGACTTGACTTTGACACATGACTTTAAACTGCACGGAGGCATTCAAGTAATTTGTAGGAATTATAATCAGAGGTATACATGAGCTTCAAGAAGAAAACGTGCATTATAAATATGCAATCTTGGTTCAGCGGTGTTCTGAGCATCCAGAAATAGCAGAGAGCGCTTTGTACCCTGTGAGTTATGCAAACACCATGTACCTGCTCTGACCACGGACAAAGCGTACAATACCCTATTTAAAAAGCGACTAATGTTATTTAAAATTAAAATACAGCTTTCAAACAGGTTAAGAGTATTAGTGCTATCATTTTTGAACTAACTGGTTGCTTTGTTTGATTTTCCATTATTTTTACAGGCCTTCTGCCAATAAATCACTAGAAATAAAAAAGAGGCACACTAGAAACCATGCTACTATGCATCTATTTTGCCACTGTGTAGCAAATAGGTATAATCCATCATCTCCAATACCCCTTTCAATAGTATCCTTCATATTTCAAATAATTTAATAGTCCAAGTGACAGTCTAATTCTTTCCTTTGATAGCCAAGATGTTTTCAAAGGTAAGTTTTTTTCCCCAGTAGCACTTTCTGGATTCTCTACTAAAATAGTCTTTAGATGCAAAATGCCTTCCCTTTCTTGGCCAACTTGAGGAATGTTGGAAAGATCTGGAAAAGACATTTTCATTTTTCAGGTCTCTCCCAAAAATCTTCACAATCTTCCTGTCATTTCTATTCCTTTTCCAATCCATCTGATACTGGATACTCATCAAATGCCTGAAAATATTTAGGTAAAATGTTTTGTCAATGGCAACCTCAAGACAGTAGGTTGTGGGCTGATTCTTCTCTTCCCTCCTGTCAGGATCCATTAATGGAAAAAGAGTATTTTTACTAGCAATGGGCCATGTGTGGCTTATTTGATGGAGCTGGGTGCCATCATCCTTACTGGAAAGAGCATGGAATGATCTGAGCATATGACTGCATGTTTGAGTAGTGTCAGGACTTCTGTCTTGCAAACTCTCCCTGCTGGTTTGCACAAGTAACACAAACTCCACTGCTTAGTCCTAGGAAAACAAAGAGGGAAAAGAAAAAATAATTTAGCGATGGAGTATAATTTACTCACTCAACAACACAGTTTGTATCACCACGTCAGCTCTCTCCTAGATTTGCCCGTAAATTGACCCACTTGAAGCCTTCTGAACAGGTCTATGCCAAGGAAAAAAACTGGCCCTGAATCTCTTGTTTGTAACTTCTTTTCATAGTGTAGGATGGTTTAATCAAGTGTGTTTGTAATTGTGCTAACAGTGCAATTGCTTTGAAATGTTACACGCGGCTAACATTCATGGTTCAACACTGAAACCCAGGGGACGTATAATGCTAAATACTTGTCATTCTCTAAAGGAAAAGCAGACAAATTCAGGACAGTATGTGCTTCCCATCTGTGCCTTGGAGTAAAGTTGCTTTTCTCTATCAGTCATCAGCTTTCCTATGCCTGATAATCCAATACGTTTTGCTGTTCTTCACTTAGGCATGGTGATGACTGCAGCAAGCAAGAATTCAGTTAGAAAGTGAGAGATTCACATTTGCTGCTGTGGTACTTTATGTAGCTCGCCTTTATCTTAGTAGTGCTACTGCCTAACGGGGATTTCACGTGGCAGCTCTTTCTAAATACTGTACTGGAAAAATCCTGCGTATCCTATTTGTCAAGGCCATTTCCTTTTTGCAGCTGTACAGCATTGGTGATCCAACTGCAGCAACTGATGTTGATATAGCAGCACAGTGTGTTGTATTTATATAATATCTGTTCAGTCCAAGAATCCAGATGCTTCCCACAAAAAGGCAGCGAAAGGAAAGCACTGGGAATTGGTTTTGAAGTTACATAAGTGGCCTGACAAAAGCTTCACTGAATAAATAGCCCCTTTCAGGAAGGATGAGCTTGCAGTGCTTCTGGTATCAAAAAGCAAAGCATTCAAGAGGGCGAGAAGTTCAGCAGTACCAGAAAGAAACATCTGAAAAGAAAAACAGGAATGGAAAATATTGCTGGTTGCCATGTGGAATAGTATTACTATGAAGACTGCCACTTTTTCACCTCTCACTTGTAAGCTAGCAGCTTTAGATTTAATCTCAGATTTTCCATTTTGAATTCTGCACTTTCTGTAAAGAAAAAAAAAAAAACAGAAAAAATACCCCTTCCTTCAAAATAATATTTTATGCTATAGGAACTCAGGGTCCTCATAATTCCTCCACAGCTATTATAATATTCTTGCTAATGTTTGTGTGCTATCATCCATTCACTCATGTCATCACTAACCAGGCTACTAACTATTAAATTCTAGTACGCTTTAAAAAGTCACTATAAATATGTGTTTTACGTTAACCAAACACTTTACACGTTGCCTGAGCAAGAGCTTCACAACGGGATCTGCACAAGGTTTTATACCACCCTTGGCAAGCAAAAAACTGCTGACCTTCTAACCCGCCATAGCCAGGGGTTCCCCAGAGTCCAGTCGTTTCCCAAACCCACCCTCAATATCGTAGGTGCCTGTGACACAGCCCTTGAAACGGCCGCTTCAGCTTTCCGGGCCGCAGGACCCCTGAGAGGCAGCGAGGCGCGTTCCCAACACCATTGGCGCTCGTTATTTCCCTCAGCTTCGCCTGCACTCACTGCAGTGAGCATCCTCCTCCGTGCTCTCGCCGCTGCCCCAGCACCTCCTGGGCCGCGGTATTGTGAGGGACCGCGGGTGAGGAGCCCGCGAACCGACCCCGGAGCCGCCTCAGCCTGGCGCCGCCTCAGCCTGGCGCCGCCTCCGGGCCACTGCCGGGAGGCTGCTGCCACCTCCTGCGCCGGGGCGGGACTGCAGCTCCCCGGCGCCGCCGTTCCCCGGCCCGGCGGGGCTTCGGCGGCCGCGTCGGAAGGCGCCTTCCGTCCCTCGAGGGAACACCTTTCGCCGTTGAAGGACACTACAGACAAGATGACACTGAACCACCCACCCGTCTTGGAACAGAGGAGCGTTTAAAGGCCTGATTTGAAACCTGGTTTCCCATTTACTGTTGCAGCATCACCAGCAACAATATTAAAAATCGTTACAGAAAGTTTTGCTTTCTGACATTCATGTCTTTGTTTCGACTTTCAAGCTTCCAGCAATAAGCACTAGAAAACTGTTATAAAAACCGAAATTCTCACATATTCTTTACAATTCAAGAAACTTAAGAAAAATATTGATATTTGATAAATTATGATATTTGTGATAAAAGCATGAAAAATGGCTACCTGAAGTCCAAAACTAATGGTAGTTATTACATGTTTCATATAGATATTGAGGCACATAAATTGCAAGTTCAAAAATCAGTATCAAATTTGGGAAGTTCTACCATACGCTTAATGAGAACATATTTTAAGTGCTTTAAGGAAATATAAAGATTTAAAACATTGTCCACCTCATGCTCTGTCCTTCCATGTCCTCCAACTGCCTTCCATTTTCAGAATTAAATATGAACAAAATATATATGTTTCTGAAATCTCCTATTAAGGACACCTGCCTGTTTCCGTTCCTTCTTTTCAAGCGCCAGAATCAGAGACAACAGATCCCGCTCCACCCTGTTCCACACCATTTCTGCCATCTCCTCCCAAGTGATCCTGCTGCTGCTACCATTAATGGCCACTCCAAAAGCACGCGACGGCCTTGCAGAGTTGGCCAGATGCTTAGAAGAGCAAGAGAAAGCGGCCATGGGGAGAGAAGGTAACGGTGTGCAGGAAGAACATCTACGAGGACTCTGGAAAGGGAATGAGTCTCCTCCACAGCAAAAAGGTAAAGGGAAGCCTTTCCTTTCCCAGCTCATTTTTGGTATGCATTTCAGGTCATATTTTAGAATAAACTAGTGCTCAAAAGGAACCCCAAGGCTGTGGTATCTCCAGTGCTGCAGCCTTGCAACCATTTAGAAAAACATCTGCAAGGGAGCAGTTCCTGCAGGCAATCAAACTGACTATACTGTCGGTGGCACTTGTATTTTTTTTCTCTCTATGAGCAGATGAAAATGGGGACCACAGCTTCCTCCGAAAATCTCAACCCAGGAAATGAAGTGAAATATAGTTGGACAAATCATTTTGCTTTCACATGCATTTCTTCTTTCTTCTCTCCCTCTCAGCTCTGCCGCCTGATTTTCAGCTCAAAGATGCAGTAGTGGAGAGGTTTGAGGTGCCACTGTCACTGGTCTGTGCAAGTGTGAGGTAATGGCACCAGTAACGGGTGAATTAGGAAGGCAGGGTGTTGGAGATGTCTGAAGCAGAGGGAGGTTCCTATTTTCGGAATTTCAGGCCTTTGGGTGACACGGAGAATTCCTTTTCAGCTCCCTGAAAACTGCAATATTACAATGAAAAAGCACCTTAGGCCTTCTAGCTTGTAAATTTGATGACTAGTTTAATCCCAAGAGGTTACTATACAATTTAGCTAACTGGAGGATGGTAGGGAAAGGTGAGAAAGAAAAATCCTTTTGAATTTGAGAGGAGTCATGGATCATAAGAGAGAGCCAAGGAATTATAGGAGGAGCCGAGGAAGATTGGTTACAACGGAAAAAGGGCATGCAGGTAATCTGAGAAGAAACTGGCGTCTAATGTCATCTTCCGCAAAGACAGGTTTTAAAATGAAAAGAAATGCATGATTTTCAACTAGGACTTTTCTCTAAGTGCTGCCAAACAGCAGACAACCAGCTACTTCTATAAGAGGACTGGGATAACTTTTTCTTAAACAGCTAAAAAGGAAGCCCAGAATATTTGCCATTGATGCTTTCTTAATGTTTAGTCACTTTAATATAGTCTGTAATCATTATTTCAGAGCATACTTTATATGTGAGTTTTGTTGCAGCTTCTGTACAGATATTTAGAGGCCAAGATTGGTGTATTTTAATAATTTTTAAAAGTATATAAAAAATTAATGTTACCAAGTAAGTGTTATGGACAGAGGGGATAAATTCGTCTCATAGGGACATGGCAAAGGGTTTTAGTCTTGTTGCAGAAGCTGTTGGTTGTTTCTGCAGGCAGCTGAAACATGGTTTTACAAATGAACTTGTGGCAGCCCCACAAAGTGCTCGAGGAAAGAGCAGGATGTTCTAAAGAGACTTAGGGGTCTGGTGTCAGACGTCGGACTCCACAAATTGCCTCAGACACTGATGAAATCTGGAAACTTTTCTGAAAAGAATGCTGGAAAAAGCAACTGACTCACAAAATTGAGGCCCGGCATGGGGCCCAATTCTGCAGTGGTGATGGGCCATATTGATATAGCCCTGCGGCCTGCCAGTTCCCGCGCTGGATCCCCAGGAACAGACACTCCTCACCCAGGGGCTGCTCACCCGTACGCAGTGTGAATGTACAGCAGTGGCCACCTCTAATTATAAGAAAGCTTTACCCCTCCAAGAAATGCCCTTCCAACAAGCAGTTAGGGCCATTGCCTACTTGACTTTTCCCCTCTTCCCCAACCCCAAACAACACCCTTCCCAAATTCTGGGAATTTTCCCTTCTTTCTGTTGCTTCTCTCAACCCATCCTCTCTGCCTCCTCTCTTCTTGCAAACTGGCATTGCTTCCCTGACCTTGGAATAACTTTGGACTTTTTTGAAGGAGAGTGGAGATGAAAAAGACTTTGCCATGGGGGGTGAAGCCAGGTAAGGAGCAGTGGACTTGCTGGATGAAGGGAAGGAGGTCGTTTGCAGAGCCAGCCGGGATGAGCAGGGAAGCACCTACCATGGGCAGCGCTAGTACCATTCAGCCTCTTATTCATTCCTCTTGGAACAGGGACATTTCTGTGTGGTTTTGAGAGGTTTTCTTTGCTATAACTGCCAAGGTGACTTTAGCCTCAAGTAGGTCAGGTACTTTGAGTTTAATTCAAAAATTCACAAACAGCAAAGGAGGTAGAATGATACAGGGAGATGAAGTGGGAATGGGCAGTTCTCTGCTTCCAGATCCTGGTGCTTTGCTAAATTATAGAACATTTATAAGATGGCATGTGTTTTTCTGTAAGTATTATAGCTCTGCAGTTGAAGACATCAGCCAAAGAAACCTCCATATTAATCATGACAATATATTATTTATATTTTCATGGGGGTTAAAGTGAAGGGTGACCTTTCCATTTTCCTGTCTTCCCTGTGCCTTCGTTGTATATTACTGCTAATTACTCTTATCAGTACATAGACTTGAGAGTGATTCCCCCATCAGAGATGAATATTCAGCTTATTTGCTTGCTTCTTTTCTACCAGATATACCCTAACGAGCAGACATCTAAAAAATGGCTTGCATTTCTGTGTGCACTCATAATGGCAATTTATAAGCGCTGAATTTGTAGGTACATATCTGTTCACATGGTGTTCCAGGAGCGAACATAGGAATATCTGCTAGTGTAAACGCACATGTAGACATATGTGACAAGTATGATGATTTTTAAATTCTGGCCTGAGGAAGCTGACCCCTCAGCCTTCTCTCTCGTTCCTTTAGAGCCCAGCAGAGAAAAACTACTCCTGGTAGATAAGTAAATATTAGTTGCTGCATTGCTCCAGGATTTTTTGCTGTCTTTAGGGAGGCATATGTATGGGACACTATGCTTTTTGACTAAGAGTTGGGTTGTCTTTCTTTCTGTGTAGAAGAATGAGCAGTCAGTGGGCTCTCTGTGTACAGAAGTAGCTAGCACAGAAAGCACAATACGTTACTTGATGTGTCCTTACAGGCACTTTGTAGGCATCACCAATTTTACTTTTATAATCATTTTCTGATTAACCGTTATGGCAAGAAGCCAGGCATTGCCATGACCTCTGTTCAGACTGTGAATTCTCCCTGACCTCAGGAAGCACTTCTGGATTTGGGCCAAGCTCTGTGATGGGATTTGTGCCTGAAGTTAAATAAGCCATTTTCTATTTTAATCACAGGCCACGGTGAGCTGTTTATGGATTCTGTCGTCCAACCATGCTGCTGCGGCTTAGGCCTTGAAGTGCTTCGTTGAGACTGCTGACAAGAAATATATTGCAAAATCCTCAGATGATCAGTTCACAGGAGCATTTCCTCAGCACACATGCTGGAACTGAATTGACTACATCTGGTCTAATTCATGCTTCCAGCAATTCTGGTACAAAGCTACGTGAGGACAAAATTAAGAGGCTTGACTTAATTTAAGAAGATTTATTTTTTTTAAGTAACTTTAATTAAGTCAAGATAGGAAATTCTTACTCCTAAGTGAGTGTTCACACATAAACTTACACTAAAGTATGTGCAGCTGTGAAGGAAAACAGTTTCAGTTACTCCTAGAAAATAGCTCAAGACAGTGTCAGGAGCCCACTTCTTGCATCTTTGCTAAAAATCCCCATGCGCCTTGCTTTCCTAATGGTGGAGCACACTGGGGGGACTTCAGGCACCATGGCACGGCCTGGGAGGAGACATCTGAAGACAGTGGAGCTGAGCCCTTTCTCCGGCTGCTGGGAGCATGGAGACGGGCTGGTGTCAGCATCCCCCACCACCCAGCTGAACCTCTCCGCGTTGGCCCTGGATGGGGCTGCCACGGGCACCGGCTCTGCAGAGCCATCAGCTCATGGTGTGGCAGCCAGTTTGCCCTGTCTCAGCCGCCGCCTGGAGCTCCTGCAAGCTCCTGCACCAAATCAGACGGGATGCCTTTGCAAAACATTTCCTGAGAGACACTATGCTGCCAGTCGGCTGGATTATCTGAGAAATATCTCCTTATTGGCAGGAAAGTGCGTATATTTCATCAGCTTAGTGCAATCAGAATCTGTCAGCTTTGGGAGATTTGCTCTGTAAATAAATGACTGAGGCACCAGGAATTAAGAGGGGGAAAGCCAGAAGTCATTGTCCCAAAACATTTGCTCCTCTCACTGTAAATCTCACAAAGAATTAAATGTTTCTGTGTGGGAGAGATAGATGTGTGTGTATTTCTAACGTTACTCTGGCAGCTTGAGTACCACCATGCATGCAAGGTAACTCAACAGCAGTAAAAGAAGGATGAACTGGAAGTTTTGCATGGATGTCTCCTTGTCTCTTGCCCTTTGGCACGTAGAAGTACAGACAGACACTGAGTGAGGCTGAACAAAGCAAGGCATAAATGCTTTTGTCAATACAAACGTACATCTCTAAGTCAGTGATGGCTTAGGGGCCCAAGTCATTTTGGCATGACTGAAAATATTACTCAAAGATTTACCACTGTGTTTGGAAAGCTGAGGGTTGTGAAGCTTTTGAGCGGTATTGGCTCAGTGCTTAATACAGCAGAGCCCTTAGCTGTGATGCAGTCCCTTAACAATATGGCAGGATTAGTACTGACAATAATAAGAAACAGAAAGAATACACAGCCCAGAGGCTTATGTGCTGAAAATTTTAAGTAGCAAGCGGTTACAAGTGTTGCTTACAAAGTCATTGCAAAGCCTGGAGGATGAGACAAAATGGATGTTTCTTCTCTGTGCCTGACCTGCAAGCAGCAGCAGCCTGGAGGAGATAGCGGCATATTCATTCTTTGTTTGTCCTCTGATTTCTGTTTGAGTTGGCAGTGGTTTAGGTCCTTTCCTTTAAAGCAGAAGCATCAAAGCCACTTACTGTACATCGAAGGTCATGATGTACTCGTCTTCCTGTCCGAAACTAGGACTTCCATCCTCACCATAAGCAATTTCCAGGTACTTCCATGTCTGTCAGAAAGTAGGATATCTAGAAGCTTTCCTTGCATATCTTCTGTTTTGCTTTTGTGAGCCGACTGCAGGGAACAGAACCAGCGTTCTCTCTTTTTTCTCATGTCATGCCGAAGGGAGTGTTGCTGCTCTGCTTTTTAGAAAAAAAATTAAATTCTAAAAATTTCACTTTGCCATTGGGGAAAAGAAGACATGTCCTCTCCCACCTCATACTTTATTTTTTTTGTATCCACAGTACAGTGAAAAGAATTTGATTTCTGTTGCTTTTGCTCATTGTGCAATAAGTGTATTTGCTACTTCTTTGAAACGTCGGGATGAACATCTGGTTTTGGTGCTCACCAGTCTGCCAAGTCGGGAAGCTTTGAATATTTTGCCAAACCATTTACCCAGCCCTGAATTTATAACTAATATCGGGAAAATCACTAGGGGAAAATGTAAGCAACTGCAGACTGTGTAACAGCCAAGGTCAATTCTTAAAGCATAATTTTTACCGTATTAATTTTATCAACGTCGTTCACAGACAGCTGCCTCTAGTTCATAGCAGTATATTCATATCAATGAGCTGCTTTAAAAATATGCAACCCAAATAGTTTCATAATGAATGTACGTTAGTGAAATAATTTTGGGAAATAAAAAATGGATTTTGGAACTGAGTCATCAGCAAGTGATAAATATGAAACAAAACAAGTTGCCTCAATATTTTAAGAAACCAAATATAGAGCTTCAAAGCTTCAGAAGAGCCACATAAGAACAAAACCATTCCATGAAAACAGACAGAGTTACAGCAAAGAGGGAAGTATCAAGGAGCAGTGCAATGCATTAGGAAAAGCTTTCTTTACATTAAGAGTAATTAAGTGCTGAAGCAGGTTACTTAAGGGTGCTGTGGAATTGCCATTGCTGGAATTTTTCAAGGATCATGCTAAACAAGTATCTGCCAAGAAATGTTTCAGGAGACTACGTCCTGCTTTGGATTATCTCTTAGGATCTTTTATTTGATTTTCTTCAATATGGTAAACAGAAGAAAAAATCCTGGAACAAATCTCTCCTACCTTCCCATGCACTGTCCAGAGCTAACTGTGCTTTTACTTCGAGGTTTTATAGTTGCCTCTCTTTTTAGGCCCTGTCAGCCTCCCATCTTGGTTTTGCTTCCCTGGTTTTGACGTTTCTGATTCTAGCCAAAGTTTTCAGTATTTACTTTTCATCTGACTTGTCTGCTTGTGACAGTTACGTCAAACTTGAGCCATCAGATAAAGTGCTGCCAAGGCTTCAGTGGCAAATAAACATCAGGCTGTGAATTAAAAACAGAAGATGAGCCTTATGGGGAAGCAAAAAAAAAAGGGGGAAAACAAGCAAGCGACCAACAGCTAAAATGTTTCCAGGAACTGTTTCCTAGAGCCAGCATCTCATCATCCTGATGCCTGGCTAATGGGGCCTTCTGCTGGCCATGCCCTGGGGCTGTCACTGCAGGAGGCACCGGGAGGTCACCAGGCAAGCTGGTCCCTGGGCAAGCTGGCCCCTGACCTGAGTGGGCTCCGCAGAACAGGGGCACAGTAAGGTGTACCTGGTGAGGTGATGTGGCTGAAGTATCTCAACACTTCCATCGCACCGAATGGGCTGTCCCAACCACAGCCGAAGCTCAGGTCTTGCAGTCTCGCAGCACCCTTCCCGATTAACATCAATCAAAGAATCATAGAATACCAGGTTGGAAGGGACCTCAACGATCCAACCTTCCTTGCCAAAAGCACAGTCTAGACAAGATGGCCCAGCACCCTGTCCAGCTGAATCTTAAAAGTGTCCAATGTTGGGGAATCCACCACTTCCCTGGGGAGATTATTCCAATGGCTCACTGTTCCCATTGGGAAAAATTTTCCTCTTGTGTCCAGTCGGAATGTGCCCAGGAGTAACTTGTATCCATTATCCCTCATCTTTTCCATGTGACTCCTTGTAAAAAGGGAGTCTCCATCTTCTTTGTAGCCACTTCTTAAATACTGGAACGTGGTGATAAGGTCTCCCCTAAGCCTTCTTTACTCAAGGCTGAACAAACCCAGTTATCTCAGCCTTTCCTCATATGGCAGGATCCCAAACTCCACAATATTGTGATCACTGCAGCCAAGGCTATCACTAAGCAAGATATTACAAAGCAGGTTTTCTTGGTTTGTGAGTAGCAAGTCCAGCAGTGCCTCATTCCTGGTTGGCACATCTAACATTTGTATGAGAAAGCAGTCCTTTATGCATTCCAGAAACTTGATGGATGACATGTGAGCTGCTGTACTGTTCTTTCAACTAATGTCTGGGTAGTTGACATCATCCATAAAACCCAGGTTCTGTTGACCCAGCTTGCTTAAGTGACCCAAATGTTGCTTCATTGGCCATATCATCTTGGTTTGGAGGTCGGTAGCAGATGCATACTGTAAGGTCCCCCTTGGAGATGACCCCCCTGATCTTGACCCAGAGGCATTCCATAGGGCTTCCACAATCACCGTAGTTGAATTCTATACATTCAAGGTTCTCCTTAACATAGAGTGCGACTCCTCCTCCTCTTCCCTGCCTGTCTTTACAAAACAGCTTATATCCATCCATCGCGATCCTCCAGTCATGTGAGTTGTCCCATCATGTTTCAGTTATTCCTATGATATCATAACTTTCTGACTGGGTGTGAAGCTCCAGTTCCTCCTGTTTGTTCCCCAGGCTGCATGCACTGGTATACATACACTTGAGGTGGTTGGTCTTGTGGTTCTCATCTTGGGAGGCAGCTAAGGAACATTTATTGCTGCTCTGGTTGGCCTGACTTATTCCCCAGTTAGTTGCAACGGTGTGAGCATTACCACTGTGGATCCCACCCCCTGAGTCCTTTAGTTTAAAGCCCGCCTCACCAAGTTGCCCAGCCTGATGCCAAAGATTCCCTTGCCTCTTCTTGACAGGTGGATCCCATCCCTCCCTAACAGGCTATAGTCATCGAAGAATGTCCCATTGTCTTAAAAACCAAAGCCCTCACGATGGCACCAGCCATGAAGCCAGAAGTTGATTTGCATTATATGTCTATTTCTGGCTGCACCCTTTCCTCCAACTGGTAAAATGGGAGAAAAGATAACTTGGGCACCAATACTTTTTGCTTGCACCCCCAAGGCTTTATTATTCCTTGATTCTGCCCAGGTTCCGGCTTGCAGCATTATTCATGCCTACATGAAAGAGTAGCAATGCATAATAGTCTGTGCTCTTGACAAGTTGTGGCACCCTCTTGGCAACATCTTGGTACTTAGCTCCCGAAGGCAGCATACCTCTCGTCGCTCTGTCAGGCCAGCAGATGGGCACCTCAGCGCACCTTAACAGTCACCCACTACAAGCACTCCTTGTTTCTTTTTGCGGTATCCACTGTGTGCTGCTGGTACAATTTCTCCTTGCAGACCTTGCTCATGGGTGTCTACCATTATGGCAGAGACCTAGAGCATTTCCCTGGGCTGTGGCCCTACAAGCAGGGTGCGTGGCCCTTCTCACGCGTCCTTCTGCACGAAGTGCTGCGCAAACTGCTGTGCCCTCTCCTTTTGGTGCGCCCTCTCAATCCCTGTTTGCACAAAAACCGCTGCGCCCTCTTGGTCCCCGGTCGCACGACCTGGTCGCAGCACTCCTGGTCACTAGTGCTCCCTGGGGCCATTTAAATATCCCACAGTTGCTCCTGGCAATGCCCAAGCAGCGTCAGCCTCTCTCATGAGAGCTGCCAGCTCCTGGCAGGGCTCTCTCCTCTTGCTCGGGTTTCCCTGGCTCCAGGAACCCCCCTGTACACTTCTACATAGTGCTCGGCCACAGAGCATAGCGTTGCCGCAGCTACATGCCTTGCCGACTGAGAAAATCCTTTTCTTTCATAGCTTTTGATTGTTTTATCATGGATGACAACCTTTTTGCTGTTAACAAATCAAAAGAAAGGGAAGGGAAGGGAAGGGAAGGGAAGGGAAGGGAAGGGAAGGGAAGGGAAGGGAAGGGAAGGGAAGGGAAGGGAAGGGAAGGGAAGGGAAGGGAAGGGAAGGGAAGGGAAGGGAAGGGAAGGGAAGGGAAGGGAAGGGAAGGGAAGGGAAGGGAAGGGAAGGGAAGGGAAGGGAAGGGACAGAGAAGTGTCATGGGAATGAAAAGCAAGAGTGAAAGTAACACGAAGAGCAGAAGGAAGACAGGGAGTCATGGTTGCGCAGCTGAGACATTCGCCCACGGATCTTTCCAGGCAAGTGGGCTGGAAGTCGGAGATGGCTTTAGCTTTGCTTAACATGGCACACAATACAAACTGGTCTATTCATCTGTCTCTCTCCCCTCTCTCAAAGACCTACTCTTTTATTGCATTTTGAACATTTCATTCTGTGGTTTTTGTCCTTTTCAAAGGAAAGTTAGCCAAATACGTTTTAGACAGATAATCAACATACTAAGGCTTCAGATGCAAATCAGGTTTTAAGAATTTGCCTTTCCTTGCAAGACAGTCCAGAACCATGCAGGAATTAAAATCTTTTGGTGCCACAGGGAATATGTGAATTCCAGGGCTGCCAGAGTAATTTTCCTTGAGGTTTCTGGGCAGTTTTACTGAGGGCAGCTCAGCAGAAAGTAGTTCACCAGCCCCAGCACTGCCAGGCCACTCAGGTGGGTCATCTCACCGTCACTGCTGCCTGTTTCAGCAACACAGGGAAGCTGGTGTCCAGGAGAACAGCAGAAACCTACGGGATCTCCCAGAGGAATGAGGGAATCCTCACAGGTGGAAGGAAAGGTGTGCACATCACATTATGCTCCTTTTATATTCAGTGGAAAGAAACGAGACTTTTAGTTTCAAGCCCTCTGCCTATTTGTGTGCTCTGACTTCATTTGTGGGTAGTTGTCCTAGAAGTTCTTATCTCTCCATTGACATGAAGGGAATCTGGAAACCTGGTTCAGAGGCAGCCACCATGTTCTTAGTCAAATGAACCCATGAGGCCCAGGCAAAGCTTACTCATGGGTAAGATCCAGATTGGTGTCCACCACTTAAGCAGGTTTGGTATACACTGTGATGTTAATTTGGTCTCAATTTACCCTTCAGCCCTCACTGACTGACCTTCCCACCATTCCGTGTGTTCCTACACCCACAGGCTCAGCTTTGGCGTGCAACTGCTGGCAGCCTGGGAAGGCGCAAGGACCAGGGTGCTGCCTGTGGGATTTGTCCATGCTAGCATGCGCTCAAGCTTAACCTCGTTTTTACTGACTTGCTGTGATGGATGCGCTCGACCCCTTGACCAGACTGGCAGTGATTTGGTGCAGGCTCCAAAGGAGGTAAAGGCCTGGGCTGTAGCCAGGCCAAGAACTCCTCTAGTTTCAATCTGTTCTCTGAAAACCCACAAAGGAGCAGAGTGACACAGTGAGCATCCATGCATATGAGCTTGGAACACCAATCATGAGATTGACACATGAATAGCAGGTGGCTTTTCCAAGACTCATTTATCAAGGAACAAAGAAAGTTGTGGGTACAAGGAGTCTCATGCCTACCTTTCCATCGCATGTGATTTGACTATGAGCCAACCACTTTATCCTATAAATATGACAGCCTAAGTGAGCCTTCTTTGAGCTCTCCCTGCTGGGCAGTGTGGCTGAATGGCGGTGATCTCCCCTTGAGCTGGGACGCCTCTCAAGGTTGCTCCTCGAGGCAGAGAGACCTTTTACCGATGACACATCTTTGGTAAGCGACCGATACCGCGCATAACCCTGTAGTGTGGTAACTTTGATTTTGTCTTGGTAACTTCGATTGCATGCTGAATTGATGCTAATGAAACATTATATAAACTTTGCATGTACTATCCCTTAGACATAAACCGTTGACCAAGTCTGAGACTAAGACTGGACCTAGTCTCACCTAAGCTCTATCAGGAGTTTAGAAAGCAAGTGGGTCTACTCTGAACCTCGTGACACAACAGGAGGGTCTTTCTTACTCTTTGTATTTCTTCCATTAGACACAAATCCTTTTGTGTTCATGGTCTCTCTGTGAATCATTTTAACTCGAGTGTAAGTCAGTTTTCCTTTGAATGATTCTTCCGTGCAGTAACTAATAGAGTGAACCTTGCCATCGAACTTTGTTAAGTTGCACTTTTGCAACATCATATTAAAACCACTTTTGCTAATATTTTTGTCAGCGATTCTTTAAGCGATCTAAATCACCCATTCACAACACTTGCCCCTGAGCTCACCAATGTGTCCCAAGTCCCTTTCCCTCTCCCACCCCTCCCCACCTTCCTGCTACACAAACACTCTCCATGCATCAGAAGCAGCCATCCAGAAAGCCTGTCTGACACTTGAAGGCACTCCCCCCTCCAAAAAAAAAAGGAATACTTCCATGAAAACTGGAAGGCAGCATGCTCTGACTAGAAGTAGCCACTATTTTCAGGTTTCCACTCTGTCCCATAAAAGCAACCCTAACTGTTCAACAAATTTTATTTTAGTGCTCAAATGTCCTGCATCTGTTCTTTCTCTTTGTTTGACAAATGTAGTAATGGAATTTGAGCAAAACGCCAATTTTTTATTTAGCTTTTCTATTTTTGCTGCTGCAGCCTCTGCCTTTGAAGTCCAGAGCTAGCGATGAAAGAGCCTTTGACAGTTCAAGAGTCAGTACTTCTCAGCAGCAGAAATGTCCAGACAGGCCACAAGTTCTTTGTGATCTAACAGGTACTGTGGCCACTGGGACACTCTCATAAAAGATTCAGGTAAAAAGCAAATGATGCACAGGCAGGCTGCCAGTCAGGATCCACATCCAAGGTCAAACAGACTTGTGATATTCAATGTCCGTGTGCAAGTAATCCTCCTTTTTGGTCGAGTGTCTCTTACATATCACTTAATCTCTCTTTGAGGACATGTTTCTACAAACTCTTGTTTTTTCTCCTATTTGTGTGCTGTTGGTTGCTGAAAAATAACAAAACCTCAAGTTTTTCATGCGTTTCTCTGTTACCTCCTCTGCAGAAGCAGCCATCCCAGGTGGTGTTGAATCCACTTCTGTTGGTTTAAATTCAGTATTTTCTTTTCCGTGGTTTCTAGTACTGGATTCAAGCTGTGGAACACAACTGGGACATTTAAAAGATGAAGACAGACATTTCTTCTGCTGAATGCTAAAACCAATTATTTCTGAAAAGCACTAGTAAACTTGGCATTTCTATGGGCAAGTAACTTGGCAAGTCTGGAGAGAGCAGTTGATTTCTTGCATTCAGCTGCTCAGCTGTTTTCTATTGTCAATTTGAGGTATTATTTTCAAGTGCAGAAAGGAGAAATAATTCCAGTACTCCTCTACAGGGAGAAGCAGCCTATATTTGCATAAGCCATTTGAGACCTTTTTTCTCCTAAACCTAGCTTGCTCAACCCCCTATTGTCCCAACTCGCCAGCTTCTTATTTGCATAGAGATGCTGAAAATAGGAGGTTTCGCTTCTTCGTAACTCTGCCACATGGATATTTAAGGAATGCAAATATTGAACAATCTCTTCACTGATGTGATGTATACATCCTTAGAAGCAAATTTAATTGACCCCAGTTGATTTTTAACCAAGTCAATCTTCAGAGTAAGCACTTGTGAAGACTGCTCAACTGATGAATGGTCAACTTGATAAATAGAGCAGAAGGAGTTTTCTTGTTTGAAGCTGAGCTGGGTTTGCAACCAGAGTATGGACCATCTGTTCTGATTTACCACACTAGTATTTATAACATACAATCTATAAAATACAGCCATAATAGTCATTCAGAAAGGTCAATGAGAATTATCGAAGCTGTTCGTACCATGGTGGTTTTAACTCTAGTGTTCAACAACTCTAGTGTTTCCCTAGATTTTAATTACTTCTATGTATCTGAGGGGATACATGTCTCAAGTTGTAAAAAACCTCTGTCTCTCACTCTGAGACTATTGACTTTATGACAAAAAAAAAATGTGGATCTGTATGTTCGGTGCCCGTGTCACAAATCCCAAATGTCTTGCTGATGCATGTGTGAAAAATACCTGACTTCTACAGTATCTTCTTCCCACCAGAGAGTGTGCTGGGAATTGCTGCATATTCATTTCTAGTCAAAACACCAGCTAACGCCATTAAGTCAGAAATCCCTTTCTGAAAAACATAACCTTGTGTTTGAAGACCTGGGCTATTATATTCACTATTCTGCTGATGAAAAAAAATACCTTGTTGCTAGTCACAGGCCAGCTCTTGTGAAACCTTAAGAGCCCTCCCCACGAGTTTTTACTCACACTGTTAGCTGTGAGTAAAAATCTGTTAGCTTCAGCAGGTCTACTCTGTTTAATAAAGGGCTTCTGTTTGCTGTAATGCAGCTTCAGGCAGCAAACTGTAAAAAGGTATTTTCTCTAAATAACATTTAAGACCACTCAAGTCCTTATTCACTGAAATTATTAGGAACAAGTTAAAAAACAGAAAAGATTTCATATATGTATAGTACCTAGCGTAATGCATGTACATGTATAGGTGTGCACACAAACACTCACCTTTAATCTTTAAAGAACAATGTTATTTTCTTCACAGGAACAGGATTAGAGTCTCCATGCTAAAAGGTTTTAGATCACAGTAACAGACTGACTTATCAGTAAGACAGCTCACATATTGTGCACATTTTTTCCCTGTGTGGTTATTACCTGGATCATAATATTTTGATATTAAATCTTTCCAATAGTATTTCCACCATATGAATTTTGTCTGCTTCCAGAAATTGTCAGTTCCACCACCTATTGGCTTAATTACTTAAAAAGCAGAATAACCAGCTATTTTCTCCTCAGATCACATACAGAAGTAAAGGTACGTTATGTCAATATGAAACATTGCCTTCTTTGGATTTCCTAATGGTTTGGTAATAAATTCCATCAATGACAAGAAATTACAGTTCTGCACAGGACCCTCTTCTTCATATTCTGAGTATTGAAAAGAAACCCACCACCTGATGAAATCTTCCTTTACTTCAGTATGAGAAATGTAAGGGTGCCTTTCTAAACCAGTGCTGTGGCTCAAGTGGTTTCATCAGTTGCCATCTGTGCCACAAGCACGGACAAGGTACTCTTTCACTGAGGGCTGATACATGTAGACTTGACATGAGCAACACCGTTTCTTTACCAGAAAATTGACTCTTTCTGCCTCACATGGCTCCGAGATGTCTGCTCTTCTGACATTTGTACTGCCTTGAGTGAGGCATGGTTCCTTTCACTACTGCAGCCCCTGAGGCCACTCTGTATATGAAACTCATGTCCCAGCTGCAGAGCTTGGCGTGCCAGTCACGCATGATGAACACAACTTAGACATCTTTATCAGGTTGATTTACGTATGCTCAGATCAGCATCTATCTTCCATTGTACTTTGTCCTACATCAGGAAGCTCGGCTCGCAGGGAATTGGCAACAGTCCTTGGTTAAAGGTACCTGTTCCAGATGATGCATCTGTTTGAACAGTCTCTGAGCCATACTGGCTTCATTTTCCTGAAACAGCTTGTTTGGGGATACCTGCAACAGCGGGCTGCATGTTGAAATCCACAGTCTCTTCCACATTTAGTCTGCCAGACTGCAGTCTGTCATAACAAATTGGGGGAGTCCATGTCTGGGAAATACACAACTGGTGTGCGCTGCAAATGATGTGATGGGAGATTACTGGCCTCAAAGACTTTCTACAGTACAGCTTTTCAAATTTATTTCATGTTTTTTCTGGGATAGGTTTTCTTTTTTGGGGGGTGATTAACTTTGCATTGAGGATGTCACCCTCTGCTAAATCCGTCCTTGAAAATGATACAGGAACAGGTCAGCCTCTTTCATCCAGAGTCACATGCTGTTGTCAAAATTGTCAAAACTTATATTGCAGCTGAAAAAAGCAGCCTGTCTGCTCTGTGAGGTGTGTCAGCTATTCTCATCTCTGCTAGGGATTTAAGTAGTTTGTCTGTAATTGGTTTATTTCATAACCAAAATTGAATATATGAAATCCCTTTTATGCTTGCACGGGGGACACAAAGAGATGAAGAGCGGTGTAAACACTTAATCACACTTTCTGAGCATGGAACCTGAATGCCAGCAAGTATTTGCTATCTTTCATCTCAATACAATATGAGCAGGAAATGTTTTCACTTAAAGCCTGGCTTAAGCCTTGTTCCAGGCTTAAATCCTGACTACATTGTCCATCCACATCAGCAGCAGCGCCAGGCCCAGAGATCCTGCAGGGACTCAGTTTCTGCTGAGTAAGGCGCATTTATATGCTGATTCCAGCTGGCTTTAGGCCAGTCTTCTGAGTTCAGAACTGGTTTATCCTGTCCAGATTGATACTGTCCACAGACACTGCAAACAGGATATAGCTTTTTAGGAGAGCAGTCGTGAGTTTTATGTCTATCTAATTATGTTAGTTCAAACCGCAAGAAATCGAGGCTGGTGGTGGCGGCAGCGACAGTTCCCACCTGCTGAGAGGAGTGCGAGGCTTGTGAGGCCCCTGAGGGGCGTCTGAGGGGGCTGCTGGGCACCCCTGGGCTGCGTGTGCGGAGGGACCGGCCGGCGGGTGACAGGCCTCGCGAGGAGCGGGCGAGAGCTGGGCAGCGCCGGCTAGTCAAACTGCGGGAAGCCGCATGGAACGGGCTGGCGGGAGCGCCAGCCAGCAGGACGCTGGGAAGGGCGCTGTGCTCTGCCCACTGAGCTGCTGCCTGCGCTGCTCACCCACAGGCTTAGGCTGCGGGTGGCTGTGCAAACCTGCCCCGCAGCTTGAGGTCTCCAGGGAAGAAGGGCCTATTAGGCAGTGCTTTGAGATCGTCGGAAGCATGGTGGTCTGCAGCAGATGAGAACCGTCTACATAGCCAGGCTAGCCTGGATCAAGTGGAGATGGCCACCATATCAGGAAAGCTGTTGTCCAGGTGGAGGGCTGTCAAGTCTGTACCCCGCGCTCCTGCTTGGAGGAGGGTGCAAGCTCCGCCTGTACAAGATGTGCTCTGGGGAAGTCACTCGGGCAGCAGGTGGAGGAGCTGCAGGAGGAAGGCAGCAGGTTATGCTGCGTTAGGGAGGCGGAACAAGAAAGAGATAATAATTATTTGAGGTGTTGCAAGAAGAAATATTAGGGCCCTGTGGCACTGACCTCCAAGGACTACCAGACAAAGAGCATCAACAGCAAACGGCACAGTGGACAAGGAGGTGCCATGGTATCTGGTAACTGACGGCAACAGCGTATCACTTCCCTCCATTTCCTCATAGGTACCAACCAGCAACAGATACGAAGCCTTGGCAGTGGATGAAGCCAATGAGCAAGACTCACAGGGAGAAACTGCACCAGTTGTGCACACTAAAAGCTGCAAAAGGAAGCAGCAAGTGCAAGTAGTGGGTGACTCTGCTGAGAGGCACCAAGGCACCCATCTGCTGGACTGATACACACACAGTCAAGGGAAGTTTGCTGCTTACCAGGAGCCAGGATCCGGGATGTCACAGAGAGATTGCCACAACTGGTAAAAGCACAGACTACTATCCCCTACTTCTTTTCCACGTGGGCACCAATGACAGGGAAAAACATAGCCTGGGCAAGATCAAGCAGGACTTCAGAGCCCTGGGGGCACAAGTGAAGGGGACAGGGGTCCAAGTGATCTTCTCTTCAATATTGCCAGTCGAAAGAGAGGTGCACACAGAAGTTGACCCATCATGCAGATCAACACCTGGCTTTGTGGCTCGTGTTGTAGCCAGGGCTTTCGCTTCTGTGATCACAGGATGTTCTTTGACGAATACAGATTATTGGGAAGAGATGCGAGCCACCTGTCTAGAAGAGGAAGGAGAATCTTTGCTAGCAGATGGGCTGACTTAATGAATTGTGCTTTAAACTAACGAACTTGGGGGATGGGATCCAAAGCCATGACACTTCTGTACTCACAAGCGACAGGGTGGATGAGCGCACCTACCAGAGTATTGAGGAATGTCCCCCAGCCCTCCAAAAAGGTTCTGCCAAAAAGGTGAGATAGTCCAACTGAAGTGTCTCTGTACCAATGCATGCAACATGGGTAACAAACAGGAGAAGCTGGAAGCCACTACGCAGCTGGAAAGCTACAATTTGATCGCTATCACTGAAACTTGATGGGATGAATGACATGATTGGAGCACTGTGATTGATGGTTATAAACTGTTCAGGAGGGACAGGCAAGGAAGAAAAGGGTGGTGGTGGGGTTGCCCTCTATGTTAAAAAAACAAAAAGACTGATTGCACAGAGCTGTCTTTGAAAAACAGCAATGCACAGGTCAAGAGCTTATGGGTGAAAATTAGAGACCAAGCTCACAAAGGAAGCCTATACGAAGCATTGCGCTCACAGGCCCTGATCTGTCTAGGGGACTTCAACCAGCCTGGCATCTACTGGAAAAGTGAAACAGCTAGCTGCAAGCAGTCTAGGAGATTCTTGGACTTCCTAATCCAGGTAATAGAAAGCCCAACCAGAGGAGATGAGTTACTGCATCTGTTGCTCAACAGCGCAGAGGTCAAGATTGGTGGTAGCCTGGGCTGCAGTGATCATGCTCTGGTGGAATTAACAATCTTGAGTAATATAGGCCAGGCAAAAGATATAGGCAAGTCCCTAAACCTTAGGAAAGTGAACTTTCAGTTGTTTAAGGAACTGGTGGATGGAGCCCCCCTGGGAAACTACCCTCAGGGATAAAGCAGCAGCAGAAAGCTGGCAGCTATTCAAAGACATTTTTCTTAGAGCTCAAGAACTATTGATTCCAATGTGCAAGAAATCAGGTGAGGAAGGCAGGAGACCAGTATGGCTGAGTAAGGACCTTCTGGTCAAACTGAAATACAAGAGGGAAATGCATAGGCAGTGGAAGCAGGGACATGCATCTTGGGCAGAATATAAGGATACAGCCCAGGAGTGCAGGGATGGGATCAGGAAAGCTAAGGCACAATTGGAGATAAATTTGGCAAGGGATGTGAAGAATAATAAGGGCTTCTACAGGTATGTTAGTCAGAAAAGGAAGACAAAAGAAATTGTACCACCCCTGATACAGGAGACGGGATCTAGTGACAACTGACATGGAGAAGGCTGAGGTACTCAACAACTTTTTTTGCCTCAGCTTTCCCTGGCAATTGCTTTTCCCACATCTCAAGTCCCTGAATCTCAAGGCAGGGACTGGGGAAACGATGTCCCACCCATCATAGGAGAATATCAGGTTTGTGACCATCTGAGGAACTTGAACATACACAAGTCCATGGGACCTGATCAGATGCATCCCAGGGTCCTGAGGGAACGGGCAGATGTAGTCACTAAGCCACTTTCCATCATATTTGAAAATTCATGGCAGTCAGGCAAAGTCCTCAGTGACTGGAAAAATGGAAACATCACATGCATTTTAAAACAGGTGAAAAAGAGGACCCTGGGAACTACTGACCAGTCCGTGCCTGGTAAGATCATGGAAGAGATCCTCCTGGAAGCTATGTCAAGGCATCTGGATGACAGGGAGGTGATTAGAGATAGCCAACATGGCTTCATGAAGGGCAAATCATGCTTGAATAAGCTGGTGGCCTACTATGATGGAGTGACTGTGTTGGTAGATAAGGGAAGAGCAACTGATGTAATTTGTCTTGACTTCTGCAAGGCCTTTGACACAGTCCCACACAACATCCTTGTGACTAAATTGGAGAGAAATGGGTTTGATGGATGGACTATTGGATGGATAAAGAATTGGCTGAACGGACACATTAGAAGAGTCAATGGCTCAATGTCCAAATGGAGATCAGTAACAAGTGGTGTTCCTACTACGAAGAAAGGAATACCTCTCTTACAAAGAAAGGAAGGGTAAGGAAGAATAAGAGTTTCACTAATAAAGAGCAAATATTTCACAGTTCACCTAGTGTACTATTCTTGCTCTGTTTCATTCCTCCTGGATATATATCCCAGTGACGTTAATGGTGAGTCTCTGGGAAGATGTTATTTTTGTATAAATTGGTGAGAAGGTTTGGAAGTCTCTCTTTTATATCTAATTTGATGAGAAGTTTTAACAGTAAATTTATCTTACAATATAGGATTAAACAATATTAGCATGTCCTGTAGGAAAAGATGAATCTAAAATGCTGATTCCTTCTTGATCAAAGGCATTTATAACCTTCTCTGTGTAATACAAAGTACTGTTCTTACCCTAGACTAATCTAGAATGATTTGGTCTGAGCTGAAGAACCTAACTGAAGGGGGTCTGTGTTTGAAGTGGTAGATAAGACCATCATCTCTTAATGAATTTCAGGTATTTACATAAAGTCACAGGTAATGACTGCATGCATGCAAATTGTGTTCTGGGTTTGACTTCGAAGCATAGGATTTGCTTTTAAGTTTGCAATAGAAAATGTTGTCTTAAAAATATGAAAATGATTTATTATAGTCAGATTTGAAACTGAATACAATGCTCTGATTTTTTAATCATAATACATTTTAAAGTATGCTGGAATTTCCAGAATTGGATTATTACTACATAAGTATCATTAAATTTGTCCCTCCGTGGGCTCTGCTTTCAAAAGTGTGGGGTAGGTCTCACTAGAGTAAAATAAGGGCAGGTGTTAGGACTAGGAAAATTTAAACTTGGAGAGCAGATGAGGGACAAAAAATTAAAATAAGACAAAATACACTTTAAGTTTTGCTTTTTAAACTTTTTTACTATTCTTGTTTATTTGGGCTTTCATAAAAGATGGTTAATTAATAAAGAAAAACAGTTGCTTTACTGTATGCTTTGCAACTGATAAATTTTAATATTTTTGCAGACATAGAAAAAATTAAGTTTAATTTTTTGAGAAGAAACCTTTGAAATTCACAACATCTAGAAGTCTTTCAAAAAGATGCCTGTATATATACACATTTGATAATATTCAAAAAAGAATAATACATTAAGAATGTATTATAATAATGACAAATATGGTGATAATCCTATGCTGCTTTACATGTACATTCATCTTTTCAAAATTAAAACATACCAGTTTCATCAAGACTTTAATACAGTTTAAAAAATGCAACGTGGATTGAACACACAAATTTACCAAATGAAAATGTGTATATATTAACCTACCTATTTCCAGTTTAAAAAATTGAAAAATGAAGGTACAAAATATTGAAAGTAACAAGTCAAACAATTGACCGAAATTAATACAGCTACTGCAGTGGTAGAAGAACCTGGTGTGGGTTTTTCTGGGTCGACACAGAAGAGTACATTCAGCATCACCAGATGTTCTATCCTGTCTGCAATGACATATTCTGAGATACTACAAAGAGTCTGGGTATCTTCAAAGTTACACAGTTCCTGAGTGAGAAGACTCCTATAGCCAGCTCCCATTTTCTGCACTTTCAGCTGCAGCATCTGCTTTCTCAACTATTCCATTTCCATTGCTTGTTTCTTCTAAAACTACTACCAAATTTGACAGAGTTGTGTGAGGATCAAGCAGTTTCAGAAGAGGTATGTCCACCTTTCTCTCATGAAAGGCACGGTTCTGAATTGTCATAGCTAACATAGAGTCTATGCCCAATGATGAAAGTGATGTATTCATGGTTAGTTCATCTGGGCTCAATCCGATGAGGTCACTCACCAGTGAGGTGATATAGTCTTCAGATTTGATTAAGGCAGTATCCTGGGCTTGTATTTGAGTTTCCTCAGAGGTTTCAAGCTTATTCCTGAATTCTTCTGACATAAGTGATTTGAAGCGACTTTTCAGCGACAGAATCCGAGAAAAAACATGATTAAATAAAATTTGAAAATTTAATTTGGCAACGGCTTGCTGCGGGTTATTCATAAGTAAGCTCTTCCTGAGATACTCATGAATTTCATGCACTTGCAGAATGTCTATGCCCTTGGATCCCAGAATGCTTTGAATATGGTTTTGATTGAACAGTATGCCAAGGTTCAAAGCACCCCAGTTAATGGATTGGCCTGAAAGCCCACAGTTCCTTCTGTAGATGCAGAAGACATCCAAGAAAGAGTTTGCAGCTGCATAGTTTGCCTGGGTGGAATTTCCCAGAAAGGAGGTAATAGAGGAGTAGCACACAAAGTAGTCAAGCTCCTGGCCTCTGGTAGCCCAATGAAGATTTAGGGTCCCTGCTACTTTTGGGCTCAGCACTTTCTGAAAGTCAGACAAGTTCAGAACTTCAAGACGGCCATCATGTAAAACAACAGCACTTTGAAATACACCTTTGACTGGACTCCCTGCAAAGATTTTCGCAATGGACTGGAAAGCTTTCTCAACATCACTGGTCGAAGTGACATCACACTGCACAAACACTACTTTACTCCCTTCATACTGCTGCTGCAAAGCCTTAATCTCTTCTTGCTTCTCATTGCTTGGAATTTTCCTGGAGAGTATTGCAATACACCCTCCTCCATTCTCGGCTATGAATTTCACCGTTTCAAAGCCAAGCCCAGTGAGCCCCCCAACTACTATGTAAACAGCATTCTGCTTAAACAACTTCTTCTGGGATTCATACAATGGTATATCTGAAAGCATGGTGGTGTCCTTCTGCCTTCTCAGTACAGCAAGTGGGACAGATTTGCAGGTAAAATAGGACATCACAGAGCTCATTCTTTCAAAGTTCTCAGTCTGCTGAAAAACAGAACCTGACAGGCTTCTAAACCGTTTCATGTCCATGGAACTGATCCATGCATGCACTGTCTTTTGCAATTCCTTTAGAGATGCTTTCTGGAAAATGCTGGCAAGTGTAAGGATATGAAAACTGATATTTTCATGATCAATTCCACTGACATTCTGGATACATTCAGACTGTCGATTGCCACACACTATCACCACATCTTTAAGAAAGTACATGTGGTCCAGATCCTCCCGAGACAGCATGTTTACTGGAGGAAGAACAACCAGGGCATTACAGAAGTTTATATACTGGAACTTATCAGGAGTGGGCCTTGCAAGTACTGTTTTCCAACCCATCTCTGCTGCTGCCGCAGAAAGAACATGGCACAAAACTGATGATGGCTCTGTAGAAATAATACCCAATGTTCTGCCATGTTTCCCCTTGGGTAACCTCTGATTGAAGATTTCCCATGCAATGATAAAGTATGACACACAAGGGACATTCTGAAAGCATGGGAATTTCCTTACATTGAAAGAAACTGCTCCTGGAATCTGAACTCTGGATGATGCAGCGGCTGGGTAACATGAAACGACATGATCTCCCACTTTAACTTTCTTCACATCAATGCCTGTTGCTGTTACTGTGCCACTGAAATCAAGAGCTAAAAGTCCATGTTTGTCTACTGCTTGTGAATTCCAATACAATGTATTACCAAAGTTATAACTAGAAACACTAATGGGAAAATAATCTTCTGAGTGGAGACATATTTTATCCACTTGAATTTCAATGCTCTGTTTGTCAAGCTGAGTAGCAGTGCTGGTGGATAATTCAGCAGACAAGTCTTTTGCTGTGTATGGATCAGAAGTGTACAAAGTGAATGTTTCTGACTTCTGGAGGGATCTTACGGGTTGGCTGTAATCTGCATCTACAAAAGGTGTGCGTCTGATTTCAGCCACATAGGTTCTTCCTTGGCTGATGCAAACTTCTGGATAGTCCGTACCTTTGTATTTGATAAGAACATCTGCTAGCACTGAGATGTCCAGGGAACTGGAAGAGCTGAGGTCAATCATCTGAAATGTGATTTCTGGAACTTCAACAACACAAGTTCTGGTCATGCCATAAAATGCAAACCCACAGTTAACGTGGTCTACATTTCTTTCTGTTGCTCTGTAGGTGATAACTCTGATTGAACAGCGGGACGTTTTCTCTCTTAATGCCACAATAACTTGGCGATAGGCTTCACAACACTTTGCCAATTGGTCTACCACTTTGTTTGGGAAATCTTCGTTTAACTTTTGAATTCCCCACAGGAACAGAATTTCATCATAATCCTTAACTTCTGCTCTCATTTTATTCTGTGCATGGCCTTCCGAGAGGGCTTCCCAGTCTTCATACATAACAGATCTGGAATCGGGATGCAAATATTTTTTGAGCTGCTCAGCTATCCCAAATTTGTCAGCAAACACTAGGACTCTGGGCATAGTCCCCAGATGTCCAATCATCTGTGAAGGAGAGGCTTCTTTCCACTTGTTTTCAAACATGAACTCATTGTCTCTGGAAGATGCTTGCTTCATGAAAGTGATGGCAACACGCTTGAGTTCAGCCAAAACAGAGCCACGTTTGTCCATAAAGCATCCACAGACCTCTAGGCAGTTCCCAATGGATTTGCTTGTTCTCATATATATCATCATTTCTTCCTCCAGCGGTCGGAGCACCACCAGGCTGCCTATTCCTGAAGGAAAGCCTGCTCTGGACTGGAACGTTCTTGAGGTCAGGACAGCGGTCATCTGCAGAAAACAGTCGAGCAGCACTGGATGGATACAGTAGTTGTACATCTCTCTGATGGTTTCCTTGTTCACCTTTATGCTTGTTATAGCTTCCTTTAGTTCCTGGCAATAATGCACATCACTGAGCTGCCTGAATATGGAGCCATACTGAAAGCCAGCCTGAGACAGTGCTTCATAAACCTCCTCTCTGCTAACCACTGACCTGCATCTTTGATAGATGTCTTGGAAGGAGATGGTGCTTTCTTCCACCACAGCTTCATACCCCTTTGTAACTTGGCCTGCAGCATAAACTGCGTTGGAGGAAGAGAGTATCTCAAAGGCTATCACTGCTTTTTGTGGACTCAGCTTGATACTCAAAACTTGGGAACTCTGTGTGAGAACACACGGCGCAGAAAAAGTGATACTCATCTGGCAAGCACTCAGAGGCACTTTAGGTCTTGAGCTGCTCATCACAGAGGCCAGACCAAGCTCCACATAAAAAGCACCAGGGACTAAAGCCACACCATTATTCTTGTGCTCATATAAGTACGACGTCATGTCCTGAGACAGCAGGCAGCCAAACTCCATGTTGTCATTGTTCATGCCATAAATCAAAGGATGACTGGAGCTGACACCTCTTTGGTTTGCTTGTTGATGGATATCCAGATGGCCCATGAGTTTTTTGCGATCAAATTGATACCGCGGAATGGCCACTGGAACACTTTGATACCCATTATAAAAGTGCTGCCAGTTGGGATTATAACCCAGTTCAAACAGATTTCCTAGCAGGGTGAAGAGTGTCTGATACTCTGCATCAGTTTGCAAAGAAGAGAACACCGTTGTGCCTTTTCCTAGAGTTTCCTTTATGTTTCGCTGCAATGCTCGGTGAGGACTTATTTCAACAAACATCACGTTTTCCCTGTCTCTAGCTGCAGTTTTGATGGCTTGAGCAAAAGCAACAGGCTCACGAGTATGCCGGGCCCAGAATTTGCCCTGAGCAAAGTCCTCTTCAGAAGCAGCTGCCCCAGTCAGCGTTGAAATAACTTCAATTTCCCCCTTCTGTTTTTCTAAAGACTGTATGTTCTCTTCCAACTCCCCAAGTATCATATCCATGCTGGGGCTGTGGTACGCAGCTGGGACATTTAAAACATGAAGAAAGATGTTTCTCTGGCTGAAAGCTTGAGCTAAATCTCTCTGGACAGCATCCACAGAGTCTGAATTCCCAGACAAGGTGCAGGAAACTGGGCTGTTAAAAGCTGCAATGCACACCTTTCCCGAGTAGCGATGCAGACATTCAGCAATCTCTTGAACAGGGATATTCCCAACCACCAACATTCTGCCACTGGCAGTCTTTGCCTGCAGCCTGCTCCGGTGATAAATCACTTTGACTGCATCTGCCAGGGAAAGGTACCCAGCAAAATGTGCCGCAGCAACTTCCCCTATTGAGTGGCCAACAGCAGCGACTGGCTTAATGCCCCAGTATTTCAGAAGGGAAGCCAAGGCAACCTGCAGGGTAAAAAGCAAGGGCTGGGAAAGCTCTGGATTCAACAAATCCTTTGGGCTATGACCTCTTGCTGGCAGGAGGCTGATGGGAGCATGTTTCTGAAAAAGTGCTTCTATTTCCTTACACTTGTCTCTGAACACTGGCTCTGAGCTCAGCAGCGCCCCACTGAACTCCTTCAGCGTTACGCCATTGCCACAGAACACAAACACCAGCTGTGGTTCCACCTTTGACATGGCAAGTTCAGTGCTCGCTGCCGACATAACCTCTTGCTGCAAGTGTTGGAGAGAATTTGTGACAAATGCTTTTCGGTACCTGTAGTTGGCATGGCTTCTTCTGCAAGCAGATGTATAGGCCAGGCTTGGGAGAGTTATGGAGTTTCTTATGCTCAGCTGGTCAGCTGTATCGGCCATTGTCATCTGAAGGGACTTACTTGATGCTGCTGAGACCAGAACTAATTCAAGGGGCCTCTTAAAGGCAGGAAAAGGCTCTAGCTGCTTAACCTGCCTGACTACAATGTGAGCATTGGTTCCTCCAAATCCAAAGCAGTTGATTCCAGCTACTCTTCCATACTCACTGGATTCTTCCCAGGGCTCTACAGCTGTGGGAATTGCAAGGTTTAATTTCTCTGTATCAATGCTGCTCATCTCCTTTGAGTAATGCAAGGATGGAACAATCTTTCCATGATGCATCATCAGAAGCACTTTGATTAACCCTGCTGCTCCAGCAGCTGATTCAGTGTGGCCAATATTTCCTTTCACTGAACCCATTTTCAGAATGGAAACTTGTGAAGACCTGTTTTTACAAATGACACTACCTAGGCTTTCAGCTTCAGTAGGGTCTCCAGCAGCAGTTCCTGTACCGTGTGCTTCAATGTACTGCAAAACTGAGGGATCCACATGAGTTTCATAAATGCTGCGCAGTAACTTCTCTTGCTCTATTCGAGATGGTCTTGTGATTGGAGTTATGGACCTACCGTTCTGATTTACTCCACTGATATTTATAACACCCCAGATTTTGCTGTAGTCTTCCTTTGCCTGTTTCATAAAAGGGTAAAATTATCTTTAATAATCTCACGCTTTCTCTGTATAAGGAAAAAAACCAAAATAACAAAATCAAGAACAGAGTATAATACTAACATTTAAATGCACGATCCCTTTCCTATGCTAAGGGAAGTGCATAAATGCTTAATGCTTAATAAATGCTTTATTAATCTTGAGCTTGAATTGGAAAATCTTTTCTGGAAAAGTAATTATTAGAGCTGAAGACACAAAATTCAGGTAAGCAAGCAGTCTTATTTCAGGCTGCTTCACAAGCAATCTTACTTTTTTCAGTGGTTTGAGGAAAACAACACCACAGCCTTCTCCCCTTCCGTAGCCATCTGCCTTTTTGGAGAAGGGTTTGCTTATTCCCTCTGGTGAGATCATTTTTGCTTTACTGAGAGATACAAAGGTGCGGGGATCTATTATGCAGTTCACTCCACCACAGATTGCTGCCTCACAGTCTCCTGGAGTAAAATAGAAACATACTCAGGTTGAGATGTCTGAGATGATAGACAGAAACAGTAGCAATCCTAATTTCTTTGTCCAGCATCTCTTCAGTCCCATTACCTGACTTAATTGCTCGCAAGGCGTAGTGCAGAGCAAAAAGAAAAGATGAGCATGCAGTGTCAATAGCCAGTGATGGTCCAGTCAGATTAAATGTGAATGAGACCCTGTTAGCAGCAATGCTCATTGCAGTTCCGGTACCATCATAATGATTTATTTCCCTCACTGCTTTGCTTGTTATGACTTCATAGTCTCGATTCATAAGACCTGTAAAAATATCAAATATGTGTCATGTTAACCCAAGCAAACAAAAGGGATGTACAGCTCTAAACTCGATAGCGTGTTTTGGTTTTCTGTTTTAATAGTAAACTACATGGCATCAGTGCTCCTGTGGTGAAACTTTGTCTCAATGCAAGTCAAAGGCAAAACTCCCAGCAATTTCCTCTGGACCCAACTTACACAAACATACCTAACACTTGAAATTTCTACCTGCACAGTAAATGACAGGCCTTTCCTGATGGCTTAGCTCATTGTATCATGCAGTTAAGGTCTGTGTAGACTGTTAGGTCATGCAGTTAAGGTCTGTTAGACTCTTGTATCTCAGTTTGAGAGTGGCTGTTTTGGTTCAGTTATGGGAATATATATTAAGAAGTTATAAGGAGGATAGTTGGAATATAAATGTACAAGATATTAGCTTCAGTTCCTCAGATGTACCAAGTTAAAGGTCACAGCATAAGCTACATCCAATGCTTTTTATTTATCTTTGGTTTGCTCACTGTGATTCAGTAAGACAGAAATAGAAAAGAACAAGGCCTGTGAGAGTTGTGTCCTCTTTCTGAGAACACGTATGCTTGAAATACAGCAGATCCTCAAGTCCACAGGCATGTGTGGAAAATGCAGTACATCTATTCAGAGAGCAAGGAATAGTCTCCCCTGTGAAGGAAGAGCATGTTTCAGACTAAAAGTTAATCTAAAGAGTTTACCCCTATAGTTACATCAGCCTAACTATCCCAGAGAACTCCTCTTAAGAGACACAGATTACACCAGCAAAAATGTGCTGTTATTCTAGCTCCTTGACAAAATAAGCAGTTGGACAAGTGCACCTTGGTAGCATACTAATATCTACATGAGGGTTTCTGCTGGTTTAAAAGTATCTTATCTCCTGCAACACCTTAACCAATGTTATACTGGAAAACAGTGTAGACCTGTCTTGAGAGTATCATTCCTGGGAAGGGCTGGGTTGGGGAGGCAGTTTAACTGTTTTCTGCTTCAGCTTCAGTGCCTGAAGACACTAAGACGAGCACCCAAAATAGATACGTGAATTATATAATGAACTTCTAGACTAGCCTAGCAATCCTTAGCAAAAATAACCAGCAGTGTAGCACAGTAGCCTTAAGTTCTCCAGTGCTAGATATGTGTGTAAAGTTTATGAAGAAGTGCTCCAATCTTTGTGAGGTTCAAACAGACATTTTTGACCATGAAATTTTCATCTTACCAACAAAAACACCTGTTTTGGTGCCACTGACAGCTTCTACAGGGACTCCTGCATCCTCCAGGGCTTTGTAGGTGCATTCTATCAGTAACTTCTGTTGTGGATCCATGCGTTCAGCTTCCAGATCATTAATCCCAAACAGGTGGTTGTCAAACGAATTAAATCTAAAATACCCAGACCAGAAAATGGTACAATATATATACAATAGGCATTTACTTCTAGACTGAAAGTGCACATTTTTTGCAATTTCATGAAAAGCAAAGCAGTGAGTGGTCACAGTTCCCATTTATGAAATTCAGAAGAAAATGTTTATAGACCAAGGGTGTTTTGTGTCCCACCACAAACTATGTATTTTTATCAACAGTTCTGCATTTCAGAGTTACAAGCCCACTCCTAGAAATTTTTATTCACATGGTTATCCCACTAGTACCACCAGCACTCCTCAGATTATGCAAATCTGCAGAACGAAACTCCCTCTGCTGTATTGTGGTCTTAGCCAACAAGTTTTAAACAAATATTGCTCCTCCAGGATTTCTCTTTACACTAGTATCTTTACCTGGTACTTATACATACATAATCCCTCAGTGTTACGGAGGAGTGACTCAGAATAAAGAAAAAGTTTATTTTTTTAAGACATGACAGTATGAGCCCAGAGAAAAGCAAGATTATTATGAAATTATCAATAGTTCAGACTTACAAGCAAGCATAGCACTCAAATTAAGCATAAGATCCCCTTCTTGACTATCATCTAGCAAAACTAGACTTCCTTACTTTGTCTCTAAACTGTCACACCTGCACGTGAATTAGGGCTACTTGTCGCCACAAGCACAGGGTTAGGTCCTGAGGTCCAGCAAAGCTGGCTAACCTTCAGGGTGAAATTGGAGGAGACTTACCAGGCAGTTCTTACAGCTTGGAGTCCATACTCTGCCACGTTCCTCCACAGTCCGTAGTACTATAGACAGTATGAATTATTTGGCAGGCAGGAGCCCACCTCAGATCCGGTATATAACCCCTCATGCATAATGCATGCGTACTTCTGTATACCCAAAATGCAGACAACCCTGTCACATGACAGGTGACATCTCAGCACATGGTGGGGTACATATGTGTTCGATTATGTGATCAAAGGTCATATGTGTTGCCAGCCACGTACAATCGTGCTTAATACAGCCTGCAACTAAATTTGCTTATCGATGTCACGCACCAGGCATTCCTGCGCTTTGAGAACTGTATGTTCATCGTGTGAAGTAAAAGAAAGCCAGTTCCTAGGTCCCATTTATAAGCTATCCCTGTGCCTTCCACCTTCTGAAAGGCTGGACGCGTTATTCTAAGTACAAAAAAAATCGGTGGCACCACATAGTAACAGACTCACTCATCGAGAAGAGCAGCTCGCGTTGTACATATTTTTCCTGGCTTGTTATCATCTGGATCATACCACTCTTTGGCATTAAATCTCTCGGGGGGAATTTCTACTGTGCAGTTTTTGCCTTCCTCCAGGACTTTCCAGAAATTGTCAATTCCATCACCTGTTGGACAAAGGTTTTAAAGTATATTAAATTATGCACTCCCCCTCCCCATGCAGGCTCAGAAATGCACACTCAGTTACAAGGAACTCCCATGTATAAATCTAGGTTCCTCAACTAGAATCACCAGAGAAAGAAATGATCATTCTTTGGTGAGAGGAAAATGGAAAGGCATGACTGATCGCTTCACTGCGTGCCTAAAAGTGAGGGAACCCCACAAAATCCTTAACTTTCTGCTGTCCCCATTTCCCTACCATGTCACTGCATCTTCTATATACATGCATCATGTCCTTAATGACCACATGGATACGATGAGGTCTTTCTGTATCTGTACAGCACCACTCCTCAGGCAGCTCCACTGGCAGCAAAAGGTCATCTCTGGACATTTGCTCTTTGAAGACAGACTGAGTTTACAAATATCAGGAAAATGCCAGAGGCATTATCCTTTGCCCCTGTCCTGGTTTCAGCTGGGATAGAGTTAATTTTCGGCTTGGTAGCCGGTACTGTGTTTTGGGTTTAGGAAGAGAACAATGTCGATGATACACTGATGCTTTGGCTCTTGCTAGGTAGTGCTAAGCTGTTGCTAAATAGGTGCTAAGTGGCGCTCGAACTGGTCAAGGACTTTTCAGCTTCCCCTGCTCTGCCGGGTGCACAAGAAGCTGGGAGCGGGCACAGCCCGGGGGGTGCTGACCCAGACTGGCCCAAGCGCTATGCCATACCGTATGACGTCATGCTCAGTATATAAGCTGGGGGAAGAAGAAGGAAGGGGGGACATTCGGCGTGGTGGCGTTTGTCTTCCCAAGTAACCGTTACGCGTGATGGAGCCCTGCTTCCCTGGGGATGGCTGAACACCTGCCCGCCGATGGGAAGTAGGGAATGAATTCCTTCTTTTGCTTTGTTTGCGTGCACGGTTTTTGCTTTGCCTATTTAACTGTTCTAATTTATTTTACTTCAATTATTAAACTGTTCTTATCTCAACCCACGAGTTTTCTCCCTTTTACCCTTCTGATTCTCTTCCCCATCCCACTAAGGGGGGAGTGAGCGAGCGGCTGCGTGGTGCTTAGTTGCCGGCTGGGGTTAAACCACGACAGTCCCTAACACTAGAAGGGCTACGTATTTACCAGCACTTTACTAGATTCAGAACCATTCATGTTTGCTCACAGTTAGCTAAGGGCCACATAGTTATCGCTGTACCACATACACCTGTTGAATCTTGGACAAAGTGAAGCCAGGAACTGAAATGTAGTGAGGGCAAGAAAGAAAACAAGGAAAGGGAGAGCCTAGCATGGTCACTTTTAGGGCTGAACATCGACTTGCAAGGACAGAACTGTATTCCACTCCCTGGATTATTATACTGTAATAAAGCAGGAAGCTTTCTTTTAGTAAGACCCAACCTATTACAGGCAGAGCTGGTGATATTGACAGGCCCTTGATCTGTCCTGTCCCTATGGTTGCAGAGTCCTGCAACAATGCACGATCATCCGGCCAGTGCATGTGCAGAAAGCTCAAACCATCCCAGACCCGTCCGGTTCATTCACATGAGTTTCGTGTGTGCAGCTCAATGCCCTGCCCACAGCCAGCACTGCAGGTCTGTCTGTCAGCGGACAAATTTGAGCCTACTAGTTTCCTCCACAGCATGACCTTTTAAAAAGCTCCTGCAAGCAGCAAAGCAATGAATTCTACAGACGTAAGGGAGGAACGTGTTGTTTTCCTCCATTTCAACATTAATAAATGACCGTGCTTTTCAATGTTCATCTGCAGCCTGCTTTGCTTTTACCCAGAACTTACCTCCGGGAAAGTTGCATCCTATTCCCACAATAGCAATTTCATCTGCCGTCTCGATCTCCATCTCCTGGGCTGCACAATACAGGTATAAGTGTCAGCCAGCTCAAACAATTATTTAATCTTTAACTAAATATTAGGCTAAAAAGTGACCCTCCCACAAACATGCATATTTGTACAAAGCTTGATTAATCTTGAATGACCTGTTGTTGCTTGTGATGAGAAATGACACTCCTCAGAGCTGCGTGGTATTTTCTTTGTTGCCTCTACTTTTAGAGGGAAATCCTTGACTAATTCCCCAGACTACTTTATTCACAGACACTTCCTTTTTACTGTTTAACCTCTGTTACTTCCACCAGTTGATTTGCTCTTGAGCGTCTCCCCAGATCAATTCTGCTTCACTTCTTGCGTACAGAAGTGAACTGTGCATTGACCAAGGCACACTTTCAGCTCTATCATCTCTATCCTATTCACAAGCAGATCTCCCAAACAGACTCTGCAAATTCCTAGTTAAAATCAGACCACCTAAACAGGCAGCAGACGATCAAGTAGCTGAAGGAACAAAAGGTGCATCTTCCACACCCTGAAAAGTGCCTGGAAAGAAAAACCTTATTCAGAGCTCTGCTTTGCTGGATTCCAAGGCTGCGTAGCTTTTATGTAAATCAGCTTCCTCTGTCGTCAGAGATTAACCCCCATAGACCATGCTCAAAGCCACCAACAGCTACAAGATCTCTGTCTTCCTGACAATGCACAGTCTCCAGGTAGCCCCACTACAGCCATAGGAATAACTGGCCTTTCAGCTCATTTGCAGCTTCACAGGGAAAGCTTTTTGTTGTGAAGCAACTCAAAATAAAATGTGGATTTTTTCCAACAAATTACATGGCAAAGAAAAAAATTGTTTGGGATGAAATTAAATACCTCAGTATAGAATTTAAAGCTGATTTTTTTCTTTAATTCTGGGAAGGGAACTTGTGAGATAAAAATCAGTTCAATTCAATTAATTAGAACTCACCAGGATGCCCACCTCAGAACCCTTCAGTCCTCCTGGACTTGCTTCAACCCGTAAAGAGGAGAAGATTCATGTTGAAAGGGATTTTTGGAAATTCTTGGTAGTGGTGACTGACAGATTCTCATCTCAGTGATGCCACAGTAGGTCCCAAAAAGCCCTTCTAAGTTATTGACTGATGGCAGTGAAGCAGAGATGAGACTTTTTTGCAGCCCCACACATCATTCATAGTTACCATTTCTTGGAGGTTTGCTTTGAAACATGAAATTAAAAACGACTGCTCAGATTCACACTCTGAAAAATTTACTTCTTGGTTCCATTAAATAAGACAGAGAAAGTCAAAAGGCCACCTGGCAAAAATAAGGAGACCAGAATCTGGCTTTCTAGGAGTAAATTCTATTTTACCAATAATACAAATTCTAAAATGCTATAAAAATTGTTTTCTTTTAGTTCTTTCAAAATTGTCTATGATTTCTATGTTTTTTCTATTTCATATTTTAATTTCATTGCTAACCTGAAGCTGCAAAGCCCAACATAGATACTCTTATCACAAAGGTACTTTTAAGCATTGTTCCTAAGTTAGCACTTAAATAGCATATAATAGAAAAATAAGGACCTTCTGATTTTAACATAACATACGTCTTTGGCATCTATAGAGTCGTCCAGTGAGCTATGTAATTCTTACCTTATATCATCCCAGTAGGGTGTACTAATAGGCTGAGTCTGTGGAAGTTGTTTATATAGGATTCTGTGAGGTTTCTTATTCAAATACACATGCTAAAATGTGGTGACAATGTTAACGCCTTTTAAAGGAAAAAAAGCAAATGAGTCATGTGATTCGCCAGTGGCCCTGACTAAAGTTCAAAACTACTTCCCTGAAGTAGTAAATTCTTGATGAAATCAGGTTTTACACCATGACAAGAGTAAAATCTCTGTCTTATCTAACTACTGACTTATCTAACTACTTGCAGCTAGCAAAACAAAAAATTGGAGATATCCTTGCCACGAAGTAGCTGGAAGCACCATTTGTGAAAACTAAGCACAAAGTCTCTATAAACTTAAAACCTAAGTTTCATGTTTGATTCCACAGCTGCATTCTTCTACCGAGCAGGAGCATTTAAATATAGAATCATAGAATCATAGAATCATCAAGGTTGGAAAAGACCCTTAAGGTCATCGAGTCCAACCGTTAACGTATCACTGCCAAGTCCATCTATACCATGTCTTCGAGCACCATATCTATCCGTTCTTTAAATATCTCCAGGGATGGAGACTCAACCACAATATATAAGCATAAAAAGCCTTGTCAAAAGACAAATAGTCCCAAAATATTTCTGAGTCTACCAAGACATTAAAACAGCTACACCAGGATTTAAGTGAATGTTAGTCACTTAAAATACAACTTGATTCAAAAAAAATAAAAACTTGCTCACTCAGCAGTCATCTAATTCAGAGGTGAACTGACAAGATGCTTCTATCTTCAGCACAAAAATCCCTGAACTCTTGTTGTTGCCATCCTCTTCACACCCAAAAGTGCTATGGGCTGAAAGAGCAAGCAACGCGTTCTAGACAAGCCTATAAGATTCTAGGCAGACACACTACACGCTGTGTCCCCTTATTAATTGAATCTGATTAGCAGGCCCAGAGCACACCTATCTCAACCAACATGAGTAGGCCATTTCAAAACACAGTACTGATGACATTTAGCTTTGTTCTGGTTGACACTGGAGATGGTGACACCCATTTTCAGCCATTAGCCAGAGCTAAAAAATTGTTCTCCATGATGAGGTTCCAAGTCATCTGTCCTACAGTGCTCCTCTAGGCACCAGGGAATCACTAGGCAGGTTTGGACCTTCTGCCCTGAATTATTTATTGGAGTCAGTAACTGCTTCAGATAAAACCCTTAGTCTTGATTGGGAACCAGAATCAATCATTTCCACCTCCCAAATGAACACCCTAGCCTCTAGGCTGCAAAGCCAAACTCCTTTGTGCTTGCCCTCTTGACATCCTCTTCATTCTCCTTATGCAGCCACCCAGCTAAATGGACTCATACCCACGCTCTACCCTTCCTGGATAGCGGCTGTACCGATACGATGTTATTGAAGATGTTGGCACCTCTTCACCTTGTTGCTGGTTGCTTCTTTTTAACTCCAGGTACACAGAAGTACCCATTTGCAGCCTGCAAAACATGGATAATCAGTGCCACCCAGAGCTGTCGTTTCCTCTTGTTTACTGGTAGGTAGGACTTCTTCCCACTCCTTCATCTCTGCATTTGTTGTTGTTCAGCCATCTGAGGCTCCTGTCTCCTCATCCCACTGCAGGACTATAGCCGCCTACCTTTAGCTTCTGGATTCACTGCTAAAGGCTGTAAACTTATCAGCTAGGTGAATGTCCACCACCCAAGTCCTAAAGTGGACCTACCCACCAAATGACAGTTTATCCCTCTTTCTGGCTATAGTCTTCCTTATAAATCCACAGTTCTCTTCAGCGAGCAAGGTTAAAATGACACAGGTCCCAAAGGTTTTGATTTACCCTTCCCTTCTCCCAGTAGAATCAGTGGGGGTCTACCAACAGAATTTAGACAGTGCTGCAAGTATCTGGAAATTTCTACTGTGCTAGCAGAAAAAAGAACAACAACAACAAACAAACAAACAAGCAAAAAACATTAGAAAAGGAGGCCTGGAATATACCATGGTTCTAGAAAAGCAAATTATCCCCTTACTGACTCCACACCAGGCTAAGATGACTGATAGTGCCTCTGAGTCACCTGTTTCTTCCTGCAGCGCTCCCCTAAGTGCAAGGCATGGTTCTGTTTTTCTGCCCCATACACAAAGAAGCTGTATGCAAATGGACAGAGGATGCTGATCAGGTACAGTTAGGGAGCAATTCCTCCAAAAATTCCCAGTTCACCCAGGATAAAACCCAAAAGAGAAGTGCCCATCTTCCTCGCTGAAGTTTTTTAGAAAAGGCTAGTAGTAGTAACTTCTGATTTCTTCAGAAATACTATAGACATAGTTCATCCTACCCTGTGGAGAGCAACAGACTGCTGATCTTTCAAATTCCCTTCTGATATTATGACAATGTGACAGACATCTCTGTACCTCACAGAAGAAACTCAACACTTTTCAGAAGTGAACCACAATGAAGAAAAATCTCTGTGCGAGATTTCCAGAGTGGGCAGCAGAGCAGAAGCAGCGCAGCTCTGCCCCTCATAATCTGAAATTGCAGAGATCAATTCTTGCTGCCATGGCAAAACTAGACAGTCATTTTTCTTTATAACTGGGTAAATGTGTCAGTCTGTGGCAGATTGACCCCAGCCATCAGCTAAGACCCCACTCAGTAACGTGCTCACTCTCCACCCAGTGGGATGGGGGAGAGAATTGGAAACAGCAAGTTAAAGACAGTTTAATAAGTGAAGGAAAAGGAAAGAAAAAAACCCAAGTGATACAAAGGCAATCACTTGCTACCTCCTACAAGCAGACTGATGCCCAGCCAGTCCCTGAGCAACTGCTACTTTGGAGAAACTCTCCCCAGTTTTATTGCTGAGTGTGGTATGAAATATGTCTTTGGTCAATTCAGGTCAGCTGTCCCAGCTGTGTCCCCTCCCAGCCTCTTGCCCACCCCCAGACCACTGTGAGGGGCAGAGTGAGAAACAGGAAGACTTGATTCTGTGCAAGCACTGCTCAGCAGTAACCAACCCCTGTTGGTCACAAATCTATACCACAGCACCATACGGTCTGCTATGAAGAAAATTAACTCCATCCCAACCAGACCCAGAACACGGCCACATACATGTACAATGCACCAACACGGCATGGGGGTCTGCCACAGAGCATAAGGACTTTTGGGTGGAAGAAAGTTGGGAAAGCAAAAGGCTGCATGCAGCCTTCATAGATATATACTAAAGGGGAAGATCTAGGTGCCTCCCCGTTCGTATGTGTAGCTCAGCGGTCACCCTGAAGTGGATAGTCAAGGCGTCTCAGGCAAAAGATGCAGCAGTTCCACAAGTTCAACTTTTGGTGTTGCTTGTAAACATGAATCCTCTTATGGCTCAGACTTCAGCTGATACCAATGTTTTTCTATATAGTATACTATATAAAAGAAAAGAGCCTATGGCTTCCCACAGTGTCAAAAATTCACTGGCAATTTTCTCTCCCAGTCTACGGTAGGCCTTTTTCTGGGCCAAGGCCATGTTATGGATGTGACAGAGGCTGGACTGAGGACAAGAACTCTCTCTGCTGCATTCATAAAACACAAAGACATCACGTTATGCTGCCTTGAAGACCTGGGTCTGCCCTACATAAAGAAGTTTCTCTTTGAAGGTAAAATAAAGTTATACTATACTTTGATTTACAAATTGTATGGGGCGTACCCTTCCAAAACCTTCATAATATTCAGTGTTGATACAGCTAGTTTTAAAGTGCAAAATGTCATAAACTTACAATTGCCCATGACCATAATTACAGACTTAATACTGAAGTCACATAAAATAAAATGGCTTCCCGAAAAGAGAGTTGATAATTTTGCTCATTAAACTGAAGTATTGAACAAAGTTCAAACAATGTATGATTTCTTCTGAAAGCTATAGAAAAGGTTCAAAGTGTCAAATGAAATGGCATTCCTTTACACCTTGTGTCATGGAAAATTAATCTAGAAGGAATCATAATCTAATCTTTTTCACCTGCATGTTTTCCTGCATGACCTAAAAAAACACCAAGAAAAAACGAAGGAGAATCAAAACACCCCTTTGAACCTTCAAAATGACAGAAAAGATCCCATTCAGAGACAGATATCATGATGTTGCTCCAAATGAAAGCATAAAGAATATGATGCATACTTGACCCAATATCCCCCTAAGAAAGGATAACTTTGCTTTTCCTTCAGCAGGGCACTCCCCACCTTGTGTTTCTTGCATGACAAGAACTCTCTGAGAAGGGCAATCACAAAGCTGAGAAAGGAAGACAGGTAATTACAGATGTTCAAGGAGACTTTGGGAGAGGAACAATAATGTACTGCTATGCCAGAACTAATCACTCCTTTGGTCTGCTTGCCTGCTGAGGTTCTGTTCCACATCAATATACAGTCCTCCTCAATAAGGAAGAATGGGTTGGTTTGTTGGTTTTTTGTTTATTGATTTTTTTTAACTCAGCCCATTCACAATAATGCATGACACCTCAAAGGGATTTGAAATAGAATCACCACAGAATGGTTTGGGTTGGAAGAGACCTTTAAAGGTCATCTAGTCCAACCCCCCTGCAATGAGCAGGGACATCTTCAACTAAATCAGGTTGCTCAGAGCCCCATCCAACCTGACCTTGAATGTTTCCAGGGATGGGGCATCTACCACCACTCTGGGCAACCTGTTCCAGTGGCTCACCACCCACATCATAAAAAATTTCTTCCTCAGACTAGATAGTCTGAATTTACCCTCTTTTAGTTTAAAACCATTACCCCTTGTCCTATCACTACAGGCCCTATCAAAAAGTCTGTCCCCATCCTTCTTATAAGCCCCCTTTAAGTGTTGAAAGGCCACAATAAGGTCTCCCTGGAGCCTTCTCTTCTCCAGGCTAAACAACCCCAACTCTCTCAGCCTTTCTTCATAGCACAGGTGTTCCATCCCTCTGATCATTTTTGTGACCCTCCTCTGGACCTGCTCCCACAGGTCCATGTCTTTCCTGTGCTGAGGACTCCAGAGCTGGACGCAGTGCTCCAGGTGGGGTCTCACCAGAGCAGAGTAGAGGGGCAGAATCACCTCCCTCGACCTGCTGGCCGTGCTTCTTTTGATGCAGCCCAGGATACAGTTGTCTTTCTGGGCTGCAAGCGCACATTGCCGGCTCATGTCATTTTTCATCCACCAGTACCCCCAAGTCCTTCTTGGCAGGGCTGCTCTCAATCCCTTCATCCCCTAGCCTTTATCAATACTTGGGGTTGCCCTGATCCAGGTGCAGGACCTTGCACTTGGCCTTGTTGATCCTCATGAGGTTCACATGGGCCCACTTCTTGAGCTTGTCCAGGTCCCTCAGGCATGTCAACCGCACCACTCAGCTTGGCATCATCTGAAAATCTGCTGAGGGTGCACTCAATCCCACTGTCTGTGTCGTTGATGAAGATATTAAACAGTACTGGTCCCAGTACGGAACTCTGACTGACACCACTCATCACTGATCTCCATCTGGACATTGAGCCCTTGACCACTACTCTTGCCCACCTACTCTAGATGGTGACAGTATAAGCACCTACTTACACCAGAGATGAGCATCTAAGCACCCTTTACAATCTATGGAGGTCTGGTCAACAAAGGCAGTGGAGTGTTGCAGAGAGTTGGACATTTGACCAATGCAGGTGCTCACTGCACTCCCTCTTCACATGGAAGCAATGGGCACTTGACGAATGGCCTTGGAAAGGATGGAAAAGGACTCTTTCAGTTAGAGGATAATTCCTATCCAAGAGAGGGAAATGGAAAGGAAGAAGGCTAGGATTACATTTGTGTCTTACAATTAGTAATCTGAGACGACTGCTAACTGAACAGGAGTGATTTCCCTGAACAATATTCGAGTAGGTGACCAGTGGGGAAAAAGAAAAGGGTGAAGAAAGATGAAGGTACGAGGGGAAGACCAAGGTGGCATCAGGATGCACTCTGGTTCATTTATGAGAAGTAATATCTAACATGGCTGTCACCACTCAGGGACCAAAGAGGTCTTTTCCCAAAGACGTGCAGTCTCTGCCGGACATGTCAGCAGTCTAGGGAATGTGCTCCCAAGCTGACAGGAATTCAAGAAGCTGAAATTCTCCACAGGTTTATGGTATATTGTATGTAAGCAGGTTACCTGGCTACTGACATTTCTGCAAACATTTTGGCTCTTCAGAAAAGTTTAAATCCACATGTTGATAAAAACATAGATGCACAAATAGATCCAAGCAAGCAGACTTCATGCATTTATGTGTGAATCAGCATTAAAATAATACACCGCTCTGATAGACAGGGTCACCCACAATTAATAAAGACAAATGCCAGGAGAGCCTGGACTGACATGATGAGAATGAGCCTGCTTCTCTTAACACCCTGTTGTCACAGGAATAAAGGCTCAGAACGGCAATGATTACACTGGTTACACAGTTAGTAGAAATACTCCACCTTCAGCAAGTATGAAAGTTGGAAAACAGCAGACAATTGTTCAGAGAGTGAAAGAAGGAAGAAATGTAATGAATTCACAGATATGATTTCATTGTGTCTATAGAATGCCCTGTCAGTATCATTGCCCAAGGACATTTCTGCCTTCCAAAATGAGGTTACACCCTCAAACCAAGGTGCCAAAACCTTCCTTCTCTCTTCCACAACCAACCAGCACTGGGGCATTCGTACCCTGCAAGAAGCAAGGAGAAAGAAGGAGAATTCAGCCCAGATCTCCCTCAGGCACAGCCCAGGAAGGCTTGCAGATGCTGACAAGGCTTTGGTCATGGCTTGAATGTCATGATGGCTCCAGGGCTGAACCAGCGCCTAGCTGAAAAAGCTTTCTTTCTGATCCAAGAGGTGTTTAATTCCAGAATGAAGTAAGACAGTTCCCCAGAGAGGAAGAGAAGGCCAGGAAAGCTATATTTTTAAATAGAACTTGAGCTATTAATGAAAGGCAGTTACTGGTGTGACTGTCCTTACTCAATAGATAAAGCCAGCAACTCCATAGATACCATGTTAGTGAATTGTTCTTTGGTATACTGTTCAGCTTTACCACTTATACCCACTTTCAAAAAGAGCACACTGAACCGGGGTGGAGGGAAGGTCATTGGTTGTGTTTGGTTTTATTAACAAGGAGATCAACCTTGTTTTTATTAACAATAAGTGATTGGTATAAAAAGCATGACCTGGATTTGTGAACAGCGTTTCAGGTCAGAGGTAGTCACGTACCATCAAAATTCTTATGAAATAAGTGATGATTATTAGTTTCAAAATCTACTAAGACAAGAGACCTCTCTTTTTACTGAGAAAGATCCTTCCCTTTTGCATTTCTAAGCATGACCACCAGAGTTCAAGTTTGAGCAGCTGATATCTAAGTCCCATCTAAATTCCCTTCAAGTACAGCAACAGGGCAAAAAATGTACTCACAACCACCAGTGACCAAATCCACACCAACTAGGTCAGTGTCACCACCTCTAGTGGTTAAACCCGTTACCTTTTTAAAGCATGGTGACATTACCTGGTGGGGTTGCCTTCCCTTTACACATTAACTTAGCAGTTCAAGCACATGCTCAATAGCAGGCAATGCAGGCTCATTTTTCTCTTCTTCTTGAACATGAGGGGATTCCATGCTACCTCTCCTATTGGGGTGCTCTCATCTCAGAGCTTAGGCTATTCTCCAGAAAGCATGGTAAAGCAGCACACAATTAGAAAAGGAGTGTTCTTGTTTTCAATGCTTAGACCCAAGACAACTTTGGTTTTTACCCAAAGATAGTTTAACATAAAAGGATGGGCAGTTCTGGGACTAAGGATCAGAACCCAGAGATTCTGTTTCAGCTATCTGTGCAGATATCAAAGTACCTTATCCAAGTGGTCAAAAGTTGAGCTTCTTCCTGCATCCTTCTGACCCCATGTATGTTTTGTTCTTTTTGCAGCATTTCCCATGTTTAACAGCGGGCATGGAGGGTGCCCACTCACAAGGAAGCAATCCTCTCATCTGATAGAGGGGACACACTCCTGGGAGGTGTCTGGATGAATTCTGGCTGTTTGTGAAGGGATCGTAATTGTAATCGCACGCTCGTGAGATAAGTGCACTAGGTTCTGGACTGATACGGAAAATTACCTACCCCCTCTCCTTCTGGCTACTTTTGCAAAGACTAGCAGTGGGATAGATAGATTCCATTCTTTTGAAGCACTGTAGGTACCTAGACTTTGGGAGAGGCCAAGTACACAATGAAACAGAGACACACACCTGAATCTGAAATGAATATAGAAGTGTCAGAATTACAGGAACAGTTCTAATTCACATTATCCAAGGTTTACTTGTGTTTGTAAGAGGAACAGAAACTCTAGTATCTGCAGTGAGAGAGTAGGCAGAAATACTCATTCATGTAAGCAAAAACAGGTCTGTCAGAGTTCAGCCACTCCTTAGGCAGCCTGTTCTACCAGAACTTACTTATGAAGCTAGGACTCCATTCATGCTTGCACAAAGGTATACCCAGCAGGTGTGCTGATCAATTCAAGTGAGTGGATGCCACTTAACCCTGCTTAAAATTTGAAGAAAGGAGCATACAGTAATACTGGGTCATAAGGAACAAAACAGACATGTTTTTAAATTAAAGCCCGTCTCCCATAAATACTTCTATGCTGCCTAAGTGGAAAAAAGACAGGGTAACAGGGTAGCAAACTGCTTGATTTTTCATGTACGGCTGTGGAATAAGCCAGAAGTATCACAGAATCACAGAATAACTTAGACTGGAAGGGATGTCTCATTATCTTGTCCAACTCCAGCAATCAAAGAAGGGCTAGCTAAATAGGATGTTCAGGGCCTGTCATGTTGACTTTTGAATAACTTCAAGAATGGAGATCACTCAGCCACTCTGGGCAACATGTTCAAGTGTGTGGCCACACTGATGATGGAAAAGTTTTTCCTTACACCTAATGAGAATTTCTTGCCTAATTTCATTGCCTGTTTATATTTTGTTAGGAATTCAATCCAAAATGATAAAAGATGACATGGGCATCTGCAGCCCCATGTTTGAAGATCCAAGAGTTTGAAATGCTTTTCATGGTTCTGTTATGATATATGTAAAACAAGTTCTTGATATATTCTGGTTCTAGTAGAGTTTAAATCTACACATAAATAGAGACAGGCCCCTCACTACAAGGACATTGAGGTACTAGAGTGTGTCCTAAGAAGGGCAACGAAGTTGGTGAAGGGTCTAGAGCACAAGTCTTACAAGGAGCGGCTGAGGAGCTGGGGTTGTTTAGTCTGGAGAAGAGGAGGCTGAGGGGAGACCTTATTGCTCTCCACAACTACCTGAAAGGAGGCTGTAGTGAGGTGGGGGTCAGTCTCTTTTCCTGAGTAACAAACGATAGGACGAGAGGAAACGGCCTCAAGCTGCGCCAGGGGAAGTTTAGGTTGGATATTAGGAAAAACTTCTTCACTGAAAGGGTAGTCAGGCATTGGAACAGGCTGCCCAGGGAAGTGGTTGGGTTCCCATCCCTGGAGGTATTTAAAAGACGGGTAGACGTGGTACTCGAGGACATGGTTTAGTGGTGGGCTTGGCAGTGATAGGTTAACGGTTGGACTCGATGATCTTAAGGGTCTTTTCCAACCTTAACGATTCTATGATTCTATGATTCTACGATTCTATCTAAGCATGTTCACTTTAAATATTTATGTGTCCATCACTAACAACAGAAAAAAAAACCATATTGCATCACCAGACAGACACTTCTGTCATGGATGAGTGGAATGCACCTCACTCAAAAGTGAGAAGCAGCAATATGTTTCATTGAGGTAAAATAATAATTTGGCAGAGTTCAGTAAATTCGATGGAATTTAACAAAGCTTGACAGTGGTTTACTAAGGTTCAAAGCTTGATGGCAAGGTTCACCTTATTAATTGCTGCATGGAAGAAGCATACAAAGGAAAACTGAGTTAGCAAAAATTACAAAGTTGAACAAGCTATTAGTCACTTACCAAGGATCTGTTGTGGCAAGAAATTTCTCAATGCTGAGGAATAAGGGATCTCAACATCGAGGAGTAAGGGATCTCTCTGCCTCAGGCAAGGAAGGATCTCTGAGTCTCAGGTGAGGAATCTCAAATCTTGAGAGGCATCCCTGCTCAAGGGGAGGGTCACCTGACAGCAGTCTAGCTGCGATTCAGGGGGAGCTCAAATCTGGCTCATCCAAAGATCTGCCGTTGGTAAAAGGTCTCTCTGCCTCGAGGAGCAACCTTGAGAGGCGTCCCAGTTCAAGGGGAGATCACCGCCATGCAGCCACACTGCCCAGCAGGGAGAGCTCAAAGAAGGCTCACTTAGGCTGTCATATTTATAGGATAAAGTGGTTGGCTCATAGTCAAATCACATGCGATGGAAAAGTAGGCATGAGACTCCTTGTACCCACAACTTTCTTTGTTCCTTGATAGATGAGTCTTGGAAAAGACACCTTTTATTTATGCGTTAATCGCATGGCCGGTGTTCCAAACTCATATGTATTGATGTTTACTGTGTCACTCTGCTCCTTTGTGAGTTTTCGGAGAACAGGTCGAAACTACAGGCCTTCTTGGCCCGGCTACAGCTCAGGCCTTTACCTCCTTTGGAGCCTGTACCAAACCACCGCTAGTTTGGCTAAGGGGTTGAGCGCATCCGTCACACTGCACCCTGTGACCACAGTCAATCCATTTTATCAGCTCACAGAGTGGTAGTACAGTTACCTCTTGCCTTTATGTGACAAATATGTGGCATGTTGCAGATCAGTGGTAAGAGTCAAATTATTTGATAAGCTGTCTAATTTAAGTGTCATAATTAATGTTAGTTATATACCATGCTGGCACTCTTGCAGATCCACGGTAAGCAAACATTTCTGGTATAAAATATTACTATTAATTTCATTTTGTATATTATCGGGTGATTTCACATGATGAACACAGCGTATTTGCTTCATTATGTACCAAACCTTTACATACAGAAGGATCATAAGTAATAAGCATAATAATGCCAGAGCTAATAAAATCACAACCAGATGAAGCATTCAATTCAAAGTTCCTGTTGCTGCCGGTGACTGTCCGAATAAGGTATCCCACCAATGAAGTTCTCCATCCTTTTTTACTCTTTCCAGAACGTGGTATATTTCTTTTGTGTCATGATGAATGGTAATTGGGGTTCTTTGTCCATTTTCTTGAACTTGTTTCAGCAGTTGGTAGAGATCACCACTCTGTAATAGCTTTCTTATCAATGTAAGATTCATTCCAATAGGGGTAGGCAATAAATCTTGATACAATGTAGAGTGAGATTGTAGCAATTGGTGGGTTGTGACAGGAGCCGAATAGTTAAAGTCGCATCCCATAACTTTGGTAAAATTACAAATGCAGATATTTGAGTGACTATGTGTCTCTGCAGTAGTGCTGTCTGTAAATACAGAATCACACAGGGTTCTCATACAAACACACCCATTTCCAACATATGTAAGTACAGTTTCTGTGGTGGTGCATTCCCCCCCGCCCTTTTTCTCTTGTGCACCGGGCAGAGCACGGGAAGCAAAGCTGCTTTACAACCTCAGTAACTCCCATCAAAACTTGGCCTTTGTGTAATGAGTTGGCAGTTAAGCGTCCCTTGACCGTACCAGAAACTCTTACATTGCTAAGGTGGGAGGAGCACTGTCTGTACCAGAGAGGCAGCCCTGACCTGACAACCTTGGAACATATTTTTCGTCTGTATCAGTGTACCTCCTGATAGCCTTGGGGCCTATCTTATCTGGGCTGTGACTCGGGATGATCTCTACCAGTCTCACTGGAATTTTTGAGAACTTTAGTCATTTCCAACATGGGCTGTGAAAGTAGAATGGAAATTTGCTGATGCCTAAAGTCAATCATCTCGTGACCCTACAAACAGCAGTACCAAGTGAGACCCTTTGAGCTCTCCTGGACTGCAGCGGGCTGCACCAGAATCTGCCTCTGAGTGGGACGCCTCGCACAGCTGCGAGCTCTGAAGTTTGCATACAGACGCCTGACAGCAGGGACCTGGGCTGATCTCCAGTGCCTTTCACCCCTTGAGACTCAACCTTCGCCCGTTGAGTTAATCATTTGATACATTTCACTGAACTCAAGGGGAATTTTTACTAGGTACCTTTATATACGTATATTGTGAGTATTTCACTAAAGTCACGACAAATTACTAGGCCTATTGTGTGTGTAAGTATCGATACAAATATTGTAGTAAACCCTATTTAATCACCTTGTAGATCTAAATTAACCAATGATTAGTTATTGCTAAATTCCCGTGATTCTCTCTTAACTGTGAACAAACCTTAAACTGCTGCTACACATATATAATCCTTAGACATAAACCATTGACCAAGTCTGAGACTAGGATTGGATCCAGCCGCACCTAGGCTCCTCTCTGAGAAGGAGTTTAAAAAGCAAGGGGGTCCATTCTGAGTCTCGAGACTCAATGAGAAGGCTCTCCTTTTCCTCCTTGTATTTTCTTCTAACTCAATTCCCTCTTTCTTTCTCTTTATATATATATATACTCCATTCATTTAATAAGTAATAGAGTGAACCCGGCCGTCGAACTCTGATCAATCACACTTTTATAGGTTTCTATTAAAATCACTATTTGCAAATACCTTTGACAGTGATTTTTTAAGCGACCTAACCACTCGTCCATGACAGTTTCAGAGGTTTCATCAGGATGTATTTCAAAATGACAAACATTTTGTTCAGTGTCAAGACAAACGTCTTGGGCCTTAATGGTATTACTTTCACAAATAAATCCCTGTTGTTCTCGTACAACACATGCATCAACATCGACAGTTTGCCATTTGCCCCCGTTTTGTTGGGCCCATAGTCTATGTTCTAACGGATAGAGGACAGTTCCACTGTGATTTAATCCCAGCGCAATGACTGAGTATATGGTGGATACTGAAGCATTGCATATTGTCAAAACAAAAGCTGTGGCTTTTCTGTTGGTGGGGTTGTAAGTGAAATTAACTAAATACTACCAAGATTGGAAATCCTTTTCAAATTAAGTGGCATTATCCCAAATTACCTTTCGAATTTCAGTGGGCAAGGTGCCCTCATCGCCTTCCCTTATAATTGCTGTTACAGTAGATGACACCCACAACTGAGAAACATGTATGGTGCACAATGTACTATAGTAACAACATTGATTAGCGTAAATAAGTGAGGGTGTCCACGCTGTGGGTCAAGCTTGTTGACTTATGAACCGAATTTAGTTCATGCTGGCAATGATTACTCCTGCGAGAAGGATAAGCAATCCTTCGATGGTTGACACAGTCTCTAGGGGAGGTGTGCTGGTATTATTCCCGGTATCATTCCTGGAAAGGGAAAACAATACAAGTCTCAGCAGGGTTTTTCTGGACGAGTTACTCCTTAGTGGCTCAAATTATTAACTGCTCGGACTAAAGATAAAAGTCCCTTTTCCCATTCAGAATATCTCTGTTCTGTCTCTTTAAATGTGGTCGAACTAAACATTAAAGGTCTTTTTGGCCTGCTTGGTCTGGTCTGTAATAGATTGCAGTAAGTACCATGTTCTGCAAAACACCATTCTGCTATAACAGGGTTGCAGGGGTGTACGGGCCCCAGTGACTGATATGTTTTTAATTCCTGTATTAGGGTTTTGACTGCCTCTTCATGTTCTGGGTTCCATTTCCAAGGTTTTCCTTTTCGTAAAAGTGAGTACAGTGGGTTAACCTTGGCTGGCTTCCAGATGCCCATCAAGCCACTCTCTCACTCCCCCTCCTCAGCAGGATGGGGAGAAAATAAGATGAAAAAAATCTCATGGGTTGAGATAAAGGCAGTTTAATGGAAAAAAACCAAACATCACACACAGAAGCAAAGCATAGCAAAGAAGATCTATTCCCTATTTCCCACCAGCAAGCAATGTCCAGCCACTTCCTGGGAAGCAGGGCCTCAGTACGTGTAGTGGTTGCTTCAGAAGACAAATCTCTTAATAATGAATGTCCCCTCCCTTCTCCTTTCTCTTAGCTTTTATTGCTAAGCATGATGTCATATGGTACGGAACATCCCTTTGGTCATTTTGGGTCAGCTGTCCCACCTATGTCCCCTCCCAGCCTCTTGCCTACCCCGAGCCTACTGGCCTCTGGAGGGAGGGTTGGAGAGACAGCCTTGATGCTGTGTGAGCACTGCTAAGCAATAGCCAAAACACTGGTGAGTTATCAACACCATTCTAGCCACAAACGCAAAGCACAGCGCTATATGGGCTACTATGAGAAAAGTTAACTCCATCACAGCCAGACCCAGTACAGCCAGCCAAGATACTGTGGCCATAATATTTGTCTCTGGCTTTTCATTTTTTTCAACCCTGGTACATCACAAACACTGCTAATGCTTCTCCAGAGGCAAGAGCTTCTCCTTTCTCTCAGGAGGGGCAAACCAAAGTGACATGGCCAAGTCCAGAAAACTTCAGTATGAAAACTCGAATAAATGCTCAGGAATTGAGCTGATTGGAAATGGAATTTCTGTTGCATAGAAAATGTTTTTTGACAGTTTTCATCTGGCCATCAGAGGAGAAGTAAAGGCCTTTGTCAAGTTTATTTTCTCCAGAGAAGTGACATGGCAATAGCCTTCCCTGCAGGCGGCTGGGGCCTGTCCCGCTGCCCCAGCCAGGGAGCAGGGCAGCCCAGGGGGCAGTGGGGGCAGCCCCAGCCCCTGGCAGCAGGCATGGCCGTGGGGATGGGGACGGGCCAAGGCCAGGCCATCGGCCCACAGGCGCGGTCCAGACCCAGGTCAGGAGCCATGGCCAGGCGCAGGCAGTTTCCACAGTCTGGGGGTGGACCCTGGCCACAGCCTCCACACAGCCCCTCTGGGAGCCTCTCCCCTCCTCCCCGAGGAATGGGGTCGGCGTCAGCTCTGCCAGCGCATTCTGTGGCAGCCAAACCCCTGGGCGGGATGCGCTCAGGGCCCACACCGACTCTTTCCTTGTGGCTGTGCCTCTCACTCAAAATCTGCGCAAGGGCTAAGGTTTCAAACTGGAGGCGCTTTGGTGAAGTTCCTGGCCTTGCTGTCTCTGGGACGTATGCTTCAGGCAGAGTACAAATCACCTAGTCAGTTCTTATTTAGTTGTCCATGTGACTTCCCATAGTAGGTGATGGCAGGACATTTATGGTTGCTTCTTGACGTTAGCTTATCTTCAGCTCTCCTTTCTCACTATCACTGCATGTCAGGTAAAGAGTGGAACAGGAAGTTTGCCTTACAACAGGAACTTTAGCTAATGTTAAAATATCAACTGTTTCACACTCAGAGTGCTCCTGTGAGACAGTTATTTTATAAACAGGAACCATACAAAACCTCTCCATTCTCGGTGTACCACAAAACAAAACTGATACTGAAAAATACCTAGAAAATGTACTTCCTCTCTTAAAGAGAAAAGAAAGCACATAGAACATCAGACAGAAATCCTTGATTTGAAGCACACAAGTTCTCTGTTGCTACTTAATTACCAGAAGCGTTTTAGGAGACGGGAGGCAGAAAATACAGGGGAAAGGGAGATAAAAACAAACAGATCAAACACTGAGATTTGTAAAGTGGCTTTGTACTTGATGTGGTCGTTCTATCTGCTGATGTTCTGAGCTGAGCTGAAAATCCTGTGCTTATGCCAAACACACCACCTACACCTTGTAGCCAACAGCCAGTTACTATGAGATGCTGTGACGGGAGACAGAGCTGCACCACAATATTTCCAAGAGAATAAATTTACACATATTTATTGAGGCTAAAAAGGAGCAGTGGGCACAAGAGACCCAGGAAGACTTTGGGTTTGAAATCCAATACTGCTTAGGGATCTTCCTTAACCTAAGTTTGAAAATAAATGCTCCAGAGGATAAGTTCAAACAGGGGTTCAATTCAGGAGGACTTACAAGTGCTCTCCAAGTTACAGGAATTCAAGAAGGTGAAATTCTCTATGGGTTTCTGGTATATTGTATATAAAGCAGGTTAACCGGGTACTGAGATTTCTGCAAATATCCTGGCTCCCCAAAAAAGTTTAAATCCGCACGTTGATAAAAATATGTAGGCATAGGCACAGATAAAGCCATGCAAGCAGACTTCTGTGTGTGCAACAGCAACAGAAGATACTACTCTAATCGGCACACCCATAGTCAATAAACGGCAGGAGACCCTGGATTGACATAAGGAGATAAATTCTCTAACATCCTGTTGGCACAGAAACACTGGTGCAGAAGGGCAATGATTACGTTGGTTGTGTGGTGGGCAGAAACCTTCCATCTCAGGGAAGTGTAAAATTACCTTCCCGAAAATAAAATGTGGAGGGTTATGAAAGGCCATCCCTTATATGGATAACAGAATAAATGCTCACGGTAGCCCCTTCGATATCTTTGTTGTGTATCTCAGCTCTGCTGAATCAAAGTTTAGTTTGTGCTCAGATCAGTATTCTCTGATACATAAATATTCAAAATAATAAGTTAGTGTTTCAAAAAACTAAAAAAACTACAAACAAAGCCCAGGCGGACATTGGCTGATCAAAGCAAGGGTAAGAGAAAGGCACTGTAGTTTCACTCTGCAGTTTTTCTCCATAAATGACATGCATTTACAGTTCCTGAAGATCTTCAAGACCTGACTGACCATTTTAAGAAGCAGCTTATAAACATATATGTAATAAAAAAGCAGCCTACAAAGATAACATACTCCTTATTAAGTCTATAAGACACTGACTAAAGAGGCAAACTTTTTACTGTTTTCATAGAAGTAAGTTGTGAAATAATTTATATGCATTAAGGAAAGTGAAATGTTATGCAACGCTTATAAGGAAGTGAAAGTACAAAAATTCATCAGGTTCTTCAGCAGCCTCACATTACATTGTACTCATAGCACGCCAGGGTTATAAAAGTATAATTTAGAGCAGTCCTCACAGATAACCCCATGATTCTGAAATCACAGTGGAGATAGGAATTTTTTCTTTATGTCAGCTTGAAAAGAAATATTCCTGGAGCTAGAGTAATAAAATCTGGCAGCTCACCTTGACTGTCTGGTATCCTACATTGATAAGTTGAAATTCTGTCCATCGCTATAATGTACAATAGAAACAGCATATCACCCAGCCAGTTAAAACACGCAACTTCATTCTTGCTAAAAATAGAAAACTCAAATGAACATAGAAACTCCTGAAGAGCCTCACACCAAGATGGCCTCAGAACATGCCTAACACTTATTGACAGATCGGAGACATCATGTAAGGCAGCGACAGCTTTTTGCACAACACGGCTGCCTCTCCGTTGATGTTGCCCCCTCCTACATAATGCCTAAGGTTACCATATTCACAGCAAATACCAGTCTTATCATCAAGCAGAGGAGCAGCAGCCACTCATCGTGCCAGCGCTCAGCGGATGGCAAATTCACAGAGTCACTGTGCGCTCCCAAAGCAAGGAAGAGCAGAACTTCAACATGAATAAGCATCTGTTAGTCCCAGGTTCTGGTGCCAGAATAACTTCTGGGTTTTCTTTGGAATTGTATATTCTAAACTGATAAGCCACCCTGGAGGAAACCAGGAATTCACCTCCTAGCTGGTTGCCCTCATCACCAGGCCATGCCCATCGTTCCTTTGTAGGCAACTTCCTGAAGGGCCCATGAAATGCAATTCTTTCTTGCCCACTAGCTAGTGAGGGCACAGAGGGCCACACCTCCCAACTGATAGCCCGTAGCTTGACAACTAGACTGCTTGCTTTGGATACAGGGGTTTTGAAGTGCTGCGTTTCCCACATCATCTGCAGTCATGTAACCTCGGGGCCATGGACTGTCACTGCCTAGCAGAGGTAGGGAAGTCCTATTGTTTCAGCCAGGCATGCATGCAAACAGGCAGTAGCTAGGCAGCCCACAAAGCACTCCTGCCTCATCCAGATGGAGGGAAAGAATAGGATAGGATAGGATAGGATAGGATAGGATAGGATAGGATAGGATAGGACAGGACAGAACAGAACAGAACAGGATAAGGTAGGATAGGATAGGATAGGATAGGATAGGATAGGATAGGATAGGATAGGATAGGATAGGATAGGATAGGATAGGATAGGATAGGATAGGACAGGACAGGACAGAACTTCCCTGTCATTGTCAGGTACTATGGTGGGCACTGTAAAGAAGAGGTTAGTCAAATTTCCTTCAGAAATGGCACAGGCATACCTGATGCTGCCTTATGGTGGAAGGAATGGGATAAAAGACTTCTTGATGTCACTTTTTTTATTCCAGGGTCTAGTGCATCTCAACAATTGGCAAAGCACTTTTCATGGGCAGCCTGGATACAGAAATGGCCCTCTGTCCTGGCGTTCCAAAGAGAGGGGCAGAAATAAGCCATCCCAGCTCTGTCTGAGAATTTGAAAGTAAAAATATCCTTGTCCTCAAAAGGGCAAGGACCAACAGTCTCACGTTGTATCAAGAGAAATTCCAGTAAGACATTGTCATGGGCAAAAACTGTTTACTCATTCAGGAAATTTCCATGAATGTGATTTATTTGCCAATTAACAATATATTACAGGTTATGGCATCAAAGAAGACGGAAACCAAGCAACCAATCCTTAGGAAAAACAACACCCCTGCTTCCTTCCAGACATGTCTTTTCCTCCACCCTTTTTGCTCTTCAGTCGCCTCACCACACACTCTGCTCAGCGCCTGTGGTGAGGCAGCGGGCGGCGCAGGAGACTGAGGCCAGTAGGCGCATGGTGGTTCCTTCACCAGCAGCAGCCCCTTTTGGGTTGCACCTCTCAGCTCCTGCTCAAGCAGTGACTTGGGTCCAGCCCCTGCCCAGTCATGGTCTTCTCTCTTTCCTCCTTCCTGCTCCAGCCTGGTCTCTTCCTCCTTCTCCTCCTGCTCTGCCTTGCTTCTCCTTTTGCTCAGTGTTTACCACTCTTACTTTAAGACGTTTTCACAGAGGTGCCAAGACTCCCCCTGAGGGTGGGCTCAGCCGTGCCCTGCGGTGGGTCTGTTTTTGAGCCCGCTGGAACCGGCTGTGACCGACTCAGGGCAATCCCTGGCCTCTACTCACAGAAGCCACACCTGCAGCCCCGCTACCAAAACCTTGCCAATTCTGAGGGGGAAAAAAACACGATGAAGGAAGTCAAACACTGTAACAGGTTGCCCAGAGGCTCTTGAGTCCCCGTCCTTAGAGGTACTCCAAACTCAGCTGGACAAAGCCCTGAGCAACCTGGCCTACCACCCACACCAGCCCTTCTCTGAGCAGGGCCTGGATGAGATGAGTGTCAGAGGGCCTTTCCAACCCAAATTACTCTGTGATTCTACAAAATTGTTTGAATCACTTCCCGTCTCAGTAAATGTTTGGAAGACAGAGGAATACACAGACAGACCAGGACATGTTTGTCTTTGCATTACTGAGGACAGCCTACCTGTCACAATAAATAATTATTCTACATTGAATTTGTGAGCAAAAAAGACAGGCAAGCACAGCTAGAGCAGGAGATGGATCCTGTTCTAAGTAGAGGGAAATGGAGGCTGAGGAGGCAAACTGAGAAAGAGCTTTCAAAGAAAAAAGGTTGTGAAGTGGGGAGTCCCACCAGCCGAGCATATGTTGTTTCCTAATTTCAAAGCACTGTGCAGAACGTCCCACATGCTAGAAACTGCATTTGCTCTCCCTGCCCTGCTATCTCCAGCTAGGAGCTGGTTCAGCCCTGGAGCCATTGTGACATTCAAGCCATGACCAAAGCCTTGTCAGCATCTGCAAGCCTTCCTGGGCTGTACCTGAGGGAGATCTGGGCTGAATTCTCCTTCTTTCTCCTTGCTTCTTGCAGGGTACAAATGCCCCAGTGCTGGTCGGTGGGCCCTGCTGTGGAAGAGAGAAGGTTCTGGCACCTCGGTTTGAGGATGGGGTTGAACCCAGGTCTCCTGCCCTCCTGGGAAATGGTGTGACTGTGGGTTCTGTGCAACGGGGAGGCAACTCGGTCACCTGAATACGCTGTGCTTCTTTGTTTGTTTGTTTATCAGTTGGTTTCTTACAGCTGCTCTTGACTGGTTTATGTGGGCCTGAAGTGGATGGTGTACCCGTGTTAAGCACATTCTGACATCATCTAGAGATGAGGCCACTGAAGATATTAGAAATGAATTGACTGTATTTCTAGGTCCCCACAGATCTTGTCGAGAGGCAGGAATAGCACCAGCTGTCCCTCTCAGCTCTCTTCTTGGCATGTCAGGTATATGTCTGCTTTGCTTGTCACCGTTTCATTAGCATTGGGAAACACAAAGAAATGTGGCGTTGTGAATATTTATGTATGTGACAATATTCCCAAACTGTAATTCACTGGAACCTCACTTTGAAAAGTCCCTGGGCATTTCACAGCAAAGACATTGGCAGTGCCTTGCATCCAGATGATGAAATCACATCTGCATTTTATCGTGGTCCTCATGAGGTGCTTTCAACTTGCTTTTTTCAGCTACGCAAATTCACACAAAACTAAGATTTGATTGTTTTCACTATTGAGAAAAAGATTACAGCCAACATGCATCATAAATCAGTTTAAACATCAGACTTCAAAGACAGTGTTCTAACCACGAAGTTTGAGTTCTCTCATTTTCTGTCTTTAATCTTTTAAAACACCCGGATCCAAGTCCCATGGTTCTGTGCACATACACAGAGAACCATCATGACTTGGCATCTGGCCTCCAAATCCTTTCTAAGCCAGTGGGAAACATAAACTATGTGAAGTCTCCTTGAAGACGCAATGCCTCTGTTAATCACAGCACACACCCAACAACCACCAACTGTATTATGAAAGGAAGAGAACAACAGTTACTTTCTTTACAAAGCCTGGCAGCAAAAGGTGGCAGTAACACCTGTTTTTTTATCTACTAGGCTAGCAGAAAACACTTGTCCGTTGAAAGGGAGATGTGTGCTCAGTTTCCTCTTCATCTTGAGTAGTCTTAGATCCAGTAAACACAACGTAACTCTCAGGAGGGAGTTTGTGCCTTCATCCACAAATACAGAAAAAGCATGACTTGCTGGGAGTCCTGTAGTCCAGTTTCTGGCCCTGCCTCAATGAATATTTCAGATTTTAACCTATTAGAAGTTAATATAAAATGCATTAATAGGCCAGGGAACAAGGACAAGAATCCAGATTCTTGGAGAGAAGACTGGCACGTACCTCCTGCTTGAAGACTATTCTGAATTGAGAGTTAGTGGAGCCATCTTCCTATGCCATAAGTGAGACTCCAGAAAGATTAACCTGAAGGCACCTACCTGTGCCCAATGTACTGGGTACCATGATTGGGTGGCTCCTGTCACCAGCCCATTTCCTACCTCCTGATCACTACCAGAGCTTGTCTCCAGCTCCTGAGGAGCCAGAAGGAAACTTCAGCAAATCATAGAATCATAGAATTATAGAATCTTTTAGGTTGGAAAAGAGCTTTAACATCAAGTCCAACTGTTAACCTAGCACTGCCAAGTCCACCACTAAACCACGTCCCTAAGCACCACATCTACCCCTCTTTTAAATACCTCCAGGGGTGGGGACTCGACCACTGCCCTAGGCAGCCTGTTCCAATGCTTGACAACTCTTTCAGTGAAGAAATTTTTCCTAATATCCAATCTCAGCCTCCCCTGGTGCAACTTGAGGCCGTTTCCTCTCATCCTATTGCTTGTTACTTGGGAGAAGAGACTGTCCCCCACCTCGCCACAACCTCCTTTCAGGTAGTTGTAGAGAGCAATAAGGTCTCCCCTCAGCCTCCTCTTCTCCAAACTAAACAACCCCAGCTCCCTCAGCCGTTCCTCATAAGACTTGTGCTCTAGACCCTTCACCAGCTTCGTTGCCCTCCTCTGGACACGCTCCAACACCTCGATGTCCTTCTTGTAGTGAGGGGCCCAAAACTGAACACAGTATTTGAGGTGTGGCCTCAACAGTGCTGAGTACAAGGGGACGATCACTTCCCTAGTCCTGCTGGCCACACTATTCCTGATACAAGCCAGGATGCCATTGGCCTTCTTGGCCACCTGAGCACACTGCTGGCTCATGTTCAGGCAGCTGTCAGCCAACACCCCCAGGTCCTTTTCCACCAGGCAGCTCTCCAGCCACTCCTCCCCAAGCCTGTAGCGTTACATGGGGTTGTTGTGAGCCAAGTGCAGGACCCGGCACTGAGCCTTGTTGAACCTCATACAATTGGCCCCGGCCCATCAATCCAGCCTGGCCAGATCCCTCTGTAGGGCCTTCCTACCCTCCAGCAGATCAACACTCCCGCTCAACTTGGTGTCATCTGCAAACTTACTGAGGGTGCACTCGATCCCCTCATCCAGATCATTGATAAAGATACTGAACAGAACTGGCCCCAATACTGAGCCCTGGGGAACACCACTTGTGACCGGCTGCCAGCTGGGAACACATAAATTCCTAGAGACATGATGTGCTCAATTTTTATCTTCTGTCTTGATGAGCCTAAAAAATTCAATAACCCTTTACGGCTGTTTTTTACAGTGAAAGCATTTAGCTGGACACCTTCTCCTCATGTCTGCTGCAATGTCAGTGGATCATCCACAACCTGGTCCACTGCCAGGTTATCCTAGAAGTCTTCTTAGTGTCTGGCTATGAGGATAAGTGTATCTCTGTAGTTTATTCACAGACACAGCTCTGTTTTTCTCTGGAGTTAATTCCACATAAGAGAGGCTATCTTATCCAGCTGGGTAACTCTTTGACAAGAATTCATCAAATGTCTACATGTCATCAAACAGCTTACCCCTTTTTTCTGAGGGCAGATTCCTCCTATGTGAAGAGCTCTTACTCTAACATGGTGTAAATCCATTCAAGGAAATTGAGAACAGAATGTGTGAGAAACTATCCGTTTGGAGTCAGATTCATTAAAAAACTTAGATTTCGACAAGTTAGGAGCTACATGAAATAGCTTCTGAGTGCCTTTCTCACAGAGAGAAATTCAGACCTGACGTACCCTCCTCAGAACACCTGTGCACAGAAAAGGGACTCACCAGGATCCAACCTGCGCTAAATGCTGGGCACAGTGGGAGATCTGTAGCGCTGCTCAGAGTCTGGCTGGCTGTTTTATGCTCACAGGTGGCAAGCCTGTCTCCTTAGGATGACAGAGAAGAAATAACTACAGCTTTTCTTTGCAAGTACTAGCAGGAGAGAAGAGAGTTGCTTCTTTCAAAGAAGAGCAAGAAGAAGAAGTGCCTGTCTGTGACGATTTTGCTAATTGGCTAGACACCTCTCCAGAAGTGTCAGATCTGAGCTTAATGTTCTCCTCAGCCAGAGGGCACTCAAATCTCTGTCACTTACCAGTGTCAAGAATACCAGGCTGCAGGGTATTTTTTTGGAATTGGAAAGATGCTTTCTATCATTGTTACTGCGGAAAGCTCTAGCGTACCACACCACTGAGGTTTTTGTGGCTCGCCCACTGCAATCACTAAACCTCGTTTCCAAGTCTTTTACTTCTTCAGCTCTCACTCCCCTGTTTTGTAAACCTGTTTACCAAGAGAGCAAACACAGCAAGATGTACATCACCACTTCCTATGTTTTGCTCCCAGGCAGAAAAATAATCCTTAGTGATGAAGTAACAATTGCAGCAGATTTGGGGAAAACAGTAAAGAAAAAGAAGTCTAGGTTGCCTAATCGCTGGTACCAAGTGGGAACTTGCCTGCAGGCTCCTCTTACCATGGGGTGGCTGAGGTTATCCTGCGGGCAAGGGCTTGGTGCAGCACAGCAGAGCCCGAGGGCCACGCTGGGCATGCAGCACAGCACAGGCTCACTGATGTGTGTGATCTCTTACCTCCTCGGTAGGCAATGGTCTCCTGCTCAGGACCGCTACACCTTATCCCTCGCTTTTTAATTTTGCAGCTTCTTTCTTACAACATGGAAGCTACATCTGGATTTAATATTGTAGCACCAGTCTAACTGGTTCCATTGTATACCGTGGAAGTCTGTTCCCTAGGCTCGTCCTCTGTCCATGTACCCAAGGATCACACTAATCCTGATTACTACAGGGAGTCAAGACACAAGATCGCAAACCCAAACTCCAGAATTACTTGTCATCCCAGCTCTCCACTACGTGCGAGCTTTCATCAGGCAGCCATGTGTGACACAGTCTTGCTACCAGCTGTACTCTTCCCTCCTGCTGTACCTCACTTTTCCCCTCGCCACGGGCCTGACACTCACCTGACTCCTCAGTGAGTTTGTTCAGCTCATTACACCCTCAGAAAGTTACTTTCTTTTTGCAGGATTACAGTGGTATGGCAGACGAGGGGCCAGGCAAGTGCCTGAGCAAGAGGAAAGGATGCAGTGAAGGCACCTGGCTGGCAGGACTCCCCATCAGCGCGAGCAAGTGGCTCCAACAGCTGTCAAACAACATGGCACTGACAGTAGCGGAGAGAGGAAAGCGCCCATGCCTCACGCTCTCCTGTGCAAAAGGGCACTTTGTTTTGCTTTGCTGCAGATCGTCTTCCAGATCCTGGCTTTTGGCATACCTTCAGAGACAGCCACGGCAGCTGACCGGGGCAGGAACCGAGGTGCACGGGTCGGAGGTGGTGGATGGGAGAGTGGCTGGAAACACCACGGCCGCAGGCTAAGAGAGGGCATCCCCGCCGCGCCGGCAGCGCTCGGCAGGACGCCCGCCGTAACGGCACCGAGGCCCCGGCGGGACGGGCCCCCCGGGGCCGCAGCCGGGAGGGGAGGCGGGGCTGGGGCGCGGCGGCAGCACCGGTGAGTCACGGCGGGGAGGCGCGGCCGCCTGCCCCGTCGGGACGGCCCTGGCCGCGCCGCTGAGGAGCGCTCACTCCCGGCGCGGCCGCGGGGGAAGGCGGCTGAGCTCCCGCGCAGCCAGAGGCCGCGCCGCCCGGCGGGGGAGCTGCCGCCGGCAGCCCGTGCCCCCGCCGCGCCCATGGCGGAGCCGCGGCGCTCCGCCGAGGGCTGCTCCTGCCGCAACACCGACTGCGTGGAGCGGCCGCTCAGGCGGCTCTTCGAAGGGCTGGGGAGCGCCGTGGCCGCCTGCCCCTGGCCCTTCGTGCTGGTGCCGCTGCTGCTGTCGGGCGGGCTGGGCGCCGGCTTTCTCTTCCTCCCGCAGCGGCAGGCGAACGACATCGAGAGGCAGTTCACGCCGACGTCGGGGCCCGCCAAGGCCGAGCGCGACTTCGTGCGGCAGCACTTCCCCACCAACGACACGGAGCGCTTCTCCGCCTCGCGGCTGCCCACCGAGGGCGCCTACGCCGCCCTCATCGCCGTGGCGGCGGGGGAGCACTCGGTCCTGGCCCCGGCGGCGCGGCACGACGTGCTGCGGCTGGACGAGGCGGTGCGCGCCCGCGGCTACCGGGAGGTCTGCGCCCGCATCGGCGGCGCCTGCGCCAGCCCCAACCCGCTGCTGCCCTGGCTGGGCGACCCGGCGGCGGCCGCCCTGGAGAACCTCACCTTCCCCGTCAGCGGCGGCATCTTCCTGGGGGCCGCGCTGGGCGGCGTGCAGACGGGCGCCGGCGGGCGGGTGGAGGCGGCGCGGGCCCTGAAGCTGGTGTATTACCTGCGGGAGGACGGCCCCGCGGCGGCCGAGAGCCGGCGGTGGCTGGAAGGCTTCCTGCGGGACTTCCCGGCGTTGATCTTCACCTCCATTCAGGTAACGCAGCGGTGGGCGCAGCCGTGCGGGGGGCCGCCGAGAGCCGAAGTGCCCGGGCTGCCCCGTCGGCAGAAGGGAGGTGGTGGAGGCGGAGGGCCTGCCGGTAGGCCTGGCTGCAGCGCCCCGAGCAGCGCCTCCGGTGTCGCCCGCTCCATTGCTCCTGCAGTGCACCGTCCTTGCCCTCTGCTTGGTGCAAGCGAGGGCCACGGAGATGCGTTAGTGGCAACGTGATGTTTAGCGTTGCCTGTGCGTGTGTATAAAGACCACGAAAAAGTGTAGAAGTGCTTCATCTTTTCTTTCCTTGTTTTAACGGCAGGTGACTTACTTTACCTCGCTGTCCAGACAACAGGAGTTTGAAGGAAATACCAAGAGCGTGATCCCACTCTTCTCCATAACGTATTTCTTGACAATAACCTTTTCAATCGTCTCTTGTCTAAGGTAAAATGTCTTCTAAGCTATGGGTCGATGAGGAGTGACCTCCACTCTTCTTTACCTTGCCTAAATTGGTTTCTGCTCTTGTAAAGTGAAGTCATTCTTGAAGCTGCAGGCTTCATGTAGTAATGGGCGACGTGTATTTCTTTGCTGATTCTCTCCTTCTTGTGTGTATTTCCCACCTGGTTAAATGCGGTTCATGGTAAGTATCATCAGACGAATACCTGAACAAGTGTTCAGTTCAGACATGCACAGCTTGAATGCCAGTATCCATTCGTCTGTTCTTTGAAGCCGTTAGTCATTTCTGTAATCCCCGCCTCAGAGTCCTTTTTGTAGCTCATGGGTTTGGCACTATGTAAACAAATGAAACAACCCCCTACTCTTTATCTTGTTAAGAGGTCTGAGGTGCTGCAGCTTTGGTGCTGAAAAACACTGTTGCAAAGTAAACGCTTTTAATTCTGAAAGGGTTCTACTTTACCCCATGCGGGAAGGGGGCGAGAACCGTGATCTCGCCAGCTTGGCAGCAGCAGAATTCTGCCCAAGCACTTCTGTTGAATAAAACCTACCAGCTCAACTTGGCATACCCAGTGGAGACATTCACCAAAAAGATGTGTAAAAGTCAAACAGAAAAGTTGTCATTTGGGGGGAGGGAAGGAATAAGCGGTGCTATTGCTAAGGTTATTCTACTAGTTTATTGTTTCATTCATAGCTTCTATCCTCATCCTGCCCACAAGAAAACTAATTCTTTGTAAAGATTAGTTAAAAAAGGGAAGGAAGCAGGGGAGGGAGGTGGAAGTATGCCATGTAAAGATCTGTGTGCACCTTTTTTCTGCCACCTGCTCAGGTAAGGTACAGATGACTGAGCACTAGCTTCATAGGTTACTGCAAGACGGGGTACGGCTTTAGGTATTCTGCTTGCTAGTGGAGTCTGAGCCTTACCTGCTGTCCACAAAGAACTTAGCCTGCCCTTTCTTTGTGCTGGTGGAAGGTGAACCATTGTACATTTGACAACCGTATGTCAGTGTTTTTGTGCTGTGCTTGAGAAATAAAGTTCTACTCTGAGGGTGGGCTTGTTGGTTTAGCGCTTGCATCAAGCATCATGCCCATTAGGCTATACAGTTTCTAGATATCAGCTGTCTCATGTCCAGTCATTTGCCAGCGCAGACAGAGCAAGGATGGTTCCACCAACACACGCTTCTTGCCTTGGAAGCGAGCGGTTCTCTTAATGTTCAGAAGTGGTCTACAGCCTGGAAAATATTGCTAATCAGGCAAGAAGCAACTCTCTACCCCCTGGGTGTGGTGCTGTCAATAGCATCACGTGCGAAGTCTCCCACTGGGAGTGTTTCATGGGGAATCCTTGAGCCAGCCCTCGGGGGCGTCTTGGCAAATGGCTGCTAGCCAGTCTGTCTGCTGGGAAAGCTTCTGTACACAGCACTTACTGCCTGGGAGGTGCTTCCATACTACACCAACATGCTACACCAAAAACCCGTGTAAAAGGAAAGGGCTTCTAAAAATTCATAATTTTTTGGGTCACCCTACACCTAGCCTCTCATTGGTAGAGCTTACGTATCTTCATTTTGCCAGCTCTCTTGTTATTGATGCAAAGATCAGTACACATCTTTATGCTTATGTACATAACTGGCCAGCAGTGATAATGTATTTAGCACCTCCTATATAAATTAATCTTGTCCAATGCTGACACCTGGGAGCTCTCCTGCACATAGCAGCTTTCATCAAGAGTTCTCTTCACAGACAGGATACTGTCGGTACCTGAGCAGAATATTTACTTGTCATGCCGAACATCTTTGTGAAATATTTGACATGTAACTAAGATATTCCTTAAAATATTTTCAGACAGAGCTGTGTAAGAAATAATGTCTGGCTTGCATGCTGTGGAGTGGTTTCTTCCGGTTTAGCTGTGTTAAGCAGCTTTGGATTGATGCTCTTCTGTGGAGTACCGTTTGTGGTCACTGTAGCAAATGCACCATTTCTTATTCTAGGTAAGTAGAAAAAGCGAGTCGGATTCAGATATGAAGACTAAAGTGGAGTTAAAACAACCTGACGGTGTTGCTCTTTAATGATACGAGCAGCAGATCACGCGCAGTTCCGTCCTGCAGCGAGGGGAGGAGACACTCTTGAGCTCCCACAGGCGCGTGAGCTGCTCAGCTCAGCGGACCCACCCTGGGACTGGAGCTGGGCTCTGGCAGAAGGGCAGCTTTTCCCAAAAAATGATACCTGCTGTCGTTCCACTGCTATGGCATGAAAACTATAAATGAGAGGGTGGTAAGGTTAGCACTTCTGGCATTGTTCAAGCATCCCTGATAATTTAGCCATGCTGATTAAGCATTTACTTAACCTAGTGCTAATCCTTGAGGTGGGCTCAACAGGGTTCTGTCACTGTATTCCTCTGTATCATCCCCTGCTGTTTTCTATAGGTGTACTATAAGCATTTACATGTCTCATTAGCTCTGGATAAGTTTGTCTATCCCAAAACAGTTTGCTGTTAGTACTGTTCTATGGGACTGCTGAATTTGTCAGCAATTTAAGCAGGTGCAGAGATCTTCCCCAAACCATCCACCTCTCGACGACCTCTTTTTGGAGTACAGTGAGAGCTCCCTACTTCTCTACTGTTAGTCAGCCTCAGGGTAGCTCAACAGCAGCACCGTGGAACACGTGTCCAGTGTGCAGCTCATGCTACACTAGCACTGACTTAATCCAGTACCTGTATTACGAGGTGAATATGGGAAGTAAGTTACTGTAAGTTTTTGTATCCCATTTTCAGAGTGTAGTCTTCGGTCAGATAAAATTGCGCTTGAATAGGGCTTAAGCAATGAGCAGGACTGTCTGTAATTTCAAATAAGAAATCCATCTCATTTTGTTAAGATGTGAAATTTCCTCTGCAGTATAATGACTATGTAGTAAACAGTCTCATTTAGCTATACAACTGAAGTGATGCACCATTCGTGCAACCAGCTCCCCCCAAAAACATGAGGAAGTTAGTATCATTGCATCACAGTTGCACAGACTGCTTGACAGCCAGTGCTGAACTTTCCAAATACCATTAGATAATGTTGCTGCAAATAAATTACTGCTTTTAAAATCCTTATCTGGTCTTCTATATGATAAATTCGTGTGATTTTTTTTTGGTCTTGGTCTCATGCTGAGGAAAGCACATGGAACTCCTGGGTTGATAGAGGCTCTGAGGGTTGATAGCGGCTCTGCTTCATACTAGATGTCTAATGCAAATTCTCCTTAGGATATGTGTAGTTTCTTCTTTTCCTGCATAATTCAAATGCATTTTGTGTTTGCATTTGCCTATCGTTTGCATTTGCTCATGCTCATGCATTTGCTTAATTTCACAAAGACCCTTTTGTATAGCTGGAGAAGAGGTTAAGCTAGTCTCTTTAGATCTCTATAAATAACATGCAGACCTTTGTTTTCCTTGCATTAAAGCAAACAAATTACTAGTACCATAAGATTAATTGCTTTTGAAGCCTGCCTGCTTTCTGGAAGCGGTCTGGCTCGCCGCCATCCAGTATTACCTTTTGACTTGCTGCTTATCTTGTTCCTGGTTTCTGGCTTATCTGAGATCCAAGAGTCAGTCCCAAGCATGCAAAAGTCATAGGCCTGGTTAAAAATCATGAGTCTTTTCTAGAATAACAGTTCTGCGTGTTTTCTTTTTTTGGTTTGTGGGTTTACGTGCTTGGTTGTTTTACAGTCTGTTCAGGTAACGTTGTCAAACTTTCTTTCATAGTTAAAAGGAATAGGCATGAGTGGGAGGGCTGAGCACTGAGATTGCTACTTAATCCCAGCATGCTAGAAGCGGTTTTTTCAAGAAAACCCTCCCATCAAAATCGTAGAAAGTGGGGCCTGGAGGGAGCCTCATGAGGTCGCCCTCCCTGCTGCAAGGCAGGAGCTAACTGAACCACTCCTGGCAAACGTTTTAAGAACTTCCTGAGAATTAAACAGGAAAGTGTTTGTAGTAGTTAATTATCTCAAGAACTTTTGAGGCTTCCCTGATATTTTTAAGTTGATTGTTCCTTGTTCTTCCACATACATGGAAGATAGTTGATTTTATTATTATTTTTCGACAGTCCTTTATTCATTAGAGGACTGTTATCATGCTGTCTTCCATAGTGTTGAATATTCAAGCATGCAAACAGATTAGTATCAAAGAGATGATACAGGGCCTGTCCGGCCCACCTTTTTTTCTGGACATGATCTTGCTCAGTAGGGATAGCTGAACTTCACTTAGAGCAGCTTCTGATTTGCTGTGTTGTTAAAGCCAGACATAGTAGGGCAACTCCAGGTTTGGTTTATCTAACTCTGTCAGCTGTTACGTTCAGTTGTACCTGCTCTGCAGAATGCAGTTTCTGGGAGAGGTTCAGAGAAGACAGCCAAAGGTGAAAGTACTTTCAGCCACCTGCCACTACCTGTGTTGTTGGACCCGCACCTATCCCTATATCTTTCGTGCTAATAGCTTCTAACCATCTTCTGCACATCATGCTCCCTTATCTGTTTGTCATCCAGCCTTCCATTTCCTGGCCTTCTTCCCTCCACCCAGATCTTTTTCTGCCACTTAACCAGTTAGTCTCCATTTTCTGTTTGTGCAGTCCTTTTTCATTTATTTATTTCTGGAGTGCTTTGTTCATTGACTTGCTATAATTCTGAAAGCAATTAAATTAGTATTTCTCCAGTTTATTTCTCCAGTTTATCAAACTTGCTGTGAATTGATCGTACTCCCTTGAAGTGCTTGGAACTTTTCCCAGACGTCACTGGGAATTTAAATGTATTTTCTGTTTTCTTGATTGAAACATTGACTAACACTGTACGAGTGCTTTCCATGAACGCCTTTGATCAAGACATCTACCCAGTTTTACAAATAATTCATCTTTGCATGTTTACTGGCAATTGATTGTTCATGCAGCAGGTAGTGATTTCATCTATTCTTTTATGCTTAGCTATATAATTTTTGCTTGCTCCTCTGTTCATGTGGTCTTGCTTCCTTTTTTTGTGTGATTAATTTGCAGCAAATAGAAGAGACCTTGATACAGTAATACTGGCAAGATACTGAAAGGCCTGTGATTTAAAATCTCAAGAGTTAGCAGAGCTGAGAGGAGCACATTGGCTCTTCCTTTTTGAACTTCGGCTCGCTTACTCTTGTGTCTTAGCAAAAACTCTAGCCCAGGACTCAGTCTTCCTGGCAGGGATTCTCAGGACTCTGGTGGGTAATATATGCAGGCATATCAGTATAAATGTGAAGATAAATGAATAATAAATCGTGAATAAATGCTCAAAGATAAACGGGAGAGAAGGTAAGTGGAGAACAAAGAGCATAAAAAAGCGAGCTACTGGAAAACTGGGATCACTGTTCTCCCATGTGGTAGCAACTGCTCTCCCTGTCTGCTGAACACAGAGCAAGAAATCATTGGTCTAATTTGCTGCAGTGACAAAGAAAGAGATTCCAGAGATAGTGGGGGACGCTTCTAGTGATAAGGGTAGTTGAGCTTGAGCATCAGAAGCAGCAATGTATTTAAATCTATGTAATCACTGGACACCTGGACAGCAGATACAACACACTTGTCACAGGTGGACTAGGTGGGCTCAGTCCTTCAGCAGAGTAGGGTGAGGGATCAACAGCCCATCAGGTTACCAGGAGTTTCTGAAATGTAATAAATTCAGCTACACACAAAGGATCTGTTTTCCTGTATCTGTTTAACTTCCATCAGCACTAAAGCAATGTTAAACGCCTAACTTTCTTTTTCAAAATTTTATGCAGACTTCAAGACGATTCATTTCGTACTTTTGTTGGGTGTTAGTGGAAGCTGCCATTTGCAATGCAGCATTAACTTTTTCTCCTCCCGCAGGAGTTGGTGTTGATGACATGTTCATCATGATCGCTTCCTGGGAACAAAGTTCAAGAAAAAAAGAGAAATCCGATGTTAAATCTCGGTTGGCCGAGACCTATGGAGAAGCAGCACTTTCTGTGACCATCACCACTCTCACAGATGTTTTGGCCTTCTTCATTGGCACCTGGACTGCTTTTCCGTCCGTGAGATCATTTTGCCTCTACGCAGGCACTGCTTTCGTCTTCTGCTATATATATACCATGACCTTCTTTGGGGCAATTATTGCATTAAATCATAAAAGGGAGCAAGGAAACCGACACTGGCTAACTTGTATGCGTGTGGGAGGAGATCAGGCTCAGAAGTCCTGCTTGTACAATGCTTGCTGTATAGGCACCTGCTCTAGGGAGTCATCTCAGCCAGAAGGTGAACATCCAATGAGCATATTCTTTAAAAAATATTATGGTCCTTTTTTTACAAATAAATGGATCAAGCTACTTGTGGTGTTGCTGTACGGAACATATTTGGGTGGCAGTATTTATGGATGTACTCAGATCAGGGAAGGCATTGATCTTCGAAATCTGGCGAGTGACGGCTCTTACGTTATTCCATACTATGATGACGATGACAAATACTTCTCAGCCTATGGACCTAGGGTCATGGTTGTCATTACTAAAAGTGTAGATTACTGGAATGAGACTGTTCGTCTTGGCATTGAGAACTGCACACAGAATTTAGAGAGCATTTCCTATGTAGATAAGAACCTCTCGGAGTCATGGCTGAGAGCATACTCAGAACTTGCCAAAAGGGGTTCCATAAATATAAACGATAAGACTACTTTCATTAGTAACTTACCTATACTGTTCAACATTGTTCCCAGTTTTAAGTGGGACGTTAACAAGACTCAGGATGAAATAGAAGCTTCACGTTTCTTCATCCAGACGGTGAACGTGATCTCAGCGGTTGATGAGAAGAATCTTCTCAATCAGTTAAGAGAGACAGCCAAGCAGTGCAGTATTCCATTAATGGTGTACCACCCAGCGTTCATCTACTACGATCAGTACCTGGTAATAGTGCAGAACACCATTCAGAACGTTGTTGTTGCTGCCGGGGCAATGCTCATTGTCTCCCTTTTGCTTATTCCCAACCCGTTGTGTTGCTTGTGGGTGACTTTTGCTATAGCTTCTGTTATAGTCGGTGTTGCTGGTTTCATGACGTTTTGGAACGTCAACCTAGATTCCATATCCATGATCAACCTGGTCATTTGTATAGGGTTTTCAGTAGATTTTTCTGCTCATATTTCCTATGCCTTTGTTACGAGTGGAGAGTCATCAGCCAATGAAAGGACAATCGAAGCTCTGTCCCTGCTGGGTTACCCAGTATTACAAGGTGCAGTTTCTACTATATTAGGAGTAGTTGTCCTGGCTGCAGCAAAAGCCTACATCTTTAGGACATTTTTCAAGATCATGTTCCTTGTTATTTTGTTTGGAGCTCTTCATGGTCTTGTTTTTATTCCGGTGTTTTTAACCTTTTTTGGAAACTTTGGCAGATCACCCCACAATACCAAACCTAAAAAGCTAGAGACTTGCTTTAGAAATGATAAAGATTGTCCGTGACTAAGTTAAATGTAATGTATTATATATTTATTATATGCAGATTAAAATGCAGTGACTTTCAGGGAATAAAAGACACAAAGAAAATGAAGGACATTTCATGAAAATGAGAAAAATAAACACAACAGGGAAGCAAAGGCTTCAGAAAAGCCAGGCAGGAAAAATAGGAGAAATGAAAGTGCACAGAATGTATTTGCATTTCTCATTTTGTGTGTGCTTGACTAACACTTTAATGTTGTTAAATGTTTTTTTTGTGACTTTTTTACTGAATGTATTAAAATTATCATAAACACTGAACACGCCATCAGCTTAATGGACTATGTTACAGGTTTGGCAGGCAATGTAGATGGGAGGGAAGAATAACTCCCACTGGTTTGCATTTCCTGCCTGTTTACCTTGATGCTGTAACTTAGCCCAACGCTGAGCCTGAAGACAATTTTCCCCCCAGAGGCTCAGAGCTGGAGGTTTTACAGCAAGGTTACAAGAGGTCAGAACTGCCTCGGACTGCAGTGGTTCATAAGCCTTCAGGAGACGAAGTCTGCTTAGGCTCCTAATGCAGCACGAGAAGCCGTTAGGGAAGACAAACGGACTCACATTTCCTATTCAAATCCTCCTTTTCTTGGTGTCCCGTTTTCTCGCTAAGATTAAACATCATGTAGCTTTTAGAAGATTGTGCGTAGCTTCTGGTGGCTGCAGTCTGCGAAGGGATATGCTGTAGGCGATTGAACTTGGGCGGACCTCCTGGGTAACCACCATGGAAGACGCTGTGCCGTGGCATGACAGGGCAAGGATTCACTAGAGAGAATCATGCCCTCATTCAGGACAAAGTGAAAAAGCAACTCAGGTTTAAGCCGTTAGTCCTAAAACTGTAAACTCATAAATTCTGTTGTGTTCATCAGTGACAACCCATCCTGTGATGCGCCCATGGAGCAGAGGAGCTTTCACTGAATAAGAACTAAGAACATATGAGGCGGTCTTTTAACCTGCAGGGACAAGACACTGGGTGAAAAGACAGTACATAATTTGTTGCCAATTTAATGAGCTACCTGTTGGAAATCAAATGAGTGGTGGTAACTGGTATTTGTAATTTTGGAAAAATTGGTCTAGGAGTTATTAAACCATTTGGTCCAAATCTGCCTGCAGCTGTGGAGTGTTTCTTCTGAGAGCTGCAGTGTGTGACGAAGCCGGGGTCTGCCTCTGTTCCGTGGGGCTTCTGACCAGTTGCATGAGAGCCAGCAGACGGGGCAGAATCCTTCCATTTCCTTCATGATGTCTCTGTTTATGGGGACAACAGACTGGAAGACAAGTCACTCAGAAATTACTAATTCACTTCCAGGACAAAGTACTGATACTAATTTTCAGAGCAGTGAATCATAGTCTACAGGCATTAAATTAATTTCCAGTTAAGAGTCACTATGAAAGCTAGATAACAAAGCTCAGGATAAATCACTGACAGCCAGGAAGAAATTGTGCGACCAGTTACTCAATGTTGGCTGAATCTGGAATGCAACAAAAGCATTTATCAAAGAACACTGGCAACTTTCTGTCCAAAAGCCATTGTTAACCAAGTTACCACAAAAAAGGAAATTAAAAATCAAACCCCAAAACTTCTCAAAAAATTTTGATTCTGTGCACGCCCTCTCAAACTGGGGGGGGGAGGTGCTGGGGTGGGGCACGTGCCAGCAGCCGCATGGGGTTTGCCTGAAACTTTGCTATGGATATATGACTACTACGTTGTTCATTGCTCAGGTCCTACAGTGATGGATGAAAGTAAAACCTTTAGAGAGGTGCTCTGAAGAGTAACAGCTACAGTCATCATTAAGACACGTCACATATCCCTTTGTAAAAGCAAAATGAAATCAAGCACGAAGCTGTTTTTTGGAGGAGTACTTAATGTGTGTAAAAACAGAAGTGCACTTCAGCTGATGTGTCTTTCCATGCCTACTTTTATCCCTAGGTCCTAGAGCAATAGGCTTTTCTGCTTGTGGAGATTAAAGCGAACCAAACCACACCACACCACCAATCGCCCTACCACCCACCCCTCTACCTACAACAGGCTGACAGTTCTTACATGAAATTCTTTCTGAAAGGTATCCAGAACTTTCCTGCAAATTTCTGTCTCCAAATAATGCTACGTTTCCTTTGCATTCACGTTTTTCTGTGGAACCTTCCTACCTGGAAAGACACTCAAACCAAATTCATGTGTGTTGTTTCATCACTAAGGCAGCTGAATATTCCGCTGTGAAAGTAGCTCTGTAATAACGGGTCAATGTTTATTAAAAAAGTTACAGGTCTTGCAACGCTCCAGAGTTGAAGAGCTAGTTTTGTTCATAAAAGGAGAAGCGGTTCTTGAAATAGTAGTCAAAGACTGAAAACTAGTATCAATCTTAGAAGTCTGCTCCTGAGGTGGAAGCCAAAACCCAGTGCTACTACAGCCCGTATGGTACATCACTGAATCTCAGTATTATAGCCAGCAGCACTGAATTCCCAGGACAGGGCACTAACCACACGGCTAGACTTAGGAAAAACAAAACAAAACCAAAAACCAGAACAAAACCTCCAACCCCATGCACCAGTCCTCACTTCTCCCATTAAACGTTTCAATGTCTGTATTAGTGCTTTTATTACGGCAAACGATACAGCCGTTTCTGCACTGATGAAGCTGCCAAAGGAGCGGGTGACGCACTCGCGCTGGCCAACACCAGAGGAAGGCATCTTAGTAAATACTAGACAGAAGGAACAGGAGTCATGCCCTTGGAAAAAGAGAATGGAAATCTACTTCTGAGGGAAGTGGCCTACTTCAAGTGAGCGCTCTCACCTCTCGCCCTCTTCTTTGGCCATGTTTTAGAAGCAAAAATATCTCTGCTTGCTTCGAGGAAGGGTTTCTGAGCAGATCAAGAGAGCAGACAGCTACCAATGGCTTGACTGCTCTATTTGCACAGCCAGTTGAAGGGATCACGGTTTAGAAAAGTGTTGTGACATTGCAGCCGAGTCAGGTCATGGCACAGTAGGAAGCAGCCAGAAAGAGCAGGCCGCATCTTTCACTAAAGTTTGCATTTTCTTTGTATTGAGTCTGATGGCAGAACTCTGGCGTAAGTCAGCCTTGGGAATGCAGAAAATTCAGAATCATGCCCAAGTTTGAAGTTCTTATTTTATGTGCCACCAGGCTCGTGACCCGTTTAGGGCTATTTAAAAAGCAAACAGCCCATCAAAGCACCTAGCTCTGCTGTCTTCAACAACACGAGGCCGTGCACTTCAAGGGAACCCGGGTTATTCTCACCATCTGACTGATGTTTGGAAGCTGCCTTTGTGGTCTCCTACCTCTGTCCAGTGATTACGTGAGGATGAATTTCAGCTCCTAGATGCACCCAAGAACACCAGAGGTCAAACCCAGTGCCTGAACAGACAAGTTTCTTTAGACCCCACAGATACCGCATGCACACAACCATGGAAGTATGACAGTAAACTCTTCAATAACACCTCTGCTGTTAAGCCGGCCAAAAACCAAAGATACCTTTTACACGTGATGGCTAATCTCTAACAATCTTCTTTCATGACCCAAAGAGAGATGACTTTTTTCTTTTTTGAGACTGTGCTCACTTCGTTGCACATAGCAAGCTTTTGAAAGAGAAAAGTAAGTTAGACCTCAAGGACTTACCCCCCAAACCAGATCATTCAACACAGATTTTAGTGACTTCAAAAGGGAAAAGTTTTTTGCTTTTGTTTCTAAGTGCAGATTCACGTTATTTAGCTGGAAAAGTTCCCATCCAAGTCCCACTACTGAAGCAGCAATTGAAAAAAGGTCTGAATTTCTAGGGAGAACATTCCCTAGAAACCTAATTAGAGAGAGTGCAATTTTTCCATTGTTCTTAAATTTATTCACAAGTTCAAATGTTTTATACACCTCAATTTACATAGTAGGGAACTTGGTATTACATTTTATAACAATTTACAGTGAACAAAAAGAAAACCAATATGCATAATTAAAATTAACCTTTATTGTTCCAAAAACAGATGCCGAATATGCAGTATATTTCTGTTTCTGTTGGCATATTTCTAAAATACATGTACAACTGTAACTAGTCAGCCTAGACATTTGGTATACTGTTTTATAACATTTGGAAGTTCTCCCACAGTGCACTGGGATGTCATTATAGTAAGCTGACAAAAATAGGCAAATAGAAAGTTATCCTGGTTTTGAAAGAAAAAAATGCATGTGCTCTTACTAAAAAACTAGGTTATAATCAAGCATTACACTCAGAAAATTCTAAAATACTATGTTACTTCTAGTTTTAAGTGTAGCTACCAACTTCCATTCACATTTATTGGCACCAGCCCAACTATTTTAATGTCCAAGTATGGTAACCTTCAACATTAATATGCTAATAAAGGCCCTCTCTGCAACAGAAGTTTATAGTCCCAAGAGTCTACAATTAATTGTGCAGAACGATTATGATCAAGATGTGTTATTCCTAAAAAACAGTTCCATGAGATCAGAAGAATACTGGCATATAATTGCTAGCATTCGCTTCCACTTGATTGGAAACTGCTTTTGTTTTCAAAAAACTTTTTCTTCTTATCTTAGAATTTCCAGAGGTTTCTGTAAGGGTTGAAAGAACAGGTTTTATTTCCCTACTTCTACTGTAGAACAGAACTGGGAATGTTATTTGAAACAACACATGCTTCAAACATTTTCTGAACTACTCTTTAGTGAGCAATATTGCCCTCTTTGAAGAAATTACCTGTTGGATTATCAAACGCCCATACATAGTATTAGCAGAAACCTGTTCTGTAGAATCTCAGCAGTGTAAAAGCACTGTCATCAAAGCACTGTTATCCATCTACTGCAGTAATAAAAAAATCCAAGAATCTCGTCAGCAGCACATCAGAGGTCACAGGTATTTCTCTTATCCCTGCCATGGTTCTGCCCAAAACATGGTCCAAAGAGGCTTAGACATGTTTAGCCTGTTGATTTTGCATTAAAATTTCTCTCCCAGCCATACATGTGTGTATTTTAACCCCAAGAGCACTGAAAACACAGTCACTAACGCTTTTGTCTAACATGGAGCTCCCACAACTCCCTTTAATAGAGATGCGCTGTGTAGCTGCTTCGTTCTTAGAGATGTTTTGTTGCATTGCTAAAGAAGTCTTCTTTAAAACCGATCTCTAGCCTCAAACAGAGTACGAGCATTAGCTAGACTACATACTACTGTTTTACAAATCAATCTGTCGCTATCCGTAAAACATTCCATAGCACATATTGTGGGGTATCACTTCAAACGCACATGTAGCAGCATGACCCAGGAAGCTACGCCAAAACACACCAGCATATCTGCATGTTTTTCTTCTCAGCTTCAGCACGTTTGACTAAACCAAAACGCTGAATTCAACCCTGAGATTTATCCTTCTGAATAACTTCTCGCGGGAAGAGTATAGGGAGCAGAGGATGAGGAACTTGCTTTATTTTGTGTGTCTTACTCTGATGAGACACAAATAACAGATGACTAACAGACGCTCACGAGAGACAGAATATTATTAAAGTGTCACTAATGCCATACACACATCAGGAAGGGAAAAAAAGGCTATGCTGCGTAAGACTACTGCATTGCTAGATGTACATTCTTCAAATTATCAGTTGCTGTATCACAGAAGTTATCATCTTACTTCTAGTTTTTTTCCCTCTAGAACAATTTGGATTTCTTTGGCATCCAAAGTCTCATATTTCAATAAAGCTTCGGCTAAATTCTTGTGTTCTTTTGCATGAGTCTTCAGGATGTTCTTTGCTCGCTCATATGAGTCCTAAAATTAAAAAAAAGGTGGAAGGAGATTTTAAGACTTTAGAACAAAAACAACAGCAAGATTCCACTTTAAAAATTGTTTCCAGGTAAATACAGCTTGAAACTAACATTAAAGTTGTGCCTTACATTTCATAGCTAGCACAGCTCCTCTCACGAAGATTTAAAATCTAGCTGGCATAATTAATAAAAAAACCCACCACCAAACTATGCTACCTTTGCATTTTGCAGAAGTTCGACTAAATATAAAATCCTGAGACAAACCTTAGTATTTTTACATATGACTTACAAAAGACTTACTAGATTTGAAAAGTTGCTGATTAAATTAAATATATTTGATTTTACACTATGAGCAGTGCTACAGCATTCAAGGAATGTTCCTCAAACACTGAAGTTTTTAAAAGCTTATAAAACTCTCCAAGTATTATGTACTTTTAGAAAGCTGAAAGCTACCCAACAAGTTACCAGTTGCTGCAAGTAGGTGCACATTGCCAGCATTACCAGCTTCAACTTTAACTTTTAGTTCTACATAGATAGTTCTTCCATAACCAAGTCAGTTCAAAAACAGCTACAGCAAAAGCGTTGATTGTTTCAATGTTATGATATAAATAATTCTCCTGCCTGTACCAAACTAGTTCAGATTACCAGAACAGTGATCTGGAAGTTCTGCGATTATCGAATGTTACAAGTTTCCCTAAGCATCTGACACTGATCACTGCGAGGAACAGGGTACTGGAAGAGGCAACTCTCTGATCCTAGATGGCCGTTCCTGCGATTCTATGCAAACTGATTCAGCTGCAAGTTATGAAACGTGGGAGTAACACAAAACACGCACATCTGTTCTGCAACAATTTCTAGTCATACTTTTTTCCTGTGAATTGAACAGGCAAAATACAAATCCTGACCAAATGTAAGAGGAAGTGTTAAAGCGTGTATTAAAGAACCTCACACCACCAACTTGTTTCTCACTACTTGTGCATGACAATCACCAAAAAGTTTTGATATGCAGAGATTCAAAGTTGCAGCTACATTAAACACTTGGGAGTACTTCCATCCACCTGTGTGTTTTCACCAGTATACATTAACAAACTGAATAATCAAGCTGATGCTCAACTCATCTCAAAATAAAGTTATCATAGAATCATAGAATCGTTAAGGTTGGAAAAGACCCTTAGGATCATCGAGTCCAACCGTTTGGACTCGGTGCGGAGGGAGAGAGAATCTTACCCGTAGAAGCGTTCTTACTTCCTGTTCAATTGCAGACTGAGTTTCAGGGCTAACTTTCCCCGTATCAGTATAGGTCATAACACCAAGCTAAACAACAACAACAACAATCTTTATCTTGCCACTGTTGCAGTAATACACATATACACTAAGAGCTTCATCGCTATTGCTTCTATGTGCAAACAAATAAAATCAATATCAAATGCTTGCTGAAGTGCTTGCAACAGAAGCAAAACAAGAAGCCTGTTCATCAGTTATGTAGTCACTGCAGAGTTTTATTTCAACAAGTCACAGTACAGATCCTGATTAAGCATTTTCTTATTTAAAAAACAAAATCCCCAGATTACTAACACTTGAGGGGTAATAAAGATGACTAAAGAGGTTTCTTTAGAAGTCTAGAAAACTCAGTGTTGTCATCCCCTCCCCCCCCAAACCCAAGATTATCCTAAATTCCAAAATGTTTGGTTTTATTATAAACATTTTCTGCAGACATTAGTAACTTTCAAGGTAATTTCTGAGGTGAAGATCTTGCAAGTTGATTTTTAAACTGTCAAATATACAGGTTTTCTAGTTGAGTTCTCTATAGTAGGGCCAGTAATAAGGCTTACTTTCTTTTTTGCCAGAACTACTTAGTCTCTGTGATCGCTGACAGCCAAATAGGCATTTAGTTACAGAACACTTCTTTGTACCATATGAATATGTAAGGATTAAAGATACTACCTTCTCACTCATTCCAAATCTAGTCACCATCAGTTTTGCAATTTTAGTAGCATTGTCAAAATCACTGGAAGCACCTAGATAGCAAACAGATGTAAATTACATTATTGAAACCAAGTTAAACATGCCACTCCACAAGCTTTGATCAAAAATTCTGCTAACTACCAAATCAGCTGACCTGTTGTGATGTGATCACTTCCAAATATGAGCTCTTCTGCTACTCTTCCTCCCATACAGACATCCATCTGTGCAAGCAACTGGGATCTAGTTTCACTCCATCTGTCATTTTCTGGGAGCAAAGATACCTGTAAGATACAGAACTGTGGTCAGGTAACAATAAATGGAAGAAATACTGAAAGAATCCGAAAAATATTCTTATTTGTATCCAAAGCAGATATAAAGGCTTTTATGCAACAATTGGAATGCTCTGGGCCTCCTCCTAGTCTACGCACTCATCAGGTTTGCTTGGAGGTCCTTAGTCTACCAGCTGAGATAGCGTCTTACAGGCCATGAGCACCACATAAAATTAAGCAACTTAAACCTACCACCAGAAGAAACAGAACAATCTGTTCTCTCCATTTCTCCTTATTCCCTAGACTTCTACTGAGCACAAATCAACTTGCCTGGGGGCCAATGATTTTCTTTAACTGAACGCATTAACTTGGATAAAGCTCAACAGAAACACACAAATATTTTTCTGTTCAAATGCTTGGCAGCTAAAGGCAGAATAGAAAAACTTTGGGATATCTATGCTAGAAACAAGGTAGGTAACCCATTAGGTTTAGAAAAAGTCACACAGGACAACGAACAGCTTGATAAAGGATGTTTGTGTTAAAAGTACAGCTCAGCAGTGCTTCTACTTTCCAGTCCTTTAGACAATCTTCAAAGTTTCAGTGTTGGGTGTCATTTTAATTGCAGCAGAATCAAACCTACTTACATTTCTTCCCTTATATATGTGAACTATTATACTAGCACATGCTATTTTATTTCAAAATGAAGGAAGAGAGCTTTCTATCACACAGAAAAGATGACCAGTGAGTTCTCCGAGAGATTGCTCATAACTGAGTATTTCAACATATTACAATATGCATTAACATAATTACAAAAAATAGCATTGTTGGCAAATTCCTCAACAACACTAAACCAACATAAAATTCTAGCAATACTCACATGTCCAAGCGTTGTTCCTCGTGTCATGATTGTAGCCTTGTTGATCGGCATTGCATCCTTGGTATAATATGCAATGATAGCATGTCCGGATTCATGGTAAGCGGTGATGGTTTTGTTTTTCTCATCAATTTCTACACTTCTACGTTCAGGTCCTTAAACAGAGGAACATTAAATAAACCTTTTTGTACAGCTGACCACCACAATCCACACATTACATATACTCAGAGCACAAAGTAGCTGAGGAACAGCATGCAAGCAAAATTAACTAACACTCATTAAATAGAAAATGTTTATGAGTAGAATTTTAATGTCTAAAATGGACCGCAATATAATCTACAGACAAGTTTCTTTTAAAGGAACAGATTTAAAATACAGTTTGAGTATCTGAGAAAATTACATTTCTTCTCTCCAGTATGAACAGACCAGATTTTTAGTGCGTACGTCTCAGATGTTTAAGTTTTGTGTTATCACACAACAAGTTAGTTAAACAGAAGTTCCAGGTTTCTGGTCCTTTATTCTCTCCTTTCCTTTAGGAATAAGTAGGGGAAGGATAAGAAATCAATGCGGTGTCTTCCTCTACGCTCAAGTACAATATGCAGCATTTTTGATAAAAAAAAAAAAAAAAAAAAGTATTAAGTCTTAAAGAATGTATTCCATACTAGATTTTACATACTATTCTCTGGTCTCAAATGGTTCTATTCAGAATAAACTAACAGAAGATTTATTTGTTTAAAAAACAAAACACCAAACAACAAAAAAACCCAACAGCATAAAAATTTCTCTCTTTCTCTGTAAAAGTCTTAATCATGCAAGAAAACCCCTGTGTACTGTAACATACATGTATGTCTTTTGTACAAAATCCTACCCATTAGAATTTTGTCCTTGGAGAATTCTAGCTCTTTCATGGTTACCATATCTTTTCCATCAACAGCTGCCTTTAATGCAGCTTGATTTACAAGATTCTCAAGCTCTGCTCCAGAAAATCCTACTGTGCCTCGTGCAATTATTTCTGGATCAACAGCTGTGGGGAAAAACAAACAAACTTGTCATTAGGGTCCATGCTGCTCCTGAAAAAGCCTGTATCATGAAGAACTATCAAGAAATGGTTGAATTATAAGCAAGAATCATGTTCTATTCAAAATAATGCGTTAAACAAAAAATTTTCAGCTTTAGAAGAAATGAAGCCCAATTCTTAAGACACTATGAACTGTTTGGGACTAGAAAGAAACACTGTCTCAACACTAACTGTCATAACACCACATACTAGACAATTTTTGTGTTCTTTACTGAGACAGATGGTAAAGCCACAATTGCTGATGGAATAAAAGGACTAATTCATGAGTGGGCTGATCCAGTATAAAAACTGTTACATAAAAAGCTATTACAGTAAACTGTTTACTTACATGGATCATACTTTATTTTATTGAGGTACCACTTCAGAATTTCTGTACGACCTCTTACATCAGGCTTGGGAACAGTAACTTGCATATCAAAGCGACCAGGACGTATTAAAGCACTAAGGGAAAAAGACAATTTAACACATTGACTTAAAAATGCTGCAGGAAACTGTTACTAACATATATAAGGAACAAAAATTCATCTGGTATTTCTAAAGACATTTACATAGACTAGGACTGATGTGCAAATGCAAAGAATACGTTTTTCTTATCTGTAAAAAAGGCAGATGAAAGATGTTTATTACCAACCCATTTTAAATGTTTTTTTTGCATTTGAAAATTTTGCATTGCGAACGATCACAGCTAGTCAATTTAAATAGAAAAACTTCCAGAAATTTTAGATACTTAGAAGCATGTTACTTATGTCTCCGTATTTAATTCAACAACCTTTTAAATGCCAAAAACTGGTCAATACACATCCTTTTTAAGAGGGAAAAACCCCAGCTATAACACTGTAATACTTGAAGATTATCACAAGCAACTTTGTTGTTGTTTTTGTGGGGGTTTTTTGTTTGTTTTTTTAATACATGCTCTGTAGAAATGATCAATACATTATACTCACTTGTCTAACGCTTCAGGGAAGTTTGTTGCACCAATAATAACAACACCTTCATTAGGTTTAAACCTGCATGGAAAAAAAAGGGTGAGAGTGTTGAGGTTTTTTTGGGGACAGAATTTACACCTTTTTTTGTCAATAACTACTTCTTTCTTATGTTGGATGATCTCAACTGGCCAGTCAAAAACACGCTGTCAAAGCACAGCATGTGATCCAAGAATGACCACGTTTAACCCAGCAACTGGTTAAAATCATGCCCTGATCTTAGAGTTGAACTTCTTTTAGATATACAGCCAGCCTAAAAAAATGATAAATTATTTAAAATAATTGCAGCTATTGTGCTACTACAACTCAGAAGCTTCTATATTCTTTACAGTAAAGCCATTGATGCTACTGTTGGCAGTACTTGAAAATGGTCGTAAGAGTATCTTAAATTTATATCCTTAAAAGCATTACAAAAAAAATTACAAGAAACATCAAAGCTGTGAATGAGGAAAAATTCATCCAAATATTCAAAATACCAGTCAGTCAGGCACCTTCTGTGCCCTCAGAATCCATATATTTACCCATCCATTTCAGCAAGAAGTTGATTAATGGTCTGTCTTGAATAGGGATGCATTGGAGATTCAATTCTCTTCCCACCAACAGAGTCCAACTCATCAATAAATATAACACATGGTGCATTTGCTTTTGCTTCCCCTGACAAAAGAGAAATAGCAGAAGGACACTTCAACCACACAAAAGAACAGTCAGCGTATCATGTAATTTAGGATTCTACTATTTCTATTATTCTTGGATTATAAAGTATTCTATTAGATATCACCAGAACTGTCTTGATTTTAGCCTAAAAAAATTAAATATATTTTTGAAATGAATCAATACAAAGAGAAGCAAGGTTCATCATCTCCACGTTAGCTTATTCTTATTACGCTACAAGAAATTACTAGCAAAATAGATTAAGAAATTTGTCGTATTTTGTATCAACTCCCAACAACAGTTTATTTCATAGGCTTGCATAGAGAACATTGACCTATTAAACAAAAATAATAAGAAATATGATGGGTCTAAACGCTAACTTATTTTAATAGAATTTGTTTGTTATTTAACAGTGAAGACCTCACCTTCAAGTTTACAGGTATTAAAAACAAAATAAAAACGCAATAATAAACTTTAAGACTACCAACTAGTACATGTATACCAGGATGCAACTCATCTCAGCCAGCTAGACATACCTGTAACATTGATATCAATGTATAAGTCAGTCACCTAAACTTCTGTAGTCAACAGAAAGAAATGCACATTTTAAGGTACAACACATGTTACATTTTGCATCCCTTCCATGTGAAGCAAGTCACGTTTCTTCTGCAAATGCAAACTGCTTTCTACATTGTATATGCCTGACACTATCAATCTTCCATTTAAGAGAGAAGTTGGATTCCCCCCTCCCCGATAATATTTATTTGCATACCTAAAATAGAAAGCCTCTTCTATGAAAGTTATCAATCTAAATATTAATTGCAAATGTTTCATTATAGTGCCCTTTATTCTGGGCCTGTTGATGGGCATGAGAAAGGAAATCTCAGCTTAGTGCTACACTGTGATCCCATAAAGCTCTCATTTAGAGAAAAAAAAAGACAATATAAAAATATGTGGGAAGTAATTGAGAAGGTTAACACTATTTTTTATCTTAAGTTTACACTTTAATTCAAATTTACAATAATTTATGTACGACAGTAAGTAAATTACAATTTGAAGTACTCCATTTAGTTTATAGGACATTACATTCTAATTAAATTACTTCTATTCTCTCTGGGAGTGCTGTAGCAAAAATTATAACTGATGTTACAATTTCGTCTGACAACTAACAAGATTCTACAGTTAACTGATGCTCAACAGAATTCTGAATTTACCTACACAATTAAAGTCATACACTACTACTTTCCAGTAACCAGAACTGTACTTAATCAAACCTTCTAAACAACACTGAATACTTAACCTCACATGTTAAAAGATTTCAAAAACACAAATATTTAACTTACTGAATAGGCTTCGGATGCGACTAGCTCCTACACCAACAAACATCTCATCAAACTCAGATCCAGATGCATAATAAAATGGAACATCAGCTTCACCAGCTACAGCCCGTGCGAGAAGAGTTTTACCAGTACCAGGTGGTCCAACTAACAGAATACCTAAAAAGACAAACAAAAAAAACCAAACAACAACAAAACCACCAAAGCCACAGTCTTATTATACAGGTACTGTTTCTTCCATGCATTAGAAGTAATTTACACTTGGCTTCAAAAAGTATTAACATCCCATTTCCAATACTGCTCATTACTTGCAGCATGAAGAAGCTTCCTGTAACAGATCTAGATACACTCTGATCCATACGGAAACAACAAAGACTTGTAAGACTATAAAATAAAACCAGAAGCCTGAAGTATTCTAGAGAGTTACTGCTGAGTTTAGCAGCTGAATCCCTAATAGTGTCTTCTTCAAACTAACATTCTCCTAGCTGTTTCTGAAAGTGGAACTTTTTTAAATCAAATTGTTCCAAATAATTCACTTGAAACAGTGTGAAGCACTAGCAGGAAACAGACTATCAGGTTTACATATTTCAGATTCACTTGGCCTAACACTATCGAGCTTAATCGTCTGTTTAAATGAAAACATTTCTTTCTGAACTGTCTAAAGCAGTTAGAAAGCACTAAAGGTGCTGAAAGCCATACAGAAGACATAAAGGACTTTTAAGAATTCAGTTACATGAAAACCCTGCCTTTCAAGATAAAGGACTACTGTATATTAGTTTAATATAGTAAAGGCAGCACCATAAGTTTTGTCTAACCCCAATATATTCATTTGCATAACACAGGTTCTTTTTTGGACATTTTTGCATTATCTTGGGTAAGTTTTTAAGACTAAACTTATGTTATGTATCTTTCTCAGATGAGAAAAGGTACAACAGAATTAAAAATTTTGGTGGCAGGAAGCTATTAACTTCTAAAAAGAGATATCCTTATAGAGACAGTTAAAGGAGGGGAAAAAATACAGACCTAAAAACCTCCAGGCTACATAAAGTTCCACTCAAAAATCCATTAACACCAATTATGCATAACTTCATCAGTAAATATTTTTTTAATACTTTGTTATGTTCAGTGACAAAGTAGAAGAATTTTTGTAGTTCAGTACATCATCTCTAAAAACTTTACTTGGTACTTCAAAGAAATATTGATTCTTAACCCTGTAAAGAAGGCTGCTAACAATGATAAACATAGGTTTGATTTTTGAAAGGCTTTTTGCCTGGAATCTACAGTCCGCTGCTTTGCACTGTCATAGCTTATTACCCCAATGTTATTATTGAATTTCTACCAAACGTAAGATGTATCCAAGCATCTTTGCTTCTTCTATCCAAGTATCTCAGATACCACAAATTCTCTGCGGGGGTAGGTGGTAACGACCAATTTTTACATATGGGGAACTGAAGGTAAGACAGGAAGCATGCAACATAACTACCTTAACCTCCACTCCCCCATCCCCAAGTACCTCATTTAAGGGTATCCTTTAATAAAGAAGCTTTCGCAGCTCTCTTGGAAGATTCATTTGTTCCTCAAATATTTTAAACAAACAAGGAAATCCACTACCTATGTCTAACATTATTTCACTATTTTTCCCAAATACAAACTAAATACAACAGTAGCATTTAGGCCCATTTTGGTTATATATTTTTTTGATTCCCTAACTAAAGGAAAAAATATTCAGAAGCTAGGCTGTAAATTAGTCACTCAGTATAGAACAAAGCTACAAAGATAGCCATGGCTACTTATGATTTTCACTTCTGCTGAGCAATACTTCTTACCTTTTGGAAGTTTACCTCCTAGTACAGTAAATTTATGTGGGTTTTTCAGGAATTCCACAACTTCTTGCAATTCCTGTTTAGCTTCTTCAACCTACACATTTAAAACATGCCACAAAATATAACTAAGCATTTATAAAATACTGCATCTTTTTAGTAAGTGAGTTTTGTATTAGAGACTTAGACAAGCCTAATTTTATTTGTCACAATTATTACACAATTACCGCACAATTCGTGTGGACATCAAGTGTCCATGAGTTTAATTTAATGTATTTCCCAGAACAGTTCACAGGAATAATCAGTAAACACTAAAGTTAATAATACTAAAGGAATAACCAAACAGTTCAAGACCACATCTGACCAACAAGATAAATACAGAATCAAAAATTCTACATCAAGATATTAGAATTAATCTCCTTTTAACTAATTAGGCTATCTATTTGTCCAAGGGGAAGGAGAGGGGGAGGTCCTCATTTTGCCACTGGCAGCCAAAGAACAGTTGAACAGAAAAAATAAAACTATCCCATCAGCAGTTGCATGCCCACTTCTTTCTGGGAATCTCTGTATCTCCTGTTCTAATATCAGATATTTGAAAGAGAGGGTACTAAAGAGAGAAATGATCAAATGGTATTACCATCTTCTTGTATTGGTCAACTTCTGCAAAAAATAGATTAACATGGATACTTCTGGCATGCCTTTTGCTCTTCTAGCCTTTTGCTAAAGGATAGCCTGCCTTTTGCTATTCTAGCCTTTAAAAATGTGATTCCACAAGTCGAGAATACACCTTTTATAAAGTATTAAATGCCACAAAGACATAACATAGAACAAGGGTGGTTAAAACCCTCCCTGATCTTGGAGTGGTCAATATATATAAGGCCATATACATACAAAGACATTTCTTGAAAAGAGTAAGACATTCTTCAGGCTCACAATGATTAGTCAAGCAAGAACTCACACACACTTTGCTTTTGAACTTACCCCTTTTACATGTTCGAAGGTGACATTTTTCAACTGGATTGGATCAACTGCTGCATCAAAGATACTCGATGTTCGAAAGCGTACTAATCGCAAACAGCAGATGATGAACAACAAATTTACACATGAAGTCATTTCATTCCAAGACTGAACTTTGCACTTGAATGCATACCATTAAGCCACTAACTTTATACCTGTCCTTTTAAAAGGGCATGTTTCCATTTACAAGTGTCCAGCAAGAATAAGATTTAAAAAAAAAAAATTAAAATATTTGCAGTTAATTAAGTAATTTAAGTGCTTTTTTAGTCATTTGTAGTACAGAAAGCCCTGCATCCAAAAGCAGGTACACAAAGCTAGAAGTTCTTCCTCAGTGTTTCTGCACATACCCTAACTTTCTTGAGACCCAGGTGACAACTTAGCATGAAGCTGAAATTCTCCATGTACATTAGCTCAGGCTTTGATCATTCCACTACTTCCAACAGATTCCTCAAGACGATAATTTGGCCATGCAAGTACCTAGTTGCTATAAACTAGGCTGTGATTACAAATAAAAATCAAACCATTCTGCCTACTGCTGACCTAGATAACACATCATCTAAATTCAAAGACAAATACGTAATTGGTGAACAGTCTGACTTCTTCTCTGCTTGGTTCCATGTAACTGTTTCACCAAAAGAATTAAAATAATTATACTAACAGACAATTTTTTTGTCTCCATAAACATTTTGTCACACTACTGTCTGAAAGGCTGTAGCCAAAAGCAGTAAATAACTCTTCTCTTTCATTATTACATTGAAATGTTATCCTAAAACAATCATAATGTCAAAACACATTTAAATTGTGCTAAACTTGCTGGAAGAAATGCACGTGAAACGGTGGGGAAAAAAAAAAAGTTAACTAACCAGCATCAGAAAAGGAGCCTTTCCCAGGTAAAAATGACGAATATATAGCAAGGTAAAAACAAAGAACAAAGAGAAAGAAAGAAAGCAAACGTGATCTTCTTAAGGAATCTGTAAAAGACAAAAAAGAAAGTTTTAAAATGGGCTGAAATAAACTACTTTCTGAATGCAAACACAAGATACATGAACTAAAACAACTTACCAAGTGTTTTTTGCAGGAATACCTGTGCTTTCAAAAAGCCTTCTGCAAAACCAGTTTTAAAAGCATCCTGGTGTGCCTCTGGGATGTTTTTTGTTTTCATTAGCGTATCTAAGTTTTCAACATCAATCCTTCGCTTTCTCAGGATAAAGCCCTAAAATATTTTCCACAGCAGCATTAGTATACAGTAAGTTTTGGTACACAGTTAACTTACTACCTGGCTAGCATGGGTGACGGGGAAAAAAATAAAATAATAAAAGCATATAATTCAGGTGCTATGGGGTTAGTTAGATGACACAGCTTGAGTGTGGAATGACAATGGCTCCAAGCAGGGGCACCCTGATTTTTGCAAGACAGGCCAGGTTCAGAGCCCTCCTGGACCCCAGTTCCAAACAGTAAAGGCAGCCCAAGCCAGATTTGTAAACAGCTAGCTCTGTACACTGGATTCAGTGGGAGTTATTAGCTTAAGCTTTTTGCTTCAGAAAATCAACTTAAATTATTTTCAAATCTGAAATATCTTTGTAAGTATAGTTTTGATAGAGCTTGATCAAATACATCGCATATGCCCTACCAAATTTTAGAGCAGCACTGCATAGAGCTAGCTCTGGTTTATCTTCATCCATGGTATACCTAGCCCCCACATGAAATAAACCACATATGCCTAGAAGAAGGGCAGAGTTCAAAGCTAATTTACACACACCATAAGATCAAATGCTTTAATTAGCCTGACTTCTGTACAACCAATTAGAAGCAAAGAGTACCCAGGTTAACCTGGTCTTGTTAAGGGCTTGGGTACCCCAAGCCTGGATAGTTATCTGCCGAATTAAAAGTATGTAAGTGAGTTTGTAACCCATAAAAACACTTGGTTTAAAATTTTTGTATCTTAAAAATATACTAGCCACAATTAAGTCTATTCTTAAAGCATCAATCACATGCTGAACTGCTTAAAAAATATACATTCTTGCATGTTAAACTAGCTGTATTTCTGTTTAAACAAATACTTCGACTCCAAGCTATTTTTAACAAAGCCACAAAAACAGAATACGAAGACTTTCATGTCTAGAGTTTAAAAGTCTGAAACTACTATCCTAAAACATCCAAACAATCTTTATATTGATGATATATGAAGCAAATCCCTGTATCAGTAAGAAAAACAGTATGTCATTAGCTCAAGTTTTAGAATTAAGACATTTTTTCACACTGGTGAAACACACCACCCTTGGTAAATTGTGAAGGTCCACTCAAGAGACAGAGATGGTCTGAACAAGCCCAAAACAACTTCATAATGCTACTCATATTTACCTTCAAAACTGAAGAAAGTGAATTTTTTGTTTCTGTGAATTGTTCAGATGTTGACTGCAGACGTCTTGCTCTTGATCTCAAAGTCTTAAAGGTCCGTGATTGTATGTAAACTTAAAATAGTAATAATAAATAAAAAAGTTAAAAACTATCCATTACTACCACTACAAAAAAAAAGAAAAAAAGGCCTACAAGATTTCAGGAACTATTATATGCAAAAGACTTTATTGAAGTCTTTTTCAAAAAGATTGAACTGAAGATAATCTTCCCAAAATATCCACAGTAGAAAGTGAAGAGAATTGCAAACAGCAATCTGTTTAAGATGCCTGACCAAAAATGTAAAAAACAGAAAACAGTATGAAAGACATTTCTCGATCTAATAGTAATAAACTGGATAAATAAACCAATAAATTTTAGTACTGTAAATGGATAGTTAGGCGATCATGAACCGTGTTTGTAATCTAAACTTGCAGGCAAACTGCTTACTGTTTCACAATATATTTTTCCTATAAAATTTTTTGTTAAAATAATCAGGAGTTCATGTTGTGAATTATAGACAATTGGCCAACGCTATCACTGTCTCAGGGAACAGGAGACATACAGCCAAATTAAATCCAGGCAGGCTGACAAACATGAAACTTTCAGAAGCTAATCCAGAAGTATGGGAATGAAGGTTCCTGCTCTAAGATAAGCTTTGCCTAAAAGCTGAGCTGATAAGGTGCCCTGAAGAGATCTGGAATGGCTTAGGTGTGCTGTTAACTTAGAAACTGACAAAAGAAATTAGACCATTTAAACACTGTGAGTTTATAGCACTATATGTCATCTTCTATCACATCAGAAACCTTGCAATGGAGATTTTATCCCATAAATCACAAAAGCCAAGAATATTTCTCTTCTTCCACTACCATGTTTTAAAATAATCACCAACACCAGTCAATTATATAGTTTTAACTAAGCCTTCCGTTTTCATAGAATAGCACCAGACGAAAGGAACTTCTGGAGGTGGTCTAGTCAAACCCCCGCTCAAAAAAGGTCTAACTTCAACATCAGATCATGTAGCTCTGGACCTCGTCCAGCTCAGTTTTGAAAATCTCTAAGGATTAAGACAACACAACCTCTCCAGACAATCTGTTTCAGAACTTAGCCATTCTCATTGTGAAAATTTTCCAACAGGAATTTCCTTTGCTTTTCTTTGTAATTGTTGCCTCTTCTTTGAGGTGTACGAGAGGAGGGTAACAAATATACTTCCAATAGCAATTAGATCACTCCTTGCTTTCTCTTCTGCTAACTTTAAAATCTCAGATCCCTCCATTTCCCCCATATATTAAATGCTTGAAAATCTGCACCCTTCCTTGTGGCCCATCACTGGGCTATCTCCATTTTGTCAGCACCTCTCTCTCAACCATGGGACACAAAAACAGACACAATATCCAGATGCAGCATCAGAAGAACTGAATAGAGAACAAAACCTGAACTCCCTGAGCTCCTGACTGTGTTCTTGCTAATGCAGCCCTGTTACCCATCATACATCCAGGAGCAGTTTAAATCAGTCACCAAGCACCTTAGAAAGTTCATCTGGATGAATACCAGAGTCAACATATTTATTCATTCAGAAGTAGTCAGATCATCTATCATCTTTTAAGAACACAATCCACAAATACTGACAACTTGGAACAAGATTCTATAGTTATACCATGTTTACTAACTTAATTCTGGAAACATACTACTCAAATGCAAAAATAAGTTTGTGATTTAAAGTGTTAATATCAATGTAAAGTTCCTCCTGGAAGTTTAGGGGTATTTCCCGCATGACACCTCTAAGACAAAAGTAAAAATACTTTCCCAGACTAGAAAGATACTATAGAGCTTAAAAACAGTGTAGTTTATTGTTTTATACCTGGCCAACACCGAACATCTGAACAGAAATTTTGGAGGGGATTAGGATGCTGTCTGTACAAACAAGATGAACGTAAAGCACTGAAAACATCCACAAAACCTGTAAAAAGATACAGCAAAGTGTCAATACACCCTATATTAAACGGCAAGTAAACATTACTTCTTGCATAGGTTGTTTTTTCTTTCTTAAGTATTAATTCTATTTTACTATGGTCCTTCAGGCATCTGTAATTAAACAAATTAACCAATACCAGTACACAGATAGTTAACTTCTTTGCGTTAACCTATGTCAGGCACTTTGCAATATACCAGAATTTTTTCTAATTAGAACTTCCGAAAAACATTGGTACCCAGAATCTTGAATTTGAAGCTGTATCTGGGATTGAAAACTCTGCATATCTGTACAGAGCTGAATAAAGTTATCTAGACTGGACAGGAATCCAAAGTCTTTCATGAAGCTGAAGGACCAGCATTCAACCAGTCATTCCGTTTCCAAGGCTTTAAAGAACAGATTGCACATGGGCATTTTAAAACAGAGTATGTATAACACGTGAAAACATTTTAAACTATACCGAGTCTACTTAATTGTACAGTCCTTATGCAATACAGAAACAAGAACAAACAAATAAATAAATAAGCATCATAGTGAAAAAGTTATTAGCAGATACTATTTCAAGGACGCTATAGAGTGCACAACAAGAGGACTGTCATTTATCTGTTGTTTAGTTACCAAAAGCTCAAAGAACTCATCCTCATTTAGCAGGTAAGAATTATTTAAGAAACATCAGAGACCTGGGGAAGGAAGGGAAAAAAATCGAGGGCAAGCCTACATATGCTCTCTTCCATAGTAATTCAGAAGCTAATGTAATCACAAAAGGGGTGGGGTGGGGTGGTGGTGCTTATTTTGCATATTCTGAGAAAGCTATTACATCAGTTAGATACGTCTAGGACAGCAAAAAAGAACCCTGAAAGTTCCTGATAATTTTTTTTAAGTTATATGATTATAATAACAGCTTACAAGCTGACAACTGAAATACTGAGGAACTACAGGAAGAAGAAAAAAAGATTAGCTATTAATACTACAATGCTGTATATTCCACAGTCTTCTACAATACTGCATATTGGCTAACCTAATACAACATAATTATGAACACGTTAGTTTAAAAAAAAAATACTCTCCTCGCTTTATGCACAAGTATATGCATACCATACACATATCAATAGTAACAGTCATCCATAGCATGCAGTGTCACCTACACTAGAAGAACGTTCTTGAAGATTTAGCATCTCCCTTGCCTGTGGCAGTTTTCCACCTATAACCTTGCCTTTTCAACTGTGAGTGAAACCACCAGTCTGGTGAGCTTCCATGTTAACCTATCAAAGCTCTGAAGCATTTGCAACTTTTTTCTTCACATTTTTTTTGTATCTCACATCACAATGCAATTTAATACTTTTTCTCTAATAGTAGCCCTGAGATATTCTTACATTCTTTCTCCCAACTGCAATACTATATAGGTAGTATCTCAAATGTGAGCTATACGCTTCTTTTTCTAACACATTCCTGAGCATCTACAATGGCCTTGCTTCCTGTAATTTAGACTAATTCCAACAAACCATCTTTATCTGTAAGGAACCACTCTTGGTTTATTTCAGCAATGAAATACTCTACATGGACTGTTAACAGTTGCTTACCCTGAATTCCTTTCTCATTAATGTCCTCGTGTAATGTTGCTTCAAGCAAAAAAGGAATAACTTAATGTAAACTGGAGATGTTCATGACTGTTCATTACATTAGTAGATCAGCAAAATCTAATTTCTTCTATTTGGTGAAACAAACTGCTGAAAAAATTCATAGCTCAGGTTCATCGTTAAGAGACAATGCACTTGTACTACAGCTGAGTTCAGACAAGTTTAATAACAGCTAACTTCAAATCTGAATCTGAAGAAACAATTCCAAATCTGGGTCGAATTTTCTAAAATTCCCAAGATTCAAAAGCACCACTCTAGAGACAACCTGTATACAATAAAAAATACATCAATACTCTTTTTATTAAAGATTTTTTTAAACTATGAGTTATCTACAGCACAAGAGATTAAACTAAAGAATAACTGTGTTCACCTTTAACTCTTTATCAATTCTCATACGCACTTTACTCTGAAACATACCATGCTTATTTTCAAAGAAGGACTCAGCAGAGATGTACGATGTATGCCACTGCGAAGATACTTTGTTTTCTGCACAGTAGCCAGGAAGCAACCTGTTCACCAATTCTCTGACCTGGTTAGCTTTCAAATCAGACAATCCCAGGTCTCTTAAATTAAGTACAGACTGCAAAATAGAAATAAATGTTCAAAACTTAAGATTACCTTACGGGGGAAAAAAAAAAAAACAAAAAACAATTGAGTTAACTTTTTGGCTCTATACAGCATCTCTCTTTCACAGTTCAGACTGAAATAAAGAAATTCTAAATGAAGATAAATGAATGAAAGAACATGAATAAAGAAAGAACGTTTGCTACTGTCAATGCGGAATAACTTTTCCATTTGCACACATTGATATTTTCATTGTCACAGGACATTTATGAGAAGTATATTTTCTTCCCAATTCAGTCTTTTTAACACCTTCCTGCTCCCAGATTGAAGCAGGCACAGAAAAAAATGCAGTTTTCCAACTCTTTCTACTCTTTATGATAGAGCAAATGGAGCCTGCGGGGGGGAAAGATGTACAGCAATAGCCACCCATTATTTTTCATCCAAGTGAGCAAACAGAAAAATCCCCCCAGTGTCTTTTTTTTTTTTTGGCTATCCTTTTTGCAGATAGCGCAGATTGGATATTTAGAAACAATACCCAGAGTTAAAATCTTAAAAAGCCACAAGCTGGATAGACACACAATGAAAGGCAAAAGTTTCTATGGTGAAAAGGGTAAGTACTAGGATCTGGGATTTCCTACAAAGCGAAGAAACTATGAAAAAAACAAGGAGGTAAGGTACAAAAGAAGTAACAAGATTAAAATTACTTTGATCAAGGTATTTCAGACAGGAAAAAATCTTTTTACGGGAGAGTATGTTTTAAAAATACGTATTGGTTTGGACCCTTTAAAATATCTATTAGCCTCTCAATATTGCTTCTGCAGTAACATTTTCTGAACTGAGAAGTAAATATTCTATTCTAAATGTATTTGCGCAGATATTTAATTTTTGATTGTTAGAACATTATGGATTATATTTTTGTTTTTATGTAAGCTTTATGTTGATCTACTTTCAAGGTGAAACTAGATTTCCAATAAAAAGACATACATGAAAAACACTTGAATAAAATGTCAGAAAAAGCATTTTTAGAACAGATTCCTAGATGCATTCAGAATACCACCATATTCAAAGTTTATAGTTTAAAACAGGTTTCTTAAGTAAACAAAGTATTCTGTTTTAAAGGCTAGGGTAGCTTGCTCCTGGTTCACTTATACTCAAAATAAGTACGAATACATTTTTAAACATCATTGGACTTTTACACATGGTTTAAACATGTTTTAATGTTTTCTTAGTTATAAAACTTGTAAGAAATGAGTTGAAAGAGAAGTGGCAAAATCTGATAATACTTTGCACTTTCTGTATTTTGATTTTCAATGTGAAGAACAAAAAAATACCTAATGATAATGAAAAATATTTTAATAAATAAGAGCACATGCTAGTATGCTACCTAATCTCTCAAAATCCCTCAACATATTTTAAGTTACAGTCTGTTTTCTCACAAGCAATAAAGAAACAAACTTTGCTTGAACTCAGAGAGTGACAAGGCAATAAGGGGTTTATCAACAGAAAAGTTATTGTTACTTTAGAGCAAGAAACATTAAGTTGAAAGTGAAAACAAATCACCTCCTCGTTTGCAAATTACTACTGAAACAAGCACTAGCTTTTGTTCTTATTAATGAAATACTGTATCTTTGCAGAATCCTTACTGCCAAATCACTGAGTGACTGAAGTTCTGTCAAAAGGTTACATTCTATGTGTTAACATTCTGTTTCGTTTAGTCACGTTACATTGTTTTATAAAGTGAGTCAAATATTAAATTTACTTAAACTGATATTATTTTGATTTAATTCAGTTAAAAGCAAACCACCGCTCTTTCCAAGGGTTTTTAGTACCTCACTCTTCTGAGGATCATGCTCTGGGGAGGTGTCCCTCTGGACAGGCTGTACGGATGCTGCACTGGCAGTAGTAGTGGAGCTTTTTGGTGAATGAAAGGCATTGATAAGGTGACTCAGAGGAACAGTAGCCTGGGGGGAAAAAAAAAAAATCAGATAATGATTTAAGCTTGTTTAAACTATTTAAATATATCTCCATTCCAAACCCTGACTTATAATTGCATATCTTGTACACTGCCTTTTGCCTGAGGACTTCATAATAAACCACATGAACTTAGCTAACACTGTGGTGTTGAAGCTGATACCTCTATTTAAAGAAAAAAGAAAGTTTAAGCATGCATGACATTAGAAGGTCACAAAGTTTGGAAGAGGGGAAAAAAAAAAGAGGCTACACTTCCTGGTTTTCAAACATAAGCATGGTTTAAAGAAAATAATCGCTACATTTGCAAATACAGAAGCAGGTACAGATCATCAACACTTAGAAGATGCAAAGACTGCCCTCAATTTGCACTTAAGACAATGTTTAGTTACAAAAAAAAAAATAGACAACTTCGTATAGATTGTTCTCAGCTGAAAGAGCAGGGAAACAAAATTGCTACTACACTTAATACTTCCTTCAGAATATTTTTTCTTTTTTTTTTTTACGTATCACTTGTTTGCTGTATTAGATATGTGCTGTTGCAACCTGATGACGTAACAATAAGGATTGTTGCTGTCTTCTGACAAATATTACAAACTTAACAATCATTTCATGCAAATAAACTAGGTAACTTTGTGGAACTGAATGTTTTTCCCTTGTAGTCAACACACCCCCATCACAGTCAATTAACTTACATTCCAAGTAGGTGTTTTTTCCCCCCACATAGCAATGAAAGACACAAAAAAGGAAACACAATCAATACAGGGAGAAAAAAAGAGAGGAAAAACAATAGCAAATGAGTTCTACACTGAAAAGTCTGCAAGCTGACGGCACCTCTTGAAATGTTTAAAACATGTTTATAGTTGCTGTCATTCAGGAACTTTCTCTGCTTTGGAAGAAATGTTCACTTAAAATAATCCTGAGCCTGTCCTGGTGTCGCCAAGACAAAACTAACACCATTCTGATAAGACTTCACAACACAGTTACAGAAGAGAAGTAATGCTCTTTAAACAAAATGAACAGAAAAAGAATGGTAAATGAGGTATTCCATCTATGTAGTGGTAGGCCTTAATTTCAGACTTTAGCATGAAATATTGTAATATAGTAAATTCTAGATTATCCCTAGACAGATATCCAAGCAACAGATCTCATCAAGCTGCTTCCCCTTGAACCAACTTGAACAGAAAGCTCAGTGGCTGCTTTTGAATAGCATTGAATCATGAGGATTTATCAACACCTTACTAATTCAGAAATCACTGTTCTTAAGTACTACTGACTCCTGTATTATTCTCCAAAGAACACCTATTTTCATCTATAAAGTAATACTTCTATAACTTGAAATATCTATACTTTTTCCTGCATTATACAAGTTATTCCCAAAAGTTTCATTTATGTTTTCTTCCTTGGGATCCCACTTTAACAACATGCCTAAGGACCAAACTAACCTATACAAAGCATATATCACAGTCAATTCTGCAGTTCAGCAGCACTCGGTCAACTCAGTGACACCACCTCATGAATCGGTACAGAAGCCCAGGTGCACCGCATATCAGGGCTCCTCCTCTAGCACATGACTGTCTCTATTGTGAATATACGGTACAAATAATTCCAATGCTTCCTAAACGCCTCAGTCTCATTGCACGTCACTAGGGAAGAGAGTTGGGGTGCAACTCTGGCTGCTGGGGCGATACCTGACTGCAATACCTGATTAAGCCTCTACCTATGAATGCCCTTCCGCAAGAACTTCCATCTCTATGGTGACTAGATGGAAGACCAAGAGACAATGCTGAGAGACATGAAAACTGCCTCAGAATTAATTGTCCAAAGTTATAATTAAGCTCTGGGAGTTTGCAGTAAAACCATAAAGCCTCCAGAGGTCAAAGCCAGCATCCAAACCATTAATCAAGCTTTCCTCCTGTATTTCCCACTATGAAGAGGTGGAATGACACGTTCCTAAAAATATCATTACAAGTTCTGTCCTTTCACTACACTAACAAAAGCAATTAACACATTCTCCACATGTGGAAAGAAGAATCAAATCCCACTGTGGCATAAGACTAGCACATACTAATTCCCCTAACACAAAACAAAAGTAAAACCACTGGTTCAGATCAAAGTCCATAAAACCTGCTAGTCCCTCCCAACTCACTATCTAATAAAAGATGCCTTCCCGATTGCATCCAGGCTGTGCTATGTAACAAGTAATTGAGGGACTTTTCCTCCACTAACTCTTCTAATTCCTAAGTCTTTTCTTTCTGGTTTTCACAACAACCCGTGACAATTAACAGCACAGTTTAACTTTAGCTGTAATAACACTCCTTCGCTCGGGCCCGGCCGACGCTCTCCAGCGCCCCAGAAACGTGGCAGCCGGGAGCTCGGGTCCTCCCGCCGAGGCCCGCAACCCCCGCTCCCGCTGCCTCTACCCGGACGCGAAACGAGCCCCGGACCGCAGCCCGGCGGAGAGCGGGCCCCAAGGCGGGCGCACCGCAAGGGGCCGGGGCGCCCCGCGAGCCCCCTCACCTGAGGCTGCACGGTTGAGAAGGAAAACATCCTCCCGGCGGGGGCGGCGGCGGCCACCACAGGCGCCTCTTCCGCCTCCCAGCCCAGACGCAGAAACCGTGCCCGCCTGTCGGCCTCGGCCGCTCAGTCGCCGCGGCAGCCGCCGCCGCCAGCAGGAGGGCCCCGCGGCTCCGCTCCTCGGGAAAATGGCCGCCCCCTACGGCCGGCAGTGACCAGCCCCGAAGCGGTCCCGGAAGCGGCTGGAGATGGTAGAGCTTCCGGGTCGCCTCTCCCTGTTTCCGCCCCCCCCCCCCCGCGCAGCCGCCGCCTGGCACGCAGGTCGCTTAGCAACCCCCGTTTCCCGCGTTTCCCGGCTCCGCCGCGTGCAGGCTGACACCACCGCTTACGGGGGCGGGGGGGCGAGGGGCGAACCATCCCCCAGGCCGGGAGGGCCCCGCGGGGCGCCCGCTGTCACCCGGGGCGGCGGAGCGGCGGGGCCGGGGCGCGGTGCGGTGCATCCGCGGGAGGATCGCCGGCGGGCGGCGTAGCCACCGCACACGGAACAAATTCGCAAGGGTACGCGTCACGGAGGTCACAGCCCTTACAACCGCCACTCGGGACGCCTTCCTGAAGTACTGAAAATATCTTGCAGGGAGTCAGAGCATACCGCGTGTAAAAAGAAACTTTTATAAATTACATTATGTATCAATAACCTAAATACTGTTATTCACATTCAGTTAAAATGTAATTAAATGAAGACTCTACAGGCACGTGCACCTACGTAGGGCAGAATTTGGCCTTTGACAGTCATCCTTTTTCCATGCCTTGTGCTGTTTTTCCATGTGCTCTCCAATTATTTTGGGGTCTTATTAGCATTTTGTTTCTTCCACCTGACCACTGTTCTTCACTGTTCTTCCTTTCCTCACGGGAAGCGCCATCCCACACCAAATTACACCGATTCGGATCAGTGCAGCGACGGCGCTGCCTCCCTCGCCTTCCTGCGCGTCTCTTGCTTTCCGCTCGCGCTCTCCCGAGCACAATCACGAGGCTCAGGTAGCCGACTTGGCAGAAACCTCGCCCAACGACAAAAAAACACCCCAAAAGGTGATGAACGTTTGCCTGGATCCACCCACGAAGCAGTTTCCTACAGAGCTGCACAACGGCTAGCGCTGCCTCCGGGGAAGGGAGGTCCTCTCTTGGATGAGCTCCGGCTGCGGTGGAATACACGCCGGATGACGGCAAAGCTTCGCAACTGGCATAACCTGATGTCAGCGTGTGATGTCACCAAAGGGAGCGATCCCTCCTGCTCTCAGCTGGGCTTCTCTGCTGAAATCGCTGCCGACAAGACACAGCTGAACTAATGCTGCAGAGTTAAATGAGAAATACAGCCAATGATAAATTGTATTTAATACCATTATAGAAAGCTAATTGAAAACATGTTTCTACATTTGCTCATTAAATTGCACCTATTGCCGGGATCTGTGGGATAGCAGCACTCCCTCACAAGTACAAGCAAGGGCTCCCTGCGCAGTATCAGATCGTAAGCGATGTATCTTACAGCACAACGAGGGCCTGAAGAGACCGATCTGCGGCGTCAGCTGAGTGCATAGTTCTGCGCTGAGCCCTACAGAGCTCGCTCGGTGCTGATGAAGAGACTGCAACGGAACAATGAAGAGTGGCATGAATGAATTATGAACAGCAATGCATATGTGAAAGCAACATAATAAAAGCAGTAAGGCAAGGGTTAAAAGAGCGACCAAGAGCATAGCTGAGAGCAGTAAAACGGGTAAACAGTGAGGACTGTGCTGTGTAAACGGAGAGCAGAAGGCCTGCACTCTGATAAGGCGCTATCGCAGGTGATTTCCCAGAACGCCTGTGCTCTGGGAACAGGAGGATGGCGACAAGGTCAGAGCACGCTGTAAACGCCACCCCTGCCCCTGCTGTCACAACAGGAAGGCAGAATGTAGCCATGGAGATACCAGAAATAAGGAAACAAAGAAAACAGGGAGCAACCCTGCCTAAGATTAATGGAGGCTGAAGTAATCAAGAGTTGGAGGGAAGCAACAGATGACATTATTCCAACTCCTGATCATAAAAGACCTGCCCAGAAAGAAGTTTGTCGTCACCAATCCAGAGGATGCTAAGAGACGGTACGGGCTCAACAGTGATAGCAAGGACTGGATAGGTGGCACACGCTTGCACACAAGCCACCCCAGCTACACCATTTGGACGCACAACTCTTGGAGCTTGCGAATATGCAAGTGTGAGAAAATGTGAGTGAAGCATATGAGAAAATTATTTTGTGGGACCAAAATCAGTTGTTTCTTTCTAAATAAATATTACCTTCCAGTTCCTTCATGTCTCACACTGAGTTCTGTTGAATTCCTATACCTTCAAGCATCCCACGGAAATGAGAGGACAGTCTACCTGCTCAGAGCAGGTAACAACCTACTGCTAAATTAGAAACCTAGATGACAAATGAAGTAGTTATTAGTCAAATCAACAGCTTTGCCAGTTTGTCATAATTAATGTTCTAAACAAAACAAACAAACAAACTACCACAGAATGAATGTGGTGGGTTCTTTTTTTAATTGCTATATACAATAAAGAGAATGAGGGAATTTTTAAGGGGTCCTTCTGATTAAGCTGGGAAGGCTGTAATGAGGCAATATGCTCTAGCCAGAGATAGTGACAAGAGCTTATCAGAAATACTTGCACCAGAGCAACACTCACAAACCTTGAAGGTACCATTGCAACCAACTTCATTCCACTTGCCTGTGTCAATAACCAACATTTAACTCCTCCTGGCTGTGAGCAAGACAGAGCACACCGCTCGCCAGATACCACCCGCAGCAGCACCGCACGGGCGAGGCCGGAGGGCAGAGATCACAGCAGCCGCCGCCACCCCGCAGCCACGGCGCCTCTAACAGCGGCGGGCGCGCTCCGGGGCAGGCACACGAAGCGCCCCGGCGTCGCCCGGAGGCGTGAGGGAGTCGGCGGCCCGCCGCAGGGGAGGCCGGCGCCGCCCCCGCCGCCCCAACGGTCGCCGCGCGAGGGCTCTCGCGAGAGCACGGCCCTCCGGCCCCGCGCCCGCCCGTTGGCCGGTGACGCCGCGGGGCGGGGCGGGCGCCGCTTTGAATCGGCGCGGGGCGGCAGGGTCTGGGCGCGCGATGGGGACGGTGGAGCCGGCGGCCGAGGCGCGGTCGGAGGAGGAGGAGGGGGCTGCCGCAGCCGCCACGACTGCCGGCCCGAGGCGCGTCGAGGTTCCCCGGCCCCCCTCCATCGAGGAGTTCACCATCGTGAAGCCCATCAGCCGCGGCGCCTTCGGGAAGGTGTACCTGGGCCGCAAGGCGGGCAGGCTCTACGCCGTGAAGGTGAGGGGCCGCGCGGGGCGCCTCCCCGCCCCCTGCGGCCCTCGGGGCCCCCCTCGCTGCCCGCTGCCGCCCTCCGCTTTCCTTTAACCCCGCGTGGGAAAGAGACGTCCCGAGGGGACAGGGAGGCGCCCCGCGGAGGGCTGCCCCGGCAGGCCCGTGGGCCGAGTCCCCCAGCCTCCGGGCACCGGGGCTTTCGGGGAGCTGCCGCTCTTGTGGCAGGAGCCTGGTGCCTGGAGATGTGCTGTCCGCACGGCTGTGCTCAGCTTTCTCCTCGCCTTCCTCTTCGCCTGGAGGCTTTGGCTGGGAGGCATCTGATAACAACTGCTTTTAAAAGTGCCTTAAATGTCGAGGGAGCTACGCCAAAAGCCTTCCAAAGCGTCAGTGTGCTATTTGCTTCTTGCTTGTAAATATTTGTTATAACTGAATGCGTTCAGCTGTCGTGCCCCTGGGGAGGGCGCTCTCACATTTGTTCGTGAATGAAAAGTCTGCCTCCAAGATGTATAATGAGAGCAAATTATAAAAAGGGTTTTTGCTGAGTACACATTTAAAAAAAACCTTGCATTTTCTATGTTGGTACGCAAAGGACTAAAAAGTAGGCTTGTCAGTAGGAAAAACTTTACTGATGGTTTGTGCAAGCTTGACTTTGCAATTAAAAGGATTATAACCAGCTGCATAGCACGCAAAGAAAAGGAAATGTAAAAAAAAAAAAATGTAAAAAGTCATTCAAAATAGACATTGCTCTTCAGAGCTACATATGTCTACTTAATGACTTATAAGCATTTTGAGGTGAAAGCTTTTGTGTAAATCCTTTATCACTATTGCAGTGGAGTTTATGGATTGTTCACAGCTACAACGTTTAACGTGCTAAATATTTGTACACTTATGGTCAACACTAATTAAAAGTGTAGTTCTATGTATTTTGTGTATGCCTTGAATTTTTTTTTTTTTGTATCAACTTTGATAATAGTGATTGTAGCTGTGGAAAATAGTTTTCTACAGTTTAGGTGCTGCATATAGAGTGGTTCAGTTGTGTTACTGTAGTATCTTACACAAGTTTATGGAAAGTATTGTGACCAAAAAGCTTTCATGTAAATCCTTTATCCCTATTGCAGTGAGATTTATGGATTATTCAAGCTACTGAGTTTAACATATGCTAAATACTTTTACAGTTAAGGTCAACACTTACATAAAAGGTATCAAATTACACTTCTTATATCTTGCTATTTTTATATATTATCAAATTCTGCTATTGAATGGTGCCAGTAGCTGTAGACTCAACTTCTTAGAGTTGTGTTGCATAGAGAGTGGATAAATTAAACTTGCTTTAATATCACCATACATATCCAGACCAAAGACGTTGAAGGTGGGCAAGCTTTCAATGCATATGCAATGCTTGCCTAAATACCTATCAGCTGTGCTATTATTCATCTTCTGTTCAAGATTAATATTGAGTGGGCATCAACATATGGTGGAGTAAGTCAATACATGAATGAACTGGAGCTTAATTCACAATTAAGCTTGTTATTTCTTCAATGTGAGTTGCATGCCTTTGAGGCTTCATCCCAAGGAAACAAATATTTGTTGGGTGACTTGATTATAAATTTTAAATGAAGCAAAAAATTCACTTGCTTTCTCTGCAAAGTTAAGAATTAGGGGCTGGAATAGTTGCAGTCTTGCTCTTGAGGACACCAAGATGGGATGGCTTACTGCTGCACTCTATTTCCAATCCTCAGGCCACATATCTCGGCCTCTGAAGCAATGGAAAGACTTGGTCAGCAAGCATGTATCTAAACATTGAATGCTTTTTTTCCTGGTTCTGAGTTGTGTACTGTGGATAAGAGGATTAACTCAGGGCAGTGTAACTTCACATACAGCCTAAACACTCATTTGCCAGTGTGTACAATTGCAGTAAATATTGGTAGTGTGATTTCCATTCAGGACTGAATTAGAAGGAGAGCAATGAAAAAGGTTCTCTAATAACCTGTGTATATGAAGTTATAGCTCTGTTTTATATATGTGTGTGTATATACACATATATATATGCAAGCTTAAAGTATAGAGATCATAGAATGGTTTGGGTTGGAAGGGACCTTAAAGATCATCTAGTTGCAACCTCCCCTGCCATGGGCAGGGACACCTTCCACTAGACCAGGTTGCTCAAAGCCCCATCCAGCCTGGCCTTGAACACTTCCAGGGATGGGGCATCCACAACTTCTCAATAAATGAATTGACTAAAGAACTGTGGGTTGAGCAAAGAAAAGAATGTTTATCTACTTGATTTTGTTTTGTTTTTCAGGTGATGAAAAAAGCAGACATGATCAACAAAAACATGGTTCACCAGGTCCAGGCAGAGAGGGATGCATTGGCTCTCAGTAAAAGTCCTTTCATTGTGCACTTATACTACTCGCTTCAGTCAGCTAATAACATCTATTTAGTGAGTAAATAAATGACTGTGGTGTTTTATGATAGTGTTGAAAATGGAGTGCAGAACTATATTCATGTCTGAAAATGTATTTTTATGGTAGTGAGTGGGTATTCCTTAATCACTTTTACTTTCTTCTTTCTCAGAGTGGTTGAACAAGTGAAATATTTATCTTCCCCTCATACCTTTGAGATCTTTCCACCTGTGTTCTTTTTTTTCTTTTTTACAGAAGTCTTTTCTAATAGCTAGTCTGTCTTAGGAATATGTAGAAATCTTGGGGAAAACAAAGCAAGAAACCATTCTGTTCAAGCAGAATCCAAGTGACCAAAAGATACCCTGTGGCTCACTTAGAGGAAATCTGTTTTACTTGTTGCCTGTACTCAAAATTCATTACAGTAGTTGGGCTAGATGACAAGAGGATAACTGAGTGGCAAAGCAAAGTGCTAGTCTATATGGAGCACTGTGGAGTTCAGTAGGACTTGAATATGGTTTTATGTACTGCCTCCACATAAAGGCAGTATGGATTAAGTCCCCTGTCTACAAAGGGTCTAGTGTAATTTGCCTAGTTTGCTGTAAGCACACACAGTGAACAGCTTGATTAAATTCTGAGGTGAGGTTGCTGTGCACTCCTACAGTACATTTTGAGTGTAAATGAAGGCTTCTTTTCCTGGAATCTCTGTTAAATGCTGAATGGAGTAGAGGAGTTCAGGGGGGAACGATTTGTAAAGGAGATGCTAGAGTCATATATATGGAATAGTATTGTATATTGGAATCTAAGTACTGGTGAGATTTCTTGACCAAAACCCCATCAATTCATTCTTGTCATTGAAGAATGAGTTTCTAAAACCTCTCTGACTTTTCTTTTATCTTGAATAGGACATGGGCCATAATAATGTGTGGGTTTACGTAAATTTTTTTTTAATGTGTGTATTTTTTAAACACTTTTTCATGTCTTATATGCACAGTTGCTCTCACTGTATACATTTCTGGAAATTTGCACTTATTTCACAGGGCTCAGGTCTGAATTTAATGTTGTCTATAAACACTTGAGAAATAAAATCATTTAGATGCCTGTTCTATACAAATGAAAATATCAGTGGTCTTTGCCTTCAGGCCTTGAGTTCCACATAAGTGCTTTGAAATTTATTTTCTATAATATAAAAATCTTTCAGAAGTTAATTAAAAAACTGACTATAGTAGTTACTTGAGAGCTGACTACAGAAAGTAGGCTAGGCAAATAATATAAAATAAGTAAATGGTCTATTAAAAGAAAATGTTTCATGTCCTCTGTCATCTGAAGCTTTAATTATTTTATCCGAGTGAAAAGTATTGTGTGGTAAATTAAGTTCGCACAAGGAAGCTTCTATCAGCTTCCGCTCTTTGAAATTATATTTTCCTAGGGGTGAAAGCTATTTTATATTTTACTTGCAAATTTGAAATGTGTTTTTAAAATGTTCAATTTAAAACACTTGAATGGCAGGTGATGGAGTACCTTATTGGTGGAGATGTCAAATCTCTTCTCCATATTTATGGATATTTTGATGAAGAAATGGCTATTAAGTATATATCTGAAGCAGCATTGGCTCTTGACTATCTTCACAGGCATGGGATAATCCACAGGTAAAACATACGTTGTTTTTTTTTCTTACAAATAAGTATTTGGTAGTTTGGGTTATTACTTTTTCACTTGAACACATAACCAATCACCATTTCATAGTAACAGCTACCTCATTTGCTAGAGCTTCTGGAAGCTCTTTTTGCACGTGTACACTGCAGCAATGTCATGAAACAACACCTAAAATAAAATCTGTCTATATATGTTAAGCAGACAAATATACACTGCTTTCCCCTGCCTGCCTGCTCTTCCCCCAGTACAGTGGTGTATTAGCAGCTATGCTGCCTTCTAGGTCCCCTCTCCCTGTGGCTTTTAAATGACTCTTCGTTCAGGAACCCTCTGGATACTGCAAGCATATAACTAGGACAAAGGGACATTGGCTGCTCTAATGCTCCCCCTGTAGCGAGAGGTCTTTGCTGCATTCAGTAGTACTACAGAGAACACACGTGGAAACTCTTACTAGAGCTTTGCTTGTCATGTGTACTGTCATGTGTAGGAGCTACACATTAGTAAATGTTGTGATGGTAGTACTCATGAAGAACACTTATTAAACCTGCTGAAATACAAAACGTGCAACTTTTCTGATATGCGTGGTGGTTTTAGAAGGTCTGAGACATTTGTACAATATTTAGTGCTAGATATGTTTAATTGTTTTGGTGTATTCTTCCAATTGGAATCTTCTGCTGGCTGAGAGATGTTACTGAGAAACAGCTATAATCAACGTATTTTGTATTGAGTATTTCTGGTCAGTTAACTTTCTTAATATTGGTCAGTTATCTTTTTGCTGACTTCAACTATATCCATTTCTTCAGGGATCTGAAGCCAGACAACATGCTCATTTCTAACCAAGGCCATATAAAGTTGACAGACTTTGGGCTTTCCAGAGTTACTTTGAACAGAGGTAAGAGTTGCCTGTATCCTTTTGGTTGTATTAGAATGTATTTTTGTGTCACATTCCCATATTCTTGAATGCTTTCCATCCCCATAGAGGGGGGCTTTCAATTAAATAAGCCCAAATGTTGCACCTAATATCTGATTTCTAGTAGGTAAGTACTGATAAGGTATATGCTAGTAAAGGATCTGCTCTATGCATTGCACTTCAGAAGCTAAGGTATTTATTCTTTGGGACAGAGGTGTATGAAGTATGATCTAGAGCCATTTCTCTTGAGGGGTATGGATTTCAAAGTATTCTATGAAGTCACTAAGAGAATTCAATGGGTGAATGAATAATTCTGGCTTTTTCTTGGTGTTTCTCTGGCTATTTCTGTCCTTTAGTCATGTTTCTCTGTCCTTGTATATATTAATTTCCAACCTGAACTGGGACCTTCCAGACATTAACGTGAAGGACAGGGAGGTGGTGAGTCCCTAACAGAAGATTATAGATCAGTGCTTTAGCATATGAACACACTGTTTTCAGGTAGCAGAAAATATAGCTGAATAGTTAAATGGCTCTATGGCACTGGCAATAGGCTGCAGGTCTTAAGGTGAATAGCCAGTTCCTGAACTAGTTTGTGCCTCCAGCCCCTTAGCTGTTATCAGCCAAAATAATGCTGCAAAGCACCAGTTTGTTTTTTTGAGACAGCTGCTGGCAGGTACATCCTTTTTATATAGTTAAAGGGATGTAGAAATTCAGAGTTGTCTATGGAGTTTCTGATTCATGGTTTTAAGAGTATAGAGGAAAATCCTGAGTATGCTGTGTTTTCTATAATATAATGCTTTAATTGATAAGTTCTAATGGGACAGATTATTGTGTCTAGCTGAATGCGATATGTAAGCCATAAGCCTACTTACCTCTAGTGAGCAAAAAATGGCATCTAAGGTTAAATTTTTACCTATGAAAAACTTGTCTGGTTCGGTTTTTTTTTTTTGAGATATCTTTGGGAGAGAAAGCAGGCTTTGAATCAAATTTACCATCTTAGCCCACAGGCCGTAGGCTGGAATTGCTACCTAAAAACCAAAGCTGGTATCAAGTTAGAAAATGTAACGCTTACAAGATAGTATGTTGGGAAAGACTCTGGACTTTTACAGTTTCTGTATTTGTAAACTGTAATTTTGTGATGGATGTACAGGAAGAAACAGCTTGTGTTGAATAAGAATGTATGGGTATGTTTTCCCTTGGGTTTGGTGGCTTCTTTTGTATATTTGTTCAGTATGTGACTAAATTTTCCCTCTTGACAAAACTTAAGTAAATGCCTGTAACTTTTCTTATTTAATAGCAGAAGGAAAACCTGATCTGCTTTGTATTTTTTTTTTGTCTGTTTGTAGAGATAAATATGATAGATATTCTTACTACACCATCAATGGCAAAGCCAAAACAAGACTACTCACGTACTCCAGGACAATTGTTGTCTCTCATCAGTTCTCTGGGTTTTGTAAGTAGTTTTCACTCTTTGAAGTACTTCATTCTTCTGGTTTACTGACTATTTAGTGGTGGACCTGGCAGTGCCAGGTTAACAGTTGGACTTGATGATCTTAAAGGTCTTTTTCAACCTAAATAATTCTATGATTCTATCTTAAATGTAATAATAGGAGTGATAAGGCTATTCTTGCACCTCTTCTGCCAGCTGGTAGAATGATTTATATGTTTGCAGTACCTTGAAGTTCTGAAGTGATTACCTTGGACTATATTTCAAATTGCTGACTATCAGTTGTGCTTCAAAAAATTTGGTGAATGGGCATGGCTAAGCTCCAATGCAAACGTGATAAAGAATGTGTGAGGTTACACTCTCAATCCTGGATGTTTTGTTCAGGCTCCATTAACTTTTAACTATGCTTCTTCCTGCTTGATAGTATACTCCTGTTGGAATGAAAATGCCAGGGTGCAATTCAAGTCAATCATCTGACAGTCTGCATGGAGTGGTTTCTCCCTTACCTATAGTCCAAAAGGAAAATACCCCTCTTTCAACTAAATTATTCAAAACATGTGAGTATACAAAGCCTTGTACTAAGTAATACTTGGCTGTAAGGTTGTGGTCTTTTAATTTCATGAGAGTAGCTTGGGCCCACTTGATAAAAGGTGTGCTTCTATCAGTGACTTGCTGTCTACCATTCCCCCAGTACTTAAGGTCTGACATGTTTTCACCTACACTACTTATGTCATCTTTTGACTTTTTTCAAATGCACAACCACTGAATTCAAATGACCCTTTAAGATTTTACAGAAATAGCGTCAATTCTTGGCATGCTTTCATTGAAAACTATTTAATATAGCAATGTGTGCTTTCATTTAAATTGTCTTACCTTCTGATTTCTAACCTGAAATAAGAAAGAAGGCTATTATAGTGTTAATGTTCATGTGGCTTTTAAATTCTTGGCAAGTCCCTACTTCAAAAAAAAATAAGTGAATTGACTATGCAGGAAAGATGACAAGAGAAATTATGATGTCACGCATAGATTTCCATAACTTCCTTTGGTGTGAAAGCTTGACATAGTGTGAAGCTGTCTAATATATGTTGCTTGTTTCTATCAACATTTGAATTTTTTTTTCCCTCTTAAGATCTTGATACTTCTCAATTAACTCCTGTGATGCCAGTGAGAAGCTTAACTCCTACTCTTCTTCAATCAAGAAAAAGGTTTGGTACCTCCAGTGCCAGTAGTCAGTCACACACATACCTTTCCAGTATGGAATCAGAATGCTCCAGCAGCTCCAGGTGGGAGAAAGATGTAGAGGTCAGGACTGTTTCATCTTCCCACTATAAATGAAAATTAGTTTGTACTTGTATATGCACTGTTGCAGATCTCTTCTACTTACTTCCCCCAGTTATTTCCACATGTAGAGAAGCCTTCCTACAGGAGAAGGAGCTGGGATTGTAATCCTTGATGAATAGGAGTTTTGGATCAAACTAGCATTATTTTTTCTTCAAAAAAAAGTAGTCCTGTGCAACATAACAGGAAAAGCAAATGCCGTTGAACCTGCAGCAAAGAAGTGAAAGAGAAGGCTTCTACTGGGTGGCACTGGTTTAGCCCTATTCCTCATAAAGTGGGCAATGCTGAGGGCACTGGCTCTTTGGAAGCTGACCTTATGCCTATAGCTTTATTAGCTCAGCATGCAGACAAAAGAATTTCTGTACAAGGCAGAACTTGGGAAAAATAATAAACAAAATACATTTCAAACTTCTACTAGCTATTAAAAACTGTAAAGTTTAATGTTTGTATTACTGAAGGGTTTTGTATCAACTAACCTAACACCAGTAATTATAGCTGATACAAAATACTTCCTCCTATTTTAAACTGTTAATGACATTCTGTACAAATACAGACCTAAACGAAAATGCTGCCATGCTATTTACTCCCTTGCCGTGATTCCTATTTAGATCACACACAAAAACTTATGTTTAAAACAATTTATAATTCTTTGTTTTAACTGTCCATTTCCCAAGGCCTTGTTTTTAGTATTGTGATACCAAAATAGTAGTAATATCAGACTTTCATTTCGTCATCTTTGAAGTATAATATGCCACAGGGTAGTATGATGGGGTTCTTTGATCTGGGGTTTCTTGGAAACCGAGAACTTCCGTGGCTTAACTTTAACATAAAATTACAAATACAACTTTAACTACTATATTTCTTCATCCTCAGGCATTTAAAAATACTGCATTTTCTACTGTATTCTAGCAAGCTTATTTTATGGTCTTAAAAAAAAGTCAAATTATCAAATTATGCCTAATTTAGTTTTGATTTTTTTAATGTATTATGTCACATTTGTCACTACCAGTGGTTTTAAAGAATAAATAATGCTTGCCAATTTGCAGTTCTTCATGGAAGTGGAAATAAGGTTATTTTAAAGGACACATTTCTATAATGCTTTAATCCTGTTTTTCTTGATACTCAAAATTTAATGTGCTCATTTGCAGCAAAGTGAAGATGACCTATGTTCTGCAACAGGCAAAACAAGTAACAGTGGGTCAGCTCTTTCAAATGTACAATTACTGAATAGCAGAGGTATTAAAGTTTTAAAGAAAAAAGAACTGGAGTCTGCCATTTCTCCCATCAGCAGCAATGATTCTGGGAGTAAGCAGAAGTTGGGAACTGAACATTCTGATATAACAGATACTCCTGTGACCACACTGGATGTGAAAGGCATAGTCAGAAAATGTCTTTCTGAAAATAAGATTTGGGAAGAAAAACTCTTCGTAAATAAGAGGGATATGATTAATGAAACAGCAGAAACTTCCAATCAACAACAGTCACCTTCAAGGCAGAATGAGCCTGTCAAGCCTATCAAAGAGGAAGAAATTTTTGAAAAGCCAGGTGTAAAAAGAAGCTTTGAATTAGTGGACACTAGTCCTTGTCAGGAATTTAACTATGTTAAAAAAAGTAATGCAGAATATAAACGTGGCTGTCAGATCTCAGAATTTCCAGCAAAAAAAAGGACAGGTTTGACAACAGAAATTCAGTCCTTAATGCTTTGTGATGATGGATGCCTACATGACACCTGCAAAAGCACGGAAGTTAAGCATTTTATTGGTAACCAGCAAACTGTAGAAAAATCATTTACTCCAATTATAGCCAAAAATCTTATGTGTTATCTGGATGCAGACTATGAAAAGGATGATAAAAAGGAGTACATGAACTCAAGTTTTTTAGGCACTGACAATGAAAAACCTTTAGGAATCCTCAGTGCAGATTCTGATTTATCATTTCCTGAAATGTCTGTTACAGAAAGCCATTTAGAAAAGCAGCTTTTAGATTTGGACAAAAGTGTTAAAGACCTCTCCTTTGAGGAACCAAAAACAGAAGGCATGCTAATAACATCACCAGAGTCCCGAGATGCTTTGCAAAATGGAGAGGAAGCACATATTGTCCAGGACTGCAAGCCATTACATCATGAAAAGGATAATGACCAAAAACACATGAAAGAAACTTACCTTGACACAGTATCTTCTCCTTCAGAAAAGATGATGGAAGCACTGAATCTCTTCAAAAAAAATGCTGTTGTTTTTCGAAGCTATAATAGTCCAATTAACATATCCAATGTATCTGAGCCATGTAGCATGGCTTCCTTAGATATAATGGATCTTTCACCTGCTTGTAGTGGCTCTTACCCAACAGCTATTACTCCATTACAGAAAGGAAGACCATATAGGGTCTATCAGGTACGTAAGGAGACACGTAGAATCTGTGCATGCATTAGACATTAGAGATCTGAAATTACTTCAGTTGTTAATTTACGGAAAATTGAAGTAGTTTGAGGTAGTCTGTCAAAGTGACCTTTGGTGACAGGCTTTCACTTACTGCACTTGTGTGACCAAAATTAGAATTTCTGTAAGAGCTTGGCAATAACTATGTGTCTGCTGGTTTGCCTCTCGTTCAATGTGCATTGTCTGTCCACGTCTCTGAGAAATCCTTTGCTCTTACAGTGAACTGGTAAAGAAAGCCTGTGCTGTTTTGTCTCATCCTACTTTTAGTGCAGTGTGGTACTTCCTTTGAGTAATTATAGGTTTCCTGATGTAATAGGTAGTCTTTGATTTTTCTTTTCTTTTTTTTTTTTTTTTTTTAATCCTGCATCCCTCCCAAGATGGTCTGCAAATGCTTGCTATAACTGCTATTGTGCTTGGTATTTTCTTTTTTCTTTTTTTCTTTTTATCCTGGTAAAAGTCATTGTGTAATGTGTACTGTCAAGTACCAATTACAAGCCTATTACAAAGATGGATGTAAACAGTAATAGTTGCTTGCAGGTTATGAAGTTTTTGCTTTGACCTTTTTAATCCTTCTGATAGTAAGCAAAAAAAAATCTTGTCCTAAAGTAAATTTAGAGCCCCAATGTGGGAAAAGCAAAAGTATACCTTTCAGTCAGTGTTTCCTCTTTCATTTTGGCATAGCTTTCCAAGATGTTCATCTAGTTACGTAGGTTATAGTTGTAGGATTTAACGCTTTCTGACAGAACTGGCAGCGTGTTGAATGATTTGGTGTACCAAAAGGGGACATTCAAAACGTTATTTTTGGGGAAGCCTTTTTTTCTCATGTTTTTGAATTGCTAGCTTCTGTTTCAGCTGCATAAAATTTTAATTGACTATAAAACTTAGCTTCCATTCAGCCGAAATGGAGTCAGAGTAGTATGCACTGCATCTCCTGAGAAGTAAATGACTGATGGCATTATATGTTTTTGTAACTTAGATTTGCACAGGAGGATACCTTTTTTTATATACTTTTGTGATTCTTTTTAAAATCACATCATTGTGAGCTGATTACCTGTTTTCTGTTTAATAGCGGATTCTGTAGCCTTTATGGCAATAGTGATAATGGATTGACCTCTGCTGCACTGAAGATGAAGTTGGAAACAAAATTATACTAGATATATGGGAATTAAGGGTATATTAAAAAATAAAGAATGAGAGTCTCTGCAAAATAATTTAGTAGTATTTCCAGGTCATAACAGGAAATCTTTCACTGCAGTCAGCCTACTGGCTGTGAGAATTTATTCATCTCTCTGCAAGCCTGCATGTTTTATCTTCAAATAATGTCCCAAATTACTTTCAGAAGTTTCATGTTTGAAAGATTTTGAAAGATTGGGTTTTTTTGAGACATCACTTATGGATTTGACAGTGGAGGAAGAACTTAGGTAAGATTTTCTTAAAGAGTAGGCATCAATTTGCCTCAACCATCTTGAAGCATAAGAAGTTAAGAAATAGAAGCACATTTCACACATACTTTTTCAGGGAATGTACATTTTGTGACATGTTCTTGCCTTGAACTTAAGTATCAACTGTTACACCCGTTACTAAACCTGGAGATGGGAGTTTCTCAGCTGGTTTTGTTTGACATCTGAAATCTGTGTTGCATCTTTTAAGACACCTCATCAGGGAGATGCTGGCACACCATATAGGACTCCAAAGAGCGTAAGAAGAGGAGCTGCCCCAGTAGAAGGTGAACGCATCCTAGGGACCCCAGACTACCTGGCACCTGAGCTGCTTTTGACAAAGCCTCATGGTAAGACAAACAATAATACTTGAAATGGAAGTACTGGAAATACTTGAAAGGTGACATATTTACATTTCTAAAAGAGCTCTAGAGCTCTAAAGCCTTCAAGGAATAGGATAGTGACTTCTTTAAAAATAACTAGTGCTTAGCTTTTGCCAACATGGATGTCTGTGTTTGCTTCAGCTGCTCCTTCCAGTTATTTGTTTCTCATGACTGGAGGTTTTGACTGTCCAGTGTGGTCTTGCCTCCTGCTAATCTAATGTTTTGGAAGCTGTACTTAGGCAGCCTGAGACTTATATGTGGCTTAGGAATCACACATTTGTTGTTCTGAGTGTCCTTAAAGATTCTTCAGGTTAGGGAGAGGGAACTTGGTGAAATTTAGTATGAAAGGGTTAATATAGAATATTAACCTCCAATAACCTCCAATAGAATATAGAAAGTGTTCCATGTTTCTGGATATTAGTGTTGTGTGCATCCAGACAAGTTTATAAAGTTACATTCAAATCAGTTATTGAGTTGTGTGATCTCATTCAACACTTAAGATTTCTGGCAGGATCTTCCATATAAGTGGACAGTAGTAGCCATCAATTTTTTTTTTTTTTTTTTTTTGCAAAGTACCACAGGAAAATCAAATAGCACAACTTTGTAGTGCATAACTTTCTTTGGCTCAAATCCTGAGCTCCATGGAGATCAACGAAAATTCTGAAATATTTTCCTGCTAACTTGCAAGAACCATTAACAAAAAATAAATGCAATGTATCCCTGATACATTTGTTGTACTTACAGTTACATTTTATTTTCATCGCAAAAGTATACTTTTATTTTGTAGAGCTAATAGTCTTAGGAAAATTATCTGAGATATGAGTTCTTCATTGAGCAATAGTGATTACTAATCTGTGGAACAGCAAAATTTTGCTGTATGCAGCCAATATACATTAACTAACTGCATGAAGAGATTTAACAATTTAACTGTAACGACTAAAACTACTAAACACAGGTAGCTGTTGTTTTGCCGTTCTATTTAGAAATCCTGGTTATTTGGCAGGCATTAAAACTGGATAATAGTTTGGAAATGTAATCAATGCTACTTAGACAATGTGAAACTTGGTTGTGAGGCGACTTCCATGCAATTATTGAGTGTTTTCAGGACTCCAGTGATAACGTGCAAAAAGTCTGAGTGTTATGTCAGGAAATTGCAAATCTCCCATTACCTTCAGTGAAGCCAGGGGTTTCTGGCTTCAGAACTCAACTTTCCCTTGCTAAATATTTCTGGCGGAGTTAACTTGCTTGTAAATATAGTTGTAATCCTGAGCTATAATCACATTACAAAACTATTTTCTGTTTCTAAATTAGATTTAACATTGCCATCTTTCTTTATCGTTGAGTGACTACTTTAAGAAAAAGATCTGCATTCCTATGCCTTCAGAGAATCACACTTGATAGTTGATGTTTGTATTTGTTAGGTTTTTTGCAATAATTGTAATGTTCTTGCTTCGTTGTCTTTTCATACGCAGGGACTCTGATCTCTGGTGAGTTTGCTATATACTGTGCAGAAATGGAGTGTTCAGCCATAACTGTGAACAGTCAAAGTATAACTAGATCACAATTTCCAAGAAAATTGTTTGGGTGAACAATGTTTCTATGTAGAAAGATATGTCCAACATGCACCCCACATGAGAATGTGTGATACTTCCACAAACGATTCGGGAAACATCAGTATCACTGTGACTAGCCTATCAGAAATCACACTTCAGCCTGTACTTCAAGAGTAAAGTCAGCATTCTTAAAGACATTGTGTAACGGGAAATAAACCAGAGAAACTTTTTCTCATTGCTTCCTTTCACTCTGTGATCTGTCTGAATTACTCTGTGCACGGGTGAAGAAGGCTCAGATGCTCAAGACCTGATATTTCTGTTTCTTGCTTCACATGTTGATAGATGCGATTTAGCAGGGATATGGTAGGAGTTAATCTCATCTTTAGTTAAACTTTGGGTGGGAAAAATTGCTGCCGAAACATGTGTTACTACATTGTTCAGAGTTGTGATCTTACTAGACTTTGACTGAAGCTGGGAATATTTTATCTGAACATCCAAGTACCTCTAACAACGGTGGATGTGATCTCACTGCTTTGATATGCTTAGCTTGGTGGGGCACTCTTACTGCTGTTAAAAGTTGCTAAAAGTGCATTAGATTACTAGTTATACATTTCAGTTTTCAGCATTTCTAAACTTAGTCAGTAGTCCTTTTGAAATGGCTCAAAATATTTGTTTTCTTAACTTGGAGGTGTCTTAATTTTTTTATATGCCAAAAAAAGACAAGAAAAACTACATTTATTCTCTTTCAAAGATTTTCTTGCAGCAAGTGTGGCATCTATTCTTTATACAATGGAGTGGGCATGGCTTAAAGATGCAGAAAGCTTAGAATGCATGCAGTGCTGCCTGGGATTGCTTTGCCTGCTTGTTTTTAAGTAGGTTAATAAAATGGGTTTGGCAAAAAAACCCTGGAACATGGCAAACCAAAATTATTTAGTAATAAAGGAGAGAGACCTAGTAACTACTCACTGCCCTCATCAACTTTAGTGTAATGGAAAGTAATTCCAGCTTCTTGTGTGCTGGTTCATTCTGCAAGCCGTCTTCAATATTTTGACATACATTTAGACAAATGAAAATTAAGTTCAATGGTTTGAATTAATTTCCAAGAAATTTTGCAGGATTTAAACACTCTTCAATTTCTGCCATGGCTAATCTTCAAATCTTTGCAAATATCATTAAACCTTTGTGTTAGTGTAATGACCTGGATTTCTCTTATCAGGTTCTGCTGTAGACTGGTGGGCCCTTGGAGTTTGTCTGTTTGAGTTTCTAACTGGAATTCCACCTTTCAATGATGAAACACCAACACAAGTCTTCCAAAATATTTTGAAAAGAGGTAATCCGTTTCAGTAATTGGGGAAGGCATGTATATCCAACATTTGCTTTATGGTTTGAGTTACCGACTCATCTGCATCTCTGTCTGTAGATATTCCCTGGCCTGAGGGTGAAGAAAAGCTGTCTGATAATGCCCAAAATGCAATAGATATTCTTCTAACAATTGACAGTACTAAGAGAGCTGGACTGAAGGGTTAGTATTAAAATTCTCTTGTGTTCTTTGCAACTAACTAAAAAGTTCAGAGTGGTGATGTCCTCCTGCAACGTAGACTAATAAACTTTAATGCCTTTTTAGGTTCCATGTATAGTGCCAGAACACTTAACAAGTTGTGGTATTTTTTGTATTACTTGTGGGATTATGCCCTTTTGAATAAGGGAATTTTTGGGGGGGGGTGTGTGGTTTTTTTTATTGAACTTTTGTTTTGCTTTAATGCTGTTTTGCTATGGATGTTTAATGTTTGACATCTGATGTACCAAAGTTCACTCTTATCTAACTCAATAACAGGTATTTGGGGTTTTTGACCTAATAGATTTTATGAACCTTCATTAAAAGCCTATAGTTTGGGAGAGAAGCCTCCTACAAAAGTTAATTCAAAGGAGCTTTTTCTTAGGAATCAGCCTGTCTTTACTGAATGTATAGGGGAACACAGAGTTACACAGTATATATTATACAGAGTCTATATAATTTTTTTCCTTTGTAGGATGACTAAATATGTGCTGTTGTAACAGCAACTATATTTTATTAAAAAAAAAAAATTGGTAACATGAAGAAATCTTAGAGTGAAATATTTTGGGAAAAGAGGAAGAAATCTTATGAGAAAACTGCCCAAGAAATCACTAGAGAAGGAAATTATTATGGAAATGTTTAGCCATAAAGAGACTAAAGGCTAGAAGCTGAAACCAAGCCAATTCAAACTGGAGCAGGCACACAGTTATAAATTAAGATCATGATGTCATCAGGGCATTTTGTGGCTCTTTAGTATCTCCTAAAAAGCCCCTAATGTCTTAATTTGAAGGTGTTTTAGTTAAACATGTTATTGTCTTTATTCCTGGATAATAGGGTGAAATCTAGTTACCTGTCATGCATAGAAATTTAAACTAGATTGGAAGAAACCGTTATGTCATCTGAAGTTCTGGAAATTCATTCTTTGTCAGGACCTTTTAACTGTATCTGATCTCTTTATCCAATTTATAGGCCTCTGAAGTGAAGCTGGATGAGTAGCTTTCAGGACAACCATTAAGTTTTTTTTCATTCCATCACTGTTATCTTCTCCCCCCTCACCAATACACGTACTCTTCCTCTCTCTGTTTTTTCCAGTGTAAAGCCTAACTTAGTGAGAAATCCCAGTTATGTCATGTCCTAGTGCTGTGCTTCTGTGGGTTCGGTCTTTCCAGATAAGAAAGCTTTAGAGCAGTATTTGGCAGAGAACACTGGTATCTGAAGTTTGGGTTTTCTTCTTTTCCCCCCTTCTTCAAAGACGTGGGCAGGAGCCGCTGGCTATGGCATACATAATACTTCTTTGCAAAAGACAATGAAGTCTGCTCACCGTTTTGGCTGAAGACAGCTTTCAGTGTGTGAGAACTTTAAGAGCAGAACTACACACACTTCTGAGATAACAGTGGATCTGTGCAGTGTCCTGCTGAAGCCATTAGAAGGAGTTAGAAGACTAACCCTCTGATTTATTGCCTTTTGTCTAAAATAAAGTTTAGTATTGTGTTTATATTATTTGATCAGGAAATGTAGAAATAATAAGTGTTAATGTCTTGCAGTCTATCAGCTAAAAGCCTGTGGTATGTGCTTAGAATTAAAATTTGTAGTGAGTGTTTGTCTTGATTGAACTTCCACCTCCTTCTAAATGTGGTTTGATTTTTTTTTTTTTAACCTGTCCTATTTTTTCTATTTGCTTTTGATTTTTGTGGTGCAAGTAGTAAAAACATGGGTTTGTATCCCACTTGGCTGAAAAGGTGCTTTCTTGGACTGAGTCAAAGTAGCAAAATCACTTTCATCAGGGAGTGGTGTTTCCAGGAAATGCAAAAAAACACATCCGATCCTGTGTGCCAGGAGTCGCTTTTTGGTCAGAACGGACAGGGCAGGGGAGTTCTCCTTGAGTCAAAGTCTTGTGGCTTGGTTAGTTATCCCACTGCCAGGCTGGGAAAGAGGAATCCGGTGATCAGTGGTAACTTCACCATAAGGGTGTTCAGACTTTGGTGCCTGGTGGTAGGCCAAAGGGGACTGCACAAAGCAGAGGAGGAGCGCTCCATGAGCTAGCAAAAGGCAGGTGGCTGGGAGTGGAGAAGGGTGGGAGTGACTCCCGTGTGTCTACTCAGCACAGAACTTTGGCAAAATTAGAAACAGACTTTGAAGTGATGCTTAAAATTTCTGTGGTGCCCTATCATGAGAAATGCCCCTAGGGCACCTCTGATCCAGTATGTGCGCTGTGTAGAATAGGTTCTCCAGCTAGGGGAAGATGGTTAGGTGGCATGACAATAGTTTGATCCCACTGAGGTTGGGGGTAATCAAAACCCAATTGCAGTTTGCACTTTTGTGAATTTCTAAAACAGCAAAACAGAGCAAATCTACTGAGAGCTATGCATCAAGGGAACAAAGTGACTATGGGGCTTGGACAAAAGGAAGGTTCTCATGCATATATGAACTTCTGTTTCAGAATTGAAACATCACCCCCTCTTTCATGGTGTGGACTGGGATAATCTCCAGAATCAACCTATGCCGTTTATACCTCAGCCAGATGATGAAACTGATACCTCTTACTTTGAAGCTAGGAATAATGCTCAGCACCTCACTGTGTCTGGATTTAGCTTATAACATCAAGATAAGTGAACTTTTATCCATGTTTTTGCACACTTACAGGTTGTCCTCTAACACTAGTTTGGTCTTAACTAAGATTCCTTGCCAAATTTAGAGTGTGTTTTAAGTTATCAGCCCGTTTTTATTATTGTATCCTTTATTCTAAAGTGAAACTACTGTACAAAACTTAGCTGGTATCAAGTGCTTCCATGCTACTTTTTCTCACTTAGTGCACCTTACTAAGAGGCCAGAGTGTTGTATTTCTTGGAGCTAATAACACTTGGCAATGATGGGGCTTTTTTAATAGCAATAAGTAACTCCTGTTAGGAGGTGTGAAGTTATTTCCCAGCTAAGCATGCTAGGGAAAGGACATAAATGCATGCTACTTATATCTAATTATAATTACCTATTGGTGGTTCAGTGTGGTGGCAGTCTTGTTTAGCAGTAGTCCTTTCTGACCAGTTTGAATATCTATCCACTGTGCAAAACTGGTATTTTTTTATTCAAGGTGGAAAATTGAAATCTTAATGCAGCACTGAAACGTCTTACTTCTGTTTATCTTATCCCAAGAAGGGTTGAAAGACAGTGTTGTTCAAAGTTAACTCGGCTAGGTGTGGTGTGCGAGAATGACAGTAGTTCCACTGGTTATTATCCTTTCCTAGACAAAGGGGTAGGGAAAGGATACTTGGGGCAAGTCTGTTTAAATTGTTGCCTTGTAACCACTTACGCTGTAGGACGATGGACTGAACGGCATAGATTTTAGCAATTACTTGTTTTAAATAGAAAACGCTGAGTATATGTGTTTGTCCTTACTCATGTCAGATGATAGAAAACAAAAAATCACCTGAGTGTTAGCTAACAAGTGAAGTATTATTCATACTGAAGCTGCTATACATTAAAGACTATAATGCATTGCAAATTAACAGGCTGCTGTTCTGTAAACTCACAAACAGATCTCAGATTTTACTAAACTTAAGTTACAAGTGTATATTCAGTGTTATAAATCCTAATTAGGGGGAAATATATTTAAATCTATTTTCAAATGCAACACAAAACTTGCATCTGCTACATTTTGGAGGTTTGTTTACAGGTAATTCTGTTTAAATTATCTTCAGTATTTTTCTTGCATAGGTATCTTTCTCAGCTGACTTACTGAAGATTTTATTTTTCAGGTTTGTACTTGCTAGATTAAGATCAATTGTGTTAGATGGTGGTGCCAGCCAGGGGCCGTGTGCCAGAAGCCAGGAATTTTGCTAGTGATTTTTGCCAAGTGGCTTTTGAGTCTCATGAACTGACCCTTCTTGCAGGCGGAGCAAGTTGTCCCTTCATTGCCCTGCTTCCTGGAAAACAAGATTTATTGATGGAATTCTGAGCAAACAGTATCTGCTAGGCTTCCTGCTGTCCCCTCAGGTGGCTGGGGAAGGAAGGGGAATGGTGGAGGAAAAGGAAGTTTCCTAGGACCAAAAGAGAGCTAATTCGTAACAGCTCAGAATGACAAATCCCAGCCCTAGGTGTGATAGCTCAAACAGTGGAACAGAATCTTGGCAGGTTGCAAAACATACAGTGACTCTCAGTCCCTTTGTGAAGGACTTGCGTTTCAGAAAACTTGTAAATTGTTGAATCTTACTGAAATTAATGTTACATGAAAAAGGTGCAAGCAATCAGATGTAATACATTACTGAAGCAGTATCCGTAGACAACATTCTCTGAATATGATGGGAAGTTCTTCAGCATTTTTCCTGTGTATAGTTAGAATATATAAACTGGGGGAGGAGGAATACCTTCATTTAAGTAATCACTGGTATTTTATGCAATTTTTCTTCCATTTCTAGTAATCTGGTTTAAGAAAACTAGTCTTACAAGAATGAACCTCAGTTTCATACTGAGGAAAATACTCTAAAAATGTGTTAGGAAATGATGTAAACTGAACACCACAACAGCTCTTTGTCTTCAGTACTTCACAAATGGTTACAACCTGTTCCCATTTTGCAGGATGATACATTTCCTTCAAGGGAGAAAAAACTAGTTACAGTGGTATGACATTCTGAAGATAACCTCTAACCCCTTGAAATAGTTCTTAATCAGCTGCAAGGGTCAAGTAAGCTTCTACCTGAACTTTTTCTTAACCCATCACAATGGACTACAGAACTGCTAAAAAGTCTTTTAGGTAATCTAATGCTAGCGTACACAGACCTGGTGGTGATAGTACACCAAAACATTAGGCATAAAGAATCTTGTTAACTTACTATTTTCTAATAAAAACCTCAAACCGTCTTATAAACACCTTATTCTAAAAGAAAATTATGATTCTTCTACCATAGTTTTATAATGCAATACAAAACCATAAATTCTGTAGAACAATAAATAGGCCAACTGACAAATCGAATGTCTAACTTAAACACTTACCACTACACTGCTGCCCCGAACTGTTAAATCCTGCACAGTTAGCCCTGAAGCCTTGCAATACCCCGTTCTCTTCAGTATCTTGCATTTATCCTGATCATAGCAAACATGGAGTTCAATTTAACAAGTAGATTGCTGGGGTTTGTGGTGTGGTTTTGTTTGTCGTGGGGTTTTTGTGGTTTGTGTTTTATTTTGGTTTTTTTGTAGTGGCATGGAGGTTTTGTTTGTTTGTTAAAAAGGTGAATCCTAGCTTTATTCTTCAATATGGAATTCCTTAATACCACTGTTTTTGCCCCACTTATTGCTTGCCTTGAAATACTCCAGGGAAAAGTATAAAAGCTATGATGTAGCAGCTGAAAGAGATTAAAGTTTCTTCTCATGAGTAACCAACTACAAATACTTGTGTAAGCTGGCAAAAGTTTCTGGTCCTTAGAAGCTGTGGAATACCACTTGGCAAGTACTTTAGCTGTTACATGGTGTTTCTTGAAGGCCTAAACTTTCTTTATGTGCCTCACCTACAAACTCTGTAGCTTCTAGGTTATCTTGGGAGACAGTTTATCTGCTATTAGCTGGACACAAGTGTGCTAAAAACTGTAGAGATTAGTAACTGTCACACTTTCTTACACAGAAATAGCAGTCTTGGACAACTATTACTGCCACTAACTTGCTGTTAGGCTCACCTATACGCTGAGCAACGTTTGGAGGCCAAGATACTAAAATGCTGCTGCGTGTTCTTGAGCTAGTAGGTCCAGTTTCAGCATGATCAGGTTTACCTACGGGTTACTTTTACAGTAAAATGTGTTCTTTTCCTCTCTACTATGTTCTCAAAATATTTACTTTGCACACTTTTGTGTAAATATATAAAATAAAATACTGTAGCCTTGCTGTTGCTTGCTTCTGCTTTTTTTTAATCTTTAAACTATCTTATACTTTTGACCCTGCTGGGGTGTGGGAGGCAGATTTTTACACACAGAAACCCTGACTGTTTTCCCCCTGGCCCCAGCAAAGACAGTGATTGTAAGTAGGGAAACTCCTAATACAGGTGTGTATGCCCTTCAGTTCATAACTTGCTAACGCCCTCCTGCAGTCTTCATTACAAGCTACGTTTGTGTGTTTAGTAGCAGGAGAGCAGAGTCCTTAGACCATCTGTAACTCCTGCTGGGAGTCTGCTCCTCTGTGGTAACTAAAAGGAGTCAAGGCCGACGGTGGCTCCACAGGCCCGGAGCAGGAAAGAAACAGCTTGCCCACACACATGCCTGGTGCGGTGCTGGTTCCCTCAGCTGAGTCCCTGGGCGTAGGTGGAATGGCTTCCATCTGGTTTCACCCAGAGCAAACCTATGCTTTTTTAGATGAAGTTGGATTTTGCTGCAGGAAGCTAGCTGGATATTTACTTCAAAAGTGCAATTTTGAGCTGGGTCTAGATGTTGCCAGTGCTATGCAGGACTGTTTTTGACTGCCAACCCTCCTGAGGAGAGCACCAGCTAGAACAACATATCCCAGTTCTGACCTCCAATCATCTGCTTATGCCCCTTTCTCCAAGTTAAAGCCATGTCTCCTTGTACCAGGGCAAATTATAAACAAATAAATCATTTCTGCTTAAGCTGAAATACCAGCTAACTAGGAATCTCTTCAAGTTACAGTGAGTTTGAGATATCCCTAGCAGCTGAGGCCCAGTGATGAGTTACAAGTAAATGGTTATAACAGTGATGATGTGCTGAATGAAACTTTAAGAATGAGACTGCTTCTTCATAAGGTAGCCAAAGCATCCAGCGTACAGCGTTTATCGACATTCAGAAAGTTCAAGATAAAATACAAAATATTAAGGGATTGGTTTATTGAAACATGAATAAATAACAAGGATGGCGCACGCCTACATTTATTCCAGCGGGAAGTTAGCAGTTAAGTACCTTTGAGAATGTCTGTACCACCTCTGAGAGCTAGACGCTGACCTGTGACGGGGTTATGGGCTGGGGGGAGGCACGGCAGGGTGCCTCCTCTTGGCAGAAGACATGCTGCTGCAGGAGGTTTTCTTTTTTAAAGTGACCTTCAGGCTAGAGTATCCTTCCTGCATGATCATTTCTATCCTTTAATGATAAGAAGTCGATCACTCGAGGAACTTTAAGCTACAGGCACAATGGCTTCAGGTCCCAGCAGAGCTTCCCTTCCAGCACAAGCTTTGTTCAAACCTGAGTTTTCAGTACCTCTCACGGCAAAACTCATCTCTGGCACGTGAAACCATCTGATCGTTACAGCAGTCTTCAAAGAGGTTCTCATTATTTTATTTTTTAATTCAGCTTTACAATAAGAAAAATCAGAAGAGGGGAAAAGTAACTCTTAAAAAACCACACTTAACTAAAAACAAGATTAAAATTGCTCTGGTAAAACAAACATTACATTCTGTGATTACATCTTTATACAGTATAGCTTGTATGAAAAATGAACTATAAAAGATTTTCAGGAAGGACAAAAAATAACTTTCCTCAAAAACTATTTGTAGTATGTAGTCCAGGTGGAGAATGAAAGCACATCAATAATAGGGTGAAATTTCTGAAGATTTAGATCTTAAACACGGGTTATGTTATGATGGAATTCTTTATAGCAAATCAACGTCTTAGTTTTCTGTCAAACTTAATTTTAGTGCATTTCCCTTTTCCAGAGATTTAGACAACTTATATATTAATTTATTTTAAAATTAAGTGTAAAGCATGCTTTAATCAAGCAAACTTCACAAGGTTGTAACTCTTATCGATATATTCGTTAATAAATACTTGGGGGGGGGGGAGAATCAGCACCAAAATTAGCTGAAAAGTTTTGTTTTGAAAGGAAGTAGAAGAATAAAAGAGAGAAAGAAATACCAGAACTGATATTTTTCGTAACGTGACTTGGGAAAAGTCCACAATAGATTAGGGCTAGATTAAATCTTATTTTAATTTGACATAAACTGACAACAGAAAACTTACAGTGCACTGAGCTTTTTAAAATCTTACGAGATATACTTACAGAGCTAGCTTTCATCTCACTTTAAAACACCTTGTGCCTAAACTATGCATTTCAGGTAAAACAAGCTGTTGTCAACAAGAATACAATTATCAAAGTTAAACATACAAGGTGCAGCCTCTTTAGATGGATCCCTTGTACCACACGCTGTTTCCAAACTTACTTCTGTTTGACAGTCCCTCTGTCATTAATGGCTCTAACTTTCAAGACATATATCAATTCCCAAATCTCCTTTACAATCTTAAAGGATAAGTGAAGGATTAAACCTCATTTCTGAGCAATTTGCATGGAAATTTGCCCCACACTTGTTTAGCAGCAAAAATAACCAGTTGAATTCCTCAGAGCTATATTGTATTTTTCCAACAGCTTACAATGTATTGAATTCATACTTTATTGGTGCTTACATCTGATAACATGTAACCCTGTGGAAAAACAGGCAGGGATGTTGCGACTGTAAAATTATTTCTATATTAAAGTGACAGTTTTACGTATTTTTCACTTATTCTTTTACAAAGATGATGTTCTCTTCATCATCTGACATCAGCAAGACCAGTAATTACTGAAGGCCCATCCACAAGCACATTCCAAAACAATTAATGTTCATATGGTTTTGAGGCTGGAATTATGAAATTTATTTGTAACCTAGGAGCTGTGAATCATTCAAGTTTCAACAGTGTTAGTCCTTAAATGTTTAGCTCAAAGGTAGTACAAAATACTACTATAACAGAAGGAACATAATCCCAGATTCTGAGATTCTATGAGAATTCTGAATTCCTTCGCTTCCCAGGGCCATCTTCTCCTAGCAGTCTTTAAGCAAAGTCATGAATTCTCAGTTCAGTTTTCTAGAAGAGGAACCAAATAAATTAGTTTAATGTACCTTCACTTCTGAGATGATTTTTCATTTATCTAAACAAACAAATCAATTAAGGTTACATGTGAATGATTTCCAATCCGTTAAAATACAACACCGCTTCAAGATACCTGTACATTCACCCTCTTAAGTTACAAAACGATCTGCAAGTTTTACAGAACTGGCACAACCTACACCGAGGAGTACAAAACATCACTAACAATTCTGGCCTGCAGGTGAAATCCCTCAGAACGGTCCCTGACCACATCAGTCGGTGGTTTGCTGGCTCACAGCAGAGCAACACTTGTGAGCTGGTTTTCCAGTGACTCCAGAAAACATGCAATCAGAACGTTCTAAAATTGTGAGCTGAATCTAAATAACTCTCAGTTATTATTAAAAATGTATTTCTATCTGTGATCTGGTTTGAGAGCCCTTAGGATTCAGGTTTTCAAGCTTTCTCCAACATGAGCACCCAGATTCTCAGCGTTAAGTTCCCTACAAAGGAAGGGGACAGGTTAAGAGGCTCAGAGGAAGAGCTAAAGCAGCCAGAACGCCGTACAGGAGGGTGCCAAGAGTGAGCTGAGCTGCCCCTTCCCCGGGAAGTGAGCCAAACACAAAGCTGTTGGCTACAGAAGGCCTTCTCTCCACCGGTTCCATGGAATTTGCTCCACTGCGCAGGAGTTCAGGAGTCATGGCTCCACAGCTTCACGATGAGAAAACCTCATGTGGTAGCACAGACCTGGCTTCTGCTCCAGGACAGTTTATGTATTTTAAAACCAGAAGTACATACGGTCAGTATATGCACTGTGTACAGCTGTTGCCTAAAAGCTTACACACCTTAACCTTAGAGTGCAAGCTGAAACTGGCAATGGGACAACAGAGAAGGACTTTTGTTTCGCAATCCCCTTTTCTCTCTGAGTGTACTTCATCAGCTTCCCACCCATCGCTAAAGGAGATGGAACTCTGGAGGAAAAGGTGATGCAGAAGCAGATAGTCCTTAAATTCTGGCTATGGGTAGATTTCTTCAGAAACAAAGAGGAAAGCTGAAGAACACAGGCATTTCTTTAGTTGTTCCTGTTCTTGAAGTTCATCTCTTCTTAATACAATCCATGAATGCGTAAACAAAACAAGGACTGTCTGGGGCTATGCTATCTCTGTGGCTCACAGAGATGCTGGTATTACCGTTAGTAGACTGTGGTACAAATCCTGGTGTCCAGAACTCAAAAAGAATGTTGGTAAACTGTGGAGCATTCGGGAAAGAGCCACCAGAATCATCCCAAGACCGGAAAACAATTTTAAAATGAGATTCCAGTTGCTCCATCTGTTTTGTTTAAGGAAGAGATTAAGAGATGACCTGGTGATAGCAATAAAATGCCCATGGAAAACACATCGCGGGCTCTTTGTCAAGTAGATAAAGATCTAGGAAAATCCAATGGATGAAAGCTGAAGCTAGACAAATCCAAACTAAAAATAATGTACCATTCGTTTATTCATTTAAGCTCTGAATCACTAGCACAATATATTAGAAAAACTGCTGGAAAGGGTGCTTTCCTAAAAACCCATTTGTGACTGAACCTGTGAATTGATTTGAGGGTGCTACAGAGGTCAGAACAGACGACCAAAAAAGGTTTACAAGACCAGCATTCTGTTCAGAAAGAGAGAACGTGGCCATTCAAGAGCTACTAGCTAAACAACACTAAAGCTCATAGGAGCTTCACATAAGATACTAAAAAAATGGTATTGATTTTAAAAAACTTTGTCCTTGCTGATGAAATGGAAATCTCCATGTACCCGTGCAGAAAATAAGGAAAACGTGTGCCACTGCCTAAAAGCCTTGGTAGTGAAACCTCTGGTTTCATCAGACAGTGCAAGTAACATGAGTGCTGCTGCTGCCGACAGCTCAGAGACGGGGTAACTCCCTGGCCGCCCTGTAGCCTTCGTGGGCCTTGTATTGTTTACCACACCATGGGCTGGGCCCGGAGGCTGGTGGTCAGTGACTGAAGTCTGGTTGGAGGCCAGTAATCAGCGGCGTATGCCAGGGGTTGGTACTGGGTCCAGTCCCGTTTAACGTCTTTATTAATGATCTGGATGATGGGGCAGAGTGCACCCTCAGCAAGTTTGCTGATGACACAAAACTGGGAGGAGTGGCTGATACGCCAGAGGTCGGTCCTGCCATCCAGAGGGACCTCAACAGGGTGGAAAAATGGGCTGACAGGAACCTCGTGAAGTACAAGGGGGAACGCCAAATCCAGCATGTGGGGAGGAAGAACTCTAGCCAGCAGGACATGCTGGGGCCTGCCCAGCTGGGAAGCAGCTTGGCAGAAAAGGACCTGGGGGTCCTGGTGGACACCAAGTTGAACATGAGCCAGCAACGTGCCCTTGCAGCAAAGGCAGCCAATGGTATTGCAGGGTCCATTACCCCTCCTCCCTGCAGGTCAAGGGAGATGATCCTTCTCCTCTATTCAGCACTGGAAAGGCCACACCTGGAGTGCCGTGTCCAGTTCTGGGTACAAGAGAGAGATGGACATACTGGAGGGAGTCCAACAAAGGGCCATGAAGATGATTAAGGGACTGGAGCATCTCTCCTATGAGGAGAGCTGAATGCTGGCACAGGTTGCCCAGGGAGGTGGTGGAGTCTCCCTCCTTGGAGATACTCAAAAGCCATCTGGACACGGTCCTGGGCAACCGACTCTAGGTGGCCCTGCTTGAGCAGCGGCGTTGGACCAGATGACCTCCAAAGGTGCCTTCCAACCTCAACCATTCTGTGTTTCTGTGATTTACCATGTGAGAGAAACCTATACCATGGAAACTATCAAACATTAAAAAGGTAGAACAATTTAAGCTACTTCTAGTAAGATCTACACACTCTCTGCAGACTGACAGAGAGGAAAAAACTTAAGAGCATACTAAACTACCAAAGTCGGGTGTGAGGCTGAAGTAAGTACATAGCAACTCAAGAACATTCACTTGATCTTCTAATGCTTAGAGAGTTGAGAAAAGGTAAGATGAGAGTACAGCTGTCCAGCTGAAGGAAGTCAAAGCAGATGTTACAAAAATATCGTAGTAAGGTGCTAGTAAATGTTAAATAAGAAATAGGTGACAGATGGGACTCTGCAAAGGATTTGATAGGAAAAAATTTTCTCATGGCACAACAGGACTAGGGAGTCTAGAAGCAGTGAAAATGGCTCAAGAGGATATTGGGAGTGAGAGGGTCAAAGAATGTCATGGAGATGCCTCCAAGCTATCCAGCCTCACCCACTAGTGTATGCTCACTGAAATTATTTATCCTGCATCACACTTCATGGATTTAACCTAAATTGCCACATATACAGCACACCACATATAAAGTCGAATTAACCAATACTTTCTTATGCTGAGAAACTTTCAAGGCAAAGAAAACTATACATGTTTCTTCCTAGAATTCCCAGCTAATGGAAAGCACTCCTACTAGCTTCCAGAATTTCTTGTGCATTTGGCTTGAGTTCTTGGGACTGAAACATGCACCTTCCTATCATAACCATACCAAGGACTCTACTGTACAATCTGTTTAGCCTGATATCTTCAGAGCTATGAGTCACTAATACATACAACGGAACATTAAGCAAGACATGCCTTGAAACAGAGAACTCAAGGAAACAGGATTTACCAAAGCAATTATTATCAAGCTCCCCATTTTGATACTGACCTGATGTTTCAGATACACTATCAAAGCCTTATTGAGAGCATACCCTTGCATTCTTCTTTTGCATGAAGGCAGTATTTTATGTCCTGTCTAAATAACACGATATACTACGTATTGGTTTAAAGAGATGAAATGCAGTATATATGCCCTATTGAATGCACATCTTTACCTTCGCTTTCTTTGAAGATACACATGTACCAACCACTGGGCAATAAATGGCCATAAAATAGCAAAAGCTAAAATACCAGGAGAAATTTCAAAGGGCCACCATGATGGTTTCTAAGGAAAACAGAAAAAAATTCTAGTCAGCAATCTGTGTGCACATATGCATACCACATGTATACTTCTCAATCACTTCAAATGCTACAGTATCAAAGTAGAAAATACTACTAAGGCCAGGAAAAAAGATTAACCTATCAAATAACTTCTTCAGACACAGATTATTTTTTATCTCCTAGTCAAGGGAGAGACAATACAAAAAGCACATACCAAGAGCTAGATATAAAATATTAATCTTGTCTTCTTTTCACCATTCACACTGCTTTTTACAAATAGAAAAACCAGTATTTTACCTTGATAGAGGAGGCGGGCTGATAATTTGACTGTAGTGTTGCAGATTTTGCCTTTAAATACAAAGAAAGGCTGGTAAGTATTAAAAAGGAAACCGCAATTAAAATACTTCTGCTTCACAAAATAAGAATATGAAGTCTTTCATCTTGTGAAGGCTTTGCAATCCGTATATATGACAGTTTAAGGAACAGATCCACCCCCATGCAACCCCCCTTTCACCACTTAGTTTCCAACTTACCTCCCATGTTTCCATTACTCTTTATAGCATTTTTATCACATCTCTGTGTGTTAAAAGATGAATCAGTGTCACTTACTGGAACTCTTTACAGTTTTTCAGGGCCCCCCTGCCCAGCTTGTCATCGCAACTTCCTCAACTCTGGTCCAGTCCCAGCAGTCGCAACCCAGAGTAGGAATCCCAGCAGCTTAATTTGCATGATTATATGTTTCAACAGTAGTTTTTACAAAGGTAAAAAGCACTGTTTTACTCTGCCCTGAGCTATAGCTACAGGCATGTCTAACAGCATAAAGGAAAGAGCATGCTCTGTTCCAAATCTTCCAGGCAATCCAGAAAACGAGAAGTACCAGAAACTTTTCCAGACAATTCCCATACACTATTGTGGTGCTTCCACAAAAACAAAGCAGTCAGTTTTCTAGGTCTTTCTTAATTTATGCAAGTGTGAAACAGAAGCTTCTGTTTCTCTTTAGGTAAGGGTAGCAAGAACAGCATGAACTGCTGGGGAAGAATCTTTTACTATTTCTTCATATATTGCTCAAGCAAAAAAAGAAAATCAATCTGTATCGAAACATCAGATTCTTGAACAGCTGTGACAGCGCGAAATCATGGTTTTAATAAATCTTTTTCCCTGGCTGCCTTAGATTTGGTGTGTGTGCATCCCATAAGATACTGCTTGTACAGCACACTCATTCTCAGGTAGATCAAAATACACCAGCAAGTCAAACAAAACCAAACATTTTTAGGTTGCTGGTTCAACTATACTCACAGCATATTCTATTCTCCCAAATATACAGTATTTCCATTGAAACAGAAAGAAAGAGAAACACTACATCAATAAATATCTACATTTGCTTAAGACTTCTTTTGCCTATCTTGTATACATGATATGAAATTCCAAGAAAGCTGTATTACTTCATGGGGAAAGAACACTACGAAGAATCAGTCTTCTGCTAACTGAAAAATGGAATCAGACGTTCTGCCTGCAAACGTTTACCACTTCTCACTTGAAAATGCTTTGAGATCTACTGATGAAGAAATTATCTGGGATCATGTATTACTAATATTAACTATGGAATCTCCATATAGCGACTGTGTAACGTGTATCAATAACTATGGCTAAGATTAGTCTGATCAGAAATCAGTAAAATAATATATGGTTAATTTCTAGGTCAAAATGCATGTTTTTGCTCACATGTACAAGAGTCCTGAATTGTTTTCCTGAGAGGAGGTACCAATAAGAAATTTTAAGTTGGAATAAGCTACAGAATATAACTGAAATGTCTTTACAGTTTAAGAAAATATTATCTGAAATTTTAATCTGAAAAAGCACAAAAATATCCAAGGAACTGTAATAGAAAGTAATCAAATAACTTCAGTGAATAATACCTGTGATGCTGTAACCGCCTCCAGCATATGCAACCTCTGAAGGACATTCTGCATGTCTTCTTGCAACCGCATCAGCACTACTGCAATCTGTTCATTGAGGCTACCCCTGGGTCCTCTATCTGATCCCCAGCGCTCTCCGTCCCCTCCACTACCCATCTGTCCACCTTGTGAACCATCTCCTAGAGGCTGAAGTCTATGCCCTAGGTTGAGGGAGAAAAAATAGATACATAAAACACAGAATGGGCTACCAACTCTATTGAAAATACTTGATTTTAACAGTTCAGTTTTCTCCCTCCCAAACCGAGTGTGGCAATCCTAATCATAAGCTATATTATGACAGTTCAAAAGCACTGAGAGGTTACTGCAACATCGTTTGAGATGCTTCCCTACAGCCTCACTGTGACAGTATCATCCAAGGTCTTAGAACTGCATAAACATTTAGCAAAAAATTATCAATTCACATCCAGTCAAGTTCAGCAGTAAATTCTGCCCTAGCGAAAAGAAAGTAAGATCTGTCTTACTATCAAGGGTAGATGCGTTTTAAGTTTGGCAGAGTCTCCAACCAGGAAACAAAGAACACTGGAATAGTGATGAGAAAAGATAATTGTTTGAAACCTACAATACTCCTTTAAACTATATACAGCTAGCCTATCATGTTTCCGCCTGCAAGTAGCAAACGTAAGTAAAACAAAAGAGAGAACGGGAGGTGGTTAAACTATAATATGTTCTTCATAATAGTTTTCAAGATAAATGTTATATTTGGATTTTCTTTTTTATTTTTGCATCTGGTCACATATAGCTGCCATACAAAAAGGCATGATATAGATAAATAAAATACTTTCTGGCTTTTTTTTTTTTTTAGTACAAGAAAAATAAACTTTATCCTTGACTTTACAGATCATACCACTGGAATATGGTGCTTCTCCTAGGTGACAGTATTAGAAGTATTACAGAACTGAAAAGAGCAGAGGCCCAACATAATCACATAATAGTCCAGATGTTCAATTTAAGAATCATTAAGTTTTAAGAATCATAATAGATAGTATCAGAATCACCCAAAGGTGTGGCTAACACTCCAATTATACAGAAAAGAATGCATCACTGATACTTTTCCAAGATGTTCCATGATTTCATATAAGACACCATAGAGGTATAAATGCATATGCATTTAAAAATAAATATGTAACTTGTAAAGAAACTCTTCTCAGGCATAGACAGGTTTTGAAGATTACATTTCTAAGAAGGCAGGTGCCATAAACAGCAGCTGGAGTTTAAGGTAAGCCAAAACAGAAGAAGCCAATATGCTTATACAAGATCTCCATAGCACAAGAAAATCCTTTTGTAATACTTATTATGAATGAAATAAATACTCCGAAGACAAAACTGATTGCTACCCACTGTAATTAGGATTTTGTTATCTGTTTTTACTGTGAAGGACAGAAGCACTATGTAGTGTGACTATCTTACTGGACAATGTTGACAAGTGCTTCTCAGGCACCAGTAATTTATGGCAGTCAGGAGAGTGGGGAAAACAAAAGCAGCACGCACAGTACCTCTCCCTCTTCTGACACTATAGAAATCTGCTTTTTCTCCACCTTTCTTCTCCTTGTGAGGGCCCCCATTACTGGCTTTGCCGTCTTCTCCTCCACACTTGACTTCGCCTTGTTCTTGAGCTTCTCCCTCTACAGTATTTCCAGGTTGGAGATTCCCATAAGTCATGCAAGCGTGCCTTGGAAAATCCGTATTTTCTAACAGAAGACTGTGATCTACATCCAAGAAATGGGATGAATGCTTTAAAGATCCTTTAGCTGATGTGATGATCTCCAAGGGCTACAAATTAACATTAGCAAGTAATTAAATTCTGTAAAATGCGACAGTTAACCAGTAAAAAGGAAGAAGCATCATCTCTACTTTCACTTTAAGAAAATAATTTGCCCAGAATTAAGACTTTTCTTTTAACAGGAGCAGTTGTTTTCCTGTAGAATGTGCTTGCTGTTCTCTAAACGTCCTTTTCAGATTGAAAAGGCATTTGAGGCAAATATTCTCAAAACAGTGATACCACTTGGAATTACTTCCGACATTTCTAACATACGGTAATACTCAGTAATCACTAAAATAGAACATTAAGATCTGAAAACGTTCATTTTTCCCTTGTAAAATTGGCTTTGCTTCCTAGACAGTGAAGTGGTATCCTAACTTGGTTTCGTGAGCCACACTGTCAAAAGTCACATGCTATTAGCAAGCTTGAGTAGGCAGTGTTTACACTCACGGCAAAGAGATCATGTTGTTTATCATCAACCTGTTCAAGACAGCTTGGCTGCACCCTGTGCCTCTCACCAAACAAAAGGAAGGCATGGTATTCTATCAACTTCTCACTCAAAATCAGTGGTACTGTAGGAAGATCAGAGTAAGGACAGAGTAATAATAATACAATAAAAAGCTGTATTTAATTCTTTAAATGAACCTCTTCTAGTTTGAATTGATCCATCTGTAGTTCTACTTGCATATTTATTTACATATACCTGAACATTTGTTAATTTGTTCAAAACTAGAACTCTTCTCATGCAGGTTGGGAAATTCTGACAAATTATCCACCCACTCCAATTAAAGAATCTCAAACAAGCTTGAACAATACACAAGGTGATTGGGAAATTATGTAGATAACGAGAGCTTGCAGCACTTCTACCTAATCATCTTTCCCAATGTGCTTCATTACTAGGTAAAATTTTGATTTGCTAAAAGGAATTCTCTAGATCCTCAGGAAACTGCTAGACAAGAGAATGATGCAGTATTAGAGTGCTTACTGGTCTTTCTGATCCCATGCATCATTCATATATTCCTCCCCAGAATCAGGAAACTAGGTGTTTGAGTACAATCTACGAAGTCCACACTTAAACTGGACCTCTGAAGGAGGTCCAAGCCAATAAGTCAAGTAAGACTACAGTTAATACAATCAACAGGAGCATCAAAACTAAGCCAGCACACTTGGTGCCCACCTTTTATATCAAAGTCAGAGATGTACATTATGGCTGAAGAGAGTATAAGAGAAGCCAGAAATCATTGTCATCTCACACTTCTTTAGACCTAGGCCACTTTCAGGCACTGGCCTACAGGCCCCCTGCTAAGGCTTACTCTTTATTTATTCTAAGAAACAAATGCAGGATTCATCAGGCCAGAAAAAGAGCACGCAAAAAGCTCATTGTTACAAAGACACTCCCTGCTTCTTCGAGATAGCTGGATTCTGGTCCCTACATATGGTAGGAGACCTTAAATTCATTTGTGGACACAGCCCTTAGTTTCTTTGTACCGTTGGTTTTGACACTTGTTTCTTTGTACCGTTGTTTTTGACAGTTGTTTCTTTGTACTGTTGTTTTTGATACCTTCCCCTCACATAAATTCTCTGGAGGAAAAAATTTCAAGGCTTTTAGATCAGTAGTAACCAAGTTGTAAAAGACTGACAATAAAAAGAACAAAAAACTGATAGTCCAATTAGGAGAAAGGTATGCATGAGTTACTTCATTCACCTCTGCATGTCCCGGTTCACCTGACAGATAGGAACCTATTTAAAAATAAGCATACCAGTTTCAAAATACACCTAGGAATACTAAACCCCTACCTCTTCTAGTCCAAGTTGCTCCATAGAGTCACAATAAACTTCACTGTCTGAATCACTGGTTAAGTGCTGAGTTGCTGAGACCTCCTCAGTACTCTCTTCATTTACACCTGTATGGGAAGGAGAGAGGCACGCATGCTTTGTAAATGCAAGCCAACCCTGGCAAAGGGTAGAGCAATGAGTTAAAATGTCTAGGTGAGCTTCAACTCATGCCCCTTTTATCTACCATTGTCATCCTAAAGTTAGATTCTGAATAAAGAGGTTATATTAATATAGGAATTATATAAAACTTTTCCTAATGGGAAAACTATACCTCATGCTGGCATTTCTGCATTGTAAGTTGATAATTTTAATTTTACCTTATTCATTCCACTCTCCTTCCTAAGCTCAGTGTAAAGCAGTTTTGCCTAAAGTTATCTGTTAGTTTTAAAATTATATATTTAGACATCACTTTCAACAAACTAGCATTTGTAATATGTTCAGCCTTTGAGAAAGACAAATAAGATATTAGTGATTTTCATTTCACTACGAATTGGCTTTCAAAGGCAAATAGTATTTGCATAGGTAGTATAATGATTTTAAAAGAAAACAATTGGATTTCTGTGGGTTTGGGCCTCTCTGTCTCTGAATTAATCTCTCTCTCTGTAAGAGATCCTAAAAAAAAAGCCTTACTTTAAACTGGTATTAAATTTGATTTTTTTTTTGGAGTATTCTTTCTTCAGGTTTCTACAACTGAAAGACAGCATTGCTAGTCTCTGAATCCCAGGATTAAGCTTTCAAGAAAAGAAATATTTTCCAAGAAAAATATGTGCAAATCAAAATATGGTCTTGCAAGAACAATACCTTGGTGAGCACTGTTATTAGCTACTTCTAGGCTTGGCTCCGTTTTCTTTATTTCTTCCTCTGGGTTCAAGCCATTCAGGGCAGATTTAGTCTGGATGCCATTCTGCATATCTGGGACAAAGTTGTCCTTGTAACAGCCGTTAGTAACAATACTTTCCAAATCCCTAGCAGCTGCTGATTCTGGTTTCACATTCTTATAGTCTGTAAAAGAACAAGAAAACCTTGCAAAGAGAAAGCTATGCACCTAACAGCTCAAAACATATTTCTTCAAGTAGCTAACTTTCTAATGGACTGTAAGCATAATGTATCTGCAGAACAAAATATAGAAATGCTCCTAGATTCACATTCGCAAGGATTGTTCTGTTTTTGTAAAAAGTGTAAATATAAAATTTAATTTGCATTAAGAGCAGATGATATTTAAAACATAACTAAGCAAATCAAAAGTAGGTGTGTCTGATAAATTAAAGAATTATCCTCATGTCCTTGGAGGCGAAAGCGTATAGAATTCTAAATATGTAATTTCATTTGGTTTTCACTTGATCCTGATATTTCTCAAAACTCTTTATGGTCCCCATAAACGGATATCACTGAAAGTTCTGTTTTATTTTCTCTGAAGAAAAAAAAGTGATTTTCAATTCTACTGTTACAGTCCATGTAGCCATTCACAGCTCTTACAAACAGCACTGGCAACAAAAACCAAAACAATACAGGGTATAGACTTTTAGCTAGCCTACCAACAGAACCTCCTAGCCGAGTCAAAAATTGTATGGCATAGCTCACAAATTTGTACTAGTTCTAAGTCTTATAACCCAGGTTGAGACACTGCCATTCTTCACCCATGCATCCACATATATTTGCATCTAATTCTCCTGAAGAAGTACAGCATTCGTGATCTCTTGGGATTTTCTGCTGCTTAGGTAGTTAAGAATAACTTTGGAAGGGACAATGGTCCAAGTGCAGAAAACATACCCTTTCCATTTAGCTGCAGTTCTTTTTCCTCCTCTTCACGAAGCCCTTCTTCTTCTGATTCTGCTCCGCTATCACTACTTTCAGCTTTTCCATTCACAGCCTTTATATTTGGAGTGGAATTCATGACATTACTAAGGTCTAAGAAAAAATTCAGAGAGGGAAAAAAAAGATGCATTTTAAAAGAAACCAGCATACACCCCCCCCCCCAACTATTAGTCTTAGTTCTACAAAAGTATTTCCATATTAGAAGATGTACCAAATAATGCCAGCTTTATTTCTGTAAGCTCTTCCTTAATCGGTTTAATGCTTCTCTTTTGTGGCTCACCAGAGAGTGGCTGACTACTGGTGAAGAGACTCTCAACAATTCTGAGGAAGCCTACTGGAAAGAGACAGCAGGCCATTTTCACTACTGAGTCTCAGACCAAGTCTATTACCCGTATTTACGGTATACCTACAGTAACGTTTTATCTAGGACAGATGTGGCCATGTTCTTTTAAACCTGTAAGTCAGCGTTTTTATAGAAATTCCCTTTTGGGCTGAAATGCCTCAAAAGTGCTCTCAATTCAAAGGCAAATTTTGAAACATTCTATTCAATTATGTGAGCAACAGGATTCTGAAGAGGGTAAATACAATATCCCGTGCATCTTCTCCTGCAGCAATTTAAGCAGATGCAAAATGTGGTAAGAAGACCCAAGTTTATACAGATCTTTATCTAGCAAAGGGCATATGGAAATGAATTCTCTGACTGCCATGAAAAAGATGATGAAATAAATACACTGAGCATTTGTTTGCATGTCTAATTACATAAATATTTAAAAAACAAATCTTGAAATAGACAAAGTAACTGCTAAATCCTTGTTTTCCACATCTTTGATCACTCCAAGTATCACAAACAATTTACTCTGACTGTACAAAGAATTGCAAGGTAGACATTCTCAAAAAATACGGAGAATTTAAGGGTCAATTCTACCACCTCCTGTAAAAAAGATATGGTTAAATACATCTTTATGATCATTTAAGCCTCCTATGTTAGGACAGAGTGATTAAGGTACAAAGAGGGGACAGTTTCTGTGAGACACTTGCACAGTTTACATGTTGACTCCAAGGCTGAATTCTGTCTGTTTTAATTATCACCACAGCATTCCATTTGCATAATTTCTACGTTCCCTTGTCAGAACCTTGAAAGATTAATTCTTACGTTTAGGCTTAACATTAACAGCAAAATAATATCCAATTATACTGGAGTTGCCAAACCAGCTCTGCTACTTTCTTTGCTGCATGGTAATTTAGAGCTAAGGGTTTTCTGCTTTAATCTTGCAATGAAGAGCCTTCCCACATTCTTCTAGTTTCAAAGCTTATCCATAGTGCTTTAAAAAAAAGGGGGGCAAAATAACTTAACTTTTTATTTAGAAATAATGAATATGCTAAATATCCTGTTCACCTTAGTTTTACCGCAAGGCAAGGTTTCTGTGAGCACGTTGCATCACTGTTTTGGATTGATTTAATCCAATTGTTACCTGAACATTAAAGAAAATGTTTCTTTATTGTAAAAAGAGAACTGGAAAAGCTATTGTCTGTCCTGTAGACTACAAGAATATAAGCAATCATATACTTATTTTCTCCTCACTGAAGAACACTTCTTATTTGCAAGGAAATTTGTTTCACAAAAGAAAAATCCCAACATATTGCCAGTTTATTTCTCATAAGCATGTTTTATTTATTGTGAAACCCAGTTCTCGAGATGTTTTTCTAAGAAGCAGCAGTGTGAGGAGGATAAGGTAGCAGGTTAAGTCCTCACACCATGAGCATTAAGCACAAACACAGCTCCCTTGGCATGGTAAGGCAGGCATCACCCTTCCCTTTGAAACAAAGAGGGTGGGGGCACAATCATCCATGTGTCCTACCCAGTCGTGGGAGTAAACAGGAAAGACAAGACTAGGAGGAACGTTTAGCTCCTAACTAACTTCACCAGCTGCGAAGTAAGGTGAATTAAAACTGTAAACCTCCTCATCCTACCAAAGATATTGTAAAAAGCTCCAGCTATACCATAAGCTTTTTTCTTAAGATTTAATTTTTTTCTTTTTGAAGGGAAGGTCTTTGAATATTCAAGCATGTTCTCTCTTAATTTCAGTAAGGAGATTATTCATTTGGGGAAACTTCTAAGTGATACATCACATATATTTAAAGAGGTGGAACTGAGAGAAAGTATCAACAGTAACAGATTTATGGTACCATGCCATGGGACACCTGAATAACTGAAATCCATCAGGGTCGCGTTTCTTCCACAAAGTAATTCTCAGCAACAGTGTTCCTAAAGACCATAAAGAGGCATCACTTTGATGCAGACTCCGAAGAACACAGCACTGTACAGAGTTTTGGCCACTTGAAAGACCACACTTAATTGTGTACTTTTCCTCAGAACCCTTACGCTGCTATGTTCATCAGGTCCATGCCCAATCACTTTTACTACATGGTAAAACCACAGGTTGCTGCCATCCTTGTTACTCTGAGTACCTGCTAAGAAACCAGCAACGATGACTAATACTGGGGGTGATAGGGTTAGGCTAACCAGAGCCCCAACTAGTAGTGACTTCTGCAGTCCCTGTTGGTAGGTTAATGGCTACTTGCTGAGGAATGTATCTTTTAATATCAGTAAGAGTCAAGCAAGCTTTTAAAACCTTATTTGCTTTATGCTAATCCCACCCATCCACCCACCCCTTCATTCTTTCTGTTTATCCACTTCAACTGCATGCAAAATGTTAGCAGCTTCTTTTGTTATCCTCGCTTAGATACTATAGAATCTCTCTTGGTTTATTATTTTAATCTCACTGCCTACCACTCCAAACTGTGAGATTTGTGACAGTTTTTCTAAATCAAAGCTGTAGTGCTCTGTAGCTGTACAAGGAGTTATATTATCATAGAATCATAGAATTGTTAAGGTTGGAAAAGACCCTTAAGATCATCAAGTCCAACCGTTAACCTATCACTGCTAAGTCCATCACTAAACCATGTCCTTAAGCACCACATCTACCCGTCTTTTAAATACCTCCAGGGATGGAGACTCAACCACTTCTCGGGGTAGTCTGTTCCAATGCCTGACTACCCTTTCAGTGAAGAAGTTTTTCCTAATATTCAACCTAAACTTCCCCTGGCGCAGCTTGAGGCCGTTTCCTCTCGTCCTATCGCTTGTTACTTGGGAGAAGAGGCCGATCCCCACCTCGCTACAACCTCCTTTCAGGTAGTTGTAGAGAGCAATAAGGTCTCCCCTCAGCCTCCTCTTCTCCAGACTAAACAACCCCAGCTCCCTCAGCCGCTCCTCATAAGACTTGTGCTCTAGACCCTTCACCAGCTTCGTTGCCCTCCTCTGGACACACTCCAGCACCTCGATGTCCTTCTTGTAGTGAGGGGCCCAAAACTGAACACAGTACTTGAGGTGTGGCCTCACCAGTGCCAAGTACAGGGGCATGATCACTTCCCTGGTCCTGCTGGCCACACTATTCCTGATACAAGCCAAGATGCCATTGGCCTTCTTGGCCACCTGAGCACACTGCTGGCTCGTGTTCAGGTGGCTGTCGACCAGCACCCCCAGGTCCTTTTCCACCAGGCAGCTCTCCAGCCACTGCTCCCCAAGCCTGTATTCTACTGTATAAGCCTGGTTTGTTTGGGTTTTTTTTAATGCTATATAGTAAGATCTGTGTAACAGTAACAACATGCAAACAGAAGGAAGAAGAATTTAACAAAAGAAAATGGCAAGAGGGAAAGGATGTGAAGAACAGCCACACAGCCTCTCTACAAGCTTTCACTAGATGTTTATTTTCTTCTGTCAGCTCTATTAAGAGATTTCCTAAGAGCAATTCTAAATACGTTTCTTTAAAGGCAGCACTACAATTCTTCTCAATGACCTATATAACAGGGCCAAGTTTCTCAAAAATATGTATTTGATTTCTAACTTCCCACATATTTCAAGGCAATTTTTGTTACCCAGATGGGAGTTAGGAGCTTAAATAAAAGGAAGACTAGGTCAAATGTGGGCCCTCTCTGGAAGGAAACAGGAGACCTCGTTGCCCAGGATATGGTGAAGGCTGAGGTACTCAATGACTTTTTTGCCTCAGTCTTCACCAGCAAGTGCTCTAGCCACGTCACTGAAGTCACAGAAGGCAAAGGCAGGGACCGGGAGAACGAAGAACCACCCACTGTAGGAAAAGATCAGGTTCAAGACCATCTAAGGAACCTGAAGGTGCACAAGTCCATGGGACCTGATGAGATGCCTCCACAGGTCCTGAGGAAACTGGCAGATGAAGTTGCTAAGCCACCATCCGTCATATTTGAGAAGTCATGGCAGTCCAGTGAAGTTCCCACTGACTGGAAAAGGGGAAATATAACTCCCACTTCTTTTTAAAAGGGAAAAAAAGGAATACCCCAGGAACTACAGGCCAGTCAGTCTCACCTCTGTGCCCAGCAAGATCATGGAGCAGATCCTCCTGGAAACTATGCTAAGGCACATGGAAAATAAGGAGGTGATTGGTAACAGCCAACATGGCTTCACTAAGGGCAAATTGTGCCTGACAAATCTGGTGGGCTTCTACAATGGGGTTACAGTGTTGGTAGATAAGGGAAGAGCAACTGATGTCATCTACCTGGACTTGTGCAAAGCATTTGATGCTGTCCCACATGACATCCTTGTCTCTAAATTGGGGAGATGTGGATTTAACAGAGGGACCACTCAGTGGATAAGGAATTGGCTGGATGGTTGCACTCAAAGAGTTGCAGTCAACAGCTCGATGTCCAAGTGGAGACTAGAAACTAGTGGCATTCCTCAGCGGTCAGTATTGGGACTAGCGCTGTTTGACATCTTCATCAGCAACATGGACAGTGGGATTGAGTGCACCCTGAGCAAGTTTGCTGACAATACCAAGCCGTGTGGTGTGGTCGACACAATGGAAGGAAGGGATGCCATTCAGAGGGACCTTGACAGACTGGAGAGGTGGGCCTGTGCAAACCTCATGAGGATCAACAAGGCCAAGTGCAAGGTCCTGCACATGGGTCAGGGCAATCCCAAGCACAAATACAGGCTGGGCAGAGAATGGATTGAGAGCAGCCCTGAGGAGAAGGACTTGGGGGTGTTGGTTGATGAGAAGATCAACACAACCCGGCAATGTGCGCTTGCAGCCCAGAAAGTCAACCATATCCCAGGCTGCAGCAGGTCAAGGGAGGTGATTCTCCCCCCCTACTCTGCTCTCATGAGACCCCATCTGGAGTACTGCATTCAGCTCTGGGGACCCCAACATAAGAAGGACATGGACCTCTTGGAGCGAGTCAAGAGGAGGGCCACAAAGATAATGAGCGGGCTGGAACACCTCTCCTACAAAGACAGGCTGAGAGAGTTGGGGTTGTTCAGCCTGGAGAAGAGAAGGCTCCAGGGAGACCTTCTAGCAGCCTTCCAGTACCTGAAGGGGGCCTACAAAAAAAGGAGAGGGACTTTTTACAAGGGCAGGTAGTGATAGGACAAGGGGTAGTGGCTTACTGAAAGAGGGCAGATTTAGATTAGATCTAAGGAAGAAATTCTTCACTATGAGGGTGGTGAGGCACTGGAACAGGTTGCCCAGAGAAGCTGTGGATGCCCCACCCCTGGAAGTGTTCAAGGCTAGGTTGGATGGGGCTTTGAGCAACCTGGTCTAGTGGAAGGTGTCCCTGCCCATGGCAGGAGGGTTGGAACCAGATGATCTTTAAGGTCCCTTCCAACCCAAACCATTCTATGATTCTATGAAATGCCTCTGTGGATCTGCCCCAGCTCGAGGCTCATTTTACAAAGAAAACCTAGCCTAGCAGGTTTTTCTCAAATGCCTTGTATTTTTGGTTTTCTGAACAGGCACATAATTCTTACATAAAATTAACACGCACTGCTGGAGCTGTACTAATGCTTAGCTCCACACAACAACCACAGTTTCCTCACACAAGTCCCACAGCCTCTTTCATTCTTTGCAAATACCAGTGATCAGGAAACAGTCTACAAGAGCAGATGAAACACATCATAAAACATATAACTAGCTGTGTATGCCCTCACCATTGAATAAAAGTTATACGCTTTTGTAAAATACCATAACTTTACTATCTGCTTAATAGCAGCAAAACCTTAGCCACTAAAGGATTATTTCCATGACCTACACTTCTATCACCTTATATAGGGATCTCTTTGCACTCCTATGTTTTAGGCTCAAGCTGTGTCAAAATTTTTAAGTCTCAGAGAGACCTATATGCTGTACAAAATTGTTTTGATAATCAGGTAACTAGAATTCTTTTCTTGCATGAAACATCAGGTTGTGATGGCTTGTTCCTGATCCAAGTAGGCTCCCTGCTTCAATTCAAAGTCTATGTAACCACATTCTGCCATTTCCAATGCACTTAGTTACACAAATGTCCACCTCCTTTTGGAAACTGATGTATCCCTATACTGCAAGGAGTTCACTAGAAGGAGCGATTGCAGTGAGAAAGGAGGGGTACATGCAAGCATCTGGGAGCAATAAGTTCTTCAACTAGAAGAACAAGAGTTTCTATATCCTCATTTCCTTTCATTCTTTTTAATGTAGCACACTACGAAGAAAATTTCCAGGGGCCCAGCCTGCTCTGTAACATCTGTTCTACAATACTCAAATGAGCTGCCATCACAAATAAAAAGAGATGTTAGAAAGGTCTGTCAAAAATAGAGACAGAAAAATATAAAATTCCTTACTTTAACTACCACTGTTTCATCACTTTTAAGTGCATTATGTGTAAGCTCTCTGAAAAATGTATTCCCTAAGCACACAGATCATAGCAGCCAGATCTTCCTCTATAGAGTTTTCCTTTTTTGTTGTTTAGTCTTCCCAAACTTTACTATAACAGAGAAAAGGAAGCTTCTCCTCCTTTTTATTTTTCTTTTAATATACTCCGAAAGACTACAGCCTTGTTTTGTCAGCATTCCTCTCTCTGCTCTTGTGCTTTTCAAGCTGTTACACTCCAAGAGATGCCACTGTATTTCAAAAAACAATGTAATCAACAATATCCATGTCTGGTCTTCACCATTTATAAGCATCAAAACAATAGTTTGTGGATAAGAACATACAGAGACCATAGCAGCTTCTTAGACATTTATATTAACTTGTAAGTATGGTATTTAGGATTACTGACCAGCCATCCTGGACCTTTATACTTCCCAATATCTACAGAGTTTCTCATCTCCATCCATATCACCAGTACCTGTTCCCTTGATTTGTCAGGATACTTTCCATATAAATAAGGTCACCAAGTTTTTGCACTGACTTAGATACATTTCCCTATTCCCTGCCACCCCTGGGCCTTCTGCCAGTAGAGACAACCTGCCTGGGATTTCCTGACAGAGGGCAGCCCAGACAGCAGCTTCACCACAGGCATTCCCAGCACTGGCACCAAGTTCCACAAAGGCCACCGGACATCCAGAGTACAGGGCCACCAAGCACGGGCAGCTCAGTTACATGGTGCATGTGCAGAGAGACCAATGGATCCAGGCTTTGCCAGCTTACTGTCAACATCTTAGCCAATGATCATGTGTGAGAAGGAACACAAACAATAGCTGCTGTTAGATATTTACAGCAACTTGCAAGAATAGTAAGATCATTCCAGGATCCAGGATGTCCCCATGTCTGGTCCTACTTCCCTCTGGGAGAATGAGCAGGACTTGCTAAGCACTCGTGTGTGTAGAAGAGATAGAGTCAACATTTGGAACTTTTATTTTGCATAGCAAGTAGAGAGGAGCATTACACTCTTGAGTTTTGTCCCAGAAAATGCAAGATATGAACACAGTGAACTCAGAACCCCATAAAGAAAACTGAATTACGCTTGAAAGCAATAGAAAACCATATCGCTGAGTCACCTATAGTCCAGAAATTCTGGTCTATAATAACATAGCCTGATTCAAAAATTGTTTTGCCCTGTACAAGAAAAAAAATAAACAGGAAATAACATTAAGATTATATTCTCCTGCCACCTATTACAAGCCTACCAGTTGAACAGCCTTTTACAATGCCCATATTAAACACAGCCTCACAGATGGCTTTTCTATACATCTTAGAGGCTACGATTAAAGTAATTATTTTTGCTGTAACAAAGTCATGCATGACACACCTGCCCATACTCACTGGGCACTTTTCTGAGAGCAATCAAGATACAACTACCTACACCTGTTCTTCCTCAGCCTCCCATACACCTCTGTCTACTACTTCTTTGTATAGCAGAGCTGCAAGAAATCCATATTTCAGTTTTTTCATCACAAGATCTTAACTACAAGTGACACCTCTAAAATGTAAGATATCATGCTGATTTTGGCTGGGATAGAGTTAATTTTCTTCATAGTAGCCAGTGTGGGGCTCTGTTTTGGATTTGTGCTGGAAACAGTGTTGATAACACAGGGATGTTTTAGTTATTGCTGAACAGTGCTTACACAGAGACAAGGCCTTTTCTGCTTCTCACACCACCCCACCAGCGAGTAGGCCGGGGGTGCACAAGAAGCTGGGAGAGGACATGGCTGGGACAGCTGACCCCAACTGACCAAAGGGATATCCCATACTGTATGGTGCCATGCTCAGCATATAAAGCTGGGGGAAGAAGGGGAAGGGGGGACATTCGGAGCAATGGCGTTTGTCTTCCCAAGGATTCCCAACAATTTATCGCAAGTGGGTACATCCGCTAGATTCTCAAAACCTAAAGAGCTTTTGACAACTTATTTTCCCTTTTGCAGGGAACTGTTGCCTGGCTGGAGGAAAAAAAAATACAGGTCCAATGACCAATTACGCACAAAAACTGTTACTGTTGATTCAATCCAGCATGAAACCGAATACAGACAGGCTTTTCTTTTCATGGAAGAAAGCTTCTCTTAGCTCCCTCCACTTTGAAAGAAACAATTTTTATTCTTACATTTTCACATTTGGATACTCTGCTGCTCACCCTGTGGTGATATTTTCTCTACTACTCTGTATGAGTGAGGAGCTGTTGATACCCTCAGGCTTGAGCTATACTGATGCTCTGCCCTAATTTCCAACATCGTTAGGCAGCACTGGCATAAAACCATCAGTTTGAAGTAGAATCAAAGTAGGCTCAGATTTGAACTGGAAAGCCTGAAGCAGCTATATATTGCAACAGGACAAGCCACAGCTTGTTGAGACACTGATCCACACCTCATTGAGGCTCTCCACTGACTTCTGCACTTGCTGGCCCAGCCCTTAATCCTATAATAATCCCATTCTACAGCAAACAATGTTCTAGATGCTTCTGAAGGTAAACTATTAAACTACTGAGATATTAACAAAAATATTTGTACACTAAGTTTCACACTAGCCTCTCTGAATATAATCAGTAACCTTGATCATAGCTGTTAACCTACCATTGGAAATTAGAAGAAGAGAAAAAGTTTAAAGGACAGAATTTTAAAAACCTCTCTCACCCACCCACCAGCTCCTCCTGCCCCATGCTTGCCCTGCCTTAATGCACCTCTTAGCTGTGGTGCTGCCACCCATTCAACATATCCTACTAAAGCACAGCAATTTCAGGGTAGCAAGGATTTTAGCTCTTTTTCCCCTTATTACAAAGCATTAAGAAGATTCACAGCCATTGAGTTCCTTAAAACTCATAGTGAGGAAGAGAGGAAGGAGAAGGAAGGAAATCAGTTTAGCAAGTATATCTGAAGTCAAACAGAAAAAAAGTGAGCTTATGAAGCAAACTGAGGATGTTTCACAGAAGAGGCCCACACACAAGCAGGAAGAGCATGCCACCAAACGCTCCATTACAAAGCAAAGATGTTGAAAATAACACGAGAAGCTCTTTGAGAAAATAAAAATATTTGAAAAGACAAACTAATCATATGCAATCTACAGAAGCACAGTTGGAAAATATATTGCATTTTAAGAATTAGAATAAGTGTTTCTACCTGGAAAGTAATAACTAAGAACAGACTCACTTTTTTCAAGTACAATCCTCTCCTCCAAGCTTACCTATGTCCTGTACTAACTACTGCCTTTGAAATAGAAGTGGTTACATGTATTTGCTTGTTCTAAAAGCACACAGACCTGTGAGTATCATCTTTTAAACTTAGTTCCCATACTCAATGCAGGAAGACACTGAGCAAATTGTTAAATAGATGTGTCTGCCTGTGAGCCAGGCCAACTTGTGCCATTCACACAAGCTGCTACCAAAGCAGTGCCCTGTATGGGCTCCTAGTGCAAACATGCCATGCTGCCACCAGCACCACCCAAAGCCAGCATGTGCAGTAGCACAAGACACTTTGCTTCAACAGGGCTTCATCTGGTGCAACTGCAATACAGCTGGCAGCAAAGTTTTCAGGAGAGAAACACTCATTAAGATGACTAAGTTTAGGAGTATCATAATGCTGAAACTTTCCACAGCCTCTGCAGTGCATAACTTGTCATTACTGGAGGCAACATTTAGTCTTCACAAAGGCTTACAAAGAGTACTATCATTCGGCATAAAGGTGAAGGGTCATCTTTATTTAGTAGGATTTTAAAACAGATCAAATGCCTTGTCACAAAGCAGAAAGAGTACACAGGAAAATTCTACTGAAGAACTTGCAAACAATTTCCAGGTATTTTGCTTAGTTGTTGAGATAACTTAGTGCAGGTCTGTCAGGTAAGGATTTTCTTGCCCCTCTTTGGATTTACTCACATTCAGAAAAAAGAAAACATCCACAAACATTCTCAAGGAAACATTCAGAAGGATGAGTTGGCTCCGAAACACTTGATATTTTTCACCCAGTGTCAGATCAGTAGGGTGCCAATTCTAGCCCACCTTTGGCTTCTTCAGGTATAAGAAGAAGAAAGCTGGAATGCCCATTCTGAAAATTTCAAATTCACTGAGCAATAGTATGTTGAAGCTTCTTTGTCTTTTTAGCATTGACTTGGACATCAGATTTCTTGTGCATTTATTAGCAAGTGCAAAAAGTTAAAAGGTTGCTCTTCTAAAGCAGCCCCCCCCTTACCTGACAGTCTTCCCCTACCCTTCCAGCAGCTGCAAACAAAATGGTCCTTCTGTAATACTGCAAGTTACCTATTCTCTTCTGCAGCGCTACGATGACTAAGAGCCCACTCTCTTCTTTGATGTCTAGTATTTTAAGTACCTGACAATAATTTGTCAATAATTTTCTCTGTAAAGAACTACTTCATACTGTCAGAAAGAGACTGCTGACGGAACTTTCCAGAGAACCTAAGCTTGTCACACAGCTGCAGGATGAGCTTTCAAAACACTCCCAGGTTACATGCTTTTGAAATACCCCTCAGATTTGCTCAGCCTATTGGAGGGAATTCTCTATTTTCCTTTCTTTACCAATGCATCCAAGTCTGGATATTTGTAACCCATGGATCCGGCAAGTTTGTCCTAGTTGTCTAGTAGATGTTAAAAGCCATTTTAATGCTGGCATGTCAGCCTTCAGTGTTCTTCATTAAGGAGAGCCACAAGCTCTATTGATTCAGGAAGACAGTATTTCAATGGTTTGTATTTAACATTTTCAATGAAACCACAAGGAGTAGAAATTCAATTTTAAAAGGCTACACTTTTCTGTTGAGGCCAATCTGCTAGAGATGATACACCAACTATAGCTGATGCACGCTAAACTTCCAGACTAATTCAAGAACACTGTTGATTTTGAGGAAGCGGCATGCAGTTCTTAAACAATTAGATAATTATCTTCATACAGATTAAAATCTGATGGAAGAAGAATGGAAGGCAAACTCAAAACAGAATGGGCCAGAAGATGGGGGGGAGTACAGTATGAAGTAAGAGCCTCAAGAGAAGGGCCCCAGTTTCTGGAACATACCAATTGCCTGCCCATGAAAAAACACCTTCCACGACAGAAACTACAGAGAGCAGGGGCTTGGGGGCAGAGGAAGAAAAAGGACTGGAGGAACTAACACAATCCAAACATAACCAGGTATCAATTTTTAACAGTACTGTCACCAGTGTCTACACTATCTCAAACACAGACTTGGGCAGATTGGTTCTATTCTTTAGCACGTATCTGGAAGACTGAAGGTACTATGCCTCCATATTTCTGTGAAATATTTTGAGACCTGTACTGTAAACAATCATTTTCAGCTTCACTTTTAATCAGGCAAGTAGTAAGAGTGCTGAAGAAAGGGTTTCAAAGTCTTAAATGCAATTGTAAAGTTATAACATACAACTGACACTGTCAAAATTGTCTTAATTCATCGTGGCATAATTAGATGTTGGAGCTTTAAACCATACGAATGATGACATATCACCAGATTTATTGCAACACTGACACAACAAGATAAAGCTGAAATTTGCTATTGTGTTTTACTTACACTGCCTTATGTTTAAGCTGCCTCTTTAAAAAACAAGTATGCTAGATTTGTTATTGAAACAGGTATGGTTTAACTTCCATGATTCTCTGTTTGCCTAGATAAGTCACTTTTTTAAGAAGTGCCTTTTGGCACTGTGCCAATAGACACCAAGTCCAAGTAAATCTTTATTACACAGATCACTGACCTGAATCTACTGATACTCTAACAATCTTGCTCGTCAATCCAGCTGTCAGACAAGCTCATTAAATCCCAGACATGAAGCATACAGAATTTTAGTTGAGAAAAAAGTCACACAGCTTTCAAAATGGCCATTTAAAAACGTCTACCATTACCCTTCCTCAAAAAAAAAAAAAAAAAAAAAAAAAAAAAAAAAAAACCAACTTTGTTGCTCTGAGACTTGATACCAAAATCAAAACTATGTTCCTTTAAGGTAGGGGAAAAAGCGCCACACAAAAAAAGGCAACTTAACCAGCTGATTCCTACTTCTTAAACACATTAAACCAATTAATTTGTGCAATGGTTTGTTTTTTAAAAACTATTTCAAGTTTTGCCCTGTTGCATTTCAATTTTTAACTGTAACTTTAAGCCAGATTTAAACAACTGTAAGCCTTTATTACAACCTAATGAACACATCACCTGTAACATAACTGTTATTATCAAAACATTCTCACAATAGTATTGCTAAACAAAAATCACCACACAGATTTTTATGCAGCTATGACACCACTAGGTTTGCCACTTGTCAGAGACTTAAAATGTTTAAATAGATATTCCCTTCAAGAACCTGAGCCTCAGAAAACTTAACTTGAAAGATTCACAAACCCACCTTATATTCTGTATATATTAGAGAAACCATGATTAAAAAAGCATGGGTTTTAATTGTGGATTTTTTTTTAATTGTAGATCAGATGACAGAGCTGGATTACCAACTCTGCATGCAGTGCGATAGTCCACAGCTACATTAGGATGTATAAGTACACATTAGTTTTTCCCTTTATTAATGGAAAGGCAGAAAGGAGATTTGGTTCGGAGGGTTGTTTGTTTCTTTTAAATACTCTCCTTTTTTCGGGAAGAGGGTTCCTTCAGCAGCTCAAAAAGCCTGTAGACAAGGACTAAACATGCAGCTTCCTGGGTTTAACTTTGTTTTGTACCTCAAAAGCACAATAAAACAAAATCCAGCCTAATGAGGTGGCAAGCCCAGAAGTCACAAGTGTTAGCAGGAAGTTACTACAGCACCAAAACAATGGAAAAGATGGACTTACACATAATTTATTATTCCTACCTTCCAAGTACTTAGAGACTTTCTCCATTCGAACTGCCATAGCGTAAAGAGAATGAACAGAAAGATGCAAAGTTTAGCTTTAAAATCATTTACAGAAAACAAGCCCAAAAAAATCTGGAGTTGTGATTATTAGTAGTATAAAGGAAGTTATTTGTCCGAACCTGAGGTTAGGTCAGATCCTCTGTTCTTTTTATCTTCTACTATTTCATAGAACGGGCCTATTACTTGTAGTAACTCTTCAACTTTGTCCGTCATTGGCATACTCTCAAGAATCTGCACAAGTCCAAAATATGAAGCATCTTATGAAACAGCATTTCAATGACTCATTCATTTCAACTGATTTTAGAAACTGCTGGTCATTGTAAAACTCAGTAACATTTCACTAAGTCACTTAACACATTATTCTGATTTTTTTTTAAACTTTTTTTAGTTAAAGGAAAACAACATAAAACTAATTTACCAAACAAGAATCTTAACTAGTTGTATTAACTTTTTGTAGGTGAAGATGGGAGAGCTAATGCATTTGCCAACACTAAAGGACAGCCCCAGCATGTTATTAGATGACCTTGGTATCCATTATTTCAGCAATTTCAAACTCAACCAACTCAAAGTTCAACAGGCTGCTGCTATCTAGTGCAATTTATTTTATAGACAAGTCTTCCCACAGAGAAGAGGAAACTGAAAGACTTTTTTCTTAGAGGATTCTTCGTATTTGTCAAACCCTTCCATCTTCAATGAAATGTAAGGAACAGATCAAAAGTGCCCTACCGGGTCCATCTAAGCTCAAACAACAAAATGGACAGAATACAGCAAAACTGGGACAGTACAAAGACATACTTAAAAGAAAAGCAAACTAGAACCAAGTTCTGCTCTTGAAGTCATTTGGAGCTCTTCCTTTGACAAACATTTCTTCATTTTAAATTACAAAATCAATACCTTTGATCATCTGATAGGAATGTAAAATCTTAAATCTAAAACAGATTAAACAGAAGAAATTCAATAATTGATTATTATTTTAAAAGCATACGATATTATTGTCCCATTCTAGTTTAAGTCCTTTCAACCAAGCTTTTTGCCAATAGCTTTGTTCTTCTTTCATCCTCTACTTTTTAAATTATTTTTTAAAACAGTCAATAGCTATAGGAAAAGACTTGGTTAGAAGCAAACTAACAGCTACAGCACACCTCCTCCTCCAGAAGAGCACCAAGAAAGCAACAGATGAAGGTACAAGTTGCCACAGACCATGCTGCACAAAAGCACCAAGCACATCACTAAGCAGTACAAGCAAAAGCTACAGCATTACTTCACAAAGCAGGAGCTCCAGGCAGGCTAGGGGGTAACAAGTCAACGCTTGCAAGCCAATCAAGGATACCAAGGGACAATGATGCTGTCAAACTGCAGTTTCATTGCCACTTCTCTGATCTATTCAGTGTATATAATTCATTCCATGTCCGTTAAGAGAGGAATGCTGTGCTCAGATACAGAGCTGGATATGAACCAGAGACAGGACAGTTTTGTGATTTTTTTTTTTTTTCGTTTTTAACTTCAGTAGCATTGATAGAAACAAGAAACCTATTCTAGAATAACACTTGTATTTGCGATGTATTTACTTCTATAGTCTGCACTGTAAATTGTTTCATACATGCATTTCTATGATGTCTGCACGTAACTGCTCTTCATCTATTCTAAACAGACCGCAAAATACTCTCTGAAACTTGGAGCAATTCTTAGAATCTTACCGCACAGTTTCTGTTAAAGTAAGAGTTTTGTAACTGCTAGCTTTTAGGTGAGCAAGAAGAAAGCAAATACTTCCACAAACAAAATCAATTACTTATATAGCCACTAGGCAGAATATGCAATCTTAAAATTTGAAAGTGCAAAATAAGTTATTGTGTATCCTGAATTACCGTTTTCTTTGGATGTCAGACAATTCATATATTAAGACTCTTGTTTTAAATTAGAACAGCATATAGTGTCAACACTTCTTTATGCTAAGATATCACTCATTTCTAATATATAACAAAACAATATATCTGAAGTATAAATAAATTAGCTTAAACAGTATTGCAATGTAAAATTTCAGAAGTGCTACTTGGAAGATAAATTAACCTTAAACAAAATGCACCTGAGCTCAGTTCAGATTCATCTTAGCTAAGACCAAGACATGTTTTGTCATCTCCCACCAGCACCTCAAAACCTCACCCAGACACATTCCTCAACAGCTGCAATTTTCAAGGCTACCACATGAAGCGAAAAACCACACCGAACAAGTTTACAATAAAAGTACCTTTTGACAGGGTTATCTGTTGCATGTATACACAATGTGTCCCTAGCACAAATGCTAGGGACAAGCCCCAGGGGCAGGAGGGGAATATGGCAATCTTGGACATCCTTAAACACAGTTCCGTTATCAGTATACAAGTGCTTTTACCCCCTTAGACAGGGATACCTATGCAGCAACAGCAGAATGCCCACAATAACACCACAAGGATTAGTGCAGTATGTGCTGATAGAACAACCCAGTGGATCCATTTGAAATGCACTTCCATTGACATTTCAAGTAGAACCAATCGGGTTGGAAAAGCTGAAGCTAGTATTTCAAGTGTGAGAGCTGAAACAGCACCAAAGCAAGGTAAACAGATTCCCCAGTTTCAAAGTGAGGCAAGAAGTCATTTGCTCTCCAATCCCTACATATAATCTGTACAGAGGCGGAATATTTGTGCTTCATTAGGGTCAAGTAAGTAGACTTCCTCGCAGGAAGCCTACTAGGGTTTTTTTTAGAACAAACATTGCAGTTTCACTTAGTTTTACTGTCCTGACCAAACCAATTACTGCATTAAAAAAAGCTAGGTTCTCTACTGAAGTATTAACACATTTCGAATCCAAGATCTGAAATGAAGCACTAAATCTTGCTGCATGCATTCAAAAGGAATTATTAAAATTTAGTGGGATTTTTGACCAAATGAATAATATTTGGCCTTCTGTGTTTTCTGGAGTTGTTTATTTTTCATTTTAAAGCAGCTACAGTAATACCAGCAGGAACTAAATTACCAAAATTACAGATAGGAAAAAGAACAGTAGTCAGAATCCAGCTCCTTGCCTAGTAAGTTTTTGTTGCATCAATCATTAAACATGTTAAGAGTTCAATGTGAAGGTAGTGGCCTAGGAGAAAAAGCGGGTATATTCGGAGTAGAACTTGCATTTTATCTCCTTGATGCTAACCTCATTATAGTAATAGATTACAGTTATACTTTTATCCAGATTGACAGTAAATAATCTTTAAACTGGAAAGGCCACCTAGAAGACCTTCAGTGAAAAGACTGCAGTGAAAAGGGTTTGTTAATAAAAAGACAAGAAACTTTAATTCTGAATGTTTACTTTAGTTAATGCTGCAATTCCTGCTTAATATAGTAACTATGACTGTCTACAAGTTACACATCTATTCCAAAAAAGACAGACCAAATTACTCACTTCTAGCTGTTTGACTGCAACTATAATATACAAGGAATATTTTCATGACAAGTACAGAAAATTCAGGTTGCTGAGTTCTTCTTGAAAAACCAAAGACGATTAAGTTTACATATTTGATTATATTCATGTCTCCAGCCATGAGAGAGACTTGCTCCTGAAGTCCCTCTGGAGGGTTCTTTTTTTCCTTTCCAAGATAAGGATCACTTCCCTCTCTCAACTCTGAGAACTGAGGCAGTTTGCAGTAAATCAGCTTTTCTTTCATTGTACTTTAAGTTCCACTGCTTTTCCCAGTGCTCCCTTCACCATGATTTCAATACTTCAGGTTTTTTAGCTCTGTCATTTAAGCTTCATATCAGCTAGAGCTCTCATGTTTCTCTGAGAACAACCCAAATTCTATAGCTTTGGAAGGAACTACATAATTTTCTTCTCCCCACAGGCCAAACAGTATCGTACTGAAATGTAACAGTTCACATAGGGAATACCTCATTTGGAGCTTTGGCTGTAGTAGTCAACAAGAATCTCCTCATGTTCCCTAATTTATTTCTGAAACATTTGTTCTAGAAGATCCCTTCCACTCATTAGTAAACTTACCTTTTTCATTTCTTCAACATAGGCTATCATGGCTTCTTCTTTGGACATGTCTCCCAAGGCACTCCAAGCATCCCTAGGAAAGAAAGTCGCATACATCTTCAGTCTCTTCAGGGCCTACTGGATTTTTTCAGCCTGGCCTTAAGTAGGTCAGTTATGTAATGCCCACAGTTTCTCTGATGCAAATAAAACGCAATAACACTTTGCAATTTTTTTTTTTAAATACAAATATATAATTTGCTAGGATAACAACATAGTGGTACATCAACAAAGAAGCAACAAACTAAACAGCCTGGGGACTGAAGAGTTCCCCACTGACCAGCTACGATCTTGTACCTGGTAAGTTGTTAACAAGACCAGATATGAGACACACTCATTTCACTTTTGATTAGGTTGATTTTTTTAAGACCCTCTGCTGCAGAAAAAGAGCAGGCACAGACACTTCAACTAGCACTTACAAACAATCGCCAGCAAGTTAGAACAGGCTACAAGAAAAATCTGTCCTTTTTGAGTTCAGCAACTGGGGAAAGACACATCAGTCTAGTAGGCAAATAGTTTAATCATTGCCCCCAGTTACCACAGCAGCTACTTATGACCTAAAAAAAAGAAAAACTCAATCAAATTTATTAGTACTGCACAAGGAATCTGTCAGAACACAGACTGGAATAAAACATTTCCTTACTCAGTCTTGCATTTGATTTGACACTGTCCCTTCCCCTTGCCAGAGTGTTTGTCCCACTTACAGCAAAACCCCAAGGCTGGTGGGAGCTACAACCAACCAGGTGGGTAAAAGTTTACTGCCCTAGTCCTCTGCAAAGACACCCCCTTCACCCTGACTTGGGGAGACTGGAGAAGGGGTGGTGGTGGTGGTGAAAGGAATCATTTCACAGATCCCAAGACAACCATGACTATAAAGACACCAATAATACTTGTTCTTCAGGACAAATCATTATTAAAATATAATAAACAAAGCATTCACATGGCTTTTCAAATAGATCTTGGCAATCTGGTGAATCAGAAGTCTTCCCAACACAATGAAAATACAGACAGTGGGAAGTCCTGCCACTGAGCAGACAAACCAGAAAGATACATAAACCAGACCTCTCCCCAAAAGCTTGAAGCTGTATCAATGGCTGTCGATGAGCACTTGTTTACTTCAGGCTCACATCATACATGAAAACTTGAGAAGGAAGAGTTCCAGACACTCATCCACATCACTCATTCTGCAGAGCACCTACAATTTCATTCTACAACATGGGATAAACACTGCAGAGGTACCATGGTGGTGCTTGCCCAAGAAAAACCTGCCCACCTGCAGAACCTGAGGGCTTGTTTTCACCTGCAACTCTGAGAAGTTATAAGTTATCTGAGCTAGAAAGTTGGAACACAAGACAGAAAACAAATTAAAACATCAAAGGTTGTGAATGTTCTTTTTTTGAGAGAGAAATAAACTCACTAAACTCTTTCTCCAAGAGCCACTCTTCTAAACATCTCCACTCCAAGCATAAAAAAAAACCCAAAACAAAACAACAGATCATGCAAAGGTACCATTTATATCTACCAATCGGATCCCAAAATCCAGGTCGTGGAACGTTACAGGGTCCTTGGGTTGCTTGCTTATAAAAGCTATAGAACTTGAGCATCATTTCATTCGTTGGCTGGAATGAACCTAGTGAAAGCATTTTAGAATACAATTAAATTGTAATCAAGAATATTAACATAAACTTAGTATTTCTGTGAGAAAATAGCCTGCATTTTGTTACAGCCTGATTGACAGTAGTACAATTTAAGTCAACAGAGAACATCTTTACTTCATCTACCATGAACCAGCACCACTGACAATATTTACTTTACAAACAGCAAGTTTCAGACTGAGTTTAAGGGACTATAACCTTTACTACTTCTAAGGTCAGATTCCACAATTAGAATTAAAAAAAAAAAAAAGAATAATAAGTCACATAAACCAAATGTCCTTTCACTCAGTTTAAAGGGACAGGTTTAGTTCCCAGTAAACAACGTATCTTGCAAGTCACTTTACTGTTACAAACAGTAATTTATTGAAAGACTCCAGAATTAAAAAAAAAAACAAAGAAAAACCCACAACAAACCCAGTAACCCAGTGTTTTTGTTTACTTTGGATATTTGACAGCACTTTCAATAAGTTTCACTGTTTTTCCTGTTCTTGTTTTCTCTTCTTCCTTTGTGGAACACACTTTTGTAGGGTAAGAAATGTGAATACAAAACTGTAACAGCTGGTAGGGAAGATTCATAACCAATCCATTAAATCAAATACTTTGAGGTTCGATTCTCATCATTAGGAGAAGTTTACACTGACCTTTATCTTAGTACCTCCACAAACCCAGTTTTACTTACACCAGAATTAACGATGTACGTAATAACCAACTTTTTTTTTTTCCTGTTACTCTTATCGAAAAAATGCATTCTGATTTTTTTGCTTTTCCGTTCTGTTAACTTTTTCAGCAGAGGGAACTCATGGCAACAGCTCCGAAGCCGTCAAACCAACTTCAGGGTTGCAGGGAGGCAGAGGCCCTTCCCGCGCCGCGGGCGGCTGACCGGCCTCCCCTCCCGGCGCCTGCCCGAGGAAGCCCCCGAGCCGGCGTCTCTCAGGCGAGGCGGACGGCAGCACCAAGACCAAGGTTTCCAAGCGGTTTCTCCAGCCGTCGCGGGCTGAGGGAGGGCGGCCCCACTGCCCTGCCCCGAGCCACCCGGAGGGCCGCGCCGCCGCCCCTGCCCCGGGACCGCTTGCTCCGGAGGAAGCGGCCGCCGGCAGGAGCGGGGCCTCGCCTCCGCCCGGGCCCTGCCCGCCTCGCAGGTGCCAGGCGGGCGGCCAGGCCCCGCGCCGATGCCCCCGGCCATCCCCCGGCCGCACTTACCATTTTTGGGCAGGCTCTGGATCACCTTCACGGCCGCCTCGAACCTGGTGGCGTGCACGGAGCCGGTCTCCGCCATGTCCCCGTCCCGACCCCTCACCGCCCGCCGCCTGCTGATCGGCCGCCGGGCCGCGTCCGGCGGGGCGGGCTCACCTCAGCCTCCCTCGTCGCGGCGCCTGCAGCCGACTGCACGGGAGAGGGACTGAGCGGCGCCGGGCCATACGAACCCAGCCCCCGGCGGCAGCGGGGCGGGGTGCTCGGCCCCTGCCGCGCCCGGCCCGGCCCGACCCCGCCCCGATCCCCCGGCCCTCCCCCTCCGGCAGGGCCGGGCCGGGCCGGGCCCAACCCGCCCAGCACCTCGGACCAGCCAGGCCCCGCAGGCCGAGCGCGGCCCGCGACACCCCCAGCCCAGCCAACACCCACCCCTACCTTCGGCCCGGCTTCAGGCGCCCATGTTATGCCTCCGCAGCGGCGCCCTTCCCCTGCCCGCGCACCGCCCCGAGGCCGCCAGGGGCACGCCGGGAAATGCAGTTCGGCCGCCCCGCGGCACGGCCCGGCCCCACACGGGTGTCCCCGCCGCCCGTCCCCCCTCCGCGCCTTCTCTTCCTCCCGCCGCCACCGCAGGCCCCTGGCAGCGAAGGGCGAGGCTGCGCGGAGGCGGCCGGCTGGCCCCGGCGGCCAGGCTGAGGCCGAGGAGGAGCCCCTGGGCCCGCCTGTCCGCAGGGGCCTCCCAGAGCTGCTCTGGGTGATGGCGGGTCCAACCCCGGGGCCCGAGAGGCCGTTGAAGTGCTGATCCCGGGGAGTGTCTCCCGTGTGGACTGAGGAAACAGTTTTGAGGGTTTTTTCCATTTTTTTCCTTGTTTCTTTTTCTCTGCTTCCTTCCTCTTCCTACCCTTTCTCTTCCCTGCTTGTGCAGCTACAATTACATGATCATGAACATTTCAAAACATGCCATATCCCACCCATTTTATGGACCTTGGTTATCCTCAGGAGATCCCCCACCACCCTGGCAGTCTGCTTTGCCGCTTCCTTCCCTCCTCACAGCCACCCTCCTACCCACACCTAGTTCCACAGAATTCACCTCAATTACCACTGTAGCCACATATTTTTGTAACAGCTTTAATGATTTCTACTTACATTAAAATTTTAGGCATGAGATTTTAAAAGCCTAGAACCTGGCGAGTAACTATTTCCATGGTATTCGGTGATGAGGGTGAATACCAGTACAGTACCACCAGCTAGCTCAGTAGCTAAATAAATGAATGGCCTTATTCAAAAGCGCTGCACATCCAGAGCTCTACGAAGTCAAACAAAAGTATGCTAAACCAACTGCTTTTGTAGCAAGCGGAATAATTTACCCAGTGAGCAACAGGATGAATTAATAGCCCCTTTGAATAGAACTGAGTACAAAATCTTGGCGTTCAAGTCAGTTCATTTATCTAGTACACAATATATATTTTAAATTCCTCTGAAGGCCGTTGTGTGCTTACAGTATATGCCCTCTGGTGGGAAAGAAAAGCTCCAGAGAGAGGGAATTAGAGCAGATCAGCCCCTGCTCTGCTGAGCTAGTACATTCCACAAGGTCAGCAGCCAGCTGGCCAGGGGAGAGCTTTGCTGGAGAGAAGTGGACACTTCCAGAGGTGTTCAAATAGGATCCCCTGCACATGGGCAAACGATCAGCCCATGTTATGAACACCACTGCTCCACTCACGTGAATGCTACAAACGAATTTCTCTGAATTTTTCATTTTGAGTGCTAGATTTCTAAAGCTCTTGTGAGCTATGTACTAAGATCTATCATGGTTTTTTTATCCATGAAGGTAGGAATGACAGAAGCTCAGATCAAAGGGAAGTATTTGTTTGAAGATAAGTGGGTCTCTGTATAAATATGGATTCTTTGAGCATGCAAGGAGTTAATTGCAAAAAAGTAATAAAAAAATTAAGGGCCTCTTGTGAGGCCATCTGATGCGTAAATTCTAGTTACCTGAGAAAATCTATAATGACATTTGCTATTTTAATTGATTTAAGAGAAATGCAGTCTGCGTTTTTATAATGACTGTTCCCAGACTTTCACTGGAAGTAGGCTTTAAAAGAGATGCAAATGACAACCTATTTAATGGCTGTGCGCAGAAACAGAAGCTGCCCTCTTTGCACTGAAGATGTGTGAGAGTGTGAGATCTGCAGATCCAGAATGAGGCACTTGAAGTAACCCAAAATAATCAGTACCATCATGCCCCGAGACAAGGATGAAACAGTAAATGAGGCAAATTTTGAGCACGGTGAGCTTGTGAGAACACATCACAGATGACTAGTTAATTTAAATGCTCATATATAATACTAATTAGCATGGCTATTAGCTGTCCCTGTGTATACATTTTGCATTCTCATTGCAGTGATTTCCATGTAGGGTTAACAATAATCAAATGTGGAGTACCGGTAATAAAGGAGACCCTCTCATCTGTTGCAGACATCCCGGAATGGATCTGCAGCTTTATCTCAAGCTGAGGATCTAGACTCCATTCTTTAGGGAACAAAATTATATGACGTTTCTCTGTCGTCTGCTGAGTACCTATTGGGAATGGCCACATGCTTGTAAAATCTAATTATAATCTGTGTGTTGAGCTGGGCTGCGTTTCTATTGCTCCGCAACAGCAGTCTCCAAAGCAATAATACATATGACCAGCTCTTGTTCTTTTTTTGATCCAATGTATGAGAAGCTAAATATTGGGAATGGTGACAGAAAGACTGCCCGGTGATGCCCATCAGTTGAGGTGCGAGAGAGGAGACGCCATGGTACTCTGCTACCAGTGTGATTTGGCAGAGTGGAATCTGTGACACTAACACGTCTGGGTGCTTTGCCATCCTCACACTTCTTTTCACTTGGTGTTTCACAAACTACTTATGGAGAGCCTGTGAATTGCTAATATGAGGCATTCCTGGAAATGTTATGAAAGCATGCTGTTTTAGTCCCTGAAGGAGTACACTTAGGGGATGTCAGAAGAAAAGGCAGACAAGCGAGGTTCTGAGTGTAATCTTGGACCTATGCTTCACAGATGGATTGGGGATGGTTATCGAGTCCAGTGGTGTTACGGCATAGGATAGTCTATCAAAGTCTGATGTGTTGAGCTACCTTACAATCCTCATTTTGTGCTGTGTGCAAGCTGCTACTGTCCCTTCATGTTGTTCTCATTTGTATCCCAGATCTGCCTTAGTTTTCTAGCAGTTGCTTCCAGTGCCAAGCCACACACCAGTCCAGCTCGAAGAGCACCTTCATTTTTCTTGAGGGACAAATGAGTCAGTTAAATTATGCAAGTGAAAAGCAGAAACTGGAACCAATTATGCCTATTGCTCCCTCAAGGGTCTGAATCATAGCAGTGCATTTTACAGAAATATTCTTAAATGATTCTTAAGAAACTAGACCGTAGTCTCATATGCATTATGAGCAAATTCTGTAAGCTACCAGGTCCAAGAGCATGTAATTTTAGCAAAGCTTACTTTTTGAAGTATATAATCCAGTAAAGAGGGAGGATGAATTATTTAAAACCTAATAGTCATAATTATGAAGAACTAAATTAGCATTACAATTTCTAAGTCAAATCTACATGCCGATGAAGAATGGAAAGATGTTGTCTAAGAAGGGTAGAGCTTCTCATAAGGAGTAGTTTTCTACAGTAGAAAGGTTAATGTATCAAATGAGATTTGCTTACAGGATTTTAATGAAATAATGAAGGATATTTGTGTCCAAATCAACAGCTCCAGAGAAAGAGGACTATTTGCCTACTATGAATATGGCAAAACCAGCAGTTGAAGTTTGTCCACCTGTGTAGGCCAATCCCCGTTCTTCACAAAAAGCCCTTTGGGCAAAGGACTAGTTTGACACAAGCAAGAATGCTTTTGGTGATGGAAGTTTCCTTGTGAGGTTCAGATACACCCCTTAATAACTCAACTAGAAATACCGATTCATTTCACAGCTGGGGATTAAGTAATGGATTATTTCTAACCATTATCAATGGCAGCTGCTTTGCCTAAGGATTAGGCTCCATGTTGTGTAAGGCATTAAAGGTAATATATCCCATTTCAAATCTCTTTTGAGCTATTCAATTAAGGTATCTCAGGTCATTCAGTAATCAATATTTTGAGCCGCATTTTTTATTCCCCCCCCATGCCTCCCCACTTCTCACATATTTCAAAAAAGAGGATGCAGTAACAAAAGTATAAGCTTAGATCCGTTTCATAAAATGCTCTTTGAAGAACAAAATATGATCATACTTCCAAAGACATTTAGCTGCATTTGACTTTGCATTGAACTGTGCAGTAGTTAATGAAGTCAAAACCTTTTACAGGTTCCTATCTTTGTAGGTCTAAAGTGTAATGCAGTGCCATATTGTGCCTTAAGCCCCTCTTTTTTCCTCCAAGCTTACTATTAATTTCTTTTATGAAATTTGTAATAAAGTTCAGTTTTCCTTATTGCCTTAAGGTATTATTCTTGTAGAGCCAGCAGATAGTTGTAACAGAATTGTTCAGATTTCGCATATTCTAGAAAGAACATTTAAAAACTCCTGTTCCCTTACACAGCCGTGCACTGAGCTTTGAAAAGTTTGTAGTTTCATCTCACAGCAATGCCAAACTGTGTCTTATTATAAAAACAGCAGCAGACAGCTCATAACAAATACTTATTCTTTTGCCTTCAGTAAAAAATACAGTATCTGGAGGTCAAATTGTGCTGTCATTTACAGCGATATAAATTTGGAGTTGCTTGGTTGATTTGGGGATATTTATGGTGTTAGACATTTTCATAATGCAAATGAATAGAATGTGACTGAAAAATCTAACAATGTGTGCTATATTATTTCTGTTTTGACATTTGTGTTTCTTATCTTCACAACTACTGCCACTAAAGTTTTAGAAGCCTGTCCTTGTGTAATTTGCCTCTTGGGAATAGCAAACAAAATACTGTGACTGTATCATATTAATGTGCTTATGCAATGGCATATTTATAGCCAGTCAGCTCCTGTGGTTTCTTTTTTTTCAATACGTGGAAGGGAAAAGCCAAAACACCCTTAGTTTATGTGTGTTCTTTTAAAATTCTAGCAAAAGAAGGTGGTTATTCTTTCTAACAACTCTGAAAAATAACTTTATGGACATGTTTTCATAACACGTTTACCAGGGTGCAAAACCTGGAATATAACTGGCAAAGATAACTGAACTCAAGCGTTTTCAGGCCCATGTCTGTCATTTTGGATATTTATTCAGGCAGAAAATATACCACTGTGGTTTTGGTCAATGGGTTTCAACAACCTAATCTGACAGATTAGGGGTGATTTACTGGAGTGAGTCCTCCAAAAAACAAGCTCTCAGAAGGATTTAAGACTGAGTTTAATTGGGTGTCTCAGCACAGGACCACCACTTCATTACAATCCCCATAAGCACCCAGCTCTGTTGCTGTATGGGTCTTAGTAAAAAAATCAGACTTCCTTAGAAGTCAGTGCCAGCTAGACACTTTTTCCAGCTATAAACCACGGCTTTTTCGCTCTCTTATTCAGGTCAGGTCTGGTACTGGACATTATCCAAGGAAGTTTATCTGGGAAGCTTTATTGAGAAAGAAATTTGACATTCAGGAACTGTTTCAGTTTATACTGTTAGATCATTTCTGCTCGACTGAAATAAAGGAGTCATCTCTGCTTCAGAGTTTTGGGGTGATAAGGCCTGTCCATTTCATTCAGGTGAGGGAGACAGGTGAACTACAGCAACGTACAGCATCTCAAGATTAGAACCTCCTGGGTTTTGCCATTTTTGCCATTCTTAGGCTGAGAATTCTTAAGCAGAAAATTACTGGATGAATAAATGAGATGGATGAAAACTTAGGAAATTGTGTTAAGTGTTTTTTTACTTTCCTTTGCACTAAAATGTTCTGGTTACTGTAACATATGTTCAGCATGAGAAGCTTAATATCATCAAAACTTCTGCAAATGCCAGAAAGGTTCATGAGGAAAGACAGCTGTCCGTTCTTGTTCCCCAAAAAGTAGAAAAAAAAATAATCACAGAACCTGCTGAATAGCTTTCAAAGTAAATTACCGTTGGTTTCTAAAAAAACCCAAGAGACAGAGAATTAAGCTGTATGAAATAAAAAATGATCATTGAATCCACAGAAGTCTTTGTATGCACCTAAACAGAGGTGTTTAAAGGTCAAGCCACTCTGCTGCAGATAAGGATAGAAATGCAGCCCTAAACTAAGCGGGGAGCTGGGCAGCCGCATCACTGTGACAACAGTTACGTTGGAGTCTGTTTGTCACATTGAGTAATGTAATAGAGGGCAGAGCGTAGTTTCGGAAGGCATTACAAGTCTTTAACCAAAGATGTACCCATTGAAGAGCCCAGGTCTTCAGTGTCATGTAGATTGCTTTAAAACATCCTGAAATCAAAAGTTAGTACTACAAATTAGCCGTACAAAAGAAACAGAACAACAAAATATGTTCTATTTCTTCTATTTGTTTGCCTAGCTTTTATTATCAGTTTTTAACCTTTCTGTAGCTTTGTTTGCTGGATTAGAGAGCTCACTATTATCCTCCTGAAGGGTTCTCCAACAATCCTAGGAATCCTTATAAACAGAAATCAAGCAACCCTTTGATTTCTTTTATTTAGAATTCATTTCACTGATGCTTTCACTCCAGTGAATTCATTCTTTCATTCTTCTGTCTTGCCAATATTTTAACATCTTTCTTGAATCATGGATACTACTGCTAGGTACAATGCTGCAGTAATACTTGTATTAACGTCAGAGGCAATAGAGGACTGAGATATTGCCTTCTCCAAACTCAATATTCTCATTTGTATGTCCAGAATTCATTGACCCTTTTGGATGCAGAGGTGGATGAAGGCCTCAAAGCCCAGGACCCTCATACCCTACTTGCAGCTGAGTACCCACGTTATAAGTGTGTACTCTTAAAGCTTTTGTTCAGAGTGATGGAACAATATTTGGTTGTATTCAGTTATGCCGGTTTTGCAACTAGTTTATCAGATTATTCTATCATGCCAGTCTGTTCTTTTAATTATTTGTCACTCTCGTAATCACTGTGCTCTCTACAAACTTTATCAGCAGTGATTTTATTGTTTTCTTGTAGGTTACTCAGAATAAATTAAACAACAAGGAGTCAAGGTCGGTACACCCTTTATGACCGCATTTGAAGTCTGGCAGCCACTTTTTTATTTAATATGCACCATAATGATTTTCTATTACAATAATAATTTATTTTAAAAATTTTTATTGTAGTTTCTTAATCAAAATTTTATGCAGTCAGATATTTTACAGAAGTATAAATACATTTCTACAACACAGTTACATTTATCTATCAAACTCGTATTCTCACAGAAAAGGATATTGAGTTATCCTGAATATATGTATACTTCTCCATACATTCCTATTGATTTGCATTAATTAAATCATCCTTCTTTAATTCTTTCTTAATGGAATCTCCTATCAGTCATTCTGTGATATACTTGGGATCAATATTAAGTTAATAGGACTACAATACCTATATATCTTTTTTCAATATTGGCACAACCTTTGCTTTCTTTCAGTGCTCTGGAACTTCTCCAATGTTTAAAAACTGACTGAGAATGAATATTAACAGTCCATAATGCTCTTTGCTGGCTCATTTAAAATTCTTGGATGTGATTAATCTGTACATGCTGATTTAAGAAGATCTAAATTTAGAACCTGCAGATAACTAGATTTCCCTTGATTTTCCTTTTAATGTAAATAAAAAAACGGGTTTTAAACACTGTGATGAAAGATCTCTCATTGTTGCTCTGTTCACTCTCCTGGTATTTTATTGTTTCACTGTTCAAAATCCTGCAGGTGGAAGGGCCTCTGAATTTCTAAAGATTTTTTTAAAAGGGGAGCTACACATTTCTTTGCAGATTACCTTTGACTTGTATGAACCCTTGGGATAAATGTCTGTCAGCTACCTTAGCAAATCATGCATTATAAGCAGCTCAATCCTATTTCTGACCTTTGCAGGAGGAGGTTGTTGTTCGTTCTTCAGTTAGCTTTCGGTGTGCTTTCTCATTCTTTTGCATGGTAGTTCTAAAAAAAAAAAAAAAAAAGGTCTTAAAAACTAAAGCTTTTGATTAGTAGGGTTGTCTATCCCAAAGTCTAAATTTGTATGTCATGGTAACTGTACTGTGGACACTATCTACTGAATTCCTTCTTCAAAAGTTTTAAAAATAGCTACATCAACTTTGGAGAAAATACACATGTATTTCTGTTTTATAATAGAGGAAACAATGCAATGACCAACTATATACACATATATTTGTACACACACAAAATATAAAGTAGTGGTTATATATGAAATTGATTAATATATTACCAACTGTTGGTAAAAGCAATATGTTAGTTTTAAACACGTCAAAGGAAGAGACTGGGAGAGCCCGTTCCTCCCTGGATTAGGTGGGTTGTGCTCACGTGGCAGCAGGGTGCTCTCCCGGCTGCACAAGCCTTCTGACCCCGCTCCTGCCACAGCTCCCCTTCCTTCTGCATAAACAAATCCAAAACTGCGTGGGGGGCAGAGGAAGGAACAGGAGACATTCACGATACAGAGACTCAACCACTGTAACCACAGGTCAAATACGTGTCTTTTGAAGACAAAATAGCGGTTGCACTAAGTCTGTGATTATGCACATGTTCAAGCTCAACATCCTGAGCATCCCACTGATTTCGCAGTAGTAAAATCAAATCCTGTGTACATTTGACTGTCAGGAATTCTGGCCCTGTGTTTTTCTTCTGCCACCTGCCATTACCCTTATTTCTTGACTCAGATTCGCATTCACAGTACAACTAACAGATGGATATTTTCCAAATCATTGTGAAGGAGTTTCATGATTGCTGGATGCTGTCATCTGCATCACTAAAACATCATTGTGGTGTATTTCATTAAAAAATCTCTGTGATAACAGAGTAAATATGCACAAAAATGATAAAACGATTACATTTTTGACCTCAGATATTGAAAATACGAAGTTGTCTTACATGTTTTGAAATGGGAAATTTGGGGGTACAAAGAAGCAGGATAAGTCCCCAAATCAATGAATCTGGATATTTCACGTTACTGAAAAGAGGTATAGAAAAGGGGTTGGGAATGACTTGAGAAAACACATTTAAAACAGTTGTATTAAAAGTAAACGAAGGCTCATGCCCACCCTAGAAAGCAGCGCTATGGTGCCTGCTCAGTCATTCCAAATGGGCCATCTTTACTTCCTCGGGTCTGCATCTCCTTCTCATGTGCCTCAGATTATGTGCTTCCTGGTGGGGCCCACCGTATTCAGAGCAGTTTGTTAACACGCTAAAGCTCTTTAAAATGCATACCATGTGTGCACAAAATGTCTTCATTTATCAGATTAGCTCACAGATCAGGCACTATTCAAAAGAGCAGAATGGTGCTAGATCAAGGGTGTCAGCTCACTCTGTAGTGAAACTGAATCCCCCCTTTAGTCAAAGGCTGAGAATTAAAAGCAAAACAGACACAAATTACTGATTTTCAAGTTTTACTCCCTTTTAATTGACAGAGCTAAATGACATTTTAATAAAGTAAATACATTTTTAAACCTCTTTCCATGAACACAGGCTGCATTCACACATCCCCTGCCAGCTCCTTCCAAGACGGCTGAAGAGGTGACCGTCTCCTGCACATCCACAGCTGCTGGTCGCTGCCCTCTGAGCTGCCCCTGGAGCTGCTCTCATAAATGCTCCTCTACTCATTTCAGCCAGAGTAAACCAGGTTCAGTTAAACAGTTTACAGGTGCTGACCAAGTCCTTGCTACAGATTTGTCTTGGGGCTGTGTGAGGATGGCCAAGCCTTGGCTACAAAACTGTGCCAGCACAAGCCTCTTGCATGGACGCAGGTGTTTTAGCAAACCTCCACAGGTCACGGCACAGTTGGTATTGTCACCGGGGTTCGTTACACCATCCTGTAGTGACGAACCAGGCTCCCGCAGCTGAGCTGAAGCCCTGTGGCAATACAGTAACAGGTATTTCTGTCCTGCTGCAGTACACTTCTTTGTTTTATTGGTGCTTTTGTGTTTATGAGGTAGACACGCTTATTCCTTCACACCCACACAGAAGTCAGGTGTGTCCTAAACATCTGGATTAGGTAGGTAAACAGGATCAATTCTTTCACCCCGCTGTGACATGATTTCATTTATATAATGTGGCCCTCCCTGAATAATAGACGTGGCGGTATGTTTTATAGTAAACAGATTTCTGTCCTTTCCTTTCTACAGGTATGATGTTGAGAAACAGTTGAACAAAATCAAATAACTTTAATTGATAGAAGATGTGCTAAATTAGCCTGGATTAATTATTGAGTAATATAATCAAATATCAAAACAGATTTCTAAATGTCAGGAATAGTGAGAAGGAAGAAATACTATTCATACCAACCTCCCAGAAGAATCAGAGACTTTGTGTCCTGAATTTAGCTTTCACATTACTGATTTATATGAAAACAAACCCTCTTGTGACTAAAGCTCTTCCAACTAACCAAAAGAGAAGGTTAAGAAATATAAGTTACATCAAATACAGTTTGCCGTGTTAGCCACTACCATGTAAAACAACTAGTGTATCACTTTAATAAATAAATACATGCCATCTGAGGGCAAAACTTGTTCTTTCATTATTTTGAAGTTTTCCTACACAAATTCAGAAGGCAAATGATATAAGAGATCTGCTGGGGAGGGGGGGCAGACACACAAAACCAACCTGCTATTGTGAGATTTCTGACATACATTAAGGCATGAATTTGAAATTGATATAATTGTTTTGGTATTACCCTGAACAGAAAAATTCTTATTTCATGATGAATAAGCCTTTTTGCTTATTTTGTCTTTTGTAGCTTGTGAGCTACTTTGAGACAAAATACTTCCTTTTATTTGATTAAAAACTTTCACACAAAAATGGTTACGCTTTGGACAACGTAATTTATACAATCTATTTTGTGAATAAGCCCTAGCAATGGATTAAACATGAATTGTTAGATAGTTGCTGTGACCCTTATTCCTGGGCACTTATAAATAAATATATTCCCCTGTGGCTTCAGTAAACCTTTGAAAAGCACATTTATATGCAAATCTGTGAAAAGTCATATGGCAATGTCACCCGTAGCGTTGCACAAGTTGTGCAGTACCATACCGGACTGTGGAACAGTCTGACAGCTGATGTATTAGAAGCTCCAGGCCGTTTTCAATAGGGACATTTCAAATTAGAGAGCATAAAAAGCTGGACTATGAAGTACACAGGACAATTTTGCCATCTTCAAGAGATGGACTGGATGACCTGCTAGGCCTTCCTATTAATATCTTCTACTGATATACACAATATTCTCATAGTCATTCGCTAACTCTTATTAATATTGCTTAAGGGGTAAAACAAGTGATACTCTGATCCAGAAAATGCAGGTGTCTGGCAGGTGCCAAGGGAATGGCTAGTAGCCACCAGCCTAACACTAGTGCGTGATGGCCAGTGGTGACCGTGCCAGAAGGCAGCAGGGTTGTGACTGACTCGCTGCTACTTGAACCAGCACCGCCTGGCTTTCCGTTGGACTGCAGCAACAGAATAACTTCAACTATAGGCTTGTGTTACAGGTTGATGTAGTTTATATTCATCACAGAACTGTAATGGAAAATCACTTTATAGCAATTTTATTGTTCTCATAGACTATTATAGCATGAGGCTATTGTAAATAACACTTAAAGAGGTAACTGAAATGAGGCTTTTTCAGTAGGAAGACATAATATCTTTGAATGAGGTACCATATGTCAGATTTGCTGCTCTTTTCCTAATGCAGAACAAGAAAGCATTTGAATACTGAATTCTTTTATCTGAAATGAGATAAGGAACCTTTCAGGCCACACAAGGAAAATAATTAAAAATTATGTATATTAGCCATTTAAGCAAAGATATTCAGCCCGATTTTTTTTCACAAAACGTTTTTTCTTCCACTGGAAACCAAAAGAATTTTCAAAAGAGAACCTGGTTCAACAAATTTCTAGGATAAAAAAGACCTGCCCCCTTTATTAGCCTGTATGATGATACCCAGCCAAGTGTCACATTTCTACGAGATCATAAGATGATGGCAGTGGTCAATATATCGGTTCAACCTGCTAAGAGTTAAGTGTGTGGTCAATGTCAGTACCAACGTCAGGATTTGATTTTTGAGATCTACAGCAAATGACCTTTACAGAGCAGGAGGAACTGGCAATGATTGTAGACTGTAGTCCACAGTTTTCTGTGAAGTTTTTGGCTGTTGTGAGAAAACAAGAGAAAATAAGTTCTTGAGTCCAAGTCTACATCCTGGGTGGGAAGTGCTTCTAGTTCTTTAGAGCTCTCCTCAGCCCGCCTGTTCTCTGCCATTATCCTGTTACACCGCACACCTAAACAATCTGCGTCTCGTCATAGTTCCTCTTGACCTGTTCTTCTTCTCCTCCTCTTTCACACCTGTACATGCCCTGTTCTTTCTGGCCCCTGCAAACCCCTCCACTCTCTCTTGTCCCAGAATTCACCATACTGTTACATTGCAGGGGCCAGGGGATACAATCCCTCTATACCATTATCCATCACAGTGATATCGTGTGTTCAAAAAAAAATAATCCAGGGAAACCCTTGCAGTGCATAGTGAAACATCATCAGCGCAGCCCAATTCCTCAGTGGATGTATCTTAACTCTTAAAAGCTTTACTGAGAGTATGCAAATATGTTGCTTTTAGAAATTTAGGAATTAACCAAATGTTGTCAGGTTGTCTCAGGAAGAGCAGGAGGTACGGTCCTGAAACTACTTTCCACTAAATTTGAAAATCCTCATTCAAAATATAGAGCTGCTGGGGGTTTAACCTCTTGGCTGAAATATTGGTAATGGAATCAATAGAAAGCATTTCTTCTTGTTTCCATCTCATAAATTCCCTGAAGGGGAAAAATGAAGTCTGAAATAGAAATATGTGCTACTAGGGCTAAATTAAGACTGACAAAGGTATAAGCAACTGAAAGCAAAGCATTACAAAGGGAAACTTAACTACGAATTTCACATACAGTACAGTGAGGTGTCTACACTATATCTTCCATGTAAAACAGCATCTTCATCTCTTTTGCAGTCAGAACAGTATTAAATAAATCTTTTATTTTTCCTTAGTGTATAAGCAAAGATATCTAGTTATGAGATGTCTTCCAATCGATGTAAAAACATAGATAGGCTCCACCTTATCCACCGAAGAAATTTTGAGAAGTACAAACATGTCAGATACAGAGTGAAGGGTCAGATATTTAAAGAGAAGTGATGGCAGGCATAATTAACCCGCTTCACACTCAGGATTATTTTAAAGAACGTTAGAAACATTTTTAACACTGAGTAAGTACGTATTTATTACATGACAGTGTTTAAAAGTCCCCAACCCTTTAGGAAACACACTGCCTAGAAAAATACTGTGGGATTATTATGGTTATGATCAAATAAATAGAAACATTCACAGCTAATGTTGACATCAAATAGTTGAGCATCGCAGGAAGCTGCCATCAGTAATTTACATATTCACTTCTAATTGTGCCTGTGCATCATAAAGATTGTTCATATTTGCATTTGCTGCCCTCTGAACCAAGTCATTTTCCAGTGGCATATATTCACTTTCACTGCAGGTGACTTTCATTAGTGGTAATTAAAGGACAATTTTTACTGCATTATGCTACAGGAAACAATAAGTGGTTGCCGGGATTGATCAATATCTAAACTAAGTTTGAGACACGTAATCAATCTCATGTGCACAAGAGATTGTTCCTGTTATGTAATGAAAAGTAACAGGAAAGAAAACCCCTATTTATTCTGAACAGCCAATGCTTACCCTTTGAATTCCGTTGGATTGCACTAAATGGCCTGATTTATTTTTACATGTTCCCAACAGAGTCTATGTGTAATGACTTTTTACCCTCATTATCTGCACAGTCTGTGTCTGGGCTCTGACTGGGACAATACCAAGGAGGATGTCGATGTTATCTTAGTGTGGAAATGATTTTCTGGTGGACAACTGCATCTGAGGGTTGCTGTACATCCAATCCCATTCCTTTTGCCTTCAGTGTCTATTGAAGATACTCCTTTTCAAACACCGCTCAACCCCCCATAGACTCAATACTGCTTCCAGTTGAAGCTTTGCTGTTTCACTGGGAGCTGGAACAGACCCAAGAACTGTAATGTGTTTTCACTTGCTGAAAAAACCCACTATTATACTGTGCCTTATTTTGCCATCCAAATATTGTGCCGAGAAATACTATCACTGCAGACTTGCTGTCAAATATTTATTTTTATTGGGAAAACAGCACCCTTTCTGTAGTAGCATGATGTTATCATTTAATTATTTTTTCTTTTCTGCTTTATGATGGAAAGCTGCAATTCAATGAAGTATATATTTAAATGCAAAAGAGGCATACCAATTAATCAGTACAGAATACAAATGCTTTTAATCTGCATCAAAAAAACTGTGGGGCTTAGAAAACCACCAATCTTTTAAATAGAAAGCACATAAAAGTAATTCCTATCCATGCTCACATTTCCTCAAATACAATGAAAAATTGCAATTGTGCAATTAAATTATCTTCACAATAATATATTCTTTTAAGGCTTTGCATTATGCTAAGAACATTTTAATGAGTCTTTGATTTCTTTTTATTTAGCATAAAAATGGACATACATAAATAATTTCAACTGACAAAAAAGTCAAAAATCCATAGAGATAGATCACGTTAGCTCTGAAACACTGAGAACTGAAACACAGATGTTTACTGCTCTCTGCTTTTTACCCATCCAATTAATGTGCAGAAACTTAGTACTGAAGATAGGAAATAAATTAGGCTAGAGATTGCAGTTAGGCATAGCCATGAGCGTGGACTAATCAATTTTGAGGTGCGTATAAACTAGATGATGGTATTATTACAGTCAGCTCTCCATTATCTGGGATCATAGGAGACTGGGAACTGATGGAGAACAGAAAAACCTGGATATTAGAGATGCTCCAAGGAACACCAGAGACACTTCATTTCTGTATATAGTAAATATAGTCCAGAAGAGCTTATTAACTCTGGGTTCAGCACTAGCCAGTGGTCTCAAGGCATCATTTGCAGCGTTGCATGAATTTGCAAAGCCATCTTAGGCTCTGTATCTCAAGGAAGCAGTTATATTCCTGATGACCCTGCAAATAACGTCTGAGCCAATAAGCCCCACTAAGCCTGGGGTGGCTCTACAGGTATATGCATTCACGCTGGAACATTTTGGTTTGTGTTATTCTCAGAGCCTTTATCAAGCAGTGCAAATCAGAACAGAAATGGTGCTAATGGCATTTTCAGACTTCAAAACATTTCTCAAGACCTTGAGCAGTGTTTTTTCCTGCTAGGGATGCTCACTGCAAAGAGCTAAGCGAGTAGGACACTGCTGACATGACGCATCCACCTTTCAGTGCCTGCTTTCCAGTCAGGGAACACAGGAGACTTGCCTTTGGATCTGCTATATTCCCTTTCACTGCTAATTATCCAAATACTACTTTTTCCTGGGCAAGGTGTCTCTCTGTCTGCTTTTGACCAGAAGCTCTATGCAGGGTGAAAAACCTTTCCCAGGGAAAGGGTTTATTTCATATATACGTATCAAAGAAAGTCTTCCATTTTAAAGGATTGGCATCCTCCAACAAACAGCTATTTCATCAGGAAATTCCAACCTGCCCTCTAATGAGTGGGCCAAACCTGCATGGGTCTATTCAGAAAGCTGACTTTCACTCAGTGCCTACCCCTTGCAATGGGATTGATTCTTTTCATATTTAAATTACCTCCCCCCAGCCATTAAATAAAAGAAGGCCAAAAACCATTTTACTAATAAAAAGGATTACTGCCAGAAATTCACCTCCTGCTTTAAGTGGTTGCTTTAAAGCCAGCCCTTCCTCAAAATGTTTTTATAACAAATAGTTTAGCCTCATTTGTTACTGGTGTAAGAAGCAAGCCATCTTGTCATTTGTCACACAATACCCAGGTTACCTGGCTTAGGTCTAGGAAGAAAGAAATGGGCTTTCTTGAGGTTCTGCATACGTATGGCTGCATCACCAGGGTCTGGATACTTCACTTTTCCCATGCTCTTAGGGCAGTGGATGCCTCCTCTGCCTTGCCAGTATTTGAGGGATTCAGAAGATAAGCCTACCTTGTGATGGGCAGTTGGAAGTGACGGCAGCAGAAGAGACCTAGATCAGGAGCTGGGAACAGAAGATATGGGAGAAATTCTTTGATGCAGTGAAAATGGAAAGGCAAAGTCAGGAGGAGGCAGCCTGGTGGCCGGAGGCTAAGCTGAGAAAGTTGAAAGAATGAAGACCAAAATGAAAGAGGCCAAAGGAACAGGGGATCCAGTGGAACATGGGAGGGGAACAACCGAGATGACGGATCGAGAAAAGGGTCGTGGAGGGGAGAGAAAAGGAAGGACTGTCGACACCACAGCACTGCTGAGGAGCAAAGATAAGCACACAGGAGGGATGAAGAGGAGAGAGTTTTATGAAAAATGAGGTTGAGACAGAAGGCAAATCCTGCAAGTGGAAATACATTAGAGGAGAAAGGTCATGTCAAAATACAGTAGAACTATTTATTTTTGTGCCACTCTTACCTTGTGCATTCTCGAAGCTGCAATTTTGAATCTTATTATTTTTGTGCTCTCCAGCAGCACAGGCTGCCTAGCAATGCCTGGCTGGCGTGTGCTGGCTTACCGCGCAGAGCTCACCGGCTGCCTAGCAACTGGCAGGGGGTGCGATGGGGTCCCCGGACCAGGCTGGGGATGCAGCCCTACCCCAAGCACCCCTGCTCCTGCGGAGAGGCGGGAGGGAGTATCTCCAGTTGTTACAGCTGTGATGAAAACCTTAAAAATATTAATTGGAAAAAAGGGCATGCAGAGGTGCCCACGAGAGCGCAGAGAGCCTGACAAATTGTCTCTGAGAAGTGGGAACAGTCCCATTCATCTCTGCAATACTCAGGCACCCCGTGATGGCAACTCAAATATCAATATGGTTAATTATTCTGGTTCTTAAGTAAGGGCTAGATCTCTGTGGGCTAGATCTAAAGCACAGGAAGGCAAACCAACACAGCTATGTAGCTTCTTGGGCAGCTACTTCTATTTTGGTATAGGAAATAGCAAAAAGGTGACTTTTGCTCCCAGAAAAAAAAAAAATAGCATTAAGTATTCACGCAGGATTGTCCCAGTACAGCCACGCTTTTGTACATATATCACTGTAATCAACAAAAATTTTCTTACAAGAACATAAGACTTGGCATTTGGCAGTAGAGCTGATGTGGCTGATCTGAACAGCCCCTATGTCCTCTGTGCTTCCAGCTGCCCCCTCCTCTCCCTTTCCACTGCACTGTAAAAAGTGCTTGTGCAGCCTAACAACCAAATCAGGAATTGATCCTGATGAGAAACAGTCCAACAAAAAATAAAGGGTTATTTTGCAATCAACACTACCGAAGCAAGTAATGTTCCCAAGGGAAAAACAAAGACACTTGTCAATCCATGGCCAAGAAAAGGGAATAAACAGTTACAGAGCTACACAAATTACAGTGCAGGAGAAGTTGCTTTGATGCTGCTACTTTGATGCTGTTCTAAACAGGTGCGTTTAGAATATAGACGCATTTTTCTCTTTTGGTCAAAAATGGGCTATGTCCCAGAAGGACAGTATTGCCCCTGGAGATTATCATGCCCCACTGAGGAGGAGCAAATCTCAGACAGACAGTTGAGGCACTGAGAGGTACACAAGCACATTTTACTCTGGATGGGATCCCATTCAGGTGATCGTTTGGGTGGAGGTTGAAGAGCATCATTACATTTTTCCTCTACCAGTCCAGCTGCCCCAGTCAAGAAAATTTTCATTCCCAGCTCTCTTGCATACTTGAAGTATCTTGAGTACGGTAGTTAACTGTTCCTTCAAATCAGCAGTTTATTGTCTGGAACAATGGGTAAGTGTGATAGTTAAAAAAAAAAAAAACGAACACAAAACCAGAATAAAATAGTTTCTAAACAAAAACCCAATGAATGCAGTTCAGATGCACACTAGTGTGTTCAGCAAAGGTCAGCTCAAGTCCAAGGTTTATTGGCTCTGGCTCAGTGCTGGTTCTGCTAGATTTGGCTAACACTTGCATAGCTACCCAAATGTCCCTGTGCTTTCAGGTGCTTTGGAATCGCTCAGTGTACACGCCATGCATGCTAATGGAGCCAGCTTGGGTTTATTGCATCTGAGTCAATAAACCCTCCAAGAACCTCAGACCTGAGGAACACACTGCAAAGATACTCAAGTGACCCTGCAGAGAGTAATTTTGAAAGCAGGAAGGCTAGCATAGGGTAGGAGCTAATATGGCCACGTCGAGCATGTCCACACTACGATTCCCAGCACATCTTGCATTGCTTGGCCCTCGCAGAAGTACTGGTTGTATGGCACTAAGTTAAAAAGTCCTGCTGGAGTTGACCTAGCTCAGCGTGGAGCGAGTTTGGGTGTTTCTGTATCTACAGCAGGTCAATTTACCAGGCATCTGGATAACGCCCGGCTGTGCCAGCAAGGCTGAAGCAAAGTCACAACGCCGATGTCACAAGGTGGCGCTCTCTGACGCGGTCCTCCAAGGTCTTCCTGAGCTGCGAGCACATTTTGAGGTACAGTTAGTAGGCTTTTTGGTTTGTGCCAGGCCTTTTGGGTCGAGATCCGTTGCAAGGAAAGGGGCTGTAAGCCCTCCTGGAGCCTCTGCTCTACTGCTGGAGGCGGGTGTCCTTCCTGGGAGCCAGCACTGTCCCTCTCAGCTGCTGTCCTGCCATCTGCTTGTAGGACTAGCTTGCCGGACGAAGTGAAGCACAATATATTTAGCAAAACACACACCACTGATTTTTCTCATATTGAAAAAGGTTGACATGCAAGGCTCCACACATCTGCCGTCTCTTGGTACAGGGGCAGCAATAACATTGTAAGAAGAGCCGACAACAGTTGTGCTACATTTGAGGATGTTAACAGCTTCCATGAAGTCAATCTGTGATCTGTAGGCAATTACAGGCTCATCCAAGCCAATGGGTGTTAAACAATTTGCAACCAGACAAAATAGAGAAATCACATTTGTCTTTGTATTATGACAGCTGGAAACAAGAAGCCAGTGCCCAAGATGGTTTCTGATCACACTTGCCCTGGGACCCATTAAAAGCTTGTCTCTATCTCAATACTGTTGCAGATTAAATTTAATTATTTTACATTAAAAGGGTACTTGGAATCCAAAATAAAATGTTTTATTGGAAATTACATGCTGTCCTAAAGAGAGTTATTGAAGCCACGTCGGAAACAATTTTGCTAAGCTGCCAAATTAATTAACTATCAGAAGATAGCAATGTAGATGCATTTCTACCCCACAGCAAGTGCTGCAAACGTACCAGCTCCTTTCTCTGCTGTCCCAGACAGCACTCAAATATCTCTCTCAGCACCTGTCTAGCCGTTCCCAGTCAGGGGATGGTTTTCTGTAACTCCAGCTGCAAAGACCTTCCCAGGCCCACCGGTCCTTCCCAGGCTCCCTACCATTCATCCTCACTTCCACGATTCTAGACCGAGATGCTGGACTTTGCTGACCTCAGAGGGGAAAGGAGATCTATTTTTCCTCTCTCTACCTTGATTTAGAGACTGGTATACCAAAGGATCCTGACCAGAACGGTTTTCAGTGCTGCGAACAGAAGATAGACTCCAGAGGACGTGCAAAATACCACGATTATGCAACGATGAGGCAGTCTGCTCTTATGTGTTTGAGAATATTTTTTTCTGAAACGTGCAGACTTTTCAGCACTGTGGGTTTCTCTGTGACAACTACTAAAATGCAAGGACTAATACCCGTTGCGTTTGTAACTGCGTACACAGAGCGCACAAAGCCAACACATGAGTAACGGGCCTCGGAGACAGCTTCTTCTGGGCCTGTTCCTCATTGCAAAGGCAGGCTTGGACATCCCAGCACAGAAGCCACCTGCTGTTGTTGGCTTTCCTTCTGGTATGATCACAGAAACAGGATTTTGCTTAAAAAAAAAACCACATGCAAGAAAGATTGTTCTAAATAATCACTAGGCCGTTATCTTCCATAGCTTTGCAACAACCAGAGGAGGCCCTGAACGATGACTGAGGTAAAAGAGTGGCAGGAATAATGTATTTACCTCAGCCAAATATTTAGGTTCTTCTTATGAAACTGAGACCAGAAAAGTGCTAATTGTCCATTATTTCCTGGGCAGGCCTTCACAAAGGTCTACACAGCTTAGATTCAGTATTTCTCCCTCCTCCTCGGGATAACCCCCTGGGAAGGGACGAATTACCCCTCATCTCGATACTTCTATCGTTTTACCAACTTTGTTGTCGTCTTACAAATTTCTAGCCTGACAGGAGGCCGGATAACCAGGGCAGCGCTTCCCTCCCGCACCCTTGGGGCTTCCCCTGAAGAGAGGCGCTGCCTCAGGGCATCACCGCCGGGGCTGGGGCTTTTTTTGAGGGGAGCGGGGGAAGGACGCAAGCGTCTCCCCTCGTCTCCAGGCGCCCAGAAGGACGATCGGACGGTCCGACTGTCCGACAGCCCGACCGCCGCCCTCCGCAGCGGCCGGGCGGGGCAGGCGGCCCCCGGGCACCGCCATCTCCCCGCGGCGGCGGCCCCCGGGCACCGCCATCTCCTCCGCGGCAGCGGCGGCGGGCGGCGGCCATGAGCGGCGCCCGCCCCGCCTCACCTCACCCCGCGCATGCGCCCTGCACGGCGCGGCGCTGCCTACAGCTCCCGGCTTGCTGTGCAAAGCGGGGGTGGGTTTTTTCGTCCTTTTTTTTTTTTTTTTTTTTTTTTTTTATTATTATTTCCCCCCCCTCCCCTCGGAGGGGGAAGGATGGGTGGGGAAAGCGCGAGCTCACGAAAGCGAGGCGAGGAGGAATCCCACAATACCAGGCGGGTTGCGAGCCCGGCGCTGCCGCTGTCTCTTTAATGCAAGAGGAAGCGATGCGGAGGGGTGGAAAATGGCAGAGTTGCAGATGTTGCTAGAGGAGGAAATCCCTTCTGGCAAGCGGGCTCTGCTCGAGAGCTACCAGAACCTCACTCGAGTCGCCGACTACTGCGAAAACAACTACATCCAGGTGAGGGGCGGCGGGGCACCGCACCGGGGCCGCCGGTGGGGCGGGGAGGCTCGGCTGGGCTCGGCTCGGCTCGCCGGTGCGGGCGGCGGGGCCGGAGCCGCCTGAGGGGCAGCGCGGCGGCCGGCTGCCCCCGCCGCGCCTCCCCGCCCCGCAGCCCTTCCCCCGGGTTTGCCTTTTCTTTCAACTTTTCCAGCCGAGCGGCCGGGCTTCCCTCCCCCCGCTCCGGAGGGGAAGGGAGGGGGGTATTATGTCAGTCCGGCTCGGAGGGTGTGTCTCGTCTCCCCCCCCCCCCCCCCCTTTTTTTTTTCTCTGTATTTATTTATTACGAGTCACATCCCGGAGACCTCCCCGGGCTGGGGTGGGGGGCGAGTGGGGCGTGAGGGCCGGTGAGCCTCTCCGTGGGGCCGGCTCAGACCCGGTATCTCGGGTCTCCCCCCGGCTCCCCGGCGGCGCGGCTCCCTGCGGGGGAAGCCGGCGGGCCCTGGGGCGGCGGTTGGTGACGGTTGCTGAGGCGGGCAGCGCCGCGCCGCGCACCCCCCGCGCCTCACGTGGAGCGCGGGTGCCGGGCGGCCCCTCCGCCGCGCTCCGCCGGGGCCGCCATCCGCGGGGGGCGGAAGGGGCCCCGCACGCGGGTGACATCACGTCGTCCGGTCGTCGCGGGGGATCGGCGGCGGGAGCCGTGCGCCGGGTCCGCGGCCAGGCCGGGGGAGCCGCGCTCTGGGCGCGGCGCGCCGAGGGTCCGCGTCGCCGCGAGGAGCGGTTTGCGGGGGCAGGAGGCTGCCCGTGCGCAGGCACTGGCGTGCGAGCGGGAGGTGGGGATTCAAAATGGCAATCGTGCCTCTCGCCGGCTCCGCATTCAGACGCCCTGCAACAATAATTTCAGACCGGGGCTCCCGTGCTGGAAGAGGCTCCGTGGGGTGTAGCGTGTCTCCACCAGTCGGTGTGGATTTTTTTTTTCCCCTAGACTGCCGGTGCTCCTTGGCCTTGCTTTAAGTCTGTTTTTGTGGAGCTACTTTAAGCACAATTTACTATTATTATTTTTTTCAGGATTTGCGGCACATAACTCTGTATGTGTAGTCATACTGGTATGGGTACAGAACCATCCAGAGATGCTCAAATTCAACTTTTTTTTTTTTTAATTAAAAAATTGAAAGGGAATAGCAAATAAGCTCCCCTTTACTTACTAGGCAGCTTGTAAAGTGAACTTGTTGAACCTAATACTAGACTACCTCTGATGAGTATTTAATACAGGTTATTAAATTCTCTGGCATCCATCGTTGTTGGTAAGCTGTCTTACTTTTTTAGCAGTGGAGCAGCAAATTTGAAAACGCAGCTTTAATAATATAAAGTGATTTATTTTTTTTAAATGAGCTACTTGGGTTAAAACTGCTCTAACAAGCCATATTTTTAAGTTTGTTTTTTTTTTTTTTCTTGTGGTATGTGAGGTAGTATGAGTTAATGTCTATTTACTCTTCCGAGTTGTTTGCTCCACCCAAAGAAAGCTGCTGATATAAATGCTTCGAAGAGGCGAGGTTCATTTGGTTTTACTCATGGGAAATATGACAAATACATGAGCATGGTAATTGCAGCACAAGTTTTGACCTGTCTCCTGCTTCTGACTTTTTCCCTGTGTCAGAAAGTTACAGAGAATCTTCAGTTACATCATTTTCTTCAGAGTCCTAAATCTTCTCTTTTCTTTCTTTAAGCAAAGAAACCAAAAATCCCAACACTTGAGCTAGTTCCCATCCAGTCATGTGGGGTGGGTTTTATTTTTCTTTTTTTTCTCTTTTTTTTCTTTTTTAATTTGGTAGCTCGTTTTCACTTCAAGTATCAGGGTCATCTGGATGTGGGATTGGTATGGTCTGTTTTATCTGTGTACAGCTGTGTTTACCCCTTTTGAAAGGAAGCTGGAGTTCTAAAATTCCTAATGAGGACTTGCGCAGTAGCTTTGAAAAATGTATACCTCGCTTGTATTGTACATGCATTGTACATCCATTCTGTAAAAATGGCAAATATATTGATAAAATTACATATTTTTTTTTTTTTAATGTGTGATGGAGGTGTTTTTTTTTTAATCAGCACTTTATACAAAGCCATCTGCTCTCCAGTTGGACTACTGAACAGATTATGCTTCCAGTGCCTGTGGTGGGGCCACTGCAGGATTAGGCAATATGACACAGGGCACTGGGTTATGAGATTTGGGAGTGTGTGTGTATTGTGGGATGGGAAGGGAGGAAAGGAGACGAAGAGGCTTAAACAACACATAATGCAAAGTGTTTGTATTTAATGTAATTGAGCATTTTATAAAAAAGGCAGGCCGGAACAGAGAACCTGGCCATGAAGTGAGTGTTAAAATAGTTCAGAAGTGGCTACGCATTGTAGCGTATCCCATAGCATGTAACTGATTCAGTCTGGCCTCTTTGAGTTTGGATAGCTTTGAATTTGGAGAATTTTCTCTCTTTCTGTGGGAAAGGCTATGTGCTCCTTAGTAGGAAAACTTGGTGCGTGCTGTCACGCACTCTGCGTTGTGGCACTGAGGTGGAACAAGTTTGTCTGACTATTCTGAGTGCTGGTGCTAACAATTTACAGTAATTGTAATAGCGCCCAGATATTTATTCAGAACTCTTGATATTCTCAGTCTTATATTCTTTGCTCACTTAAGCAGGAAAGTCATTTCCCACCCCCAATATTGCTGTATTCAAACTATATCTATATTTTTTGATCTGAAAACATACAAATCTTGTCTCTTTCACTTAATCTGGGAATAATTCTGGTAAAATTTAAGTTGCATTGATTTTTTTGAAGAGAATATGTCTTCAATGTCTTTTGGGATTCCTTAAAAAAAAGGGGGGGGGGGCTGGGGGGGGAGAGGAAAGGGAAAAATCCTCAGCTGGGTGGAACTCTACTCCTTAAGAGTGAATGTAGCTCTGTTGACAGTAAGCATCCTTTTACTGAAGCATTTAGGAAAGATGACAGTATTTGCAACTCTCACGTTGAAAACTGCTGTTCTTAGAAAAGTGGGAAGGAGTTTCTTACTAAGGCAAATTGTGAATAAATCAGAATGCCAGGCAGTAACGCAGTGTGCCCCCCAGACCATGTGTATTTTGGTTATCTAGAAGGTTTATCTGATAGGAAGGGAAAAGAATTCAGGAGAAGCAGAGCAAATAAGTTTCTAAGGAAGATCTGCAGTGCTAAAAGGAAAGTATGGTATGGTGGCAGTCTTGGGAGGGATGGGAGAGAGAGGGAGACAGAAAAAAGGGAAAGGAAACCAAATGTAGAAGTAGTAATTGAAGGAAGTTGTGATGTTATTGGTGGGGATTTTGGCTTTGACTAGAAGGAAAAAGGCATTATAAGTACATTACTGTATTTAATCTGTGACAAAATTTAAAATCTGTTATGTTTCTGGTTGGAAGCTTCAGTGACAAGCAGGTAGAAAATTAGATTCCTGTTTTCTTTTATATCAGAGACTTAGCTGAACAGTTTTAAGAGCAGGTTTTGAACCTTGACTCTTTAACTGGAACTCTTTTTTGTCTCCTGAAGTAAGTTTTCTTAAATATAGAGAAATTACATTTTTCTTAGTATTTTCTAGATGTTTTTTTCTGGCACTCTTTAGAATACTGGTATGACTCTGCTCTCTTGATGGAGATGTTTGTCTGTGAATTGGCATGCCTTTATAATAATGTATAGTGAGATTAAGTGAGGGGAGGACTGGTGAAGCTGTCTATAATGGAAATAAGTGAAACTCCTTCATAATGCCATATAAATCTAAGTCCCAGTACCTAATGCCTTCCCCAAATTCTTTTGCCTGCAAATAAAATCTGGGACTAGCCCCTTTCAGTGTGTGCGTAACCATGAAATATTATCTGAAATTCTGTAGCATAAAGCTGAAGATACTACTGAGGAATTTCATCAGTATCCTAAACAGTATGAACTTTATCAGTACGAATACAGAAATAACATATGGAGTTAAAGCACTTACAGTTCTAATTATGATTCTTCAGCTGAAAATATTAACTTCCAGAGAGATTCTTCAGTCAGTTTCCTGGCTGAATTGAATTATTTTCAGTTTTTAATGAATTTATTTACAATAACTAGCTTATGAAGCATTAGAATGACACAGGAAACCAGCGTCTCCAGTGTTAGTGCACTGATGACTTCCTTTTGAACAACTTCAGTTGACTGGTGTATAAAACACTGCTTACAATTCTCCCTTACTGTCTAAATTGGATGTTTCTTATAGGCTTGTTTGTGCATAGGCAAATATGTAGATTTCATCAGTCTCTTTGCTTCTAGACCACTTGGGAAGATCCATTTGTAATTTTTTTTTTCCTAAGCTCAAATATGATTTTGATATGGCTGTGAGAACCTCTAAATGAATAGCTTGGAATATGTACTACTTGTGTAAATTCTGATCTTGATGGTCTCTAGTGGATAGATTTAGCAGCTTTAGAAAATAAATTAAGTGAAAGACCTTTTAAGGAAGTAAGTGCTGCGTTGCCTAAATGCGTGGGGGTTTTTTTGTTGTCATGTTATTTCCTTCTGTAGCTTCCAACTGGTATGTGGAAACTGAACGGTGAGTGAACAAGCTGTTCTGGGTAAACCAGACAAAAGCAGGGACAGATTTCAGTTTGATTCCTATTACAGAAAATGTGAAGTCTCTTTCCAGTTGGTAGGAAAATAAATGTGTGGGATTGAGCAGGAGTGTTGCTTGCAAGAAGTTTCACAAATCCTTATGTTATCTTCCAGTATGCATATAAGAATCCTTTCTGTTTGATAGGTTGCATGTTCTGCGCTTCCTGTACAGCGGATAGTATGTATTCGAGAGGAAATAACTTTTTTTTTTTTGGTGGTGTTTCTTTTTCCTTAAATGTTGGTAACTGATCTGATGCTCAGTTTTGTTGCCTGGTGTATGGAAAGTGGCTTAAGTTAGTTCAGTACAAAGAAGTTCACTCGGAATGTCTAATTCAGGAAATGACCTGCTTTAAAAGGATAAACTTCTTAAATTGTCACCAACACAAATCTTTTATGTGCTGTGAGATCTTGCATGCTTTTATGTTTGTAGGTTAATTAGTTTGTATTGAGAGTAAATACAGTGAATTTTTTTCTAGTTTCATTGCTAAATTTGGAACATATTACACAAAAAGCAAATTAAGCCAGTTCACTTTCTCTAACATCAAAATATAATTCAAAATTAGAGAGCTTGAGAGCAATAAGATAAATTATGGCTGTAGCATCCACTATCCTTTGTAGGCTTAAATCATATTCTTTAAGAAAAGCTGTTAGCTTATACTTTTAAACACTGTTCTTTTTTAAGGTAGTTTGAGCAAATGTTCACCATCAGTATAAAAGGCACTGGCTGTTCTGTGTGTGTGTTGGTTTTTTTTTTTTTTTAAATAGTAGCAATAATAATTTGGGTACAGGTTAGTGGGCTAAGCTTGTAGCTCTTCTGTGCCTTATGTAGGTCTTCTGTGCCAGTGCGTTGTCTGTGTTTTGGAAAATACAGCTGTATATTTAGCTCAAAAGCAGCAGTAGGACAATAGTGCAACTTCACTGAATCGGGAAGTGATTACCCTGTATATACAGGAGACAGATCCTAGAGTGTTGTATGTCTGTTTTGTGTCCAAAGGAGGTAGATGATGCAAGACAGGGACAGGAGTTGGACTCGAGGATCCTTGTGGGTCCCTTCCAACTCGGGACGTTCTATGATTCTATAAGACCAGCTTTCCAAATTTGAAATGTTTCCATTAGTTTTGGTACATTTGGTTTAAGAAGCCAGCAAGATGTCAGCTGCTCTTCCTGCTCCATTTTTCATTAGTATTTCAGTGGATGATTGTGTCAACCTGTGTTAATCAGGCAGAGTAAAGTGGATTGGGATAAGCTTTTACAGGTGCGTACTGCTGCTTCCACAAAGGCAGCGCTGTCCGCTCCCTTCTGCTTGCAGGTACGTTGGAAGGAAGAAGCTTGCAGGTTGTCTGTTGTCAGTGCATGTTAAGCGTGATCCTTGCTCCCTGTGCTGCCCTCGCTGTGCCCAGCCCTGTGGAATTGTTGGAAAAAGGAAAAAAGACATGAGTAGGAGGGGCAACTGTCTAATACTTACCTCCTTCTGGGTCTCTGGGAGCTTGTAAGTAGCTCTTATGGTTAAGAGAAACTAGATGGGCCTTGTGGAGGGCTCGTAAAGTGGATCACATTGTAATGAAGGTAGGAGTACAGGAGTAGGCTGTGTACGAGTAGGAAGCATTGTACCTCTGAGGGCAAAGTTCCTGTTAGTATCTGTGCTACTGATCTAGATTTAACAACTAAAAACCCTGAACTCTGAAACAGAAAAAACTGATGCAACTTCCCAACATCTTTGTTTAGTATTTTGAACTGTCTTCATTTTACAGAGGCATAAATGGAGGCATAGAATTCATAACTGACTTGAGGAAGGTCATATGGGGACGTGCTGTCAGATTTGGGAACAGAATCTGATTGTTTGGACTTCCAGTGCTGTGCACAAGGGTTCCTTCCCATCCCCCTTTCCAAATTGCCTCTGTTTATACTACAACACAGGAAAAAGTGTGTATTTGCAGAAATGCAGAGTGTCTACAGAGACAATGCAATGAATCCCTTGGGAAAAGGTGCACCTGAAACCATCATTGAACTCATTAGCAGCAATTACTTTTTAAGGGTTTTACATATGTCCTCTCATAAGAACCTTGAGATTTTAATTTTTGGCCTTGCAAACTTCTGGAGCTATGCAATACTCACAGTAGTGTCTGTCTGCATGTTGGTGGGTCTCTCTGTCTTGGAAAAGACACTAGAAGATGCTGTTCTCTTTCTTATTAGTGAAAGCAGTCTGTGTTGATAGTTTCGGTGACTGAAATCTTATTTATCCTCAGCACAACAGGGCGGCAGCTCTGTGGATGAAGTGTCAGTTCTGGTGTAGCAAGACGCCCTTGAGGGATAAGGGGGTATCTTGCTCTCTCTGTGCCTGTTTCGTCCTTAATTAGTAACTTGGAGTCGAAAAGAGCATGTTGTGGTTTCTATTTGTTGTTACTCGGTAGGAAATAACTTGTGGGCCCTCAGTTATTCAGTGTCCAGGCTTGTTCATAATTACCCAAGCGTTCTTGCTCTCGTTAGTATTTGTGCTACCCAGAGCGGTGTTCCTCGGATGCTCTTCCTTCCACCACCCATCACACCCTGCTCCCCACCCCTGCCAAATCTGAGCACTGGTGACAGAGGCGAGTGGGCTTGGTCACAGGGATCCTCCCTTCCCTCCACCTCTAAGTAAAGGGAAGTAACTGCTGAATTTGTAATAGCAGATACGGTGCCTCAGTGTGGTTCCTCCCTTTTCCTGACCTTGCTGGTGAGGCAGCTGCTGCAGAGAGAGACTTGATGTCTCCTGTGGGTTGTAGAAGTAACCCTTTGCAGCTGAAAACTTGCACAGAGCCCTTGGTGGCCAAGACCAGGGTGCTATGGAGAATAAATCATGATGTGCTCCTGAACAGACCGCTGTGGGCAAGATGCTATCTGCAGGTGCCTTTCCTCCTTCACCTCCAGCCTGTCAGCATGCCCTTCTGACTGCGCTGGAGGGGCTCAGTCAAGTGTTTCATCGGCTTAGGGCCCAGGTAGTGAAATAAAAGATACAGCACTTCTAACAGGTGGGTTCTTTGAGGAATCCATTTATTGTACAGCAAATAAAAGCAGAACTCCAAACTCCTCTTCTTGGTATTAGAGGGAATGCTTTTTTTTTCCTTGGGTTAATAAATAAAAGTGTAGATGCCACCTTTGCTTGAATGTAAATAGTATTACTCATTACTTATGCAAGCTCTTAATGCTGTTAACAGGAGCCACGTACGCTTTGCAGAGTGTAGATTTGTTACTATGATGCTGATATTTTAGAAGAAAAGGTGGGGGGACCATGCAGGAGAATTTCAGCTTGGAGCAAAACATTAGTGCAGCATTTTCAGATACAACTTGTAAAATTCAACAATCTGTATTAACATGAGATGAAATTGGTAGCCAACCTGCTGGCTAAGCTGACAAAACAAATTAGTTTTACTCTGAAAAAGATTGACTGCTTACAAGGTGAATTTATTTTTAATAATATTCTTGTCTAAGATTCCCGATCAAGTATGTTTAGTTAGTAAGTGCTGGGTTTGGCAAAGTGAAACAGGCTCTCAAATTCAAAACTTCGCTTGGTTTGGGCCTCTCCTATGATAAATTCTCTTTGTAACAGCTGCAGATGATGTGTGCTGTACTATATCTTCTGCCATGGTGGAATATTCTAAAAGAACAGTAAAGGTTGTCTCTTCTGCAATGAGGTACAGCTTTCTTATGTTAAGACAGCAGATATATTTGTGATAGCGTCTTCCCTCCCTCTTCCTTCCTCCCTCTCCAAAGAGCCCAAAATAATCAACTCTGTGTACTCCTTCTACAGCAGAAGTTAAAGAGCAAGCACACTGCTCTGTGTGCAAGGAGGCTCTGATACTGTAGTGATGGGGAGTTAAAGAACTCGTGGCGAAAAGGCACCACGTCGCTTTCCTAATTTTATTGTAACCTCAGACAAATAGGAGTAAAACGTGGTACTGTTCCTACTTTTGTTAAAAAGCAGGGGGGCCTCTCAGAACTCGGGCAAAGGAGGCTTACTAAAACAAATGCTGGTTTGACATCCTTAGAGTTGAACGTAATGTTCTTACTGGGTGGTCTTAATGTTATAAATAGTTCCAAGGAAAAAAAAAATGCTTGTTTACTACCTGAAGCATAACAATTCTTTGATATCCCTGGGAAAAAATTGGAGTGCAGACTCTTCTGGCTACTTTCACACAGTGTTTCACAAGATAATGTTTTTTGTAAGCTATACTTTATCAGTCAAGCATGGTTTTTTTGTTGGCTTTTTTCCCCCACCTAATCTTTCATCAGATGCATATCTTCACTTTCATCCTCTGATCTCCTTGTTGTACTTTGGGGTCAGCAAATCCGCCAACCAGTATTTGTCCTGCAGCAATCATTGTCAGTTGAGCATCTTACTTGACTTTATTGCAGCAAGCCTGCTACAAATTAATACTTGCACTGTGGTCCCCATGCAATAATTCTGTGTTTTCTGGAGCCTGAGATAAGAAAATGTCTGCGTAAAACAAATAGACAAGAGAAGAACAAGGTGTCCAGGCATTTGCATCAGACTGCTGCAGTAACGTATAAGCTGCAGAATGCCATCCTATGGCTTGTCTTTTCACATTCATGCATCTAATAATGTTAGTCACTACTATGTCACTAAATGTTACTAGTGACAACATTTCTCTCTTTCCAGGTGCTTCTCCTAGCCTATGATCTTAATGTGAATTTGCTCATTTCTCTCTCATTGTTGAAGTCTCCTGTCTGCTTGCTGCAGGCCTTTTCCTAGACCTGTTGTCTCACTCTTCTCCTACTGCCAAATAGCGTGGACTTTCTCTTTTGGTGCCATTGATGCAAGAGTGCTCTTATCACAGCATCTGCCTCTGAAACACTCACATGCTCACTCTTTACTTCATTGACTTTCAGTCTCATTTCAGATCTCGTCTGAAAACCTCTTCTCCCTTGCCTATTTCTTTTAATTAATCTCTTTCTGTTATTTAACTGCATATTTTACTGCCTTGCAGCTTAAATTATGCAGCTGTTTTTCATGATACCTTTCAGACAAACAGCTTCTTCTAGCATGGGTTTGAATAATTTGAAACCTGCAGCTACTGAAGGCATTTATATACACTACTTTTTTGGATTATCTTTATTGGCACAGAGTTGAAGCTAAGGCCTTGGCTGTGAATTGGTCTGTAACCACTTAGGGAAGCCGTGATGAGCAGGATACAGAGGAAACAAGGCAGCTGGGGAGACACGGTATGCAATGGGACTGACGTGATTCTGCCTACTAGTAAAATTCTTAGGAGGCCTTTCAGATATATGCGGCCAGGCCTTTCCTTTATAAGAAGGAACAGCTTCCTGAACAAGACAGATTTTTGTTACTTTGAGACCAAGGAGTGGAAAGGGCTTAAAATGTCTCTGCTTGGAGGGCTTTGGATTTCTTAATAGTGAGGGAAAGGTGGACGTGTCTGGGGAATGGTGTTCTGTTAACATACGTTAGTAGGTATGTATCCACAAAACAGAGCTGGACCTGATCCTGAAAGGTTTTTATAAAATATGATTATAGCCTCCAGGGTTCCCACGCTGAGGCCTTGTGGCGGGTGGCTTGGATGATGCTTCAATCACGGTCCAGAGAGTATCAGACTAACAAATAGAGATATGATGGATAAGTGCACTTAGGTTGCCAAGATCCTTGGAGACCTGACTGGGGATTGTTCGGCTCTTGATTTGCTGGCTGACTTGCAGGATTTCTAAATCTCTGGGAGGAGCTATTGTTTTTGTGATGCAAACTCCTGGCTTTAGCTGTGTTAGATAAAACATGCGTCTGGTTTTGAAGTGCTTGGCTCTACAAGCCTCTCTTCAAATACTGTGGGCGTGTTTCCTGCTGCAGCATACCGTATGCTCTCCCAGCACTGAAATGATCTAGTTGCCGCAGTAGTCCTGAGACTTGTCTTGGAGCATTGCAAGTACATGTTGTCTCAAATGGCAACAGATTTTTGTATCTAATTTGTAAGGTGTCTTTAGCTTTGAATGTTAGAGAAAATTGTTGTTGCCATAGATGTAATTGAAGCTTGGGCTCATACAATGCTGCTTACTTTGTAAGAAGTCTTGTATCACTTGAGTAGTGCAGTGTCATTTCTAGATGTGTATTTAGTTCCTCTTTAGCAGTCTGTCCTTTAAACCAATGGAGAAGGATAACAGTCAATGGAAGTCTTTCTAGCACGTGTTCCCTCTTTGGAAACCTCCTATCCGTGAACAAGAACTGTAAAAGCAGCTCGTGTCAGTACTCTGCAGTGAATATTCACTGCTCAGAGACAGGGAGGTATTTATTGTAATTATGAGAGAGGCTCATATATTGGGGGTAGGAGCCAAGTATGCAGGGATATGGTACCTGTGAGCTGCTAACCCTCTGCTGAGGGCAGAAAAGTTGCTGGTTTTGGTCCTGAATGTGGGACATGTGAGGGATTTGAGAGCCTGCCTTGGGCATGGGAAAGGCTTAAGAGTTGATGAAATAATGTGTTGAATAACTTTCTGCCTTGCTGACAGAAAATGGGAATGGTTTGAAGGATGACTGAAAAGCAAGTTGAGGGTCTTGAGCAACTCTAAGTTTCTGGTAAAAGGACAGGAGGAATGGAGGTGAGCGTGTAACCCTCCTTTGCTGCGTGCCTCTCTTCAGCCATTCTCTCTTGCTAACTGTGGCATGGTAGAAGGACAACATTAAAAGTAAATACTGTTACTATTTGCTTCCTATCTACAGCAGACAGCTAGAAAGGTAGTTTTACTTTTTCCCAGATTGCTGTAAGGGGTTACTGCAGCAGCACTGGGAGTGGGGGAGTATGAACTGAAGCAGGTACTTACTGGCTGTATAACATCCCACGAGGCCGGGGGGAATAAATGTGGGGAATACTGTGAGTCATGCTTGTCAGTCTCATAAAGCAGGAGGTTTTTCAAACTTGGCCTTGGAGGGGAAGAGGTGTTTAATGGAGCAGTTGTGAAGGAGTTATGCAAATAGAGAACATAAGTGAGTATCTTTTGCTCATTATTCAAGCTTCTTGCCTCCTCAGAAAATGACTAAATGCAAACTAACCACTGCAAAAGGTAAGAAAAATGCATCATCATTAAGTATAATGGGTGCAAAAATGTGGCCATTCATGATGATAAGAAAATTCTCTTTTTGTGACTAGGAAAATGAACTTCTGTAGCTGTTGAATAGAAAAGTGTTGTGTGTGTACTTTTTTTTTTCCATTTCCTTTAAAAAAAAATGACAAGGTGGGAAGCTGAAAAGCAGTTCCTCTTGTAAGAGCTGGTTAGGAGGGGAGGCGGTAAAAAGACCAGTCTCCAGTTTTGCTTTGGACATATAGTCAGTGTTTAGGCTGTTTTTGTATAAAAATTCTTTCATTTTCCATCCCCCTATTCATGCAGGATTTTGTTTACATGTAAATACTGTCTATTCTTTGGTAAAATTGAGAACATGTTTTTAGGATATAACTTTTTTGCTACCGACACAGCCGCTTCTTGCTGTTTTAAATTAAAGAGTTTTGAAAAGAGCTTATGAAATGTAATTGTTCCAGTCCTGGGCTTGCTTGCATCTGCTCGCATCATAGTAGGAATCTCATCTCTGGTAGCTAAGCCTTGCCAGCGGACTTAATTGGCATATAATTTGCTTGGACGACTTCTTTTGCCTCTCTTGCAGCATAGAGAGGCCATCCCAGGCTTTGAAGCAGTTGGATATGCTAGATACTGTCCCACATGCCGCTCCGCGCTTGCGCATGTCCTCCCTTGGCCTCCCCTGTGTTTTAACTAGATGGGGGCAGGTGCTCATCTTCCTCTGGGGCGCACAGATGTGCAGATAGACAGCAGTGTGGGTATGGGTGGATACGCAACTGTGGCTGACGTGTTCCTGTTGTGAAAGGACTGTTTCTCTGAACACAGCTCCTCTGTGGCTGTAATAAGGCCACTCATCTGTCAAGCTGATTACAGATGAGATGGTAGCAAGGTGTCCTGGTAGCCCTACTACAAGTGCTGAAATAGAATAGTTCAGGGGTTATGTTACTACTGGAGGCAGGGACGGGGAGTGATGTGGATCTGACTATTCTTATGCATCTGGTTTTATGGAAGCGCAAGCACTGCTGTCATCTGTATGACTCTCTGCACCTCCTGCATCTGCCTAAAGCTGCCCTTCTCTACATTGTACATGAAGGGGAAGCAGTCTTTAAAATGATGTGAAGGAGCAGCATCAAGACACCAGTGGAATTCAATATGGATTAGAAAACTTTGCTGTAATTGTGTCTGCCAGAGGCATTGCACTGTATTTCTAGGAAAAGTTACTCACTTGAATTGCTGCTGTGCTAATTAACACCACAGCAACTGTCTCTCCACGGACTTTGTTTAAAAACAAATCAACCCCCTCACTCCTGAATTTGACACTCTATTTCCTATTGAAGAAGTTGCTTTCTGTCTCCTGTTGGTTTCTGTAAGTTGTTTTATCTGTTGATGGGTATTTATTTACTTTTTGTTACCTACTGTCCTGTTCATGTTTTTTGGGGGAAAGAAACAGTGGTATATTATTGACCAGCCATTCCTCTCTCCCTCTCCTTCTCTTCTCCAGTCTCTTGAGCTACCCATTTTGTTCTGTTGTGTGTGTTTGGGTTTTTTTGAGGAGCTAAATTCCTACTTGCTGCCATTGAAATAACCCGGTATTCAAATGAGCTTATGTATGTTAGGTTTTGGAATGCTGTTGCTAACCACAGGCTCAAATTTTAACATAATAAAAAGTAATTCTTCAAAAAGAAACTGAATTTAGCATGCTTACAACCACTATCAGGTAAAAATTGTACTGTCAGGTCCAGGAGTATGGAAAAGTCTAAGCAATACTAGCAGCTGTTTATGTGATCAGATAGAAACAGAAACTAGGTTGATTTTTCTCCACTTACATGCAAGTTCTTGTAAAAACAATCAGTCCTTGTATTGCAGTCCATTACTTTGTTACCATGAGATCACTGCGTAGCCTGCGTGCTATGTGAGAGTATGCCTTGTGCTGGGAAGCAAGGTACTGCAAAACTGGGGATCCACTGGTTTCTGGTCTAAGCACGTTGTGCCAGTGTTGTGAGATACATGTAAGCCCTTGGCTGGTTTCCTGCTGGAGTGAATATATTGATCTTCAAGACACTAAACAGTCAGCAGTGTAGTGCTACAAAGTATGAGAAGAGAACTTGACCCTGTAATGACCGTTGTTTTCTTCTTGTTTTCTTTGTTTTAAAAATACTGTGATGCTTGGGAACTGCCTGAACTGTAAAATCTCGGCAGTGGCTGTGTGTTGAAAGTGACTTTCTTAAACATGAGAACTCTTCCTGAATTAGGAACACTTGCAGTCCAGCCATTTGCTGGATGTCAGAAGGCCTGTGTAACTCTTGGCTCTACATTTTAGTGCCTTGAGATTCTTCCTGGAACTGGACAGACCTGCTAATGACTTTCCATGCTCTCCTTCCCCACTTCCCTCCCTGCTTTGTTGTCCTGCAACATCTCTGACATTTCCATGTGGGAGAAACTTGTTGCGGTGTAGAGCGTAGCTTTGAACCTGCTTGCTTTTGGACCAACCCTTTTGCAGATGCTGACGTTCAGTATGTAGCGGTCTTGCAAACAGCAGTTGAGGTTACCCTGTTGTATGGGTTCAGAGCACTGTTGGCGTATAATCTGTGATACCAGGACATGCTGAGGTGACACTGTAATTTAATCATTTATGCTAAATCTTGTTGTCTTAACCTTGCTTGCTCAATGCTATGTGGTATGATTCCAGGCCTGCCTAGAGGGTAGGGAGGACTACAGAGTGAGGATCGGGAAAGAAAGGTAGTCTTGGAAGCTTACCTATAAAAGGTCATCGAATTTTAGCATGTTGCTTGTCTTCAGATATAGATTTATTGTAGTATTCTGGGCTTATTCATCCAGTTTAATTTGTCAAAACTCAGATAAAAACCTTTTGACTGCGTGAGCACTCACCAGTCCTTGAGACTAAACTGAAGAGGTAAATAAAATCCATAGAAGGAACCACTGATATCGATATTATGAAAAGGAACTTTTTTTTACACAGCATGAGCTGAAGAGCTTTGACCCAAAACAGGTACTCCAGGCTGTCTCAATTCAAAGGCTTGCATGGCATGAAAATCTACCCAGTTCTGATTTTTTACTCCAGTTAGGGTCTGTGTTGCTGCCGCTATATTACAAAGAGGATATTAAGGTAAGTAATAAATGCTAAAGTGCCTCCTTCCTATTCCCACAAAAAAAAGGGAAAAATAAGTCTCTGACTTATCAGTGAGCACGTCCTTGCTAGATGAGCTAAAACTTGTGGGTGGGTGCTGGCACTTAAGAAAGTAAACAGAAAGCCATTTTAATTTCAAGTCCCATTACAAACAGAAAACAAAAGATCAATATTTGAGAGACAGTATATAAGGAAACAAATGGAACGCAAGTTCTCTAATTCCCTATTATCTGCTGTCTAGCGTGCTGAAATAATAATATGCTCCAAAGCCTTGGGTAGCTTGCTTAGTGTTGAAGAAGGAAGACTGCTATGGAAGTGCCAAAGGTTTCTTTTTCTGACTGACAGTCTAAGGGTGGCATTAGTCTGTATTTGGAGCTCTGGCTGATGTCAGAGCCTGCTTTGTGTCACCTCTGAAGAAATTTGTGTGTTTGATGTCATAAGGCAAATCACAGGCACTGCAAGGAAGTTAAAAGCATAATTTTGAAGCAACTGTACATGCTAATGTACGTGTGCAGTGATTTACAGGAGTGGAAGATGTGATTTCTGTCCTGGAGCTTGTGTTGTCCAAATCATGTTAAACACAGAAAATAAGACTCGGATCAAATTTCTTAAGCTTGCTGCATGTGCAGTCTTGAAGCCTTACTAATTCAGTGTGCAAGGGCTGTGTGAAAATGACACATGGGCATGTCTGCTTCTGTCATTTTAGTTCAGTGTTGCATGCTATTTTGATTGTATACACAGACTATAACAACTGACATTAACAATGTGTTGTGCCAACATATATGTTTACTATGACATCTGCTCTATTGGATTTGGCAGGAGGATTGAAAATTGTGCTTTCAACAATATTTTTATATATATTTTGGTTTTTAATAGGGGGAGTGGTTTAGTCTAGAGCCAACATGAACACTGTTTGCTGCATTGGGCAGAAAATGCTGCTAACAGAGCAGCTGGCACATATCTTCCCAGGCTCCATCTGTCAGAGTCAGCATTGCTTTGTACATCGCTCTCCTATTGGATAGATTCGTTTCTTGCTGTAATGTTCGCAGCCTGGATTAAAATGGAATTCCTAAGTGTTGGGGTGGGTTTTTTAAGTTATTTACTATTTAAAAAAAAAAAAAAAGGTTTTGTAGGCTACTTCTGCCCTCCTTTACCGACCTATTAAAGTCTGTGTCAGAGTGTTGTGAATGCTATGTCTTGTGGACTTGTCTTAGTTTAAGTAAAAAACACGTATGAGGGTAAGGTAATAATTGGAAGCTTAATCTCAAAGACCATGGTTCTCTGCTGTGTACACACAGGTCAGAATGCGCTGGGGTCTGATGATAACCCGTGTCAGTGTATCTGAGAAAGTTAAACATTAATTTGTTTTTTTGAAACATCAGTATACATATTCATCTTGTATTTTTTGTTACCGAGACTCATACACTGTTACCGCTGTGGGGTATATGTGTGTGTATATAAAATATAGGCATGTCCCTTAAACTCTCCTTTGGAATGAACTTCTCCCCTTAATGAAGAAACTTTTCTCCCTTTACCTCCCCCTGAAAGAGATAATGATAAGAAAAATTGAGACAGTTTTTTTTACAGTTGATCAACAGAATGAAAAGCAACTTTCAAGTAAAAGAAAATCTGCAAGGACACAGGCACATTGGCGAAATTGGTCTCGGCCCATAGAAATGCTAATTTGCTATCAAGGCTATTCAGGACTGGTCAGGGGAATATTATTGATGGAAATGAAGGATTTGCTTCTAGCTGATTGTCTAACATACACAGGATTTGGGGGAAGGGCCTGTCTGAAACAGAGCTTGTGAATTATAGGCAGTGCTTATTACACTGCCCTACATGTTCGTTAAACTGCAATAATTCGGTATGTGTCTTGATCCTTGAGATGGAATAGCTGACTAGTCAATCATTTTTGTCAAGATAGCGTTTCTAAAAAGATACAGAGTGAAATCTTGCTTGTGGGCTGTGGTGTGGTTGTCGCTGTGGTGGTGATCACCTTATCGTCTGGTGCCTTGAATGAATGCCAGCTTTATTGTGCAAGGTCTTTACCTGGGGAGAAGAGATTTCAAGTTCTACCAGTTCCTCTGTGTTTGGGATAGCTGAGTTACTGCATCTTATCTTGGAGAAACTCAACAGACATGGTATTATTTCATACCAATGGGCCTTTTTGTTGTGGATGCTGGAAGGAAGTTCACTTGACTTGAATTGTAGATGCTAGCCTGGCTGTGTTTATGGAGGATTTCTGCCTCAGTAGATGGGAAGAATTACTGTTTACTGAATGGACTTGAAAGAATTTCATCATCTTGGTTTTAATTTGGGGGTTGTGGTAGTGAGAGGGATCTTGGGTTTTAGAACTCTTCTGAATGGTTAGGCATGCTTCTGTGCCTCCCCCATCTTTAAATTACTTCGTACTCCTGGAACAACCAGTTATTTAAGTGGTTGAGAGCTTTGATACTTTTATTTGACACCACCTCTCACTATGTGTAGGGAGAGGTGTGTTGGATAGTCTGTTCTATTTCTTGTTTTCACTGTTAGTGAAGGATTGACTGCCAGTCCCCTGGAGAGAAGGCCTTGGACAGGAGGTGGACATGTTCAGTGACTGCAATATGCTGCTTTTAATAGCTTGCAAGCTATTGGGTAATTAAAATCTTGAGCTTTCAACCTCCCACACAAATTCAGGAATGGTGGAAAAGTACAAATAAATGACAAGTTATGGCAAATCACTTCAGTAAAACACTTGAACATTTTTCTACTGCACGTGTTGTAGTACTGATCTTCGTGATGCAGAATTTTAGTTGAGATTTGCCTGCGCTCTGGAACGTGGGTTTTTGGCTTTAGTTCCCCTTCGTATGGAGGCTGGGTTTGCCCCGTTGTTTTATCAGGCTGTGCTTGTACTAAGTCGCTTCCTGTTCCTTGTCCCTGTGTAAATGCTTTCTTTTTAAATTTCCCACAGTTGTTTTTACTGATAATAGTAATGATATGAATGGCAAAGCAGGTGGGTTCCAGCAACAAGAATACTGATAGTGGCTGATCTGGGACTGATTGTGTTGAAGACAGACAGTAATGAAGCGTACTGGTGACCCTCTGAAGTCTTACCTGTGGTGCTATGGGAGGATGTCTCTTGTGCTAGTATGTTGGGCAAAGGTTGAGCTTAAACTTCTGAACTACCTCTCCCCAATGGCTTACTTTACTTTCCATTGGGGCCATTGAGGTGCTGATCAGTGAGGAACAGTCTGTAACTTGTAGGCAGGTAAACACCAGGCCTAGTATAGCTCTATGGATATTGGGAAGCAGTGCATCATCCCGTTGAAGTAAATGCTAGCCTAATGCATTGCAGAGCAAATTTCTTCAATGAGACTGCTGTATGGCATGAGCACAGTAAGCCTCTTCCAGGAGGCAACTGACCCATCTGATTCATACTCTGTCCTTGCCTGGATGGCATACATAGCGTAAACAACCCCTATTTGTAAATTTTGAAGCCTTAGTTTCTCCTGCTACTCTGGAATGATATATATCCCTTAAGGCTATATCTGTGATGAGAGAAACCCTGAATGCTCCCTACTGAGCACCTGCTAGTAATAACCACAGTCTGTTTAGATCTCCTTAGATGGCTTCCAGGTAGGTAGTTGGCTCCTGAAAGTTTTTTCAGAATATAGAAACTTGTGCCACTTGCTGCTGTGACTTGCCAGTTTGACTTTCTTCTCATTTATAGCTGGTATTCTGAGGTAATAACTATCAGTAACAGCCAAAAAGTCGACCGTGGTGCAGCATGTTTACAAAGCAGTCTAACAAGCTTCATGAACTATGGATAAGGGGGAACCTGTATCCATGGGCTACCTGCTTATTTCAGTACGTAGCTCCTCAGTTATTTACAGTGATCTCTGGATTTACAGTTCTTAATATTCAATGTAAATTAGACTTTTGACTCAGTAGGTAAACATTATCTAGCATGTATGGCATATTTAAACCTTTGAAACACATTACTGCAGCTTGGATGTGGAATACTTGGTCTAAGCTGAACATACATTGTGAACGGTTTAGAAATGCCCAAGCCTTTTGCCATTAGCAGTCAGAAGTAACAAATAAATCCTTAAGGCCAGCTTTGAGTTATTAAAAGCCTTATCAGATCAGCGAAGCTGCAACTTCAAAGTCATAGATGCATCCAGAAGTACCACATAATGTTACAAGCTCTTGCTTTAGGGAGATTTGAGTGCTTCTGTTTCGTGAGTGGGGGAAGCCACTTTTCAGAAATACGTTCCTTCCACCTTGGAGTGTCCCCAGCTAGTTCTCAGGGAGGTTAAGTACAGATATCTAGGAGTCTCCAAACCACCGCCTGGATGTACATCTTCACCATTCTATAAAAGAATTTCCAGTTGACTTGAAAAATGAGGTGCTGTAGACTGTAGCTAACTTAACCTAAAAGTTTTGGCTGGGTTTTGGTTTTTTTTAGTAAAATTTAATTCCTGAGTTTGTTGGGACCAGATCTCTGAGCTAAAACGGAAGGACCTTACTGAAGGAAGCAGAACTTTGAAACCTCAACTGTAGCATCTGTCTTATCAGGAAGAATGCATTCTGTAAATGCCAATGGTAGATAAATGACAACACGAACAAAAGATAATACAAATGGGCGTATTGAAGACTTTGGCATAGTTGCATTCTGTGAATGCTATATGTGATAGAGTTGCTAAATCCATGTGGTAACTGATTGTAGTAATCCTAATTTTCTCTTTAATCAATTAATGAAAGGTGGAAGGTTTTTTTTAAAAAGACAACCAAGATGTAAAACTAAACAGTTATCTTGTGTGAAGTGAACGCAAATGTACTGCACTGTTGAATTCATTAAATGTTCATGAGCAATAACAGCAAAGGCATATAAAACTGAGTGTAAAGCTGTTCTGTAGCTTGATTGCTGAGAGTGATCAAGCCCTTGAACAGAATGCCAAGCATCTGAACAGGTATTGGGTACTGAATAATTAACAGGTCTGTTTAGCTTAGTGATTATTGGGCTGCTTTAGGGCAGTGCTCTGTTAGTAGTTTATCCTGGACGGGTTTTTCTGTGCTTGAGTTTGCACCTATTCCAAGAGCTGAAGGTGAAGAATGTGGAGCAGTACATGCCACATACTGAGGAGGCAAATTAATTTGTTTCTGCTAGGACAGCCAGTCTTGGTGTGATCTGATGAGCTGCTTTCTGACCTTTGTCAAATGGAGCCAGTTCTTCTGGTGGGGCATTTGTCTTACAGGGAGTTTCAAGCACAGTGAATGGAACTGAAGTGAAAAGAGGGAAAACCGAGGTCAGAGAACAGGTAATGAGGGTATGGACCGGTGTGCTTGCAACAGAAAGCTTGGCTTCCAAAGATGCTTTGCAGTGTGAGCTGATGTGATTTTTGGAGGAAGCTTGTACATGTAGTTGTGTGCTGTATGAACCAGAAGATGGTGGGAAGTAGCAGAGAGAGAGAAAGCTGGGAGGGCAGATGGTTTGAACACTGCGCAAACACTGTTGTGGGGACGTGCCTATGTGGGTGGCAGTTTGGAGAGGGGAAGAAAAAATCGACTGACTATGCAACTTGTAAAGATCAGCTGCTGAGTGATGGACAGGTTCCTCATCACTTGACCTTGACGTGTCACTGAACTGAAGAGTCAGTAAATAAGCTCCTACTCTCTTTTTACTGTAGCAATTGCTTGGGTGCAGAATCAGTTTTGACTTGACTATAGTAATTATGTAAACCTTTTAAGGAAGCTTTATGATAGAAGTTTGCATTTGATTAAAAATACATGATATGCAGTGTGGAATGCCATGCAAGTTTAACTGTCTCTTTATATATCCACTTGGATTGTAGGAGAGGTTTTCTTTTTTTCTGTAGTATTAAACCTAGTTATGTGAAAGCAATTTCAAACTGCAGTTTTGCCATAGTAACATGACTGTTAAGGCTGAACTGGGGATACAGGTGGGAGCTTACTTTAAGAGGGAAACTTCAAAAGCTGTGATGTTCTGGATTTAAAGAATATTCATTTTGCTACTAAAGGACACTCAAACTTCTGTTTATATCAAGGACTACTAGAGAAACAACATCATCTTTGAAGCTTTTAGTATGAGATCATAAAGTAAATTCTGAACTATTAAGAAAACAAGTCAGTTGACAGCCTTTGTGTTGTGTTGTCTTTAAATTTGAATAGTTAACTGGTGCTCAAGTATTGTACTAAAGTATCTGAAGGCATGTAAACATGTGCATTATATTCTATACTGCTTTTAGTTTTTGCTTAAAGAGGGAGATGAAAGTAACAGTTGAAGAACACTGGAAATCCCAGCTCCCTGCTGTTGCTGCCACCCAGCTCTTGGCTTCTGCCTCTCCCCTCCCCCTTTTGCTGGCTGTGAAGCTTTTAGCTTATATCTTGTGGATGCCAGCAGTTGTAATTAAAAAATGCAAAAGACTATACGTCAAGTTAGTTCTAATCTAAACTGTTAAACTGCAAGCTGCAATTGACTGAATTATCCGCAAAGCTTGAAAATGTTTCTAACCTAATTCTGCTAGGACATGAAATACGTTCCACATCACAACTATGTTCATCTAATCCTGCTGCCAAACTAGTCATTTGAGCAAATAACTAAAACGTGAGGTGCTTAGGCAAATGAGGGCAAGGCATTTGATCAACAAATCATTAGAGGAGAAACTTTTTATACACTGAAGTTTTCTCATTTGACAACACTGAGTAATTGAGTGCTGTAGCTTTGTAACCTGTTAGTGTTCAGCCTAACATTATTTAGTTGAAACTTTGTAATAAGAAAACTGCTTGAGTAAAGGCTACAGATATACACTTGAGTTTATATAAAGTTAGAATTGTGTTGACTGACACCTTATTGACTGTGTCTAGTTCAGTAAACCTTTTATTTCAGATATCACTGAAGCTGCTACCTGCATTTTCACCGTCGTCCGGAGTGGTAGAAGTTCAAGTATAAATCATCAGTTGTTTTCTTTAGGCTCCAGCTCAGTAGGACAGTGTTTTTTAAAGTCACGGCTAGTGATAGTTTGAAGTTTTAAAATGCCTCTTTGGAAAGCCAGGGTGCTTTGGGAAACTTGCTTCTTGAACCTTTAGTAGTTGTTTTACAGATCCTTCACCGTCAAAGTTTGTTTTCTAAAGAAGCAAAATGACTCTTACTAATGTTTTTTGACAGCCAGAAATGTCAATATTCTCTTTAGGTGAAAGGTAGCTTTGTTTGCATTTGGAAATACTAAAAAATGGAGTTTTGCGTAGTGTGGCCTTGGTACATGCAATAGCTGTTTTACCTTTTGGCAACAGATTGCATTAAACTGTTCTTGTTCTTTCACATTGTAGAAGGCATCTGTATGTGAATCTGTTTGAAGGATGGCATTAACCAAGTGTTCTAATAAGTGTCAAAACACTGCTAGGAATGTTAATCATGAATATGAACAGATTTCCTGGATTGGGGGGGAATTCACCCTTGTTTAAAAAAATCTTTAATTAAAAGGTAGCCTAGCATAGCTTGTGTTGCAGAATTTGGGTCATGCTGCAACTTTATAATGTCTATGAACAGCTTGCTTGCATTCTGGTTTTCTCTTTAAAGGAAGAGAGACAAGAAGGATTCCTTATTAGCTGTTGCATCTTTTCATACTTTAACTCAGGGGCAGATTTAACACTTGTGGATGTTAAACTAAAATATGGAGGTGAAGAAATAGGAGGCAGGATTTAAGAATGAATGAGTGCATGGAAACTGGAAAACACAGGGCTCAGTTGAATGCAAATGGAATTTTTGTTTCCTGACTGTGCTTAATATTGTAACTGTTGCATACAACGTGTGTTGAGTGTTCAAAGAAATCAACAATAAAAATAGACAGAAATCTAGTTGGAAGGGACTGTTAATATGAACCTTTCCTTTTGGTTGCTGAGATCAACTGACTATTCCACAAAAAAATAACATGAGGAAGAAACTATGCTAGCACTGAGTCATTGTGTACTGTAAATCCTTCCTTATGCAGTGCACCTTTCCTACAAAGGGAATAAAAGAGAATTCTGGATAGCTGCAGTTTGCAAGTTGGGTAACAGATGAAGTACATGGCCTCCACTGCCAGCTCCCGAGCTGGGAGCACAGGGAGCACTTCAGTGTGGGACGCATGTGTATTTTCCTGGTGGAGGCGGTGTTGGTACCTCCCATCCTGCCAGTGAGAAGGGACTTTCTTGGGCTGTGTGATTCATGTAGGCAGTTGCTGATCTTGGACAGTAACCTGCCCTCTGACTAGGGAGCAATGCCTCAGGACAGATTGAGGACTTTACCTTAGCAAGGTGGGATTTCAGTGGGAAAGTGATCCTTTCCTTATGTTTTTGCCCTTTGGGGGCAAGCTGTGCTCCTTTCTGACACCTCAAAATGTGTGTCTCTGTCAATGACGAGCTTTCTCAGCTGTCGAGGAAAGTTTATTAAGCTTTTGTGTGAGGAGGGCTAATTTCACAAATACTCCTGCATGCAGGAGCCCTCTGTGCCTGCCATCCTGATGCTCTGCTCGCCCTTCTCCTGTACTGTGGGAGTAGTAGCCAGCATAACTGGAGGGTTGGCTCTGTAGGTGGCATGTGCAGTAGGGGACACTCAGCTGTGGGAAAATAGTTTTCTGTCTTTAATTGGCCTGGGCTGTGTGACCTCATAAGAGATGGCAAAAGCTGTGTTTCAGTATTCCTGGGGAATTGGAGGCCTTTTGGAAAATGAAGGATTGGACAGGCTTTAGAAACTCAACTCCCACAAATCACGATAGAGTTGGTTTTTCTACTGAATGAATTGTTTCTTGGCATGTAATTTTATTATGGTTAAGTATTTTTCAAATTCTTTATCTGCTCCTTTATTATTGAGCATTTTTTAAAATGTAGATGCAGATGGAGTACTTTGACTGCACAGTCAGATCTTCTTGCTTACAGATTCTTCTAAATATAGGTTGTATTTTTTGTTCCTGTCCTTTTCCCCCACCCTTTTCCTGGCCTTAAGCAAACGTCTTGTTCTTTTGCTTTACAGGCTCCAGATAAAAGGAAAGCATTAGAAGAGACCAAAGCCTACACAACTCAATCTCTAGCCAGTGTTGCTTATCAGATCAATGCACTGGCCAACAATGTATTACAACTGCTGGACATCCAAGCATCCCAGCTACGGAGGATGGAGTCCTCCATCAACCATATCTCCCAGGTAATCTTTTTTTTTTTTTTTTTAATAGAGGACTGACAACATTGGAAGAGGCATTATCTTGTCTCTTGCATTATTGACCTGGATAGTTTGTTGACTTTTTTGAATTCTCTGAGTAACATGATAGAAAATGGTAAGGCTTTTTTCTTTTAATATTTATGAAAGCCACTTTGTGATGGAGATAATGACTGAAATAAAACAGTTCCTTTATCAAGAAGTACTGGGATTATGTTTGGTTTAAAGCAGGAGTTAATTATTAAGATTCCAAGATCTGAAGCTGCACTTGATGGAGGGGTAGAGAGGAAGATTGTTTCTGAAGGAAATCCAGATAGAAGTACCATTTGAGCGGTGGCATTTTATTTAATGTTGCAACCTGTGCAGTAATCTCATTTGTTTTCATACCCTTGCAGGATGTAATTTCATGAGTGGTGTGGAGGGGAAGAGGGGTTCACATGCTGCTTCACCTGCTGAAGCCAAACTCTTTCCAAGCCAAGGCAGTTGGACGAGTGAGCTGACCTGACTTGTACTGTGACTGCAGTATTGCTAGAGTTGATGCAGGGAGGACATGGAAATAGATAACAGGAAAGAGCAGGCCCGTCCCTGTCAGCAGCAGCCTGTGTTCCCTTGGCTGAAGCTTTACCCCAGCTGGCCACCGCTGAGCAGGTAGAGCTGCTGCTACTGCCTGCCTTGTACCTGATCTGGCACTGGTCTGATTGTATGGTAACTCAGCCAAAAAAGAAGTCTGCTGTGTTTAACCTGGAAGTGGCTTATTGCATAATCAGATGTGTGCCATACTAATGCCAAGGAAGAGAGGGGCAGGATCCACTCAGTTATTTCACTCTTACGTTGCTGTTCTGAAGTGGGCTTGAGTGAGTTGTTGAGGGCCCAGTGTCCACTCTGTCATATGCTCTTACTGAAATTCAGTTGGATCTTTGCTGGGCTTTATATCCTATGCCTATTTAAGACATTTCATAAACAAATCTCAGAGGATTCAGCCTAAAATATTCTTCGGTGCAGCCTGTGAATTTAAAACCTTTGTTGGTCAACCAGTACCCTGTTAGTGGTACACCTTAGACCAAATCCTTGAAAGAAAATGCTTCTCATGGCCTCTGCTGTCTGTCTCCCTATAGGCCCTGCTAACCTCTGTTTACTGTTCTTTTAGAGTAACTCTGGTTTCTAAAAATCTTTCTGTTAAATGGCAGCACAGTGGTTCACTGAAAGCATGTCAGCAGGGAGAAGATTCCAGTGCATGTGGAAGGGCCCTCCTAGTAACAAACCTTTCGAAAAGGCTTGTCAAGTTAGTATGTGTTAAGAACTACACAGTGTTAAAAGCTGTGTCAAATATTTAAAAAGTACCCGCCACTGAAACAGAAAGTATGAGGAAGTACAATTGCTGTAGATAAGTTTCTTATTCTGTCAAGTATTCAGAGATTTCTTGATGCTAGGATTATGACTACCTCTGAAGAAATGACTGGATAAAGGACTGAACCTATGGGCTTTCCCGAGCATTGGATGCCCTTTTATACTGAGCACATCTTTTCTTATGTGTTTCAGAGCTGCAGTGTGTGTGAAGTGATTATTGTTAAATTTTCATTGGCCCACTGATATGACTAACCCTGGAAAAAGCCAAAATGTTTGATACTAGCACAAAAGGTGTTAACCCTCTGTACTGTTTGCTGCTTGAATTGAAGGCACTATGCTGAAAGCTATTGAGTCACCTGATACATGAACTGTTTGCTAAAGACTGTGAACAATCAATGCTTTGTAGAGCTTTTGAGGACTGTTTAGCAAGGTCACTTGCTTGTAGTTTCTGTCCTGGTTGGTCTTTCCTGAAACTAATCCTTGCTTATAAATGAACCTCTGCAGACTAATTTTGTAGAATTAAACTGGATACAGATAATGCACACATCCCAGCTCAGCTATTTGCTTTGAAATGTTTCTGCTCAAATGCTTCAACTGCTATCTTAAATCTGCTGTGCAGTTGCTTTGATAGACTGTTTCTAAATTTTCCGAGGTCTTCAGAGTGTCTTTTCCTGTGCTTGTATCAGTCATGAATATTTTCATGCCACTAAAGCATGGGGATGAACATATTCTCAAAATAAAAGAAGTATTGCCTAGAAACACAGATCTTGGGCATCACCAGCCGATTACTCAATTCTGGGTTTTGCGACATAGAGGACATATCTGTGAAATAAGGTACAATTTGTTAGTTTTTCTGGTTAAAATACCTTTCTTCTTTCGACAGAAAAAAAAATCCTGTGGCTTTTCTGACCTGCAGGCAGTTTCTGTTCCCCTACTGTGTTTCAGTTCTCTGTGCATGTTTTCCAGAATGACTCTAGGCTAAATGGCTGGATAGCTAATCTTGATTAGTAGCCACTCAATATTTTTCCTAGCTATGTACCTTCTTCACTGGAAAAAGCACTCCTGAAAAGTTAGGTGATGGAGTGGTGTGTTATATTCTTGTTACTGGAGCTTAATTTTACAGATGGAAAGTGTGCTTGCTTTTATAGGAAAAAATTAATTCAACTTTGGTTTCTTGTTGAGAGCAAACAGAGAGGCTTCACATGAGTAATCACATTGTGGTGAGGGAGCGCTGCTCTGAGCACACGGAGGCAGTGAACAGCTCCAGGAATGGCTTTCACATAGCAGCCAGAGCAAAAGCCTGCCCAGCTGCATCTATATTTTCTGCAGTCATAGTTGTCTTTCAACTGTAATGTGTGTGGGTCTGGAGTGACCTGCCACATAATTATTTACTACACCCAATATACAGAGCTGTGCACATGCAGCTCAGCTCTTTGGCTTAAACCCTTGATATTGACTTTGAGCTTTGCCAAGCTGACTTGACCTTTCCAAGCTGCCTTGATATGGCTGAGCAGAGACTTGATCACTGTTCTGGAGAAGTTTGCAAACCCTTCCAATATAAGAGATCCTACTCATCCTGTTAGGCAAGATTTGGGGGAAGAAGATAGCAAGTCTATACTTTGGACCAACGTGAATGTCAGTGCTTCACTAAAGGCATTAAGGTTAGCAAATGTGATGCCCATATAGAAGAAGGGCCGGAAGGAGGATCCGGGGAACTACAAGCCTGTCAGTCTGAACTCAGTGCTGGCGAAGGTTATGGAGCAGATCATCTTGAGTGTCATCACATGGCACATACAGGACAACTAGCCAATCAGGCCTAGTCAGCATGGGTTTATGAAAGGCAGGTCCTGCTTGACTAACCTGATCTCCTTCTATGACAGGGTGGCCCACTTAGCAGATGAGCGAAAGGCTGTGGATGTTGTCTACCTAGACTTTAGTAAAGCCTTTGACACTATTTCCCACAGCATTCCTGGAGAAACTGGCTGCTCATGGCTTGGACGGGCATATTCTTCCTTGGGTAAAAAACTGGCTGGATGGCTGGGCCCAAAGAGTTGTGGTGAATGGAGTTAAATACAGTTGGTGGCCGGTCACAAGTGGTGTTCCCCAGGGCTCAGTATTGGGGCCAGTTCTGTTCAATATCTTTATCAGTGATCTGGATGAGGGGATCGAGTTCAACCTTGCACCCTCAGTAAGTTTGCAGATGACACCAAGTTGGACGGGAGTGTTGATCTGCTGGAGGGTGGGAAGGCCCTACAGAGGGATCTGGACAGGCTGGATCGATGGGCCAAGGCCAATTGTATGAGGTTCAACAAGGCTCAGTGCTGGGTCCTGCACTTGGCTCACAACAACCCCATGCAACGCTGCAGGCTTGGGGAAGAGTGGCTGGAGAGCTGCCTGGTGGAAAAGGACCTGGGGCTGTTGGTTGACAGCTGCCTGAATATGAGCCAGCAGTGTGCTCAGGTGGCCAAGGCCAATGGCATCCTGGCTTGTATCAGGAATAGTGTGGCCAACAGGACTGGGGAAGTGATTGTCCCCTTGTACTCAGCACTGGTGAGGCCGCACCTCGAATACTGTGTTTGGTTTTGGGCCCCTCACTACAGGAAGGACATTGAGATGCTGGAGCGTGTCCAGAGAAGGGCAATGAAGCTGGTGAAGGGTCTAGAGCACAAGTCTAGTGAGGAACGGCTGAGGGAACTGGGGTTGTTTAGCCTGGAGAAGAGGAGGCTGAGGGGAGACCTTATTGCTCTCTACAACTACCTGAAAGGAGGTTGTGGCGAGGTGGGGGTCGGTCTCTTCTCCCAAGTAACAAGTGATAGGATGAGAGGAGATGGCCTCAAGCTGCGCCAGGGGAGGTTTAGGTTGGATATTAGGAAAAGTTTCTTCACTGACAGCATTGGAGCAGGCTGCCCAGGGCAGTGGTTGAGTCCCCATCCCTGGAGGTATTTAAAAGAGGGGTAGATGTGGTGCTTAGGGACATGGTTTAGTGGTGGACTTGGCAGTGTTATCCTAACAGTTTGACTCGACCTTAAAGGTCTTTTCCAACTTAAATGGTTCTATATATACCTCTAGACTCCCTACTACAAGCTATCTGTTGCAGTCACAGTTACATTGCCTATTTCTGTCAGTTCCTGTTTGGTGCTTTAGTTTGTTTTTATTTGCCTTGAGAATGGCCATACTTAGAAGGGAAATTTCAGGTAGGAGTTGAGCTAGTTTTGATCCAAGGTGTGAAAGCAGAGCCAGCCTGAGTGCTGCACTGTTATGGTGTGCCATCTCGACTTTCCCTATGGGACACGGGTGTAAAAAGGCAATGGAGGAAGGCCTTGAGCCCCATGTGGTTCCTAGCAATCACTGCTGACCTGTCCATCCCCAAATGCTAGGTAGTAGCAGAGCAGCAATTGTGCTATGGTATAGGTTGCCTTCAGTTGCAGTGACCAAAAAGAAATTTTCTTTGAAGAAGATTGAACAGCAATAGCCAGGTGTTTTGCTTTCTTTGTAGCATATGAAGTGTAAGGTGTCTGGAATAGGTAGTATTTTCTTTTGTAGTAATTTTAGGGAAAATGAGTCAATGGATGAACTGGGCAGTGAAAGGGGAAAGGAGAAGCTGAGGATCAGCCTGGAATGGAAGACACCAGGAAGGACCGTGGACATTAAGGTCTTCATTCCTTCCCCACCTCAACATTCAGCATATGATGTTTCTTAAGGTGTGCTGCAACTAAATAAACTCAGGATTTTTTCATGTACCCTGGTGATGAATTAAGCAAGACACTGTATATTTGTGCTCTGAATGCAGTTTATGCTTTATGTTTATTTCCTATGTGTATTAAATGAAATTCTAGTTTGCTGTTTAAACTCCTGTTGTTCATTTGTGCCATTCTTGCATGGGTCCCTGAGCCAATGAGTTAATTCTTTAAAAAATAAAATTAAAAAATCCTCTTGTATCCCTCCCTTCATTCTGAAAATCAGTGTCTTGTAGTAGAGGAGTTAAAATTCAGCTCTTGTAGCTTGAATATTTGACAAGGGAAAACTGCTTCTCTAGAAATTTGGGCCTATGTTCTTTTGCTCTTTCAACTTACTGTTTCTTGGTTGTTCTCCCCTCTTCCCCTCCTTCTCTTGGAAACAAGAGCTGACTTAAACATGTACTTTAAGATAATTTTTTTTTGCTGCTTCACTTCCACAAACTTCAAGAGAATGAAGATGGAATAGCCAGATTTGTCAGAGAAGAAAGGTTGACAGGGACATCCTTGCTTACTGTGTCAAAACTGAAAAATGTTAACAGACCAGCGCTCACATTTATGTCAGAGCAGCTGCAGTACTGGGTGTAGCAACTATTCCTTTTTTTTTTTTTTCTGGACATAAACAATTTTTAAATAGCTCAGTATTTAAATCCATGCCTCTTGAAGCATGAAGCAAGCAATAGACTCCCTTTTAAGAAATGATGATTTGCACCAGGGAACACTGCACCCCTTAAACATTCAGTGTTAAGATTTTCTTCTGCATCTGAAGCTCTCTTCTTCAAAACAATATGTTCTGAAAGCATAACTCTCAGCGCAAAAAAAAAAAGTGCATCTTTTGTAACCATTAAAAGTTAGAAGCTTTTAGAACTTAAAAAAAAAAAATCCCTGAATTAGTTTAGAAGAATCTTGCCTGTCACCATCCATGTCTAATTGCATGTGTAATTCAAATACTGCATGCAAGCAGAAAGCCAAATGCCTTCTGTTTCTACGGTATGGTTGTCTAGCTAAAGTCAGAGGCAATAATGAAATACACAGATGTTATCTCTTCTTGTAGAACTTGTGAAACTTACAGCTGTAGCCTGTGTTGAATTACACATACACACCACCCCCATCCCCAAATACTAAGGCCTTTTCCATTGGGTGAACAACCAGTCAGGACTGATGTGGATTAGGTTTCAGAGAAGCTCTGCTGAAGATATTCTGGGGCTTGAAGGGGTGAGCTCCTAAGAAGTAGCAAGTTGAGAACGCAATGACTGGTGTTTGATGCTAGGGAAGAAGAGCACAAGAGCTGTTCGGTCTTCAGCAGGTCTCTGATGTTTGAAGAGGTATAAGGCACAGCACGTACAGTGAGGAGACTCTCTGAGTTTGTGGGAAAGAGATTTCTTTCAGAGTGTGTGCGTCTGTCTATCCTTTGGATTAATGTGATATTGCATTCATGGATTGTGGTATATGATCACAACACAGTTCAAATTCATGTTTGAAAGCCAAGAAGTAGAAAGAGGGTGGAAAATGTGATAAATCATCTGCAATCATCAATCTGAATGCGGGTGGTCATGCCTAGGAACAAGCAATTATATACTTTAGTACACTTATGAATGGGAGCAAAAGACCTCTCCAGATCGTCTTGGCTGTGCTTCCAAAGGACAGCTGTCCAGGTGCTTTTACCCTGAAGCTGCCTCTTTAAAAAGAAGAGGATGCTTAAAACTCTGATCTTCTTCTCTGCTATGAAGAACATATTGGCTGGACAAAAGGACTGTTAACTGGAAAGAAAATAAGCCAGAACTAGCAAATGGTTGATGGCTGCTAACAAGCAGGGTTGATACTGGAGCCCCCACTGTTCAGATATTCTTTGGAGACCATTCAGGACATGAAGCATGTCCTCAGCAAATCCAAGGATAACTCCAAATTAGGAAAGGTGATTCATATGCTGAATGGCAGAGCTTCAGTGCAGAGGAACCTTGAGAAACTTGAGGACCGAGCCAGCAAAAACCTTGGGAAACTGGGCAAGGCCCTACACCTGAGGTGGAATAACCCCATGCATTTGTATGTGCTGGGAGGTGACTGTGTGAGTAGCTGTCCTGTTGAAATGGAGCTGGTGTGCTGGTGGATGCTGTGCTGAGCACGAGGCAACAACACAAGGCCATCTGAATAAGTGAAACAGCGTGGCAGGTCTGCGCTGGGAAGAGTGTGAAGAGTGTGTCTGGCAGAGGAAGGACAGTGACTATCATCTGCTCTGCAGTGATGAGGCTTCACCTGGAGCACTGTGTCCATTTTTTTCTGTCACCCCTGCCTTGCTCAAGAGTGATTTAGGGAAAGTGGAGATAGTACAACAGAGCGGGATACTGAGATGGTCAGGGGCATGGAGCTACTTAAGTCTGGCTTTGTCATCTTTGCAGTTAGTCTTTCTCTCAGTAGTGGCAGTGTAATGTTGAATGGTTAGCCACAGGTTGAAGCTTGGTAGGTTAGCACATGGAGTTGGGAAAATCCTTTTTATTTTGGAGCGTGGTGCAGCACTGGAACAGGTTAGCCTGTGGTGCGACTCTCCTCAGTGTTGCACTGCAGTAGCTGGATATATCCTAAAAGCTGACTTTGTATCCTTGCAAGGCACATCATAAGCTATAGAACTAGATGGTGAGGGGGGAGACAATTACAAAGTCAGGGGAGAAACTGCCACTCCATGTTTACAAATCCTTGTAAGCAAAGAAACTTTCCTTTCTGCACATGCAAAAGTGTGTGAAGAGACCAAGTGTTTCTGCAGGAACTAGAGCGTCATCTAATGTTGTGTACATCAGAAAGATAATGTCTGCTCTCTGGTTCTCTTGGACTGCCCTTGCTTGTCAGCAGACACACATATTCTAAATATGGCAAAGAAGCGTGCACCTTTTGTTTAGATTAACCTTGCCTTGCGTGATGTTCCCTCTCCTAATAAAGTGCTGACAGTTATCTCTGTGGCCTTTTCTTTACACCCTGTTCTTCCTGTCCTGTACTCTCTGTGAGAGAAACCAAGGATCCAAGAAGTTGTACTGTGCTTGCTCTGGTTATTTGTCTGCTTATGAAAACTGTTGTTAACTTTGTGTATATCAGCTTCTACATGATATCCATAAATTGCTCAGAATGTATTATAATGAGTAAGGGTTGCCTTGTCAGCTGTTCTGTTGAGAAATTCCCTTCATGATCACAAATGAATACACATAGGATCTGTCTGTAATTCCTGTACAGCTCAGCTGGTGCAGTCAAAAAAACCCAACACATGACCAACAAAAAAAATCAAAACAAACAAAAAATGCCTCCATGATACTTAGTTACGTACACTTACGAGAGAGCAACCATGACTGTGAGCCTTTCTGTGATGGGGAAGGGCAGTTGCTTTGGTGGAGAAGAAACTGAGCCAGAAACTTTTGTTTCCTGTCGTTCTTTATTCCCACTTTTTTTTTGTGAATGCAGGGTTCGAACGTGTTTTTGGGGAACGGGGGAAGTTTGCTAACTTTAATAGCCGTTGACTGTAATGAATTCTTCCATATGCTTATTCCCATTCCACAGTCTGGTAGAAGGGCAGTCTGAATGCATAGTTTTCAATGTGTTTTAGACCATTAAAACCTTCTTTCTGCTGAGTGGGTATTTGGCTGTAAGCTCTAGATACCTCATTAAATAGTAAATTAAGAGGCCTGATGCAGCTTCTTGTTTTCTGAATTCAAAGCCAAAAATCTCAGGACTGTGAACATTACTCTGAAGGGCCTTTTTGATAATTTTGTGCAACAAAGGAGTCAAAGGTGTTTGTGCAATCTTTCTTTTTTTAATGAAAACCTCTCATATCTGGAAGATAGACCACATAAATGAAATGTGTCACTAGCCTGCTGTAAAGTCACATATTGGATTTTTCAAGGAGTCTTTTTCTTTTTTCCTTCAGATGCATCTGATTAGATTGTTGCCTGAAATTAATTTTCCTTCTATTTCAAGTCTCAGTAAACCAGCAGTCTTCACATGTGAATAGCCCCTGGTTTACGTTGAATTAGGGTTTTCTTATCTCAGACAATGTTTTAGTGGCATAAGGACACTGCATTTCCTTTTTGCTCTGCATGAGGTGATGGTTATAAGAACATTGTGTCTAATACAGCAGCAGGTAACCAGCTACCAAAGCGTTAAGGCAGTCACCGTATCTGCGGCATCCAATGCAGCTATTTGGGATGCTGGTTTTCATGGTAGCTGGGTAGTGTTATGCTTGAGCTGACTATATTTGGGGAAAAGGAGGGGAAAAGCAAGTACAAGAAGTTTATTGTGGAGCAGATGAGTCTTGGTTGTACTGCATCGCTGAAGCTACCCCTCTTCATAATCTGCCACTCAAGCACATGAACACGTGCTGTTGGGTACTTGTGGCTGGACTTCTTGTGCTGTTCAGAAGGGAATTGCTTAGTGCTTTCTGCTGGCTGATTTTACTGGGTGGCACGTAAGTGCTTAGTTAATGTTGATCTGCAGATGGAAAACTAAGTAATGATTCACATTAGTGTTTTATAAGGCAGCAGTAATATTCTGCCACTCTTTATACTGGTGCTGGTTTGACTTTGTTCTCTTTACTAGCAGCCTTTTGGGACCCATTGGTATCTGTTAATGCACATCTTGTAAAAGCCCCCTTACAGGTTATATATATGCAGTGAAGAAACTCTTTTATTAGTTCATGAGAGGTACATGAATGACTTATTAGCTGCTCTTCTAAAGCTGGGAGAACTTCTGTTGTTTTATTGTAACTTTAAGAAAGCGTGTATGAAGTGTGAAAATCTATCCAACTGTGTTAATCTTATCGAACACTTGTCATGTGTTCGCTTGCCATGTCACAGATCTTATATTTTGTTTGCTTCCTCTTTGAAAATCTGCTAAATCGCTATGACTTTTTCCTGAATGTACTCTTGTATGAATGCTAATGTGCAGTCGATTTGTAACTTCACCTGTTCATGCCTAAAAGCACTTGCTTTTTCCCCTCACATGTTGTCCTGGGATGCTTATTTACAATGGATCCATCAGTACAATTCAGCGTGGTGTCACACGGGGACTGAAGCATAGCTTGCCGTTCTTCTAACTGGCTTCCCTCTTCCTTTCTTGCAAGAGAAAAATAATGTCTTAGTGATGTCAACGTGATCTTGTCATGCTGTCTCAAATTCCTATATGTGGCAAAACCAGGAGCAACAAGGGTGTGATTAAAAGCTATCAGGCTTCTATACAAAGAGAGAACAAGTAGGATGGGGACCTTAGAGTTAAAAGGGGTCATGGTGGAAATAACAAAACATATCATTGCTTCAGGAAAGGTCAGTTGGGCCATCTTTTGAAAATAGAACAAGGTAATACTGAATAATGACTGAAAGGCTTGATTTGGTCATAGGAAATTCTGCTTTCTTGTTGAACTTGGTGTCTTATGGGTTTGGTTTTTTTCTTTTTAAGTTGTATTTTTGAACTGTGTTCAAAACTAGGCTGTATAAGGTTGCAGGATAAGCCTTCAAACGACAAATCAACCTTTATCTGACTGGAAAGGGTATAAACATTGTCTTTGGGAAGCTGATCCTTCTTTGTCCATTTATAGGATTTTCTTACGTGTGTTAAGTCAAGTATTGGGCAAGATGCAGCAATGGCCAGATGTAGTACAGTACTAAGGGAGATGAGTTGTACTGTGGATAAGGCTTGTCTCCTAAACTAGGCTGGAAAAGGTGTTACTGAAGTTTTTGAGCAGTGTGCATATTTTTGCTCTCTAATAGCTGATAAGTAGTGTATGGTAAGCTAATAACATGCCAGCTTGTGTGGACTAGCAAATTGTTTATTCCTCTTAATTAAAAGAAATTTGAGTACTATTTAAACTTGGATGTTTTTTAAAAAATAAACTTAGCTTGAAATTATGCAGTTGATCTGCATGTGTGTCTTGGCAGATGAAACATGGCATTTGAGAGTGGATGAATGGTAGAAATATTATGTTATTCCAGTGTTCCAACTCAGGGCACTTTTTGCCTGCTGTGGTGATGAGTGAGACACTGAAGTAACTGAGGACAATCTCCATTTGGGAGGTAAGATCTGTATGTCGTACTAGAAATGTGCTATCTTCATGTAATTATGGGTCATTAAGGTAAAGACAGAAGTCCAGTCAAACAGCCTGAAACAAATCAGACTTTCTCAGCTATCTAGTCTCTTACCTGTGCCACTGTGTTTGGATTTAGTTTCCTCATACACCCTAAGTCTCATGTTAAGAGACAGCACTGACAAGGTTATAAGCCTGTAAGCTGATAGGAGCTAGACCATCCTTTATGTTATTTGTTCCTCTCTGCACACTGAGGAGGATCTGCTTGCCACTTATGTATCCCTGGTTTAGTTTCCTCTTAAATTGATGTGCAATTAAGCATATCTGTTTCTGTGCTATATGAATGATTTTCATCCACGTGACCTGTGGACATGTCTGTTAGTGCCTTATTTTGACAGTAGCATGACAGCTGACCACAGAAGTGCTTGTCCTTCATATCTTACAGTTTTGAAACATCCCTGGTGTAGCGGTAGCATTTGGTGCTACTCTGGCATCTGAACGCTAAAACGGGAGGAAAAAACTTGGGGGGGGTGGGGGTGTTTATTGTGTTCTGATTAAAATGCTATGTTTTTCCCTTTTCTTAGTACAGGCTGTGGCACATTAACAAATAATGAAACTTCAGGAAGTGGGGGATGGTTTCCATAAGCTCTCACTGAGAGAAATTCAAGTTCAATCACTTGGGATTTTGCTGCTTTAAGCATTCCTCCTGCAGTGCAGTGTGCCTCTTGGCTGGCAGAGAGAATATCAAGCTTCAATCTCAGTTAGCTTCTTCCTTCTAGATCTCCAGACCTGGGAGCAAAAGGGGCTTGATGGGACCACAACTCCAAGTTACTTGCATCTTATTTTAAACTCAACATCTTTACGAAACTGTATTTCCCTGGCTGCATTGAGTGTGTAGTCCTTCAGTCCATGCAGAAACTCTTCAGAATACTGAAGCTGGCTGAATTACTTGGAATAAATGTATCCAATGCATTTATTCTTTTGGAAATTACTTGAAAAACTTTTTCAAGACTGTTTTCCATGTGAAATGTTTGCCTGAAATAAGATTGAGAGAACGCTGCTGACTGGTCGTTATTGGATAATGACAGGTCACCTCGTTCAATAATGTTTAAAAGCATCATCCAATCAGTAGAAACAGAATAAAGAAAATGTGGTGTGAATTTTTCCAAATGCATTTTTAGAAAGCAGAGGTTCTGCACACAATTATGTGATTTAAGCAAACATCCTGGAAAAACAGATTGTGAGCAGTCTGCAGATCTTATTTGAATAAAGATACTTTTCCTGTGTACTCTCCTGCCCATTTGCCTGGATTTCTTCATCATGGCAGTTCCTAAAACAAATGCATAGTTGTTGTTTACATTAGATATATACTTCTGGGAGTAAACACTGTCTGTATTGCTGAATGGATATACACAATTTAAATCCAAAAAGTACATTGACCTCACTTAGGAAAACCAGGCTTTACCGAAGCAGTGGGGAGGAGGCAGGCCGCAGAAGTTTGCACAGTGGTCTTTTTGTAGTCTGTTAAATTGTGTCCTGACATACCCCTTTATCTCTCAGGGAAGTATTTTGCTCCTCACCAACGCTTCCCTCCCTGATTAAGGTAACTGTAGCAGTATATTGATCCCAGCCACTTTCCCGTGCAGTCAGGTTTTTTGTAGAAGTTCAGTGACTCTTCAGCCTGTGTTTAGCTGTCCAGTATTGCACGGGTCAGTGGCCAGTCATGCATGAGTCCGTGGTGGTTGTTACTGTGGAGCTGTAAGGCCTTCTCTTGAAATGCTGTAGTGCAGTTCAGAGGCTTGTAACCCACCATGCTGTTTGGAGCACCTTTACCAGGGCACCAGCGTACCCTCCTCAGTTAGCTTTAAATGCTTCACTGGTCAGTATTTGTGTAGTGTATGTCTAACTTTTGCCTAAAGCAACATTAAGAGATGACCAGTCTCTTTTTTTCCTGCCATTCTTTTGTGCCAGACAGTGTTTTGTTCTCTGCCCCCCCCCCCCAGTTGTGGGCTCAATTATTCTGGAGACAAGATCTTGAAAACTACAGACTTCTGGCTGCTTCGTTCTATGGACTTGTTTCTGTGTGTCATCCCCAATGGCTGACACTCCTCTTCTCCCTAAGCGTTTGCAATCAAGTTTAATCATTATGCTAATAACTGCACAGTGGAAATATCTAATTTCTGAACACATGATCAGTCTGACTAATGAATTCACTGTAACGGTAGTGGGATAATGCATTCAGCAGCAGGGACATAGTGATGGCCTCCTCTCTGTGCCTATGCACAAGACCTCTCTTCAAGACTCATACTGCCTTTCAACCTGCAGTGTTTGTGTTCAGGTGCACTTGCACAGGACGGAGCCAAGAACTCGCTGCTGGGGTGCGTGCATGTACAAGGCTGACAGGTGGTCCTGGAGGAGGGGTTGACTGGTGGCACGGTTTCTTCTTGGGGCAGGGTGCTCTACCAGAGTGACCAGCCTTAGTCTGGAAAAGTTTTGGCTGGGCAAGGTTGTGGCTCAGTATGGAGTAAGTGCTGCTAGAACTGTTGAGGCCATGTGGGTGTTCCCAGCAGATATAACTGCAGTATTTCATATCAGTCGTGGCCGAGAGTAGGAGGCTAAGGGAAATCCATTTACAGAAACAATGTGCAACTTCCTGTTTCGGTTGTGTGTAGAAATTAAAATGGCAATGGAGAAGTAGAGCAGCCTTAGCAATTCCATCTCTGCTCTGTCCCTTCCCCCCCACCCTGTTAAACTGGTAAACGTCGTACATCCTTGTGATTTGGTTGTCTGTCTTCTGCTTTTACTTAATATATCCCAAATTACAAGAAGTCTGTATGACTCAGTCCAAAATAGTAACGCAGTCTGAGGAAACATGTGAGGGAATTCTTGTTAACTCTCCTTTTTTACAAGAGTATCTTGATAGGCTTCCATGTGCAATGCGGTAGAAACTGGGATTTCAGACGTTTGAGCTGAGTGAAGTTCATGATGCTTCTGAGCTTGTCCTCTGTTGATGTGCCTTCAGGAGGGATAGCTGGTTACTGAAGGGGGTTTGAGAAAGGGAAGACTGGGTCAGAAAGTTGAACTGTCTTGTTCTATATTTGTCTTTGAAAACAAAGTGAGGAGCTTGTCAGATCCTGGTTGTTTTGATAGTAAAGTGATGTGGAAGAGTTCTTTGCTGCAATAATATGCTGACTGTAGTAGTATGGGTAGTAAGTTAACTGCAGAGTAGAATAAGTATACTGAAAACTTTTAAGTGGGATCTATAGTGGCTAAGGGTTGTTCCTGCCATCTTATTTACTGATAAGACTCACTGGGAATGGGGACAAGAGGAAAAAACTGGCCATTGCTGGTTTTCTTCCCATTGGAGTAGCACCTCACAGCGTTGCAACAAAGTTATTTGCCATAGAGGCTTGCTTGCTTGGTACAAAATCTTGACAAAATCCAGAACTTTGCATTTTCTCCAGAAGAGAACTATTAATCTTCAACCTTTGAACATTTAGGAAACGAAAGAAGAGAAAAAGAAATTTCATGTGTGGTAAGCTGTGTTTGTGGCGCTAAGCCAAGAGGGTTTGTGGTGTAGATAGTATAGCCTTTAGCTATCTGATGGCTGTTTAATTAATACTCATGAGTTACTCTCTGTGCAGTGCTGACCCAACTGAAAACCAGCAGAGTTCCCACTAGCTTATATCACTGCCATCAAATGAGATATGATCAAAGAGGTACAGAACCAACATTGTGCCTTGGATACTTTGTAATCAAAACTGTGTTGGCAGGTGGCTAAAGGATACTCAGCATCATTTCCACATATATTGTCCCTGTTTTATGTCTTAGGGAAACAATCTGTCCCAGGACTGTCAATCTCAGACACCTCACAGGCCGTGAGTTCACATGGAGAAAGGGGCTGCTTGGGAGAGGAATTTTTGTGTGCATGTATGTGGGGCTTTTGCTTGTGTGTTTTGTTGGGTTTGGGTTGTTCGTTGGTTTTTTGTTTTGTTTTGTTTTTAAGAAAAGTATGTGCCTGGAAATTAATTTAGAAAACTTTCAAGTAAGTACATGTGACAAATCAGAATAGGCTTTATGTGGGAGTTTTGTTATTCTTTAGCATTATGATTATTTTGAGATATGCAATAAATCCACTATCCCAACCACGTAAAAAAAACCTTTATTGTTGGAAAATATTTTATTTTTGCTATAGAGGTGATAAACTAAAGCACTAAAGAGGTGATAAATTAAAGCTAAGGCTATGTTAGCTTACTTCTTTTGGTGTGTTCCCCCCCCCAGTTACAACTAAATGTGAGGGGTTTGGCTTTGGTTTTTTTTGCTTGTTTGTTTGTTTGTTTTTTGTTCAGGCATGAGCATTCTGGCCTGTCGTTATTCCAGCTTTATCAATTTCTTACCTCAGACAAACTTTCAGAAAGTTCAAACTTGTTCTGTTGAGTTTATTTTTTTATAGGCTTTTTTTAGATGGTTTCCTTTTCAGCCACCTGCAGTGCTCTTTGCAATTGCACATGTTCATCTCCTATGAAGTTGCTTTTTTTGGCACACAAAATGCTTTTCGTTTGACATACAGTTTTGTTCTGCTCCCATGGTGGTTCTTTAGTGAGTCCAAACTACTGAAGAAGCTGTTTAATTTTTCCTTTCTGTCTTTGTGCTTTCCTTCAGTCAAGAATATATTTAGATTTGTATGTTTTGTTTAATTCTAGACAAGTGCATTGCTTCCAGTAAGGAAGAGAGGGACTCATTCAGCCACTTAAAAATGCTGAAACTCTCATGTGGGAGCTTGCATAAGCATATTTTGTTTCTTCTATTTTTTTTTTTTTTTTTTTTTAATGAGCCTGCTCATGCATTCATATCTTGAGGAACACCCAGCGAAAAAGAAATCTGAAATGACTAAAATCTAATTTCAGGTACTGAAATACTCACACATACAGTTGGGATTTTGACTTTGCATAATCGAAAGCATTTATCTGCTTTTTAAGACTGAATACAAACGTAACATGTTATGACTGCACATCCCAAATGTTGTTCTGTCAAAATCAATCAGTAGGATTGTACACTTGAAACACTTCTCTTTTGAAGTGTCTTCTATTTTAAAGACTGTTTTTAATCAGCAGATTTTTGCGTTTCTGGCTTGTGTTCAAATATAATTAATAAGTCTTTGGTTCCATTTAGATAGTTTTTTCCTCTGGAAACTTGTATTAGCAATGCAACTGGTGTTAGTTAATCATTGAAACGTCTATTGAGTTCACTGTGTAGAACATCTACAGCTCACTAGAGGAGAGGGAATGTACCTTGGTAGTTCCCTTGTCAGAATCCTCTCTTGGTGAAGGGAAGATGAGGGGGGGCAGAGGGAGGACTGAGTAAGAGAACTGTCCTTCAAAAAGGTGTTTGTTACACAGCATGAAACTCAAGTGGATGGTTAGCAATCATGAATTTGCCACGCGCTGTGGTTTTGATCTGATGCAGAGCTGGGGCTGTACTTCCCGTCGTATAGTGGTTGTGAAGTGGCGGTGTGTGGTGTTCGACCACAGCTGAATCTCCATCAAATACTGGAAAGCGTATTCTGGAGTGATCGGGTATTTGTGTTAGAACAGGGAATATCACCGTGCAAGCTACTTCTCTCCCCCTGCTCCCAGCTTTTGATGCTGAAAAGCCACAGACTTTAGGAGGCAGGTGGAAGATAATTGCAAATAATTTCTCCATCTCCCCTTCTCTGTGTCCTCCCACAGAGATCTACATTAGTGATACATTTTTTTCTACCTGTTTATTATACTCAGACTCTTGAAGAGGGAATTGAACTAGCAGCTAAACTTGAAAGACCAAAAAAAAGTTAGCTAGAATGCAAAAATTCATGTTGTACTCCCCAAGAACATGCATCAGAGGTCATTGGAGGGCTTGTCTTTTTTTTTTAAATGAGTAATGTTCACAACGCAGTTCTTATTGAAGTGTATGTACATTTGGTTTGCTCAAATGGTTAAAATATGCAGTAGGGTTTGCCAAAGCACAGGAAGTATGATCCGTAACTCACTTCTGCATTTTCAGTCTCAATTAAAAACATTGGTGGAAGCTGTTTTACAGAGAAATCTTGGGTATCTTTGTCACTGTGTTTCACTGTGCTCAGAGCAGACAGCTATGGCAGCATTGCCTATACCTGTGCCCACCTACGCTCTGTCTATGTCTATTCTCAAAGCTGCTGCAGGTGGGCAGCTCTGAGAAGCTGGCCCGAGCAGCAAAGCGACTTGCTTGGCGTAGCGCAGGAAGTCTGGCAGAGCCAGGAATAGAGCTTCAATCTGCCGTTTTCCAGGCTCTTGCTCTTAGCCACAGAGCCATCCCACCTCTTCCCTTCACTTGACTGACATCCCAGCAGACAACCGCCTCCTGCGTGCAGGGCCAGCTGCTTCTGCAGCACTGTCTGACCTCCATACTCCAGATGTTTGAAGTTCCATTTCCCCCATGCTTATGTGAACTTTAGCAAAGTGCTTCTGGCATTTCACCAATGCAACAGGGAGGAGGGATGACTGTTGCCTTAACTGTTTTCTTTCCACAATGAGGACCTCTGTAGAGCTGCTAAAAATCTCTTCCTCTGTAGGACTTACACTCCATTTGCCTTCAGTTGCCATCTGCCAGTCTTCCTTTCCACATCCCTCTCCCTGTTCCCAAAGATACTGCTGCGGACCTCCCTTCCTTATGCTCTGTGTTGACATCTTCCTTTCAGCTGGAGAAGGTGGGGGGCAGGAGGTGAGGGTGTGATGAGATGCCCTTGTATCTTCTCCATAGATACTCCTCATTTATAGAGCCTAATTCTGTGAGGTGGCATTTCACAGGCGAGACTTACTGATTTCCTCAGCTGCTCCATTTTATGTTCTCAGCATCTTGCATGAACACACTCTGAAGTAGCCGTTGCAGAATAACGTGAGAAGCTTTTTTCCTTCTGTCCTGTCTGAAGGATGAATACGTGTCCTCCATAGCAGTCCTCCCATTTCCACTTGGCACCAGGAAAGAAAGATCAGGCATGAACTGAAGTCTGGCTCTTGGATGAGTGGGCTGGTTTCTTTGCTCTGATTCTTGTCCTAGAATATCATACACCTGCTCCCAGTGCCTCTGGTCTGTCCTTGCCCCATGTCCCCTTTGTGCATGGCCCCTTTCTGCTCAGTTTCTCCAGGAGAATGTGTGACTAGATTTGCCAATAGGGTACTCCGAAAAACATCTATATGAATAATCCTTTAGCTAAACAGACCTCTCTTCCCTGCCCTTTTCAGTGCAGTTGTATAGGTGTATGTGCCACTTCACAGATTGTGTTTTGGAAATTGGGGTCTTTGAATCCAGTTCTCAGTGAATCCTAGTGTTCCTTTTGGAAGTCTTCCCGTTTCATAAAAGCAAGCGGGCTAAAGCTGATACTATTTGTCTATGGCCAGTAAGCTTTAAGCCTGTTTCTATAGCTCTTGTTTTCAGCTTCTTGATTTTAATGAGGATTATCAATGCTCCCACTCTTTTTTTTAAGTCATATGAGTATTTTAACACTTGCAAGCACATGTTCTGTTGGTCAGGAATCAATTTTCTGTTAAGTATGCCTTGCATGGAAATTGGTACAGCTTAAGAAACAGAATTATGGAGCAGGATATGCTATGGACTATGTGTGTGTTTTACGTTCTGTGCTTCTGAATTCTAAAACCATACAGCAAGCAAACTGTCCTGAGTAAATGGGATGCCAATGGTATACTTCCCTCCCTGACATGCCTCCCCCCCAACTGTCCTGATATCCCAGGAAAAATACTTATGTAAAGGTAGAAAATATCTCGAAACCTTTGCTGAAATCTGGTCTGCTTCATGCTGAAGGCGATTACTAGGAGAATCTGAGAAAATCTGCTAAAGAAAAAGATTTAAATTCTTTAATCCTGTGGAGCTAGCCCTTGACTTAACTGGCATATAATCTGCGTCCAGACATAATTGAAGAAGTACAGAGACAAACTGTCAAAATAAAAAACACAATCACCACTTTTCAACCCCCCCAACATTGGATGATACTAGTAAAATGCATTGTTAGCATTCTGTTTTTATAGATGTATTAAATATATATATGGTTTATGTATATAAATGTATAAAAAAATGTGTGCATTTACATACATGTTACCTCTGGAAATAGGACTTAGTCTTTCTTTCATTATTTTTCCTTTGTTCTGTCTTGTGCCTTTCCCCCCCTGATGATGGCGAACATTTTATATAGACTGTGCAAGTTGCTGTATATGTGTTGATGGCCTTAGTTCATTGTGTTAATCTATCAAAGCTCTTGACTGTGAGCCCTCTCTGCAGGAAAAGGAAGGTGAGATATCAGATTACATGAGACATGGCTTATCTGGCTCCTCTAGCCTTTTACCTTAAGAGGCCTGAATTTACCAGGACTTCAGGAGATTAAACTTTCTGGAGAGCCTGTCCTACTATTGCAACTTGTCTGTATGCTGAAGGGAATGTGTGAGAAACTTTCACCTATGAACCTACAAGAAAACATTGCTGGATTTGCGGCTCTGAAAATACAACTTTTAAATCTATTTCAGTTGCCTCCTACATTGCCAGCACCACATACCAAGCAAACACACAAGGTGAAACTTAAATGTCTAAATGCTTCAGAGGTGACAGGAGACCTGTCTTTCATGGTGCAGCTTCAGAAGGCATGGCAGGATATTCTGAGGCTTCTCAGACAACATTAGACACTGGTGTTCAGGCAACTGACTTTTAGCCTTAGTGAAAATTGAATTGAAGGACTGTATATGTGAAATAATAAAACCTTGAAATCCTTATACTCTTACAAGAATTTGAGGAACTGAAAAAAAGCACCTTTTTTTTTTTTTTTTTCTTCTCCTCTAGCAACTCTTGCTTGTTGCTAGCTTTCTTCTGTGGATTGACTGAGAAGTTGACAGTACCTTAGCAGACTTGATTCTGCTGATTATCCAAGGGGCCGTTAAAGATGTCTTGAATTCATCTCTTGAGGGAGGATGGTAAGGAGGACCTTTCCCCTTTTTGCTGTGAAAGATAACCAGTATAAAGCTTCTAGTATAGTACCTTCAGATGAAGATTAGTTCTAAGCTAACTAGGGACTTGAATTTCACACAACTGATGGCTAACTGGGCAGGATAAAAGGTTGCATCAGTCTTCTACCTTAGAGATAGGATTGGTCCCACCAGTCACTGATAACAGGGCAGTGCTTCTGTCAAAGTTTATTTCAGGTTTTTTGTATGCTGCTCAGATGTTGGTTAACTTAACCAGATGTCTGTGCTGAAGAACTGGCAAGAGGCAGATGCCCACAAAACTGCCTGGGTTTAGCCTATAACTGAGTTGGTGCAGACACAACTGGGGTATTCAAACTATTTCCAGTAAATGGAATTGACAGTTATAATTCCCAATGCCAGTAGAGCCTCATACCTTGGAGAAGATCCCCATGGGATAAATGAGTGTGTGCATGATGGATAAACAAGGGTGAATGGTGCCAGTTGCACTGGTGCTCTGCTCTCTGCATCTCCAGTGAGGCTTGCTTACCACTTGGACTCTCCTGGACGAGAGATGGAAATAAATTATTTTATTTCTGTAGGTAAATTCTTCAGTTTCTTGAACACTAACTTGATGGGGATCAGACAATATATAAACAATAGTAATCAAGTCAAATACTTAAGTTACTTGCACTTTCATCAAAACTTAATGAAAGATATAATTTATAATGTTGTACATCTGATTGTACGTGATGTCTTAAAACACTAAAGTTACTCACTTATGCTTTTTCTTGTCTGATGTGCCTTGAACCTGTAATTGATCTTTTCTGTAGAATATTTCTCTTGCAGTGTAAATATGTTCATGTTTCACTGTGTTGAATATACTAAATTTTCTTTTCAATTTCCTTCACAAAATAACAGCATAAAATAATGCTCTCCCTGAAGAAGCTAGCTAGAGCTGGCTGAGCTCATTAAAGCTGGGGATTTTATTGTCCTTTTTGTAGGTCAGACTGGCTTCCTTGCAGGTAGCCTGTACCATGTGCGTTGCCCAGGATCTCTTCAGTGCTGTTATTCAATTAACCATAACTCATTTATTTAAAAAGTCTTATTAAATATGCTTTCTTTATGGAAGTAGCAGTGGGATAAATCTGTATTTCTAAAACAGAACAGGTTAATGTTCTTAGTCTCATCAGATTTTTTTTTTTATTTCAGGGAGGCTTATTGTGTAAGCTATATAGCAAGACAGTGAAATCTGCAGTTTTAGAGAATGACAGTAAGGGCTAGTATTAAAGCTGGGTCTAGGAACAAATTGCAAAGAGTGAGAGTTTGGGTTTTTTTCTTTATTAAAGGATGCTGAAAGCACCTTAGTGTTTGTTTCCTTTGGTTAACAATACAATTTATGGTCTGGGTGTATGAGCTTGTAGTACTTAACAGAACATGTGTATTTACTAGAAAGTGTTTGTTGGTGTTTGTTACAATGTTTGTAATATTCAATTATCTATGTATTTTACTGCTATGAGCAACTAAATCTGAAGCTGTGGCTCATTTTTACAGGTAGTAGAATAGATCTTACCTTTGGTACTCAAACATAAACAAGTAAGCTTTGAATCCAGACAATTGTCCCAGAGGTTGAGGAAGGAAACTAAACTCCTTTCTCTACACCACTCACTGTTCCATGTATTGCACAGTTTTACTGACTAGGTTCAATCTGAAACCTGCGTCTTTGCCCAGTGTTTTGTGTAGCATCAGGCACAGTTTCTGCTGAAAGGAGATACCATATTTGACGAATTGCTAGCCTAACTTGATACATCAAATCTAGTATTCTAATTGGCTTGTCTTTGTCTAGAAATTTTACATTTTTTTTTCTTATGCCATTCTCTTCTCTTATACTGCTAATAATGCCCTTTGGTTAAAGGAATTTCACTGCTCTCAGATATAGAATGAATTAAATACTGTTCTTTCCATTAACTTGCCTTTCAATAATGCTGGCTTTAACATAGAATAATCTCATGCTGGAAGGGACCCATAAGGATCATCGAGTCCAACTCCCTGCTCCTCGCAGGACTACCTAAAACTAAACCATATGGCTAAGGGCGTCATCCAGGAGCTCCTTGAACTCTGACAGACTTGGTGCCATGACCACTTCCCTGGGGAGCCTGTTCCAGTGACCAACCACCCTCTCAGTGAAGAACCTTTTCCTAATGCCCAATCTGAACTTCCCCTGATGCAGCTTCATTCCATTTCCTCATGTCCTATCGCTGGTCACCAGAGACAGGAGATCAGCACCTCCCTCTCTGCTGCCCGCCTTCAGGAAGCTGTAGACTGTGATGAGGTCACACCTCAGCCCCCTCTTCTCCAAGCTGAACAAACCAAGTGACCTCAGCGGCTCCTCGTAAGTCTTGCCCTCGAGACCTTTTACCACCTTGGTCGCCCTCCTCTGGACACACGCTAATAGTTTGATGTCCTTCTTGTATTGAGGCATCTCAAACTGCACACAGTACTTGAAGTATGGAACAGATTACTTTTGGGAAGTACAGCATCAACTTTGTGCAGAACAGGTTACTGAGACTCAGTAAGCGTGATCACACCAAGTATGCCAGGAAGATGGTGGTGGGAAGTGGTAGCAGGTCATGCTGCGTGCGTGGCTGGTAAGTCTGTGGTTTTGCTTGTATAAAGTAATTCTGATGTATTCTGCTAACATTTAGATACGTAGAACACTGACTACTCTGTAACCAGGGCTTTATTTTTTTGAAATAAAGTGTCAGTAACAGACCTAACCCTATATTCAATCACACACTCAAAAAGTGAAAAACGGAAACAATGTCAAAATTACAGAAGGCTGTTACTAATAACAAGTTGTTCAGCCTTCCTTTTCTCCTCGCTTTCTCTAAAGTAGCAGCCTGGGGAAGCCTGTGGAGTTTGAGGCTATGTTCCTTCTTGTCTGAGTGAGCCTAGGGAGAAATCGAAAAGTTTCCGACTTGCAGCTCTGTGCAGCACAGGACGTTTGTTTGAAGGACATTCATGATGTGAAAATAAAAGTGCTTAAAACCGTTGCTTGAAATGGCCTGAAAAACTGTCAGTAAAAATGGCGGTGTAATTTTAAGATTTTTTTTCTTTGTCTAATGTGTTTTAGATTTTTAAATCAAGGAAATGCCCTTGAAGTGCCTTTTCACTCATCCTCAAATTCATGGATGAAAGTGTTAGATTTTTTTTTTTTTTTTTTTTGGCGGGGAGTGGTGGTGGTGTATTTTTTCATTTGTAGCTTCCTACACGGTATCCCAGACTCTCTTTTGGGGGGGCTTTGTTTGTCTGCTGTTTTTACCTGATAGCCACCATTTTCACTGCTGAGGTCTGGGCAGCTGTTCTTCCCTCCCCTAACTGTTACTTCACGCTTCCCAAAAGCCTAGCACCTATTTTCCGGCTTGCTGGTAAGATGGCTGTGCAGCACCACACAGCGCTTCTCCTGTCCCCTCTGCCCGGGGAGTGAGTGTGCTGTTACAGCTTCATTCTTGAGGAACTGGGGAGGAGCAGAGTAGGAAAGCTGAAGTGGAGTTTTCCTGCACAACGCTTCAGGAGTGTCAGTTAATTTGACACAAATCTAAAGGCTATTTGCTTGGTGTAAGTCTGTGCTATTAGTGTAGTGAGTTGTCTTGTCCTTCAGGACAGCCTGAAGTTGGCAGTACCTGGTTAGCTGAGTTGATTTGATAGACTTTTTTTTTTTTTTCCTTTTTTTCCCCTGCTCTTCACCAGCTGTGTGTGCATTTAGTGAGAGAAGCAGTGGCTGTGTGAGTATCTGGCTCATAAATTTGAGTTGCAGCAGTTCAGGATTAAAAAGATTGTCAAAGCTTGAAGTTGTTTTTCTTTTTTTTTTTTTTTTTAAATATCCCTATATAAGCGGGCTTTATTGAATTATTTAGATATCCTCAAATTAGCTTGGCCAAATGTACTGCAGTCTCTATTTCTTGTAAAGTGTTTGTCCTGGGATTGCACACTGTAGCATATGGGTAGAGCGGTATCTGCAGCACAGAAAAAGAAGAGAAAAGAACAACTATTTGCTGTATCATTGCTGTGCTGCACTTGGCCTTGAGGCTACTTCTGAGGAAGCAAACAGTTAAATTTTAACTCTACATCCTGTTGATCAACTGTTGGAGTTTTGTTTTTTTTTCATATGGTTTGAAGCAGACAGATAGTGGAGGCAGCTAATCATTAACAGTTCTTTCAACCTCCAAGCTTAATTTTGCTTCTGGGAATAGCTGGCATGGTCCCTAGCACCCAGTTATAATGGCAAACGGGTTTGTTTGATGGTTTAGTTTAAATTTGCTTCCCAAAGGAAACGTGCTTTTGGAAGGGCTGTCTTCTCCCTCTTCTCCAATTCAGTACAATGCTGGACTTTTTCCTGCTGGATTATGTTGTCTAGGAGTGAGAATCCTATTCCTATTCCCCAAATTTTAAATTATGCTGCATATTTATGTTTCAGCATAGGCCATGCATACTTGAATGTGGTCTGACTGTTTGCTAGTGCTTGTTAACCTGTGTTAACCCAAGCCAGTTTGCCATACTTTGCTGCTCTCCATCTTTGATGTTTAAAAGTAGGTTTTGTGCGTGAAATCACAAGCTAACTACTGTTTAGCTGTCTTGTTACCATATCAGAGCAGACACTTACTCATAGCTACAGGTGCCAAGTGTGGCCAGAGCTTTGAGAATGGTCTAGTTTGGCAGTTACCTGGTATATGTGGCTTGTCTCTCTTGGGAATTAACTGTTGTCTAGCTGGATAGCTATGCTATCCTGCTAAAAATTGCTTATATTTTAGGTTTTTCCTCATTTGGAAGTGAAAAGCATTGCTTATGACTAAAGAATAAACTTTCACATCAACATCAAGCAAATAGATATAAATAAAAATACAAAAAAGAACAACTGTTATGTGCTTTGTTTTGCATAATGATCACATAATAATTAATAACATGCAGTCTTTATAGATCTAGAAGAAGTCATTCCTTCTTGAAGAAGCAAGATGCTGTCTAATAGCTGATGGGCAGCATATTGCTCTGGGCGAAGCATATGCTGGGAGCCTTTGCTTTGCATAGGGGCAAAATACCGCCTTGCTTTTCCAGTGCACCAGATGTGGTAAGAGTTGCAGTCTCATTTGCTTTGAACAGCAAATTAGTCTCTTGCACAGGCCTGTCTGCATGCCATTCAAGATTTACATCTGTGCCAGAAATTGCTGGCCCTGCACTGTTATACAGATAGTCTTCTCTTTGCTTGGTTTACATGACTGAAAACCTTGGAAAGACTTTACAAATCACTGCTCAATATTTAATTTTGGATAAACTGTCTGATATAATTAATATATGCTCTTTTCCTGTTCTAAGGGTTTTTTTCTGTTAACACGAATTTGTTGCAAGATTACTCAAGTCATTTTCCAAAGCATGTATGGTACAGCATCTGTTCCTGGAATTTCTTATCCTCTGCTCTAGTCATTTATGGAATTTTCATTGTTCATTGCAGGGAGGAAAAGTCAGTCTTCATGGACTACCTGCTAAGAGAAGAATAATCTTTTTGTACTGTGAAGGGCTTTGTTTTGCTTTGTTTCTTTTTTCTTTTGACATCAACGTTGAGAGAACTGTTAGTGTAAAGATGCATTTTTGTCCATCTACTGAACAAAAAATGAATTTATTAGTAACAACAGATTCTGTGAAGTAGAAACATGGATTTATTTCAAGGGGCATAGTAGTATTTTAAAATACCCTCTTTTAAAACATTGTGGTATGTGCCTTAAATTGATGTTCTCCTCAGCCTCCCATGTTGCTATGTTGTTTTGGTGACTCTAAATAAAGTTTTTTTTCACCTATGCAGTGCTCATGTATTACAAAACATGAAGAGTTGTGTATTATTAAAGAGTTCTGTAAGATAGTTTGAGACCTGGTAGTATCATTGAACAGAAGAGTTCAGGTTGTACAGAAGAATTGGAAGAGACATGATCTAGGAACATGTAGCACAGCACTCATAATGGTTCTTGATCTTGCTGAAAGCAAACTAAAAGGCAGAACTAACATGTATATTTTAGTCATTAAAAGGAAAAGAACAAATAATACCTGGAGTTGAAGAAATACGGGTAGTCTTGTTCTTCAGTCTGCGCTCTGTGTCTGTGAAATTGGCTGCCAGTGAGGGTGGGTCAGTGGCTGGTATTCGATACTGATGTAGGGGTAAATGCTTGATGTCTAGGATTGTCTCATTTGGAAAGGTGCTTTTTATTCCTGACTTTGGGATTTTTCAGAGCATGAGTATTTAGAACAATAAAGCTTGCTCCAAAGCTTTATTGGGATATTTAATTAACTTATTCCAAATAAGCTAATGCAGACATACACATTTAATGTCTTGCATTGCTCTGGAAAATCACAGCTCTTATTTCTATTAAGATTCTGCGTGCTTCCAACATAAAAGAACCTTTTGCGATGTTACAAGTTGTCTGTTATTTAGCTTTAAGCTGTGAAAACAAGCTTGCTTGATATCACTGCTTTTAGGTGCTTCTCCACTTGTGTTCCCACTTGTAATCTGCAATGCCATGTATCAAAGCTGTTAAGGAGGATTTTATTTCTTTCTATACTTACTCTGGAGAATTTAAGATTATTTGAGCATGTGCACCAGTTAATGAAAAAACCAGTTCAATTGAAGGCATTTCATAGTGAACTCTGAACACTGAATGCTGGCTTTCCCAGAAATGGTCATTTCCTGGATGCTTACCTTGCTTTTTTCATCTTGCCTCGTATAGAAGTAGAGTGAAATATAAACTAATTTTGTGCTTCATCTTTGACTCTGCTTCACTAAACAAAACCTTGCACATCACAATATCCACTTTAGATTAGGCCATTTCTAGAGACGTACCTAAACGAGTACTGATGGATGAGGATTTCTCTTTCTTTCTGAACCTTGACTCTCTGTTTCTATGACAGTCTCTCCAGGAGGAATTGATGCTTACAGACTAAGAATTATTTTCCTTAGTGGAAAAAGTGGTGGCTTGATAGGTTTTGTTCAGAGTCACTTAGAGTGGTGTTTTTTGTCAGATACCATCTCCTGCAATGAGATCCTGAGGTTCTAGTAGGTAAACAAGTAAATTCAGTCCCTGAATCTTGAAATAGGCTTCCTAGAAGTGAGACTTCCTATGGCATCTGATGCTTGATTTGTACTTGTTCGCCTTCAGCTAGGGTTTAAATGGTGGTTATAGTGCATGTAGAAGCATGTGTCTGTTATGTGAAGCTTAGTTTGCTCCTTCACGAACTGCTGGACTGACCTTTCTTTGTCTCTTTAGGTATTTCCTAATAAAATTATGAAGCTCAGCATATTTTTATATTCCTTTACTTGCATCGTTAAGACTCTGTTTTATTCTTTTAGTAAAGCTGCTATAAACAGTATGTCTGAAACTAGCCTCAGTGCTGAAATTAGCCCTTCCCTATGCAGACTCTTACTCTGATATGCACTGATGGCTTTGCTGAAAGAAATTACCGCACAGACTTCCCAAGCTTAGTCCCCCTCTGGGGCTGTGGGCAAATTGCTTAGCTTGTCTGTCCTGGTTTCCCAGCTGTGGAGTTGGAGTAATTTATTATTAGTGTCAGTCATGAGAACTGAGGGTTAATCTGCGAGTACTGTATCTACATAGTGTCTTTGGAGTGTCAAAGCAGTAATATATAATTTTAATTTTATTATTAATATTGGTTATTTCATTAAAGTGTAATTTTCAAACAATGTTCATGTAGATTAAACTCATTTCGTCAATAAACTGGCATTCTTCCTGCAGTATTAACTCCGTTCAGACTCTTTGTCTTACAGTGAAGCCTAAACATGTGGATAGCTCTGTAAAGAAAACAGCAAATGCCTAAAGAAACCCATACTTTCTTGTTTTTAATCTAGACTGTGGACATCCATAAAGAAAAGGTCGCTCGCAGAGAGATAGGCATTTTGACGACCAATAAGAACACATCGAGAACTCACAAAATTATAGCGCCAGCGAACATGGAACGTCCTGTAAGGTATATTCGAAAACCTATAGACTACACGGTGCTGGATGATGTTGGCCATGGCGTAAAGGTAAGAATACCTGGACACTTGAGGACTCCAAGTAACACAGACCAGGAGACAGGGTCAGGGTAGAATGTTACTGACATTAAAATGTTTGGTTCATTTATGGTAGGAGGAATATGGGTTTGATATGCTCCCACATACAAACATTTCAATAAAGAAATGGATTGTTTTACAGTGGGGGTTTTTTGAGCGATGTTTGCCATAACCTTGTGACTGTCAGTGGTAGTTGCGGTGTCTGGAAATAATGGCTCATGATCTTAGGCTAATGACTTGTCAAAAAGCCATGACTGACTTAAAATTATCACTCCTTCCTCCTCTGATTAAATTGTCCCTTTATTTCTTTCGTTATTAACAAAAATTAATTCATCTGTTATGGGGAGATGGGGTGGTGGGGTTTTTTGTTGGGGTTTTTTGGAGGGTGGTCAGGAGAAAGGGGGTCAGCTAGTTGGCATTTAAATCTCAGTGACATTTGATGTCTCACTCCCATTTGTGCTTTCGGGCAGCCTCATTTTCCTTTTCTCTAAATAAAAGCCATCATAAATTAATGTCTACCTCCCTTGAAATGGTCATAGTTGAAGTGAATTAATATAACACCCTTTGCTCCCTGGACATCTTTTTGTAAAAAATAGCTTTGTATCTCCCTAGAGCAGGCCTTCCAGGTATATTCAGTTCACAACAATCTTCCCTTGAATGGCATTAAAAAGCTTTTATTCAACCCTGTGTATCCTCTAAAGCTTGATGTGCTCTGGTCAGTCAGTTGTGCAGCTAGATCAGCCCATCATGTGCCCTTTGAATTGCCAAGCTCTTGAGGAACAGATCTTTCAGAATCACTTGACACAAGAGTGCCAGGGTACCTCCTGCTTTGTAGTAACCTTTTGAAAGCTCAGAGGAGTCTTAATTCCAGCACAAGTTAGAAAGCAGCTCTATACCATGACAGCTCTAGGCTATGAATTAACATAGTGACTTTGGACTACCTGATTTTTCCATTTGGTTTGTAGCTAAATCTGTAACTCTTAGGGTTTTACACCACTAATTTAAGCCAGGATGGACCAAGCACAATCCTATGTAGAAGCCTGAAAGACATGCCCTGAATTGCTGTAAAATAGAAACACGGGGTCAGAGAAATTGATAATTTTTCAGTACAGTCTCTGCATTCAAGGAGAGAGCTCTATGAATAGAGAATACAGGAATCCACAAATTCAATGTCAGGATATTGGTTTCTGCATTTAAGTGCTCTAGGGATCAAGTGCTGTAGAAGACTTTTTAAAGGTAGAATAATTACTGTTAGTCTCTGAAGTTAATGCTTTGCTGAACTACTTGTATTGTGCAGGCTCAAAACAGATTGCTTGATCCATAAACAGTGAAATTGTTAAGGTGTAGCGCTTGCATTTTTCCAATACGACTATTTGCTTTTAGGGGTCCTGGTGTCTTTATTTTTATTAACCCTCTATTGTTTTAGAGAGTGGAAATGAGGTGCTGTTCACCTATTTCTAGGCAGCTCTTAGGGAACATTCTGAGTAAAGGGTTTTTTAACTGTTAGTGGCTTAATTCTGTATTAAAAACTTGGTCTGTTCAGAGGTAAAATAGCTTCCAGTAATAACCAAATTAGCAACTCATTATAATCAGCTACAAATTATATCTTGCTATTGTTTCTTTATTGAGTGATTTGCCTAAGTCTGTTTTATGACTGTGGAAGGCATGAAACGCTTAGTAGAAAAATGATGCTGGTATTTTCTATGTAGACTTGTTACACAAATGAAATGAACTGCCAGCCAGGCCTCAGGTGTATAGTTCAAGATGGCTGTCATGCATTTGACACCTTCACCAGTGTTGAAATTCACTGGACACGCTGTTGAGAAGAGTGGGCTGAGGTAGTGGATAACATAATTACACGTTTTTAGCCTTCATATTACTGGGATTCCGAGAGTGTGACACAGATCGTAGCTCTGATGGAAGTAGCTTATGTTGTCTGCAAACCTAGATGTAGCTAGTGCTGTTACAAGAAAATCAAACCAAAACAACATAAGAAACTGGATCACGTCCTGTTGGAAGTCAGCACAAATAACTGATGATGCTGAGAATCTGAGTTGTCTCTTGAACATACAAATTAGGGGGAAGCATACAATAAATTGAATTACAAACTTTGTCTTGTCCAGAATGGTCTTAGAAGATGCTTCAGACCCTGTTAAGTCTTATTTTCTCGACCAAAGATTTCACCCCAAGTTGGACAGCAACATGTCCGATAACGCCTTAGAAGCCATGTTTTACTAGAGGAAAAGAAGTTTGAGTTCTGTCTAGAGCAATTGTCAATTTGACTAACTTGCAGGTCCTTGAATGTCTTCTGCTGTGGCAACTGTCAATAAAATACAGTACAACACATACATTGACATTTAAGTATTAAATAAAAATTATGCAACACTTTGAAATCTGTAGATGACAATTTATTGCTGTTAATGGGACTCTATGTTGTATTCTGGTGCAGGATTTGATAAAGAAACAGAAAGGAAAAATACAGGGAAGAGAAATCAAAGATACAGGCTGGATTATAGCCTCTTGCTGCTTTAATTTATTTCATGAAATACTGATCCTAGGAAAAATGTCATTAAAATAGGCAGTATATTTTAAGGGGTGATCCTGAATTGATTTATATAAAAAGTGTAAATAAAAATACTGTCTCATAGAACTTAAAAAAAAAAAAGATGGGTAAATACTGTCTTTCACTGTACATCTTCCATCTGAGCAAATGCAGAAACATTTTCTATGCATACTCACAGCTCATTTTCTTTGCGTGTGTCTCTGATGCTTCTCATGGCTGTGTAGAGGGGATGCAAAAGCAGATGCCTATGTTTTGGGGCATGGAGAGGGGCTCTACGTGCCCCCTCTGTCTCACATGCATGCAGCAATTTTTGTGGGAGCAGGCGATGAGGGTGTGTGTGGCAGTGATGGTAAGCAGCTGCTCTCGATAGCAGGCTTCCTCCCTGATGGGAGACACCTCCTTGGAAGGCAGTGCTGTTTCTTCCTCCAGCAGCTTCTTGGCAGAAAAGCTTTTGTAGAGCACCCTAGCATCACAGAGGTGCTTTCTCCTTCATCCTGAAAGCTCCATGGCAGCCCCAAGCTGCCTCAGCTGCTCCTCTCCCTGCCCCTTCCCTTTGCAGGGGCAGATAAAGACAAAGTCTCCGAAAGTAGTAAAGTTGCCTTTTTTTATATACATGCCTATGAAGCCAAGGCTAGCATCAGTCAAAATCAGGAGGGCTTTTAAAGTTGGTTTGCTACTGAGAAGGCTTTCCCTTGCAACACAAATATGATGTGTAGATGGCTCCAAGAAACATACAGGCAAGCATTTTTGCCGGTCTGTTAAGTAGTTGTTCAGCTGTCACCCTCTGGGGATAGGGGAATGTAGCTGAAGTCATTCTTGGTAAATAAGAGTAACTGTCGTGATGTGAGAGCCTACCTTCCTGTGTAGAGCTTGGTTTAAAATTATTAGGCAGAGGCTACTTTAACATTTCCTTCCTTCTCTTCCCTTTCTTTTGTGAAAAGAAAAAAAAAAAAAGTAGTGTGCCAGCAAATAAATAGGTCAAATACAATTACTCATACAGAAAATCCTCAGTTTAAGAGGGGGGAGAAGGAGGAGGAAGCTTGGAAGCTGCCTTAAAAGCCCTGAAGTTGGCCTTTGAATTTATTATGATCTTTTTTTTCAAATAGGAGCCAGGTGGAATTGCAGCAATTTGTAAAATGGCAGCTAAGTAGGAAATGGAAGTGATGCCGTATGGTAAAGGCAGATAAAATGTTGAATACATGCTAAATTGAAATGCCTAATAGCTGTAATTGGATTGAGTTTGTTTTATGGAACTAATAGTTCTTCAAAACCAAACTTGAATTGTATATGAAGATCGATCACTTTTCAGCTTTGTTTTAAGAAAAAATTCAGAATTTCATCACTGTAAAATACTTGCATTTCAGTGCATTAAGACTGTAAGAAGCTTTCTAGCCCAGGAAGTCAAACAGGAGTTAAGCATTCAGAAATCTTTCTCAAGCAAATGGAAGCTGGAAGGACTCCTTAAAGCAGGGATTGGGCTAAAACTTCGCAAATGCTAAGCTTAGAGAAGGGAGCCTTGCTCTCACCCTTACACTTCTCAACCTGCCCTACTCACCTGCAGTCCTCATGCTTACATCTGTGTCTGTGCAAAACAAAAATGCGGATGAGGTGCTGATGGGAGAGTGCAAGGCTGCCTAATCATGCCTGCTTCCCCTTTAGGATAAGACCTTTTATGCATTAGCCACTTGAGTATTAACTTTTAAATAATTCACTGTAATAAAAACAAAGTGAGCCAGGGATCCTGAACCTGAGCCTCTGCTGCCTTTGTCCCTGTATTAGCCTCTGTCAGACACTCACACTTCAAAGGATGTCATTTTGCCCATTTCATTAATGTCACATCATCCCGCTGGGGTCATGGCCAAACAGTAAATATTGCTGTAGGGTAAAGAATGCTTCTCTGAGGGGAAAAAGTAACTCTTCCTATTGCCAACTCTAATGACTCTTGTGAGTGTTGACACTGTGCTTTTCATAGGGCACTTGCTAGTGGAAATTCAGAAGTGTGCATTGTGTCATCTGATACAATGCAGGTTTCAAGCCTTTCTGCTTGGAAAGAAAACTCAAAACTATGACGTCTCTTTATTTTCTAATTTTGAAAAGAATTTTTTTTTTTACATTAACCTTATTTTATTGTAGCTAGATTCAAAGTTACCAACTCAAGAATTCAAAAAGCTTGAAGTATTTAAAGGCAGGAATCTAGGTATCTTTCTCTGAACAAGACTACTGAGTGCTGAGGGAACAGTATTAAGTTTGTCTATCATCCACAAGCAGGTTTTGTATGTTGAGAGCAGTTTAATATGTAAAAACATTTTAAGGTCAAATGTGACTTGAAAATTTTTGCCTACTCAGTTTGGAAACATAAAAAAGAAGATACATCTGGTTACCGTTAACGGAAGACTATGTAATTACTAGGTTGCAAATAATACTGGGAGAGGTTATAGTTAAAAGATAAAGGTAAAATTTCACTGAAGAGAGACTTTTCTACTCATGTTCAATTTTGAAAGAAAAATTGATTTGGAACCTAAATTTTCTCAAAATAATCTGCCTTACAATAGACTATAAGGAAATAGAGAACAAAAAAAAGGCTTCTGACCCTTTCTGATAAGGAAGTTGAGACACAGGAATGATTTCTTCAGAACTGCACAGAACTAGTGGCAGAAGTGTGTCACCCTGAGTGTCTGACACCCACGTACAGTCTGCCTTCTGAAAAACATCTTTGATTACACATTCTCCCTAAGTCCGTATCTTGATTTCTGTAAGGAAACCATGTTCTAGACTTGGTGCTTTATGTTGGTATCCTTTCCTCAGCCATCCCATACCTTCATGTACAAGTACCCTTCCAGCTGCTTTTCCTGCTCTGACTGTGTCATCTTGTGGTACTCCAAAACTGCTCCACCGATAAGACAGGAGGCAATCTTGTGCAGAAATCTATGACGATGCCTGTGGGGCAATTGAATTGCCTAGCTGCAGATACATAATAGCCCTTCAAAAGGTCTTATGGCCAGCTGCCTTTCTGTAGGGATGTCTCAGGTAATTCTTCCTTGACTAATAAAGGAAATACCTTTTTAAGTAAAAGGGGAGGTTGACTAAAGAGTCATCAAAAGCAATCATGTTTTTTTCTATTGCGGTTGATGACTGTGATTACTGGTCAAAGGTAACGGATCTAAGGGTGGCTATTGCTTTTACAGAGCATACATATTAAAGTTCTGAAGTTTGCCAGACACTTACTATTAATGCAGATTAGACTGGCAGTTTTTAAACCTTTGTTTTTATTGATCAGCATTTATATTGGATGATCTTTAATGACAGCTTTCAGTGATCCTAGGTATGGCAGGATATGGAGTGAAATTGGCTCTCTAAATTCAGGAGTTGGAGCAATAGTGAGCAACATACAGCAGGGGAAGTACAACTAACCTGCACAGGGATTTGACGTTCCTGCAGTCTGAAATTGGAGAGTTCATAGCTGAACTATGCAGGAGAAACTTGATGGATGTCAGCGTGATAAGGATTTTGCTCCTGCGTGCAAGTGGCCTTTTGTATTTCTGTGCTTATAGATACATTTGCTCATATAAATGAGTTGTGTGCAGTGTCCCTAGCCGTAGTTTTCCAAACACACTTTATAACTCAAATAATAGCTTTCTGGTTCCCTGAATCATGACTAATGTTCCCCCATGACTTGTTACTTGGCATGGAAACTATTAAAAACAGCTAGATGGCTGCCTCCTGAGGCCAGCCAGCAGAGTCCCTCAAATGTATGGACATCCTTTGGCTATCAGTAGATACTTCTGATTGCCTCCCACTCTACCCTTTCATGCCGTTCTTGGTCTTGTCCCTTTGGCCTCAGTTACAGAAACAGAATACCTTTGTCGGCAGGTATTTTTGTACTGTTTAGGCTACCATAACTGAGCACGCTGGAATTGCCGAAATAGTTGCCTTAAGCAAGTAAGTCTCTTACTTGGTACTCACAGTCAATGCTTGACTGTCCCAAAACATTGCTTGTCCTGTCCAAACCCACAGCTACAGTTCTCAGTCCAGGTGCTCTGGATTCCTGGCATCAGTTACAGAAGCAACCTCACTTTTGGCTTTGATAAATGCCTTGCATGGCTGTTGCAAACACCTGTTCTGCCCATTGCCTTAATTGCATTACTCCTTTCCAGCCCACTGCTGGCTCTCAGTCCTTGGCCAGCCTTCTCTCCCACACTGTCAAAACCCTGCAGATGTGCCACTGCCTTAGCTGTCATCTTTTGGAAACGCAGCAAGGTTGACTCCTATTTCTTGAGCCTGAGACCGATTTCTTTCACTTAATTTTGTCACAACCCTTAAAACTTTATCCAGGACTGCCACATGCTTGGTGGGTTTTCCCTGGAAAGGCAAAATGGTTCTGCTTGCTTCTTTAAAACATGTTTCTGCTATGACGCTTGCAAGAAACCCCAACCAATACTGCTGCTTACCATGCTATCTTGTTTCTGGGAACATCCTGATCTGTTTAGTTCTCTGCCTTGGCATCACAAACATCCCTAGCAAGCCTACACACTGTGTTTTTGTTCTGATGTGTACGTCATCCAGGATGCTGGTCTCTGGCTGAAAACCGTCTCCTGTGCGTACAGTAATACAACTAACGGGAGGAGAAGGGAGTCGTGTTCCTTACAGCTTCTGCGGGAGTTCTCAGTGCTGCTCTTCATTCGACTAAGTGTTTTTTCCTTTTGCACCTCCTATCTCTTACTTTATAGATCCCTCTCAGAACAGTCTCTTCCCTCTTCAAGCTGTGAACCTTATGCATGCTGCTGCTTCTCTTCCTCATGCCCTGCGCTTCCTTCCTTCCTTCCTGACTCCGACCTTCTCAGTGCTGATCAGGCAGTTGGTGATGGTCGTGTTCTGCCAACTGGCTGGCTGGCCTAGAAGCATTTGTAAGGAGATGCTTGAACCTACATTAAACATGTACCTGCTTTTCCTTTTGGTTTTCTGCTGTCTTTTTTCCCATTTTTCTTAAAATCATAATGAGTCTAGACCCTGCTGCCTAAACTGTTCCCAGTTCCAAGCAATATTTTTAATTGCTTAGAAAGCACTACATTTGATTTTCAGACCGAGAACTGCAGCAAGGTTGACCTCATAAGCTCAGCCAATAAATACAAGAAAATGTCTCCTCCTAATTAATTAGCTTATTAACCATGATTAAATAGCCATATGGTTCATCTTGCTTCGATTAATTTGCTTTCCTCCCTTATTTCTGACTTTTGGATCAGGAGTTCCTCCCCCATAAGAATCCCTGTTCCCTTTGTGTTCCTTCCTTCTGTGTTTTCCTGCCCTTATGACTCTTGTTTATATTGACAGCAGCAGAAAGGACACATACAGAGCTTTTTACCTCTAGAAAGCAGTATGACAACAGTTACTAATTCTTCTGCACAATAAAGAAGTGTGTGTATCTGTCTGTATATTGTTTAACTGGTAGCAAAAGAGATGAAGCTCACCTGATGTAGAGGCAGAGATAGGAATAAAGGTCAAGAGCTGTTGGACTTCAGATACATGTTTAGTATGTTAAACAGTATTTAGCAGTAGAAAGGTTTGAAATAAGATGAAGGTTCCTGAATCATTGCTAGATGTTGATATTCATATTGTCGCTGCAGCGGAGGCAGAATGTAACAGTGATTAAAGAGGAGGTGGAAAGACTCACCATAAGTGCTGAGTGACACTGCATAAGGGAAGGAAAGAGAGGAAGCTTTTTGGTTTTATATTTTTGAGGCAGGCAAATTTAGTAGTAAAGGCTGGGTAAGAAACCATGCCACCCTTCCTTTTAAGCCTTTAAAAGGTTTCTATCTATGGCTGCTGAGGAAGGACAGGACCAAGAGGTTCACTTTTTGGTCTCTTTTAACAAATTCCTTGTATTACGCCATTGCCCTTGGCAACTGGCGCAGTAAGGGGAAGGGTCACATATTCCTGTGAGAGGGGAAAGCAAATTTCGTTGCTAGAAGCCCGTTTTAAAAATATACTTGGGAGACTACGCTGGCGTCCTGGAAACTGAGCCTTTGTGTTTCTCCACAAAATAAGCATGTAGGGACAGAAGTGGTTTAAATGCCTTAATTCTGCCACTCTGCTGATGAACCTCTGCCTAGACTGGGAGTGAACAGGATGACCTTCAAATTCACTTACCCCAGCTAAACTTTTTCATTTGAATTTTTGGAGTGGGTTTTGTGTTTCTGTTCTTGTAATATGAATAACTTAAGGGCAGTGGCTTTCAACCTCTCTTGATTTGTAAATCCCAGCTGGTTTTCAGTGGTTTTGCAGACCCTGTCAGAAATCTCACATACGCACCTTGCCATATAGCATGTTTTAATTATTTTTTTGTCAGTTCATGGATGCCTTTAAACTGGTCTATGTTTCTTGGAGGAGGAGGAGGAGGTGCAAACTGCAGTTTGAAAAGCTGTGCATTAGGAGGCTGGTTCTGGAAGTGACAGTTTACTTCCAAACAACCTCAAAAATAGTATTGGGATTATTTTATGTTTTGGGGGTTTATGTTTGCTTGGTTTTTTTTAAATCAGTGAAACTAACCCTTTTCCCCATTCAAAAACATGAGTCCTCCCCCCAAAATAAAATTAGAGAACTCAGCTTGAATTTATTTAAAATTTTGCATTCATTTTCCTTATGAGGCCAAGTTTTCATAATTTTTTTTTTCCTCTGCAATCACGAGGGCTGTAAAAGTGATACAGTGGAGTCATATAATGACTTGATTTAAGAGCTAAAATTTCAGAATAACAATCATTAGAGCACTGCCAACACAGTTTTGAGCAGCCAGCGCTGTGCTGGCTTGAATCAGATTTCAATCAATAAACCAGAGGTGAAAGGAGCTGCTGCTCATCCTGTTTGAGAGCTCCCTTTTCTTTATTTACCATTCAATGCAGCAGCTAGGATTTCTTCAAAACACATGAAGGTTAAGTGTCAAAGCAACAGGCAAGTCTATTCTGCGCCGTATAGCTGAAACTGTGGTTTTGTGAATGAATTCTTAAGTGCATGTTGCCGCTGAAATAGCATTGATTTGGGTTTGGAGTTGAATGGTCAGCAAAGAGCTTTTCAACCCTTTACCGCCCATGAGAAGCCTGGCAAATAAATCTGGCAAAGCTTAGCTAAACTTAATTTTGACACAAGTGTTTTTCCTGTGGTCACTTAGTCAGACACAGAACTTCAAATGACTAAGTGAGCCAGTAAAATCTCTATTAGTGTACTGGGATGTAGCTAATTATCAGTAGACACAAATGATCTTTTTTTTAAATGTGATTATCTGTAGTTTAACCTGTCCTATCAGTTGTGATGGATCTGCCATTAATTTCTACCTTTTTCCCCCCTTTTTTGCCAACGTTAAGTGGCTAAAAGCCAAGGTAAGAAGTGTTATTTCTCCTTTGACCCACAGTGCCTCATGTGACTGATAGTAGAGGCTGCAGAGCCATTAAAACTGAAAACTAGCGCTCTCTTACGCTCTCCTCTGCTTTCCATAGGATATTTAGATTAAACATGCTATACTTGATTTTTTTATTTACAGCGTTTAGTGTGTGTCAATGTATCGCAGATACATTGACATCTGCATTTATACATAGATATATTAATTTCTCTAACACATGTAGTGCTTTGCTCTGAATTCAGTAGATGCCTTGATTCCCTTCACTGACATTTTTTTGCAGGAGACTTCCCAGACAACCTGAATGACTCTGCTAGTCAAATAGCAGGGGCAAATTGAGAAATTCTGGGCCCATGCTGACTGTATTGTACTGTCAGTGTTAAAGTTTGATTTAAATTATTAACACCCGAATGGAGATGAACACAAATGTGGCTTCCCTTTAAAGAAAAGAGGATATAAGAGATTTTTGCATGAACCTGTCAATTGCCTACCTTTCTGATGTCTGTTGTAAATTAATAGCAAAAATAACATTAAGCTTGTATTTAGACTCTTTGTATTTACTGGTGTCTGTCTTGTGTGTAGCTGAAAACTTGCTGTTTGACAGCTGTCTGGGAATTCTCACTTCATATTCTTACACTTAAAAAAAAAAAAAAAAAGCTGTCAATAATAGAGCTGCTCTGTTATAAAAATAAAATCATGTTTTGCCTTATTTCAGCATGGAAATAACCAGCCTGCAAGAACTGGCACCTTGTCAAGAACAAATCCGCCTACACAAAAACCACCAAGTCCTCCCATGTCAGGCCGGGGAACTCTGGGGTAAGAATGAAGACTGCTTGGTCCTGCCTGTATAATAGAAGGTTTTAATTGTGCCAGTGTTGATGTTTCTTAAATACGTGGATACATGGCAATTCTGATTGCATTTAGCAAAAAACACAATTACCTTTTCTGGATAAACTCTTTCAGCTGCTCTGACTCTTATTTTCATTATGACCTTTTGAAAAAATGTTTTTTTCATGGGGGATGGATTCATTATAGATATGGGTAAATGAGAAGGCTATTGTTATTCCTGATTTTTGGAGAGAAATCCTTAGTGACACCAAAGAATATCAATAAGGTTTTAACTTCAGTAGGGGAAAGACTTCATTGTTAAAAGTTTTTGTTTACTCATTTCTCAATATTATAAGTGGTATGAAATGGCTGTTGGTGCTGTATTTGTTGCATTATCTAAGCAAAATTTGTGGCATTGTGAACACATGGGCAACATTGGTTGTCGCAGGCTTGTGCATTTTTATTTTTATGCTTAAATGAGGAAGGATTTTGCTATTCCTGAGTCCTACTGTGACCAGAGTTCCCTGACATAGCATCTGTTTTGCTGCTGTGGACCTGTGTGGGGAGTGAAATCTGCTTATCTTGATGTGCCAGCAAGTAGTTGTTGCTTAGGGACCAAAACATTAATACTCGAGAAGCTCAGAGCACGTGCCATATGGTTTTGTCTGTGCAATATCTTCCAAAAGACATCCTAAACAAGACCTTCTGCCTATTTGTCACTCTCAGTCTTTCCTTTATGCTGGGGGAGGACTGAGGCGCTGTAAAGCTGGCTGGCATGGTTGTGTTGGCTTCAGGTATGTTGTTGTCTGGGAGACGTGGTGAGCTGGAAAAATGACGAATAATGAGACAGAACAGGATGGGGATCAGGAGCAATGGTCAAGGAAAATCAAGGAGCAGCAATTCCTTTTGTCAAAGACTGATTTTTAATCCTGATTTGATGCTTTGTTGCTTCAGGAGGGCAGTGTTTGTTGTTTATTCTGCAGAGAAATTACCCTAGAGGTTTCCTCAGCATGTTTTGTGAAAATTCCCATTGCTCAAGGGCATGCAATCAGTATTCCAATTGTCTCTCTTATCCCAGCAGAGAAAGAGTTGTTTATAAGCGCTGGAAAGCTAGCGCTTTCATGTCCTTCTGGACGTTTGCTAGTGAAACAGCAGTGTTGATGTGCTGGTGAGCTGCCTCTCTCTAACGCTCCCCCCTGAACAAGCCAGAGCTGTTTGGTTGCCTTAGCTGATGCCTGATAAGGATTAATCAGCTGAACGTCATTTCCAGATGAGCTTGACAAGAGGCAGCAGTTGGCTGAGGGGGAGGAATAATGTGGGTTCGTAACAGATTTCTATCTGCCCTTCTTGTTCAGAGGAAGTACAGCTCTTGTCTTGAGCAGCCGTGTTCTGCCAAAGCATAAAATATAGGCATGACTGTTTCCCTAATATATGCAGAAAAAATTGCTAGAAACCGCAAGGATACTACTCTTCTCCCTTTGATCCAGAAAACAGAGATAAGTGTGTCAAATCAGAATGAGCTTGGTGTGTAACGCAGACCTTTAAGTACATGCTGCCTACTGTGCAGCTTGTCCCTCCAAGGCAGGACTACCTAAAGGAGTATGGTGGGGAGGGAGTCCTGCACAGAAATCGCTTGGGCTGAAAAGGGAAAGGGACTGGAAGGAAGCAGGAAAGAGTGTTCTCCTCCTCTGAGTAAGGCTGGCAGAAAAGCCAAGGGAAGGATTGGACTTGAGTGATGGAAAGAAATTGGGTTTTACGTCTCTGGCACTTAGGAGTTTGAGTTCTTCAGTGAAGCTGAGAAGAGCAAAGGAGAAACTGAGGCACGGCTGAACCTGAGGATGTAGTCAGGGTTTGTTTTTTACAGTATTTTTAAATTGTACAGGCAAAATAAATAGTACTACAGAGCTGTGTAGTAGTTCCTTTTGCCAGCCCGTTCCAAGGTAGAATATTTTAAAACATTAGTTTTCAAGGTTATTTCTGTTGGAAGCACATTTAAAATCTTCCCTGTTTATCATTTTATTTGGCAGTATTTAGAGCTCTCTCTCTCACAACTGGAATACAAAGTTTCTTTATTTTTCCCACGACTGATCTCTTTTGGCAGATCTGTAGGTGGTGGCAGTCTGCATATTAAAATCATCTGAGTTCTTTATATAGACAAACTAATTTACAAAGACCACGGTGCATGCAAACAATTATAGTATTTCTGCTTTTCTTTTTGAGGGGTTTTAATAATAAAATGTTATAGTTAAAATTTAGTACTGTTGCATTCCATATTGTAAAAAAGGAAGTCAAGAAGTTTCTTAAAATACCAGGAAGCTGTATAACTTACCAACTCCGTTATAACCAGTAATTGAACAAACGATTAAATGCCAGTAGTTTAGTATTTTTGGTTTTGCTTAGCTGGTGCCTTGCCAAATTCCATGGCTTGCAAGGGATCTCTTCGTTACTGGTGAGAACTGAAGAGCTCTGCAATTCAGTACAATAAACGTACTGTTTTTAAGGCAGTAATGCATCTGGTAGATAGATCTCGAAAGATCTGTGTCATATTTCTGACTTGATGCAGTCTGCTAGGTGACCTTGGAAGTCTCTGGGCTTCACTTTCTTGGGCTGCAAAATGGAGACAATGAAGCTCATCTGTGAAGCACTTTAAGATCTGCTTAAGCGATATGAGATTGCTTGATTATTGTGTGAAACAATGCTACTAGGAAGAGCACTGGTGATTGCACATGTTACTTGTTCTGTGAACCTTTCAGCCTTACTCCTGTCTTAATGAGTTGAATACCTTTAGCCAAGAATGCTTTTAGGACAGTTAAGCATTTGGAGGGGAGGGGAAGGGGGGAAAGAGGAAATTGTTACGGTTGAAGAGTTTGTCATGTGCAGTGTGCTGAAAGGTAACCCCAGAATGTTACGCGGCGGTAACTATTGTATGTTAGGTAGTTCAAAGAATATACTTTGGGTGGTAAATTTAGTTTAGGCTTTTTTAATCAGTTTATGTGCTTAGGCTAACTTTTATGGATCTATCTACATAAGGGCACTTCAGAGAGTTGAATGTGACCTGTCTACCCTGCCCAGTGGAATCTGTTTAATATACTGTAATGTGGGTCACTGTGCAGTGATCTCTCATGAAAACTTAAGAAAACAAATGGCTTCACTACTTCATTCATTTATCCTTTTGATCATCTGATCCTTTATCTTTCTGTCTTCAAATCTTTTTTTCCTTGACCAGACGAAATACTCCTTACAAAACCCTGGAGCCAGTCAAACCGCCAACGGTCCCCAATGATTACATGACCAGTCCTGCCAGACTGGGCAGTCAGCACAGTCCAGGAAGGACAGCTTCCTTGAACCAGAGACCAAGAACACACAGGTAGAGCATCTTCTCACTGTAACTCTTTCCTGCCTGGCATGCTGATGCTTACTAGAGTCACAGAAAAGCTTTGAAGCTTTGTGCCTGTTGGCTTTTTGTTGAAAAAAAGGTGAGTTATTCTACCACTCTGCATTAACAGAACTTCGCTGTATTGTTGACTTCTCTAACACATAGAAGTGTCTTCATACTCTATAGAAGCTTCATTGTATCTGGCAACTAACTTTGATAACCACAGGCCTCGTTTCATATAATCAATTCATTTTATTCTGTGGTATTTGTTTCCCAAGAATAAGCAAAACTTCAAAATTTATGCAGTTGCAAGGTAAGGTAGCGATGGGTCCTAATGGGTTTAAAGCTGCATTATTCACCTTAGCCTAAAATGCACTTAGGCTTTTTTTTTCCTGTTTTCAAGATCGCTAATTGCAAAGGGAAGTTTCTGTTGATTAGAAACACTGTGATGAAGGTAGTCTGAAAGACCTGATTGCTTTCTTTTGGCTAAAACTTGATGCTTGTAATCAGTGCTAGCATGATAGAAGTAGAAAATAAAACCTATTCACAGGGCAGATATTGGCATCAGCTGGTTGTTTCCACACGCTTCAGGGCTTTGATGAAAGATTAGTGTGTATTTTGGGTGAGAAGGGTGTTCTGAGTGCACCTTGTTTGTTTTTTTAATGTAATTTTTTTGTCAAATTGCAAGGTTAGATCTTTCTCTGAGCCTCTTGAGTGAGTTCAGTTTTTTCAATTAGATTTTTGTCATTTCAAACTGTAGGGGAAAACAGATGAAAGAATTCAATGTAGTTAGAAGTAAGATGTTGCCTTATTTTTTAGAGAGCTGCTTTCTTAATTTTTTTTTTTAAACTCCCCAGTTAAACACAGTAGGTCACTAATGGGGATTGAGTATTTTGGACAGAGTTGATCATTAAATAGTGTCAGAATGAAATAACTTATAAATCTGGCTGCAATGAAGATCTTGTTAATCTGTTTAGCTGGCTACTGTGAAGGGTCCCTACTCTTGTCTCAGAAGATCTTTTATGTAGACTGCAGTTAGAAATTCAGCCACAACCATGGTGACAAGATCAAGGTCTTCAGCAGACAGAACACTAATTTTAAAGAAATTATCTTGGCTTCCATTTCAGATCGCTGATTTTCTTTTTTGTAACAGTGTTATTTTCTTAAGATATATTTGAATGATTTGCACTTGACTCGTGACAGCACTGATTTGTAGCTACCCAGCAATGGTAAATAAACTATAACATCACTGACTACTGAGTACTCTTTAATTAGCATGGATGGGTTAAAGTGGTGTTTTGGCTTCAAAACATCTTGACTACTTAGTTCCCTTTATATTATCCATTTAATTCATGTAAATTCAAGCCTTGGCCTAAGGAGTGCTCTTGGATAAGAATAAGGACAGATTCTGCCTGAATCTCGATTCTTTTTCAGCTCCCTCAATGAAAAGGAGTGAGTGTTATGGCCTCCAAAGGCATGTGTAGAAATGTTATACAGTAGTTCACTAGAAGTATGTTCTGTAAAAATCTGTGTTGCTGGCCTTAATTTGTATACCGTATAACAGTACTTAGACAAATTGTTACCTGGCTGTACTGTTGCCTTTCAGACTATCTTAGAAACAAACTTTTAATACACAAAAAGTATTGTGGGGGGAGTGTTAGATATACAGAAAATTATCCACACCATACCCCACCCCACACCCCACCCCAATTGGTTTATCATGGCTATTCTCAGTTAAGAAGTTCTCAGTCTCAACTTCTGTTCTGAGTAGAGGAAATGTTCCTTCAGCCGACAGCATAAATAATCTTAAATAATTATTTATAGTTCAGGCATGAACTCTTCCAGCCCCAGCTTATTACTTTCAATTATTACAAGGCCTCTGAACTATTCCTGCAGTTGTTACTCCACTGCCTAGAACTAGTATGGTTGCTTACCTTTTTTATTTTTTAAAGCATTTAATTAGACATTTTACGCATAGTGATGTTTATCAGCTTAGCTAATTCCATTTATTAGGAGTGTAATGCATCCAGACTTGATTAGCTGTATGCAATTGTGGGTAGAGATAGAGGCATTTTATAGGGGATTTTTCAACAATCTATAATTGAATTAGGCTAGCAGAGCTCGTGCAAGAAGTGTGACTGTTGATAGGCCTTTGTAGGAAATGCTGTGCTGATACTTGTGTTTTTCTTTTATAGCGGTAGTAGTGGAGGAAGTGGCAGTCGAGAGAATAGTGGAAGCAGCAGTATTGGCATTCCCATTGCCGTGCCTACACCTTCACCGCCAACCATTGGACCAGGTATGTGGGACTCTTCCCATGTTAACTTAAGGCTGTAACGTCAGTCGCTTGTGTTTGCAGAGGGGTTTTGACTGAATAAGATGGGGTAGAAACTGTCCTGAAGCACAGTCCTAGTCAGGAAATCTCATATGAGTGCTGAGGGACATCCAACATTTTAATTCTTTATGAAAAGTACTTGCAGAACAATCACTTATAGAATAGCAGATGGTTAAAACACCTTTGTTGGTCCATGTTTTTACAAGATAATCAAGGTGGGGAGGTAGAAGGAGAGAGGTGTATCCTTTTAAAGCTTAGGTATATTTTTAAATGCCTATCTACAATTTGGTGTTTCTGGATGCCCTGAGAAGCAGCAGCAACTATGTACATGTTCAATGGGAAATGCTGTCTTCTCAAATAGCCTGCTAACTTTACCATCCGCTAGTGATGGTATGTACCTATTCTTTTTTAATTAAAGTCTTTGCTTCAAATAAAACACAGAAGATGACCTACAAAAACAGTGCTAGTAGCAGAATTCAGGCTTATCCACCAGCATTGTTTATGCTACGATTACAGTCCGAAGTTACTAAGCTATGATGGAGATCATTGAGAGTCAGGAGAACTAGTGTGTGTAAGATAGCACAGCAATAAAAGAGAACCATGCAGGATCTCTCAGCATCAAAAGCATAGTGCCTTGTCTTTAATCTCGGCATTGAAAGCATACTGCCTTGTCTTTAAGAATGATGAATGGTGAGAATGTGTACAATCCTTCTTTATTATAAGCCAGCAGGATTATTATCTTGGTAATAAACCAACTCAGTCACTTGTTTACCATCTGTGTATTTTGTAAGCACATAAATCTAATTTGCACAAGAAAACAGTGGAGTTTTGGTGTAATGTAATTTTGCTGTTGCACCTCTTAAATCTCTGTTCCTCAGATGACAAGTCTTCACTTTCTTAGGCACATGTAGGCTTTCCTTTCCCAGGTGTTTCTGATCCTGCAGTGGTACAAATAGGCACGAAATCTTACTATCGTCTGGCATCCCATAAAAATCAATGGAAATAAAGATCTTCAGCTACAGAACCCTGTGTAGGATCAGGGCCTGAGTTTGTATCAGTTGACCAAAATTGAATTTCTGTATTTATTTGGGAAGCCTATCAAGTGCCCGTGGTTTTTTATTTGTTTTTATAAATATATGGCCTAATTGGGAATATAAACTATTTTATTAGCACACATTTCTGTTCCTCCTCCTCCTGGAGCCCCGCCAGCACCACCACTGCCACCACCTCTCCCGATGGGCAGTCTGATAGGTGAGACTTGTGTCAATGCTGAAATGATTGCAGTCATGCTGCATAATCAATAATCATCTCTTCCTAATGGACTTAGTGAGGGTTTTTTTTTTCTTCTGTAGTGGGGTCTACATGATTTTAGTATAAAAATCAGTTCTGGGATTTTTTGTTTGTTTGTTTGTTTTTAAACAAATCTAATCTCCACTAATTTCCTGTGGTTAAAGCCTCTGAAGGTAAATGCACAAGGTACGGGGAAAAGGCTGCCGGTTGCTTAAAATGTGTGTTCCCAATAAAGCTAAGATCCAATTAGTCTGATCTATAAGAACTCAAAATCAGCTTGAATATTGGTGTTCTGCTGTATCACTCCTGCAGCTGAAACTAAGCCACAACAGTTGCACTCTGGCTTAAAAATGGTAGCTGATGTGTAGGGTGATGTACGTATTCTATCCTGTGGGCGTAAAGCGACTGAAAAGCAGAAGTGTCTGTCACAGTGGCTTGGGTTTGATTCTGTAATGCTGCAGGCGGGTGGCAAACTGGAAGACTTGAGGATACGAACTAACAGTTCTTAAAAAATTGCTTCAAGCATTGCATATAGCTGTAGGATGGGATCTAAAAGTAGTACTTTTCAAAACAGGCAGGAAAAAATACCCCACCCTTTCCTATCACAGGGTGATGACAAAATTCATTGATTGTGTTATGAAACTAGCTTTGGAGGCTTTGACCCACGTAACCCTTTGCACTTTCCTTTACTGAAGTGTTAAGCGAAAGTGACTTTGGACAGTATTACAGGACTGCAAACTTCTGATTGCACAGTTTGTGTGTCTATGTGTCTGTGTGTGCATTTTTGTATATATTTATATATATTCATATAAGATATATACATATGTATATAAAAGCACAAAACATTCTATTGCAAAACAATTTTTGCATTTAAAAATTGCCTTGATCCATGTGACCTCAACGCGTGAGATTCGTTAGCTTGCAAGGTTGTGATTATTTTCTCTGTCTGTCAGAGGTTAATCCAAAAGAGAACCTAAATTGTTTTATTAACCTTGAAGTTTGAGCAGCAAGCATGTGGAAGGTAAAAATGGGTGTTCATCCTGAAGAATGAGTGATGTGTCTTTCTGCCAGTTGGTATTGCTGATTCTGATTTGTTAGTGCAAATTCCATCAGTGTAAAAGCACAACTAGCAAATATGATAGATAAATGTGCCAAGTGTCTGAAGCTCATGACGTTTGTTTTACTGTTTTGTTAGAGTGTCTTTATATTAGATTGGAGACAAGTTCTGGTTCACAATGGAAAACATTTGCTTTGAGCAGAATGCGGATTTTTTTCTGTGTGCTTTTTAATAAAGGGTATTGCATGTAGAATAATTGAGATATGCTTAGGAGTTGGAAGCTGATTCAATTTTCCAGTCCAAACCAGTCTCTCAAAGTAGTTCTCAGCATTTCTCAAATGCCCTTTATATGAGTGTTGGTTTATGTCCTGTGTGGTTTTTCTCATTATTGACTATAACAGCGATGTTTGTTTTCTGTTAATCTCCTGTTACTGGCCTTAAATTATTGGAGACCTGTAATCAAATATTTCCCATGTTCTGGGCTTTTTTCTGTTTTCTGCATTCTATCCCAAGTAATGCTCTGCTTAAGTCTTTTCCTTGGTTCCTCTGGCTAATGCTTTTCAGCTGCTCCGGGTTCAGCTCCTGGTTCCCAGTATGGCACAATGACCAGGCAAATCTCACGACACAACTCTACCACTTCTTCAGCATCTTCTGGTGGATACAGACGGAATCCTTCTGTGACTGCCCCATTTTCTGCTCAACCTCATGTTAATGGCGGGCCTCTTTATTCTCAAAATTCAAGTAAGCTTCTGAGCTCTGAAATCACAAACTGTTTTGAGCAAAATTATTGTAAAAGCATGCATGGCATTTTAATTCATTTATGAAGAGCATCAATCAAATTACTGCTTTCTTTCCTAAAACAGAAGGAAAAACAAACAAGAAAAACCATATTGAAGTTGTACAGTGATTGCACTATATGCAATTATACTGTTTTCCTCTCTGACTTGTTTGCTGTTAACTCATGACAAGAAATTATTATGATTGCCTGTCTAATTATAGGCATATTATACTTAGCATTTCAGGTGTGCTTGGAGAACATAAACTAAAACCAGATTTTTTTTTGCAGGAGACCTAATATGGTTGTAGTACAGCCCCTCCACTACTGGGCTAGTGGCAAGAGAGTACTGTCAGAGCACAGTGCTCATGTAACAAACTTTTCCCATAGCACAGTTCCTCCCTGTCTCTGTCTCTTTCCCAATTCTTTTCCTGATTCCAAGTTTCTCCTTTGTTCTTAGTTTTAAGCTTGACTGTTAAAGAAGAGCTCAGTCTCTCTCTTTTTAGCAGACTCCTCCTCTGTGCTTCCACACTAGTAGTAGTAGAGATGGAGATGAATGAGGGAAGGGGCGGATGCCATGGGCAAGTGAGCAGGTTTTAGTCAGCAGCGTCCTGCCTACCTACCCAACAGGGCAAACGAGGTTCACTGCAGAAGGATCTGCAAAATAAGGATCTGCTTGAGCGTTGGTAGAAAACTGTTTCTGTAAGGAAACTTCTTCCTTGCCGTTTCCATCAATTTTTACCAGATACACACAGAGGAGTGATAGTCCTCTAATGGTTTCTGGTAGTGTTCTTCAGCGTGCCAGCTCTTTAAACTTCAGAGTGATTTTTGTTTTCAAAAGAAATGTTGATGTTTGGGCTGAAGATCACTTTGGTGGACCAGTGTTTGCTGTTGTGTACTTACTCTTAAGGAAAGAATGCATATAAAGTGTTTGAGACACTGAGGTGAAGAGTTTTCTCAGTGGTTTAGAAGTATTACACTTATCAGAAAGCATTTTTATATGCAGACAAAGAACCAAACTTCCCCCCACCCCCCCCACCCCCCGCCTTCAATCCTGATTTTCCTCCCACTCTCTCTCACCCATACTGGTTTCCTCCACACTCTTGTTCCCCCAAATTAATTAACTGTAACAACAGAAACTCCTTCCTGTTTGAACAGTCATCTTCTGTTGAATAAACAGGGCTTTACTTCTGGAAATAGTTCATTTGTCTCTAATGCTGTGCACACCACTGTTTCTGAACATTTACATTTGTCCAAAGCAATTTTTTGCTCAAATGCAGGTGCTGTCCCTTAATCTGGCCTCTCTGGTGTTTTCAAAATACTGATTGTCAACATTTTTTAAACAGTATTTTGATGGGTGTGTTTTTCTACTTTAAACTGTTTTCCTCTGTTTCTATAACTGGTGGGTTTTTTTATTTTTTAATGCTACTGTCTTGACATTAAATCCAGGTCCCATGTTTCCTTAAGGTTTTGCTTTTCATGCTAACAAATACTCTGTTTTTTCTTAGATGTTTACTTCAATTTTGTGAGAAACCTGTTTGTTCTCCTTCTTTTATTGATCATTTCTCCCATACAGTTTATTTGATTATTGGTTTTGTAATGAACTAAATGTTCCATTTTTATTCATCAAACATTAATATTAGTTATGGCTTTATTTAAAACTGTTGCTTACTTGGAAGTACAGAACCTCTTTCAAATGTGGTTCCAACTGGGTTAACCTGCTGAATTCCCACCTTCACAGGAATTTCTCTGTTTCAGTGCAAGAGAAATTCCACTGAGAAGGGGCGCGGTATAAACAAATGAGTTGATGTTTTGTTGGGTTTTTTATTTTTCTTTTTTTCTTTCCCCCCTCTTCCTGGGGAGAGGTCCTGCCAGAGCTGATACTTTGAATGGCGTGCCCTGCTGCTACCATGCCTGTTTCCTACCTGTAGAGGGAAGAGTTGAACGTCTCAGCTGTCAGCCCAGCATCTCTGAGCACTGTGTCTCGTAGCTCAGTACTTACCATATAGGTACATACTTCAGAGAAGACGAGCTTGCAAGTGCTTTCTGGGGACCTCTGTGCACTAGTGTGGCCAGTTGTAGCTGTTGAAGCCTTTGCTGGCCTCTTAGGTTGCCGAGTGCCTCTAACCACAGAAGACTCAATAATTTAAAATAAAGCTCCATTCTGCTCAAAACCCATCTGTTTTTCCTACCAACAAGCAATAAGGTCCCTTTTTCTATGTAAAACAAAACCATAGTAAGCCAACCCACTGCCTCCCACCCCAGTAGAACTAAATTACAGGAGGTGCTCTCTGTATGAAGTATGGACATTGCAGCATTGTTCCCCTTGTAAAGCAGTTGTCTTTGCGTCGGTGCTGCTTTGCTGTGCTTGACGTAGCGCCCTACTCTTATTTTAGAGGGGGAGTCTGGAATCCTGCAAAACATCACCTCTACTTCTAGTGCTGTACTTTTAAAAGTTAACTACCAAATTTGAGTAATCCTTATCTGGCATCAAGACGAAAAGCTCAGTTTTGTGTGCTCCCCAGGTGAAGCGAAGCAAGTCCCTTCACACGCGCACCCTGTGAGCTTCCAGCCACGCAGCCTGCGCTTGGCTTTTTGTTCAGCCAAACACAGGGGCATGCTTTGCTTTTGGATCCTCGGTTGGCTAACCACGAATTCAGCCCTGTTGGAAACACAAGCTTGAAGAAGGTTCTTCCGTGTGTGTGTTTTTGTTGTTCTTTACATACTTTGTTTTGTGGTCCTCGTTACTGACGGCTGCTTTTGTTTGTTTCCTTTTTTTTTCCCCCCCCTTTGTCTGTTTGACTTCCCCGATATGGTGTATGTGTGTGTGTGTGTGTGTGTGTGTTGCTGCCAGTTTCTATTGCTCCACCCCCTCCCCCTATGCCTCAGTTGACTCCACAGATACCTCTCACAGGCTTCGTGGCCAGGGTGCAGGAAAACAGTAAGTTTGGACAAGCTGAGCTGTTAAAGGGTAGAGCCTACTTTCTTCTAGCATGCATGGCTGGCAAGTCAGACTCTATTTTGTTTCCTTTTCCAGAAGCTAATACCATCTTGCATTCTAGTGTCAATACGCTATTGGAGCTGAAGGGCACACTCTTCAATATTTTATAATGTGCATGATTATTACTGACCCATTTAAGTTCTGAACTGCAAATTTATTATAGTAATACAGTGCGAAATATGTGGCATCTGCTTGGTGTGAATTTAGAAATGTATCTTAATTAAAAATACTAATTTCATGTTGAATCATCTTGCTGAGGCTTTTTCACTAGGGATAATTGATTAGTTTTTATTAGAAAGGCTTATGTAGACTGTCAAAATATGTACTGTGTAACCATTGACTCTAATACTGTAGTAGTTTTCAGGAAGCTGTACAGCTAATTGAAAATGTGCAGTCTTATGATCTAATGCCATTACAAAGGAGCTTGTAAGGTATTTCTCCTCTCGTCAGCTTTTCATTCTCCATTTCTTTGTGTTCTCTAGCCAGATTTCCCTACTGAGCTTCTTGCAGCATAGCTCTGCTTGTTAGGTTTGCGAGAGAGATGCTCCCTGGCTATGATCTGTGCTGCAAGGTGTTTTATACTGGTAACTCTGCTTTTACCATTACTGCTTGATTCATTTCAGGTGAGTGTTACTGTCCCAAATGCTAGTGCAGGTGTGAAGTTGTGTTCCTGATCCAGGGACATATTTGCTGTAGGAGTATATTGCAGTTCTGTAAACAACAGAATGAATGAAATGTAGATAGAGCATGAAGTAAGTATAAAATGTTTTTAAAGTATTTGGGAGCCATAATGAAGTCTGCTAGGATCTCAGGGGCTACTACTACATAGCAGCTACATAGCTCCAGCATACATTTAGGGGCCCCACATTTGACTAGTGCTGCTGTTCAGCTTCCCATTAGAGCTTTTAAGTGGTCATGTTCTGAGCATTCCTCTAGAGATAGGAGGCATCTCTCTGGTTCTTGTTTGAAAAGAAGGCATTTTTGTGTTGTGCTAGGTAAATAGTAAGAATCATGTTGATGCAGAATAGTATGCCACAAAATTGTGTTGACCAACCTTTCCAAAATTCAAGTGTAGAGGTAAACCTACTGAAGATGAAGGTTACAGAATGTCTTCACTTGCAGATAAACTTGAGAAAATTGACACCTGCTTCTGAATTGTTCCAAGTGTTGTCCTCCCGGAGATAACACAGCCCTTGGGAGAGCAGAGGTGAAAGGGACAGACTTATTCGTGGGTGCAACAACAAAATGCAAGCTGACTTGTGAATGAGATTGCAGCAAAAATAGCTGAAGCTTGAAATCTGGTCTTAGGAATTGTTCTTTTTATTTTCTTTCTTTTAACAGTCCCTTGGGTTTGAGAGTTATATAACGAGTATGGCTTTGAGCTGCTGCTGCCTCATTCCGGAGGCAGGGGTGCGTGTGGCAGTCTGCGCATTCGCTCAGCAAAACTGGCTGTGGAGGCTGTTGTTGGGTTTTGGCATTGTGTGCTAGACTTTCATCTGCCTCATTTTCTGCAAGAAGTCTGCGGGGGAGTGGCATTAGGGAGACATGTGGGTAGGCTCGTATTTTCCTTATCATAAAGATCTGTGGGTTTGGAAAGCAACATCCTCTGCTCTGTGGGCTTCTTTCAGAGGACAAGGACAGAGGGCTTAGAAACTATGCAACGCCTATTGTTTTTTCCTGCGCCCTGTGCCCAAACTGTGGGTATCTCCTTCAGAGAGGTTTTCCAGTGTGTCCGGTGCCCAGGGACAACTGATGGGATGTAAATTGCGGTGCTGTCACACCCAGTCCTGTCAAGAGGAGTCTGCGGGTCCCCATTTAAAGAACAGGGATGTGAATACATACAAGAGAGGATGTCTCAGTTTGGAGCTGTATAAATACTGATCCTTTTACCCTTTCTCATTTAGTGCGGTTTTCTGTATGCTTCCCAGACACCCTCCTCCCCCCCCCCTAGGAAAAGTAATGTTATTCCAGAGTCTGCCTGTTTTAAGTTCAGGACCAGGAAAAGTCTAGGTTAAAATCCAAGAGGCAGGGAGATACTTCCATGGGGTGGCACTTGTCTAATTTCTGTTCCATTCTCTCCCCTTGTTTAAATGTGAAGTGGAATTGTTTTAAATGTTTCCCATAAAGCATGCAGTTTCTGCACTGCGTCCCAGTTAGGGTCTGTGTTGGCGCTTTCGCACTTGCATTTCCTGCCCTCTTTTTGTCTTTTCAAATAAGCAACTTCATTGTTGAATAAATACAACTTTTTGCATTTATTAAGGTAAGGATTTATCAAGATCTCAAAGGACTGTTGTTTCAATACTGGGTTTTTTTTCCTGGCTGCAGACCAAAATTAAGGGAAGAAATACATTTTGTGAAAGATGTGCCGAAACTACTGCACAAAACCAATCCATTCATAAACAGTGTTGTCATGTGTCTGTGGTGGATTAATGAAGCCTGCCTGTGAGTGCTATTCAGTAACACGGGCAAGACGTAGCGTTCACTTGGCCAAAGACTTTGTTAGTCTGTCTCCAAGTGACATAAATGGGCTTCTGTATGGGAGAGGAGTCACTAATAGAGTGGCAGCCAGTCTTACTGATGGAGAGCTGTGGGGTATACAGCTCAGCTGGTCAAGTTGAAGAGGAGCTGAGCTCAAAGGTGAAGAATAGCATTAGCTCTTGAAGGGGCAGAGGGCAGGCTGGGTGCTGGGGCTGCGGCAGCCTCTGCCCCCGCAGCTCCTGCTGGCTTCTGCCCCCTCGCAGCAGCAGATTTGGCTTCGCTCTGACAGCTAGGACATGGCAGCTGTGCTCAAGCCCCTTCTCAGGGGCACGTAGCTGAAGAGTTAAAGTTAGTCACCGCTGGAGTAGTGGCCAGGCAAAAGTAAAGATCATTAAAGCAAACAGAAACCCTGTTTCTAATCTCCAGTGCCATTATAACCAGCAGTAGCTAAAGCTTCACTCAGTGTTGTTCTTTCCTTGCCCTGCAGCTTGGCTTTCTTCTCAAAATCAGCGTAGTGTGCTGCAGCACAGGCCCAGCCCATGGGTTTCCAGTCAAACCCTTTCTAGTGCAGTGGTTTTCAACCTGTGTTTCCAAGGTGCAGACTCCCAAATCTCTTGTAATTAAATCTGTATTGCTCTATAACAAACTTGAGTTTAGTGACAGTAGCTTCCTTTCAGTAACTTCTGGGTCCATAGTGCTTACACCTAGGTCCGTGTGTAGTGGACCACAGTTCCCAAGGAACAGGATAAGTGACTTGATGTCTTGCATCTGAGTGTGCTCTCTCTCCTTTGCTGCCAGCTGCTGTGAACGTTACTGAAAACTAATTTGATTAACTGATTTTCAGAGTGATTTGTACCATAATGCCTTTCTCTTTTTCCCTTTCCTAAAGCAACTTGTAATTGTGCTGATTGGAGAATCTCAGGGCAGGGATTTCACATTTTGGATTATACGCTTAATTCCTTGAGCACTTTTTCCCCAAGAGCAGCAGCTGCCTGTTGTAGTTTTCCATTTATTAATTGAATCCTGGATATGTGCACGCACACAAGCTAGTCTGCAAGATAAGGATCAGTACAAAGCTTTTCTCCCGCAGAAGGATTATTTGGCCTTCCCTTACCTGGTTAAATCTTAAACACTAGTCTCTTCCCTTTTTTATGATCCGCACCACATCTTTTTGTCCACTTAACGCTAGCTCTGAGAGAAAAGGAATCCAAGGAAGCAGTGTTGAGAAAGAAATTAAAGTGATTGTGATAGGCAAAGGATTTGTTAAAAAATAATCGAGCTGCTGGTCCAGTCCGGAGGCCTGTTGCTGCCTGGCTCAGAGAGTGCCGCTCGGAGTCCTCCCATAGCTACCCGCTGCAGCTAGCCCCTCAGCGCATGGACGTCGGAGCAGGGGCCTTTCCTCTCTGCTGGTGTTCAGCTTACGCCCTGCAGCATGTGCTTTGACTCTAGTAGCATTTACACATAGATTTGACCACTAATAACAAATGTAGTTGTATGTTGTAGCTGTTAATACAAAGCCTCTGTTTCTAATCAGTGCATGGTATTCTAGTGCATGCTATGTGTTGTTGTCCCTCCGCCCCTTTTATTTACAGTGAACAGCCTCAGGTTTGTTTGCATCTCCACACTGTTTTGATGTAAGAAAAAAAAATAATCTCCAAACGTTTCTAGTTGCTGATAGCCCGACTCCTCCCCCACCACCGCCTCCGGATGAGATGCCGATGTTCGATGACTCTCCTCCTCCTCCACCCCCACCCCCCGTGGATTATGAGGACGAGGAGGCTGCTGTGGTGCAGTACAGCGATCCCTATGCAGATGGAGATCCTGCTTGGGCACCTAAAAACTATATAGAGAAAGGTAAGAGAAGCGTTGCCACTCTGTGTTACTGCAGTATCAGAGGATTAGTGGTAGCCGAAGGGAATGAAGGACTTGGCTTGGGTCTGATGAAAACAATCATTGTCCCTGCTACGTCAGAACTCGAACCATTCTTTTCTTTGTGGCTACACCTAACGTGATAAAATATAATCCTTCTTTGGAAGTATTATAAAATACCTTCAAGCATTCTAGAATGGATAAAAAAAAAATCCTTCGTTATGAGAAGCAGATGTAAATTGGATGGCTTTCATCTTTACTAAGCTGGACTGTGTAGCTACCTCAGGATTGCTGGGCCATCATCTAGAAATAGTGTTGCAAAAAGGCCAGAAAGTCCAAGCTCTATTTATCCCATCAAACTAGATAGCTAGAGCAGATCATTAGACTTTCAACTATCAAATGTAGTGAGGCTTCCTTGGAGACTTACCAGTGACTCTAGATCAGCAGACTATAAATTGCTTAGGTATGAACTCACACAGTGAATGTCTCTTCCCATGAATAATTGAGATGCTGATTTCCTGCCTGTGGAGTTGTCCGTGTTCTGACAACGACCAGTTTGTCAACAGCAACGCTGCAAGTTTTCTCGTGATCTGGCTGGTACTGCAGCGCGTACGAGATGGGGTACCCGGCTTGGCAGAACTGCCATGTCCCATTTTCACTCCTACCTGGACTGTGTGCAGGACGTACCCACGGGATGAAAATAACTTGATACACTGCATCATTATTTGCTAGGCATTAATTTCTGATAAAATATATATGTAAAATAGTAGGTTCTTGGAATTCATAAAACTGATCAATTGCATAAATCCATGTTAACTCTTTTGAAGGGTAAGGCGGAGATGTCCAAAGTTTGTGTATGCATAGTGGTAGTTTTTAATTCCAGTATTATTGGTGGCAACATTTACTTTCCTTGGGGAGATTTCTGCTCTGTTAATTGCATGCAATGAGTTGGAGGTTGGCAAGAGTAACATATTCACCAAGCAGGGACTGAAAAATAGCTGATGTTGCTGTGAATTTGCTTCTGCTTTTTCCTACAGTAACTTTTATACTTGCACTCATTGCCGCGCCTTGAAAAGTAATGCCGAAACTTCTCATCCCATAGACGCTCTGTAGCAAAGACCATCCCTTCCCGTACAGTGGCTTTAAGCAGCTGTGTTTGCAGGATCATACACTGAAGCACGGGCTGTATAGCTGCAGGGGCCATAGTGTAGAATTTTTTGTCTGTTGGTCCATTTCTACAGAATGATTTAAAAAAAAAAATTATTTTTTTTTAAGGCTTTCTCTAATCAAGAGATCCCCATACAGGGATCCATATGCTTTTGAGGTAATCTGACCAGAAATGACCGCCACACTCATGGAGCCGGTTATTTCATAGTTCAGCTTTTAAGTGTCCATATGCTCCGCTTTACTGTGTCGCCGTCGACTGTGCCTCTCTGTCAATAGTTTAACTGAGTGTTCAGTGTAGTCACCACCCACATCTTACTGGTAGCTAATGTTGCAGGAAAAGTGAAGTTTCATTTTCTGGACTTAATGTTCAACCGGGAAAGCATGTGAATTCATTATGGAAAATTCCAGGATAGCAAACTAGTCCTTCAGAAAATAATTGTACTTCAAAAAATGTTAATACCAGTGCTATTAATAAAATGCTAAACGTGTCCTCGTTCAATCCACAGTTGTTGCTATATATGACTATACAAAGGACAAAGACGACGAGCTGTCGTTCATGGAGGGTGCAATCATTTATGTGATAAAGAAGAATGATGACGGCTGGTATGAAGGAGTTTGCAATCGAGTAACTGGCTTGTTTCCTGGGAATTATGTTGAATCAATCATGCACTATGCCGATTAAAATCCTTTGCTTTTCAAAGTTGGGTCTTGTATTCAGTCATACCATGATTATTTACAAGGGGTAACTAAAAGCTAACAGAATTGTCTTAATATACTTTCAAAAGAAAAAAAATGTGCCCATTTCTTCAGGCCATACTGTTTTAATGGTATGATTGAATGTCCATCTCGCTAAGTCTCTGGAGACAGTATGTCTTACCTGATGGCAATTTGTAAAACAAGCAACTGTCTATAACTGGTTATACTTATTTACTTATGCATTGTTAATTTTATGACCAGCCTAAATATTCTGGGGAAGTAGGGTATAATATTTAATGAACCATGATCAGATTGTGCCATTACATTTTTCAGTACAGCATGGTAACTAACACTACGTTAGACTAACATATTAAAATCTGGATGAGAAGTTTAATGTTAGTGCTGGTCATATTACTTTTTGTTTAGACTCTTTGCTCATTCTTGAACTATATTTGTTTAAAGCATGCATACAAACTTATGTATTGAAATATACTTTTTTAAAAATCCAAGATGCTTCCAATTGTTGTAATCTTTACCTGGAGTATTCTCACTAAAGTCTATTACAATGAGTTGTTTGGGTCTAAGGTGTCCATGTGAATCAAAAAATGGGTGGTCTTATGTATGTGTAATTTGTACCCAAGTTTTTTTAATGAGTAAATTTACATTATGACTTTTTCCATTCATAAATATATAAGTGAACCAAAGGTCTTGTCCATTACTTTGTTGGTTGGCTTGGCAAAGAAGTTTGGAATACTAACTTAGCAAAATCGTGGCTGTGTTATCCCAGGCAATGTACTAAAAAGCAAATGTTTGTAATGTGACTTTATCACTGACAGAGGGCAAATAAATTAGATATGAAACCTGAATGACACATTTATACATACTCTTAGAAGTTCTTTTCTTCCAAAATTAATTTTAGTGAGGATTCTTGGTTGAATCTAGTTATCGAGATGCAGTAAGTTGGACACCCTCTGGAACTGACATTTCTCAGTGGAAATTGTATCTGGCTTGGTGCTGTGCCCAGCTGGGCAGACGGCAGCCTGTCCTCGAGATATGACAAAGGGGGAACAGACGTGACAGGAACTTGGCCATTGTGGTAAGGGATCACAGGCAGAGATAGTTAGAGATGATGTACGTCCCTGTTCTCCAAATTCTGTGGCTTAAATCACCTGAAAAGGAATGTGGTAGTACTGGATAATTAGTGTGAGAGGAATGTATCTGGGACTTCAAAGCAGAATTCTAGGAGGGTTTTGAATATACTCTGTAAATGAGCGATGGGGTTGAAGCTTTTACTGGCTGTTGAATCATTACTTTTCAGTGAGTTAGAAATACTGAGCGTTTCGTTTTCTTAACTGTAGCAATCTCAAATTCTGCATCTTGTTAACTGCTAGCAAGTAGCAACCAGTAGCAGACCTGTATTTCATTATGAATTGGAAAACTCCTTGATGATATAACCAATTAAAGTCTACATACAGTCTTTTATAATAAACCAATTTCCATATATACAATTCCAGGTACTTCTGTAGTTTAACAGTCAGGAAAGCATTCAAGCCATCTCTCTTCACAGGAGTTTACCAGGTAGTGACATGCATGCTCTGTTTATTAATGTGAACAAGTGATATTTGGAACAACTTCAGTTCTCATACATTGATTTATATTTATTCTCACTGTGTGTGCATCAACATGTAAACATCTTCCCCAGCCCCCGCAATTAATAGCCCCCACTAAAACAATTGTACAGCACAGTTTGATTTGCTCTGAATTGTATGGCTTCCCACAATAAAACACTTTAAACTTTTGTTTTTAAAAAAAAGTAGAACTTCCCCCCCCCCCCCCCCCAAAAAAAAAAAAAAGTTTTTAAAAAAATAATTTTTGGTAGCCTGTGTTGGAAGCAAATAATTTTTGAAGTAAATTTAGGCACAGTCTGGTAAGTAGCTGCCAGAACGAGTGGAAGGAGTTCTCTCACTTGTCTCGCATGAGTACCATTTCCGTCAGCTGAATGAGGGCTTCTCTTTCCGGGGATGGCCGCAGTTTACTGATCTCCCTTGTAGCTTCGTGGCAGTAGCGCTGGGCGAGGTAGGTTGTTTGCTGCACACCGTCACTCTTATGCAAGAAGACAGTTAAAGGTAATGGAGAACTGGTCAGCCTCCCTCCTGCCTCTTCAGTTACAGGGGGAGGTTTTAAGGTCAGTAAGGACCCTGAACCAACCCTTCATTATATCCTGAAGGGGAAATTTATTCTGTACTCGTTGAATCCTACATCTCTTGCACGAAGTGTCAAAATATTAAAACTCATCCATGCTAAACTGAAGTATACTTACGAAACAACACTGGTATTAATAACGTACTATTCGGTAGGATTAGAAACTAACGGTTTAACCCCTCCCCTCCTGCCCTAAATAGAGATGTACAAAAAAACACGCTATCCTGAAAAAATAGGTATTAATTTTGCACAGACAATTACTCAGTCTTTTCAGTCCAGAGTCAATTAAAACTGATACACAGCGTGCACTGCAGTTACAAGACTGACTAGTAATTACATGCTGCTTACACCAGGTGTTGGATACAGCTACTCTCCCGCTGAAGGAACTGAGTTCATGCACAAGCTTTTTACTTTTATTATGTGGATTTTATGCTATGGGAGGGGAAAAAAGCAGCTCTTCAGTACCTAGCATTTCTGCTAAAACACTGTGCTGGTAAGACAGCAGAGGAGTACTAACTCGGTATTGTACGTAGTGCGCTATTTCACATGCATTTGAAAATGCAGCCCTGCCGTTTTACTTCAGAGGCAATTAATTTCAGACTGACTGCAGCAGGGACAGCACTTCAGGAATGAAATACTTGGCATCAGGCCTACCTGCAACACATATCTCCGAGCACGTTCAACGTCTCCTGGCTTACTGAATCGTCTCATTATCATAGCATTCATTTCTGGAAACTAAGCACAAAGGGAGAAGGTTTTGTACTGCTTATGAGTTGTTTTTCATGTAGCTGCCTGCCATGCTAAGGTCAAAAAAACCCAAAGTACAGACCTCTTCCCCTGCCGCTGTTGTCGCTACAGGTATAGCTGTAGGTTAATACCTGCAATCTGCATCAGACTGTAGTACAGCAAAGCCCAAGCATGTGAAACTTAAACTGGCTGGCTCTGTTAGCTGCAGCCAGTTGGTAGCGAAAGTTAGCACCTGCCATTGAGCAGATGATCCAGTGGGGTAGTTTCTGATGTGGCTACTTCCAGGTGTACAATCTGGTTCAGGTATTCTTATATCTCAAATGGTGGTTAGTGTCGGCACACCTAGACGCAGCACCTCTTCCCCCACGTGTACAACAGAGAACCCAGGCGTTTTGTTATATCGCACAGTTCAACCTGGAAAACCCTTCATGATACCTTTGACTGTTACAGTCACTTACGCTTTCCGTTGCTCTGGTGTTTTATATACAGAGGTGGAAAGCTCAGGACAAATTTTTCTAAGAGAAAAATGACAACTATAATGTATTTTGTTTTCAGTCACGTAGAATGTGTAGTTAGTACTGCACACTCAGTTCCCTACAAATCGGGTAGATGATAACTGAAGTCGGTTATCTGAGAAAGTCACTGCATCACTTACCTAAACATGCAGGCACTTTCTTCAGACAGTCCAGAAATAGAAAAACCTGGTGCTTAACAAACTAAAGCCACAACTCAAGGCAGCTACTCTGCGGAAGAATTATGTTTTAAAGGGAAGAGGCATTTATTCATCTTGTCTGAAAGGGTTACAGTCAAACAAAGATTATTTTATTGCCGTACACTTGTAAACAATGATCTGCTTTCCTTGCACACCTTTGGTCCTGAAACCGTAGATCTGCAAACTTGTTCGGGAACAAACGCGTAGTATCCCTCACTGTTGTGACATTTCCCTGTTACTCATAGGTAGTCTTCTTGGAGGATACATGTAGCAGTTTATTGGTGACTCATACTTAGCTTTCTCTAGATCCTAGCTTTCTTCCCATGTAATGACAATTTAATTGCAATCTTCATATAATCCATTTTCATATTATTCATATTTACAATGATATAGGATGCATATGCTTTCACTTTTTATGTTTAAGCACTAAAGGATCCAAAGCACTAAACCTGCAGTTCTGCAGATTTAACAGGCAGTATATAACCATTTGACAGGAATGCTTATAATAAAAATAAACCCCCATTCTTCACCCGTACTAGTTTAAGAGTGGCTTTAGACTTAGCATATACTAGTGTAGTTCCTTAAAAAATATTGGGTGGGTGTGTGTTTGGTTTTTTACTGAGTGAACTAATTTAAATACTGAATAAATAGGTCTCGCATCAAGCTAAATATTTTTTGTATAAAGGCCTCTCCTTAATATTCTAATGCACGAAGATGTATTTCAGAGGGAGGGGAGAGGACAAGAAGAAAAGAAGGCTGTCACTGAAGATCCAGAGCACATCAAGAACTAAAGTATGTTTGTCGAGAAGACAACATGAGGATTACCAGATCTATTAAATGGTATGCAGCACAGCAGTAATATTAATTTCAAGAGAAAAGACAGCCTATAACTAACGGTTACATTTTGGACTATCTTCAAGTCCTGGCTCAGGAGTTTTTATTCTCATATACAAATAGATGAAACATCTTTTAGTAGCAGCACAGATAAGCGTCTGTTGAAGCTCCAAATTTTTTTAGCACTTATACTTTGTTTATATATCACTTAAGTCTGTAGTGCTCTTCCAGTTTCTTGAAAACAGCAGGAAATTTTCAGCAAGGAAGCCTTCCGGTTAATGCGGAAAACTTTGCAAGATGGTCAAGTTATCTTTCAATGCAAAAACATACGCTTCCCATCTATCAAAGATATAAACGAGGAAAAGCGCTTAAAAGTGACCTACAAAGAACAAGTGAGATTTTAAAATAGAACTGACAGATTTTCTTGTCTTGTATTTCTGTACTATGAACTCATTTATCTTACAAAGCTAATTAAATGGTAGATGAAGTTGAAAGTCAGAGACAGCCAACCCAAACAAATAAATAATAGTTTTGATTTAAAAAAATGGAAAATTCAACACCCACAAGAGAATCAGTGTCGCCCATTCTCTGCCAAAACCAGAGTATTTGCAACATGTCCTTGTTTCTCTGTACAAGTAGCTTTAACACATGAACAAACAAACCATTTCACAGTTGCATCCTCTTTCTGTACGAGTCTCTCGCCTTTCTTTAGACAACTCCGGTTGCTGATGACTAACAAGATCCTGCTGCTTATCAACAAATTCTGAAATAATGATTCAAGAACAAGTTTGTGAATCCTCCAGATGAGGCTGTGGGAAGGAACTGAGAATATGGAGGAGGTTGTTCTCAGCATGCATTCGTCTGCATTCTTAAGTGCCTGATACTCTTTGCTTTCCTGCCTTTTCTGAGATACATGTCTTTGTAAATGCCCAAAGGATGAGGAAACACACACACGCGTATGTTCCACCTCCTCCCTCCCCAGGCTCTTTAAGAAAGAGGGGGAGGGAAATGTCATAAATTTGTATATTTTTAAAAATTATTTAAAACCTCCCATGTCAAGCTCTGAGATTTCAGTTCCAATGAGAGAGCACAGACTAGAGCTCTACTGGAACTAGTTGTGCCAGTTTTTGTATCATGCTGTGAAGTTTGGTAGGAAGGACTGCTTCCTAAGTCCCAAATCTTCTTTCCTCAGGTGAACCAGAAGCTTGAGCAAGGTGCGTTAAACCAGTTTCTTCCTCTTTTATGGATTAGCACCAATTTTAGTGTTTCTTTTGGTGCTGCTGGCACCTCTGTTTTCCTTGTACTCCTCCAAACCATTTTTAAGCCACTAAAAATCTTGACCAGTTTTAAGCTTATTTTATTTATGATACTCCTTTTTCTCTTATTGAAACTACTATTACATTTACCTCCAGAAGGGAGAGCTTCCCACATTTATAACTGGGTAAGACTGGAGGACAAAGACATGAAGAGATCAAATCCAATAAATAGCGGTGCCCACCTAAAAGCTAGGCAGAGATTTAAGTTCTTGGCCCCGGGATGGATACAAAGCCCAGAACTTGGCAAAAAGTCTACATATGTAGTCGTGCCTGGGGAGAACAAGATGTCTCGGGAAAGAACATAAGCAAGAAGCTACTTAGGAATAACCTGCAGAAAACGTGCAAAAACTCTCTGAATACCTGCCCCTTTGCAAAGGTTAAGCACTTGAACTGGGGCAGCAAAAGACTAGTGCTGCTTTTCATACAAGGGCCTAATGGGAAGAGGAGTTGTGTAGGAAGGTGTTTCTCAGTCTGAAAGAACACGCGTGTGCACACTAAATCCAGCTGATCTTGAACACACTGACTTTTCACACGTGCCCAGGCCACGCCCATCACTTACGCTGTAGACTTGATGTGTTGGAGCTGGGCCTCTGTGTGTGCTGTGAAGAGCAGTGGGCGCTTTTTGTTTTGGGGAAATAGATTCCCGTTGACTTACCTGTCGACAAGCAAACAAGACAGGGCCTGTGGCCAAGCCAAGCTTGAGATCTGCTGCTGCTGGTTTCCCCAGACGGTCGGCACACGATGTAAAATCCAGCACATCATCTATTAGCTGGAAAGAGATAAACATACAGATTATTTTAAAACTAACTTACTTTTTTTTTTTTTTTAAATGAGAACTAAATACAGATTAATCCTTGTTAAGAGAAGATTTATAGAAAGGATTAGGACAGCCCACTTTTTGATTTCTAAGGCAGCTTGGAAAAGTTTAGATTTTAGATTCCCTTTAGTTCAACAAAAGCACTACCTGAAAAGCTATGCCAACATTTTTTCCATACTGGTATGCAATCTCATGAACTTTGGGATCAGGGCAGCCTAGAATTGAAACCTGAAAAGAAAGAAAACCCAAGTAAATAGAAAGCTTTAGTTAGCATCCACTCTGAGTCTCTGACCATAGGTGTGACACAGCAAGCACAGACAGTAGGGATCTGGGAAAGGAAAAAAAGCTGATTCAGTATCACATTCTTGCTTATCTCCGACCATGGATACACACAAATAGCCAAGCTTATTAGAAAACAAGGCTGAACAGCAGTGCAGTATTAAAAATACATTCAGGTCTGGAAAGAGATTAGCTTTATTAAATATTTATCAGATTTAGAAATTATAATGCAAGGATGAAGAGAGAAGAAATGTGGATGCACTGCACATGCAGGCTAGTAGTCACATACAGTCCAGTGACAGAGGAATTAAATTTATTACATATATAAATCAGCCAGGGTATAATTGGAGGTCAGACAACAGATAAATGGACATTACATGCCTCATAAAAGATCCACAAAACTGGATGTGTTGCACCCAGCATAGGATGGACAGTTGAGATAAGGAAGGCTATTTTTAAGGGTGATGTTAACTATAACTGAATTGCTCAGGAAGATGAGCTGATTAGCTTGCAGACAAAGGTACCAAGGGATAATTAGTGGCAAAGAAAAGACAAGGAATGAAGAAAGTACACCAAGCTAGACAAAAGTATCACTAAACCGAGATAAACAAATAAAACATTTTAATTGAGTACAGATAAAGGAATCGACTACTTGAGAGACAGAAATTTTGCTGAATAAACTCCACAAAGCAAAAATACAGGACACAAACTAAGATTTGAGAATTAATATCTTGCTTCAAAGTAAGGGCGCTTATGCTTTTGCATTTACGTATTGATTATACACTTTGCAAAATGAGGTTGGTTATATTTAAATACTCAGATTTATTTCAGCCTTCAATAAAGCAATTAGGAGCAGGGGGCAAAAATCCATCCTGGTTTACTGCAGACATTCCAAATCTGCTGTGACTAACGGGAGGAGTGAAGAAACATTTTACTTAAAGTAAGACTAAAAATACATGCTAGGAAAACCACACGACCTAAAAATATGTGTATATGTGTATATATATATATATATATAAAAAAATTCCTCTTTAAGACTATGTAAGGTAGGATCATTAAAAAAAAAACAACAAAAAAACAAAAAAACCCAAACGAAAAGCGAGTCCAGTAGTAGCTTTGAAGGTGAACATGAAGATGGAAATAAGAAACAACATTACATCCTAATAATGCAATGCAACTCGCACAAGATTAGAGACTATTTCATGCAACAGTGCATTTCGTAACTGAGCGTCAGAGCACTTCCCAGTCATAACCTGCATCCGTGGATAATAGTTAAAACCCAGAGGAATCTGGATGCCTGAGGCATTAACAGCATCTCACATTTCCCAGTTTTATTTAAAAGAGGAGGATAGTATAGCAGGAAAATAATGCTACTTATGTCTAATCATACAACATCCTGAAGGCTATTAAAACAGAGTGAACTGCAAATATGAGATATTTAAATAGACGTTGCTAGGGACTATCAAACTAGAACATTTTGCCCTTTTATCCTCCTTTTGATGCTTGTCTCCTAAATAGCAGTATTTGCCCCAAAGAGCTAACATCTTCTACTGCTGTACCAGGCCTAGCAAACTTTTGGTTGCTTTTGTAATATAAATCAAATATCAGCAAGGCAGGGGGACTGCATCTACGCTGCTTCAATGAAATCTTTACCTACCACCACATTTCACGTGAAGAATTAAAATCTGGAATTCAGTAGAACAGTGACAAAATCCTGGTTAATGGCAAAGGGTCAGAGTGGGCACAAGTTGGTAGATGGGGAGAGGAAGTGCCGTGTAAGGAGAGGAGCTTTCTCATTTAACCTGGAAGGTCAGGGCAGAGCTACTCCTCTAAGTGGACAGTTTTCTGGGGACGCAGACGTTACCTAAAGAATCACAGCAGTATATGTACATTTAAAAAACAGAAGTGTGAGTTACAGAATGTAACACAAGCAAAAATTCATCAATGCAAAATTAATTCTTGCCTCTTTGCAAGAGAAGACCTTCATAGCTCTTATTCAGGTTATGAACATTTCTGAAGACCAAAAAAAAAAAAAAAATCCCGGAGATTGATATGCCTATCACACCTCAGGTGGGCATCATAAACCTGCAACATGACTGGGGCCTGTCTACCAGGGAGCTCCTTCCTTCAGGAGCCAATGTCTCAAACTGCTCTTGTGGGTTATTGCCCCCCCCCGGACACTCACTGACATGCAGGCAGGCAGCCTTGCCGCAGGCAGCCCATCGCTCTGAGTGATGAAGTTTAACTGAAGCCACGCTGGGGTAATGGCATGCATTTAAAAATACAAATCAGGGTAACAATGTCAATATAATGATACATGTTTAAATGATAAAGCTCACCCTTTAAAAACATCCTATAGTTCCCCTGATATGACTGGCTGATTACAAATTTAATGTTGCAAGAATTCAGACTAGTCCTCCGCTAAATCATGATGAAAAATCCTTCCTAATACCAAGTGGAACAAATTCTTTAGAAAGGTTCTTTGAATTCAGTAAAGCAAGTCAATCTGCTTGGCATTATTTCAAACACACTTTTTAAAATAAAAAATTGTTTCTATTCTTTTATGTTACATGAGAGACTATAAACCAATCTTTGCCTCTTTACTGAATTTCACATCCATAAAATATTCTGTCATCAGCTCTGGGTAGATACATCCTGCTCTGTTATTTATCATGTGAGAATACGGCAGCTGGAGTTGAAAGCACTTGCACATCTACCAGTGTCCTGTAAGTCAGAGAGGAAAACAGGCTGCTGGGCAGGGATATGCTCGTACAAATAGTACAAGAGATGCTTGCTCTCACACTCCTACATTCGTGGACACCATGGAAAGGAAAAGGCTCTAAAATCTTCCCCTTTTCCAGCCTTTCTCCTCCACGCCCATCTTCTGAGGCAGTTAGGATCCTGCCTTCTCATGTGTGGCTCATCCACTGCTATTTTTCCAGGCAGGAGCACTGTTCCTCTTTCCAGTGGAATCACAGCATAGTTTAGGTTGGAAAGGAACTCTGACAGTTATTTGGTCCAGTCATCTGCTCAAAGCGGAGCTTACTTCACAGTTAGATCAGGTTGCTCAGGGCTGTGTCCAGTTGAGTTTGGAGCATCTCCAAGGATGAAGATCCCACACTCTGTCTGGGCAACCTGTTCCAGCGTTTGACCAACCTCATGGACAAATTTTTCCTAATAGCTAATGGAATTTTTCCATGGTACAACTTGTCCTTTCACCGAGCATCTCTCCATCCTCTCTACACTCTCCCATTACACAGCTGAAGACACCAAGATGATTCCCCCTTAGGCTTCTCTACTCCAGACTAAAACCAGCTCTTGCCATATCACTTGCTCCAGCCCCCAGCCATCATGGTGGCCCTTCACTGAACTCACTCCACAATGTGAATGTCTGTCTTGTACGAGGGAGCCCAGCCTCGAGGTCTCACGTGTGCTGAACGGAGGAAAACAGTCACTTCCCTTGATGTGCTGGCTACGCTGGTAGCGATGCAGCCCGGTGTGTGCTTATGCTTCACTGCTGCAGGGCACGCCACTGACTTTTCCTCCAGGCTCTTCAAATCCTTTTCGGTAACTACTCTTAGGAAGGGGGCTTTGAAGGCCTACCTGGGAGAGGAAGATACCTATCCAGCAGAAGCCGCCCCACACAGCAGACAACTATCTTGTCCTGAGTCTGCATTTTCATGCATTTGACCTTTTCTCAAGTAATTAATATTTTAACATGTTAACCAAGTAATTATTTATGAAGAATTGTACTTTTACAGAAGTGGTGATTATCTGCCTGAATATCTGTGATATATTTATGCTAATCTTTTTCATAGCAAACATTACAAAGAAGAAATACTCCCAAAGGAGTTACTGTATTTTAAATAATAAGTAAGGAAATATACCAGCTGACCATAATATCTGATGCTACTGATGATATTACTCTACATCTGTCATTGGACTTCATGTAGTCTGCATGCCTAGTTGGACTGGGGGGATCAATTTTGCTGGTGGTGGTCAGAGGTCTTATTTTCCTAGACACCAGTTCCACACCCTGGTAGGTTCTTCGGATGGAGCCCTGTGCACACGCCAGACTATGAACTTGTTAAAGCAGGAGCTCACAGGTAGATCCAGAGCTGCAGCCTCTTCCTTTTCTGCGGTCCCCAAGGCAGACCTCCCATACACAGCCTTGCCTTACTTGTGGAGGCTGCATGCTTTCTCCTAATAGAGAAATCAAGAATCTCTAGTGCAACTTCACACTTATCCCAAAACAAGCATGATTTAATCCCTCTTCTGAAAGTATGCTATGCAAAATATAAACAGCTTTATGAGGGTTAGGAATTCACATTACAGCAGGATAAAAAAAAGACAGGAAGAGAACCTGCTCAGCTTATTTTGCCATCTCCAGCTTACTTGATGACTAATAGAAATTCCACTTCAGCTTTATTGTTTCTGAATTCTTGAACCAAAGTCACCTCTTGTGTTTCTCTGAAAAATGCCTTTCAGTAACTAAGGCTTCAGTGACTCTCTGGGCCGCCTGCCACCATTTCCTTTTGCAATGTATTACTTTGACTGCAACTTCGGTAACATTCCCCCATGCAGAACTATTGTAGAAATAAACTGGAGACTGGGATGGCTCTAGCATCTTGAACAGACTGTTCTGTCCATAAAAAAATTATTTCGCTAACTTAAAGGACTTTTGATTTAAATGCAGTAATGCTTTGGCGATGCAGAAGGTATCTAGTACAGTGGCTAGACCAGTGTTGACAGACTATCTTATCTCTTTAGAGATTTTTCCAGGAATGCTCAACTCTTACATCTCTAAGGCACAACACTGTAGAATTCCAAGATGCCACCTGAACTTGTTTGACATCTTATTTCCAGTTAATACTTTTATCTTATTTATGCACAGAAACAAACATCTGTTTTTTCCTACCATTAACAGGAACTGAACTGCTTCTAGAGACACACTAGCCTGCTTCTAACTGATGTTCTGAAAACCAATAATCTCTCTCCTTAGCTTTGTCCCTGAAAACAAGATGTGAATACTCGATTCCCCAACTGAATTTCTTTTCAAGCTAGAACTGATGATCCTGCTTATCATTTTCGCTACAGAAAACAGAACTCCCGTCTGATTCCATCCTTTTCCTTAGTAGCCAAAACCACCTAAACAAAACCCCAACACCCACACCCAGAAAACTCCCCAAATCCTCCCCCCCCCCCCCAAATGCCCTTTTCACTGCTCTCAGTAGAGTTCTCCTAATCCATAACTGAAGGAGACATATATATACAAGTCATTGCTACTGTGTGCAACAAGTATGGTTTTGCCGTAAAGTCAGACCTCCCTCTTGTTTTTCCTTTATAGCATAAATTTTACTGCATATAAAATTCCAGCAATTTGGCAATGGAAAAACTCAGAACAACCACTAGAAGAAAAGCAGACAAACACCCCCTTCACCAGCATCACAGCCACAATCTGGAGGTAAGTGCTTAAATCCCTAACTCTTGTGAGTTATGAAAAGGAAAAAGCTAAAAATAGCACATTTGTAAGGAGAATCCACCCAGTGGGAAGCTGGTTTCTTCTTCTATCTGTGAAGGTTCTTTTAGGAAGACTGTCAAAGTGAATATAAAAACTTGTATGTTTTTATTGCAGTAGCAGAATAACGTGATGCTCCTTATTAGTCCAATTGCCCACTAATATAAATGCAAAGGGAAATTCTTGCCAGGGTCATATTGCCATTACTATGAACAATCCAGAAGACTTAATTTCTTTCCTCCAACTAGAATGAAAGATATTTTCCCTCCCCACAAAATCTGTGTCTCTCATTCTATATGCTCCTTTTGATTTAAGCAATTTTCAACTGCTGTCTATTGCACAAATGTACCAATTCTCTGAGAACAAATGAGGATGACTAACACTAGCAATGATTTTTAGTCTAATTCTCTTAGAACTCCCTCTTGCTATAGCATACACCAGCTATACCGCCTTTAATAAAAATAAATAAATAAATAAATGTATAACTCTTTGGGGGTGAGATATTGCTCACCTTCTCCATTTTCTGCACTAAAACTAAACATGTTTTTTGAATAAGAACATCATCTTGAATCAGATCTTTTTGTAAGGAAGTAACAGAACTGAATGACAGATAGGGTTGGATACAGCAATTGATAATTAAAACAAATCAAGAAGTACATGCTTCTGTTCTTTTACAAAGTAATGTAATGTAGAGGATACACAATTAGTTGTTTCCTCCAACTGTTATCATTTAAGGTCCCGCTCAGCACCAATGAGTGGGACAAGACGTCAAAGAAGACAAAATCAAATTACAGGCTAAAGAATTATCCACTGAGATTAAAAACACTGTCTCAAAGTTGCAGAATGTCATAAATTAAAGGCTGCCACTGTGAACCTTATTTTGATTCAAGTGAGGATAACAACAGATCTGTGTATGAATATAAAACAGAAAAGAAAGAGCGAAAAACCAATATTGGAGGCTACAATGCTGAACTGTGATAAAATGCACAATCTCAAACCCATTCACATTTTTGCAGAATACCACTTAAAGGGTTTGCTTTGGAGGGTCTCCAGAGAAAACAGCAATAACTAGGAGTTTAGCTGTGAAGCTCACAGTATGGTATGTTAACTTTAGAAGAGACAGACGTACATACTGCTTTACAACTGTTTGCTATAAGACTCGCAGTCTTCTTAAAAGTCTTCTCGAGGTAGTGAGCAAATCTCTCATTCTCATTTTCCTTGGAACCCAACTGGAGGAATTCACCTGAAAAGTTGCACAGATGGGAGTTTTTATTTGTGGGTTTACTGCTTAGGCAAGCAAATCTGAAGATAAAAATAGAAAAAGACCTTACCACGCACCAGATCTTCAATCACCTGAGTTAGAACAGAGATGATAGTAGTGTTTCCAATTCGTGCTAAAGCTACGGAAGCAGCTGAGAGGATGAAGTCACCAGCTAGAACAGCCTAAGAATAAAAAAAAAAAAATTCATCTTTTAAGTCTTTTCCTGTAAGTGTTAGTACAGACAATACAATTTCCTTTATTTGGCCTGTCTACTCACATCACATCATTTTCCTACATAAAGCACACATATCTCATTGTAACAGTGAGAAAACAGAAGATAACCAAATATTAAAATTGGAACCATTTTTGAATCCCTATCTTATAGTGCCGTTTATCATTTTCTGTATAAGCACTGTCCTCCCTGTATGCAATATCTGAATACGTGTTTGCCTGTGAAGTTTTTCTGAACATTACTTCTCTATTTGACCATTCTGTTGTGACTGTTATGCCATGTCAGCTCTGAATTGCCACGATAAGTTCTGATGCGTCAGCAGCGTACTTCTTTCCTTGCATTTTCTGATTAAGACCTTCCTTTTAATGCTTTATGAAAAAACACCTCAAAAAAATGTTCATGCTGACAGAAAACCTTTTTGTGTTTATTACTGAATCAGGGTAACCTATAGTGTTCTGGATGAGAGACAAGTTCAAAGTATTCCAACAGCACTGCAGAGAATGGCATAGGGCATGTAAAATCAGCAAGAATCACGCTACAAGCATATATTATCTAATACTTCCAACAGTTCAGAAAAGGAACACACATTTGTCTTACCCACAATCTGTACACACTTCTTTATACTTTTTCTGGCATATCCCAAGACTGTGCCTAAGCATAGTAATGTGACAAAAACCCTAAGTATTTGTGCTCTGCTGAAACTCAAAGGCAAGTCTTGCACATAATAGCAAACTCACCTTCCTCTCTCCCCAGATTTGATTGACTGTCATTTTTCCTCTGCGAGAATTTGCATCATCAATAACATCATCATGAACTAGGCTAGCTGTGTGGATCATCTCAGCAATTATGGCCACAGAACGCTGGCTTGCTTGCACCTCCCTAAAATAAAAAACAAGAACTGTCAAATAATTAAATCAATTACATGTGCTGCAATACACTAAAAGAAATCTCTACTAAAACCAAACAAAATAATGTTTCTCTGAAAACAGCTGTTGCAGCTTTTCCATGGTCTGAACCCCATCTTTCAAACCTGGAATTAGGAAGACAAGAGAAAGTAAGATCACATTAGTACAGTAAGTGCAATGGGACGATCCATCCTTATTAGGTCTGCTTCTGCCTTGCTGCATTAACAGTACTGCAAAACTCCTGAGTTATTGACTCTAATCCCTCTAAATCCAGACTGCAATAAATAGCACAGCATGCTTGGTTCCAAGGAGATGGAAATCTGGAAAATGGCAGAGAAAAGAATGACAGGTAGCTTTGTAGGAGAGTTTTAAGTTTTCCTTATCTCTGTGTTGCTCTACCTATGAGACTCGGCATCACAAACTCTCCAAAGCTGGCTAACTCTACTAACCAGCAAGCTGGAGAGATCAGTGGGCACGGAAACCTGTATTCTACATTTGAAAGACATAACTCATGGATCTTATCCTTCATCTTATCCGATTACCTTAAGACTTCAGAGGTTCTTCAAAATCCTGAGGAATTAACTGGAATTATCCTGCAACCACTTTAGGACTAACTAACTACTTAGCACATACTGAAATTCAGCCTTTGGGAAAAATCTAACACTGATGATTCAACTCTAAGTAATTCACACCTATTTTATGTTTTAAACTAGGTGAAAAGAAGGTAATGGAAGAACATAGAAACAATTATCTAGGGATCAAGGTTAGAAAAATGAACATAAAAAAAGCCAACCTACCTCACACAAAGAACCATCTACCCTAGTATCCAACTGCCACTACCTTGTTCTATCTCTCTTTTTCTACCTGTTTTCATCATGAGTTGCATGCAGGATCCCAGAAATGCCTATCCCAGTCAGCCTTGCCTTATAGCTGTAACAAGCCCATATGGACGTTAAAATAAACCAAACCCAACAAAAGAAAAAACCTCAAACCAATTACTAAAAAAAAACCCACCAACAAAAGAAAAAATTATTTCTGATATATAGATACCTTACTTCTGGTATACAGATAACAGAGCAAATCACCCTATTTTCCAGTAGAACAGAAAAAGAACTGAGAGAAACAGAAGATAATAATTTCAGCTCAGCTGAAGGGAATTTAAAATCTTCTTGCATTGCCTATGTCTATTAAAATCTAGTGATTAATCACAAAATGAAAGAACATCTTGCAGTCTGCTGACATAACACTGCGTTCTGACACCTACCTCTATGCAGAACTCTGCATTGCTGTCAGTGGGAGTTCTACATCCTGAACAATAGCAGGATGTGTGGCTCACAGGCTGTGAAAATGTGGTTTTTAAACAACAGAAAATAAGAGCTGGAAACCTTCACGGTTGTTTGGAGGTAAGTTCTACTGCGGACTAGTAATTTAGTCAAATGCTAGTTCAGTGTAAGTAGTTTTCCAAAATAAACTATTGTTACTAAGTAGGAGAACTTACCTTCAAATAACTGTAAAGGTCTCCAGCCTCTTTCATGCACTGGTCTCCTTTTGGGGACTCCCTTTTTCATTAATTATGTCAGCAGACTGGACTTCCTGCTGGGAAGTAGCAGTAAATGGCAACACTCACCAACACACCAAAATCTTTTAGTAGTATGAAGACAGCACAAGGACAGACATTTCAAAAGCAAGTTTTGAAAAGTTCTGCATTATAGTGCATTTCATCTCTGACAATGACTAAAAATGGCATAGGAATGCTCATGGTTCACGTGTCTGGTTCCCAGAATGCTATATCAAACATGATAATTTAACCTGAAGGGGTTTTTTTAAAAACCACTGTTTCTGCAAGGTCTCAAGCAAAGTTCTTTCCACCGCTGGCAAAAAATTTTGCAATAGTTTCCTATGAACATCTTGTGAGAGTAATTCTGACTCAGAACATGCCTATTTTAGGGAAAACACACAAGAAACAGGATCCTTCTCATTCCCTGCCATTTTTCACTCTGCTTCGCCTGCAAAACAAAAGCAAAAAGTAGCAGTAACTCAAGTCAATAGGTAACTGGGTCCCCACAAGTCCAGTAAGTGGAAAGATGCCATTTTTAGGTCATTCTCAAAGTGAAGACATCCCAAGATGATACAGATTTACACAAAATTTTGATACAATTGTAAATTTATCTTTTTACACATGCATTATATTGATTTTTAAGTCCCCGATCATGTTCTGTTTTTCAGTAGGACCCCTTGCTTGATTCTGTGATAAGCTTTTACAGACCTACGGTACCCTGAGGTCTTTTCCATTACAGAACTTGTTTCATGGACAGTGAACAAGACCAAGGTTGATCTTACAGGTTAAAAAAACAACCAAACACACTTCTCCCTCCAGATATCCCTCTTCAAAAAAAAAAAGGGGGGGGGGGGGGAGACATAGAACTCAAAACAACACAAAAAAGTATTTACACTCTGCAACAAAGAGCTTTGCAATGTGTTTGCAGTAAGTAAATATTGCCAATTTAAAGACAGAAAATATGCAAAAGAACCTGCACAATTTCTGTGTTATGACCACAATCCTCAAAGTAGGCTTTTGCTGTTAAGTCCCTGTGGCTGAAAGAAATGACCATTTCAGAAACACAGTCTGTGACACAGAAAGGCACTGCAAGCTAGGGGAAGCATAGAGAAGGGATGTGTTAACACAGGAGCAAATTACGGAAGAGCTGAAAAACAGCGTACAGTACATGCATCTGACAACCATGGTTTGGAGGAGTGAAAGAAAAGAGGACTAAGGTTGCTGGCAGGTCCTCATATCTTTAGGAAATATTATTCTATCGAGTTTAGCCAGGTGATTATATTTAAGTATTTCTTGCACTATTTTGATGGATTTATTTCTCTTTTTCCCCCTAAATCCTTTGTGCTCACTATTTTCTCTATTGAGATGTCTCTGTACTTCTTTGGCCTTCTCTTATTTGTTTGTCTCTCTCACTTTAGTTGCAGAAATAGAAATAAAAACTTCTATTTGCAAACACCTCTGGAGAATACACCTTAAACAGAAACATTAGGTCCAATCAGGCTAAGTGATAATTCTGTGAAATTCTGCACACAGGTATGTGAAGAAATGCCAGAGGATGTGTGAAACTGAGGGTTTGCGTGACTTCAGCTTAAACTCTACAACAATTCTCACTCTCGCACAAAGGTAAGTTGCTATCAATAAGCAAAAAGCCATTGCCCAAGGGACCTAAGGACTCAGGGTTTGACTTCTGACACTTGGATCTTCAAGGGAAAAAAACCAACATACCATACAGAACAATTGGAATGCCTCAGACATTTATCTTTTTGACAATTGTTCAGATTCTTTATACAACTGTCATTCTCCTCATTATGACTACAATAAAGTGACCTCACTCTAGAAAGACAGTTAACCTGCTGAGCACATTCTAAATACCTAGCCTTCCTCAAATCTAAGCATAAATGATCATGCCACCTAACCTGTAAGCAGAGCTACCTGGGCGTTCCCCGCCATTCCCTTGAGAAGTCTCAGCTATTCTGGTGGGGCTCTGTGATGACAAAGGTCTCTGTGGACTGCCTCGTAAGATCAGGACCTATAACCTTATAAAGTTGTGTCCTGTTATTTTAACTGCCAAACAAGGAAGAGTATTACCTTTTCCACTAGTATTGCACAAAAAAAAAAAAAAATCAAAACAGAAGAACAGGCCAAAGCATTCTGAGTCCTGCAAGTTATGTGACCGTTGAGAATGGCAGCAAGTTGAAGCAGAAACTCGACATCAGTAACACAAAACCCAGAGGCAGAATAAAAAAAAAAAAAAAATGCTAGGGATGAACAGTACAGGATATTGGCTCACCCCACAGGTCTATAGATGTTCTGGCCAGTGTTTTTGATTACATGTGTGGGAACTAAAGCTTCGACAAAGAACAACAAGTCTGGGAGAAGAATCAATATTAACTGAGGGAAAGAACAATAAAATGCTTTAAGGAAAATGACAAGTTGAAAGAGGAAAAACATCTTAAAAAAAATATCAGAAGAAGCAGAATGGAAGCAAGTTTTTTTTCCCCTCAGGTCTATAGCAGAGCAGTGAGTTACAAATATGCAATGTTTCTTTCTCTACATATACACTTTTCCTCACAAGCAGTAAAAAGTTGGAAGAACAATTTGTCACCTGGAAGCAATGCTGCTTTAAGAAGCAACAATAATGAAACCAGTATCAGTGTGAACTGGAAATATATGTATATATAAAGCAGGTATAACACAGCCTGCTTCAAGAAGCTTAAAAGCAAAAGAAAAGAAAATGCCCATAAAACCTCACCAACTCGCAGTAAGTGGGTATCCAAAATATGAAAGTATATTCTTTTGGCATGGCCTATTCAACGCTCAAAAGATGCTGGTCATCACTGAAGACTTGGATAAACATATGCAAATTTTAATTACAATCATAGGCTTAGAGAAAAGTGGCATGAGGCAATGAAGAGGAAGGTGATTACCCAGGGATTTCATTCTCTTCCTTTGCTGAAACATTTCTGTTCTCCCTACTCAGAATTAACAACATAACAGAGATAGTGAGTCGGTCTGTCCTTATACAAGGAACATTCAGATTAATGAAGAGGCTTTTAAACATCAGACATAGTTTGGAGGTGCTGACAAAAACTACTACAAATGTACAAAAGCTGCCAAATGACATGGGTATCTATAAATCAGAGTGCTTATGCTGAGGGCTGGCTACCGCGAAGCAAACACTTGCCTCAGCCATATGTGGCACTTGAACTCTGAGATAACACTTTCTCACTGGCATAGTGCAGGTCTCAAAACTGGGCCTGATGGTTTCAAGACAGCATAATGCATGGACGTGAATATGTGCATGAGCATACACATACGTCAAAAGACAGCAAATATGCTTTGAGGATACAAAAGCAAATTCAGTTCTTTCTACAGCTACTTCTTGTCTTTGATTCACTGCTCACCTCCTATACTGTATGACATCAATTCCAGCCTTCTCAGTATTGCATGTACACTACATAATTTCATTCAGAAGCTTCTCATGCTACACCCTAGAATGAGATAAAACCATTTTTCCCGTTATTCTGATTAGAAGGATGCTCCAAAAACTCACTGCTCCAGTTGTTAAAGTCTCCTCCTAAGTTTCCACCCTCTTGGCAACATCATCCTTTGTCTTAAATAGTTCTTTCACTGCTGTTCCCAATAAATTTGTAGACCACAAGTCCTTCATTCTCCCTGATTATCTTTGCAGTTCATCCCTGAAGCTAGCTGGACTTATCTTTTTTTGAACACAAGGGTCAGATATGCTGATGATTTCACAAAGCGCTGTACAAGGGCATCAGCACTCCCGTAGCTGAGCTGGATATACTCTGGTTGATGCATGCTAGGATTACTTCAAGATTTTTTATAGAGAAGGTGGCTGCAAATCACATTGGCGTTACGCCCTAACAGGACACTCACGAGCCTCCAAGCTCAAGCAGAGATTTTTGTTTTATTGTGCTTCCTTTCGTAACACCATGGATGGCCAGTCAGCAAGAATGATTTGTCATCAAAAAGTGCCATCACTGTTTTTCATGTCAAGATCACTCATGAAAATATTAAGCCAATCAGTGCTGTGACAAAGGACATCCTTGAGGAGTTTCACAACCAATATTTTTCCTTTTGCTACCTCTAAGACAATGACAAGGAACAGTACTGAATGGAGAACAGAATCAGGCTGGAGTGAAGTTCATTAATCCTAGACAATGTTTTCCTAAAACAAGAAGAATTGGCACACACAGGACAGGACACTGCCAACTAGGTTTTGCTTTCTCCTTCGAAATTATGTTCACGTAGGAGGGCGTACACCGGGAGAGGTGCCATATCAAGCAGCAAAATATATGCCACGCTCTGAGGTAGAAATCGAGTCCAACAAGGCGCTAACCTACTGCTAAGGAAAAAATTATGCAAGAGCTGAGAGAAATCTCTTAAGGCTGATAAATTAGTCTAGAAACACTTCTGGGAAGGGAGCAAAGGTTTCATATTTGAAATTCGATACGAGGGAAGACTGGAAGCGTAGCTGGAAGGCAGAGAACACTCCAGCCAACATCTTTCCTCAAAATGCCAACTTAGCAACTGATAGGAATGTGTGGAGAGAAGCGTTTGCAATCAGCCAGAGCAAGGAGTGACAGAGAGCAGAGGTCGAGCACAATGTTCTGCTCAGTTAAAACTGCTTTCAAAAGACAAGTAACCTGAGGAACATGAGGACTACACCACCTCTAAGCTTAGAATCTTACATTAAAGTGTAGAAACTCACTCCTGGAGGGGAGTAGAGGGGGAATCTCTGACTGTTTTGAATGTCTCACAGCTTTGAATATAATCATATCACCTGTTTAAAGGCTTTTCTGCATAATTACAAAAAAAAAGCTCTGAAAGTCTCTTCTTGCAGCAAAGCTCTTACCTGTGACAAGAATTTAATAGCTACAGGAACGGCTACAAATGAAAAATACTTTTAATTAAGTTCATGTAGTTTCAAGGAGTATTACAGGTTCCAATAAAGCATTTATGTAAGAAGCTAAAATTGACTAAAAGCCTTCCAAATATCAGAATTTGGCAGTACTATTTACCCATCACCAGTTACAACTGCAGTATAGTCCACAATTTTACACATGGAAGCATGTAATAAACCCAATAGTTCCTTTTGCACCGCTAACTACAAAAATACAGCTTCACGATGGAACTTAAATTCAGGTTTTACTGAGGAGCTTTTTATTTTCATAAAGTTACTAGACACATTTTTCGCGAACACATGAATGATAAATTTCAAGTACAATATATGTCCATATAACTAAAAGTGACTGACTCACCTGGAATTATTATGGTGAATGTTGCAAGCCCTTGCCATTAGCACCACAATCATTGGTCGAAAGGCCTTTCCTTTCCCATCAAAGTAATAATCACACATTTCCTTAAGTTCTGCTGTAGATACAAGTAATTCCTATAAAAAGGAAAAGAACATATCAGCATAAAAGTCACAAAGCCAATCTGTTTAGTGTGAACAAAACAGTATGTATGTATAAGGTTATTGCCTGTATTCCCTCCATGCAATGTAAGCTGAACCTGTTTTTAAAATTACTATGAGTAACCTGAAACATAAATGATATATTCTGAGAATGTAAGTCAGGAGAAAAAAAAATTGCATTCTGGTTCTATAAGATATGTAGAAATGCTCTCTTTGCCTTCAGTTTAAGTTTCAGACAGCTGTTCATAAAGAATAATCTTTCAGTAACTATCCTCCAACGTGATGGTTGCTATTAAAATCAGAATCATCACAACATCCCAGAATAGTCACCAAAATCCCTTACCTTTTTAATATCTTCATAGAGATTCTTCAAGTCTTTTCTACCAAGTTGAAAAGGGTCTTGGTATTTTTCATCACTAACTGTCTTACTGCAGCTGCACAAGTGGGGTATACTTGTATGATGAAACCTGGTGACAGTGTTTTTCAAGAGAGTAACATTGTTAAAAGCAAACTTTCCCTGATTCCCCAAATAGAAACATTTCAAAGCATTTCCTCCTCCTCCCATCCCCTCACACAAAATTTAACCAAATTGCTACAATATAAACAGAAGGCATCAAAACACTCTTTTCAGCCAGCTAATAAGGTGCAAGGACAACACAGCTACATATTGATTATCGTAGACTTTTAGGAGTTGGCAAAGTGCAGCATTTGGCAAACAATAACCCCTGCCCTTAACAGAAGTCTTCTGAGACACATAAAACTACATTGCTCTCAATGTATTCCTTTTGAGTACGCTATCGATAGCAGAGCATACATCTGGAGATGAAGCCTTCATCTTCCAGTAACACAATTATTCTGTTACTTTCTTCCTTCTCCTGTATACTCCTGGAAAAATATTCCTGACTTGGATTTGAAAATTCTCCGTTACACAGCCAGCTACGTTGTAAATTATAAATTAAATCAATACTTCCAGGTAGCATGATGATGCTATCAAAGTTCATTTGTAAAGGGTGAAAGCTCCACCTGGATGCATTAACATGCATTAGGCTTAGGCCTGATTTTTTTTTATGTTCCCTGAAGTTGAAGTATACGCCTCTTCCTATGCTTCCTTTTTCAAAGTGAACCATATGGGTTTTCTTGGGGCATTCTTGCTTTGCCAGTTGCTCTCCAGGATGGAGGACTTAGATTCAGACTCAGTACCACAGCAGCAGTCTACATAGAATTATCCAGCTATGTACTAGAGTGCATAACCTTATTTTCAAAGTTTACAGCTCACAGGTGTGACTACCCAGTTCACCCAGTAACTATGTCTTTACCCATTACACAACAAGATGAATCTCCAGCTTACCGCCAAAATATATTACATATTTTTGGAAATGACAAAGTTGAACTTCTTTGGGTAAAGTGACACATCTGCACAAAGAAAAATCAGGGTTAATTTAATAGAACTTCAAACGGACAGAAAACATTTGCCTACAAAAAACATGTGTCTGTTCATCAGCACTGCTCTATTTCTCCATTTTAAGAACCCAGTAGCAAAGGGCATCTCATAATCTCCTTCCATATCACGTGAGACATAACTGCCGATATGTATATTAACTTCTGACTTAAACTGACTCTTCCACTCAGTTTCTCCCCTTGCAGGACCAGCCCAGAAGGTGTGTCAGTTAACTTCCTTAATGAAACCTTGCTTTTGCACTCGTGGGAGGTGCAATTTTAAACGTTCCCTGTCTTGCAGATAAATCTGGACTGCACCAGTCAAGGCACAGAGAAAAGGACAAGAGCTCTTTCTGAAAACTACTACGCTAACAGAAGAAGAACATGTCTTTGTTTTCCCCTGAAGCAATTTTAATTCAGCTTGCTTCTTATGGTAATTTACACCTACAACTTCCCTGCTAGGTGTCAAGAACCTAACCTCTAAACCCAGCAATCTCTCCAATGATCTCTCCCTGCAGACGGAGCCCAGGAGTCTGGGGGAAGGCGCAGTCCCAGGTACAGGATTCCAGCAGAGATAAGCTGAGAAAGGAAACACAGCTTTTGCTCCGCTCCTGGCATTGCTGCCAAGTACTACCCAGCCCTGCCCTGGAGTGCACGCTGACTCAGGGGCCTGGGCGGGCTGACCCAGCCTGAACTCACTGCAATCCACACATTCACCAAACTGCCTCTCCAAAAGCTCGCGCAGAAATGCTCAAGGAGACCTAGAACTGGAGAAGAGTTCCCCCAGCTTGCTCCTCATGCCTCAGTGCCTCCTTGTAAGCGACTTGAAGTCTCTCTCTTTGGAGGCAGGGAGAGAAACAAGAGCAACGCACAGGCTCCAGGGCACCCTTCCATCCTCCTTGTGCACAGGATGAAAAAAGGGCAGGCAAGGAGACACAGGAAAGAGAGGAAGAACAGGAACCCTAACTTACCAAAGATTTGTAACTCACTGCTGTCTGACTTCAGTGCCCAGCCCTATGGCCAAGACCTTCCTAAGTTCACTCTCTCCTACCTCTCACCATTTTCTGTTGTTAAAAAATAGCTGATCTCTTCCTATTCTTCCTTCGGTGAGGGCACAGACAGACTCTCTCCTTTACGCTGCTGCTTAACACTGTAAGCCTGGGTCATGCACGATGGAGGGCACCTCACAGTCAGAACACTTCACTGCAGGTCAGAGCAGCAGCTTGGCCTTGTGGGAAGGTGTAAACGAACGCAGCGACAGAACTGCCCCCCGTTACAACCCATAACGCTAACTTACGTGCAAACACGTTGGAAATGTCGCGCTAATGAGCATCGCTTTCCTGCTCCCACCTAGAGAGGGGTCCGAGAGGTTCTTCCCCACGACAGTAACCAATCCTGCCCTCAACACCCTTAAGCCAGTATTTAACCTTGCACCGAGAGCACTCCTGCCCCCCGCAAGGCCTCCCCCGCCCCGGGCAGGGAGCTGCCCGCCCGCCCGCCGCCCCTCGCACACCGGAACGGCCTTCGGGCCTTCGCGCTGCCCGGGCGGGAGGGAGGGAAGACGGGGGCTGAGAAAGGCCGAAGGAGCGGCGGCCCCGACCCCTACGCCCCGCCCGGGCCCCCGCCCCGCCGCCCCATTCATTCCCGGTGACCTCCAGGCGCCCGCCGCCGCGCCGCACTCACCGCCGCGCTGGAGGCCGGCGGCGGCGCCGGGGAGCGAGAGCCGGGCCCCGGCGGGCGGAGGCGCGGCAGGGAGCCGAGCGGCGGCGCCCGGCGGGAGGAGGCGCCGCACCGCCACCACCACCGCAAGGCCATGGTGTCCCCCAGCCCCGCCGCGCCGGCACCGCCTTCCGGCACCGCCGCGACCCGGACGCGGAAGCCCGGCGCCGCCGCCAGCCCCTCGCATGGTGCCGGGAGGACATCCGGGCGGCGGCGGGCCCCCCTTCGTCTCGCCCTCCCTCACCTCGCCTGCCGCCGCTCCCTCGCGGCGCCCAGCGCGGCTGAGGGCCGGGCGCGGGAGCGGCGCCGCCTGGCAGGGCCCGGCCCGACCCCCGCGCCCGGCCGTGGGACAGGGCTGGGGCTGGGGCTGGGGCTGCCGCCGCCCTTCACCGGGGACCCGGCTCTGCCAGCCCGCCTGCCGGCCGTGTGGGGGCGGCCCGCCCGGCCCCGGCCCCGTCAGTGCGGGGAGAGCGGCTGCCGCTGAAGCCGCTCTGCCTATCCCGCTCGGAGGAGGCACCAGCTCTCCCCTGCGATCTCTGTGAAGAGACAGGAGAGGAGAGCTTTTTCTGAGGGGAGGGAGACTTCAAGCCGGCTTCTTACGCGGTTTGGTGAAGGCGAGGTTTGGGGGACATGTGGTGGCCGCCCTGGGTGGCCGCCTGGCTGGCGTGGGCCGCCGGGGCCGGGGCCGTTCGGCCGGCCCCGCTCTGCGCCGCCCGCGGGCTCTGCCCGGCCCCGCTCGGCCCCAACGCCTCGCAGCCCGAGCCGGCTCGCTGCCAGCGGCGGCGGGGGGCGGTGGACCTCTGCGCATGGCCCCTCTCCGCCGAAAGCCTCCTAGGTACAACCTGCCCTCCCCCCGCGCCTCCGTACACCCGGCGCTGCCCGCCGCTTCTGCCTGGGGGGTTGTAGCAGCCGCTAAAGCAGTAACTAAGTGAAGACCTTGCATACACAGCTGAATACTTACTACTTTTAAAATTAAAGCTAGATTGGCCACAAGGAGCTTATACATACATATATATATAGGCAATTTATCGTAATGGAGAGACTCAGAAGTCCCAATTATGCATTAATGCAAAATTCATAGCCTGACGCCTGACTTGAAGTACACAAAGCTGTATAGCTCTCGGGCATACAGAATTGCCTGTAATAATAAAGATAATTTATATGATAACATTACAGAAATAATTTCTTCGAGGGCTACAGTTACTTGTGAGCGTTAAGAAAGAATAATCAGTGATAGATCTTGTGGCAGCTGGCTATAACAGGATGTGTCGTTAGAGGTATTGAGAAACATGGCTAACAGCAAGTCTCCAGAGAGGCTAACTAACTTACAATTTTTACAACACAGTGACTATGAGGTACTGGGATTTTATAATTAACATGGAATCGTAAGATTGTTGCAAGCAAAAATCCATAAAGATGTTAAAACGCACAGTCCAGTGTTTTAAAACAATGTTTGTCCTCTGTTACCATGGATCAGGGCGCAGAGTAGGTCTGAAGGAAGAATGAAGCGCATCTTTTGAGTGCATATGTTATGCTACAGCAAGAACTGCATCTGCCGACCCTTTCGTTTGCTGTTCACATTACTCAGAGAAGACTTCAAGCTGGTTTCTTAGGTTACTTGGTGATCATCGCTGCACGTGGACTGTGTGCCACAGTTACTGGTGCACAGTGACTTTATCTGTTGCACTACATCATTCAGCTGTGGGGGCAGCTGAACTTTTCTGTCTCATGCAAATATCTTTTAGGGTTTTATATCACTGAGTGCAATATAAAACTGTCCTGAGACTGTTCTAATCACAGTTAATTGAGTCTACGCTTAATATGTTTTAGATCTCAAAACTAGCATGCCGTGCCAGTTTCTTTAACTGCAGAATTCAATCCTTCTTTTAAAAAATCCCAAAGAGAATAAAATCCTGAACTTATTTGGGCTTGCTTTTCATGCAGGTTTAATATACATTGTGGTAAAGAGTCAGGTTTTAATTGTTTCTGAAATATTTTGATTGAATTCAAGAGGAAAGGTATTAAGAATAATATGATTGTTTGGGTTTTTTTTAATTTCTTGTCTGTTTCATGTTTACAGATCAGTTTCCAATTGATGTGATCCAGGAAAATTACGTCCGTAATGTGAGAAACTGCATTTTTTCAGTTGTCTATCCTACCCCTTTTAAATCTAGAGTTCGTCTTGTAGCTGTTTCAAAGGTTAGCTATTATTTTTTTGTTCCTTTCTAGTTAGTAGAGATTGTTAATACATGTACTAAAATACATTTTAATATTCATATGCTATTTATTGTGAAAGCATCTTATCAATATATGCTTTAAACAAATAGAACATTTAAAACATATTGTGAGATGTCTTTTAATAACAAAATCTGTAGAGAAAACATATTCATTACCACTGAAAATTTGATCATATTCAAGTACCATCTGTATTATTTTTTTCACCAGGAGGTTCTTGAAAATATTTTGGATCTTGATATATCTGTCAAAGGAACATCTGATTTTCTTCAGTTCGTCAGTGGTGGGAAAGTGATACTTGGGTCTGTTCCATTGGCCCATAGGTATGGAGGTCATCAGGTAACTACAGCGCTCGTTCTTCCAGGTGGAATTACGTAGGTCGTTTCATGTGAATTATACCTTGATAATACCTGTAAGTATATGAGTATATGCCTGTAAGTACATGAATACCTATGAACATTTTGATTGCAGATTTTTTCTTCATAAGGGACTGCAGATGAAAGAGAACTATATTTTTTCACGATATCGTGTCTCTTTTCTGTGCTTCTGTTTATGCCAGAAGCAAATTATCCTTTTAACTTCCGTTAGCTGCGGAGTCTGCTTAGCACCCCTGCAGCCTGACAAGCTCTGATTCACGACAGGTATTATCAGCTCAGAGGAGTGAAGAAGGACAGAGCCTCACTGCAATACTGTGATTGCTAAGAGTTAAGTTGCATTGAAATGGGTAAGATTATTTATTGAAAAAAATGGTAGAATTTGATTTGTAATTTCCAATTAAAAAAAAATTACAAGCTGTGTCGGTTTAAAGGCTCATTATACAAAAGAGACAGGGCTGTAGCTGTACGTCATAGCTGGAAGGTAGAAAAAAAAATGGGGATTACTGGCATTATTCTTTTTCTGTGGTTTTCTGATTCATTATTAGTGTGAGTGTGGAAATACAGCTTTAGGGAGCAATATCTTAATGACTACCTGAGCAAATGTGTCATTATGTTGTGTAGATCACAGAGAACCTACATGTAATTTGTACTGTTTCAAGTGTAACTGCTATAAATGATAGAAGAAAATAACTTGATTTTCATCTTTTGTCAGTTTGGTAGCTGGGCGGGTCAGCTGGGTGATGGAAGAGCCCACTTGGTCGGAGTATATACAAACAGGTGTGACATTTTTTTAAGTGACTGATTCAACTCTGTATTCTATTTAGCTGATTAATGCATAGCCCGAGGTGTACTGTTAGAAATGCTAATGGTATTTTTGCAGGCATGGTGAGAGGTGGGAACTACAGTTAAAAGGGTCAGGAAAGACCCCATACTCCAGGTAAGTTGCAGTTAATCTACGTACACCAAAACTGGATGTTTTCTTTTAGAAATGTGCTTAGATTTTATGACCTATTCCTTATTTCTCTGTTCTCCGTAGGAACGGTGATGGAAGAGCTGTGCTTCGCTCTTCTGTGCGAGAATTTTTGTGTAGTGAGGCCATGCACTATCTTGGAATTCCTACAAGCAGAGCTGCTAGGTATTTTTCTTTTCTTTTTCACAGCATTGTAATTTACGGGTAATTTTATGGCTGAGTTCCACTGAGCATCAATAAAGCAGGACCGTTAGTTTCCAAGAGGATAGATCTTTCTTTTCATATGTATGCAATCAGAACAAAATATATCCCTCCAGTTTCATAGATTTTTGGATAAAACTTTCCAGTAATAGTGAGCTCCAGCAATTAATCCATTCACTTTTGTCTTTGGTATGCTTTAAAGTACTACTTTGTTTAAATACGGTATTGTGTACTGTCTGTGTCTTGCGGTGAACAGCAGTTGCTCACTTGTAAGACTGTCTTAACTGAATTACTTTAATTTGAAATCTGCTTCATTTTGTAAAGAAAGTAAAAAATGGAAATTAGATTCAGTGATTATATCTGACACTAACTCCCCTCTCCAGCTTTTATGATGCTGCAATCAAGAGTTTCTTCTCTTTAAAAAAAATAAAATTGTTCTCTTCTTTGTTGCTCACCAAAAGACTTGCAAAAACAGCAGGACTAGATTCCTGCCCTGTAAAAAAAAAAAAACAAACCAAAAAAACCCAAAACCTTTAGTGTGTGGATAATCAATGAGTCTATTAATACATTTTACATAGTGAATAAGTGAGTCTTTTATTACACTGAAGTTAAGCATTTGGATGAATTTTTCTAGAATCAGGCCAAGTAGGAAAATGTTGAAAGTGGCTATTTCTGTATTGTCATAGTCACCTAGCTGCAATTTTTAAGATTGGTAGGAAAAATTGTCAATCAGATGGGTATTGGAGGTAGTACTAAATGTAGGTAATTGCTCTCAGTTCCTTGTTTGTGCAAACACCCATGAGCAGAGAGAGATATTTCGTAAAAAAATAATTTAAAACTAATTCTGTTTGAACCAAAGAAGACTAATACATTCACTCATTTGGATGATTTTCTCAGAATTAAGTAAACTGAATTTTTCAGATTATTATGTTTAAAATGTCAAGTTCATTTTGTGTTCCAAGTAGCCTCATGTCTGTACTCTGGCATTTCAGGCTTTAAAGAAAGTAAATGTTCTGCAGAAAAGGCCTGTACTGAGCTGCCACATGGCTAGGTGTCTGTATTTGCAAAGTGTCTGCAAATCTCTCTGTCATTAATTCTAACCCATTTGCTCTGTTGAACTGCAGTGTTTGTAAAGGACATTTTTGATGGTTTATTCACTGGCTTCACCTTGAGACCCTTTGCTGTTGGCTGTTAATGCAAAACTTCAAATCTGTCCGAATATCAGCCAGAAAGCATCTGGCAAGGTTGTAGCCTTTCTTTGCTGTCGTCTCAACAAATTGTTCAGTGCAAAACCAATATGAAATTACTCCTTAACTGTGCACAAATTCTATTGAGTACCTCGTGTGCTTTAGTTCTCTGCTGGCAAATTGGTTAAATGCCTGGCTCTCTTAACTGCTGTACAAGCTCTCCAGACTGTTTGCAAGACTTCATTTGGAAAAACCCCAGCTGATATCCGTATTCTTCCCGATGGGGAGCTGTTATATTGAGGCTGGTGGGATGTACTTACAGAGGTCTTGTCAAGTCTTGGCAGAAGTGTTGGGAAAAACCTTATGGCTTATCCCAGAACACCCAGCAGGTTTGTTTGCTCTATTAATTTTAACTACTGTGTTCCCAATGGGGTGCTACAGCTTTGACTGTACTGCCAGATAAAGAACACTTCATATGGTGCCATTTTAGTCACATACTGGGACTACCAGCGAGCAGTGTTATGCATTAGGTCAAAAAAGTGAGCCAATATGCATAGTTTTCAGAGTGGGTCTTACTTGCATAGGGCTTGATGTTCATGCAAAACAAGCAGAGTACTTGGGAGTGTAAAGTCCAGCCCTTAAACTAGAGCCAGGGGTAGGGAGGGATATAATCTGTCCGTCCTTCTGTGAGTGCTGTTCCAGCTTCTCTGGTGTAAGAGCAATTTCAGTGCTCCGTTTCCTGTGGGTGGGTGTACATCTGGTCTCCTGCTGCCTTCTCTCAAGTAATGGTACTTACCAACTACAGAGACCATTTGAAAACTACTTTTATAGTGGGAATGTAGGTATCTTCATGTGGCTGCTCAGCTATCTGGCCAGCTCTTAAGTGTTGCACGTCCATTAACTTGTATTAGTAAGTAACCAAATGTTGATGCCCCTGTGGATTTTTTTGTCAGTAATAAGAGAAGTGCTGGTATTCTGCAGGAATTTTGCAGAGGGCCTGCTAAGAGTTACATAGTCTAAAAGAAACAACCCTTCTGGCAGAGGTCTGTTCAAAACAGTAAAATTTAGTAGCATTATTATTCTGACTCCTGTCCCCTAGTGCTCTGATGTACACAATATTTTCTTAGTGTCTGGGGTTCATTCCCTGTTTTTGAAAATTTTTGTTCTTCTTGAAGGATTAAGATTTTCTTCTTCCATCTCATTTATGTCAGCACTTTTTGTACTTACGCCTACAGATGTAACAATCATATATGATTGTTTCCAAAAGGGTCTTTTTTTGAAAAAAATTCCTAATGTTGCTTGTGTCAGTACAGCTCCAGTAACAGGAGCAGATTGATTTCTAGATACTTTTTCCCTCCTTCTGGAACAATTCACTGCCTGTTCTTTGCAGTTAATAGAGAATGTTCAGTTTAGATAGCTACTAGATACCTTCAAAAATACTGAATATAATAATAATAATTAAGGTTCAAAGCCACAGTTACTGTTGCAAGCAACTGCACTGTGTAAGAATTCAGACAAATAATTCCTTTTCATTATTTTTTGTACATATTTATGTTTACATGCATACCCCCCATTTTTGGTCCAGCTAAATTTTTTCTAAGATTTTGATGCTAAAGTATGTAAAACCAGAATCTAGTGTACTCTCAAAATTTAACACTTGGGAGTTTTTAACTCTGTGACTGTCTTCAGTCATATTTATGAATGGAATATTAGGTTTGCCTCTTGTCCTTTTCTGTGTACCTCCAACGAAAGTTTGGTTCTGTCTCCTGTGCAGTCTTCAACTACCTGATAGATAACAGTATAAGTAGCTGCATTAAATTTCAAATAGCATGCCACCCAACTATTTTGAATTACAGAATCATAGAATAGTTTGGGATGGAAGGGACCTTTAAAAGTAATCGAGTCCAACCCCCCCACAATGAGCTAAGTTTTCCTGCTGCTAGACTCTTGAACAAGAAGTCATCTGTGCCTGTTGAGGGGACAACACCTCTTTCAGAAGATAGCACCAAGTGTTACTTCTGCTGGATTGTGAGTGTAATCCCAGTTGCTTTGGAGAGAAAGCTTCCTACGTGTTAACCTTAGGGGAATATGATGCTCTTGTGTCACAGATGAGTGGTTAGGTTGCTTGAGGAATCACTGTCAAAGATATTTGCAAAAGTGATTTTAATAGGAATTTATAAAAGTGTGGTTTAACAAAGTTCAATGGCAAGGTTCACTCTATTGATAAATGAATGGAAGAGAGAGAGAGAGAGAGAGGGAGAAAGGGAAAATTGAGATAGAAGAAAATATGAATAAGAAAATCTCTATCTACACTATAAGGTACCTTTATTTATCCATATTGTGTGTATTTCACTAAATTCACGATAAGTTACTAGGTACCTTTATTACGCCTATTGTGCGTGTGTGAATCGATTCAAATATTGTAGTAAACCCTATTTAATCACTTTGTAAATGCTAAATTAACCAATGATTAATTACCGTTAAATTCCTGTGATTCTCTCTTAACTGTGCAAACATATATAATCTTTAGACATCAACCGTTGACCAAGTCTGAAACTAGGTTTGGGTCCAGCCGCACCTAGGCTCCTCTCTGAGAAGGAGCTTAGAAAGCAAGGGGGTCCATTCTGAACCTCGTGACTCAAGAGGAGGGCCTCCTTTACCCCCCTTGTATTTTCTTCTATCTCAAATTTCGCTTTCTCTCTCTCTTTCATTCATTTAATAAGTAATAGAGTGAACCTTGCCATTGAACTTCGTTAAATCACACTTTTATAAATTCCTATTAAAATCAGTTTTGCAAATATCTTTGAAGGTGATTCTTTAAGCAACCTAACCACTCATTCATGACACCTTGCATATTTTGTGAGGATTGATTCAATTTTATTTTTCCCTGATATAACAGAAAATACAGCGAAATTACATATTTTATTTTGTAAAATGAATGTAAGTTATGAAATATTTTAGAGCAAGCAAAGTTGTTCCAAGCACTCACAAATCTTGATATTTGGATAAACATGGAAATTTATAGGATGTGCAGAATTTTAGAGGCAAATGAAAGGAAGAGATTGTTTTTAAAAATCCAAGTATGCCTGGCAGTGAAGAAGGGATAATTATAATGTATAATCAAAATTATGCCTTTTTTGTGTGTTGATACTATTTGAAGAGTTCTCGATTACTAAGGATCCCAGATCTGTCCCCGAAGTTCCTGAGACAACAGTTTTGGCTCATGTAAAAGGCAACCTCCATGATGCAACAATTTGGTTCCTAATTTCCCTGTCCTTCTAATTTCGCTGTTGTCCTCATGGAAATTGTGACTTATTTCATGTTATCATCACACTAATCAGTCACTGAGGTTCCAAATGAGTGCAGTACTTTTTTTGAATGCAACCCCCTCCCCAAGAAGAGTGTAAGTAATGGAAATTGGACAACATTGTAGAAATACAAAATAAATGCATCTTGCTAGTGAAGCTTGGTCAGCCTCAGCTTACTGTTTGCCTGTGTCATTTGTAAATACAAAGCTATGCCAGCAAAAAGATCTTTCTTTTTTGAAAGAAATAAAGTTATATAAAATATGACTTGATCTTCATTGTAAATTATTTTTCCTGAGATAACTTTTTAATGTTCATTTCTTGTTTGTTACAGCTTAGTTGTAAGTGATGATGATGTGTGGAGAGACCAGTTTTACAATGGAAATATTAAGAAAGAAAGAGGTAATGAACACATTTCAAAATAATATGTTGCAACACTGTAACTTAATTATCCATTGCAAAAATGAATTTTAATATGTCATATATGTGTAATAAAAAGTACTAAATAGGCTTCATTTCATTTATTAAGATATAAAACCTGTCCTGAGAAAATCAGTCTCAAATATATCTTAGTTAAAGAAATGAAGCCTTATGAACTGGTCTGCTATGATTGTGGCATATGTGTTGTAGGGGTATAATTTTTATTGTCACCTCCCATTACAAAAATTATATTGAAAAGTAGGAAAATTTTCTATTGTTCCGATAGGAATACTAGGACGGTGGGAACGCTACTGTGGCTGTGCCATTGCTACATCATCTACACCTGCTCTGAAAAAGAGTGGGATGGCACAGCATGGGGAAAAACCTATTTATGTTGGTTCTTTCTTTGTTGCTAGCATCTCTGGAGTAATTCTAGTATTAATGCAGTACTGGAATTTTGCCTGTGTTTGCTGGTATAGCAAATTAAGCTTTATCATTAAAATGTATGTATAGTAAAGTAATATACATATTCATCTCTTATGCGTTGAGCTTACTTACAAAAATACCAGTTTAACTATGCATATATAAATTCTGCGTCTATAGAAACAACACATGACAGCTGTTACTATGGAACTATTTTATTTTCCTGATACTCTGTTTACATTTAAACACATGTGTCTATATTTAAGGTGCAATAGTGCTACGTCTTGCCAAATCATGGTTTCGTATAGGATCCTTGGAAATCTTAGCTCATTCTGGGGAACTGGACTTACAAAGGTTTGAATTTAATCTTCATAGTAACGATGTTATTTTTCTTAACAATCAAATATGTATTAGAATGCATATATGCAGTTGGAATTTAGACATAAATTATTTGGATAGGGAGACTGTATAGTTTAGAAAGGTAACCTGCTATTATTATACAAGCATACAAAAGATCTTACCTCATAAGGGTAACACCCCCTAGAGGTTTTTGAAGGCCTGGATCTTACAAAATGAGAAAGGTTTTATAGCTGAAATAGTTCTGGTAACTAAGCACTAGGGAAGAGTTGTTTGTTTTGGAAAGATTTGTAAATTTAAAGTTCCTACATTTCTTATAGTTGTCTGTGAAGCTAAAATAACAGAAATACTAAATAAATCAGTAGCATAAGTATGTTGTATAAAGTATGCTCTCCAGAAACATGCAGAACCAGGGAAGTATACTAGGTAAGAAATTATTGCAGTTTTAAGCCTCTTAGCAATATTAATTTGTGTGTCAAGCAATTAGCATGACAAATTTTTAGGTCTACTGTAAATATTTAGAAGTTGGTCATTTCTTCCCAGGAGCAATAGAAATTGTTCTGGGGTGCTTAAAAATGAGCAAGAGCTCATAGCAGCAGTTGTACATTGTAGTAACTGATAATTCAATTTAACTTCCCACATCATTCTGTGCTGTCTTTCTTTCCTTTTTTTAAAATCTCACAGCAGGTTTTAGTTGTAAAACTAAAAAGACTGAATTAAGGAACTGATTTTAAATTTTGTTTTGGGTTTTTTTGGTGAAAGTATTTGCGACCCATTGGATTTAAGGAGCATGTAAAGATCACTTCTACTAATGCAAAATAGATGACTCCGTCCTGCCTGTTTTGGAGGGAGCCTCAGAAAGAGTGGCCAAGAGAAGGCCAAGGCCAGTATGAGTGTCTGCTTCCTCCTCGGAGAAAGTCCTGAAAGAGGATGTCCTGGAGCAACCAGCTAAAGTTCAGAGGCAATAGGTTGGACACCCTTCTAAAGGTCAGGTTGCTAGGTGCTGTGATGAATTCATCACAGTTTGAGGAGAGTTCAGTGATTTCCTCCAACAGCCTGATTAGAAGGTAAAATCCAGATACTTGTTTGCGTAGCTGCACAACCCTCGCCCAGGTCCAACCCTCGCCCAGGTCACCTACCCCACCAGTACGTTGTGCTTACAGCTTCCTGTGCCAGTGGCCCTGGCTGGCTCTGACCACAAGAGGGTCCTACAGGGAGCTCCTAAATGTTCTAAATGCCTGCCGCTCTACTTTAAAGCTTTAGATCTGTAAAGAAAGATATGCATCTGACAGGCATTGCAAATTTTAATGCATGTGTCCCAATTTCCTGAGCCTGTCTTGTAGGACTATGCAGCACTGTCTTGGGAATAGCCAGTCACTATGGCAAGTAACCCTTCTCCATAAGAATTCAGCCATAAAATTTTCTTTGTGAGAATTCTGACGTATAATTATTCCTTGTAATCATATACTTTTTTTTGGATATGCAAACTTTTTTTTCCTAAAAAATTGATATTACTGCATGCAAAACCAGATCCTGGTGTGCTCTGGAAGTTTAACACGTGGGAATAATTTTAACTCTACATGGCAGTCTCCAGCCATATTTATGACGGGAACCTTAGGTTTTATCTCGAAGCATTTGGAAAGGCTTAATCCAAGAGTCATTGGAATAAATAGGTCGAGTTTTCTAATAACTGTTTGCAGCAAGCCGTAGATCAGCATTTAGCTGTTTGCAAACAAGAATTTTGAATGATCAGTTCTAAAAGTACCAGTTTTGTTTAAAGAATTCTGCCTCTCCTATTACAGACGATTGCTAGACTTTATCATCCAGGAACATTTTCCATCAATAGCCGTGAATGATTCAAATAGATATCTGGTAAGTCTTTTTTAAAAGTCATTTTTATTTTCCACAAACAAGTGAACAAAAATTATACAAAGCTTTTCAAAGTTTCAAGTTTTAAAATGTTTTAAAATTTGAAGTAAGCTTCCAGGTTTTATCAGCGCAAGTTTGTTAATTCTCTTCAGTAAAAACCTGCTTCTTGAAGTTTTTTTTCTCGAAGTCAAATATTAACATTCTTCACCATTTTCATTATGGAAATGTTTATTGGGAAGCTTCCATTTTCAGTTATTTTTTGTTCTCTTACTGCTCAGATTTTAAGTGAGCAGTGGTCATGAAGTGATGAATTATGCTTTTTCTAGTATAAATGTATATATAGTATATACTAGTATGTATAGTGTCTTTGTTTCTTCTTTTGACTTTTTAATTTCTTTTAGGGCATCTGTATGTACTTGTTTAACTATAGTCTTTGCTGGATAAGGTTCTTGTGCAGTTACATCATTTAGAATGTGAATGAAAAGTCCTGACAGACAGATACACATTTACAAATAGAATGTATGACATATTTCTAAAGTGAATCAAATGTTTATGTTATTTATTGTATTCCATATTTTTGATTCAGAGGACTTGAAGTAAAAGATGTGTTTGATTTTAGGAATTTTTCTCTACGGTTGTATCAGAGACTGCAAATCTGATTGCATTGTGGATGTCTGTGGGGTTTGCACATGGTAAGCTGCAGTGGGTGGTATTGGCTTTACAGGAGTGACTCTTCATAGTCCTATACTTAAAGATGGCTTTTGTCTCTTTGTCTTTTGTCTCTTTGTTCCTCAGTTCTTCTGATGTCTTTGCCTACAGCAGTATCTGTTATGCATTAATATACAATTTTTTTCGTAACAGTGTTAGGAACACTTTCTGATCTTTCAAAGCATGACTGTATCTGACAGGAGTAAGAATAGCAAGATTATGGGAGCAAGAATTCTCAGAATTGTTGTAATAGTCTGATGTACAAAGACCATGTATTGATGTCATATATAAGTTTAATTGCTCTGAATTTGATGCATCTACATAAAACCCTGGCCTTTTATAGTGTATCAGATACAGTACTGTCCACCTTTGTTTCAGATTTATATTACGAAAAATAAAATAGGGTTGTCTTACTAATACAGCACCCAGTCAACTTGCAAGGAAGCAGCTAATAACCAATTTGCAAGATGCTATTTCAGTACTGTGTAGCACTGAAAGGAAAAGGAAACAGTGCCACCTAGGTATAGAAACCAGATGCAAGATAATGTCGTGAACAGTTTCTCATTTTCATACTTAAAATGCATGCCAGGTCAAGAGTAAGAGAGACTAGTTTATTTTCCAGAGTCTGATTTCTGAAAGGTAGCTGCTCTGAAGTGCTCTAGATTCAGTCGATCTATTTCACAGAAAATTTTCTAGAGACTACAGAGTTCAGATGACATTGTAACTTTTGTTTCTCCTTGTTGCTTAATTGTAGGTGTGTGCAATACAGATAACTTCAGTTTACTGTCCATAACAATAGATTATGGTCCATTTGGATTTATGGACTCCTATGACCCAAGTGAGTGTAGCACCTGTTTTTAAATATAATTTTTTTACTTAAAATAAATTCTTTATATTAATTTATGTAGTTTCTGTGTGCATGAAAACTTCTAACATTATTAGCAGGAAAATCCCAAGCGTGTGTATTGTTTGAAGAGTTTTAGGAAAAGAACTGTATCAGAGACCAGTGTTATGATATACTATACAAGCTGCATTTCAAGTGCTGAAAGTCTTGTTAATGAAATATTACTATTAAAACCATTTTCATGAGAATGTTTCCAGTTGAACCTCATCAATTGAACAGATGCTACAACAGAAATCTAGAAAACTAAAAATTGCATATTGCTGTAAGAAGCCAAAAGCAAAAGTGATATACAGTAACTTTGCATGCATCATGCTCTAGCTTTATAGTCACAGCAGCTAATTACATGTTGGAAGAAAACAAATCAAACCTACCCTGTCATGGCAACCTTTCTTTGAAAGTATGGACTCAGTCAGAGAGGTTACATCTGAGTAAGCTTCAGAACAGCAGTGGTTATCTTGCTATCTGTTTTCATGAGACTGCAGCCTCAAATTAAGGAAATCTCATGAGAATAAATGTCATATTGTTTCTATTGTATTGAAAAAAACAGGGCTTTTCTGGTGTTAGATCTTTCTCTATATGGTGGGTTCACCCAAGCCAGCAATTAAGGACCCACCGGCCACTCGTTTACTCTCCCCTGCTGCGGGCTGGGGGAGAGAACTGGAAGAGCAAAGATGAGGAAAAGCGCGTGGGTCAAGATAAAGACAGCTGAGTAAGTGAAGGGAAAAAAAGGGGGCAACCAACAAGTGATGCAAAGGCAATCACTCCCCACCTCCCACCACCAGGCTGATGCCCAGTCAGTCCCCAGGCAACAACTGCCTTGGAAAAACTGCCCCCAGGTTTTACTGCTGAGCCTGACGTTATATGGTATGGGATATCCCTTTGGTCAGTTGGGGTCAGCTGTCCCAGCCGTGTCCCCTCCCAGCCCCTTGCCCACCCCTAGCCTAACTCGCTGGGGTTGCAGAGTGAGAACAGAGAAGGCCTTGATGCTGTGCAAGCACTGCTCAGTAATAGCTAAAACATTGGTGTGTTATCAACACTGGTTTAGTCACAAGTCTAAAACACAGTGTCATACAGGCTGCTATGAAGAAAATTAACTCCGTCCCAGCCAGAGCCAGTACATGCTAGAACCGGGTGAAATGCTTTAGAGTTAAAATTCAGATTTGAACCAATCACCAGATCTGACAGGTGTGTCACAGGTCTCCTCCTTAATGCTCCGTTTGTTATTAATGTGTTCTGAGGACTTGGGCAATGCCGTGTGCATTGATCAGCTTATCTGCATTTGATCTGAGCAAGGGGTTCATACTGCAGCCATTCAGAGACTGCTGTTGTAGATATTTTACTTGTGGATACCTGTAACTTGCATAGCAGATACTTATTATCTCCCAAATAATGGATTTGCATACTGGAACATGTTAGCCCTAATTTTTATGTGAATACATAAAGCTTGCTTGTGCAACTGAAACAAATCTTGCTTAGGTGGTCTGTTTAAATAAATACATGTTTATACATGTTACTTTTCCAGAAATACTTATAAATCCTGACTCTCATTGTACAGTTGTTTGTTTAGTCTGTGTGCTAAATAGTAGCACTATATGTAGTAAAAACATTGAATAAGACTGGTTTTAGTGTAAAAATGGTCTTTTTCTGTTTAAACATCTGAATTTATTTTGTATCTTCAAGTAGGAAAATGTCACTTGTGACACATGGGAAATTGTCTGTGAAGGATGTGTTCCTTAGATTTGCAAATAATAGATCTTGAGTTAATTCACTGTAAATAAGTATCCTTGTGATCTGTTTTTAAATATTTAGTAATTTTAGGGCTTTTATTAGTTTGCTGTGGAAGTATAAAAATGAATGCATTTCAATATTTTAACATTGTTTATTGTAATTACTCTGCTGTGGAAAAGTAATGTTTTGTTTGAAACAGATTTTGTTCCAAACACATCTGATGATGAAAGGAGGTATAAAATAGGAAACCAGGCAAATGTTGGGCTGTTTAATCTGAGCAAGCTGTTACAAGCTCTAAAACCTTTACTGGATCCCAGGCAAAAGCAGCTGTAAGTAATCCTTAAAATATCTTAATGTTTAAAAGAGCTAGTGAGATGGGAGACCCTCTCATCCCCATATGCATAGGAAAGAAAGGGATTAGCCTTTAAAATCTATTTTTCTAAGTGGAAATTGATTCTGAATTAATTATTTGCCAGAATAAGGTTGGAGGGAGGGGAGAAAGGTTTTCATTGGTCATAAATAATAGCAAAATATGACTGGAAAGAGGTCCTAGATGTTGTGTGGTCCATTCTCCTTTCGCTAAGGTAGGACCTTTGCCTGTAGTTTTCTATTCTAAGTTCGTCTAGCTTGTTCCTTAAAATGCTTACTTGTGAAGACCATACATCCTCCTGAAGTAAGGAGGTAGTATTTTAATATCCTGTTGTAAAGATTCCTAATATAAATCTTCTTTTCTGTGGTTTAAACTCATGACTTCTTCCTCAGTATGAAAACGAAGAACATACATAATTCTATTGTTCTTCTTTGCAGCAGCTATTTATGTATTTGAAGCCTGTTAAAATGTTTCCCGTCAGTCTTTTTCCCCGCTACAGATCCCAGTTGATTCAGAATATCAATGTTTCTGAGATATCAGATGGAAGTTTTCATTGTTTAGTGTACAGTAGGTTTGTACCCACAGTAGTATTTTAACTCCATAGAATGTGACATTTCTTTTGTTTTTGCAGAGCTTCCCAGATTTTGGAGGGGTATGGTGAGCGCTATTACATCCGGTATGCAGTTCCAGAACTCAAACCTTCTAGTCCCAATACTATAAATTATATTATGTAACACTTTCCTTACTTTGTGACTATTTTCAGTTTCACAGAACTATTCAAAACAAAATTGGGTCTTCTTGGGGAGAATGAGGATGATAACTATTTGATTGCTTTCCTCCTAAAAGTGAGTTTGCTTTGCTAATTTTGTTGGCAAACATCTGAACTGATACCCCATACTTTAAAAACACTGAGAGAAGTATCTTTACTTCACTAGCTTATGGAAGATACAAAGGCTGATTTTACAATGACATTTCGACAGCTCAGTGAAATTACTGAAGACCAGTTAAAGGAGCTCCATATTCCTGAGGTATTAATACAAGCACCCAATTTTAGGAATACTTAATATAAAATGAGTAAATCAAGTTGGACATAACCCTGGTATAATAGAGGATGTCTCAAGCCATGATTTGTCTGGGAAATGTGTCATTGTAGCGTTATTAAGGGACAGGGAGACTAATATATCCGTGTCATGCTACTACCCCATGTTAAGCCTGTGTCCGGTGACGAAGGATACATTAACGAAGAGTGCTAATGAAAGATACATTAATGAAGAGTTCTGCTAGGAAGAACTTTCCTTCCCCCCCCCCCCCCTTTTTTTTTTGTTTTGCTTAAGAATACCTTCTGATAGTATTTTGTAAGACACAAGTGAAGTTGGACAGTGCTCATAAGGAAAATTTCAACCTCGGGTCAATCAAACTATTCCTAACATGGGTTTACCAGGTGGCCTAAACCTCTGCTGTTGGGCCCATCAGCTTATCTCGGTATCTAATGGTAAGAGAGAAAGTGAGATATCATCTCGTCATAAACTCTTGCTAGAATCTCAGCCCATAGTGGCCTCTGCCCTTCCTTGGGCACAAGATTGGTTCTAAACATAGCTTAAAGCCTAAGAATACATTTTGTTATTGCATCCTGCTCAGCCTGCTATCTCATCTTGTGTTGCTGCTAACTCAGCATAAACTTACTCTTCAGGACCAAGTATAACCGTAAAAGAGATGAGAGTATTAAAATAAGAGATTAACTTCTTACCTGGATATAGTGCAATCTTTAGAAGTAGAAATATAGCTGAAATGTTTAAACTGGAGTGAGATGCTAGGCAAATAATAATTGGATAAAAATGCAGAGGGGAAATTCTGAAGAGAAAGCTTGTAAGTACCTGATCTGGAAAGAAAAATAGGAAGCCTTTTTGCAAGAGCCAAAATTATTTTTTTCTTTTTTTCTTCAATAGAGTGCCTTTTCCATGTGAGAAATATTGTTCACTTTGCCTGGGAAACTTCATTGCCTTCCCCTAACTTCTGACTTATTTCTGTTTGTCTTTGAATCTAATTTAAAATGAGAGCAGGTGGATGTTTTAGGGAGCAGAATGACTGTATGTAAAGCATAGAATGAAAATGAAGAGTTAATGTTTCTTTGTCCAGTTGTGTCCTAGATAATTAAGTGATTTTGACCAAATTCTCTGGTTTTCCTTGTTTTCTTCTGTTAAGTAAGAGGTCTAACCTGATCTTTTCTATGAGCTTGACGCCATTAATAGTTAAAAAGTTGAGATTTTCTTGTGGTAAGCAACAAAAATACAAAGAGCTGTAGCTTTGGATTTAATCATTTGTACAGAAGGGGTGATAAGAGGATGGGTGTGTTTGTAAGAGAAGGTATTTTTGTTGTAGAATACAAGGGATTTTTCCATTTCTTAGTGGCCTACGTGCGATAGGAAGAACGGAAGCCACCCTCATGCAGTATGGAGCTGCTCCCAGCCTGCTGTAGTAGTGGCATTTATGGCACCTCCATCTCCCCTTCTTCAAAGGTGCAGGCTGAGGAACTAACGATCGTGGTGTAGTTGTGACCCTGCTACTACACCGAGGGTCATTTCCAGCCTTCACTTGGTAGCAGCTGACCTTTTTTTTGTCACACAATTAAATGATTTAGCCCACAAGTTCTGAGTCCCAAAACTGATGTGGTAAAGCAGGTAAATTTTATGCTGGTAAAAAGTTGTTGGTTGTTTTTAAAGATTTTTTTTTTATATATTACAGTAATTTCACCTGCTGTTTATTCACACACTAATACTTTGCCAGCAGCAAAGTAAGTTCTTGTATTGGTTTATAGATCACTTATATTTTTTTCAGCTGCCCACCAAACTTGACCTAAAAATGCCAGAATCCTTTGGGAACACTGCAGGAGTCCTTGCATTTAGTATTAACTGGAAACATTCTGAAATTCCTCCTAAAGCAGCCTAACCCTGCACACCTTTGAACAAATGCTCGATTCCCACACTAACCTGTTATCCACCTGCCTGACCCTCAGCTCTTAGGCACTTCTGCAATTTTAACTCATTTTTATACTCAAATGTGGTTTTCATACTTCTTGACTCCCATTCCTTTAAAAAAAACCACAGGTGTGATCAAAACTTTGTTTTGTTCTTGTTTTTAATTTTAATTTCCCTTACTTAACTTTTCCCCCTTTTTTTTTTTTTTTAAAATATCTGCTGTTTACCTCCTTTTATCTGTGTCCATTTCTTTCTAATCTGTTCTTTCTCTGAAGTTCATTTTTTGTCTGTGAGCTTTGGCTGCTTTCTCTCAACCGAGCAATATGAAGCAGCTGTTAGCTCAGTGTAGGCAGCCAGGGAAGCCTAGTTCGTGGTGGTTGTCCAACACTGGAGGCAGTAACCCCAAGCTCTGTTTTCTCTCTGTTTGCCTTTTCCAAGTTCTGTCTCCTCACCCTTCTTCCTCTCCTACTGTCTCTATTCTCCTCTTCAGTCTTCTCCAATCCCTGTAGCCTTAAGTTTCCTTTTTCTCCACACCTTATCTTTCTTTATCAGTAAATTTTCCTTATTCCACAATTTTCTGGGGAAAAAAAGGTCTCTACAAATAGATCTGATCCACATACAAAACTCAGAAGAGAGTAAAACCTGTAGTTATGTAGCCTAAAAAATAAAATAGGTCAGACAATAAGCCAAGGAAAAATAGGGCTGAAGTGCTGGAGGCGTTTAGGTAGAATTTGCCATAACAGAGATGGATTAATATGGATGTATCATGGTAGCAAAAAGAAATAATTTAAATACAGAGGAAAAATACTAGTAGAATTTTGGGGCAGAAAATTCCTTGAAGGGTCGTCATATGTTTCCCTCTTAAATACTTTTAATACTAATTTGCTTACTTTGCTTTTGCTTAATAGGAACAAAATTCTGATTACCCACCATTAACTGTTTCTGTCTCTTTAGGAGTTCTGGGCTCTCCAGGATCTGGGTAAACACAAGTTATTTTCAGAATGGGTTACTATGTACCTCTTGAGATTAAATCGGTAAGTCTGATGCAGTTTCAAGTGTAAAAATAACACCAGATGTGTATTGGCCAGAAGCAGGCAACTTGAATCTGCAGTGATTTTCCACAACCTTTAGCGGGTCTGGGAAACTGGCCCAAACATGGTTTCACGTGCCTTTTTTTGTCTTTATGGTTCTGGATTGTGCTAGATTCAATAATAGTTACTATTGTAGTTCTGTTTTGACACACAGGTACATAAAAATGACACGGGAGGAGTGGTCTGTGGTTTTTGTCCTTCATTGAGCAACTGATCAGATTTTTTTGGTTAATAATTTTTGTTAAAATACCAGTCCTACAGATTCAGTCCAAGAATCACAAACAGGCTTTGCAAATACATAGGAATGAATAATGTGTCATTACTGGTAATACATATATTTTTTACTGTGTAGTAATATTGCTTTAGTATGACAGGGGGTGGAAGTTGAACAGTTGTGAATACACAGACCCGCTGGTACTGCCTAGGTAGGGACGTGCATGTTAGAGCTTCTACCAATTCTTTTGTCTTAAATAAAAAAAGAATGTAACGTGTTTTCCTTAGTCATATATGGTATGCATGGCTGATAGTAGTGAAAAGAAGTACATATCAAGTACTTGGAAATTTTAGTCAGTAAATAAAATTCTTCAAAAAATCAATACAAGATACAAAACCTACAGGAAAGTGTGCAGTTTTTTTCAAGTCTAATCATTCTTAGAGATTCACACCTGCTTCCACTGAACACAAAAGCAGAACACAATGATTTTAATAAAAGTCAAATACAATATTTCTAAAAATAAGCATAACCCTTATTAGCTAAAGCACTTTCTTTTTTCTTCTTTTGGTTTGTTTTTAATGTATAGTAACAAGGGTGATTCAGACACCAAGAGAAGAACAAGAATGACAAGTGAGTAAAACAATCCAAAGGAATCATATGCTTGGAGATGGCAACTATCTATTTACATAGGTTTCTTTAGTGTTAGTTGTTTTTCCTTTTGAGGAGAACTAAAATACACTGTTTTTCTGAAGCGGAGAAACTCTCATTATGCTGCTGCAAATCTTGTAATACTATACATCCACTGTAGCTATCTCTGCTTTCGCCCACTCTTGTGATTAGAATCTAGCCATGTGTGTATGGCTAGACCTGTGAATATATATCTACTTTTTACATAAGTTAATGATCGAGAAGTTCCTTGGCTACAGTGAGGCTTCCTTCCGCCTTAGGAATCTTCCCTTTCCCTTCCTTAAAAAAAAATAAATCCTTAATTTAATTGTCTGTGTTTATGAAGAAATTGGCCTGGCCCAAACCCCTTCTGTTGTGAATATAGTCGTAGTGATACCGGTTGACTGAGGCCGAAGAGTGTGAGATCATGGAAATGCACTGCAGCTACTAGTCCAAGTTGCTCTTCTTTAGATTCCGCTGGTTTGGAATGACAGAGCACATGTCCATTCATATTTTGGGTGACTGAAATCACAAGTGATGAAGACCTCATGAAGAAGGCTTTTCCTGTCAGTATCCACAAAGGCTGCTCTGACCTGTGTCACACCGTATGTGAATATAGGCATTGAAGCAATCTAACTCAGCTGTCCAGCTATGGTCTATTCCATATCAATCCTCATTTACCTACTTGTTTATTTTTCTTTATTTTTGTTTACCTTTTTGTATTTCTTTTCTCCCTCAATTTTTTTAGCCCCTTTTTTACAGTTTCCATTTGGGGGTTCAGGAGATGCCAGGCCTCCAGCTTGTTCCATGCTTTGGTGCTCGTGGACTTGATTCGTTTTTTTTCCCCATGTTGATTCCCTTTAAGAACTTAAGAATTATTGGCCTGTGGGAACATGGTCGTCTGTATCTTGTTATGTCTCAAGTGGGGCTTCACCTTAGTGTCTTGAAATGGTGGATGCGCTCTGGCTGCTCCCCAAATTGGAACTCTTCATTGCAAAGTAGGGTGCTCCCTGAAAGGGCCCCTAGGATTTGATTTCCTTGTGAGAAATGCCCTTCCTCTTCTGCTGTATCTGCTTTTCCTGAGTGCAAGCAGCATCTTTTCCTTGATCTGTAGTTTCTTCCTTTATCAGTCTGAATGCATCAGTTTGCATTGCTCAGAAGAACATTGTTCTTCTCCAGTGATGCACTTTTTTTGATAACATCAGGAAAGATTCTGGTAGGCATCCTGTACTGGCTCAATGGACTAAGATGTGTCTGAGTGTTCAAATATGTCCAAATCCTTTCTGTATGTTAAAAAGAATTCAGGTTTCTGGTAGGCACTCACTTTTTTTTTCTGCAGCTGGAGAAAAAACTCCTTACTTGTGAGAGGACTATCTAGTCATGGAAGTCAAAGGTACTTTAATCCTCAAAGTTATTCTAAATATAAAATGGTAGAGGTACTACATTGAACTGTCTATCACAGCAGAAACAGTGGATATGAAATTGTAAGAATTATTCAGGGAGATATTTTTTTGGATCTGCAGTAAGCTTGGTAAATTTGTGAAACTTGCCTATAAAAGACAATGAGCAACTGAAAATCTCTGGCCAAAAGAGAATGAAGGAAATGCAGGATCTGATCAAATTCTGCACAAGAGGTATTATAAGGTTCAATGTTACGCTGCTTTGCAGGGTGTTTTATTCTCATTTCTAACAGAAATGGCTGTACTCTTTTGTTAGATATTGATTGGCTGCTTTCTTCAAAAGCTTTAAGTGATTAAGTAGGAAAAGGCAGGAGACAGCACTGACTTTCAGTAGTAAGATAGTAAAAACTACATAGGGCACAATTTATCATCCCATGGACCTTCAAGTTTGCATCCAGATTTTCTAGCCAAGGCTGTATTCATTTTTAAGAACACTAATTACAATTTTACATGTATTTTTTAGAAAGTTAATTTTTAGACAGTTACCAAGAAGAAAAGTTTGGTTTATTATTTGTATTTTGGTAGGGTTAAGAAGTTTCAACTGTGGGACTCTGAGGCTCTTAGCTCAACTACTGTTTTGAGGTTTCGACCTCCCCTGGTTTCCTCACCTAAAATGTAATGCTGAAAACTGTATAAACACATTTTATTTTTCTATTTTTTTTGAATACGCTTTTAGAGAAGATCATGACATTCTGAGTTTTTATTCCAAATCAGAAAGGATCCTAGTTTGGGGATGATCTTCTGCAAACCAGCATCGCGTTATTCCAGACGCACCTTGGAGGATCTTATAATACAGAAGACAGAGGAAATGAGGAAAAGGTTTTGCCTCCAGGATCACACTTGTGCTAGTGGTCTCAGTTTTGGTAGCAGTCCAAAACTTGATACACAAAGATTCATGGTTAAGTTAGTTAAGTTTTCTTCCATGTGATCAGTCATCACTCTCTATTCATACAGCAGAGCTGCAGAAGTTTCTAACAGGCTACTGATGTTAATTTGTTATTGTTTTATTTAAAATTTAATTTTCCTTTTAAAATCAACAAATCTTGTTACATTTTTGCTAGCTGCTCTATATTATAGTGTGACTGAAGTTTCTTACATAGTTTTTTTTGTTGTTGTTGTTACTCTCTTTTACATCTATACATTTAAATAGATCTCCTAGATGCCCCTTGTGGTCTCTTTAATTTTTTTTTTTTGTTGTTTAAGTATTTACTTGTAACAGCTCTCCCTTGTCAGTACAACTTGCAGCAGAAATCTGGTTCAACCCAGTCACCTGTGCATTTTTACCCAGCATTTCATGTTAAAGACAAAACTGTCGTGGCCCTCTAGATTTTTATATGGGTTGGTAAGTCCCACTAAATATCGTATTGCTGTCTTTAGTATCGACTGACCTTGAGTATATTGCCATTAACAGCTCATTATTCATCACCTTTCCCTCATCATTAGTAAGTGTAGTAAAATATCTCACTTCTCAAAGTACATTACATTTGAAGTTGATCATTTATTATTATTTTTTTCTCTCTTCCTTTAGTTTTTAGTTCTTAGTAGCGCTTTATTTTGTACTGCCTAAACCTAGTTCCTCAGGAGTTGATCAAAAAGTTTTGACAATCCAAATCCCAATACAAGTCTATAATTGTATTTCTTTACAAATGAAACATGTAAAAAAACCCTGTAGACCAGATCATAAAATGCTCATAAGGGCACAAAATTTCTTCTGCTTTGTCCTTTTCTTCTCTGGCTTGTCTTACTCTTTCGTAATTATCTTGTCACTTGTGTTAATTACAGATATTTTTAACGCCACTGTGAAACTTGTCAATTTGCAATTGTTAAGAATATATTTCTGGGACAAATATTCTCCTGCTAATATGAGTCATGGTTTTAATGAGAATTATCATTTTTTGTATGAGTCATATGTTAACTTCTCCACCTTTTAAATATTCTTTCTATATTATTACCACACTTTACTATTGAAAACCCATTTACTGGATTAAATCCAATACTTGGCCAGGGCAAATTATTTTGCCAAGTGGGAAAACACTAGTTTTCAGCAGTTAGGAGAGGGTGTTGTTATGACTATGTAGAGGTTATCAGGGTTCCAAATAGCTAGTCCTATTTATTGGCTTTTGTTTAATATATGTAAGTACATACAGAACAGCGGTAATATGAAAAAGAAGAATGTCTGTATCTGTGTGGATTGCATCTCACTCTTCGTTCTCATGGAAGTCAGCTCCGGACACTGTGCCGGAATGTTGTTCCATTACCCGGGCAGCTCTTATAAAGGAGGGGGTGGCAGTGCCACCTGAGATGCTTCTGGTTTCAGCCCATGTTCTGATCTCTTCAGAGGGTTTCACCTTCTCTCTTGTGGCAGGAACATGAGTGGTCAGAGTGTAGCGCTTAGAGCAGAGAGTGATTTTTTTTTTTTTTTTGTCCTTTACTTTTCTGAAGAACATAAAGACCCTTTGTGTAATGCTGCTGTATGTCAACTCTTGTGGCTTAAAATGGCTATCATTCAGTTCATGTATTGTGACTGATACATAAAATAATCATGCAAGTGTTGTTTCACTGATTGCATAGCTTCGGTAAATTCTAGCTTGTTAGCTGGTTAAATGGTGCCTTTTAGAAGCAGTGCTTCTTACAGAGAAGTCCGTTCACTGCACTAAGCACTATTTCTGTATGGGGAGCTATTAAATATGAATGAAGTCCTGCGATTGTCTGACCACAGAACCTTAGGAGGAGCCAGTCATAGCTTTTTCTCAAAGACATCAGTTGTCTTGGTAGTCAGCTAGGATAAACAAGTTATGTTTGCAAGCCGAAGCAGCAGCACAAGGAGATGCAAGAACACAGTGAACTGGGAAATGGAAATAGATTAAGTTTAATCCTTTTATCCAAAAATATTGTTTCTGATCATCCCCCTCCTAATATAATTTATTATTTGTAAATAAAATAATATCATAACTAATTAACTAGAGGAATTGAGTAGAGGGAAATTTGGGATGGTTATTTTGATGAATACTCTGCTTTCTCTAATACCCTCTTTCAAATATGCTGTAAGAGTATTCATAAGAATATTTTATAAAGCTACATGGATTTTTTTGAAAGAAATGTATTATATAAAATATGAGGTTTGATCTAACATTTATTCATATAAAATCTACTGGGACATCAAGGGAAAGGGAAGGAACAGATGAAGTTTGTGTATGTCCAGAAATCTCAGACTTTTGGTTTCAAGTCCATGGGTGATAATGCCTCTGGTATCACTGATGAATCTCTTCAGGTAATAATCAGCTACTGAATTTGGGAAAATATGCAGACCAATGTCAAATTAAGACTTACAATGCAAGCTTGAAATGTTTGTTACAATTAATCTGTAACATTGTTTTGATCACTAATTAAAGGGAAAACTTTCTGAAGCAGAATCCTAGGCTTTAACTGCAGAGCAAAAATCAGAGTTGTGTTGACATTATCTGCTAAAAAACTGATAATAAAAGCCACGTGTGCTTATGAGAATCGTCCTCGGCATACAGTTTGATGGAACTCCTTTTATGAGTCGTTAGTTGCTGTCCTGTAAGATACAGCCTGGGTTACTAATTCAGCAGTTTCATTTTCAATGTCCTTACAATCTCCCTCCCACTAATCAGGCACAATCAGCCTGCAGCATGCCAGAGAAGCAGTGCAGCTCTCATGGGTGTTCCCAAGAAGACACAGCAGTCAGTTGTGGGAAAAACTGTGGACCCCGCTTCCAAGAAACTAAAAGGAATGACAAAGTTGAAAAAGTAGTATCTAAAAAATACAGCTGAAATCCAACATTAAAGGCTTTTATGGCCAAACTTTTGATATATGATATAGGAGAAGGAATATCTAAGTACATACACTTTAATGAATATCTGAATAATTCCTTTTTACATTAAATAATATTACATTAATTTTTATGATCTCCAGGAATGTATTGACAACATTGAAATACGCTTTCCAACAATGTAGCAGGAACCTAGGCCATGGTAAACTCATAGCATTTGAAAAGTCTGCTGGTGTTCCTAACAGGCAGTCCTTTGTGTATCAATGTGATGCTCTATACTATTCTGATTTTTGTTTGGCACTTTGGCATTACTGATTGTGCAAGTTTAAAAAAATCCTTTTGGCAGCTCATAAAAATAAATAGATTGATTCATTCCTTTTCCTTTTTATGCATTTTTTTTCTTGATCTGCAAATTAAACCTTCTTGAAGATTTCAATGACAGATTTCAATGACTGTGGTTTGCTTTTGTTGAATATGTCTAACTAAATTTAACTCAATTCACTTTTGGTTTCAGCTGTTAATCCTAGATACATACTTAGGAACTGGATGGCAGAATCAGCAGTGCAAAAAGCTAATTTGAATGATTTCTCAGAGGTAAAATTATTTCTTTCTTTCTTGGCATATTTATTAATATTTGGCATAATTGTTAATGAAAGAGTTGTTGCATTTACACTTTGAACCTGTATTACATTTTGACCAACATTGTACTATCTAATACCAATTACTATTAAAAATATTAGCAAAACTATTAATAGGATTAATTATAACATAAATAGTAGTGACTGTATTAATAGGAGGACTAATAATAGTAAGCAACTCATGGAATAGTTTCTGGAGCCAGGGCGGTGCATAATATGAAGTGGCAGAGACTTTTTCTTGTTTGCAGGAAAATATTTTGTATAAAAACTTACCCATTTTAATTGCTTCCAGGTTCATCTCCTACAACAGATTCTACAACATCCCTTTCGGAGACAGCAGGCTGCAGAGAAAGCAGGCTACTCCCTGCGCCCCCCAGCTTGGGCCAAGGATCTTAAAGTAAGCTGCTCATCCTGAGAGAAATTTGAACAAGCAAGAAAAACGATCAAGGTCGAAGCTCAGGCCTTCAAATGGGATTAATGGATCAAGCCACAGGAGCTTCTCTCCCTTATACTTTGTGGACTGGAATCTGCTACTCTGCTAGGCAAAACAAGGTCTTGACTAACTTTATAAAGTCTAAAGATTAAAGAAATGGACCACTATGTACGGTTGCATCAGCAAGTTATATTGGCGTTTATAACTCTGCCCTTCATACTCAGCTATGCATTAATTTTAGTCCCAATATTTAAGTTCTGCCAAACTGTCACGCTTAACCTCTCAGAATTCATGGCTGATCAGGTGGGTCTCAATAACTTTTAATGGCTGGGCGATTTAAAATCCATCTAAGCTCGTTTTAATCATACAGTATTTTGATGAATGTTCTTCTTGCTGTTACACGCTCTTCAAATATAATTGTATTCTGAAGACTTAAATGTTCTTACGTCTTTTGCAGAGTTGGAACAGAGGATCATCGTACACTTAGACCTTGCCACCTTTTCTCGTTTTGACCTTGTTTTGTCCCATTAAACTGCCAACAAAGATTTAAAGGAAATTCAGTTAAATAGTGAGCAAAGATGTCTGTCTTGGGAGTGACTTGCCCATAAATAAATTTTGGTGTCTTTGCTGGTGTCAGGTGCCTATCACGCCTGGCCCACTGCTCTGTGAAAGTGTATCTTTTGATAGTAGTAGAAAGAGTGCTGGTGCATGGATATAACGCCTCAGGAAATTTTCCCTGGTTGGACATGGAAAAGGACTTTCTTGGAAGCATCTCACTGCATGTGTAGTCAGGTCAATATACCTTTTGTATCCAGCCACCTGATGCTGTAAGGGACTACAAAAGTCTCGCAAGGAAAGTATTTAAAATTCAGCTGAAGCTGTTACACAGAAGTCCTTTGAGTAACAGAGAGAGACTAGTCTTTGAGTCCTGGGTCTTGTTATTTGTCCTTGTTTGATACTCCAGTTCCACATCACAAAACTTAGTGTATAATTAAGCCAAAACTAATACATAAGCAATCAGGTCCAATGTTATGCTAGAAAATTTACAACAAAAATCACTTATTTGCAGGCTTTGTTACTTCTTGCCATTACCTTGTCTCTTTCCAAATCCAAAATGGATTGGTTTAGGATCTCCAGATTTCTTCAGTGCCACTTGATTCTGAAATAGAGGCTATTAAGTGATATAATTAACATTTCATAAATCTATTTCTAGAAATATAATCAGTGTAGAAAAAAATCTATATTATTAGAAATCTTTCGGTAACTAAAAAATATTTGAATGCCTTTACTTCTTACCTATAATCAACACGATTATTCAGGATGGTTTCCCCTCAGATATACAGCTGTTCAAATATAAATACGGTTGTTCAAATGTAAATATTAGTACCATAACGTGAGGAACAATATAGATATTTAACTACAGTTTTCGGAAAGTCCAGTCTGAAGTTCAAGCAACTTACACAAGTTCAGCCTGGGTTAACATTCCTTGTGCAGGTAGAAGTGCAACCCTTGGGATTAGTGTTTGAGCTGGCAACACCTCCAGGTGAGAGGAGAGGGCGGCTGGGGTACCCGTAACAGCCCCTCAGCTGCGGGCCACGTCCCCAGCCTATTGAAACATGGGCATCGATGTCTCTTCTTGGATAATTACAAGCAAAATAGCATGTTGTGACGCAATGTGTGAACATCAGCTGCAGTGGAATGAAGTACACTGCAAATAAGTGATGAGTTGAAGATGAACATATTTGTGCCCAGAGGGTAAATAGAGAAGCACTGCAGCTTGGGGCCTGGTTTCCAATTAGGTGAAAAGAAAGAACGCTAATTTACGTTGGACCGAACAGCGGTAAGCTTCTTTTGTGTGGGGGCCAAACACGTCTGCCTGTACATCCTTACCTCATGGAGTAATTGCATAAATACAAAGCATTTTTATACTGCTTTTTTTCTTCAAAGTGTTTTATAAATGTTAAAACCTATTAGTAACAGTAGCAAGCGGGCCTCTGCTTCACCCTTAGTTGCAGGTAAAGAAACCCTTCAGAATCACGGTATAACAACAGACCATCCCCAACGGGAGCTGTTGTACAAGCAGGGATTTGTACCGCCCGCTGTGCCCATGGTGAGGCTTTCTCAGGTTCTTGAAAAAACATCTGTAAGAATGAAGCAAGCCCTGAAAACTGGTTTCACGTAGTCCTCTGGATACGGAGCGTATGTCAGCTACTTCTCTTCTCCGGTTCATTCATTCATGGACTCAGTCATGTCCTCTTTCCTTCATCTATGGGAAAACAAATCTGTTATTTTTTGTCCCTAGTTTTACCATGCGGTTTACGTCACCTGTTTTTAGTAACTATTCTGATTTCATAATAGCACTGACTGTTAATGGCGATCAAGCTGCCTTAGAATATTCCGCAAGACCCTAAGAATTCCTAGAGTCTTAACGATACCGAACCTCTTCCGTTGTGCGTTTCTCCCTCAAACGGAACGTGCGTGTGTCCCAGTCACGGTGAGACTGTCAATGATAACCCATAAATAACAGTTCTGTCCTGTAGTTTTGCCACATGATCCAGTTAAGTTTCTACTTTTCCACCCGCAAGGTGCCTGACAAAGAGTGCGTGAAAAACACATGAAGAATACAGTGATCTCAACACTGCCTTTTAACCGTGTTTTGTAAAAGTAGAGAAATGAGCCCACATTGTGCTCAGCATTTTGTACCACCTCCCTTTCCGCTTCTAGATTTTAATCATCAGGGTTTAGTATGACAATGTAAGCATTAATACTGTGTTTCATGGTGTATTTCCTAAAATCCTTGGCCTCCACCTGCAATTCTGGAGCTGCCTTTTCCTTCACAGTACATAAACACAGCAGTGACACAAGAGCGGATGGGGAATAAAAATTCTGTGGCTGGTAATCAAAGAGGTGCTAATTTGTGCTGCTGTTCTCTTTCTGCAGCAGAGGACAGTTGCGAGGGTCAGCAGTGGTGATCCCCCACATGGGGACTTTTCCACGTGACTCCACCTTGCTAACCCCAAGGACTGATGGAAAACGGGTCACTTGCAGTGGCTCCTTCTGCCGTGTCAGTGATGTCAGAGCCCAAAGAAGACGACAGCTGCCGAGACGGCTTCCATCTGAGGTATGGAGAGAGGTTAAAAATAACATGCTGCCATTTCAGATCTTTTCAGGCTAAAATACTGTAATCTCTAGTAACGTACATACTACCACAATCTACAGGAGTAAGACAAATTCATATGGCAATAGGTTAGAGGTGGAAGGATTAATTTCTATTTTTTACAGATGCTTTGATTTACAGTCTCGGAAAGGAAGATCTCTTTTTTTATTTTGCAGCATCTTTTTTGTACCAAATAAAGCCAGATAATTGTGTATCATTAAGATGGTAGCTCTGTTCTTTGAATGGAGAGTTTGAATACTTACATTGCAGAAATTCAATGCAACCACGTACATACACAAAATAGTTGATAGAGGTCTAATCATCACAGCATTTTAATTGATTTCTGGAGTTTTCTGTAGGCTTTGATTCTTTTTGTTTTGAAGAAAGCTCAACTTTTTCTTTTGTGTAAGATTAAGCGCATGAGTTATGATTGACTGCAGATGTAAAATGTATAAAATTGAGTTTATTGTGCTGTAACAAAAGAGAAGGGAGGAAATGGGGCAGGAGGCTGAGCGTTCTGGTGAGAAGCGTGAATGCTAGGAAGGCCATGCAGAAGCCTTAGTGCTTTGTGAATTCAGGGAAATTAGCTTATTGTGCGACATTTTTCTAAGGACATGTTCTGCTTTATTTTTGATGCTGGGTGTATACTTCATAAAAGAAAATTCATTTGGTTTAGAAATACTTGGATAGCAGACAGCTGTTGTCACCTAAGTGTCTTGAAGATGTGCACTCCCAATACCTTGTCAGAAAACGACACCCAGCTCTTTAGCATTCAATGATTTGAATAATGCTTACATCGGTTACATATGGAAAGCAATTGGGAAATATTAATCCCCTTTTTTTTTTAACCCACCTACTTTTAGCTGGTTAGCATTTTTCCTCCTGCACTTGGAACTAAAGCTTGTACTAAGCTTATGAGCCTTGCAGGGGTCTCGAGAGCGTGTCTCAGTTTGGCTGTTTAGAGATGATGAGACATCTTTTGAATGCTCTAGTATGTCGATTCAAAACTTCTACGTAACACGTGTGGGTTTGGTGAACATAGTTCTCTTGGCGAGAGCTTTTTGCTCAGTTCAGTGAAAGCACGGGAGCTAGAAGACCACTAAGAGATGCATGGGCTCTGTCTGTATTGGTAAGTAAGAGGGCCAGGAACGAGTCCCTTGGCCCCTGAACTGGTACCCTATTTGGCCATATCTGCACCACAGGGGAGCGAAGCCTGCTTTTAAACTTGTCCATGTTGTCTTTTGGGAACAGTGCCTGGCCTGGGCAGTTTCTTGAATGATGCCTGGGACTGTGCTTAGGCCCAGTCGGGCAGTATGGGTGAGCACTAGGCCACTGCTCAAGCTTGCATTCTCGTCCTCTTTTATTTAGTAGTAGGGACACAGGTGTACAAGCTGTAGCTTCTTGCTTAGCAGTGCTAGCTCCCCAGCCATAGGCTGCAGAGCAAAGAAATGGGTAACAGCACTCGTAGGACATCTCCTCATCCCCATACCCCTGATGCGAGCTTTACTTACTCTCCCAATGCTTACATGCTGACAAACCAAAGGAGGGAGGAAACAGGGAGTGGCTGTCCCATGACTACACCTGAGTAACCCTGGGGATGGGCATGATTACTGCAGGAAAAACATTCCTTAGCTTCAGCTCGTCTTGAGTGAAAAGTTTAAGTTTTCATAGTTTCAACAGATTAAGTTGCGGGATGTCGCATAAACTTTTTTTTTAGTGACTCATCTGGCACTTCCCTGGCTGAAACATCCCTGTTCTGAAACACCTTCTGCACATCCCCAAGTTCCTCTTGTGCCCATCGCCACCCTCTGCGCCAGCTCCTTCCATGCCTGTCCTTTCGCTCCCACTGCTTTGACCAGGTACTGCCCGCCCCTCCTAGTGCCAACGCAGGCACGTTTTGCCTTGCATTGCTCCCACTTGTCAGGGGTCTGGCCCCCCATCCTGAGTGCTCCTGCCTGGCCTGTCCTTTATCATAGCAAAGTTCTGGTCTTTGCTGTCTTGTGGAGGAACGTGCTCGTGCAGCCACCGAAGCGTGCAGATATAGCAGGAACCATCTGAGCAAATGAGAGAGGGGCCAGCCAGCACTGCTGTCTGTACTTGGATAAAATACAGAAATATATTATTTATGGATCTTAGAAGATCACGTGCATGAGAAGAGACAAAAGACTGGAAGAAATAAAAATAAAGAATTTAAAAGGTAGAGGCAAAAACTCTTTAACATACTTGAAGTGGTACCAATTGCCAGTGAAATGCCTGTTCATTAACTGTGACACTCTGTGCAGATATAAAATAGAAGCTATTTTCATTTCGCAACTAATAATGCTGCCTAAATGAACAACGGAGAATTAAAATGGGAGAACAAATGAAAAAAAATGTAGGAGAGATTCATCTCAGGTACAAAGGAATTATGAAGTCTTTCAGAAGACAGACTATTTCTAGGTGCAGTTTGAAGACAAATGTTCACCAACAGAAAAAAAATCCACGTGTACCAAGGGAAGCATACAACATTTTGAAATGAAAATTTTTCTTTGTCTAAGATTAAACAAATAAACAAGATTTAAAGGCAGCAGCTGTGAGTGCTGACAGGTATGACCGGAGTTGCGTATGGAAACAGGACTGTGTAACATTTGGGGTGACTTACGGGAGCAGCAGCTGCCTGAGCATTCACACACCATCCAGGGAGTTGCACGCACACCACCCGAGACTTTAACTGCTCGGACCAGCGTCCCTTCGCAGCGGGCGGGGGCCCCTTTTCGACTCCTCGCTCACACACACTCACCCCCGGGTGCTCCCTCTCCCTTCAGGCTCGACGCTAGGTTTCCCCGAAGCAGAGTCTCCGACACGACGTACGCCAGGTGAATTTATTGAGCGGTACAGCGGTGAAGAGCAGCTCGAGCTGGGTGCCTCCAGAGAGGGACCTCAAACAAAGGAATCCCTGGGCATTTATACCCTTACAGTCTAAGTTCCCCTCCCCTCATGCGACGGTTCGGTCCAATAGTGATATTTGGGTCTGGGTCTTCTTGTTCCTTACTGGATCCTTTTCCTGTCTCCAGGCAGGACATTCCTTTTCTTATCTTGAACAGTTGCAGTTTCGGCTACCTTATCTTCCTGGTTTGCACCGGTTTCGGGGCCTTCCTTCACGTAGCTAAGTAAGAGTTCAGCGTACGGTCAGGGTATCTAGATGGAAGTTCACAGCTTGCAGTCTAAGGTTCCAACAGGCCTCGCGCCTGCCGTTAGGTATTGGATTCTATTTGAGCTAGAAAGTGACTTCTACAACGTGAGACTCTGGAAAGGGCCCTGGTCCTGCCTTGCATCTCAGAATAATCTAGCTGAAGTTTTACTATTTTTGAATAGTAACCGCAACAGTAACAGTAGGCTATTTTTGAAAAACACAAAAAAAGGGGTCCTTTTATTAAAAAAAAAAAACAAACCCCACAATTTGGGGGTTTCTGATAAAGAATCTTTAAGCAGAATTCTGAGAAAAGGGAACTCTGAAGGAGAATTCCTCCTGGTGGAGCCTGATCCAGCACGACCTGCCATGATGCACAAAACCAGCTATGACTTAAAGTCCACCTGCTCCCAGAGTTCAGGAGCTGCTGCCCCTTTTCTTCTCAAGAGCTTTCATTAGGTCAGACATGAAATCTGCTTGCCTGCCTCCACCCCCAATCGGAGGTGGCCCAGCTGACTGTGGCTCTCCAGCTTGTCCTGTGTTTTCTGGCCTTTTTGAAGGAAGTGGCACAGGTTTCTTTGTCGGAGGTGGTGGCTTATTGGAGAGAGGTGGAGGTGGAGGGGGTAATGGCAGGTCTCCATTACCGCTGCTGGAGGCTGGTGGTGGTGGAGGCACAAAATCAGGAGGAGGTTCGCAGAAATCAGATGGTGGTGGTGGAAAATCAATCTTCAATGTAGGTGGCGGAGCTGGAAAGCTGTCTGGATCTGTTAGGAAAATGCCGCTGTCTCGTTTGACTTTGGAGGGTAGAATTGGTGAAACAGAAATAGCAGATGACCGCCTTTCAGGTGGAGGAGGAGGCTGCAGTGAGTTCCTCTTACTCTGGTATTTCTGTGGCCTCATCACTGACTGTGCCAGGCCAGGCGCACTGATGTTATTTGACTTAGCCTTTAATAAGCAGAAGAAATAAAAAGACAGGACACAGTCAGTGCACACGTAAACTAATGCCACTGCTGAAGAACAGTGAAAAGATGTGAAAATATATGGGAAGAGTGCAGCAGACAGACAGTGAAATGAAGCAGAGTACATTTTGCCTGAAGAGTGCAAATAGTATTTTGTTTTCTTTCTGGAGCTGCCCACAGAGCTTTGACAGTGGAAATATCGCTGTTGACAGTGTTCATAGTGCTGCTTCTAGTGCTGTCCTCAGAAAATGAGCGCTTTTAAAATTCCAAAGAATTGCAGTTAGCAAGACATATAAAGATACTTTGATGTTCCACCCTGCTGTTCATTCCCTGAGAACATGAAGACTTAAAAAAAAAAATCTGTGCTGTGTTTTTACATCAAAAAATACTGAACAAGATTTGAGAACATAAAAAGCAGATGTAGTTTTGGCTCTCGTCCCCATTGTATCTCTGTCTTCCATTCTAGCTATGACTGCTGGATCTCTGGATAAAGCTAAAATAATGAAGTCACCTGTCTCTGCCAAACTCATTAGACACAACAGCAGTGAGCCGGGAAGAAGGTGGAAAGATTTGGGAATTTAAAGGTTACGTGTCTAGATTCACTGTCCCCAGCACTCCGCAGCATGGCGTGACATGCATTCACCCGCAGGGTAGCGCGCCGGGCCCCCTCTGCGCGGGAGGGAGAGCACTGCAAAGCACTGGGAAGGGAGGCTCTGGGGAAAGCCGTCTGTCACGGCTCTGTGCGGTGCACAGCAGGGGAAAGACGCTGCACCGGTGACCTGGCAAGGGACGCTGATGAGCCTGGGGAAGGGTGTCTTCTGCCTGCTGGGCAAGGCACATGCACACGCCTCCTCTGCTTTCGAATCAATGGTGTGACAAACAGGTCCTTGAAGCCACCAAGTCCTAGCGGTGTCTGCAAGGTCATGAGAGGTTCAAATCCTCTGACAACTTTTTTGAAGGAAAAATTAATCAAAGCATCCATCATACAAGTTAAGAAAAACAAAATGTAGGATAGCAGTTCATTATGGACATGTTTACTTTGGCTATATTTTAGGTGACTTTTCTTTTAAATTGTGTTTGCTAGTCAACACTGAAGATAAATAAAGCCCATTTGGTGATATCTGAATATAATTTGCCCTTCTTTTTTTTTTTTCAGGTAGCAACTGGTAGCTGTTGACAATTACTACACAAACATGCTATCTATTCTTGTAAACCTGTGGAGAAGTCTGCTGTCCTGAAAACAAAGCTTTGTAACACGTTCATTTCCAGTTATGCTAATTTATCAGTTTATATCCAGCTAGCTTAGCGCTCCAACTGTAGCACAGTGCACCCTGAAAGACTTCAGCTTGATCCTTTCGTCCCAGGCTTGTAGAAGCTGTAAGATGAAGGCGGCAACGTGTTTGCTTCTGCTAGAGAAAAGTGCTCTGCAGCCCTGCAGTCAGCAGTACTAATTCTGGCGTTAGCGAAGTATAACATGTTTGCCTTCTCCACCCTCCTTGCCTACAAAGATGGACGTGAACAAGACATAGCAGGAGGGAACCACTGGCTGAGTTCTGAGAACGTGATCGATTCCAGAGGAAGTGAGGTTCAGAACAGAGAAACAGACCTTTTTAAAGAAGGAACTCAAAGACAGAAACAAGAAGCATAGGACATGTAATGCAGGTGACAGAAAAATCCTAGGAATTTAATTTCTCTTGTCCTGTGCACTTTATGCATAATGGAGGGATTGAATAATGAACTGCAAACCAATGCAGGGTTTTTTTCTGTAGGATGATTTTGAAGCCCTCATACTGTACCCTGCTGATATTTTTACAGCCAGAGATGGAACAAGTAGATAAAATTTGGAGCTTAACCAAGGAATGCATTTAGAGCCTCATGAAAACATGTAATGTTTTCCCTTACTTCTTCACACTTTTTCCTTTCTTACACACTCATCTTGAGCTGTACACAGTGCTCCCTGCCAAAACCACTACTGTATCCTTTGCGTTACTAAGGCAAGACCCGTTTTCTGGCAGAGACAGAAAACGGCACTGAGTTTCTGGCAGCACAGACTCTTTGAGACTGTCCCAGGAGGCACATTCCTATTTCTGCTACTTGAACTCACACCTATTTGTTCTGAAGAATGAAAGTGGCAGACGGCTGTGCCTTCACCTCCTATCGGTGGCTCCTTGCTTCTGTGCAATGGGCACACTGTTTGCAGTGTGTAAAGCATGAGGAGGGGCAGCAAGACAGTGGGTGACAAAAAGCAAACCTGGAGAACTGGTTTACAGGTAACGTTTAACTAGTGCACTGCCAGTAACTGCTGACCCGTACCTCCGATGCATCCACTTTCTTCTGAGTCTCTGGAAACTCTGCACTGGAACGACGAACAATTTGAGGAATCTGTCCATTCGCCTGAACAGCACCTGTGACAAGGAGAGGAGACAGAGGCAAGAGAGTGTTAAATTTTTGTGATATTAACCAGGTCAGGGAATAGCAAACTAAGAATAAGGCTATAAAAACGTCCTTGCAACTTCCACCGAGGAAGCACTCGTTACAGGTTTTATACATAATTCAGTAAAATCCACGAGGATATCTGTTTTCTACTTCAGGCTTGTTTTGTGACTTTTCATATTCAGTTCATTACATAAGGAAAATAAACATAATACCTTACATTAAAACTAATACCTGTCCACATGTCTCCATGGCTGTAGCTGACAATCCTACAGGAAGTGCAAGTGGCAGAATTATGAAGACATATGACAGAAATTATCAGTGTGTGTAAAGGTGGTGACAAACGAATAGCTTTTTCTTCTGACTATTGTAAATGGTGATTTCAGAAGGGGACCGTTAAGGTTGACATGGGAATAGAGGTGGGGAGCTGGCTTTGGCAGGGGAGCTAAGAAGAAATCAAACTGGCACAGTTAAGCCCACCCTCTGGCCTTCCATTGTTTAAATACCCGTCTTTCATAACAGCATTTAAGTTTGTAGTGTGCTGTAGTATTACTACATTCTCAGTTTTTATTGCATGTTTTTTTCCTTTACTTTAGCCTAAAGACTGAAAGCACCACAGTTTCATATCAGTAACAGTCATGAGAACTGAAGGTTTGAAACCCTACAGAGGGGCTGATCCATTTTCTTTAGTAAATGAGCTAACAGCTCTGAAATTTCTCCACAATCTGGAATCATGGAAGATTTGTGAACCTCACTGTATTCTCAGATTAGTGAAGATCTGCTAGCTGGTTAAGTTACAGCTCTGCAAAACATTTGCCCACCACTACTGTGTTTGTAAGGGCTATACATAAATAATCCAGTACTGTCACATGGAGTAAATGAATGTGAGATCAAAGGACAAATTTGTGGGTTTAATTAGGATAAAATCCCCAGCCCCTGTATAGTCTGATGAGGATTAAATAAACTCTCCAGTTTAGTCTAGGGTTTTTGGAAGCTGTACATGTCAAAGTAGTTGATAGTGTTTGATGCCTAGATACATACATTTGTAAACCTTACTGACTGCCTTAGCTCTATTATAATTTACAGTTCTGAGATCCAGTAAAGTTCCACTCATGTACTTCTTGGGTGCCAGTGAAACCTTAGCTGTCTACAATATAAGTCTAAGCACAAAGATGGTTGTAATCTTAACCTGTACTTTTCTGTTTAGCAAAGAGGTTCCATGAAGATTATAACAAATAGAATAAATTATTTTTATTGCCATGCCTGCACATCACACAACTGATGGAGAAGTAAGACAAACTCTGCAGTGTACTGAATTTACTAGGGCTATTTAGGCTTCAAGGGATGACAGAAGATGGTCTGAAGTCCTAGTGTTTTATGCCTGTGCCTGCATGTCGTTCAGCATATTTAACCCAAAGTAATGTTTTGATCATTCAAATTACAGTCTGTGTTTGTTGAAGGACTAACATGGAAGTTCAATGAAGAGATAAGACCAATCTTGTGGCTGTAAGGGCTCAGTGGAGAGAGATGTAAATCCCTGGGTTCTGTGGCCATGCCCTCAAGTGGAGCAAGTTATTGTCTCTCCTCACTTTGTCTGCTGCCCATAGCAGAGCAGGAGTTTGGGCTTCACACTGCTCAAAGACGTTGCTGCCCTCAGTCATGCTGAGATTTAACTAACTGAAAGAGAGCAGAGAGAGATCCACTCTATGTAGTGCAAGGTATAGTGGTCTACTTGGCAAACATGATATACCAGAAAGTTGGGACATGGCTAAATGGTAATCTGTTTCTTCTTCTGTTAACGGATTTCATAAACTATGCAAGACTTGAAAGCAACATTTGATATATCAATTCCTGCCACATACCTGCACATATGCTATACACAAAATCAAGCCAGCTAAAGGACCCCCAGTCAATCCAACATGTGAGTTCATGCATTCTATTCTCAAGATTTATTTTTAATTTAAATGTTATAGTAGTCTTTCCAAGTCAATTGCTCCAAAATTTTATATTAAATTAATATTTTTTTAAGCACAAAAAAAGTAGTCCAAGTATAATGCAAAATATAGATACCCAAAACATATAATGCAAAATATTGAACCTTGTAGTGATATGGAACATCTGAATAAAGCAACATCCTTCATCTTTCAAACATCACGATACTGGGCTGGCACACAACATACACTGGTTTTTTTAGTGTCCAAAGACACACATAGTGAGGCAGAGGGGCAAACAATGTATTTTGCCTGAGATGCGCCTAGCACTTGGGACACTTCAGAACCACAGTGGGGGGGTATACGCGAACACACAAATGTAGGCTACAGCAGCGTGACCAGAGAATACAGGCTACATGAGATGTGAGAAAAGAAGTTCCACCTGCCTTCCTGAGCGTTGCTTTTGGCTGCCACTGAAAATAGAGTACAGCCCCCTGCTAAGCTCACACAGGACGGTAGTTTTCTATAGCAGATTTTAGCTTATACTGAAGTCGGCCCATAAAAATAGCTATACAGCCATTTGAAAACAGAACAGAAGAAAACAGGCTATGTTCCATTTCCAAAACATGAGCCAACAACTGCTCACAGTCAGGCAGTTCAGGTTATAGTATTATAGTCAGGCCCCAAGTTTTATATAGGGCAGTAACGATAACTGTAAGAACAGCAAGAATCACAGTGACTTGCCTCAATTAGAAGGCTAATGATCCTTCAGAGATATTTCCATAGAGACAACACACATGACTAAAATCTTTCCAGGCTACTTAACCATTTAATGGGATCCATTAGTTAAGATTAACAGTGTATTTTATGATCACATGCAGTGTTCCTGGATTCTGGTCAGGAGCTGAAGTTATACAGATGTATATATACTTTATAAGGCCTCGATCCTGCCGATACCCAGTACAGACTGCAGCACCAGCATGAAGCCCTCCTGGCCAGTCACCTCTCTACTGCCATCAACACCAGAACACAAAATGCTCCATGACTGTCCCATCCACCATCGCTGAAGTACCCCCACGCACAACTATCAGAAAATCCCCTGATCTTGAAACAGCCTCCCCACCCCAAGTGTGCATTTATTACCATTATTTGATTCCAAGGAATAGTAGAAAGACCACCCTCTTCTCACATGTACTGAGAAAAGGCAAACTGAAGCCTTGGAAGGTGTTTGGAGGATTTTGAGTTGTCTATGTGGTAAGTCAGAATACTAACTGCCAACGCTGATTTTGACTTTGCCTGGCTTATGACAGTAGGTACTTGGCCAGCATGTCCTTCCTCATAAATAAAGCATATCTTAAGCATGTAAACTGAAAACATTCATGCAAGTTGCAGCTAGCATCATACACTGTTATATCTGTACAATGATAAAATAGGTAACAGCAGTATGATGAAGCTACTGGAAAAGTAAAGCTAGAAAATAATGACAGAAGAGGGCAATAAATGTGATTTCAGCTGCTGCAACAGCATTGGTACCTGCTGATAAGGATCCTGTGGGGGCAGCTGGTTCCACTGTTCCTTGATTTGCCCACCGAGAGGACAAGCCAGCTTTCTTCACTGCGCATTTGTAATTATCATATAGTGTCTTGCCATACTGTAAAACAATTAAAACAATACAATAAGCATGGTGTTAAGCTTGACATAGGCCAAGCATTCATTTTGCTCTTGGACAACTTTTCTGACCCCATTCCTTCATACCCAGTTTTGTTAAAAAGTAGCTTTCTACAAGTGATGTGCCTATTTCTGTATAGGGCCAGATGGAAAGCACCTCAGTAACAGCACAATAAAACATGAATCCCCGTAACCAAACACAGTCCTACTGATAGCATTCTCACATTTTATGTTCATTTCAGTATCTGTAAACATCTTGAAACTTGGCTTTAAAACCAACTGTTCTCAATAAATATCTTTTTCTAATGCTTTCCAAGTACTAAATTTTCAGACTGGAGACTTGGGACACTGAATCCTTGGCTCTAGAGCAAACAGCTCTGTCAGTGTAAGACACAAAATAATTCCATGTTCACCCCACACCTTTGTTGGATGTCACTCTGCAGTAGAACTGGCAGAAAAGAATATACACCTAACAGGAGCAGGTCTGTATAGCCAGGTACAGCCAGTACACTGGGCTGCGTATAAATCCACCTCCCTTAATGTTTTGTGCAAAACAAAATGGGCTGTAAATTAGGATCTTTTTGAAGAGGGTGAGGCAGACAATGTGGGCAGAACTGTCTGAAAAATGTCACAGCTGGACTGACCAGAGCTTGCGCATCTTTAGCCAACAGCGTGTTATTATTGTGCCAGATAACTGTGGAGTAAGTTTTATGACTACGTGAGTTTTATAGCTACAGAATTCACCCCCCATGTTAATGAGAAAAACACACTGATAACTAGGGTACAGGACCATTCAGCAAATCCATCCGGGTCATGCCCTTCTGATCTTTCTTTCTACAGTAACATTAGCATGAATGTCCATTCTTGTCACAGTATTTCCAGACAGTCAGTAACCTGAGGAAGACAGGATTTTACAGAAAACATATTTAACTAAATTTACTTTTAATCTCACCTTGGCAATTCTTATTCCTGTTACCCACTGATGCAGGGTTGCTTGATCATCACAGCATAAGTACTTGATATATTGTGACTCCTTTTGAATCTGGGGGTGCTGAAAGATATTAATTCATAAAATAAGACAAACACAGAAATCAAATCAGTACACAAAAGTATGAAGGCACCGCAGAGTGACCTTGGCGAGAACACTGCCTATAGGCATCATGTTAACATGAAGACGATTTAAAAACAAAAAAAAGCTGCAAAATCAGAGTATAAGAAAATATAAAAAGATGGTGATTATGAACCATACATGAGTTGCCACTGGCAGAATTTGCTTGAAATAATTTTAATGCATTGTAATATGAATCCAAGGGCTACAGAAATCTAATACTGATCTAGAGTTCAATGAAGTCTACAAATGCTACGGTTCAAGGTCTAACACTCAACGTATAAACACTGGAAGGAAGTCTGTTTCTCATTGTGGTTTGTCATATGTAAGGCATCCAGACTGAATGCTGAACATGATTAGTTTTCAAAGAGTATGTTAAATTTGTTTAAGCATGAACTCCCAGCTGAAACAGATTTTTCATTCTAACTGCCTTTCTTTGGGCCGAGTTCTAGCTTTCTTCCTATACATTTTTATTCTGCTTTACTCTTGCTGTTGTTTGCCAACAGTTATGTAGAACTGCCACATGTTCTAGATAGAGGATCATTCAAAATGCAACACCATCAGAAGTAATCTCTTTCATTTGTTTGTACCAGAAACCTTTACAATTTTTAAACCTTTTTTGTTCTTTTGGTCAAAATTTTGGATCTCTTCCCCTTACTGTAGGTCAATGTAGTACTGGTATGTGGTGACATACCATTGCAACTCAGAGATCACCAAAACACCAGGCTGGCTACTTGCCTGAGACTGAACATCCTCTCTAAGACTCCGAAGGAATTTGGTTCCCCTGCTACAGCAGAGAAGGCTGTAAGTTTTTAGTAGCTTGGATGGAATAATATACTGCCATCTCTTGATATGCAAGGAAAAGAAGGAAACCAAAGGAAAAGGCTTCATTATCCCTCATTTATGTGTTCATTTCTATTTATATTTTTATGAATTACAGGTCCACAGTTAGGGAAATATTGTGAATGCACAAAAGAGCAGCCAAATCTGCTCCAAGGATTCACTATTGTCAAACCACTCTCTTTTCAGCCTGCACAGTTGAAAATTCGAAGCGTATCTCCACCTAGCAGCAAGGACCCTCGTTTTATACATATTGCTAAGCCCCCAAAGCAAAGCAGTGCTGGATTTGGGGAACTCAGAAGGATCCCTTGGAGCGCAGAGTGCTGTGAGCAGCCTGCCAGCCCAGGGCTGATGGAGGTGCCAGATGTGTCCTCGCAGATGCCTGCTGGTGGCTAGGACGTCCCCAGCACGGAGGCCAAACCCTGGCCACAGCTGGGTGATCCAGGGGTTCAAAAGCAGAGCTGAATACAGAGGTCTTGCTCCTCAGCCACATGTCCCTGCTACCCCCTCAGCGCTGCAGACACCAGGCCTCCCTTGTTTGTGCTGAACCAACTGTTTATGAGGCCACATTGTGATTCAGAAAAAAAAAAAAAGGAACTGGTCTAGGTTAAATATAACCCATTTCATCATGCTGTAGTTTTGGTTTATTTTTTTTAAACCCAGCAGTACACCGCATGGCCTCACATACAGCATGGGGATAAGGGGCACTGTGGCTTGGGGAGAGAACAAGTAGCAAGGGATGGATGAAAGGATGGGACCGCACAAGCCAGTATTGCTGCCAAAGCCCTGTATCATCAAATTACAGAGCAAGAGTGAACACACCAGGGAGATAACTGTGAGGAAGAAAAATCCAAAGGGCTATAACTTGAGGGGTCTCACAGTGACAGATGTGTCCCAAGGCAACGCTGTGGGTAACTGCGTTACAGCTCCCTGCGTGTTTGAACTCAGCTGCTCACACAGGTCAGACTGTTCACCATTTTTCTGCAAACACATCTCCCTGGCCATCTCCCCTGAACGATGAATACGCAAAGTCTGCTTCAGCCCTCTGAAAGGGCCCATGGCTACCTTATTCTATTACCTCGCTCTTGGGCACTCCCAAGATGAGAGCTAGGGGCATCTCACATTGCAAGCCCACAGATGCCAGCTCACTGTTACCAGGTGCCTTAACTGCAGAGCAGGCACCATGCCCATCCCGTGGACCTGTGCCTCGCCCACCTGGTACACTCACACACCACCCCTTCACACGGTTCAATGTACAGGGCTGTATCTTGCTGCTATACACCTGTGCCACATATTGAACAGAGGCAGTAGCCAGGGCCCCTGGACAAACAGCTTTCTCCAGCTCCCAGCGTCTGCCTGTCTGTGCCTCCAGCAGCCTTAGACAGCCTGAATGCTGCTCAGAGTGGGCTCCGCTACTGCAATGCGTGGCCAGGACACAATGCCTGACAATCCTTATTTCCTTCCACCATTTCTCCATTATGTGACCAAACACAGTGAAAACCATATAGAGAATTCAGTCTGAATGGTATCTTTAAAAGGGAACTGTAAGCAGGCATGACTCTGTGTGGCAGAGTACATCCCATAGACCTAGGTTCCGTTATCATCAACGGAGCCAAAAGAACCAGGAGGTGGAAACAAAGACACTGCAACCCTGGGTAAATTAAATTCTTCAAGCACTTTTAAATGAGCAACTAGCAATTTTGCTCCAGTGTGTAAGGTTCTACTGAACCCAGCAGATGGCACCCAAAGCTTTCAAAACTGAAAAAAGCAAGGATTTTTTTTTCCCCTCCTTTTTCATGACAATGAAGTCCAATGGGTCTACGTATCTCCCCTCATTTTCAAACACCACACCTACCAACAGTTCCTTATTACAAGAAAAAAAAAAAAAAAAGACTTCTATAATTTAACAGATAATTCATGCAAACATCTGGAAGAAAGTGCACACTGCATAAACAAGGCAGAGGAGGACATGGCATAGAGCAAGCTAGGTAATGGTGCTGCACATAGACACAGCCCTGCCACGGGGACCTGGTGCTGGGGAGCTCAGAGGGGCTGCTGCAGACCTCTCTTCTGGGGCACCCCACAGAAATACCAGTTTCACAAGAACACCCATACTGTGTCAGATCAAAGGTCCCTGAACCCAGTACCTGGACTTTGACAGTGGCCACAAATGGACACCAAGGGAAGAGAAAGAACAAGACAAGCATATATGATACTTCCTTCTCTGTACTTTCCTTGTCTGCAACTATTTTCAGGTCAGGGGATTTTCTGAGCCAGATGGGGTTTCTCCATATTTAGGTTCTTCAGTGGACTTCTCCTCCAGGTACTTCTTCAGCTTTTTATTGCGCCCAGAGAGAGTTATGGCACCCACATCATCTTTTAGCAACAATTCTCCCAGGTCTGCTACACACTCTATGAAGAACCACCTCCTTTTGCTCTGAACCTGACTGCTGCTAGGCTTTGTGTAACGTTCTTGTTTTGGAAGAGCCACTGAATGGCTGACCCCTATCCACACCTCTCCATGCCACTCCTGAGCGTAGAGATCTGCACCATATTCCTGGCAAGTTGTCTCTTTTCCAGCCTACAGGCTTCTAGTCTCTGCAGTCATTCTTCAAGTCAAAGTTGTTCCTTACCTTTGTTTATCCTTGTTGCTCCTTCTTGATCCTTTTCCAAGTTTATTATATCCTCTTTGAGATGAGAGGACCAGAACTGCAGAGATGAGGGGAAATCATGGACTTGTGCCATGGTATGGCAACACTTGCTGTTTTATCATCTATGCCTTTCCTAATCATTCCTAATGCTTGATTTACACATCTGACCACTACTGAGCACTGAAACAAAGCTTTCATCAAGTTATATACCATATCAGCATCTTGCTCCTGAATGGCATAGGTCAGTTCAAAGTTAGTAATTTCACAGGTGAAGTTCTGATTGCTATGCACATTACTGTGTGTATACCGAGACTGTATGTTATTTATGATTTTATTGTCCAGAACCTCAGCCTCACAAGGGCCTTCCAGAATTCTTCAGTCTGCTCTTTCCTCAATGATTTGAATAATGTAGCATCACTGGCAAGCTTCCTCACCTCACTGCTTACCCTGTCTATGACTATTTTGAGACTGTGGGGTTCTCACCATCCTGAGAAGTTGAGAGGGAACCGTCAGTGAACAAGGTTAGAGTGTCCCGTGCCAGACAACGTGGGAGTTATCTATTGCCTACCCTCTACCCTATCTTTTACTAGCTATTGTCTCCACTGGGCAATCCATCTTAACTACTGACATTCACCAGTGGGGCCTATTCCAAATTACCCCAATCGGTTCCTTGATTAAATTACTCCAATCAATCAGCAACCATGATTAAATGCAGAGTCACAAGTATATTCTGTCAATTAGGGTCCAAACTAGCAAGCTGCTGAACACCCAGCTCTCATGAGGAAGGCGAAGCACCTCAAAGCCATGCAGGCAGTCTGTATCTTCGCTTCGTAACAGCTGAGAACTGTATTGTCTCTCACTTTCTGAGAAGCGGCAGCAGCAGCACTGGTTCTCTTTAATTTACCAATGACACATAAAACGTAACTGTACTGGACCCATAGCCCACTGAGACTGACTGGAAATATCCCCATTGCCTTTCCTGGGCTTTGGATCAGGTCTAAGGACTGTTGCATGCTGCCAGCGCAGAAGCTGCCTACTGCAGCTGTGTGCAAGGCCAGACCACGGGACCACACACCAGCAGCACCAAGCTTAATACTGAAGGTTTATACCTGTAAAAGATTATTAGAAAGTGGCCCAGATGGAGGCATTTGGCTTCCTCTGGTTTTTAGATGCACAAAGCATGCTACTTTGGACAGGAAGGCATAACGTTCCAGACAAAAACTGTCACACCCCACCCCAGCAGCTTGCTCACTTGTGAAGAAGTGTACCGTAGTGAAATTACTTTGGCAGTACAAATGGCAGAAGTCTCTGCTGTCGACAGTGACCTTTACAAGCTTGACTCTCCACTAAAAACTTCAGGTCACGTGCAAAATCTATTAGATAGTACATAAAAATGCTGACTCAGGATAATCAATTCAGAGAAGAATCTGGAGAGCTGAAAGTCCCTGGAAATGATGACTTGGTGTGAAGATCCATGTGAACCAATTTCCTCCTTTCACAGCTCCTGCGTCTCAGGATTGTTGTTTAGCACAGCACACAGACATAAGGAGCTGTAGTCACTACGCAAGTCTGTTTTTGCTAAGCTAGATTCATAACCCCTGTAATAACCTCTCTGTAAGACTAACAGAGGTCATAACAATATCAATCATGACAGTCATGTGAGAAATACTGTATTTTTAGGCAAAGTAACACTAACCTCAGTATGACACGGCTTACACATCTCACGCATAGAGACAGATAAATTATTTTGTTACATGGTGCATACTGTGTCCTGAAAAGGTCATTAAAATTGTCTGACAGCAAAGTGAAAACATCTTCTCTGGAAAGGATTATCACCTTTGGCTCTGAAACATGCAGCACCAAACTGAATTATGAAAGAGAACTGTTTAAAAAGCAACCACCCCAGAATTCATAGTTGGAATGAAAAGTGGGAATATGCAAATAGACGGCGACTCCAGAATTTTCATCACGGAAAAAAAATTCCCATGTGCTTTGAAAATAACACGATGAATTAAAATGCAACATAATTTCACTACAGTGAACTTTTTTCTCTGTTGATGTCAAAACTCTTAATAATAATGAATTAGAAGCATCATCGGGCCTGATTTTTGGAAGTGTTGGACACTTGTCCAGTTACTTATTAAGGCCTGAGCACCTCAAACATCAGGCTGCAAAAGGATGTGCCATGTTCCACCTGGAAAAGCACTGCAAAGGTTTGGAACAGAATCTAGTGTTCTCCTCTGACCCACTGTCTCCTCTACAAGTATCAACTGTCTAGAGATAAAGAACGCAGAAGCACTTGAATATAAAGAGCTTATTTTCTGGAGAGGTTTAGAAAAATATTTGTGCACAGATTACATTTTCAGATATAAAGTAAACTCTTTGCCTAAGGAAAAAAAGATAGAAAACATTGAAAACCTGAAGAAATGGGAACTGAACGATGTGGTTTCTATGGTTTGTGCCAAAGCAAATGACTAAAGCCCATGTGTGCATGAAATTAGAGATTATCCCAATAAAACGCTCTTTTGCTTTGCCTTCTTCCAACACTGAAGATGAAAAGTAAACTGAAGTTATTCAGGCATCTCATTGGATTCCTTGCCCCAAAATATATGGATCATTGCTCAGTCTCTGAGGCAGAAACAATAGCCAGAAGCAAAAAAAGAGTGACTAACTTTGGATCAAAAGCTTTGGCTTTAGGCCAGATTTTCACAAAATGGTCAATGTTTTTGGATACCTTATCTTCTGCTGATGAACTTGTGCTATGTTGAACTAGCTTCTCAGAAAACCTGAGACTCTTTTAGCTCCCATGACTGCAAGCAGAATTAATACTCAGCACCTTTCAAAAAATCACTCTGAATTGGTTCAAATTTGCCGTCTACTATTAAACGTGGTCAAATTCTGATGCTAGACACTCCTTACATTAAGATGACCAGGCTTAACTGATCTTTTGAAGACATGTGTGAACTGTACAGATAAAACAGTAACTGTCTTATTATAAGGAAATTATTCTTTTGACCTACATTTCTCTAATGACTGAGGCAAAATTTTTAGGCCATTAAAAATAAATGTAATAGCCATTGTAACCGAAGAGGACTGCTTTATGCAGCAAATAGTATTTTCCAAAGCTATTATATTCCATTTCTCACTGTCCATTCTCTGTCCTTCTTCTCCCCATTGTTTATGCATTAATCTTGCACAACCGTGTGCATGTACTATGACTGTAATCCCACATATCTGAAAGTGTTCTGTATTTCTGCTTTTGCTTTTTCAGTTTATCTAGCAATGAATTTTACTCTGAAATATTTATCTGAAGCATTCAGCTAACACAACGGTTTTCAAATCTTTCACATAAAGAAACAGAAAATCTCCTGTTTTCTATCTTTGTTTCCTGCACTAGCCATTTGTTCTACATCTTTTTCCTACCATTTTCTATCTCAAACTCTGCTAATTCTCACCTTCTACCTTCTTAACTGTCATTGTGTTGAATGCATTATGTATATGACTCAGTCTGTGACGGAGCATACTGAGTGTGAGGGAGGAGGAGATCAGGAGCAGAGCAACTAAATACCAAATTACCCTCTAGAATGATGCCACTGTTGCAAGCAGAAGCTATTCTTCTTGAAAATTTACTTCCAAAATTCTTTGGATCATTAGAAATTTTTTTTTTTAAAATCGTAGTTTCCAAATGACACCAGGAAAACTTAGCTGTTCAGACTGCACAGGAAAATGTACCCAGCTGTGGAAATAGACAATGATTTGCCTTTGTCTCAGTTTATCCCCAGGAAACCATTTTTTTCATCCTAGATTAATTCAGCATTATGCACCATTACCTCCAGATTACTCAAGCACAACCAGCACCAATAAACTATAATTAAATCCACTCTTTGTCACAGGCAGATCAGACTGACTAAACCAGCAAATTTGCATATAGATTACCTTGCTATTTGTCTGCTTTGAAAGATTTTTCAACATGGTGTGACAAAACCAGCTCTTGGACTAGCATGCGTGCATTCGCGCACACAGACACACACTCTTAATGCATAAAAACCCCATTATGTTCACAATTTCTGCTCAGCGCAATGGATGCTGTCACTAGCACGATGAACAGACCCCTTCCGCCATGGTGGAATCTCTTGGTTTTGAGGGCTTTCAGCTTCAGAATATGAAATAAATCACAAAAGGTCTCATGCATTTCCACAGCATTCCCCATGTAACGTAGTAGATGGTGAAAGAGAAGATCTACAGGGAACCTATGCATAAAAATTTGCATTTGTAAATGCAAAGGCGACTGTGAGGAACCAAACCACTCTAACTTGTGCACTCACTGTGTGCGGTGTGTGAAACTACTTTTTCCGTGAAGGAGAGAGATTTTTGTTCCCTTGCCGTTCGTCTCTGAGGAGTGGCCAGCACTCTCCGCAGGGTGGCGGGGAGAGCTGTGCTGCTACCCTCTCCCACCCCCTCTGCCTGGAACAGAGGGGCAGATCTGACCTTGACAGATGCAGGTTTGCTGAGGGTCTTCTTTCACACTTAGCTGCCCTTTCCTTTCCTCTTTTCTGCATATGGAGGTCTCTATTAAGAAAAGACTCAGTTTATCTGATGTCAAAGTAAAGGCTGGAATCTTTAAATTTTTGTAAGCATTACATTTAGGCTGAGTAGAAAATAGGAAGAATCTGCATGTTTACAAGAGCAGATGCCCCCAAAAGTATTTATTTTATTCAGAGGCTCTATTTTTAATATGTTGAGGGTTCTTTGTGTTGTTTTTTTGTTTTTTAAATGTGGAACTTCCTTTGAGGGAGGAAGGCTTGTTTAGCACTGGTATAGAACAATTCAATTCAAGAAGGTTATAGCTCAGCACAGACCAAGTAGCTACTGGGAAATAAAACAGTTCTTCAAGCTTTATAGTTGCCCCAAAGCTAAGGACTCCTGAAAGCCAACCACATCAGAGCCTCTGAGCCAGGCTGCACTCTCATCCTCAGGACCCAGCCACATCGCTTCTGGTTTGCTGCACAGGGACAGCTAAAGGTGATCCTGCTGTCCGACACTGACCAGCCAGCTATGCTCTTTTCGGTTGGTCCCAGCTGGGCCTTCTGCTGCCTGAGAGGAGCTGATATGAGGAAGCAGCTGCTTTGTTCGGTTACTGCAGTTGTCTCCTGAATCATCCTGAAAGAAAACTCCTGCATAAGCTCAGCAAAGTGCTCTCTCTTTTGCTGGCAGACACTGTGATGTGCTTTTGAACTGTTTCTGGCACACCACCCTCCTCCCCATTATCTCCTCAGTGTCTTGATGGTTAACAAATAAGCAAAAAACTCCCCAATTTTGATCTGAGCTACAGTATATACGACAGGGTGCTGATGTAATGGGAAGAAAAGATAGGCAAGGAGCACTCAAAACACATCATGCTTCTCTAGCTGTAAGAGGAACATCCTACAGGATGGATCTGCAGCCGAGAACATTTATATTTGAGCTAGTTTAAAACAGCTAGTCTAGGTGCAGCTCCAACATCACAGGCTGCAAAACCTACCCCAGCTTCTGGCTAACTATCAAAGCAACCTGCCCATGATGTGCATGATTTGTTGTTGCTACATTAACACCAGTACCCAAGCCAGCATCAGCTAAGTAACCCAGGTATGACCACTGAAGTTGAAACTAAATGGCTAGATTAAAAAAGAAACAGGACAGAGGGAGCTTCCAGCTCCCGGTGACTGGAAGCATGTTAGCTAGGACAGGCACTAGGACCAAAGGCTCACTGTCTCTGCAAGCCCCTCACTTGACTGTAGCCTAAGAGAAGAAACTGGAGAAAAAGCCCACATCCCATTTAGAGAGATCAAGGTGAAGCAACATTCAAAGAATCGTCATGAAGCCTTTGAGACAAAAGCCCATAGAGTTCAGGGCAGTGTCAGTGTCAGACAACCTGAGAAGTCTCATTGTTCTAGCTAAACCCAAGTCACCAGCGTTGTGATTAACATCAGTTATAGGGTTCCTCTTTCCTGAAACTTCTTGGCGATGCCTGGCACATAGACGTAAAAATGGCAGGAAAGTTGTGCTCATTCTTGTAATATCTCTTGAAGGCTCTTCCCTCCATAAAGACACACCATAAAGATGACCAAGCTTAGGGGGAGGTAAAAAGAAATGTTTTATCTTTTCTCTCTCCTAATACGAGACAGGACCTTTGAAGGCAAGTACAAATGTTACTGTTTTTAGCCTAGTTGTTTGTTTAGAAAGCTCATCATTCAAATAAGTACTGGAGGAAAAGAAGGGATGCTTCCTTCAAGCATGAGGCCATATTCAACCCCAAATCAGCCCACCTCACTGGCCATTTGCTGCCGTTTGAATGCACAAAGGGCACTTCCCCTGTTCTTGAAGTAAGGATGCCAATTAGCTTAACCAGTCAGAAATAAATACAACTCAATGCTGGGAAATTATGTCTGGTTCTGAATTCAGCAGGATTTGCCACCTAGCACAGAAGCAAGATACTGCTGAAGCTGCTAAGTCCTTGCATTTCTCCTGCACTATAAAGTACAAGCTGGTCTCTTGCCTCTGAGCTGGATAGTTTCTTTTGTTAAGTTTCAAACACAGCGAGCAAGTAACTTGGCTGACAACTGCTCACTGCTTTGAGACAGTGGTTCCTAAGGGGGGCCTCAGAAAGCAACAATTCTTTAAAAAAAATGTAATGGCATGCTATTATTCAAAAACTTTCCAAGTGGCGTTACAGCTTGGTGGAGCTACTAAGGGCTGCAGACTAACCTATTTTCCAAACCGTGAAAATCTCCTTTGATTTACAGCCATCCTCAGTGAACAGCTAGCATGCGCTATGGCTGCTACTCTTCCAATTACTTTCCCCCATTTGCTTTAAAGACAGATAATCTTCTGCTGCAGCCAACACAAACAAGTGTTGGAAGAGAACCTCTGCAGAGCTCACTGTCCCAAGACATACACAGGGGAATGGAAGAGCTGTGAAGACCCAGCAGTGCAGCCTCGGCTGTGGAGAAATTTCCAACTGGCTTGGACTGAACTGGGCATCCAAATTCCTTCAAAATGACTAGGTGGCCAGTATAATAAAGACAAATGTTTACCTGTTAAATCTATTGCCATTTGCTCACTGCACCTGTCTGCAAAAGTACTGTCATTTCATCTTGAGGACATCATTCCCAAAATATGGCAGGATGAGAAATATCTCAAGGATGATGGTTTGTCTTCCTTCAATATCTCAGGACAAGTCTCTCCCAGCAAGAGAGGTGTTTTCTTCTGGGAGACTTCCATATAAAAACAGACAGGAACAAAATGTGACTAAGTGTAATAAATGGCTCTATGTTCCTGTCCACACACTTTTGTGTCACCGAGCATCCAATCAGAGAGACCAAGATTTAACTTTGTTCTTTCCCCCAGCCCACAGATCTCAAAATGTATTACATCCTCAGCTCCAACTTCCAAAGGTAAGAGAAGGATATGACAGAACTCATCTCAGTTGCATGCCGTCAAAAAGGTATATATAGAATTCAAATTTATGTACAGAAATTACAATAAATATGAAACTCTCCATTGCATCACCCTCAGAAAGCCACCCTAAGTGGAAGGCTTCCACTTTTGAAACGAGAAGGTTTGAAGATATCAATACTTGCCCATACTTCCTGACCAACTCCAGTCACTGCAAGAGACAGCTGTTAAAGAAGCCAAGTCTGAAACTGAGCTGCTCAGGAATCTACCAAATGCTGATTTGTGGGAATTAAAATGAAGAACAATCACTGTAACATAATCGATTCATCACTAAGTAGTGTTGCTCGGATATAATGATCTTATCAATATGATGTTTATTCTAGTATACTGCAAACACATTTTAGAAGCATCAGAGCAAACAGTTTTGCTAAGTAGGTCTCATACATTTATAAGCCTATTACACATAAAGCTTTCCCTAGTGAGCTTTTGATCTGGTTCATCACATTTTACGTCCAATACAGCAAGTATTTTAGTTGAGTTGTGACTTTTTTTGTGTAAGTTCTTATTTATAGCATACCTCTTTTCACAAAAGATGGCAGTAAGTCCAGAAAGTTTTCCTAATCATTGTGAATAGTTGAACACATTGCTACATACACTTCAAAAGTCATGCTTTTATTTTGATCTGAACAGATTGTGAATAACTGTTATTAAATTAGTCAAGATACTTCTTGGACCAGTCATCTGTTTAGAAAATCAATCTCCCCTTATTTTTTAAAACAGCTCCCCTTTTCCTTTTTTTTTTCATTAGAAGTTGTATTTTTCAGAAATAATGCTTACCTGTTAACTTCAGAAGGCTCACCTCTGTTTTACAAAAAAGGATGAAGTGCTTTTTGCAGAGCATTTTGCGGACAACTGTAGTATTAAAACTGCTCATCTGTGTTAATTAAATACATCTGCTTCAGAAAATAAGTCTGGGTCTATAAACCACTTCTGCTTGGCCATGTGTAAATTAGGCTAGCAGACATTTTGAAACTGCATAAAAAAGTGCTGTAAGTGTGCAGCTACAGCCAGAAATGTGGCATTATAAGTGACCTCTGATGTGAATGTTTCCCATACTTTTTTTCTGAGATGGCAAGATAATGTGTTTTCTAATATCTTGTTTGCACTGCAGGCCTTTAAATAGAGAAGCAGCAACCAGATTATCTCGCCTTGTACACAGTAATCACACTGTATTCCAAAATCTGTATTAATAACAGATAGCAAGCAAGGCCTAATTACTGCAACTCAGAGCTTCATAACATCAACATTAGGGACTGCCAGTCTTCTCATCATGCATCTGGCTTGTGTGCCATTTGTCCAGACGTGTCCAGTCACCTGAACAGTCAGTCACTGGAGGCATATTCAGCCTTGTTTTGAAGATGACTTTATAGATGCAGTGTAGACGTGTATCATAGGACTATCAGTCCTTAAAATAAAGGTTCTAAAGGTATGTCGCTGATCAACAACGAAGCGAAGAAGAAAAGACGTGATTTTGCACGAGGTATTCTATCTCACCTATCTTCAGTTCTCAGATCCCTGGAGCTTCAAACTTAAACATATTTACATATAAAAGAAACTGTGTATGATATTTGCAGAACTTATTTTTCTTGTACATTACCTTTAAGACAAAGCAGTGATCTGTAGGTGCCTTATATTTCACTTTGTGTTGAGAACCATAATAAACGTTCATATTCTCAAACTGAATGAAGCATGCCAGATCCCGTGATGTCTACAAATGAAAACCAAGCACATCATTGTTAGAACAAACTGAATTTCGATGTGAAACTCGTTAATATGACTTTTCAAGTGTATGAATGCAAATGCTTTTTATTTTTTCAACTGTCATGAAGTTGACTAAAGAAAGATTAATTTTAAGTGTGTGCATTCCTAAACTAACAACTGGAAGAGGGTCAGTACATACTAGGAATAATATATAACACAGTGCAACATTTTGCTGCTGTTCTGGTTTTGCTGTGCTTTATTGCTTTGCGTGGAGATTTTGGCTCATGACTAATAAGACCGAATAGAACACCATAGTAAGAAATAACTTTAGTAAAACAGATATAGGCCTTGCAACCACACACTTACAATTCTGAGTGGAGAAAGAAGGTTTGGGGTTTTAAATTGCTTTGGGAACTTGTTTTTCTTTGGTATATGTAAGAAACTCTCATCAGGAAATAAGCACACATTTCATCTGCTTTGCTTTGAATTTTCTCAAATTTCCTGGCATCATTCCTTTTCTGTTTATCATAATATTTGCTTGTTCACAATATGTTGCTAAAGTAGCAAGGTTTCTGTTGCTGGCACACTTCTCAGTGCAGAATTCTGCATACAAAGCATAACTTTTGCAATCCTTTGAGTGGAAATGCAAAAATGGCCGTGTCACATGGTCACTGTTGGCTAAACTGAGAAATCAGGAAATTGTGAAAAAAAGAAAAAAGAAAAAAACTAACCCTCTCCACCCCTAAGAATGGGGTTCTATTTCCACATATGATGGTTCTTCTATGCTGTTCTCATTCTTACTGATACTTTCATTACAATACGCCCTTGAGTTGGATTTCTTTACAAATTGAGTTTGCAAGTAAGATTTGTGGGGAGAGGAAGCACTCCATACTGTCTGTAGACAGGGCTTCTCTCTCTCCCCTGTCTCCCCTGAAGCTGATGTCAGGGATTTCGTCATTGACTGTGTGGACCTAGGATTTTCCAACACTGTAAGTTCCTGAACGACCTCAAATCCATGCAGTATAATGAGTTGCTCCTTTCCTTTACAAACCAGGTAGTGGCAATTAAGACCAATACGAACGCAGTTGTTATTTTCTTCTAAGTAAGGAACAAATTTTTATGCAAGGGACAAAGGCACTTACTGCTAGTATTACTGCAATGTTAACATGACAATGCAACACAATTAACAGAAACAAATTTTAAAACTGTATTTGCAATTCTGATTCTGTTGTTTTGTGACCCTGTCCATTAACAGCATGTTTTTGAACGGGATAGAAGCAGAGTAATGCTGAAGAAAGAAATTAAGACAGCAGTGCTGACTGGTGCCTGGTTTGTTAACATAAAAAACCCAAACAACAAAAAACACCAAAGGTGTGTGTGTAAAATTATCTGAACATGTTCCTGTATTTTCATGTTTGCAATGTATTTTACAGCCAACATGAAGTGCCAAAGGTATGCCAGACTTTGCTTTTTTATAACAAGTGAAAACATGATTACATGATGAATTTCAAAACAGCTGCAGCAGCTGAAGATATTATTGTCCACCAACGGTTTGTTTCTGTACCTCAATGAAAGATCACTCTACCCACAACTGAATGACTGCAGCAAGGCGCATGTGCAGCACTCTTCATACCACCCTGACATGGGATGAACTCTCATAATTTAAGAGCTCTACTGAATTCTGCTGCAGTGCTTTAAGACATTTTAGCACCCTCACTGCATTCTGCTCTTCTACCAGAGATTACTGTCTCCACCAAAGACGTGTACCTGAGCCTCAGCGGTTCCAATACAAAGCACAGTAACTAACTCAAATCACCATTAAATACAGATTTGAGCTAAGAGACTTGACTTTCTCTGGAATGGCTGAGGCATGGACATATGCATCCTTTTGCTGAAGGCTGTAACAGAAGCAGAAGCAAACAGTTGATTGTGGTACCATTTTAAAGATAGCTGTGACTATCTCCTAAAGAACTAGATTCAAGATCCTTAATCCCTGTGAGTGGCTGATTGGTAATATAGTGAGTTTGAAGCACTCATGCAGTTCCTTAAAATGGCTTGAGTTACAGGCATGGTGGTACACAGGCTGTAACGACTAACAGGCAATAAAGCGTTAAGCTAAAACAGCTGTTAGAAGGTGACTGCATGGATCCAACCTGAGCCTATGTTTGCAGTCTGTCACCTGAAAAAAGAAAACACTTTCCTCATTTGCACTATGATGGAAAGTCACTGAAACGGGTATCACTGGATGATGAAAAAAGGCTGGGTAACTACCAGTATATGCTTTCCCTGCTTTGGCACTGTGCTACCGGCCATCGTTGGAGGCAGGCAACAAGCAAATGTCAAAGATGGACTTTCCAATTGGCTATTCTTATACTCTTTCCACCTTAAGTGCCTTCCAAATAGCATTCTAGCTCCTAATTGATAAGATGTTGTGCGTGTGCAACATGATTTGAGGACTGAAAGCCATTATCTCAGGGTCAGGTAAAGTCAAAATAAATTGCTGTGAAAGCAGCAAGGTAATCTACGTCTGTGTTTCACTGAGATTTGGTTATAAACACAGGTCACTGGAGCAGCAGCATGGCATTCCTAAACAAGCTATCAATTTTTTTTTTTCCTCTATAACTTAGTCAGGGAATAGCAGAACAGTTAAATTCCACAGCACAAATCATAACAATAAAGCTCCATCAGCAGCACCAGAATTTTCAGATATGAAGCATTAGCAGAGCTGTAAGTGGTAACAGAAGTGAGTTTCCAAATTAAAAAAAAAAAAAAAAAAATACCACCAGTCCCAGAAGCCATCATTCTACCTCATCACTGTGGAAATGAGAAGCCAGCTGCCCTTACTTGCAAAATGTCCAGGACCCCTTTGCTTCTCCAGTGTTGGCAATTCAGACTCTTTAAATATTTTGCAATACTAAATGTCAGTGCATTTGATTCAGCCAGGTGGATGGTTCTGTCTCACTTCTTTCTACACAAAGGGCAGTCTTAAAAAGCCTTAAAAGGCACGATGCATTCTCTAGGTAAAGATCACTGTAGGAAAAAATGTATAGCATTTCTGCATGCTGGTTACTTGTGCAGAAAGGCAGTATCAAACAAAGTAAAATTCCACCTTTTTTGTGATAAGAAATTAGTTTACTTGAGAACTTTTAAAATATTCTTCCACAGGGAACCCATATAACACTGAAGCATTTTGGCAGCGTAACACCAGCTGAAGGGTGCTGTGCTGTTTTTCTTTCACCTACTGACTTCCAGAGGAGCGCTATTTCATTAATGCTTTTATCTATCCATAGAAATCAAAAGGAGAGAAACGTGACAGGATTCAGTGACTACATTCTAATATTTGCACAAGTGGTGTAGTCAAAAGTTAAACCAAAAAAACCCCAACCCTCACAGATGCACCAGACAGCGCTCTTAAAGTGTCACCTTGGGAGTTCTTCACTTTCACCTCCATGAATTGTTTTATTGCTAAAAGGATTATTTGGCTTCCTGACCTTGGTTTTTCCTTTGGGTACATAATAAATTCCAGAAGCTCGTAGAAGAAAATAACGCCTCTTCCAGGACTTTTTTCCATCTTCTTTTAAATAAAGGGCCCCTTCAAGCTCTGGCACAATGACAGATGTCCCACAGAAGCTTTCCTGTGCAACAAGAATAATAATACACAAAATAAATTGATTTAAGCACAACCCTATTAATAAATAGCAGAAAAACGCTCCCTTGAAAAATAAAGACATTTCCTGTGACAGTGAACATATGAACATGGGGAATGCAGTTACCAGGGAGATGAACACCTTAGACAGGCAAAGGAAACTTTCCCAAGCTAATGTGGGAACTCGGCCGTGCAAGCTGGGTACTCACACTGGAAAAGGCGGCTTGCAAAACCTCCATTCTCTAAAGGGTCAAGCAAAAACCTACAACAGGTTTTAAATAGACATAGATGTGTGAAGTGAAAGTGAAGGCAATAAAACAGAATGGTTGGTACTGCTGCTGCTGGTTTTTCTCTGTTGCTGTATCTATAGGTTCTGTAGAGAAATGCTTCTGTAGAGAGAATTTTTAGAGACTGCTTAGAGCTCTAAAAACAGCTGAAGAAAAAAATCCCCCTCAATCTCTGCTTTCACTTTGAAATACATGTTATTATTTATAACACTGTTTAAACAAATATACTTCACTGTTTGCTTGAAGGACCTACTGTGGGGTAATTTTTAATGCCAACATGCTTATCACCTAATGTTTTCATTTAGAATTTACCAGGACTTCTGCTGGTTGACATCTGGTGCCTTCATGAGATGCACTAATTTTGAGATGGGAATCCTCAGTCACCTGAGAACAGCATTTCCTTTGTGAACTTTTACCAAAGTCAAAACGCTTGCCAGGAGAACTGTGGTAATCTTCTCTTTCATATAGCTCTGGATTTTTCTCTCTCAAACATACAACTGAAATAAAACTTCAGCAGGAAAGGCAAGAGGCTGAACAGACTTTCTGGAAAAGGGCAAAGGTTCTTTTTCTGTTGTAGTACAGATAATAATTTGAGGTAGTGAGAAGTACATCTACTTCTAACCCAAAAGATAATTGTTTGCTACTGATCAACCTTACTAACAATATAAAGTCACAAGGGCCGGCCTAAGGGTGCAGCACAGCTGTTTCTGTTATTCATATTTGTCTAACACTGCTTTTATTGTTATCATGGCATTACTCTTCATAGAAACACCAAGTAAAAACGTTGCACGGCATTGCGGTCTATAACAACAAAATAATTCTCCATCATTTAATTTCTCTGATAGGGGATACAATCTGCATTTTTAATGTTGAGCAGCAGCTGCAGAAGAAAACCCACATATGAAACCTTAGACACAAAGACACCAACCATCACAGAAGTTCCTGTTGTTACCCATTTGCCCGCAAAGAACTAATGATGTTGTTGCAGAGCAGATGCAGACGGTGGCAGAGTTCTGGTTGCATCATCTACCTAGAAAGCTGGCTTACCTCCAGTAAAGCTTCTTTGTTTTTATCATTCATTTCTTTGCTTTCATTCTTCCCTTTGTTTGCCAGGTAGAAATTCTGATTAAGACACAAAAGAAATTTATGTTCATTATAAAGACAGCAATACAAGTAACTAGATCACTGCAAACCCATTCAATAGTTATTCAGTCTTTCAATATTGAGTATCCAAGCCAGCAGATGCAAGAGACAGATGTTTATGGACTCTTCTTATAGAAAACTTTAATCACAGCTGCCTGTTCATGAGTTTTAATTCTTTATTTTGAATCGAATTCAAAAGTAATACAAAATTAATTTTGCCTATGTATATACAGCCTCCCAAAATTTTAAAAACACTGACTTATGGTTTTGGCTGTTTTTCTGGATCAATGGGTTTGATTTTATTATTCCGATTTTCATCGCTTCCTATATTATTACGGGCGGTAGAAAACATAACATTTTATTGCATGCTGATATTCAATGAATACAATGCACTATCAATAGGCTAGAAAGCATTTTTCCTAACAACCCAGTTTGGTAATTTGCACACTTCATATCTGACACTCTGGATACAAATCAGCTCTTAAATTTTAATAAAAGTGCTTATATGCCAAAGCCTTTATCCAAAGTTTTTACTTTCTACTTTTAAACCCCTTCTTATGCTCTGCAAAGTATTTTTATGCAATGAAGAAGGTATTAAAAAATCTAGAAGAAATCAGAAGAAATGATCACCATGATATCTTGGCACGTGTGCTCCAGCCTACTGAAACAAAAGCCTACACTTGAAATGACCCTCTGCTTCTCTGACAGAGGGCTGTGAAGCTGCAGCTGCCCTCAGAGGACCCAGTGCCTGTCTGCCACTGCAAACGAGGAAGCACAGCGCCTCATGCACACGGTTACCAGTAAAAATAAATTCACCCACTGTTAAACAGCAAAACCAATTTTGCATCCGTCTGCATTGTACAGATGGACAAAAGGACAGCACTTGGACATACGTGCAAATTCAGGCAGTAGGAAGGTAGCTCAGGACCATGCTAGGACTTGTGTGCCCGAGCACGTGCAGTGGCTTTGCTCAACAGCAAGCACGCCAGATAGCAGAGCCTGGCTGCCTGCAGACAGTAAGGCAGCTGGGCTTGAGGAGGCAGGTAGATCAAGGAGCTATGCCACGCATCAAGTAGCATTTGGATGCATGGGCTTCAGGCCAGAATGATAACACCCAAAGTTCTCGTGTTTTACCATTTTCTAAACAAAAGTACATGTAGAAGAGGAGCTTGGGTTTGGAAAATACCTGATGCATGGGACAGTCTTACTGATTTTCCTGGAATTAGTCAAAAAGCTAAGTTTGCAGAACAAAGGGCATAAAACAAACACCATTGTCTCGGATATAGACAAAATTGCAAAAACCCGACAAATTTTGAAAGCTAGCTACTTAAAAATTACTCCCAATTCTGTAATTCTTCAGCAATTCTGTAGGAAGAAAGCTAAGAGTTTATCTGACTGTTCATCTCTCTCCATTTTTTCACGTCTCAAGACTGCAAGAACATGGCGACATATTTACATGCCTCAAACTCCACAAAGACTAAACTGCAACACAAATGCAAACGTTACCAAAAGACAAATGAGAAGTGCGTAAATGAAGGAACATGCTATTGCTACAGTATAAGAAAGAAACAAAGAAGCAGCAAATCTGCCCTGCCAGCACACCATGTTTACAGCAACGAGGTTTATCTGAAGTGAAACCCTCCTCTTCCCCACAACCACATCTTCTTTTTTCAAGCAGTGCTGTGAACAGCTGTCTGCCAGAACGCTAGCCTCATAGCAGGCAGTTGTTGGAGGGGCACCAGGAGAGGAAGGGGAAGAGATGTGGATGTTCTTTAAAAACCGCTTTCTTAAAGGTTCACATTAAATCAGACAGGGGACATCAGAAACAGCCACCTGCAATTTGGCCTATGCTGATGCCATGTCTGTGGTATGAATAAAAGAAAAGAAACTTGAACAGTCAATACGATAGACAGTTATGCTAGGAAATACAGCAATGTTCTTCTCTAGGATATGCAGCAGCACATAGCTGGCTCCAGACTGCCGGGGCACATTTTTAGTCCATGGATGAACGTAAGCAAACATTAAGGACCACGCTTCGTGACTACATCTGAAGACAGTATTCATAGCGCAAAAAAACCAAACCAGCTCAAAACAAAACCCGCTTAGAAGTGTGTTCCCAGTACAACCCATACAGCAATGCCTGCCTATGCAGTCCAAAACCATAGGTCTGACTGAGTGACAATGCTCCATTCATCCCACTGGAAAAAAAGATACTGTTCTGAGCAGCTGCAGCCAAGTCCTCTGTACATGCGCAACAGCTCGTCTTGACAGGGAGCACTGTCACAGCACTCCTGGCTTGATGTTGGCACACCGACTTCTGCATTGATGAAGGTATGAAGAGAAACCTCAGAGGGCATTGTTAGGCTGGGTTGGGCCTCCAGACTTTGGGATGGATTTAGAAAGTAGAGGGACATGCAAGCTTTAAGCCTTCTTCTTCTATAGATCATTATAAAGACATAGTATAACCCCTAAAATACACAATGAAGATTTATCAAGGTAAGTACACCTTATTGCTGTCTCAACAAGGCTTGGCTCATCAGCTTCACTACCGGTGGGGAGAGCATTCATCTGGCTCAGTCAGCCTTCAGTGCACTGATAGTAAAACAAAGCTCCTCTGATTACAACTGATTCACATTCAGGCATCTGGCATTTATTTAGCAGAAACACAGACCACCCTGTACTGACATAATCAATGGTAAAGAGAGAAAGTTTGTAATGATATCCATGCTGGATCTGTAACAGCGCAGCTTTTTCATTAAGGAAACAGGGCTCTGTCACCTAAACCAACGTTACACAGATGTATACTGTCATCTTTCACCTGTCAACACGTATTTATTACCGATTACCTCCTTTATGTCTCTGCCCTGAAATCTGGAAGTACATGGTACTTATTATTTGTCAGTGGCTAAAAACCTGGGGAGCAGACTGTACACTGTACTTGTTTTATCACTGTGTGGTCTCCTATTTTTGATCAGAAGCATTCAATCCTATAGGAGGCAAACCACATGTGTCTTCAAGAGGCTATTCCAAGTCCAGTAGTCAAAGGTCATGATAAAAGGCAAGCTCTTTCCTGTCTGAGGACACCATTGGGAAACGCATGTTTGGTTTGGGATGTCAGGTCACTAATGGGACACGATGTGGCTACAGGGCAGCTCTCTGCATATGTCTACAGATTTGAGAATTAACTATTTTTTATGTTCAAAAGACAATGTCTTTCTCTTGATAGAGAGCTGAGCTTACTTAACAGGATGGATTCATCCTCTTGGGCTGATAACATAAGAAAGCAAACATAAAGGGTTATTTTAACAAACAAAGTATGTTGGTACACTTCGTCATTGGGTTTGCGTTGTTTGCACGGTTTGGGTTATTTGCTGCGGATGAGCAGTCAAGCGTTTTTGCTGAATTATTCCCTGTGCCTACATGCCCCAGGCCAGCTGAAGCTGACACAAAGCCAGTTGGTCTCCCATGCCATTCTGGCCTGACTCAGACTAATGCAGAGCTACGGTGGCAGTTTTGACATGTACTGCTAGCCAGGTATGACATCCTTAAGAGACATTACATCAGAATTTCCCCGTGCTTATGCAGGACAGCAGCAAAACTAGTTGGCAACCCATCTATGGCTTTACATTAGCAGGAAATTCCATATGCATAAAAGAAAATCCTGTAAAGATTTTACAGCCAGCTTAAGTTAATTTTGTGCTTTGTACTGTAAAGAACCACTAGTCTATGCATACAACCTTTCCACTTAGGGATACTAAGGCTGTATCTCTCTCCACTGTATAACCCTCAAACAGAAGGTGGAAGACAGAAGGTGTTTGCAATAGTTTCAAAGAAAATCTCTGGTGGCATGGAAGCAAACCAAACCTGGATCATGGTAGAAACAGTAGCCTTAACTACTGCACTGCCAAGCTCTCTGATCGATGTTCTATGTCTCTATATTTGTAAAAAAGAATTTCCTAAATGAAACAGCACCCCTCTTATACCTTTCATCTTTTTCCATACACAGTCAAGCTGGAATGCAGCAGCTACTTGTCAGTACATAGCAAAAAATAGGTGTTCAAGGCAGCATCCTCCCTCTGCTTCCCCTTCGGCTTAGGTTGTATTTTTACTTTCAAGATATTGAAACTGTTTTTCCAGAAGATCTGCAAGGTCTGCAACAGCACAGATCAGACAGCGTGCAGCAAACAAGGCAGCTGCTCCATACTCATGACTATTTTCTTTGTGCAATGAGCCGCCTGTTTACGCTCATCCAAACTACACCTGGAATGAGGCAAGAACTGGCCAGCTCACATCCCATTTCAGCCCATTGCAACTGCGTACTGAATGCAGCATGGTTTGTGCAGAAAAAATAAAACAGAACACGGTCATATCTGCAACCCGTATCATGACGTGTCCCCTAAAAAAACGCATATTAAAAATATTAGAAGATACCTCTGAAGATCACAAATGTAAATAAATAAATGAAGCTAAAGGTAAAGCTCTTTTGAAGCCCCCCCAAAATGATTTTCAACTCTGTTTACTTGATTTTATAATGTTTGAAGAAATCGCTTCAGCTGACTTTTCACGCCTTGAGGATGATGGTCTTCATCATCAAAGAGGGGGGAACATGGAACAAATGAAAGATGTACACAAGCTAGAATGCAGCTAACAGCAAAGCACTTAATAAGCTGATTAAAAGCCACCTGCAAAATGGTTCAAATGTGTAAAGACTGTTTCTGTGTTACAGTTCCAAGGCAGAAAAATAAAAATATTTATTGAACTAGCATCTTCACCTTGAAACTAAACCATGGTCTGAGATACACTAACAGAGAGAGAAATTAAGATTACTAAACAGTGGGAGTACGGTGAAAAACGCTTCCCTTTTCTCACTCCTATTTCTTTGTGCATTTGCCAGCACACTCAATGATCAGGTTCCCTGCCGCCCTTCTGGGTTTCCTTCACTGGGTAACAGTGGAGACAAAGAAAAACCTTGATTCATAAAGGTGGCCAAAGTGGTGAAAAACAAAAGCATTACCTGGTGGATACCAGCCCAATTTCACTGACTTCAAAATAAATATTCAAGCATGAAACTCACTATAGCTGTACTGTTATGAAAGACATTACAAATGTCTCCTTCTCACACGGCATAGTACTCTTGCTTTTCAGAAGAAAAAAAATGTCAGTTCAGTGTATGGGTTCTCCATTGGAGGGTATAGCTCTTGCTTTTGGCTTACATATGAGGGAGCAGAAGCATAAAGTACTCACCATACAGATTTTCATAAATACTGTCCAAAAATAATTAAAAAAAACCCAAAAAAACCCACGTACATATGGTATCACCTCCACTGTTTGAATTTATCCTGTCTGCTTGTATCAGCAAAAAAGAGAGGAAACCAAAATCCATGTAAGCAAAAATCAAATATAGTGTTCTAAGAGTGTGACCAGCATTTACAGTCAGGAGTTTAGATTCAGCTGCCTCTTACAAATAACCCTGTTTAAATGAAGCAAAAGCATTTCGTACATTTTTCTTTTTTTAAAGAGTCTCTTTTATCTGACAATTATTCTTTGAGCTTTTTGGAAAGAGGTGTTGAGACCTGATGACATTTCCTTTCAAGAGTCAAGCACAGCATCACTCAACCACATTACAAAGCATCACCTTTCTATGTTATAAAGGTTTTCTTTATTTGCACGTGTACCAATATGTATTTTTGTTTCACTCTTTAGTCATAGACTTGTGATGCTGCACCTCTGTAGACGAGTCACTGATGCCATTCATTGAACAGTCTTTTACTGTCAGTTCCCTGTAGGGTAAATTATATCACAGCGAGGAAAGGGCAAAAGTATGTCTGTCTTTGTGAAGAGGGGGACACCTGAGGATTTTGCAGATGCTTTTTCTAAAACGTGTTCCAAATACTTTAAAAAGTTGTTTTCGGAAACAAAGCTGCAGAAAAACATTAAGAGAGTATTGCATGACAAGAATGACAATCTTCAAAAAAAGCCACTGGCATTAGCTGAGCAGCATGTTGCTAGCACAGACATAGAGGATAAATCCTGCATTTCAAAACCTCGGTTCCTCCTTAGAAAATGAAACACATTTAATTAATTGTTGTTTAATCTATACCAGGTATATAGCTAGTTCACAGAAAGAAACAATGTATAGTGGCACAGGTCATAGACCTTCTCCAGAGGTCCACTTGTTCTAGCAACGCATCTGGACATCTTTATAATAAGATTTTTTTAAAGCACTTAATTGCATCAAACCTCTGTAATGAAAATTTTGTATCACTAATTTCTCTAAGAATAAATTATACGCACCTGGCCACCTTTGGAATTTGCCTCTCTTTTTCCAGAGTTAATCTGCAAGTTACAAAACTGCGAGATCTCCGCAGTCAACCTCCGACAGAATGAGCGCTAAATAAGACCAACAAGGAATCCAACTGATGCTGCATTACCAGCACTGGCTGCGTCAAAAAAAGCATTCTGCAATTTCTGTACTCACAAAATGAGTTTATGAGGCAACCTTGACTGAGCTAGGAGGAGGCGGCTGACTATACTGAGAATACAGTATCAGAGCACTGGATTTCAGTTTCCCATTGGTTACACCATAATTTCCGTTGGTTAGGTAATCACACACCCTGCCCCCCACCAACTCAGCATTTCTGCTTGGTTTACCTTTTCAGGGACTTACTCCAGATCATGTATTTTACCACGTTTCATTATCTAGCGTGAGCTTCCCTGTACAATACTGCTTATTTTCTGCCAAAAAGACAAACTGCTGATATGCCTGTACTACTCTGCCTATCTCACAATCCGTACTAAGCCTGACAGATGGTTAGACTTTATTACTGGCAAAATATTTCAATAGTGTGATAGCTGCAACTGATCCAGTTTCCTTAGGCTGTTCATTTTAGAGCTTATCACAGAGGGGCTGAAGCTCAAGGACTGCAGACATGTCCAAATCAAGCTCAGCATGTCCTGAAATAGGAGGACAGAGCTACACTCTTATTCTGGTTTTGGTTTAGGTCATGTTTATTTCTAAAGTTCATTGCAATCTAAATGCCCAGACTCTTCATCAAAGATTTATGTCCTGTGGGAGGTTCACAGACTTGCCCTAAGCCACTTGCCCAAATAACACTACTATCATATGAATCAAATGTACAGTCAAACCTCTGCTGCTAGGTATGTTTATGTGCATTAGAGAGCATGACATCTTGAGCTATCATGTATGTTTTACTTCCAAACTTGGCTTTGCTGTTTCTCATTAAATATCAACATCAATCCATGTACACCGCAGGATAAGTTTTCTTTCCCTGACTGTGGATACTTGTTATGTCAACGAAGGAAACTTCCTCTCTGCAGGTTTTATTTGAAACACTGGCTCATTCTAAAAAAAAAAAACAACTACCTAACGAGCAGCTTGGTGAGATTTGCCGCCAAATTACATATTTGACTCATTTTTTCGGCAATGCCGAATTGCTCATTTTTCTCTTGCTGCCCTCAGGAACAAACCAGATGCTCAATGAGATAACAGACCGCTGACAAGGGGAAAAGATCTAGTGCTCCAGAATCCATCAGCTGTTCTGTGCTAGGGTGTTTTGTAAATATGGTTTTGACAACATATCACAAGAAATAAATCATTTGTGCATACACCTATCCTGAATAAATTGATGCAATTCAGTGCACAGGCCCTCTTTTTACAGAGTTAGTGTGCACAAGTTACTGTTCACCCAATTCTTCTCCCCAGTCTAAATGAAATCCAGATAAACTCTCTGTCGTACTCAGCATACTCTTTATGAAGTTTCATGTACAACTGGCAGAAAGTGGATCTTCAAGGAAATGTTGATTTTCATCAATAGAAATAGTGGAGAAACTGCAGTAATGACAAAGGCAAAGTTTTTACAGCTGTGCCATCTCACCCCAGTTCTGAGAGCTGTGCCTAAGCAACAGCTTGTACCAGCGGAGAACTACATACTTCATTTTTTACCACTGCAGACGGGATTTTAAAATAGAAAAATAGAAAAGAACAGAAAGCACTAATTTTGAAATCCTTGCAATCAACATTCTGGGGTTTTTTTTGTTGAAAGTTTCGCTTTCTCTAATTCCAAACTGACAAAGAGCTGAAAGCAAATTAATAACGCAACAGGCAGCATACAGCCTAATGACATAATTTTAGACTCTTATCCAAATACCATGTTAGCTTACCTGGGGATTTTTAAATAAAGCATACTTTTCACTTTTTTCCAAAAACAGAATCTTATTCTCAGTGTCTCGAGTCCAGTCCGATAACACTTCAACAACATTTTCATGGTCTTCAAAAAACCTTTCTGGAGAGACAGAAAAGGTAATGTAAGGCACTCACACTCTCTCTCTCCTCTCCTGAGGCTGCAGAAATTCCTGTGTAAGAATGTAATCATTATCTGATGTTCGCTTAGAGCTGGACAGTCCAGTACTTTTTTCCACTGCACAGAAGGGAGCAAAACCACATGAAAATATGTCATGTGGAAGAGCAATTCAGCTACAGAAGATGCCTTATGTAGCTCTGGCATGCTCCTGGATTCCTCCTGCATCTCTGTGCTGTTGCCCGAAGACTGCAAAGGATGGAAACAGTGACCCACTAAGAGTGGGAAACAGTGACCCACATGGTTACACCCATGTTTCTCAATGGCTTTCTGCTTTTATTTGCTTTTGTTTTTTAAGGTTTGCAGTATGATTGGGGGCGTTAATATATTCACTTTGGCTACTGAATTGAAGAAAAATAGTAAAAATTTATTGCCTTGTCTTTTTACTTATTGGAACAAATGAAAAATTGCTTTTTGTCAGCAGAAAGAATTCTATGCACTGAAAAGAAAATGTTTTGTTTCAAGCAACTGTATTTAAAAGCAGAAATAGCAAAACAGAGGAAACGGGAAGGCAGACTGAGAACTGATGTGAAGATACGCTGCTTTACCCAGCATCTCTGTAGTTAAAAACCTCACCAGAGATGTGGGAGACCTAGTGTCAGTCCTCTCCCTTCCTGAGCTGATCTAACCCAGATCCTCCACCCAGGAAAGCCAGCCACAGGGTATGCTGAGGTTAGGTAACTCCAATCTCTTCTTCTGCGGTTTCACTTGTATAAAGTAGCTGAACAGTCAAATAAACCCCGTTTGGAAGGAAAAGGAATTGAACATAATTTGACAGGTAATTTTGGAAGGACCCAAACTACATCTTTCTACAAATTCAGTACTGGAGCAGGGAATTCACCCTGCTCCAATTTTCAGTATGATTTTGGCAGTTCCCTGGGAACAGCTGTACTCCCATTTCAGTGGTCTGTGGTGATCACATCGTTCAATGGCCTAGATTGGCCTAGTATAAAAGGAGATAGCCTACAAAATCTATGCTCTGTTTTCTTTAACACTTCTTGCTACTTTTGACAAGGGTTCAGTATGTCCCATCAAAACTAAATTTTGTGAATTAATTAAACTCACAAAATGAGATGAGTTTCAGGGCCAGTTCACATGTACACAGTAACTTTTAACAACACAAGCAACATAACGCTTTTCATTTAGCAACTGATACTTCTGCAATGCACTGGAAATATAAAGCACTATATAAAACCCAAGTAATGGTTTGAAGGGTATACACTACCTTATAAACCAGGATAGCCGTAAAATAGTTCTCAGGTGGTAACACTAGTTATTTAACACTAGTTTTTGCCACGTATACTTTTGTTTGTTCATTTGGCTTTTCTTGTATAAAAGGTATGATTTTACCACCTTCAGGAGGGTCTTTTTTATAATTATTGTTAAAAAAAAAAGTCAAATCCGGATGCCTATTATAAGGCAATACTCTTTATTGCAAAATACATGCTGGTATGTGCAGCCCAGTGTTATATCATCATCTCACTACTGAGATTATTTGTGATATTTAACATGCAATTAATCTAAAACTGTAGTTTATTTTATTTGCAATGATAGTCTTTCAAAATAACAGTATGTATAGGATACTCTGTCAAAGATCTTCTGATACAAAACTACCTTGGACTTTCAGTTCAGCCTGAAATATTTGCTGCTCAGATTTGTTTCTTAAAGTAAAAGTATTCAAGAGAATAAAATTACCAATAGGGAAAGCAGGCAGAAAGGGAAAGTGCAGGAAAGCCTGTCTTCTAAGCATGCTGATAGTAATAGAGCTATCTAGAACTGCCAAGAAGTATACTGACAAGAATAAAGAATAGTTCACATTGTTTTGATTTTGAACAAAATTAACTGCGTGTTGCTGTGCACTGGAAGCAGAAGAAAGAATATGTACCATTCCATCCATATCAAAATTCCCTTCTTCAAACAAAAAGGCTCCATTCCCAGCTGATTTGGACCTGGTGATAGACCTCTGCATCAGGAGTTCATAGACTTTTCCTTTTTTCCTGAACCAATTACTTATTTATTCCCTTTCCTACTCTTCTTCTGTCCTGGCTTTTAAAATAGTTTTTATTCATTATGAGAGTAATTCCTTACTATACCAATACCCTAACCCAAAGCATCTAGCATTAGCTGGGACTAAAGTAACATGAGTTATTTTTTACTTACCAAAAAAACCCAGTCTAACCATTAACCCTGATGTCTGTAGCACATGATCTCCCTGATGCCTTCAGTTTTAATTGTGTGATGGGGAATTAAAAATGTCTATCCAGATTATGAAGAAACACAAGTACATTCTTTTTAATGATTATGGAGATTCAGAAAACAATCTGTTTATAGGCTGTCATCCCAACACTCAGAAATGTTTATCCAAGTCACATTAGACCAGAGGGAGCAACTTTTCAAGACAAGAAAACACTCTAAAATTATTCAAAGTGACATCTGTGACATTTCTAGGGTCTAATGACATTTCCAGTCTTTCCTTAGTTAAGATAAGTAGGTACAAAAGAATGCAGCAACATTGCTTCATGTATCATCTTAATGGAGTAGAAAGAACAGATTGGCAGTTAATGTCTCTGCCATTCTTACAACCAGATGAGTATCTCCTTGCTCATGAGCAGTCAGGCTTTTTCCAGCTATTTTTACATTTCTTTGTTTTAGTTTAGCAGGATGATTATTCCTGGTGCTCTTTTAAAGTGCAACATTGATATTTAACTTTCTTTGTGTATTTTTACATCTCTGCTGGGAGTCTGTAAACTGAGAATGCTAAAGGCTGTTCGACAATTTCCCGTTTCTCTCGGTCAAATGCTAGCCTGGAAGAAAGTTGTGGCAATTTTCCTTTTCCTTTTGATGTGAATACCTTTGCAGCCTGGACAATAAAATATTCTGAAACAACTGTCGATCAGAGAATATCCCATTCTTAATCAGGTCTTGAAGCCTTTTTGAAACAAAACTCATTAAGTTGCACCAAACAATACCTAAGTTTTGCACAGCTGTTTCCTAGGGATCTGGAGGCCAGGTTAGTTACTTCCTAAATCATAAGGTACCACCAGCAGAGCTGCAGCCCTGTCAGAAAGCAATATCCTGTTCACAACTACACTTAAGAAAAGGACTATCACAAGTGAAAAACATTAGAAATGACTGAAATGCTTCTCAGACAGTCTTGTTTAATTACAACATTTGTTGAACCAGTATGTAACAGCCTGCTGACAGCACTTCAGCACTGCATCCTCTCTTCAAAGAGCAAAGTTGAGTACTGGCGTGTTTGGGTCTGTCGCTGCCTTGACAAACATAGTGAAATTCACATGGCCCCTTCATTTTGTGTAAAATAGAATAATGGAAATGGTGGTGGGCAAGGAGACTTCTGCAGCTCACAGCACAGATGAACGGACGACTCACTTCTACAGCAAGAACAGCCCAAGTACATTCCTGCAGCATGCCTCAGCTTAGAGGCTGTAATGTTCCAACACCAGTGGACACAGGGGCAGGAGAAATGTTATTAATTATCTTTTCAAGATTACCAATAGCATAGGATGCACTATATCTATTTGCTATACGCTCTGTCACTATGTCACTTACCAATTTGCAGCTCTGGGTACATTTCATACAGACACCAGTCGACGTTGCAGTCGCAATGGGTTTTCTCAAAGAGATTGTCTAAAACATCCCGTGTCACCTGACGCTCATCCACCATTAGTGACTTTGTGCTGTTATCGTACATGTGCACCTTGACAACAAGCTGAGTACAGAGTCACAGAAGAGTCAGTTAATTTCAGAAGCAAGTAGAAGGCTAGTCTGAATCTGCTAACACAGATAAGAAAGATTAAGGCTGAAGGTTATTACTGATTCAAAGGCACCCTGTCTCACAGTGAGCTAAGGGAATAAAACAGCTTGGAAGCTTTCACATTACGTTGCCACCAAAATAAAGACCTTTTCTCAAAAAAGGAAATTGAACCTTGTCCTGTGCATGACTTCAGGAAAGGTGAAATTGCTATGGAGAAAAAGCAGAAGTTAATCTCTTCTCTAAATCTACTGGATGTGCAATTAAGGAAATGCTTGATAGGGAAACCAAGTACAAAAGGACAGAGTGTCCTTAATGCAAGCTAGAAATGTGGAAAGTTTAATTTTAAATGAGAAAAAGAATGGAAGAATCTTGCCATGCCAACAGACAAACCTGAAATCAGATTGTACTAAGATGGGCAGTAGTCCAACATTCATCAATAAGCAAACAGATGACTTATTTATATTGACCAAATTAACCTAAGACACTCATCATTTCTTCATATTATGAAGTATTTGTTCATTGAGAAACAGTATGCACTTTTTTCAGAGAGAAACAATGCAAGAAAATGCTGAAGTACATAAAATGTAATAAAGAACTGCAAATAGATTATAAGGAAAAGTACTTAAAATGCTCCATTAGTACTGAAAACAGAAGAAAAATTGTCTACAGGATCTGTACATGGAAACTGGAACTGAACTGGTGAGTTGGGAGGACTTCTCTATATAGTCTTGTTTAAATAGCTCCTTATTTTAAAATGTGTGCATAAGCAGCTTTGGTACTACAGAAACAATCTCTGTTAAAGACCAGGTAGAAGCAGAGTGTGATGATCCCCAAGAGAAAATCTACACTATCTCCGAAAAGTAAAAGCAAATGTAACAAAAAAAGTGAACTTGTTTTGATTCCAACCCTTGTAAGTATCTTCCTCTCTAAAATAAGCAACTGAGCCATAGTGTAGATTATAGAGAAAAAGAAATGTTGTACATGCATAATCTACAACATGTCTGGGGAAAAAAGGGTGGTTTTGTCTGGTTATAGTTGACTGCTCAGAAACATGCCTGCAGCTTCTATCTTCACAAAATCACAGAATAGTTGAGATTGGAAGGCACCTCTGGAGGTCATGCGGTCCAATTCCCTGCTCAAGCAGGGCCACCTACAGCCCATTGTCCAGGACCCTGTCCAGATGGCTTGTCTGTATCTCCAAGGAAGAAGACTCCACAACTTTCCTGGGAAACCCATGCCAGTGCTCAGCCACCATAACAGTGAAAAAGTGCATCCTGATGTTCAGACAGAATCTCCTGTGTTTCAGTTTGTGCCCATTGCCTCTGGTCCTGTCACCGGGCACCACTGAAAAGAGCCTGGCTCCATCCTCTTTGCATGCTCCCTTCAGGTATTTCTATAGATTGACAAGATCCCCCCAGAGCCTTCTCTTCTCCAGGCTACGCAGTCCCAGCTGTCTCAGCCTTTCCTCATAGGAGAGATGCTCCAGTTCCTTAACCATCTTCGTGGCCCTTCATTCATTGGGATGGAACTCTCTTGAGCTTGCAGGAGGTGAACCTTGAACCGGCTTTCTTGGGCCCCTCTTCCCTCCAGGGCCTTATCCCACGGGCCTCTTACAAGCAGATCTTTGAAGAAGCCAAAGTCTGCTCTCCTGAAGCCCAGGGCTGTGAGCTTGCTTTTCACTGTCCTCCCTGGCTTCTGCCCTCCGCTTTTGGTAAAAGAGAGAAGACCAGTTTTTTTGACAACTATTTAGTCAATTTAGAATTCAAGAATGACAAGTAATTTCAGTACAGTGACATAGCCACAAGAAGATTAAGTCTTACTTCTACCCTATGGTTCCAGATATTCAGGGTGGGAAAAAAATAAAGTCTTCAAAAGAAATGTTTCCTCCCAGAGGAGAATTGCTACCATTGCAAGGAAAAGAGGGTGACCAATGAGCAGTCGTAAGTTTAGAGCTTTCCAAAGACAACATTGGTGAAATCCTCCCAACACATTCTCTCAGAAGTAGCATTTGTACATGAATGTAAAGTGTTCTGTGGGAATCACCTCACATCTGGACTCCCCCAAGTTTATTGGAAGCTTCGATTCTTCTTGGAAGCCCTGCAGGCTCTGATCTCCAGCACCTTCCATCTCCTATTTGAGCCAGACTGAGAGGTCATGACTGTTTTTACTTCACATACATTTTTCAGAGTTACTGAATATCTGCAGCCTCTGTTGAGTTCAGCTGGAACACTAGCTTAGGATGAGCAGGCATAATTACAAGACACACTGCAGCACTGTGTAGACACTGGCTGGAAGCTTTCTAATTTGTTGGTCTAAAATAATTTCTATTATCCTTGTACATTGCTATACTGCTGTGAAAAGATTTAGCAAGAAGACTCTCATTAATTTAATTGGGATTAGCTAAATCCACATAACTGTAGAAGAAAAGTTTAATATGTCTAGAATCAGTACAGCATAAGTAAGCAACATTTTTATGTACATTCCACTTTCTCTAAAGCAACCTATCAGAACAGTGGGCTTTGCCCCAACACTGGAAAAAATAGAGGCAGAGCCTTCTAAGTCCTCTTAAAAATTAGTCCTTCAGAGGCAGCATTCTCCCAGAGACTTCTCTTCAGGCAGATGACAAGACAGCTCCACAGAATATCTTTAGATGTCTCAAGTTGTAGACAAAATATGAAAAAGCCTGGTGACTATAGTAAGAACTTTATTATTGAGAAGAATGATAATAGATACTTAGCTGGTAGCTCTTATGGTAGCATTTCACTATTTTAAGGCTCACCTTTTTAACTTTGGCTTCCTTCAGTTTCTCCAATGCAAGTTTAATCTTGTCAGCTTTAGCCTGTGCCTCTCGTTCTTCCTGAAAAGACACAAGATATTTGGTATACTTCTTGTTAAGTAAGGCCAGCAATTTATGTTTACTTGAAAAGAGTTGTTTCTTGCTATTTATATCCAGAACATAAGGCTTGTCATGGGAAACTTCATAGTTATAGGAAATCCCCAGCTTTCCTTGAGCTAATATCCTCCAGCCAAAGCTTTGATTTACAAGTCCAGCGCTTCCTTTTGTTGCCCAGTCATACAGCTCTTACATGAGCTCTGTTCCTCAAATGCTACAGGAATGTCTGAAAATTGGACTCTTCTATGTTTCCATATGAGTTACAGCTGATACAAAAGAGAAGATGAAGGAAGATCTAGCCTGAATGAAACAGCACTGTGGATGCAGCTGCTTGGGAGAAAGCTCACCTCTCAATAGGGTTAAGAGAGCTAGAGTTTTTAGGATCTTACTGAAAACTTGGCTTCCAATTGTACCACTTATAATTTTACACTTTCTGTTAAGTACATTAATTTACTTGAATCCTTTCACTTGCCATGCATGAGATCTTACTGCACGCATACTTACTGAGAGGAACACCTCCTTAAATTGCATGATATCATGGCTTTTTATTCTAGAAATGGACCTATTCATATTAACACAGACACAGTTAGATAGAGCCCTCAAGTTCATTTCAGCTTTTGCTGAATGCCACAGTAAGATTCCTAAAAATCTCAGTATCACTTGGCTCTTCTTTTACAAAGCAGCTGTATCAATATCATAGAATCATAGAATGGTTTGGGTTGGAAAGGACTTCAAAGATCATCTAGTTCCAACACCCCTGCCATGGGCAGAGACATCTTTCACTAGACCAGGTTGCTCAAAGCCCCATCCAGCCTGGCCTTGAAATATCATGCCTCTCTCTTAATACCAGTGAGGTCTGTGATCCAAGAAGACTCTGGATCCCCAGCTGCTGAGAGTTTTAGGTACACATACCAGATGCCAGTGCCTACTGTTGCCTCTGTGACTGGTGTATAGATTGTGACCGTTTCTTTTTGCCATCTGTCTTCCAGTAGTCTCCCCGTCACATACAGAGTTGGAAAAGTACATTTTGGACAGCAAGTAACTGAGGTTGCTGGGGCTGCCTTGGACTGTTAGTACTACTGGAGGGTTCGGTTTCTTTCCAACTTTAAATCTTGCTCCCTCTATTGAAAACTGTCTTGTCTTTGCTTTCTTGCCTCTTTGATGATTTTTACTGTCCCTATTGCTCTCTCTCACTTTCACAGTTTCCTTTGTTTTAAAAGGGTAGGATTTTGTGCTACGATACTCACAGGCACACCCAACTTCCCAATGACTGTGGGAGAAAGCTCCTGCCCTGCTTCCACATGAGATTTTTCTCTGTGTTACCTTCAGCCTCCATTTTCTACCCTAAAGACATAATTTTAGTGGTCTTCAGACTAAGAGAAACCCAGGGTGGTTGTAACTCATTGGAGATGCACTTGCAAGAAACTAGGCCTAACTAAGCATTGCCACCACTTCCTTCTTACAGAGATATCACAGAATCATAGCAAAAAAAGAGCTAAAAAGGTTACCTTATTCATCCCAAGCTTTGAGGCAGGTTCAACCATAACTAAAGTACTCCTGACTGACATCCATCTCGCTGAACTAAACATCTTTTGTTTTATCATTGCTTCCCCTGGATACTAGCATCCTTTAGGATGTCAAAAATACAAGGTGAGGTGTGTAACCTGAAAGAGATGGCTTCAAGCATGTTTGCTGTTGTCAAATTCTCCACTATAAATACCAGACAATCAGTTCAAAAATGTCTTTTTTTTTTTCTCCACGGGTACAGAAATTTGCATTGCTACAGCTCAGAGATGCTTAACTTCAAGAATCCAAAAATAGCTTCTGTAGTTGAAGAGAAGCTGTTGGAAAAAGGTGTCTTTCACAGTAAGGCTGACTGTCCTACAGACGGAAGAGCACACAGCCTCTCACACTATGTCCCTCCCCTTACCATCTCAAAAAACCTCTCTGCAGGAAGCAGGAAAAGCATCTTAACCAAAGTGGTTGAGTGTGGGGCGGGCAGGCTTTCTGCTGAAAATTTTACGCATGTATAACTTCTGCATGTGACCTGTATTGAGTGGAGTTCACGCATTGTACAAATCTGTGTGACAGAGCTCTCACCTGAGAGCCTTCATGTTTTCACAACCTTTGTGTGCTTTAATGTAGAAAAAGGAAATGATGCAATGTAAATAAGCTATCAGATGCAAAATTTTAGCACTGCTAGAGAAATGCTTTGACAGGCTAAAAGATTTGTTTTCCCACCACAATATCATCACCAGGTTTTCTAGATCTTCAAACAGAAGCACGTAAAAGTCATCCGGATAATGTCATAGAAAATGTAGAAGCCTTATTTAGCTTAAGGACAGTTTTGAAAAGAAATGTCAGAGTTGATGGAAACTTATGAGACAGCTCTATGCTCCCCTGAAAGAAAGGCTGTACTTCTTAATTTTGGCACACTTAAAGGTTAGAGAATAGAGTCTTACTATCACAGGTGCATTGGGAATAATTAACACTATTCTTATTTGACTACAGACAACCAGAAGTGTTAAACAAAATGTCAGCCTTGATTGGCTCAAGAATCACTTATCAAGAATCCTGGCTAATAGGAACATGGATTTTGATGAAACAAAATACATTCCATTTACAGCTGCATTTCATTCTACTGAGTAGAAACGTCATGTCAAATCCAATACTAACCAAGACAGTGAATACTAATTTGAAATCAGTTCTTTCCATATTAATTTTAAATCGTTATTATCTCCATCATTCACACTGCGACTTCTGCAATAGCCCTATAGTAATTTTGCAGACAGCAAGCCACACAATGGGTATGCCATCAGTACTTGAAAACAACCTGTATCAGAAAACGAGGCAAGGGCTGCGGGAGAAAGCAGAACCAGTGCCTTAATGAGGAACTCAACTACTGCAGACAAATTACTTAGAAATGCCTCTACCTCTTGGTCCCATCCTTCTCTGCCCTCGCCCTGTATCTGGAAAGAGACCAGAGAACACTGCTAGAGATTTAACTCAGCACACAATCTCAGAGGAACACTTTAATTGAGGGAGACAGAAGTGACTTCCAGCTACGTTTTTACATATAGAATTCCAGTTTTGTTTAGCAAGCACATCCTCTTTTCACTCCGAAATCTTGTTTGACACCTCGGTAATGCAGGATGCCAGCTCATGGAGAATTAGCTCAGTACAAGACTCAAGAAAGAACTGCGCAGCACTGTTGATTTCAGTGAGCTTTAGATCACAGCATCATAAAAGTGCTGGTTGGAAGAGAGGTCTGGAGGCCCATAGTCTGGCTTCCTGCCCAAAGCAGGACTGTCACCAACACTAGGTCAGGTCAGCCATGATGTTGCCTGGCAAAGTTTGGAAAATCTCCAAAGAAAGAGAATCTGTGATCTCTCTGGGTCACCTGTTCCAGTGCTACACCACTGCCTGAAATGGAAAAGGTTTTCCTAATGTCCTGTCTGAAACTACAAAGTTACAACATGTAGCTGTTGCCCCTTGTTATATGACCTAACACTACCATGGAAGAATTTGGCTCCACCAGCTGTGCAGCTACCCTTCAGGTATTTTTAGGCTGTCATTAGATCACAACCCAGCCTCCTCTGTCAGACTAAACAAGCCCAGCTCCCTCAGTCTGTCCTCGCTGGCCCCTGATCACTCCATGCCCCTGGCCATCCCAGTAGCTCTCTGCTGGACACTCTCCAGGATCTCCACATCCAGAACGGGGTGCAGTATTCCAGATGTAGCCTCACCAGTGCCAAGAGAAAGGAATAATGGCTCCCTCAGTCTGCTGGCCATGCTCTTCCCAACACAGGCCAGTTTCCCATACTGAGATGACCTTGGACTCATGGTTCTTATTCAATGTGGCATCCACCAGGATGCCATCTGCTTTTCAGCAGGGCTACTGCTCGGCCTGTTGCCTCCCAAACTGTACAAATGCATGGGGTTATTCCACCCCAGGTACAGGATCTTGTACCTTGCTGGGTTTCTGAGGGTTTTGCTGGCCCAGTCCTCATGTTTCTCAAGGTTCCCCTGCACTGAAGTTCTGCCATTCATCTTGTCAGTCAGGCCCTTGATTAAAAGCATCTTCAGCACATCCACAGATGATTCTTTATGTCATCACTCAGGTCACAGATGAAAATGTTAAAGAATACAAGCTCCAGAGTCTGGCAGTTTGGCGTATCTCAGCCTACGTAACCAGCTACCCTTCCAGACCATACTTCCTCAGCTTCCAAACCAGACTATTTAGAAGCTTGATACTTCCTTAAAGGTCATGAGTCTAAATCAAAATGGGGACATGTTTGTAGGACAATGGATAGAACTTATCTTGATTGCATCTCTTATATATCAATTATACTAGTTAAATGAAAGAATTCAGCTTCTGAAGCTGTCTAGCTGCTGGTTTTGCAACTGTTGATATTCCTTTAAGAAAGGAAGTTAACTATTATCTTTGAGACAGAAAAATGGTGAAGTTCCTCCCACATGTTTACGACTTTCACTCTTCAAACAGCACTGAAAGGTCCTATGCACCAAATGAAGCTTTATCTAGTGAATCACTTTCCGTATAATCAGAAAGGTCCTCTTCCTACCAAACTTTCTGTTCCTTTTGCTAAATATGTCTGCTGTATGATGCTAAACACAGGGGCAGCAGTGATGTCGAGATGATTCATATTCAAGTTTGTGTGGACTTTTAAACTGCAATGAATTGCCCATGGTTCTAAGCAAAACTGATCAGTACAGTTCTGCATGGGCTGACAGAGCACTTTTCAGGTTCCCTAAAATCTTTCCATTCCCTAAATGTAAACATCTTCTCTCCGTCCTAGTTACTATGCACATGAATACTGAAAGAGATACTTTTAGATCTTCTATGATTTCAGGTTCATGTTTTTTGGGCTACATCACTCTTCTAATGCACGTAGCTCCCCATAGGGCTGTGACAGGGCAGAATTCTTACATTAGCTCCCTCTCCACAATCTCACGTCAAAGACATGAACTTCTAATGCTTCTACTAGAAATATCACATTTGATTTCAGTTGTTAAAACAGCTCTGCAAGAAACACAAACATGGAGGAGGTTGTGAAATTGTGGTGTACGGGTAAGCCAATTGTTTATAAATAGTACCTACTGATAACTTTGGCACCTCCTAAGTACAGAGCATTTGTCCCATATTGCAGATGGTCTTCATTACTTCCCTTCAAAGACAAGACCAAAAAGAGCAGAGTGATTCTGTGTTGGGATTAGGAGAGGTACTTCTTGTGCTCAGCCTTGCACCTAGTCTCCTAGCAAATGCTGAGTTTTACACAACTGAACAGCTTTTCCTATTGCAAGAAATCAGCTAAGCCAGGGATGGATCTGGGAAACATCCACAGAACCATCTCATCGGTACCAATATCACAAACTGCAATGAACAAACACAGTGACATCTTCACAAAATGGTGGGATCTTTGGCCATGCTTTGCACTGATGCCAAAGCCAAGTTCTCTATGAGAAGGTATTAACTGATCAGAGCTTATTAAAAAAATTCAGTGACAAGTTTTCCATTACAGTAAACCATTTGCAATGATTTATGCCCGTCTTGGGCTATCAAAATGATTAGAAAGGCAAAGGAATTGGCAATAGGTCAAGGAACAGGCAGAAATTGCTGAGCCCACAATAACAGAAAACTCTCACTCCACAGTCCACGCATGTTTCTTTGTTGCAGAACTTTCCCCAAGATGTTTCTACCTGGGATATCCACTGTTGTTCCAATGCCAAATACCATTTGCAAAATTACAAGAACTACGGAATGCTTAGAACAAGGTTCCACCCAGACTTACCTGGGTGAGTGGCTCAGGAGGAGGTGGTGGTGGTGGTGGCGGAAGGTCTAAATCAGGGTCTGGAGGTGGAGGGGGCAAATCATCCCCAAACCGTCCAGTAATGGTAACATAGGGACTTGATTTAGAATAAATGTCACTATCCAAGCCTGTTGAAGGCTGAGTGACCGTACTTTGCTGGTTGCCAGAAGAAGTTTTCTGTGCTTGTAAAGTTCTCTGTTCAACATCATTTATGTCTGCTACAAGGTCAGCCATTAAAGCATCCAGGTCTTTGTCCTCTAGGGCACTTAAGGATTCTGTAAAGAAAACCACAAAATGTGTCAGAGTGAGTTCATTGCAAAACGCTATGTTTCCAGTTCAGCGGAGATTAAATTGCAGAACGCATGGCTACTGTAACATATAAGGGTTATGGGAAAGGAAACAACATTTTAAATGGGTTCAAGAAACAAACATGTTTCAGGAATAGCCATTAATCTGGTCATACTGAAGTTCAGAGTACAAGGAACTCTATGAATACAAATTAAACAGGACAGGAAGCTTCACTTTCAGTGATACAGTCTCAGGCCCTTATGATGTTACAAAACCTGGCCCTGATCCAGCAAGGTTTCCGGGCACATGTTTAGTGATATGGATGCAAGAAATTCCATTAGCTCCCATTAGGCTATTTACTTATCTTAAGAAATGCCTAGCAAGTTTTGGTATAGCACACAACAAACCGTGTAACAGGCCTAGATCAAGAGTATCTTCATATATTACTACTATTCTACAACTCTAAAATTAATATGAAGCAGAATCAGAGAGCTCTAAGACTCAAGAAATTGTATGGTATCATTTGTAGCATATCAGTAATTGTGTAGTCAACATCTGTGACATACCTCATGGAATATGCAGAGTTTTGAGGATCCTTTCAGCAAAGAACAGACAAGACAATCTCTTCCCAAAAGCATCTTATCAACCAGATAGAAATATTGTAACTTTTGCTTTCTGTCTTCTACTCTGTCAGAGTATAAGACAAAATCCTACACTGGAACTTCATATGCAATTTCTTCTTTGGTTGTTTGAACTAGCCATGGTATAAGAGATCCTGTGGAATAACATCCTGTAGGATGATTTAGCTTTCTAGAAGATAAGGGTTCTTTAAGAACCAACAGATTCAGTGGTTTAAATCTCTTTGAAGAGTCTCGTTAAAAAAAAAAAAATCACAAACTGGGAAAGCTTTAAGTGGGATTTTGGAAAGGGATGGAGAGGGCTGAACTAGATACTCAAAAATGCTAATATCGTGTAACAAAGAACAGATCATTCATCAGACTAAGTGTGAACATGTCACTAGACTGTCTCAGTTTACTCTGCTTTACCTGTTATGCTAATAGAGTATTTTCATAAGCTTTTCTTTTCAGTTGGAAAGGTGGCTTATGATCCTCTCTATTTACATACCTATACCCAATTTGCTGGTAGGGGCATTAGGTAGCTTAATAGTGAACTGATTTTGGGACAAAAACACAGGTTAAAACCAACTCAGGCAAATGCAACCAACCAGCCCCCAGTAAAACAAACAAACAAACAAACACACACCACAAACAAAAACAAAAGGAGGGTTCTTTTTTAAAACTCGGATAAATTCCCTCATTTAGTTTGTCACACAGCCTCAACAAGCAGCTGTACATGCAAAAGTGACAGTGCAAACTGGAATGAGAATAAGCAATGTAAAGCAGAAGCAGCTGAAGTCGATACTTCCACTGGACAAAGATGCTTATGCAGCTCTGACCTCACACTGAGGAATTTTGTCTTCTATTAAGTTAAATCTTCTCAAAAAAAAGGTTGCATTTTAGAAAGTTACTTGGGGGACTTCTCATTTTTGTTTTCCTCTTCACTCAAGACATTGTAAAAAGTCTGACTCCTATATAAGACTGAGCATATCCCTTTAAAAAAAATTTGGCCCCTTTGAAGTTTCCTAAATTGAGACACACAAATATACCTCCCACTCCAGCAAAATAGTTTTGTTTTTTTTTTACTTTGTTTTTTTTTTTTTTTGATCAAGGGTGTTTGAAGTTTTTCTTCTCATTTGTTGCTGTGAGGTGTTTTAAATAAGCATAAAAAGCATGAAAGAGTCCATTCAGCTACTTACCGTTTAAATCTTTAAAACCAACTGTAAAGCTACATTCATTGTTGGATACTTTGGGGGATGGAGGTTGTACAGTCTCCACTCCTAAACTCTGTTAAGGTAGAAGAAAAAAACAGGTATCTGATGACATAATTACTATTACAGACATTAACATTTGTAAATCAATTACCCGAATTTGTCTAATGAAATAAATTCTTCTTCAAGGAACAGAATGACACACACTAGTTTCTGGGATTATGCCTAGACTTGTAAACTAAATAGGGCCAGGACAAGGGTTCAAGCACTGTCACACAATCATGTCAAGCGTTTAATGGTTTGCATGCTGCTCAATACAATGTTGACCCATGCCAACTGCAACTCTTGTCAGGCAACACCCAGCCTTGGTGTGGGGAACAGTAGAGGCTAGGGTTGTTTCTAATAGAGACAGTGGACAAAGACAGACTGATTTTTAGTTTTTGGTTGTTTTTTTGAAGGGGGGCAGGGGGAGAGTGTTGAAAGAGTTTAGCTGTGAGCTACATATTTGAGCTATGCAGTGCCATTTGCTCCAGAGTGCTTTATTTACTGATATAAATGTAACCTAGCTGTTACTTTCTCATGCTGTTTGCAAAGAAAAAACAAACACAACAAATAACAAAACATGCTGCTGTTTGCAATGTAAACTGCAAATCCGCATAGTTAAACAGAGAATTCCTAGTTTGTGGCTTGTTGTTTAGGAAGCAGGCAGGGAACCACTGCTTCACAAGTTAGGAAAAGTGCATACAGACAGAAAAAGATACATTCTCTCCTTCCACAGTGAGAAAGGTGATAGCTCTAATAAGCAAACAGTGTAGATGAGATTGGAAGGAATTTCAAGGGTCTGTCTAGACCATGCACCTGTCCTAAGGCAGGTCAGTTATACCTGGGTCATACCTGAAAAATGTATACCTAATCTGATTAAAAAGCTTCCTATTAGATAAATTCCATCATCACCTCTGGCAATCTGTTCGCCTGCTTCACTATTGAGATCACTATTCCTGCCATCAAACCTTTCTTGTGATGCTCATCCTAAACTTCCTTTGCTGCAGCTGAAGACCATTCCCTGTTGTCCTGCTCTCCATGGACATGAGGAACCAAGTGTTTCTTTCTGTTCTGATGCTGCCTTTGATGTATTTTAAGATTGTTATCAGTCTCCTCTTCTCTAGACTAAACAACCTTGTGTAATCTTTTCTTATAGCTCATGTTTCTTTTCCTTCTCGTCATTCTCATTGCTTTCCTCTGGATTTTCTCCAGTCGACCCTCCTTCTCCTCAAAATGCACTGCTAACACTCGACATAGTTTCCCTGTTGAGGTCTTACCAATGCTGCGCAGAATGGAAGGATTACTTCGTATATCCTACAAGCTATACCCTTGTTCATACATCCCTGTGAGATGTTTGTCTACTGGTGTTCATACTCAATTTATACCAGAGGCATTTACATTTCTCAGAGTTGCCTGAAACTGACAGGCGTTTTCCATGAAAATTAATGCAAATGTTTTTCTTGGCAGCTCTTTTCACCTATTTCCCACCCAGGACATGTTGGTTTCTTCTGAAGTTATACTGAGCTGGAAACCAAAGCAGTGATAACTCTAAACACTGTTTCCGTGTTAACTGTAAGTCTTCAGGCTTTCAGACACGCCTGTCTCCTTCTCCCATACAGTGTTGAGGTAAGAGGTGATGCCAGCACTTTAGAGAGGAGGAGGAGTCAGTCTCCATCTTAGGAACACATCCCATCCCACCCAGTACTACACTGATGAGCAGAGACAGAAGAGGCTCACTCTCTTGCTCTCTTCCCATCACCTGCACTCATAACAGTGCCGTGTCCAATCTGAGGAGGTAAAATTTATCACAAGCAGTCTTTTGTTAATATTCAAGGCATAATAATGAAATGAAATTACCCTAAACCCCTCCCTCTTTATATACAGATATATATAAAATAAATATACATGGTTATAAAAAGCCCTTAAAAAGCAAAAAGGCTACCAAGGGGCAAAGTATTGTGATTTGACAGCTAAGAATGTCATGTGAAGTCTTGGCTTTCACACAGTTTAAGCATAGTTCCTATTCTGTGGCTCAGAATTATTGGTATTTAATTTGGCAAGCACTGGGACTCACCAAGAGGAAAGACCCCTCAAAACAGAGGTTGTAAGAAATCAAACTCACACAGAATCCAAGATGACAGCTTAAGTGTTTTAATCATGCATTTATTAAAATACAATAAATGTATTGACTTCATGGGGTTTTTTTTAGAAATAAAAATTCTCCTTTCATCAGGTTTTGCAGGAAGTATGACTATAGGTTTAGAAATAGGCTCATGCTGTTTTATAGTTTTGTCTCAAGAGTATGTTCTGCACTGGCAATAATGTCTCTAGAAATTCTTGAATGCCACCCGAGCTGTAACTTAGTATTATAGCGCATCTAAAGATTACTCTTATGCATATATTCAAATGTTGCTTTCATTTTCAAAGTTTACATTTGACATTCAGGCTACATCCCATTTACCCATGTATGCAAAGCATTCATACCTGAAAATTCTGACTCAAACTCTTCCTGTTTTGACAGAATCTTTCAATTTCTTGGGACTAAGTCCAGAGGAATTTAAATTGCTTGTTTGTTTTTTTGGAGAAAGCGTCTTTCATAAGCAGTTAGCTCTCTTTAACAATCTAGCCTGCACTGATATTATCTTATTCTTCAGGCCACTTGTTTTAAATGTCAAGCAGAGAAATTTAGTTGAAGGTTTTTCAAAATGATGTATCTATATTTATTCAGAGTCGAGGTACATGAAAAACGTAGAAAAGTTGCCTCTTTCCTCTAACACATAATAGCTATGTTTCTAATCTTGATGGAAAAAAAGAATTATTTACCTGGGTCAGCATGTCCATCTCCCCGAGTAAATTGCTGAACATTTCATCTATATCATCACATGTTTGCTCCATCTGAAAGAAAAAAATCCACAGGCAAGAAATCATCACAAGTTCAATTCAAAGCCAGCAACGGTCAAAAACAGAGGATATGCAATGTTGTTCTATATTGCGTTCCCAATTAACTTTAAAACAACTGTTCATGACTTGCAAAACCTTCTATCTGTAGTTTGGAAATAACTACTAACATATGCTTAAACACACACTTGGGCTCTACACTCATTAGGAGTTCCAACAATGTCCTTGTATTACTTACATTTCATAGGAAGTCACTAGCTAATGAACCATGGTTTTATCTTAAACATCAGAGAAATGTAGCTAGTGAGAGATGGAGAGGGAAACAAAGCTTGAGGTTGAGAAATTCCTGAATGCTTCATCTTGAAAGCTTTCTTTCTTTGGCTTGGACAACTACTACAACAAGAGTTTATTAGGTGTTATCTAGTGCAGGACCTGGTTATGGTTAGGTACATGACCAACTTTTTGTCTCAATATTTCTCCCTATTTTCTTTCAAATACTCCAGTCTTACCTAACCTCAAGACATCTGAGGGAGAACACCGAGACAAGAAAAATAAGTACATGCTGCACGACTAAATGGTGGCTCTTGTTGCAAGAGGGGGATATGAGGAAAGCACCACACACTGGTGGTGCTGAGATACTGGGGAGATACACCTTCTGTAATAATCCTCTTCCTCTTTCTCATAAATTTGTTCCTCTGCAGGGAGAGAAGTAGTGTAAAAGGGTGTCTGACATACAACACTGCCAGAGACAAGAACTATAAACATCATGTTCTCAAGAGGCTCAAGTCTGCAAGGGATTGAGAACTCTGGTACTGATCACATAAAACCAGGCTTCAAACTAGGGTCAAACTTTAAACATATAAGTAGTCCTATGGGTTCACTGGGTTTGTGTGCACCTGTATTGGGTTTATGTGGCAAGGTTCTGGTAGTGGCGGGGCTGCAGGGGTGGCTTCTGTGAGGAGACACCAAGAGCTGCCCCCATGTCAGAGACAGTAGTTCCATCTGGCTCCAAGATGGACTTGGTGGTGGCCAAAGCTGAGTCCATCAGCAACGCTGGTGGGACCCCAGAGACAACATATTTAAGAAAGGGTAAAAATGCTGCACAGCAGCTCTAAGAGGAGTGAGAAAATGTGAGAGAAATAGCCCTGCAGACACCAAGGTCAGTGAAGAAGGAGGGGGAGGAGATGCTCCAGGTGCCGGAGCAAAGATTCCTCTGCAGCCCATGGTGAAGCCCAAGATGAAGCAGGTTGTTCCCCTGCAGCTGATAGAGGACCGCGCCAGAGCAGGTATCCGTACTGCAGTCCATGGAGGACCCCGTGCCAGAGCAGGCAGACATGCCCTGAAGGAAGCTGCAGCCCATGGCGTGCCCACGCTGCAGCAGGCTCCTGGCAGCAGCTGCAGCCCATGGAGAGGAGCCCACACAGAGCAGGTTTTCTAGCAGGACCTGTGACCCCACAGGGGACCCACACTGGAGCAGTCTGTTCCTGAAGCACTGTACCTCGTGGAAAGGACCCGTGCTAGAGAAGTTCTTGAAGAACTGTAGACTGTACGAAGGTCCTGTGTTGGAGCAGTTTGTGAAGGACTGTCTCCCATGGGAGGGCCTCCACACTGGAGCAGGGAAACAGTGTGAGGAGGAAGCAGCGGCAGAGACAAAGCATTACAAACTGACCACAGTCCCCATTCCCCATCCCCTTGTGCCGCTTGAGGGGGAAGAGGTAGAAGAGCTGGGAGTGAAGCTGAGTCTGGGAAGAAGGGAGGGGTGGGGTGAAGATATTTTTATTTTTGTTCTTATTTCTCATTATCCTACTGTCTTATTAATTGGCAATAAATTAATTTCCCTATGTCGAGTCTGTTTTGCCCATGACGGTAATAGGTGAGTGATCTCCCTGTCCTTATCCTGACCCATGAGCTTTTCCATCATATTTTCTCCCCCTGTTCTGCTGAGGATGGGGAGTGATAGATCAGCTTGGTGGGCACCTGGCAGCCAGCCAAGGTCAACCCACCAGAGCACCTTACAGAATGAGGACCGACCTGATGCAAGAAAGCAATTAACTGAGGATAGGAACAACTCTAATGACTATAAAGACTGGCAAGGAAAGAAGACCAGCAAGTATCCTGTTCTTCAATCTTAATGCTTTTTCCTTTAATAGAGCCACTACACTGTAGTTAAATGATGAAGGCCACTGAACCACTAAACTCAATATCTGTTGTTTGAGAATTATTTGGTAGCATGTCTTTAATACGATAGTTAATACTGGAGCAATCTGAGCTGCTCTGCCCCCTTTGGACTTGGTCTTTCTGGCATCTACATAAGCAAGACTGGCCTGATTTCCACTGGTCCTCTTACCACCTGTGTTATCCCCGACACCAGAACTCATTAGGAGTAGGCCTGTACAGCTTTCGTCAGTCAGGCTCAGGGCATATTCTACCTGCTTTAGACTTTTTTTGTAGCTGGTGTAACTAAACCAGGCACAGGCAACCAGGAACTGGACTTCAAACTTCCACAGTTCTCTCCGATCCCAGAAATCAAAGACTTAAAGATCTGGGAACTGGATGCTGTTAAAGACATTTTAATAGGATGTGGTTAGCAGGGCTGAGGGTAACCCTAGCCCGATGGCGGAGACGGCACAGCTACGCCCATGCAACAGGGAACACACGTCACACATGACTGAGCAAATGGAGAGCTAAAGTCATCTTATCTGCTTCATTTCCAGCTGACAGCCCCACACTGGATGGCTCACTCTCTCTGTATGTATCATAGTTACCATATACCGCTTTTTATATAAAATTCCATTTCTGTAGATTCAGCTGGTTGGGTAAATGATTACTGAATCTTAATTCATTTATTTGAATGTACAGCTGTGTAGCTTCCCACACACCTGGCACTTGGAGAATCAATTTGCACGAAAAGGATAGATAAAATGGCACTTACTTGATCAGGCAGAGTGAAGTCAGATTTGTTATGTGACAAAAAATGGAGCTGAAGTTCATACCAACAAGTATCTCATCAGTGCTTAAATAATACTGAATAATTTTATGTTTTCCTGTTTTCTGGTTTAGGAAAACAAAATATCTATTGGGGGAATCTTATTAGCTCTAGCCATTTGTATGTTTTTGTGATTTTTTTTTTAAGCACTGGCTAGATCTGCTTTCAGGAAAAAGTCTTCAGACTGGTTCCTTTGACAAACTGAAATCCTGAATCCTGCTTTGCTATATTTTTCCAGAATAGAAATATAAAAATGGCAAAACTCTTGGGTTACAACCAGGAGACCTTATCAAGAGGAGGAGTTAGAACTGTCTAAAAAGGAAAAAAAAAAAAAAAAAAAAAAAAAGAACCCTCTTCAGTAGTTAACAAAAAAAAAAAAGGGCAAGAGAACTGAATATTGGATTATACAACACTTTCACCAAATTATGGGATTTTTACAGGTTTTAGTAAACTTAGACCTTCTTTCTTTGCAATTATATGATTTTCTGCATCTTCAGACACCTTTGATGCATAAGGAAAATAAAGTGAAAAAGCAATGTGCAAAGAATTCTGTAAGAATTTCCACTGTAAATTGGAGCTGAGTTAGTCACTGATGACTTTTCATTATCAATTCAAATAAATGGCATTTAATAATAGGGGCTTTTTTGACCTTAAGCATACGGGGGAAGGGAGAAGGCCTGAACATGTATTTTGAGAAGGAAATAATGTCAGTGCCCCTTTCAAGTGTCCCTTTCAATGAACAGACATCCATCATCATCACCAGACTGATAAAGCCATGCTGTCACCAAGCCATTGCCCCTACTGGTAGCTTTTTTTTTTTTTTCTCTTGAATTTTTATTGATTGGGTTTAGGAAGACAAAATTACCATCATAATCACAACATACCCTGAAAATATTTTTATGCTAAAACACACTGAATGATCTCTTAAACTGAGAACTCTCCAAATTCATCAGGGATTTTGTCAAGAGATAGAAAAGCAAAAGATAGTAAAATGAGTCCCCAAAATGTGGAACCACAAAAGAGTGTCCATCCACTCTCCTCCTCTTTGACTCCTCTCCACAATCATTTCCATTTCTTTTATTTGATTGCCACAGGAGGAACAAACAGACAAAACAATACACAGATTTGGGAACTATCCCATTCACGGAAGATGTTGCTGCATTTTGGACCAGCAAATTCTTTTGACTTTTATAAATAGCCTTGAACGTAATCAAACCAGAAGCTCAAAGTGAAACCTGCAGGTGTATGAGCTATTATTAACAAAAAAGGGGAAAAGATGTACCAAAGTCCCCAGAAGAATACCGAGTTTCATATTCAGTCTTCCTCTATATCCACTAAACAGTAACTTTTCTGTCAGTTTTTTCTGTATATAGTACTAATACTAGTAACTCCTAAAATCACTATCAACTATGATAAACTGAGGAGAAAAAAAAAGACAGTACTTTTACAATAAGTTTCCCATGTCATGCCTAAGATTTTAAGCAGAGAAAAAATCAAAATTAAAATAAAAAGAGGAAATTGCGGTTGTCAAGAATAAACATGCTAAGGAGGGGCTTGTGGGAAGGCATACATGTGAAACTTAATCTATTTTTAAAGTGATTGATTTTCAAATCAATGTCTTCTAGACGACTTTTTTAAGTGACACCAAGCATACAGGCAAAGGTATTCCTTGTCTTTTATTTCCCCCAAATTTCACATTCTCAAATCTTCATTGAGCTCTGGGGTTGTTTAGTTCGGAGAAGAGGAGGCTGAGGGGAGACCTTATTGCTCTCTACAACTACCTGAAAGGAGGTTGTAGCGAGGTGGGGGTCGGTCTCTTCTCCGAAGTAAAGTGTGGTAGGATGAGAGGAAAGGGCCTCAAGCTGCACCAGGGGAGGTTTAGGTTGGATACTAGGAAAAACTTCTTCACTGAAAGGGTAGTCAGGCACTGGAAGAGGCTGCCCAGGGCAGTGGTTGAGTCCCCATCCCTGGAGGTATTTAAAAGACGGGTAGCCGTGGTGCTTAAGGACATGGTTTAGTGGTGGACTTGGCAGTGCTGGGTTAACAGTTGGACTCGGTGATCTTAAGGGTCTTTTCCAACCTTAACGATTCTATGATTCTCTCATGAAAACTTCTTTTTTTTTTAAACACTCCCACATTTCTCATACTGTGTATCTAAGGGGTTGGGGCATTTTCTCTTCAGCTTGCTATTCTAACCACCAAGTCCCACTATTTAGTTTATGCATATGAAACTCTCACAGGTTTATATAATACATAAATATCGACTCATTGTATTTTGACTCATCGATACATTTATTCACCCCATCATTTACCAGAAGTTCCCCAGACCTGCTAGACCTTTTATTTTTTTACCTTCCCAATTTCAGATTTAGCAGCCTCTTTGCTGAGAAAAACAATTTAAATCTCAGATGTGGATAACAAAACTCTTGTATTTTATTGTACTCTTTGTACTTTTAACATCTTTGTATTTCAGCTCACCCAATGAAAAAATATGGTTTCTGCATATGTGTTCCTACTTCTCCTTACCTGTTAGTGTCTGTCTTTTCTCCATCACACACTTTGTTGCCATTTTGACAGACCTACTTACATCCATTCAGGTGCCCCTGTCAGGAGGCCTCCAACCATTTTGTTTTCACAAGAACCAGCCCTGCTGCCCTGGATGACAATACAATACTCCTGAGCACTGTATTTCTAAACTTGGCAACAGACCCACACAAAACTTCTTCCCTCTCCTACATATCTACTCTATATATACCCTTATTTTGAAATTGAAATGTAAATTTCTGCATTTTTTGAGCTATGGGCCAGGAAGTTGGAATTAAGTTATCTCACTTCTAACACCAGAGAAAGCTGGCAGATGCACAGAAAGAAAGCTAGCCCACAGAGGTGGACGGGAAACACTCTGTGGTCCACCTTGTTGCGCGTTAGTATCATGCACTGACAGGTGGAGAGGGAACCGCCTTTCCTGGTCTGTAATATGAACTCTGTAATTAAAATCAGGATATGATTTCTGCATGGTTGCATACATTTTGATTTGTTAATATACTAGAGAGAATAATAAAACAACTTTATTTTTTTAAGAATGAAGAGAGTTTTGGGATTTGCACACTTACATAAGACAACAGCACTATGTCTATGAACAATACATAGGAAATGGAATTGTTTGACAGAATCATTGTCACTTGGCGGGAAGCTAACAGAACGAGTACTGAACCAATGCCGCAAAATTCACCCTGCTTAAAAAATAAACTGTTTATAAATATCATGAAAACTGACAGGGTGCTCATATGATGTAGCTCAAAAAAGCCAGGCATGGTACTATACTAAGCAGAGTTTGAACTGTTAGCATCCGATAGCTCTGAGAATTACTGAAAGCCAGTCCCTTTCAACAGGAAGAGCGGTGTAAGCCACGTGGTAACAAAGCTTCTGCACTTGCAATCCGAAAACAAGCTCAAAGCCCTTGGGCAACACCGAACAGGAAACACCAACGGTGCGCACACGAGATTACCATCTCTGCAACTCAGTCTCAGTTGAGTTGATGCAGTTTAATCAACCTAAGGGCTACAAACAAAAAAGGAATGAGGAACGGCATGGTATCAGTAGAACAAAGACGTACAGTGGATTCATGCTACAAACAGTATTAGGAACCAGTCCACTTAGCGATCTGGTGAACAGTTACAGACCCATTCATTAAATTCAAAGCACTGTTGTTATTCTTAAACTGTTACATATGCAAATAGCAAGGATAAAAATACATGAAGTATATTTTTGACAAGTCACATATAAAGATCAAAAGCACACCTTCACCTCCTAGTCCCTGCACTACAGCGTGTAAGTGTTGCAGTATCAGGTCCACCAAAATGAACACCAGCTGTTTGACTACCCGGATGACCACTACCAGCACTGTAACTTCCTGCTAATGCTTAATCCTTACATGCTTTCTGGCGTGGAATGAAGAAATCTTTAATGTTTTAGAGAGAACCACCAGCAGCCCAATGATTAAATCACTCAAATCAGAGATTCACCCTTACCTACGGCAGACTATGCAAAGTAGATCACCCCATATCCAAGACAGAAAAAAAGAAGAGAATTAGGGAAGACAGAAGCCCCACCATAAAGAGCAAAGCTGGAAAGAGGGTAACTGATTGTCACAGAAAACAGATGCGAAAGTAGTGTGACAAAAAGACGCATCAAAACCTAGAGGAATGTTACTGAGGTATCATTTTGTCCTGGCTTATAACACAAAATCAATGGGATCGTACATGAAACTGAAAGCCTGCACAACTGTTCCAGGGAAACATGCACAGTGTAATTGTGAAACTCATCAAAACTGGTGAGTTAGCAAGCTGAGGAGTTGGGTTTCTCTACTAGCAGTTATAGCTAGAAGTGCTAATATTTCAGACAGTTTCAGGCAAGGACAATGAACCTCATGTTTCAAGACCTAAAACAAAGGCTCCACCAGTTTGGAACCAGAGTAAAGCTTTCATGATAGACAGAATACACCATACCTTCTAGCACAGGATTTCTCATACCTCCTTCTGAAGCACATGATGCTAGCCACTGTTGAGGACAACTTGCTGGCCAAATTGACCGCAGGTCTGAAATAGGTCTAACTAGGTTTCTTACAATGATTTTACAGTAAAGGTGTCAAGAAAAACTCTGACTATTCAAATGTCTCATATACTTAAGTGAGGCAGGATGGAAGTTTCTGAACCAGCTATTGCACCATGTCTAGCAAAAAGTCCCTAACAGACATCTAGGTCAATTTTTATGAAGTAGAATACGAGAGAACATCTACCTCTCCAGAATTCAGGCTAGAAGAATAATCCAATTAGTTACTAATTCTAGTAGATACTAAGAAAGGAAATTGAAGTTTTGGACTGATGAGGTAGAAATGGCAGCTGCCCCCAAGCTTTCAAAATCACAATCAGATTTGGCAATTAGCATGTTGACTTTTCTCTTTCTTACCTACATAACATGACCCTGCAACTCTCTTCTGTTTTAATACTAACTCGTATTTTGAAAAGGATGAATCAAAAGCAATAGACTGCTTCCAGCACTGCACTCACCTAACATTGAGAAGTGTGGCATTTTCCAAGAAAAAGCTTGTACACATAGATAACTCTGAAAGCAGTTTCTTACTCATATCACCTACTCTTCTGGGAAATCTGGTGTGCCAATGACTGTAGGTTTATCTGCAGCTGAAATTACACTGCATATTTATCTCAGGGATGGGTGTGACAAGTCACAACTCTGCTCATGATGGAATAAAAGCAACACACTAAAACACTAGGAGCTGCAGGAAGACTGATGCAACTGCAAAGTATCCTTCCTAGTTTGAAAGTCACATTTGGCTTTGGATTAAAATACAAACGGCAGATAAATATAATCATGTGAGAGAATCCTTTTCTAATGTGAACCTGGGCCACTCGAGTCTCTTCAGGTGACCATGCCACAAAAAACAGTTCTAGCATTTTCTGTTGATTGCTCCAGACACATTTTTGCATGCACTGCGTAACTGATTTTGACTCCAGTTGCCTTGTTATCTTGTATCACATTGCTCAAACTGACTCTAGCAAGACTAAAGGCACACCTGATAATTAAGCTTATAACTCATACTCTACTAACTCCAGAATCATCCACCCAGATGTAAGCACAAACATCTTTAGATCAGAGCACCTCAAACTCACAGATCCTACTTCTGTTTCACAGAAATTGTAACTATGCCATTTATACAATTAAACCTCTTGAAAGCTTGCTCCCTTTTTTGCTGTTTTGGAAATTCACAGTTAACTCACTTGTAATACAGAAACACGCCTAAAGTTAGGACTGAATTTGGAAGAAGTCTTTATTAGTCCAAAAGACCCATATTTCATAGACCTGAAAGCTACACTGCTGCACTTTAATGATGACAGCAGTTGTATTTTACCCTTGCTTTGCCAAGATGATAATGATAATTTAAACACCACAGGAACTCCTGTGCATGAGTACACCAAGTGAGCACAAGTACACCACCATCTTTTCCAGTGATATATATTTGAGCACTTCATTTTCCATTGGTGAAAGTAAGAGAGAGAAAGAGTTTTAGTATGTTTGTAAAGCACCGCGGGACACTGAGTCTGAGGCCATCCTCCAGACGACACTGCCTCAGCATCCATCCCCTCTGTGCTCCCCAGCCTTCCCCTCTCCCCCATGCACTGCCCCAAACACAAACTCTCTTCTTTATCCCACTTGCTGAGAGTGGTGTTTGGGAGAAGCAGCGGTGGGTCCTGTTCTTAGGGCGAGGCAAGATGGCAAGATTACTGAATGGTCCCAGAGCCTCGGTTAAGGGAGGCTGAGAGGAACAAGGGACTACCTAAAAGTTTATCCACAGTATGGCAGGAGGAAGTTACTCAAGGCCAGAGGAGAGGGTTAGCAAAGGGCTCTCATGCAAAGATGAGAGAGGACAGAAAGAACATTTAACCAGTGACAGGCAGCATATTCTATGGCTACAGAAGAAGAGTGTAGAGGGATATAGCACGCAGGCTGGGTGCAAGACATCTCATTCACCAAGCTCCTCTTCGGAATCACTCTCTGGCACACACACACAGTCTGGATCCTGGGCTCCAGAAAATGTATCCCAAATGTACTTGAGCAGCTGGGGACTGTAAGTTAAAAGCACCTTATGCAAGGGGAAAAAAGAAACCCCAGTGTAAAGCACAAACTCGGGGAGGAGAAAGCTGGGGAGCAATTTCCATGTACCAGAACTTCACTTTGTAGCTTCCTGTCACCTCCCAAAGGGGACTGCTCTTACAGAGCTCGAAAGCAGTGACACTTCTGTTCATTTTTATATAGTATCCTCCCAGCAGACAATGTGCTTCAGTCTGGCCTGTGGGTCTAAGAACATTACAGAAATACTGTACAGCTACAGACTCGGTCTTCTTTTTCCTTTGTCACAGATTACTTACTGCAGAATGGTCCAGTGTGGGGACTTCCTCCTCATGAGCCATACAGGCAGCACAAACTCTCTGTGTAGAATGAAATGGTAGGAGGAGATGTATTTCCAGTCCTACGTCTTCACACAGATTGGTAGAATAAACAATTCCCTATACTGTGCCAGATTACTGGCACATAGGAACAAGATCTCCATTCCCCCAATTTATCTTCTCCTGGGAAAGGCAGAAAGCTGGATGGAAGTGTGTCCACTGAGCTGGATTCAGCTCATGAACGACCAGCTGATCTAGGCTCATCTGTCTTGTGTTGACGACATGTCTACTTCAGCTCTACTCAGGTATAAACAACTGCAGACATACAAGTTACCAGAAAATATACAGTTTCAGGTTCCTCCCATTCCCTGCCTTGATGGGAGAGCAGAATAGTGAAAGATTAATGTAAGTCTGAGTAGCACAAATTTGTTCTGTTTCCACATTCCTTCCCATAATCTGTAGTTTCCTGATGTTGGTGTAATGTTTTCCTTCCTGTTTTTTCCAGTTACCCAACATTGCTGTACGGAACTTACATAACAAGAGACTGTCTTGTACTTAAAAAAATTGCCAGCAAATGAGAATAGTGCAATTATTAACAACTTTTTGATCCAGCAGAATGCTCAGCCTAACTCCACCCTGCAATGGAGCAGATGGGCTATAAGCATTTCATTCCCATTTGCTACTTTTGAACTGTTCCCAGAATTCCCTTATCCTCAGGTCACTGCGCTATGGGAAATGTGTCTTCTGGCGCTCTACTAAATGAAGATTTTGATACTTAGCTTCACAATCCGTAAGGTAGGCTGATCCCACATGAATAGATTGTCTAATGAGCACAAAATGGTAGACAAGGAAGCCCACAGATGAGAGAGGAAGGCATACAGGGATCCACAATGGGCAAAGATCCTTCCCCTCCCCAATTCCCTATAGAATCAAGAGTTGTTAAGTGTGGAATAATGAAAATAGTGGCACAAACTTAGGAAGAGGGAAAAAAGGCATGAAAAGTCACAGTACAAAACCTAAGTGCAGGAGCTACTATGCTGAATAATCAATGGCTCATCTTTCCCAACATTCACTCCCTCCCACAATGAGCCATTAGAGTAAGTGCAAGATACGCTGTAAGACTCCATGACAGAACTGTCTACCCATACAAATAACTCATTCCTACGCCCTAGTCATTGGCAAAAGCGCTAAGACACCATCTTATCTCTTATAATCACATGTTCTTCTTACTGCCAGAAATGTTTAAGGGAGGGCACACACGGTATGGGAAAGGAAGACTGAAAGAGGAAAAGACACTAGCATAAAACGCTCTAACAGATAAGAGTGAAGCAAAAGGGTGAAAACAAAACTGTAAAAATTTTATTGAACTCATCTGTTTGTTTCATATACAGTTCATGTATTAAAATCAAATGAAGCAAGTAATGCTTTAAAATGAATTTATAGGTATTTCACCAAAGTACAGTGTGCAGTACCATAGTGAGTGGTAAAAAAATTAAATGAAGATTTTTGTTTCTAAACCTTGTTCTCAGCTTTACTACTGACTGAAGAGTCGGGTACAATTTCAAGGCCCATTATTACCTTTCCACCTAGAGAAGCTGTTTCTTTCAGTCTATATCACGTACAGTGATCACAAACAGCCATAAGCAGTGGGTTTCAGATGAAGATCTGTATGGAAAGTGAAAGCCTGGAGTCATCACAGATGGGATGTTATATTGGCACGGCTGTTGCTGCTTTGCCACAGCCCAGCAAGTCCTGTACTGCACAAAGGAAATAGTTACGAGAAGAAAACACAGCAAAAGGAGGACCTTGTGACATTTCCAGTGTAATTCTTCCATTTCTGTAAGGTTTTCCATGAGATGGAAATGCCACTGCCTCCCTCTCTTTTTTCCTTACCAAGTGGAGGAGGGATGGAACAACTGATTTGGTCAGAGATAGCAACTCCATCATAGAATCATAGAATCATCAAGGTTGGAAAAGACCCTTAAGATCATCGAGTCCAACCGTTAACCCAGCACTGCTAAGTCCACCACTAAACCATGTCCTTAAGCACCATGTCTGCCTGTCTTTTAAATACCTCCAGGGATGGGGACTCAACCACTGCCCTGGGCAGCCTCTTCCAGTGCCTGACTACCCTTTCAGTGAAGAAGTTTTTCCTAATATCCAACCTAAACCTCCCCTGGCGCAGCTTGAGGCCGTTTCCTCTCATCCTATCACTCATTACTAGGGAGAAGAGACCAACCCCCACCTCGCTACAACCTCCTTTCAGGTAGTTGTAGAGAGCGATAAAGTCTCCCTTCAGCCTCCTCTTCTCCAGACTAAACAATCCCAGTTCCCTCAGCCGCTCCTCATAAGACTTGGGCTCCAGACCCTTCACCAGCTTCGTTGCCCTTCTTTGGACGCGCTCCAGCACCTCAGTGTCCTTCTTGTAGTGAGGGGCCCAAAACTGAACACAGTACTCGAGGTGCAGCCTCACCAGTGCTGAGTACAGGGGCACTATCACCTCCCTGCTCCTGCTGGCCACACTATTCTTGATACAAGCCAGGAATCCATTGGCCCTCTTGGCCACCTGGGCACACTGCTGGCTCATGTTCAGCCAGCTGTCAACCAACACCCCCAGGTCCTTTTCAGCCAGGCAGCTCTCCAGCCACTCCTCCCCCAGCCCGTAGCGTTGCATGGGGTTGTTGTGAGCCAAGTGCAGGACCCAGCACTGAGCCTTGTTGAACCTCATACAATTGGCCCCGGCCCATCGATCCAGCCTGTTCAGGTCCCTCTGTAGGGCCTTCCCACCCTCCAGCAGATCAACACTCCCGTCCAACTTGGTGTCATCTGCAAACTTACTGAGGGTGCACTCGATCCCCTCATCCAGATCATCAATGAAGATGTTGAACAGGACCGGCCCCAGTACTGAGCCCTGGGGAACACCACTTGTGACCGGTCGCCAACTGGATTTGACTCCATTCACCACCACTCTCTGGGCTCGGCCGTCCAGCCAGTTTTTAACCCAGCGTAGCGTGCACCCATCCAAGCCGTGAGCAGCCAGCTTCTCCAGGAGAATGCTGTGGGAGACTGTGTCAAAGGCCTTACTAAAGTCCAAGTAGACAACATCCACAGCCTTCCCCTCATCCACTAAGCGGGTCACCTTGTCATAGAAGGAGACCAGGTTAGTGAAAGAGGATCTCCCTTTCATAAATCCATGCTGGCTGGGCCCGATCCCTCGGCTGTCCTGCACTTGCTGCATAATGGCACTCAAGATGATCTGCTCCATGACCTTCCCCGGCACCGAGGTCAGGCTGGCAGGCCTGTAGTTCCCCGGATCCTCCTTCCAACCCTTCTTGTAGAGGGGCGTCACGTTTGCTAGCTTCCAGTCATCCGGGACCTCCCCAGTTCACCGGGACTGCTGATAAATAATGGAGAGTGGCTTGGCCAGCTCCTCTGCCAGGGATGTGACACAGGAGAGACAAAGGAGGTCAGTCTAGTGACAGATATGAAAGGCTTTGCTGAATTTCATGGAAGAACATGGCCCCCATGGGACAAAACTGCAGTTAAGTTTATGCTGAATTCCTTCCTAGGACTGGCACCCAAAACCACAGGCTCATTTGTATTTGCTCTCTCAAACATTAGGTCTGCCGGCTTCCCCTTACTCATGAAGACGTGGTCACCAAAGTATAAAATTAATCTGTAACGACAACAAGGATTTTGGAATGTTATCTGTGTTCATGTTTTTAGCATGTATTCTCACTTGCTCAGGGTTATCTCAGCAACTTAGGCCCTCCAAGCTACATGTACAGCAGATCTTCCAAATATAAGATTTCATCAAAAAGCACAGAGAACAGTAACATAGACTTGACCGTTATTTAAATGATTATTTTTTAAAATTTGCAATCAGAAACAAAAAACCACATCAACTTTCAAAAACACTTTTTGGACTGATGCATCCCTCTTATTTCTGTGCTTCAATGAAATTCCCATACCAAGTGAGAGAATGGGGGCTTCTAGTACTGTTAGAAAGTACTAGAAAATCTTCAGAAGTACATCAAAATCTTGCTCTGAAGCACAAGAAAAGTAATCACGTATCTGCAGTCTGGGCTGCTGAAGCTGCAGTGAGAGTACCGAAATGGATCAACTAAGGTCACTGAGGAGCAAGTTTTCATTTGCTGCCTATACGGACCTGATGCCAGCAGGTAAATGACAATTCTGTAGAGCTTGCCCACTCTCTTGGTGAGCTGCCTTCTAGGCAGACACATTATTTTGCCTAAAACTGGGGACTCAGAAGGTCATTTGCAATTTTTATCAGCAAAAGCATGCGGTGAGTGCCTCCGATTTTGGCTCCTAGCTGTTCTCTCTATGCTTGATGGACTAGCAACACTGCTAGCAGCAGATTTGCTCCCCATACATCTCCACTCTCCCTGAGAGGGGTAGGTACAAAGACAAGATTTGCACCAAAATTTTTATTATATCAGTTGGATTGTCTGACGACAACCGAGAACTTTCCGTTGTTAGTGGTATCAGCCATGTAGCGTCTGCCCATCACTGACAGCAGATACACAGGAAGTTTCATCCTTTAATATCAGTGTTACGTGTCACACTTTTACATCCACTGCTTTAGATTAGAAGCAAATACAGAGTGAAAGTAAAAATGGAAACGGACTGAGGAGATACATCCAGTGCAAAACTACCAGAAATGTGCATACTCTGTATGCATTTCTAAACAGAGTATCACAGAAAAATTTGGTTCATACACACTGAAAGTTCTTTTTCTTCTGGGATTCATAATGCATCTACTCCCCAAAATACTCTCAATACTCCTAATAACTGTAGCCCTAATTTATTTGAGCCTAAACTCATGGCTTGCTGAATCAATGCTCAACAAGAAGAAATAGTGCTGTACGCAGGCTGACGTAGCTTCTGGTAGCAAAAATTATGACAGCAATTAGCTAGTCACAGATCTAAAAGGTCCCTTTATTGGAAGAAAGGCTTTGAAACTAATGACAGACAAACTTTTTACACAGTCATTATCAAACTAGTTTGTGAATTCCCACATTAAAGTTGTAAGTCAGATCAAAGTCATTTGTGTTTCCTTTTCATTCACAGCCCAGGAGCAATGCTATAAATTAATACTGAGGGGTGGTGAGGAACACATGTTCACGTATGCTCAAGTAGATGCTCAAAAGTCTCCCCAAAGAAACTTAAGAAGAACGTGGCACCCTAGCTTCTTTCTTTCACAGTGCGACATACTATCTTCTACGCTGGCAGCTATACTGTTAACATCTAGGGTAGCCATGAATCAATAGGCTGGATGATAAGGAAAGCTGCCTAAAACGTCTGCTTTTATGAGAGCAATTTTACTGTGTCATGGATCACTCCTAATCATGAAAAGACATATGTTTCTATGACATCTGCATCTGACCTGGTCATCCCAGGCTCTTTTTAGTCAATGAGGGGAAAGAAAGGCAATTTTATAGAGCATGATTCACGGTAGCTGTCTAAAACTGGGCAGCTGAACCAAGTTTTAGCAGTATCTGTCTCTCTCCATTGACTGCAAAGGTGACTCAGAACCTCAGATAACTAACTAAAATGCTAATGTCTAAGGTTGGGTGAGGAGGATCCTGCCTATAAAGTCCAAGAAGTGCTTTGGAAAATCTGCATGGATGCAAGTTACCATTGTCACTAGAGACCTTCCAAAAGAAACAAGCTAAAGCTTCTATATTGCTGCAGGCAAATAAGAGGTCTCATTTTCACTTTCACCCTCTTTGACCACGCAAAGTCACGATCACAACAGGTCAGATGGGCCTACAACAAAACAAGTCAAGACATACTGAAATGAAAGGTGAAAAAAAGGTCTGTGGGAAAGAAAAACACATGTAGCTCACAGGAAGAGCAGGAAAGGATAGGGGCCTTGATATCTGAATGATACGCAGGAAAACCAAATTCAGCTACATTCCTGTAAAGCCACCTCTGAAACATAAACACTCTTTCAAGAAAATCCAAATTCCCAGATCATCTTCTCAAAGGACAGATGTTCATGAATCTGCAAACAAGACAGGTCCTTTCTCGAACAAGGCAACCCCTCCTCTCAGCTCCAGCAGTATTCCAGACTGGTAGTTTTCTCAGACATTGTGTAGGGCCAAAGAGATGCAATAGCTGATCCCTCCATCCGCAGGTTATCCAAGTTCTACCTCCCCCTTCACCACATACTGCAGAGCAAGAGAAGGAAAGCTTTCTGCCTCTTATCCCTCTCATTGCTGTAAGACATTTCTTCTAACAGGAAAGGTGAAGCACAGCAAAAGCAAAATCTTAGTTGGTTGAGTAAATTCTTTACTACCTAAGAAATCTTGGGCTGCAGTACTGAGTTAAGCTGTTCCAACATCCAGCAGGCCCCTCTGTTCATACTGTTGCCCCCTTTGTGCAAAATGTTACCCTCCCAAATGTGTTAGTCTCTAAAGCTTTGTAAATTTAAAAAAAAAAAAGGCAATTTTACAGTCTGATTCACAGGTGCATGAGTTATAGTGTGTGACCTAGGAGACACTGCTCAAGTATAGTGAGAATCAGACTTTTGATCTGTAAAAATCAAACTTAGCTGGAATAAATACACTTGATAATAAAATAAACCAGCACTTCAAAGGCATCATACCCTGCTTGATGATACTGCACATCAAATAATCACAAATTCCAGCATGAACAATTAAAACACAATTTACTCAATAATTACTTTAAGCCTTCAGTCATATTTGCCTCCAATCACCGAAAGAGTCTGTAGTACCCACAGGAGGCATTTAAAGACGGAAGAGAAGACACAGGGAATGATTAAAAGTACCCTTTCAGAGACAGTACATTTTTCCAGTTATGTGTGCTCCCAGATGGATCAGAATTCTCTGAGAATATAAAACAAAGATCACTCAGCTACCTGTAATGCTCCATTGATTAAACCTCCCAAAGACATTTGTAATCCATATTTCAAACCAAATTATCTCCATTTTTAAGCAATGCTTGCACAAAGCATGAAGTACAATTAAATGTAATAGTCTCCTTAGAAAGCCCACAGGGGAAAACAGAACGGAACAGGTTGAGCAAAAAGTTAAACATTCTGTTTTAAAAATAAAGTTTTAACCTAAATTCATATTCTTTACAAAGTTTCTAGAAAAAAACTTTGGAAAGTTAGTGAAAACGAATGAGCAGGAGCCTACACAGGTGGAGCAGGTCACGTAGTATAGCCCTCTGAAGCACTGGGGCTTACCTATTTGTCTCTAACGAGATGAACTAAACTGAGTCCTGGAAACACTACATTTACACCACTGTTGTGCAGCAGCAGGGTAATTAATTAACAGTGACATCAATAGAGTCATATGTGAAATGAGTATTTTCTAGAAGCAAGTCAGGAACAGATGACAAAACACGCATGTCCTGTAATTCACAAAGGAGAACTAGAACTGAAGAGGAAAAATGACTGCCAAAATCCTGCAAACAGAAGTTTTGAGGGGTAGAGTCAAGCTGGAGCCACACTAATCACAGAATCAGAGTGATCTGGGGCAGGAAGGGACCTCAAAAAGTCAAGCTGTCTATGCCAGTTTGGTGGCACCCTGCATGTTTTGTTTGTATTCCTGCATCCAGATTTTCAACAACATTAAGACAGGCTAGATGATACATTGCCTAAAAGACCCTACCGGATACATCTTCCCAGTGTGACAATGAATGGACTTAATAACTTCTCTTTTGGTGTGTCATGGATGAATGCATGGTGCACAAGGGATTGAAAAAACCACCCCAAGCTTGTGGAAACTGTATTTATGTTACTTCTCCATGGTATTCTGACGAGGGTATCATGCAGGATGGGTCTTCTCAAAGTCAGGAGACACATCTATTTCTTCTCTAAACCACATGGCCAAATACACCACCAGCAGAGAGATGTAAATTGTGTTCCTTGGAAGTCTGTACTGGCTGTTTTGCCACAACAGCCACACCACCTTCTTATGTGCTTAGTTTAAGACTGATGGATTAGCATATTCACATGCTGTACTTTTTGGCCGCTCGTCTGCAGTTTCTCCCGCCTGCCTTCACTCTCCCAATGCATCCACCTAAAACAGGGCACTGTGCGCCCCCCGGATCCCACCTGCCTCACGAGGCTGCAAGGAAGCTTTTGCAATCCTGCCTTGCAAACCATCGGTCTCCTGCTCGCCCCCTCAGGGTCTGGGCACAGGGAAGGTCTGACTCAGGTTAACCCTACCGAAGAGAACAACCGACACCGGGACCCAGCACCGCAGCACTAAACGCCATTATCCCACTTCAAGCCCGCCGAGGCCACGTTTGCCGTCGGAAGGCTCCCTGTCCCGGGGGGGAGGCCTGCGTGTGAGCGGTAGCTCTCGCCACAGGCTTCCCGGGCGGCGAGGCGGCACGGCGGGGGCTGGCGGGCTCCCCTCTGCGGGCACCCGCGCTGCCCACCCCGGCTGCCGCCCTCCAGGGGCACCAGAAACCGTGCCCAGAGCGGGGTTTGCCGCAGCTCCCCACCTCGAGCACCGGTGTTTGCCGGCATGAGTTCCCACCACAGCGAGCAGGACACCCCGCGCCCCCAGCCACGCCACAGCCGGGCGCCTCACGCTTCCCGCGGCGGCCGCACCTCCGCCCTCCCGCCCCGTCGGGGTCCCGGGCTGGCGCTGGGAGCCCTCGCGGGTCCGGCTAATCCCTCCCTGCCCGGCTTACCTTGGCGGGCGGGCAGCGGGGGCCGCCGGCTCCCGGAGGCGCTGCGAGCAGAAGGCGGCGGGCGGCTCTGCGACACCCCTGCGCGGCGCGACCCCACCCGCCCTTCGCCTGTGGGGAAGTGGGGCCGCCCCGCGGGCTGCCGGGCGCCCCGGAGCGGCCACCTCCGCGGGAGCCGCCCCGCTGCAGGCAGCGCCGCCCTCCCCCTTGGGCCCGGGGGCAGCCGCCCCGCGGAGCCCGGGCGGGCGACCCGCGCCTCCGAGCCCTGAGGGTCCCTCAGCGGGGGCAGGAGGAGGCGGGCCCGCTCCTTGCCACCATTTCCCCTGGCGGGGACGCGCCGCTCCAGGCCCACCCGAGGGCTGTGGAGAGCCGGGGCGGACGCGTCCCTCCGCGCTGTGGAGAGGCCTCCTCCTCCCTGGAGCCTTAGGGGCACCTGGGCTGCCCACAAAATGGAGCCTGAGGCTCGCCCAGTGAAGGCCGGAGAGGCTGGAGGCCCAGGTGGAGAGGTGGTGGCCGGTGCGGAGGCAGCCCAGCCGTGCTTTCTCCGCTCCTCTCCCGCAGCCTCTCCTGGGTCACCGCAATGGGGCTGGGTGGCTTTCGGCGAGGCAGCGCTGCCAGGCACTCTCTGGTTTTCAGACAGAAATGTGTTTCTTTCCCCACTCCGTTTAGTGACTCTACATCTCTTTTGAATAATGCTGCCGCAAGGCAGCAGATTGCTTTTATGGCGTTTTTACGTCATTTTGTAGCATTGCAAAGTGCTGCTTTGAAGTACTTAGATTTTATTCACTGAGTAGAAATAATTTTATAACACGTTAAGTTCCATAAAAAGACAGGGAGAAGAAAATAAAATCTTAGGGGGTTCCATCTGAAGTTAAAAAGGCAAACATCAGTCAGAAAATTCAGTGCGGCCTTGGTGGGGTTAATGTCGTCAAGTTAAAAAGATAAGATTCTAAGTGCTGCAGGCGGCATGCAAATAGACCCCTCTCTTGATTTAAAATCCCATTTTCATTGTCCATAACTTTGCCAAGCCAATGCTTTTAGCTAATTTTTTCGTAGATATCTAAGGCACTGACAAGACGGTGTAGTGAATGAAGGTGAAGATGTCACCATCTCCTACTTCTGTTACTTCAGTTTAGAAAAGTCATCAGCTAGTTTAGCTTAATCTTGTGTTTACAGACAATTTATATTAAAACACCAGGTTTTGCCTCAAAGCAGCCAAGAAATCCCATGTTCCATTCCTCCAACGCTGCTGGAGATAAAATAATTATGGCATTTTAAATTGCCACCATGTTTTGCACAGCAAATATGTTTCAATGCTTTAAGGGGTAATTGCTTTGAAAAATTCCATCTGAGACAGCTCAGCCACATTTAAGAATGCATTTAGGGAATAGTACGTTGTTCTGCTCATGTTATGTAAAAAAACCCGAAGTTATTTCACTGAGAAGCTGGCTAAAATTTACCAGAGATTTTGCTGAGGTCAGAACTGCATCTTTGGCCAGGCACGTGAAAATACATCTAAGTTTGGCAAACTTCTTAGAATTTGAAATAACATGCATATAGTTAATAAACAGTTATTAGTTCAGCAGCATGGGAGATTGAGATTCCATGGATGCTGCGTATTCCCTTTGCTGACTTTCTTTGCAGTTGCTCCTTTTGGCTTTTGGGATCATTTATGGTACCGAGCAAAGAGGTAATTTCAAATGATCAACTGGCAATTAAGTTTTTTTTAATTATCCTAAAGTCAGTGTTCAAATCAGCACTTTGCAGTGAACACTTTGCATGTATTAAAAGAATAATATTTGATGGTGCATTTTGTTGTCAAAAAGCATTATTTCACTTCTGTATGTGACCTGTCAGTCACATGGCCACACCCTGATTAGACAAGTGGTTTCACACTTATTTTGTTATTGTTGAAATACATGACCAAGATATTTGTTATGATAATGTAGAAAACATCTATTCTGCTTGTACACATGAGCCTCTGTTTTCTCTGTATCTAGATTTGTTCCTGCCCTCTCCGAGTACCCTGAAACAAGGCTGAGGAAGTTGAATGGCAGTATTTTCCAGCTCTCCTTGTACCTGGCTGTAACAAATAGGCATCATTCTAAGAGGAACAGTGGAGATGAGAATGGCACATCTCTAGAAAGCAAGGATAAAATCATAGAAATCCCAGAAAATCTTGAATGCTACCTGAAAAGTTTTTGGGCTGCATTCAGGAGCTTGAGCATTGTGCTCCAGTGGGATGGGTGGAGGCCATCATGTATTCATAAGGAAGAAATGTGGTGAGGGAAACGCTGCGGCAGATATGGACTTGATTAACAGTGTGTGTCCTAATGTTAGACAGAAGCAAAGTTTGTGGCAAGAGTAGGTGGAAATATGTAATGCTTCCTAATTTGTTTTCTCCTCTCTCAGCTAAAATGAATGTGCAGCAGAATCATTCCCCTGAATTCCAGCCCTCCATTCTGCTCGTCTCCAAAATTTTTTCGTTTCCTAATGGAAAGAAGAGACACGCACCCCACCCACGTGTGTTTCACAGCAGTTGCATGACTCAAGATCTAACGCATGCAATTACAAATCGCTCTTTTCCTTTTCTTATCATGGGAGAGTAGATCACTGGGAAGATATGCTGCCATTATACACTCTCAGCTCGGGGCGGGGGAGCTTTATTAACCTCCACAGTCCTTGTGGATTGCATCTCATTGTAATGTAAAGTTCTATAAAGCAGCAGATAATTTAGAGTTAAAGCAGCACATCTGTTTTTGGAATAGAGATATTATACAAATTATACAAATAGATATATTTCTAGTTTCAGGAAACAAGCACTTCATTGGCAAAAAAGTAATGTTTTGCCATATATGTGCTCCCTTAAGTTTCATTGACATCCCTTCATACACTGATAATGACATGACTTTAGAGACTGACCATCATTTTCTCTGCAGGGTAAACGTGACACTACGCTGACTAGGATCTTACCTGCCCAGAGTAATGCAGGATCAGCCCGTAGCCCTCAGCGTTAGGAATGGAAAGGTGCAGACACGTAAAATATTGCCAAGCCATTGTGCCACTGGCCAACAGTAAACAAAAGGAAAATAAATATTAATCAGTGTATTAATTAGATCTTTTGTCATAGCAAAACACATAAAATACAACTGAAAGGTTTGTTTGTTTTGTTGTTATTTAAACAAAACAACTTTCAGAATGATGGAAGAATGAAGGTTTTGATCATAGAGGGCAAAGGCATAGATACAAGCTACGAAATAGGATAAAACAGTACCAGTTTAAGGCAAGTGATATCTAAAGAATGGACTATCCTCTTTTCAAGTGGTACCCTGCAGACACTGTGAAAATCTTTGGTACAGTGATGGGATGATCCTCAGGGGTACACCAGATAATTTCTTTCACTCAGACGGTGGTTTTTCCAGAAACCTTAAAGAGGTTGCAATTAGTGTGAAGTGAATCACAGCACCACATCACACTGCGGTGTCGGCGTTCTGGAAAAATTTGTACCTCTGTTTGCCATCTTCCTAGATGATAAGGCCAAGAGCAGAAAGTATAGGGATAAGCAAGTAGCAACTATAGGTCTTGTGTTCTTCCAGTAAGAATTAATTCCATTTAAGGTTGGGGATTTTTTATATTCCTTTGTGATTGTGCAATACTATGGAAGACCTGTAAACTATAAAACTTCCTATGAGAAAGATGGAAAGATGTCATCTGAGAGTTTGTATGGAAGAAATTACCAAAAATAGCTTTTGAAAAATCACAGAAAACCAAATTTAAGTACAACTGCATTGAATACAGAAGCTAGTTAACAAGCACATCACATATCATTCTTTAAAATTAGAACAAATGAAGAAGCTAAAACTTAACGTGCTAAAGAGCAGGTATATGGCCAGATCAATTTATTTCTGCCCATCTGTCATTCCATCCTTTTGATGACATCTTTAAGCAACTCAGACCTGAGAATATAATTCTTTCTCCATAACTATTCATAGGAAAGTTTATTTGCATTGGTTCTTACAGTGGAAAACCAAAAGCAAGCCAAAACCTCTACCTGGATGAAAAGCTGAAGACAAGGTTCGAAATCCATCTGAAAATGTCAGCAGTGAAGCTAGCAGATTCACACTTTTAACTGCAGGAAGTGAGGACAGAAGTACTTTTGAAAAATTTATGAGCAAAGCTTAGTTACTAGAGTTCTGCCCACTACGGATTTCCACTTTTTTTTCTCTGTGTATGGTAGGAAGGGCCTCAGGTTAGTCAATGGCTTCCATTTCTACTTATATAATATGTTCAGGCAGCAATTTACATGTCCAGGGTTTACACTGTTAAAATTTCAAAGGCCTTGATTCAAAAGCCAGAGATGCCTGAGGGAGCTTTTTTCCCTGGGTTCAGTGAGTTTTGATCAGAGCCTAAGTTTCCCAGCTCTCACATACAAATACAACTCCATGTACATCCGTATTTCTTGTGACTGTTTATACATAGTGGATATATATCCCTTTCTGTTCTTCAAAACCATCTGTTCAAGTCAGCCCGCTTCTTCACTGTGAGAGCTGAGCATCTAACACATATTGCAGCTGAGGCAGGAAAAGCCTGACTACCATATCTTGTTTATTAGCTTTATTAATCTTATGATAAAATGAAATTGTCTGCACCCCTAAAAGGAAACCTGTAAGTGTTGTGAAATGGAATATTGAAATCTCATCTAACTTATTCAGAATGCTACTTGTTATTAACTAGAAAATTGTAACCTGAGGGTCTTCATTTGAAAATGTCAGCATTTATTATCAACATTATTTCTTTAGCTTTACAGGATAGGCTTTTAGCTATTGCTCGGAGCAATGTGTACAAAAGTTAGCTTAATGAGAAGCATCATTTTAAACTGGACATTTGATTTTATTAATGCCATGTGTTAGATTTCACATGTATGACAAACTAAGCATGATATGAGCAAGGTTTTGAAGCTTCTTACTGAAGTGAATATAAAAGGCATTTGAAGACAAAAGAAGATGGCATTACCTGGCTCCATTAATAGAAATAAATTAATGATGTGTTTTACTCGTTTCAAGCTGTTCAACCCTTTCCTTACTCATTTCTTTCCTCTGTGTTTTATTTCCCTATGCACTTTTTTTCCTGATTGTTAAAATGTTGTAAGCGTGATTTGCACAGGTAGAATGTTCATTTGAAGTTTCTTCCATCCAAAGGTCAACCTGTGTTAACTCATGTGAGAGCCAGCTCTGCACTTGGTCCTCTGATCACACCAGTGTTAAACTTTCTTTTACTTGCTCCCTGTTGACCGTTTGGTTACATTCACATGAATATTAAAATTTACCCCATTGCCTGGAGGCCCATGGAAAGCCTTTGAAACACTTAACGGTCTTATTTTGACTACATAATAGTAGTCAAAAACAACTTCATAATTTTATTTTGAGATTTTTTTCTGTTATTCAGGGTTCAGAATAAACCTGTATCACACACACCCCCATCCCCCATAATTTTCAGTGTTTTACAGAAAGCTTTATGGAAATAATTGACAGTATTTTTTGCTCGTCAGAAAGTATGCCCAAAATCTCAGTATGTATTTACTCATCTTTCCATCTCAGTGGGTAGTTTTCAAATCCAAATGCTAGGTTACATCTTTTTGCACATGCACTTAATTTTCTGTAGCTGCATGTCAATATTAGGCTGCAAAGTTCTCTGCTGTTTATAGTAAATACACTTGTCACTTAGAGCATATGTACAGTGTGTAGCACTTGGCCAGTCGTACTGTGTGTATAGGGTGAGGGATAGTATGAGGAAAGTAGCACTATAAACTAGCTGTATTTTCTTTTCTAATGTGAAGAAGTGAGAAGTGGAGGTTTTGCACAATCACTTGTTTCCCATCAGTGTAAGCACTCTCTGCAAGGAACTGAAGGAAACCTTCAGAAATAGCCTTCAGACCTATTTTTTTCTACAGCAGAAGATCCTGACAGTACCTGCAGAATAGGTTTTAGCTGTGTGGCCCTTACTGGTCATAAGGGGCCAAAGTGGGAAGCAGAACTTGCCTCAAGTCCTTGAACTAAATATAGAAACAGATGGGGAAAACTGGTAGAATTTCATCTTCTTGCCCCACCTCGAAGGGACGTGTGCATGAAATTAGCTCATGCATATGAAATTAATAGATGGAATCTGGGTACACAGACAACCCTTTCTGGTAGGTCCCAGTGAGCCAGACCAAGTGATGTCATAGCAGTGCAAGTTAAGTCTACAGAAAAGGTACACGTAATACAAAAATTTGAGGCTAAGAGCTTTGTCATACCATGACAACTTTGTCCTGTCTCGACCACCTCAGAATATTATGTTAGATTTGTGTAAGATACAGGACAATTGTTAAGCAAATAAATAATCATCAGTTTCCACCCTACCGCAATCTTGTATGGTGAATGCTAGAAGAGCTACTTGCTAGAGCTTAACACGCTGCAGCAGTGGTCTCAGCTCGTGCTCGATGGTTTGCACTGCTGCTGATAAATAAGATTGCCAGGGAACTTTTTTATTTCACTCGAGTCCTTTAAAATTCACTTCCATAAAATTGTAGATTATCTGAAGGGTAGTACATACCCTGCTTGGGTAGTGTACAGCTGAGCTCTGAATATTACTATTGAGAATTTGGAGACCTTGACCTTTCTATCCTCTTTTCTTCTACAGCTCTCCATGGCCTATAGTTGGTGCTGTGAGCCAACCAAGAGTCTGTGAGCCAACCAAGAGTCAATGTGAGACCCTCCTGCCACTGTGCAAAGAAATGACATCGCCCCACCTGTGACCAGTTGCATCACTTTTACTCAAGACTGGCATCTGACGTGATTCACAAGAGCATAAGGCAACGAGTGATTTACTGAGATAGATGTAGTAAGCTAACAGTGTTTTCCAGATGATGTTGACAATACAGTTTTCCATAAAATACAAGTAGAATATGAGCTCTATTTGAATTTAGTAGAATCAATAATACGTAAAAGAGGAACTTGACAATAGCATTGTACTTCCTTTGGTAGCTTTTTTTTTTTTATTTTAGTAGGAGGAAGTGAATTCTCACTTCCTCTTCCATTTAATAACTGAAGTTTCTACACTGCCCAGTTGCAATGTACGGTTTGTATTATTTTTAGAATATGGTTATAAATAATATTTTAAATACTTTAAATACTTTTAATACTTTAGTCATATTTTCCTCATATGATAGTTCAAGTGTCCAATTGTCAAACATTTGTATTCTTGCCTAGTGACACAACCATCTGCTGACCACAACAGAGCTTTTTATGAGAATAAGGTAAAGCAAGCTTTGATCCAGCAACAGTAGTTAAAATCATTATACAGCTTTAGTATTCCAGCCAGAATCATATGCTTTACTAGTCTTTCTTGTTCCTGGGGATGAGAGCTATGTACTAGCTATGTCAGTGGCGATTATAAGAGTTTCTTGCAGGATGTGGCTTTGGTTTTTGGGTAAAATTTTTGCAGAAGGTATTTCAAATAATGTAGCTTGCCTTTGAGAAAACTGTTCCTTCTGCTCTAAAAATATGATAGGCATGAAAGATCTTTTGGCTGATAATGTTGCTCTGAAAGTAAGCAGATTATTTTCTCAAATAGACTTAACAAATAACTTCAAGCTCTTAACCAATTTTGTGTAGGATTTTATGGAAAAGGGGCATGTTCTGGTTTATGCTGTATTTCAGCAAAGCAATCAAGGAAGTGCTTGTCCCATACCCATGTTCAGTCCACCATGTTTGGTGGACTGTGCTTTCTTATTCATGTGCTTTCTTATTCTTATTCATGCTGAAGTTTCTGTTCCTGCTCCTTTTTTGCCTCAGTAACACTATTCTCATCTCTTGGATTATCTCTGAAGATAGTTCAAATTGTTTGTGTACTCTTCACATTTCAATCTTCAGTATTATTTTTGCTCATTTGCAAATGAAAACCCTTTGCAGCAGCATTTAGATTATCCCCAGCTGACAGACACTTTGCTAAGTACTGGTAGCAGTAGCAGAGTAGCAGGTATGTGTACTACATTGTCCCTGGATTTCAAAAAAACTTTTGAAGAGGCTTTTTAGAAGCTTCAGATGTGAAGAATAAAATGTGAAGCCTCTTGTAAATTTTAATAAATGGGCAAAGGAGAGATGAGAGCTGATGAGTCTGTAGTGACAGAGAGGGGTGTGGAATGTGGAGAGTCCATAGAGGGACTTGAAAGTGAAAATCAGCAGCTCGTGTTTGATACAAGTGGGAAGCCAGTGCCAGCTAAGGAATGCAAAGACTAAGTGACACAATAAAAGCATTGGGCCTAGAAAATAATATTCAGAGCAAGAAAGAATAAATGAGAAGGGAAAGACCACATCTGGAGACCAAGGATAAGGATATGAAACAAGAGCCTTGCTTCAAGCTCGGACGTATGGAAAGAGGGCACCTATTTTAGTGCTGCAAAGAAATAATAAGCAATCTCTAGACACAGCTGATCCGGGAGGATCTGGATAATATGTCTGAGTCAAAGATGATGCCCAGTTTACAGCATGGACAGAAAGCATGTGGAAGCAAATATTTTCTTAAATCTCTTCATTGGCTCAACTTGAGCTTGAGTTGATAGCTGGATAAAGAGAAAAGTTGAAAAGCATGCATTGCAAGTGAACCTGGAACATATAAAGGTGCATTCCAAGTAAATTCAGCAACTGGCATGCACTGATTGTTGAAGCAGTCAGTATTGTCACGTACGTGGTATGCACTTGATTTGTTACTTGTGAAGGCTGTGAAAAGCAAACTCTGCACTTTGCTCTGGTGGCAGAGTATTGTAACGGTAATAGGACTTTCAGAGACCAATGCAGCATGTTTGGTCATAATTTTTTTCTGTATTCAGTTTTCTTTTCCTTTCCTATGCAGAAAGAATTCCTTGCCTTATGATACAGACATACAACAGGAACGTCTCATTTATGTGAACATATTCCAGAATAAAAGTCTTAAACATTTACAACTTTGCAACTATGTTCTTGTCTCATAAAGTGAAGGTAGTCTTGCTTGACAACGCTATATACCGCTTTTCCTCTATAAGGGTCATATGAAATGAAAAGTGTAATCCTCTTCAACTAAAAATGAAAATTTCCATAGGTTTAATCTCTCTTATGGGCTTCTTTTCCTCTAGTAACTCTGGGTGTCACATTCTGCAATGTATCTGCCTCAAACATTTCTAGAGGGTAAGGAAGCCTGCTCTTTCCCATAAAGCACAGAAGACTGGTCATAAAGCAAGGGAGAGTGAGGTGAAGGAGCTAAACGAAGGTTTGGAAGACCTGAGTTGGTTTTCCGAGTCTGCGACTGGACATTTGTAACCAGGTTGCTACAGGCATTTAAAGCCACCTAAAAATGTCAAAAGAGCTAAATATCGCCTCAGATTGTAAAAAATATTTGGGTCTATGTGACTGTGCCTAAACGCCTGGAAATCTGCACCTTAACTGTCTATGAATCAAATCCTTATGGGTGAAGAATGGGGAGGAAACACTTCTTTTGGTCTCAGATGCGTTCTGAACATACCTGCAGGACTGTGACCTCCTCACAAACTCTGGCCAGGTAAGTACCTCAGAGAGCTAGATAGGTGATTTAACCACAGCACAGAAACTCTAACACACCTCCTGAAAACACTGAGCAAACACAGGATGTAAGTGAAACTAGTATAGTACGTGAGAAGAAAGACACAGATATTTAGCCTGCTAAACGGCCTTTTTCTTTATAGAAACAACATTTTTGCCAGGTTAATATTATTTCTAGAAACAGAGGCCAAAACAAACACTCTTCTTGGACTATCTGATGAAAATCTATCTTGAGTAGAATAAACTCAGCTGGGTCTTGATCAATCAGCGTTTGAAACATTTCCAGTTTGATTGTTAATGTGGTTTTTTGCCAAAACCTTAGGCTTTAAATTTATTTTAAAAGTACATTGTTGAGCAAAAGTCTTTGTAATTGATCCTAGCCTATTTTTAGGATTACCAAAATAAGGCCCTGGGTCTTGACGGTGGGCAAATAGCCATACTGAAAAAAGATCCATAAACATCTCACAGCTTGGAGCAAAGATCAATGTAAACTGTTTACAGAGGGGATCTGAGAGACCACCAGACACTGGAGCATTATTGAGAAGAACCTTGTGAGTTACTGGGCAGAATTCTGCACTAGGAACCAAGGGAGCTAATTGGCTTTTCTCTTACACAGCAAGAGTGTAGTTCCTCTCTTAAGGAGAAAACTGAATTCTTTTTACTGGTAGAAAGGCACTAAGATAAGCTAACATACAGTTTGTTGCAAGAGGTTTCATAACAGGTTGGAAAACACACAGAGCACCTAATTCACATCTGTAGTAAAGCTCCTTCACATGGGGTAAATGAGGATCAAGTCTGCAGTATTTAGTAGCTTAAACAGTCTTAATTTAGTCATCTTTCTGAGAATAACTCCCCTTTTTTAAAAATTCTAAGCTTGCATATGGAAATGCACAGGTCTAAAGCGTCAGCTGCTACAACGCTGCCTATCTTTGCAGAAGCCATTTGTGGCAATGCCCTTTCCTTGGGTATATCTGAAAAACGTTTTCCTGTATATGAAAAACCTCAGTTGTCCTTGGATGAACGAAGATAAGGAGCTAGAAACCTATAAATGCTCCATGGTATCACTCCTGTGCTGTTTCTCCCCCTGTTAGTCTGGAAAGCAAGAAATTCTTATAAATTAAAAGAAAGGAAAAAAGTGGCCGTAGCAATTATTACAACTAGAGTTTTCTTCCCATTTTTTCCCCCCGAAGGCAAAAGGCACCAAGATGTATTCCCACGCTTCTTGTAACTCTGCAGCCTGGCTTTTTTGAAATTACACTGCTGTAAGTTCTGTACATAAAAATTATCTGGGATCTAGCTGTCTTCTTTTTTGTTCTCTTTGGCAGCCTCAAGACTGAATGGTGATATTTTTCAGCATTAGTGAAATATAGACAACACTCAAGATTTTGTCATTTTGAATTCCAGGTTCAAGCCCCCATTTTTTAACAGTGATTGTACACTTGTCTAAAACGATGGAGAAATATTATCAGATTCATACCTGACGTGTCTCTGGTCTGGAGTGCTCACTGCAAGATTTCACAGCTAACACTTTCCTTGGTTAGATTTCATTTCTTCATTGTTGGCCAGTGCTTGACATAGTCATTGTTTCTGACTGTTAGACACAAATTGATAAGAAGGAACGTTGCCAAAAGCTTTTCAAAACGTTAAGTATATGATTTCAAACACAGTTGCTTTTTTTTTTTTTAAGTTTCAAGAAGATTAATCTTAACAGAATCCAGCAACTAAAGGAAAATATGAACAGGACCATCTTGTCTTACTTCCATATGACAAGTCCTGGTTCAGAAGTTTTGGAAGTGAATGTTAGATCTCTTAGTCTGTTCTTTTTTATAACACAAGTCAAAAGCCTCTACACATACACTCTGTACTAAGCCAAATATTTTTTGTTTTGGAAAAACATTGTTTTCTGATGTGAAGACTTTTAAAGATAAAGAATCCAGTCTTGCACCCAGCTAGCTCCAGATTTTCTAGGCTTTTGGGTTTTTTTTCTGCTTTGTTTTTTTTGTGAAATCCTGACACCATTTATAGCTCTGGGTGCTTTACAACTGACTTTAGTGGATCCAGGACCTTTTCCTCATTTTTCACTCGTATTAGCTTTTAAAAATATTTTCTTTAACCCCCATCTCTTTTCCCTCAGGGCTCTTTGATGTTCCAAAATTAGTTGGTACATTTTAGTCCAACCTATACCATACTTACATATGTTTACTTTTGCAGGGGCCATGGAGTTTTGATAGGTGGTGACCTGCCAGTGATTTATTTTATACCAAATATTTAACACATAAGCATATACAATACCAAAGCTTTTATTAAGGCTGCAAAACAAAACTTTCATGACTTAGGAAATGCCAGAATTAAGACTGCTGATGTAAATTAGTTTCTGTCACATTCTTTGCATACAGTATATAGCTTTTTATATGGCCTTTATGCTTTTTTCCATAGACAACTGCCAGAGGCAAACACCTACCAGAGTACGTATCGGTCCAAACAGTTGAAAACTGGCAAAAGTGTGAAAAACTCAAACCAGATCTTATAATGGGAAAATCTGAGATAGTTTTACTAGTAAGTGATAGTTTCTGCTACACCTGTAGTGAAAAAGAGAGAAAACAGGTTAGATTTGAGGTTGCCCTCTAGCCATTAGAAACAATATATGGAAGGAAATACAGCAGTTAATATGGAACAAGGTAGCAGTTCATATGGAAGTCAGGTATCTCTTGCACTAGCTGACATCCATTTAAAAACATTACTTATGTCCAGCAGGGGACCCCGCTCCACAGTTCACAGTAGCCCAAATGTACATTACTGTGATGTGCGTAGAAGACCTTCTGTATGAAGGCTTGTGAAAACAATAGGATCTTCCAAAACTTAACTCTAGAGTTGCTCGAGAGAAATCTCTTCTCATCACTTGCATGCTGTTCCCACTGCCATGATATAGGGACCCTGTGGAACAAGACAGACTCCTTGTTAAGGTGGTTTGATCAGGAGAATTTCTGGGCAGCCTGCTAATCTGTATTTGCCTGCAAGCCTTCAAAGTAGAATGCAAAAGTCTCTGTCCAGGAGATTCTCTCTATCCAAGTATGAATACATTGACAAGGGTTCTGTGCTGCGCTACTGGTGCTCACATGTGGCATTATTGAAGGAGTGCAGTCAGCAATTAGGAGAACAGAAGGTGACCTAAAGGTTCTTACTTCAGGAGGCTGAGACTTGTAGTACTGAACTGATGCTGATCAGTGAGTGTAGCCAAGACTGAGATGTTTTTATCATTGTGTCATCCAGCTATGAATGCATCTCTGGAAACGCCATTCTGCTGGAATGTGTTCTGTCAAAAGTTGCTGGTTCATTGAGAGTGAAACATTTCATGAAAGCTTATCTCAGCGAGCCTTATAATGGAATACAGATAACTTCTGATAGTTCTCTGCTAGGCGGGTCAGCTGCCAGTTTTCCATTCAGTCAGATCTACTCCTGTACGGTGGCCTCTTCCTTGTCTCGGGGATCCAGGGAATACGAGGACCTCCTGGGATTCAGGGCTCCACTGCTCTAGAAGAAATTGTTGCTTTTTGGAACTGCTGTGGATCTTTGTTTCCCAAATGAAGTTGTTACTGGAATGTCTATTTCCTACGAAATGTTTTAACAGTTTTCATTCTGAATTGGGACAAATTAAGATTTCAAAGTGGTGCAGTTTCTCAGAAAATGTAAATCCTGAGCTGTGACCAATTCTAATCATGAGCAACTTCTAAGTATTCGTAGTGTGCTCCAGCTGTAAAATCCTAGAATAGGCAGAGACTGAGAGCCTGAAGGCTTATCCACAGGGCAGATGCAGCTGACTTGGAGGAAGCAGTTGCAACGCAGAGCACATCTGCAGAGCTGTGTGCAGCCCCGTGAGCCAGTGCAGAGCAAATTAGCACACTGATAATGACACAGCACGCTTGTGCAGAGAAACTACACCGGGTTGCGGAAACAGTGAAATGGTATCCGTAACCTTTCAAGCTGTGGTGTGTGCATTCTCCTGCTCAGCTGCAGTACAGTTAAGAACTATATTGTGAAAAGGATCTAGTTTTCTCTCAGCAACGGGAGAAAAACATTTGCATTTCCCGTCTTTGTACTATTTTAACCACAGAAGTATAACTTACAAGGACTAAACTTGTACTATCATCAGTCTAATTTGATGTGCTTTTTTTATCAACTTACACAAAAATTATTTTAGGTGATTCCTTAAAATTGTTTGGATAATCAGGTCATTCCCAAACTTCCTTAGAAAAGGGGATTCCTCTTTCGCTTGTAGCTACGCTGCAGAATTGTTGCTATTGCTTCTGTGCAGGTGGGTGCTGGCAGTATGGGTCACCTGAGATCTATGGCACTGATCTTCTCACACAGAATAGCTCTTCTTTTTCCCGACAGGACCCATATGCCAAGGTAACTTGACTTCTTGTGTGCGACTTAGCAACAGTAAAGTATATCCTTTGAACTACGCTATTTCCCTTTTTTATTGTTTGCATGAAAACCTAGCATCTCTGTGGGGCTATTATTTTATTATTGTCATTATTCAGTGGGGTTTCTGCATCTTCTCTATTTGGACGGTTGTGAGTTTACATTTCTTTCTCCATACCAACTAGATGCTAAACTGTTACCCGCAAAGGGATGACAGTCTAGACGTCTAAGGGAGGTTGGCTATCTCATAAGATCTGATGTCAGTTCTTTATGGAGGACATAGCAGGGAGAAGTACTGTTTCAGTGACATGGCTCCCTCCTCTGTTTATCTAGTTGTTCAGTCCTCTACGGTATAGTTACAGGCAAATTAATCATGATGGAAATCATTGCGTGCCACTTTGCATGACATAAAATCATTCAAGGAAAGAAGGAATAAAAGTTGGAGGTCTATCCACTCTGTATCAGCAACTGTAGGGGATGACTCTTTTAGGAGAAACTTGTCAGTCCCTAAGCACGTACTATTAATCAGCTCATCTATATTTTGATTAGAAATCCTTTTACGATGTACAGAATAAATTGCTTGAAAGCCAATCAAGAAATAAAGGCTGAAGGTTAGTAGACATTAAAAAAAAAATTTCTAAACAGGAAACTTTTAGCAGTTCTGAAAATACTGAAAACACCTTGGAATTTAAATTCAATAATGCTTTGAAAACCAGTGAAGGACACAGGGCGTTGAGCAAAATTAGTGTGTTTCAAATGGTGGCTGATAGTGAGTTAGATACATTGTAGCATTGTTTCTCCTTTTTTTCTTTTTCTTTCTTTCTTAGTTAATGATCATGCAAAAATCCCAATAGCTTTAATGGAACAACTCATAACTATTCCCATGCTTTTCATCTGGTTCATAATTATTTCTTTATTTACCTATCAATCTTCTTTGGAAACCAACATTTACTAAAGCTGACAGTAATATGTGGAATTTTAGCCTGAAAAATAAAGACTTGTAAAAAATAAATAATTGAAAACAACCAGACAAAAATATTTATTTCGTTCTGGTTTGGGTTTTGATTAAAGAAAAACGCATATCTGGAAAGCTATGCACTGGAAGCAGTCCCGCTGGATGCAATAGTAATTCAGATTGCTAAGTTAAGCATGTCTGTAAAGCCTGTAGGATCAAATAATTGTAGTATATTGCTACTGTAAAGATTGTGAAAGGCAGGAAAACAAAATGGGGTTTAGATGGCACCTGGCATGGAATTTTTCCAAAACTGCTGCATGGTTAAATTAGAGATTTAAGAAAAATTAATCATACTGAGCAATCATGTTTACATATGACTGCTTTGGACGGTTTTTGTTATCCATATTGCAAAATATCGCCCAACTTCAAACATGCTTAATACAAGTTTTCTGGACTTTTGCAAAATACCGGCTCACGCAGAGAGCACACAAAAAAGAACACTTTACAGCATCCAGCTGCCTCAACTGATTAGAAACAAGGGGAAAAGCAGAGAAAACGTGCCGCTCAGGTTTTGACAAAGCAGGCGGCCTCTAAGGAAGCGGTGCCCCTCAGGGCCCGGTACCAGGGTCTGGGCCTCGCTCTGCGGCCTCGAGAGGCCCCAAACCACCGGCCTCGCGGAGCAAAATCGGAGGGGAATGGCGGGGAGAGCCATTTCCTCGCTCGGGACAGGGACGGGGCCAGGCCGGGGACACGACGGGGCCAGGCCGGGGCCGGGGCCAGGCCGGGGCCGGGGCCAGGGCGGGGCCGGGGCCCGGCCGGGGCGGGGCGGGAGGGGGCGGCCGGGCAGGCGCGGGCTCCTGCTGCCCTCTGCTGGCTGCCGCCCCGCCCCGGCCTGGCCCCGGGAGGGCGGAGAGCCCCTCGGGCCCCCTCAGGCCCCCTCAGCCCCCCGACGGGCGCCGGCAGGCCTTGAGGAGATGCTGAGCCTCTGTAAAGGGTCCCTTTGGCCTCGGTGGGATGGATTTCGAGGCGAGCAAAGCCCATCTCCCGCTGCACGGGATGCGCTAGAGCTGCTGCCTCTACTTGAAGATGGTGCTAAGCAAGTCGATCGTGGGTTCTTTCTGGGTTGGTGTCCTGGTTCGGAGCAGCAGGACAGTTTTGCAGCAATTATCCCAGTCTTCCTCAGCCATCGCATTCAGTTTTAGTGCTTGCAGAGGGGGTCCCTTCTGGAGGAACCTAACACATAAGCTCTTTTCTGGACAACCACCAATGGGCACCAGCGCCTGATTGGGGACGCAGGGGTCCAGACCAATTCTGTATGAATTTTAATCATCGCAAAGTCTGAAGTACCCTCCCCAAACTGCACATAGTGTAGACGTAAGGGTCTCCTTACCTGCTTCTGTGATCTGACCCGCTGCTGTTGTGCTAGTGAGCACAGCCAATCCAAAAAGTGCTGTGAGGAGGGAAAAACAAAAATGCCTCGCACCAAACCATCTTACAAACACGTGAAGTACAGGCTCTGCCTGCTTACGCAGAGCCCGTGCAGGGGAGGAAAGCCAGAGTGGGATAAGTACTGCTTATGATTGACATACAAGTCACTGACGTCAGTTTGGATCTTTGACAGGTTTGCTGGGTGACTCTGTGGCACCTGCGCACCGCTATACAGTACCTACAAATAGTGTCATATAGCTTATATGCCTTATGCTAGACATCAGCAGAACATCTTTTTTTTTCTTTTTTTCCCCTCTCTATTTAATCGATGCACAGTTTTTCAGTCATAAAGGATGGCATACGCATGTTTATGCTGCTTGTCAAACTGATGGCAGCATTTCACACTGCTGCATCCTGCAGTATAGGCACTTCCAAAGTCAAAACACGTGAATCAGTACTCTCCTTTGCACTATCACTGATACAATGTTTGCCTATCCAAAGGCTTTCTTTTTCTTTTTTTTCTGCAAAAATATTGTTACTAAGATGCAGGTTTGAAGTTAAATTCTGTTCTTATTTTTCCCAGCAGTATATAAACACCTCAATTTCAGTAGAGTTGCTCTTGATTTGTGCTGTGGCTGAGAACATTGCATGTCTTCTGTCATTTCATGAATTATTAGCCTGCAGGTGCAGCTGTTCTGGGAATCATCCTCAACTCTATGGCTTTTCTATGTCACTTCTGAAGATGATTCAAAGATGAGTTTGAATCTTAGGTAGCTTTACATGCACTGGCATGGGTCCTCAAAATAATGCAGGTGTGGTAGCAATGTGTTGGCTGCAAAACCTATTAAGGAACCTGAGAAAATACAGAGGTATTCATTCAAAAGAAATATTAGGTCATGCAGACCTCCATACTACCACAGGTGGGCTGTGGATTCCCTAGAGGGACAGATCCTGGAGGTTTATCCCCATTTATTCCATGTTTTTTTGTGGTGGAGATACTGGAAACCATAGGAAAACTTAAATCTCTCAGGAGTAGTTGACCCCAGAGTCCTACATCAGGTGAAGGTCAGGGCAGAGAGCCTAGGGACTGCTGGGTGTTTCACGTAGGACTCGGTCTGGCAGGGCTTCCAGGTTTCCCAGTCCCGGGCAGGAGCCCTGCAGCCTGGCGGTCACCATCCCCGCAGAACTCGGCTGGGGCTACCACCCCTCTGCGTCTGGAGCCTTTGCTGCTGCTGCTGCACAGCATTTCAGGTCTGACAAGCTGGTGTTTTCAAAAGAAATAATGCGTAGTCCAAAAATGGCCAGCCAGTTGTAAGTGATGTATTTGGCATGCTTTTTCTGTAGCAAGGGAAACAGTAAATCAGCCAGTCTGGATTAAAAAATGGAGATTCCCAACAAGTTTCAAATAGAATTCGTAGGGGCAAAAGAAGAACGGTGTGCTGTTTCTCCTCTTTCCCGTGTACGTGATAGCAAAAGGACCGGGTAAGAGCAGTGCAAAGGTACTCCGAGAGAGGGCTTACGTGCGTGTGAGCCCGTGGATGGGGGGAAGCTGAAGCTAATGCATCAATAAATAGTATTTTCAGTACTTGTTCTTCTGCCCACGGCCGCGGCATCTGTGCTGGCCGGCTTCCCGAGGACAAAATGGGGCACCGCCGTTGGCGCTGCGGTGGGCGCGCGCCGGGCGCCGCGTTCCCCCGGCAGCGCGTGGCAGAGACGAGAGACGCGAGGCGGCCGGTGCTGCGGGGGGTCCTTGGCGCTTCGGAGCGCTTGCGGGGTGTGCTGCCCCCCCACGGCGGCGGGCGCTGCCAGCAGGGGTCCCGGAGAGCTGCTTCATCAAAGCGCGGTGCACGGCTCCGCAGCCGCCTGGCCGACCCCAAGGCAGGGCCGCCCCCTCCGCTTCGGTTTACGCGGCGGCTGTAGGCAGCCTCCGAGAAAACGGCAGCTGCCGATCGTGGTTATCTTTGATGTCGGTTCCTGACGATCAAAGTGAGAAACCAGAAATCCAAACTACCGTAACTTTTTCCGGCCGCGTGGAGTTTTCTTTATGGGAAACTGCGTCGCGCGTGTAGTTTATTCCTGTTGTTTTGGGGTCATTGTTACTGTTTTTCAGGAGAAATAAAACCACTCGGAATGAAAGCCCGCCTTCTAAGGCGCGTAGGTATCCCCGCCGGGCGCCTGGGGATAGCCCTCACCGCGAAGAGATGCCGGCGGCCGCCGCGGGGCAGCCGGAGCCCGGCGGGCGGTGGGAGCCGCGGGGCAGCCCCCTCCTCCGCCCCGGGCAGCCGGGAGGGGCTGGAGGAGCGAAGGAGTTAAAGGGAGGCGCTTGGGAAATCTGATGCTAACGAAGCCTCAGGAATGTTGCACATTTCCATTCCCCTCCAGCTTTCGGAGGAGGTCAGTCCCCGCTGCGGGCAGCCGCTCCGAGGAGCCCAGCCCCGAGGCCGCACTTGCTCCGGGCGCTGCCCCGCACCTTCCCGCAGGTTACGCCGGGAGACGCCGGGGAGGGACGGGACGGGACACGGCGGGGGGCGCGAAAAGTTTTTCCCGGGTTTGGGATGCTCCGGCGGGAGCTGCAAAACCGAGGGGGCGAGGGACGGGGGGGTCCGCGGCTCCGCGCACCCCGGGCTGGGGCGGGGGGAGCGGCGGGCTCGGGCCGCCCCGCGGAGAGGGGCAGCCCCCCTGACCCGCCGCGGCCTCTCTTCTCTTGCAGGCGCGGCCGGAGATGCCGGGGAGACGGCTGTGGTGGGCGCGCTGCTGGCTCGGCGTCTGCCTCTCGCTGCTGGGCGCGGGGGGCGGCGCCGCCGAGCCCTGCCGCGCTCCCCCCTGCGGCGGCGGCGAGGCGCCCCCGCCGCCCTGCCGCGGAGCCCGCTGCGGCGGCAGGGCCGGCCGCCCGGCGCGCTCCTTCCTTCACACCGCCGCGCCGCTGCGGCCGCCGCAGGGCAAGGCGCCGCCCGCCGCCCCTCAGGCCGCCCCGCCGCCCCGCCCGCCGGCCGGCAGCGCCCCGCACCCCGCCGGCAGGGGGGGCGCGCCGGAGGCCTGCTCCGGCGGAGACTGCGCCGCCAACGGCACCCGCCGCGACTGCCAGGGCCTGGAGTGCCGCCTGCTGCCCCGCCTGCGGCCGCGGCCCCGCGGCCCGGGCTGCGCCGCCCCCGCCGAGGGCTGCCCCGAGCCCGCCCTGCTGCGCGCCGCCGAGAGAGCCGCCCAGTTCGCGGGGGACGACTTCGCCTACGCCGCCCCCGAGCTGGGCGGCGGCGCCCTGGGGGTGCAGCTCACCTGCGACGTCAAGCCAGGTGCGGGCCGCCCTGAGGGGACCGGGAGGGCGGGAGGGGCCCCCCCGGGGCGGCGGGGCCTGGCTCGGCGAGAGCCGCCGGCGCAGGGGCGCAGGGGCGCTGGGTCTCCTCACGCCCGGCAGGAGTCGGTGAGCCGAGGCGCTGGGAGCCCGGCCAGAAGGGCGCCCGCGCAGGTGCAGCGGGCCTCCCCGGTGTGGGAGAATTGGGAGGCAAATCGGGCACCGGCCCTCCCGAGGCCTGGGGGAGCTGCTGCCCCGGCTGCCCCTCCTCTCCCCTTCGTCTCCCCTCTGCGCACGCTTGTGCGCGTGGGAGACCCACAGCACTGAAACACGGCAAAACCTGGTTTAGTGCTGTTTTTAAACAAGTGTAAGGCCTCTAACTGTCTCTCTCTTCGCAGTCTGGTATTTCTGGGGGGTTTAATTTATACCAACTTCGCACAAGGCTGCAGTGGGGTGTGTGTACGTTCCACACCCAGGGTGAACGGACCGGTGCCATCGGTAAGAAACTTGCTGCTGCTGCTGAATTGTCTCGCTGTAATAAGCAGCAAAAAAAAAAAAGAAATTGCAGAGCTTCTCTTCCTGCACATCATTCAGCGCACTTGTCTGTCAGTTGATGAGAGCACAGCTCGGTCAGTTCAGTCTCCCTGCAGGAAGCCAGGTACGTCCGTGGTTTTATACTCGCAGGTCAGCAGAAGGTGTGATGTAATTGCCTGGGATATGTGGATTTACCCACATGAAAAGCACCAGCAGATCTTTAATGACCACAAAGCAGTTCGGGTTCTGGTTTAATGTCTTATCTGAAAGATATAAAATGTATGAGGAAGGGTGATTTATTTCATTCCCCATTGATGTTAAAAGCTAATGGAAAGCATGAAGAAGGCCATTTAAACTTTGTCAGATCTGTGTGGCTAATTCGAGGGCTGTGGCCGCTTCAGACACCAGAGCGCACGCCAAGCCTCCTTACCAACATCTACTTAGTGACGGGACATCTCCAAAGCAGACTCCAGCACTCAGTGGCGATTCCAGTCCCAGGGCTGAATCTGTGCCTAGTGCCTAGTGACGCTGTGCCTAGCGCAGTGACGCTGTCTACCTTCATCTTGCCCGGTACTGCTCCCAGATGTCCAACAGAACCTCCGTGTGCTCTGTGACCAAAGGTGGACAGAACAGAGAAATCAGTATCTTCTGACTCCATTTTCTCTGCTTCTGTGCATACTCTTTGTGCTGTCATCATAACTGCCATGCCTCCCTTTTGCAAAAGGACCCAGGATATTTGCATTTTCTTTGTCGTAACCAAGATCCGTCTCTAAGTAATACAAGGCCTGGCAAATAATAAGGGCATTCTGCATGGACAGAAAAGACTAAGACTTCTTGGATGGTGCTGAAAGCAGACATGCTGTATCTCTGCCAAGGTCTTACAAAGAGCATCCAGCTCAGCATGACCTCTTTCTCCAGACATCCTCCTATTCTTTGGCCGTCTTTAGAGGACCCGGATCAATCTGTGCTGCCCAGTCTCCAGTACCATCAGCACTTCCAGCTAACATGGTGAGTTACCTGCACCCCTCATCTCCTAGGCCTTAGGGTTAGGTCCTCTGACCCGTCTGACGTGGGTCAGAGGAAAACAGAATAAGGGAAGTTAAAGCAGAAAGATCGGAGAATGAAGATGCGGGGGATTTTGGAGACTCGATGCAGAGTTCACTGTTCTCTTTCAATTTTATGCTCTTTGCAGGCCTGGTGCCGGGTGAAGTCTTGGAGGAACAGAAGTGTGGTTCGAAGTTTCCCTTAACAAAATCCTTGAATGCATCAAGAATGGATTATACCTTATGGCCAGTGGCAGTCATGGATTCGTGCATTTGTCTCCTTCCTGTGGCAGAGAGAAGCATCCTATATGTTGGAGGGAAAGCAGCGTACAGCACTGCCCACTAAACCACGTAATCTCATGGAAGGCACTGTCGGCATGGAAGCACACAGTGAGCAAACCTGTGGTAACACATGAGCTTCTATATGTGAGAGAGAGTTTTCAGATGAGGACAACTGCATCCTCAGAAGTTCTCCCCTCCCAGTGTTTTTGCCTTGTGGCCAGCGAGTGACACAGGTTGGCACCAGCCCACACCCAGGCCCACTGCAGCAATCATGGCTGCAGTTGATGTGGATGAGAGCCGCTGTAGACATACTTCAGTCCAGACTGGACAGAGGACATAGATACATGTTTTGCCTATTCAAAAGACCTTCATTCCAAAGATTCAGGCCTTCACAAGGCAGCTTTCTCTCCTAGGAGTGAAAGAACAGCATACTGGATTTATCAACATCTAGCGGAAATTCCATGTTTTTGGCATCAGGAACAAAAAAAAAGGCATGTTGACAGTCTTTGGTTTCCTTCAAATCAGTGTACAGGAAAGCGTCCGGTATTCTGCTCTGCCTGCAACCTCTAACATTCTCTACATTTGCCCAAGACCTTCTTTTGAACGCGGGTCAGTGGGTTTCCTGCATTAGTGCAGAGAATACCTTGTTCAATCCCCATTTGCGGCTGGAGTGGTGGATCTTGGAAATGAGCATCGTTCTGCATAGCAATTCCAGCATGGCTTGCCTGCTAGAACAAACAGAACCACAAGATGTGATAATCAGACATCTAATTAGGGGAAATGCAGTTACAGTTGTCTGGGGAGAGCTGCTACTGAAACAGTGTGCAGCGAACATGACAGGGCAAATGCAGGTAAGGATCATGAAGAGCATACTGCAGTTCTAGTCTTCTAAAGCGCCCTGCTAGGGGAGGCTGAGAGCTCACTCAAGAGCTGTGCCCAGTCTGTATGGTGGAGATTGTGGCTTTTCTGCTGTGAAATTTTGTGAATAAATCTCATTATGCAGGTGTGGCAGGAGTTGGTCTTACAGATGTGCAGTACAGATGTAACTTCATGGAGAAGAACCAGATTCAGGGAGAGCTGCCCGTGGTGGTCAGTAGCGTCTGGGGACCAGCAAGAGTCCTTCTGAAGACAATCTAGGGACCTCTCGAGTGCAGCAGTGAATATGCTGCAGACAGGCATAGCTGAGCTCTAGGAGTCTCTGGGGTTAGAGTGCACAGAGTTGCCTCTAGTACTCAGAGTGGCTGCTGTGTGTTCCCACTCCTCTTGCAGTGTCCTGGGAGATGAGGCTGCTCCACGTGCTCAGCAGGAGGCAAAGAAAATACCGCAGTATTTTTTTTGCTGTGCACAGTACATCTTTTGCATGACTGTGGGGTGATGTCTATACATTTTACAGACAGTGCAGGTGTATGCCTCCAGCCCAGGCAATTATACATTTATTTTAGCTTCCAGGAACTTGTCACACAGTCAGAAAGAACACAAGTTTATGACAGATTATCTGCCACCTCTACATCCTCACCCCAAATCACCCCAAAATTAATCAATTAATCACCCCAATTAATCACCCCAAAAGAGGAGGTTTCTCTGGCAGCCATGTGCAGAGAATTCGTCTTGGGGATTTCTAGTGTTTTTAGATCAAGGGTAGAGGTACGGTTAGTTCCTGGTGGAAGAAAGAAACAGAAGGCTGTCTGGCCCTTCAGTTTCACATCTAACGTGCTGTAGCTGAAAACAGAGGAAACCGTCTGTTCAAGAAGAAACAGGTCAGTGACTGTTCCTGTCTTTCTCTTGTTTTTAGGGGAACGTTTCTGCTTACCATTTCAGCACGTCACTCTAAGGCCAGCCACATGGGGCGTTGCTTTGCCATTGCCTTCTCAGACAGCAGGGGAGCTGGAATATGCCACCTAGGTGACCCTAAGGCCATTTTTCTGCCTGTATTAACTCACCATCCACAGGTGGAGACCTGGTGGCCCACCCCAGCCTATGGCTACCAGCTCTGTGACAGTGCATGAGCAGATTTGCAATGATTCTTCAGTCACTGAGAGACCTCCCCTTCAGTTTACTTGGCAGAGAAGGCTGTGTTTTGGTGAGCAGAATAATCTTTTGTTCAACATGTGTTGCCCCATTCATGTGAGGTGCAGTCTACTTGAATGCTTGCTGAAGACCATGCCTGATATCAGCTTTCCAAGATGCAGGCCGGTTTCAGGGGCTCTAGCTGATTTCCAGCACTGTGTCTGTGTTTTCAGGCACATCTGCATGAGGCAGGTGACTGTTACTCTCCACCTCCGCTCTGCCAGAACCAGCACAGCCCTTCTGTGGGGATCACATAAACATCATCATCTTTTCAGCCAGTATCACCAGCATCACAGCTACTATCCAGAAAGCTCCTGCCAACTGCAGCTGAACCACCACTTCTGTTGGCTGAGTGAAGATGCTGGAGTGCAGACTTGTACTGCCTTTTCAAATCCAGTGAGCCCATTCTTCTGCAAGCTTGTCACTGGTATTTCGCAGCAGCACCGTGAGTACTCCTTACTTCAGATGAAAGACTGGCATCCCAAAAGAAGGAATGCACAGGACCTGTTTTTGTTGTCTTGTCATTTTGTATTCCTCTGTATTTGTCTCCTCGCTCATTAATTGCCATTAAATCCTTCCTTTTTCCTATCAGACCCATCTTTCTTTTGTTTTCTTTTGGACAGACTTCTCTGCAGCTGCAAACACCTGCATTTGGGCAAAATAATGTGCAGCTGCCTTATCTCATACCTACCAAACCTGGTGAACAAGGTTGTAGGTTCTCATGCTGTCGCTGTCTGTGCACTGAGCAGTGCCTGCAGCCCACTGCTCTCCTCTCCTGCGGTTACCAGGAGTGACTGGCACCATCAGATGGCCCTGTGCTCCCCAGCCCCAATCAAGATCTTGCCTTCCCTTCCTCTCAGTAGGATGACTGCTTGCTTTTAGCCTCTGCCCCTTGTGCAGCGGCAGATTGTGCCTGAGGGCTACCTTGTCCATGCAGCATGCCCTCAGGATGACATCTCCTTTCCAGGCATACTAGGGGAATGTAGCAGAGGTTCGTATGTGATATTATGTTTGCACCATGGATTGATCCTGGAAGCATGGAGCGGAGGTCTGCAAAACTGACCTTGCCATGGCTGCGTGTGGCGTGCGTGGGCAAGGAAAGTAATACTGCGTCTGTGGTCATGGGAACAACTGCGTGTTGGTCGTGGGGTTACCTGTTTGATGCTTGTCTGGGCAGTGTGGAAAGGTACTTAAGTGGGATTGCTGCCATCTACTAATGTGTAAACATCACTTGCAGTGGAATTCTCATAATTTTAGATGTCTGCGATAGAGACATGCCCATCTGACATATTTACCTTTATATAGTTAATGGAGAGAAACAAGGCCGCATTTAGGGCACTCTGCATCTGAGCTATTTTAGACTTCTCCTTCAGCATTCTTTTGGCAAACAAGATATCTCTTCTGCTTAATTGAACGTAGTTTGTTTTCAGTAGAGTCTTCTCCTCCATGCAAGAGCTTTATTATGCTCTCTGTTGTTCTGGCATTGTGAACTGCCAGTAGCACTGGCTGTACTGTGCAGTGAAGGGCCTCTTGTACTGGTAAGTATAAGTTTGGTCATAGTACTGCAAAATGGATAAAAATGAGAGGGAAAAAAACAGTCACAGAGGAGTTTTTTAGGCCTCGTATTCTCACCAGCTGAGCTTTAGACAGCCAAAAGGAGCAAAGCTAAATGGACTGACTGCAATGTAGCTGTTGTTAGAAAGTTCTGTAAGGCCATTTTGGGCAGAAATAATAGAAAGCTGGTCCATCATGTGAGTAAGCTTCACTGCAGTCCGTACTTCAAATTATAGCCGTTGTTACTGCCAGCAAGTCAGACAGTTACTGGTTGAAGACAATGCTCTTTAAGTATGCGCTTAAGAATAAGTTCTACTTTATGTCTCTTACTGAATCAGGGCTTTAGTTAACCTTTCTTTGCTCTAATAGTTTTGCTTGTGTGTGTGAGAACAGCCCAGATTCCCAGGATAGGAACAGCCCAATAACCCTGTCTTAGAAGAGTCTGTATTCTCCCTGTCTACAAATTTGCGATGGCTGGCATCATTCAAAATGTTATTGTTACTGGCCCCTGAATCTCAGCCACTGAGAACTGGAGGAAGAGTGGTTTTGGAAAAAAGTGGTTTGGTAATATATCCTTGACTCTAGGATTCACGCCGTCTCGCAGTTAGAGGCAGTTCCCTGGGCTGACTTTTAAGTGGTGCAGTTGGACTTTCCCTCACCTCTGTGGAGGTTATTTCTTTTCTCCTTTTTCATTGAGAAAGAGGGTCAAAAGGCTTAGAAAGGGGGAGTTTAACACTTACTTTCATTACTGCTTGTTCCTTACAAACCTGGATTTGTTAACATTTCAAGCTTAAAGTCAAGATCATCTCATTCTCAAGTTATTGATAAAGGCAGACACGTACACAGCTCACTCAACAGTAAATGCAATGGCTGTTAGTACTACTTAGCAGTTTCCTAGGGGAATGCATTTAGATTTTAGGTTTTCTGGTATTATAAGAACATTGTGCTCATTATTTACTCTGTTTATATTATTTTTGTTGATAACTGTATTGCAGTACTAGTATGGAGCCCTGTTCTCACACGTGGTCCCAGCATGTAAGAAATCATTTTAATGCAGGACAAGAGGATGAAGTCCTTCTCAGAAAACTTAGAGGGAGATCTACCAAGAAACAATTAAGTAACAGTAGTCAACATGGTAGCCAAAGCCTCAATATGCCAGCTTTCATCAGCTATTTTTCTAGGTGCATATGTTTTATTTGGCCAGGTAAGGGCCGTACTTTTCCTCACAGCCTTTCCGTCTGCTTTGAAGACGTAACTCTTGCTGATACATGGCGTAGTTCTTTTGCACTGTGCTGTCACTTGTACAGCCAAAATACTTGGCGAAGACCTGTGCTCCTCTGCCTGTATTCTCGGTTGTAAGCCAGACTTCTGAGAGAAAATGTTTTCTGAAAAGGAATTTGTTAATGTTTTTCCAGCCTAAAGCACAAATGGAGCCCATGTAGGTTGATGAAAAATCTTGATAGGCAATCACAGTGTGCTTGTAACTGTCTTGCTGCCCAGTATCTGTCAAACCTATGGGCTGATTTCAGGCAAATTTGACAATGGGCAGAGGTATTAAAAGTAGGCGAGGTTGTATAAACTTTGTAAGAGGTGATTAAAGCGAGGAGAGAGTGGAATATGAGCATGAGAAAGTTTGCCTCTAGCTGTTAATCCTTTCAGCTGGTAGGACAAAAGCAGCTTGCTTGTTGCTCTGTATTCTGAAGAAGAAAGATAGTGAAGGTAGTGCTACTTATTTAGTCAGTCAAATGAAGGCACAAATCCACAGGGAATCAGATGACATTGGTTCTGCTCTTCACAGAACTACTTGTTCATGTTAGGCGGAAGGAGATCGGGGGGGAATAATTTACCAGATATTTCAAAATCTGGAATTTCCAACTTGGATGGGGAGTGTGGTCTTTCCTTTCGCAAATCCAGTACCCTGCAAACTACCTTAATATTTAAGTGAATACTGAAAAATAAAAATTAATGTGTGCCTTATGCCGTGAATAAAAGTTACTGAACAGCAAAATGTTTCAGGAACCATAAACAGGAACTGGCTATGGTCTTTTTCATTGTCTCATCCCTGATGTTCTGCACTTGAAGAAAATTCGGTGCTGCATAAGAACAGATGAGTGACCGTATTGGATTCAGGATTCCCAGGCAGTGTCCAGCAGCGAATGCTGTGGAAAGCATGGCATGATATTTGCCTAGATCATTTTCCCAGCTCCAACAGTTTGTTGCTCAGATTTCCCAAACCTGATTGATGTCTGTGTATCTTTTAGCCCCAGATTGATTTTATTTTATATATTGGGCCAGCAACTTTCTGGACCTGATTGAACTTTTAACATGTATTGAAACTGCTGCCTTCATTTGATGTCCCCCAGTTCTTGTATTGGAAGAAAGAGTGAAGAGTCTTTCCATATCCACTTGCTTTAGGACACCTGTAATATAGCACAGTTGTTTGGTTTCTTTTTTTTTTTCCGAGCCTGAAAAGTCCTACCTACTTTCTCATATTGTAGTAGTATCATACGTTAGATTTTCCTTGCTGCCCTTTTGTGAACTTTTCGAGTTCTTCTGTGCCCTTTTTTGAGATGAGAAACCAGGACTGCATGCTGTATTAAAGACGCTTTATTGATTAATGTAATGTCCTAACGATACATTCTCTTCTGTTACGTGTTCCACTTCTAATTATTGTATTTTATTTGCCTTTTTGACCTCTGTGTGGCACTGAACTGATGATTACATGGCTCTGTAGCCCAACATCTATATCTAGATATATTACCTCAAGATCATTTCCAAGTGGTAATAATAATCTACAAGTACAACATTTGATATAAAAAACTTGTTTTTTTTTTTTTTTCCATTGGGTGCCTCACTTCACCTTTATCTCCTTTGAGTTTCTTTTTGCCATTTTATTGCTGCTACTCAGTATCATAGACTCCTTTTGCAGCTCTTTGCAATTGACCCTTACTTTTATTACCCTTAATAGCTTAGTATTCTCAGCAAGTTTTATCACCTCGTTTTATCACCTCTACAGTGAAAATTGACCATTTATGGTTTACTGTATTTGAACATGTACATAGGAATGAGTAATGTGTTATTGAACCCCAGTGATGATTAATTTATGCCCTGAAGCAGGGGGCTTGATTATGACTTTTTTAATGTCTTTGCTTATGAAATGGAAGACCTTGTGGTCCCATGAAGGGGCTTCAAAGGTAGTAAAGGAACTGGCCTTATAATCATGACTTGAATTTAGTTAGACTTTTCATTAACTTATTAAAATTTGAATGCCTTTGAAGAGATAATACAGCAAGCTGGAAAATTACTTTTCTTGGACAATAATTGATCATTTGTATTTCAGGAGAAAATGAAGTTCCATCTGAAGATGCCCTAATACTACAGCTGCACCTTGCAAAAGGGCATGAGAAATTTACTGAAATGCTAAAAAGCCAACAGCAGATCATTGTTGATTTGCAGCAAAAACTTGCTGATCAGCAGCACATATTGGTTAGCCAGCAACGGGAGATTCTTGAACAGCAAAGAAAAATGTATGAGCAAATGGATCTGATCAAAGTCCAGTATGGCATGCTTTTTGATACAGTGAAACAAATGTCATTTCAGAGTTTGCAAGAAGATATTCAAAATTATTTTGAAAGTCATCTTCAGGGACTTCAGAACCAGGTCAGAAATCATCTCCAGAAGTCATTCTCTGTGCATAAAGTAGAAGTGGATGCAAAAGTGATTAATGTTGGGGAGTCTTTGCTGGACTGTGGCCTTTGTGAAAGTGATGAATTTTGCAATTTCCAAAAGACGCCTTCACAATGTGAGAAATGCACATTGTGTCCTGCTGGTTTTTTCCAAATGGCCGAGTGTTCTGCAAACTCTGATCGGATTTGCCAGGTGAAACATAATTCTGTATCTTTCAGTTATTGCTTATGAAGTATTGTGTTGGACATACTGGGATAACATTCTGGAAATAACTACTTGGAGAGCTAGAGAGATCCAGTTTGAAGCATGTGTTTTACCAAATGGGTCTATGGCACTTCAAAGTCTGCCTGAAGTTTTTTGTGGGTTTTCTCTTTACCATTTACTGCTCTAACTGGGGCACTAGTTTGTGCCTGTTGGGCGTGACGCTTTCCCAAACCTGACAGCTGGCAGGACTTTGATTCTTTTCATCACGGTAGGAAAAGACATCCTAAAACATGTATACTTATGCATGCTAAATTTGTTTGTTTAATCCCAGTCCACTCTACAGGAACTTCTAGACGTCTCTGAAAAGCAGAGGAAAGCTTTACTAAGCAAAACTAGAGGTCAGATATTTATTTATAAGTTTGGAAACAGAAGTTGTCAGTTAAAACAAATGTAAAAACTAGTTCCAGCTTAAACGTAACATACAAACATATAAAAATATAGAACAGATGCTATTATTATAAAATACATTTTATTATACAATATAAAACCAGCATGTAAGCACAATAAGATTGTTCTTTGGTCACTTTCTCTCATTTAGAAGTCCTAAGATATATGGGGAACCTGATATTTAAAGCAGTGTCTTGTTTGCCAGGTGTTGCCCCCAATTCTTAGCTTAACATGAGCCCGAATGCCTGGTGCCCTAAGCCCAAGATACTGAGAAGAGAACTTGAAAGAGTCCGTCCAGTTCCTTCTCTGCTAGTCTGTTTTCTTTAATGCTAGCATTTAAATGCAAATGTAGCCTGTTACTCTTTCCCCTCTGCCTGCTGCAGAGTGAAAGGAAGGCTTGTTGACAGGAAATGCTACTTTATCATTTACCTTTCTTGTGTGTTTTTCAGTTAGCACCTTCCTTCCAGACTAAATGTCTTTAAGAGCCTTTCCTAACACTGTCTCGATTGTTACAATGTCCTTAAGACAGATCGAGTGATGCATCGCTCTCAGAGATGTGGTGCTGTCTTACAGATCATGCATCATAACAAGTGTTAGTTGTACAACCAATCCGTTTAGCTCATCATCTGCACACTACTAGCTCTCTGGACACCACACAGTGTTTTTGGATATCTTGTTAAAATAGGTGACAATCCAAAACAAGTTGTCTTGCTCCAACATGCTTATGGGATCAGCCCCCTCTCCATCCCTACGTATGCCCTTTACGGGCAAATGGGTCTCACAGAGCCTGAAGAAGTGCCCGTTTCAAATTTAAGGTGTTGCATTGAAGTGTTTCAATGTGATTCTTGTGATTTACAGGACAGAGATGAATGCACTGAATCTCCAAGCATTTGTGGTGAGAGGATAAAATGCCTGAATACTCCGGGTAAGTTTTATTCTCTGATAATTAAAGAATGAAGATAATTAGATCTTCAGGAACAGGCCAAAGAGATAGATAAGGACTCAGGCCTGTGTGTTTGTGAGTAATAATGTGCTCAGCTTGCTGGAATCAAAGGGGTTGGAAAACACTCAGCTGTAAGTTGATAGCAATTCTTGCGGACAGTGGGCTATTTAGGACATAATATCCACTAGGAGCATTGGATGGTCCCTTTTACCTTATTTTCATGGGGTTTTATATGCTTTGGTTTTAATTTTCAGTTATGACCTGACTTTCTTCTTGTTTATGCTGGTGCAAATGGGGTCAAAATCAAAGATGTTATTCCTAATGGAGAAAAATAGTTGTCATTTTTCTTCTGCTGCACCGGGGTAGATATTTGATTTGATCTAATGAAGGTTCTTGTAAGGCCTTCCTCCATCAATCTTCTTCTCCTTTAGCAACAATATTGTCAAATATTGAGGAACGATGAACAGTTTCTATCATTTACGGAGGCTTGGGGGAATTTTTCAGACATTTAAGAACAGATTTGACTGGAGTTCTGCACTGCAGGCTTTGCCTTCATTACTTCTCATGGCAGTCAGACACAAAAGAGCAAAATTAATAGACATATTGAGCAACTTATATCCAGGTAGTAGGTTTCTTTCTACTTGTCTAATTTTTGGTTAGCCAAAAAAACTTGAAAGGAACTCTGTGGTCAAATAGAGCACTTCACCAGTTGTGACCTCTACCTTGAGGGCTCCCAGTCAAATAACCGAGGGAGGGCTTCATTAGGTTTTGTGTTTCCTCCTTTAGACTTCTTACTTGTAAAAAGAGGGTGGCCTCTCTGAGGGGCAAGGGCTGTTTTCAGGTGATTAGGAGTGATTTTCTGGTATTCCTGCCCTGCCACTGGTGGAGAATAAAGTGGGAGGGAATTGGTCCTAGGAAAGGGTTAAAAGAGGACATGGGCTCACTTACATTCTACTTACTTCCTCTAGGCAGGACTTGTGGTGGGTGGGATGGTATTACTACAAACACCACAGGAAGCTGGAGATGACTAGAGGAAGAAAGCACTTAGTGTTGCCTTATGTGGTAAATGCTGTAGAGGAGGTACCATCAGTCTTACAAAAGAAGAGGCAAGGTACTTTTAGAGAGCTTTAGTGGTGGGCAGTTGGAGGCAAGACAGCTTAGGGCACAAAATTTGAGACAGAGCATTGGCAAGGTGTAAGGCTTTGTCTCTTCTCTAGTAAGAGACTGGGTTTGGGTGGGTTGGTGGTTTTGTGGAAGGAAGTCCACAAGGCCCCAGCCCTAGGAAAGGAAAGCCACCAGTGTGGTAGTCATTTGGTGTTGCTCTAGTCTGTGGCTTGGAAGAGGGAAGGCTGTAAGGAGTTTATCCAGTGGGTTCTGTGCTGGGGGGACCCAGACCAAGAGTGGGTCTGTACAACTGCTGGAGGAAAGTGAGGGCAAAATACTGCCAAGAAACCAGATGGAGTAGTGGCGGCGTGTCAGACCACAGAAAGGCAGTAGCAATGTATTTGAAAGGAAAGGACTCTTCTCTTGGTTCCTCCTCTCCCAGTTTTGATGGTGGCTTGTAAAGATGTGAAAGCAAACTATTTCCCATCACCTGGATCAGGAATCAGTGTCCTGTCAATGTCATTCCCGTCTGTCATGGAAGAGAGAGCGTTCTTTTTAATTAGAGAGGACTGCTACTTTAAGCCTGTCTGTTCATGATAGCTCATTATCTTATACAAGTGCAATTAACTTGTCAAAAGGGAGGCTGAAACTGAATGTCTGTTTTGGGTAATGTAGGGGAGATAGGGATGTGCTCTGACATATGAGTTCCAGATGTTGTATGTGGTTTCTTGAGCTGCACGCAAAGGTTGTTGCATCTGTAGCAATTCATGTTCACTGTACAGTGTGAAGGGAGACAGAGCAAATAACAGTAAAGAAACATGCAACTAGGAGCCTCTCTTTCTTCACCCTTCTACTTTCCTCTACATCATACCTTCTTCTCCTGCTGCTTTTTCTTGCTTTTACCTGGGATGAGAGTTGTTAGGTTATTTGATTAAAGGTTAGTTGTCAAGGAGCAATGACAGCTGGAGGTACTTAATCAGCAAAAATGGAGTCCAGTGCATCATTTCCTTCATAGACAATCACAGGAGGGTGGTCAGACAGTTATCTTTGGTGTGAACCCACCAAGCAGAGTCAGCCAAAGGCACTCTCCCCAGAATGCCATGCAAGCTAAAGAGGACTTGCTGTAGAACTTACTGTGGGATGCAGGGGGAAGAGGAACGAGAACCTAGACAGATAGCCCCGATGTGTAATTAGCTGTGTTGATTTGTGATGATCCAAATTTGACATGGAGGATTTAAAAAGAGATGGATTCCCATTCTTAATCTGCTTGAATGTCACCTTTGCATCAGGCAGTTATGAGTAGTAACAGCAGAAAACTGTATGCATGGCTTACTCTAATTGCCTTGCACTTGCCTGGTCTCCATGAATGGTGAGGGCTGGTGCATGTGCTGCAGAGATACTCGATTTCACAAAACCAGCTTGAGTACAGCTGGTCTGGTCACTGTTAAACCAGGTGCAGCAGTGCCCGGAGCAGGAGCCAGCAAGAGGTGGGAGAGGTCGTCAGGCAGCAAAGAAAAGTAGAAAGCAGTCACAGCATGCTTCTGTGCTGGCTTTCTGATATTTGGCTGTCGTTTGCTGCTTGACCTCTTCTGGGCAAAGGGCAGGGTGCTGCTTTTGCCACTCTGCCCACAATATAAAGCAGCCTGTGTGCTGCTTTGAAGTCACCTATTTGAAGTACATGCAGGGGGAACACCTGCTGAAGATCTAACCAACGAAAGACTAGGCAGCAGATCGGTGAGAGTAGTCACCGCATGTATTTGTAAAACTTGATATTTATAAAAATCCTTAAACAGACATTAAAATATTTTGAAGAAGCAAATAGCATAAAAAGTTTCTAGGCACTACTGCAGATCTTCTCTGCTATGTGAACCAGCTCTATTTGTGTACTCAATAGCAGTTCATCCAGTATTCCTCAGTGATGGGGGAGCCGTTGATATGAGAAGTAGGACTGGTTAAGAAGTGTCATGTGAGCAACTGCATCATGGTTAAAACTGATTTCAAAAGGAAAGTTTGTCTTGGATTTTTTTTCTGTATTCCCTCTAGAATGTTCTTAGTTGAAAAAATGTGATCTTATTTATTTGGCTTTTGTTTCTCGTAAAAAAAAAAAAAAAAAAAAAAAAGCCAGACACTTTCAGGGGGAACAAAGTGTTAAGTTTCTCTTGACTTTTTTCAAATGGAAAAATCTTACTGTTCTGCAGTGAGCTCTTTTGAGAAAATGATACCTGGTCTCAGAAAGAATGTTCTCACATCATAAATTGTATAGTCCTACTTATCAGTGTTAGTGGAGAATCATCGCTTAAGTGAATGAAACATAAATAGGCAAAGAGATAGGAGGGTGAATATATGAAGCCTGTATAAATTAACATAGTGTCTGGTGTTCTCTGCTGAATAATGTAGTATCAGAGGTGAACTTTAGCCAATATTCTGACCTCCCGTGTGGGCCAGGTGTGTGTGTACTGCTCTGCCTTGCAGCTCGCAGTATGCGTGGTGAGCTTCTCTGCCTGCATCAGCAGTCTGCGTAGCCAGCTCCACCTTGGGGTTAGCAACGGAGAAAAATGGCTTGTTGGGGTCCACGTCAAATGCTTGTAGTCCCAGTCTCAGAGCAAATCCCAGCCCAGATATAGCAGCTTTCCAGCTGAAGAATAAAGCAAATGTATGACACAGTATTTAGATAGTAAAGGATATTTAAGAAGAGCTATAAGAAAGATGATTACTGAGTTTTGATTATGGTGGTAAAAAGGCAGAAGTGAGTGCATTAGTGATTAAGCTTTGAGGCATAAACTGCAAGTGGTTATTCTGTAGGGTGCCTCAAATCTTGTGTGTTGATTTAGATCCTGAAGGCTCTGTGCACAAAGGTTTTGGGCACCGGTCACTTCAGCTGGAGGCATTGGCAGCTGGCGGTGCTCTTGGAAAATTGCCATAGAAAATTACAGGCTGTTTTTAAAACCTGCTCTTTGAGTGTGCATTCTTTGATCCACTGGGGTCACAGTGTACCATTTAACAGAACAAAATTGCTTTATGTCAAATAAAGTAATTTCAAGTGGCACCTCTAGATATTCTCTTTACTGTTTGCAGCAGTGTTTTGTTTTAACTTTAGACTGTCACAACCACTGCTGTCCTGTGTCTTAGGCCAGTGGTTTTCCACCTTTAAAATGTGTGTGGACTTCTGCATAATGATTTTAAGCCTGCTGTTTACAATTTTGTTTTTCCTACATATCTCTTGCAGGTTCTTTAAAAACTGTACACAGAATGCCCAGGGTCCATGTCCCTTGGGTTGAAAAGCACTGTTGTAGCAATCACAGCTACGGCAGTGCCACCCCATAACATGGCTGGGCAGACAGTGCACACTTCTCCTTGTATAGGGGAACTCTCCATTAATTGAAAATATCTTTGCTGCTCTGTGCACCAGTTAGTCACCATGCCTTTTACCTCAGGGAAGGGAGAGAGTGTCTTTGGAGCAGTACCATTGTATCTGATCCGTTACAGGTTTTGGTTAGAATTGCCCCTATGTAGCTCCTTTCCCACTCTAAACCACTGGACTCGGCTTGGAGAAGGTGAGTTATGCCTAATATTTCCTCTGTTTGCTATGAAGCTTCCTTTAATAGCACAAAGTGATCTAACGTCATAATTGTCTTCTGTTTTCTCCCTTATGTTTAGATGTGTTATCAAAGATATTTGATACGTGAAGCTGTAGAGTTCTTACTTTTAGTATTTTAAAGATACGACAATAAAAATTGTCCGTTTCCTATGAACAGGTGGTTTCCGATGCCTTGGAATTGCTGAGAAAGATGCAGCTTTGGGAATGTGTGGAGAGGAGTATTTCTTTAATAAGGAAATGCAGGAATGCCAAGCGTGTTTAAAATGTGAAGATGGTATGGTGGCCATGCCTTGTTCCACTGTCAGTGATACGGTTTGTTCAGCAACCAGTGAAAACAAGCTCTCAGAGTCTTGGGCTGCAAACATCATTCTACCCGCGGTAAAGTCTGACATCTCTCAGGTCTACTCTGGCTTGAACTTGAAGATAAAGGGAAAGCTTCCCTGTGAAATCCTATCCGTTGAAGATAACAGCCTGGTATTCAGGCAACATGGTCTGTTGTGGACTGATGTAAATTTTGCAGTAAAGCACAACTGCAGGAATTTTTTGCAACTTTCCTTGAAGCTAAATGGCAGTGAGGAGGGCTATGAGCTGAGCGGTGTTCGCATTGAACAGCCAGAAGGAAAGCATTTCCAGAGCACGAGTTTAAGTAGTGCTGCTGAAGTGGAGCCCAGCCAAACTCTTTCTGTGTATTTGAGGAGCCCCAATCAATTCTGCAATCAAAGTAAAGACTTAAATATTTATGATCTTAATACCCCACTCAGTTTGTTTTGGTTGTCCCACGACACGGGTGCTGTGGCACTCAGTGCACAGATGTCAACAGCAATGCATTACCAAACCAACTATCGACCTACCTTTAAAATAATTTCTGTTTCTGACCCTTACATGCTAAGTTTATCTCATGATGGCAGAGCTATAAAATTCACTGAAACCGGTGTTGTCAAATTTGTGTTCCACCAAGCGCTGTATTCCATGGGTCATATGTGTGTCCGGGAGGGCTTCTCCTTAATTTCTTATATCAATAGGAATGGTACCAACAGAGAATTAATGAATGTATTTAAATCTGGGGTGAATTACAGAGACACATCAATATCTGCTTCTGGGGCCACAAAAGTTGGTGCTGGAGATCTGATTAGCTTTGAGATACTTTCTCCTGCACAGTGTAATGTTCGGTATTTTGGAGATAGCTCTGGAATTAGTATGTTTAGCCTCATCTGGATTCCTTCAGCAGTTTCTAGTGCCATATCAGCCACAGTTTCTGTTACAGGTCTGCCTACTGGAGCTGTGAGAAACAAATTACTGGATTTCACCCAGGTCTCATCCAATGAGAAACAGATACAGCTGGTTTCTTCTGGACAGCTTGCTCAGAAGTATTTCATTTTTACTGAAAAGGGAGTTGCCAGCCTTGCATTTAACTTGAAGCTGATCCACTCATGCAATGTGCTCAAAATGACTCTCAATCAGTTGAGCATGGATCACATGCAACCCACAGCAATTGCTCAGCAGATTGGAGGTCAGATGCCAGAGGGAAGCATATGGACCAGTGTGTCCCTTCGTGCATCTTTTGAAGTACATAACGGAACACTGATATCGGTTTCTCTTGACTGTGTGCGTGGAAGGATCAATCAGATCACTCATGAACATGGAACCAGTATATCTATTTTATGGATTTCATCTTAATTTCTGTACAGTGAAGTTAGCACAGAATTGGGGTTTAAATTGCATTTGGATTCTACTCTGATTCTATACATATTTGACACCTTATACTGTGTTGACATGAGCAGATTGTCCCACTAAAATGCTCTCAATTTTAGGAATATTTAAATATAATCTTAACTGAATGATCAGTATTTAAAGAAAAGAGAGCTTTCAGTGTTCCAAGATTTTACTTCTGGTAACATCTTCAGGCAGGGGAACCTTGAATTCAAATCAAACTCACTTATTTTTAATAAAGCAGTCTCTTAAATTTGGTTATTTCTGGATCACAAAAAATTGCAGGTAAGGCTTAATACATATCTTTTAGTACTGCAACTGAAAGAAGGACAGCCAAATAATTGAAACCTGCTTTCAGTTTCTTCGCCGCAACAGGCTAATAACAAGACTAAATGCACTTTGAGGCTCATTTGTCTACACCTTATAAAATGTTATGCTTTCTATAAATGGAGAGAATATGCCTCAAAGTAGAGGTGATAATATGGTAACACTGGAGTATACATGCTTAATATTGTAGAAATGGACCGTGGTAAAAAATAGAACATTGTTTTTACAACAAAAACATTGGAACTAATGACTGTTCTAATTTCCTTTGGAAGTAATCTACATTTAAGTAATTTGAGAAGGCTTTTTCCCATTTTTAGTTTTACCAGTGAAAAGCTGCAGGATGAGAAGGAAGGAAGTCTATTCTAGAAAATAAGAGTATATAGGGGAAAAGAAACGAGTATTTAAAGAATGTCTTGAAAATGAGACTTTTGGAAATTAAACAAATTTTAATTCCATTTCTTATAAATGACAAAATGTCTTTTTGACCAAAAATGAACACCATTCACAAGCATATTTATTTTGCTGAACAGGTACTTAATTTAAAAAGGGTTTTTTGTTAAATCACTCAGTTAATTCAAAGAAATGGTGTATTCAGTGACACTGATTTTTGTGGTGTTCCAAGTCTTCCATCAAACTATTCTTTCATTTTCTAATCTATGTAGATTCTCCTTTCTCCTCCACAAATGCTGCTCACTCTCCTTTTTAATTTCGTTTCTTAGGAGTAAATGGCATGCTCTGTCACGTAGCTCAACTTTCCAGCCTTATTTTACCATCCCTACTAAAGAACAGATGTATGTATGTCACATACATAATTATAGAGATTAATAATGCACTTGCAGGCTGCCTTACATGAGCCTTACTGAAAGAAGAAATATTATGCATGATATAACTTTAATGTAGGTGCCTGCCCGAGTATGTATATCTAAAATATATGTACTTTCCTGTGCTCTTCACCTGTTTTGGAGTTTGTCACGCTGGTTTTGCTGTATAGTCTCCTCCTATAATTTTCTGTAAAAGAATGAACCCAAGTGCAAGACTTCTATCTGGTGGTTCTGTTTTTACTTGTAACTTTATAACTGTGTCCTCAACACCTGTGGTTATCTTTCCATCATCTTTTTTTTTTCAAGTGTATACTCAAAAGTTACAGGCTTTGGACAAATTGCTCTCCTGCTTCAAATAGAGAAAAGTAGTTTTTCTTGCTTTCAGCTGCAAAGTCTGAGCCGTCCATCACGAGGTACCTCACTGGGCATTGTGTTGAAGCCAGCATAAGTATGCAAACCACAGTAAGTTCAGTCCTGGTGTCCCCAAAGTCTGTGACAGAGGTCTCAGTGCCTGGGTGTGGCCAGGCCCTCATTCGTTCTCGCAAGGTCATAGGGAAGGGTGAATTAAAGCTAATGTTAAAGGTGTTCAATATTTGCAAAATACTGTTATCATTACAGAGGATACTTTGTAGGGGTAGAGAAAGACTTCTGGAATGAGAGCATGTGTATCTGTTCTACACAGAAGAGCTGCATTACGTAGGAGCAGAGTAGTTTTTCTGGGTACTTCACTCTGGCAGTCTACTGAGACTGAACAAAGATGAAATGCCACAGGAGTTAAAGTTTTCTAATATGTCCATCTGCTTTCTGTAGAATGATGCACGTGATGTAAGAGGAGCTCTGCAGAGAGCAGACCTGGGTATTTCTAAGGTAAGACTTCAGGGGAAGACAATGTTACAGAAGGCTCAAAATGCTACGCTTATGGTTTTGTTTTAGAGGAAGTTAAGAAAGTCGCTTTCTCACAGACATAAGCCCTTACTTTCCTTTGCTGTTCTGCGCTAGGCAGTTGTGTGAAAGGTTGCCACTCCCCAGTATAATGACAACTTAAGAGTCATTCTAGATTGAAACCTGTGTAGCAGATACCAGAATCTGATGTTAGATATAATCTGGTACATCTTTAGCAAAGTGCAGATGTTACTTGAATATAATAAGCATTTGCCTCTATATAGCATATAGCAAATCTAACGGCGTGATTTGTATGAGTATGCTTTATTTGAGTGAGGTTGTGATATCAGTGGAATTGCTTGAACATGGAAGAGACTGATGCTCAAATCCTGTATTATGCACATTTTGGTGGTACTTGCATTTAAATGCACCGTTATTAAAGGATGCAGAAACTACCAGGGAGGTACAAGTGAACATTATTACAGCTAAGAGAGGTTTCAGAGTATGAGTTCTTCAATGTAGTAAATCTTCTCAGAGGATTCTGGGGGGCATGCCCATAATTACCCTTAAATTCAGAGTAGATTTTTAGATGTGCAGTGGCAGAAATGCAGTATTTTGCATCCATCTTGTGGTGGTAATGCATCTAATGCTGTTTTGCTAATGTAGTCTGTGATAAGGTACTCACATGATGAAAAAGAAGTCTTATTAAATATGTAGTATTAATTGCACCTTACTTAGCCTTATTTCAAGCAAGGAAAGGCCGATCATTCGAGCCTCTTTTGCATCTCTCCCTTTTGAAAAAAAAGCTTGAATCCATACTTCAGGCCACTCACTGACCTTGGTAACATGAATTTGGAGTGAGTGTGTTGGAATCAGTGTGGATTTATGATAGCCTAATTAATAGCGTAGTATGTAGCCTTTGCATCTATGATAGAGATTGCCTCATGCCATGCAACATTAAGTGGTGCACTATGATCCTAAATAAGATAAAGGTCAAGAGAAATCAGACAATGCACAATGAATGCTAATTTTATGGCACTTATCCCATTTGCTGTAATAAATTGCATGTTTTATTGACAGGTATATCTTATTAATTATATTTACAACTTTTGAACTTTTTTGTTCATTTTTTCATATAGTTTCTTTCTATTAGTAGCACAATTTAATCCTGTGAAGTACAGAACTCATTTAAAAACTTCTTCTTTACGTCTTTTGATACCACGTTCATGAATACAGTTAAAAAAGCTGGAGACAGTCTCTCCAATCTTTTCTGCCAGAGGGTGTTTCCGATGGAGGTATTCCTAAAGTAACAAAGAAAGCATGAGGCTGGCAGAATCTAGCTGTACAGAAAGAGTTTAAGTTGATACATCCAGGAAGGCAGGTGGTTATTTCACTTATGTTATGCAGATAATGGCCAACAGGTTGTTATAGAAAACTTGAGCATTACAGGAGGAAAATAATTTCAGTTGTATAGTGCTTCTCATACAAGAGGAAAAAGGATTTGGCTTACAAAAACCTGCATTGTTTTGTATTGTGAAACATTTCGCAAGTTCAAAGATTTTACCTGAATATATTTTATTACTTGTACAAATTTTTTATGCTTTCTATGAAGTCAAAACTGGGCAGAATATGTTAAGTCTATTTTAATATTGTGGATGCTTCCTCTGTTCTGTGGTATCTGCAGATTGCAGTACACTGTGAAAACTACACTAGTTTCAAGTGGTGCTTTTTTATGAAATTTCCTACTTTGAAATATTACCTTGTTTTAAAAATACTGTTTAGACACTTGCCTCTGTTACTGTTATATTGTCATATGTTTTAAGAGAACTGTACTGAAATAAATAAAACAATAAGGCTTCATTGGTGTTTTTGTTCTGTTCTGAAGAAGACTAATTGCGGCTATTGCAGTTTTTACCAGTGCCTCTTTTGGGGCCAGGATTGCACAGATGTTACCTGAATTAGTTACCTGTGTTTGCTGAAGTGGCACTAAACAAGAACAGTAATAGTACACATTTCTAGATGTCATCTAGTCTACCTGTTCTCTGTTCCCACTATCATAACTGTAGATCTGAGAAGATGAAAATTGCATTTGATGCTACTATACTGATAAATACTTGTGTCAAAGGAGCAGTACAGTTTATCTTGGTCATTGCTACCACCCCAGTAATACAGAGAAGAAAAATGAGAATACATTTTTTTTAAAAGAAGAAATTTGTCCTGCCTTGGTGCTTCATAGGCTCTCTGTCTTATGTGGAAGCTTTGACAGTGCTGTGGGGGCTCCTGATCAGACTTTTGCAGTAGCACAGCTATGCTTTTGTCAGGGTCTGTGCAAGTTAAAGCTCGTGTGTTCTCAGTAGAGACCCTTTACAATTATTTTAAATTATACAACAGTTTCTTCTTTTCGGAGATGTTATTGTTTATGAGATCTGAACGAAAGAGAGGTGCTGTCAAATGACCTCCACTTGGAAATCGTTTTGAAACAGATCCCCCCAAAAACCAATATAAGACCAAACTGGTATTTATTTCAGCCTTTTCCATTAAAAGGAAAAAGGAGAAATTTTACATGATGTGTTTTTCACCAGTTGCATTTGTACTGATTTGAAGTGCTCAAAGAAATAATTCCTATACGAAGCAGATTATAGACGCCATTAACGTAGCCTAAATTAGGCAAGGATGAAATTCAGAGGAAGGAGAAAAGAAGTGTTTGTGAAATATTGGTGAAAACAGAACCACCCTCCTCCAGGCTGGATCAAAAACTGCCCCTTCTCGTCTGGCCTTCAGCAGCTGGTATGGTTTATGCCCTTTCCATAACAGCCCAAACCATCTTGATCTTTGCTGCGTACAATAGCACTCTTAGATCCACCTCATGTTTCTCTTCAGGGGTCTGACATTCACTTGTATAACATCCATACATATGCATCTAGAAGCACGCTGTGCAACCAAGCCTGGTGCCCCTTCCTCTGCTTGGAGGGTTTGCCTTAAAATAAGGCTCAGAAGATATTAACTGTGGTAGTGGCAGTGCCTGTGCTGCTGCGGTAGTGCTGCCTGACAGAAGCAGGTAGTGAGAGGGCCTCACAAGAGCTGTATTGCCAATGTGCTGGACTTCAGCACCTCTATATCTATACATATCTTTTACTGTCTGGCTCTGGATGTATGAAAGCCAAATGACTGCAAAAGGGGGATCCAAGACACTCTTGTTTGCATTAAATAACTGAATTGTTATTGCTAAAACAGAGTTTCTTGGCCAGCTGTAGTTTGTGTAGCTTTCTTCAGTCCTTCCTTGGAGCTCTGCAGGCATGTTGTGACCTGCAGGATTGCATCTTTTGTTTATAGGCTCTTCAGAAAAGAAACTAACTGCTCTTCAGACGGTTGTGCAATCTTGTTAAATGGCATCTCTTGAAAGTAGCCTTAAAAGGCTGGATGTAGTTTCCTCGCTAGAAGGGTGTTAATGCCTGGCTTTAGCAGAACCTTGAAGTAAAACCCTGTCATGTTAAAATATATATATATATACACCCTTGGGTTAAATAGCATTTTCTCTAAAAGAACTGTGGAAAAAGAATTTTCAAAAGTTTCTGCTTCTTATGAAAACAATTTCTCTGACTTTCCTCTTTGCCATTTTTTCCACTGGAAGTTAGAGGAAAGAAAGGAAAATAAGAAAGTGAAGGTAGGGGGAATGGAGATAGAAGGGGAGAAAAGCGGGAGAAGGAAAAAGCAATCTATCTGTATCTCCAGTGTTTAGGTAATTTAATGTATGAGAATTTAAACTAGTTTTCTTCAGAACTTTCTGAAAGAAATTCTTGTTTTTTCAACCAGTTGTAACTGAAAATTTCTTCAACTGAAAATGATGTCTATCACATTTGGCTTCATTTCTGTCTCTTCATCAAAGCACTGCCCACCCACCAACTTCTGTAAACTTCAGTAACATTAGAGTATCCTGAATATGCTTAAGTATTTTGCTGAGCTGGAACATTAAGTTGGGTAATTGGGTTAATTAAGTGCCAATTTATATTGGGAAACCTCTGGATATACTTGTGGGTTTTGGCATGCAAACCTCAGTTTTCATCATTACCTCTTAACTGTGTTTATATTGGGAACTGCTTCTCATTAGATAAATGAGCCTTCTCTGAGCTCCACGTTATCATCACTTGACTGCTAATGGTACCTAATGTTGCTCGTTTAAGTCTCCTTTGGGTATTTTTCTATTATACTGCAGTCAATAATGTAGACATGTACTAAGTGTCTTCAGGACCTCTGTACATGTGGGATGTTGGCAGAGTATTCTTGTCACAGTTAGTTTTTCCTGACTTGCTTCATTGTTTTAAATAGTAAGTTGAAATCAGTTCAGGAGTCCATATGATAGATATGGGCTTTCAAAGCAAATGTGACCTGGTGAGTGATTTAGACTGGTAATCACATCTGAGTTGCATGATTGCAGCCTTCTCTTGCAGATTATAAAAAACTTCTGAGAATATTCATAGATTAAATGCAGGTGTCTTGAGTAAAGAGCGGGAGGTGCTTTGCATCATACTCAAATAAAAGCCTCATACTCTACTCAGAAGGTCAAAAAAGTAAAAAGATTTATCGTATACTGTAAAATACGCTGTTTGTTGAAGGAGAAGTACATTTGTTGGTTTTATTAGGAGAGGAGAATGAAAACGTGTGCTTTATGCCAAGTAGATAAGACAAATTGCTTAAGATGCTTTTACTTCACTTTTTCTTGAACACATACCTAGATTTGTTTAAACCTTTGCTTCAAACTAGTGCCATATCAAGAACTCAATACAGGCTTGATTCGTGCTAGAACCTCTTTGAGGATATTTTCCGCCCCTGTATGCCAGACAAACGTAGTACGTTCCAAACACATCTGATCAATCCTTGGAAAATAGTGTCCAATACTGCAAGTCTCCTGCGAGCTGTGAGCCCCGTGATTCTGGCTGAGGTAGCAGTTGTTATCCTCAGCTGCTTCAGCCTCCTGAAGGCCTTGTCCCAAGGTGGTCAAGCTTTCCCCCACCTTTTGGCATTGCTAGAGGGGTGCAGTGACAACTGTCTTGCCTGGGAAGCTGCAAGTATTTGTTTTGGATCAGCCATGAATGTTGTTGGGGTTTTTTTCCTCTGATTTCAGCCATTCTGCCTTCCACCCTCCTTTCATGGTTAGCCATGAGACTGAAAATCCACTGTTCCCATATCTCCACGCCTGACATGCACCTTTACTTCTGCTCTCCTGTTTCGGTGTGTGACTGTGGTTTGAATTGTTGTTTTGTTGGCTGTAGGCTTCCCTCTCATACTCATCTGTGAAACACCACATAGACTTAAGTACCACATACCTCTGAGAGGCTTAGACATATGCATAACCAGAGACGGTTTGTCCCATTTGGATCTACACCCTTGGGAGACCAGGGTAGTGGCATTCTGCAGGAATGGTGGGAGTCTTAACGGCAGCATTTGTGGAAGACCAGAAGATAGTTAAAGCATGCAAAACACCTCCTCTGGTCAAGACTGGGTTTTGATATTCTCTGTTTTGACTGTCCTCGGGAGTTCCTTTCTTTGGTTAAGAAAGGAAGTAAAAACTCTTATAATGCTGAGAAAAAAAAAAAAATTCTCTGCCCAGCTTTTCTCCCTGTTACTTGTGTATCTTAAGCTAAGGCAGCAAATAGCCCGCTTTCCTTTTGTACAGTGTCACTGTGCTTCATGCCACAAGCTTTGAGAACATTTTGACAAGCCTGATCCTGCCAGCCTGCTGTGAGCCTTGAAGAACCACTTCATAGCCAGAATAAGTGAGCCAGATCCCAAAGTGAAATGGGGAAAAATCAAGTGCACAATTTTAGGTTATCCATCAACATCATGCAACTCTGCTCTGAAGAACAGTAACTTTTTATGGAAATGACATTTGGTAAAGTAAGCCATAAAGGTCAATCCAGAGCCTACAGTTTGCTTGCTACCATGACAAAGCACACAGTCATTTCTCTTCTATTCCATAGCTTGGGGTAAGATTCAGAGCGGACTTTGGTGTACCATTCTCCCATAGGCCTTGTTCTTGCTGGGGGTTTTCAAGTTCTCACTTCTGGAAGTATATGAATTCACTAACAGATTCCCATAGGTCTGCTTTTCGTACCTAGAGATGACCTGTTTCCATAACAGTGCTCTTGCAGCATTTCGCACCTGTTGGTACCATCCACTGCTCTAAGTAAGGCTGTTGAAACATTGATGTCCCTGAAAACTTCTTTCGGGTCCACGTGTATGCACGTGCACTTGAGAATTCATTTCTATCCTGGGAGAAAAGAGCATACCTCTCTTTTCAATTGCTCCCAAAGTCAACTATACAGAAAAGATCTGCTTTCATCCAGTCTTCCTGGCACTCGATTTCCAGAGGTCAAAACACAAAGCAGCGTGTTTCATATTCTGCATATAAGATGTTGATAAATACCTACAATATTATTGATGTGCTACAGATAACATCTATTTCAGAATTGATAATCTTTAACTTAAAGGTAGTCAATGATGTCCTAATGCTAATGTGAGTATTCTGACTAATAAGAAATACAAGTTCTTTGAGATTTGCAATACATGGTTGGGGAAATGGATGTTTTAGCTTGTGGTCACAAACACCTTTTATAAAAGCTATTTTGGCAAAGACTATCATAAAGATGCTTTTTCTCCCAACCCCACTTCTTTAGATGTGGTCTGTAGGATTATGGCGGCTACAGCATGTAGAACAGTTTATGGCTTTTTTGAAGTTATGCCAGAAGCCATTTTATTTCTAGTTGCTCATGGCCATGAAAGCACACAATTAGATTAAATTTTTTTTTCTACCAACCTGCTCTGCTCCACACAGCTCATCTGGTATAAATCTGGCAGCATTATCAGGTTCTGAGTGGCATTTATAAACAGTAAGAGTTCCAGCGAGCAAAATAAATAGAGCAATCCTTGATATCTGGTAACAGTGGTTGGACAGTTATTTCACATGAAATATGCCTTAGCAAAGTCCCTTCAAGTGAACTTTATGTGATGAAGAAAATATTAAATGCAGACCTTGATGCTGCAAGGAGTTTATTTGTATAAAAGGTTTTGGTATGTTTAAGTGTAAAAGTGTAAGTCCTAGAAGTAACAGGAACACTCATGTGCACAATAAATGTGGCTAGTGGTTCGGATCTGGGGGACTTGAGCTGTAAACACTAGCATTTTATTTACATAAGGCAAATGTGGGAGGTGTATGATGCTCAATGACCGGTCTGCGACCCTTGATATGTTGGCTTGACACTTCTTTGCTCAAAGGCATCTAAGTTTTAAAGCACTTTCTGTAACTTTGCCTATGGACATGAGGGATAATGAATTTGGCCAGCTCTGCAGGCAGTATTTAAATCACAATGCAGGTATCAAAGTCTTTGAAGTTTTGCTTCTGTCCAAGCTGGGCACAATATTTTTTGACCAGAAACAGGTCAGAGAGTGTGTGGAAATGCCAACTAAAGAGGCCAGGCTGGCTCTGCGAGAGGGACCCCTTGCTGAAGCTCAGGAGTCGGCGTGACGGAGGGTCCCGCTGTAGCCTGGCCCTCGCAGGAGCAGGAGTACATGGGACCTGAGCAGCCTCCAGGATATGCTAAGATTTAGGTATGGCTGGGGTGTGTTGAGGCTATTTTGCTGTTGTAACATTTTTGTTGCTGATTGCTGTACTCCTAAGGGCAAATAATGCTTTGCTTGGAAGGTTGCCCATATTCAGTGCTGTATCTAACTGCAACTTAATGGAAATTTGTTCCAGGAGCCCAACCTGGTTTCAATATCTGAGCAAAATGCCTAGAAATTAAAGATGCTGTAGCATGGAGATCTTCCCGAAATGGGCTGAGTTTTCATAAGTCAGTAGAGGAACAGGACACGTCAGCTGGCAACAGAGAGACTTAGGCTGGAACCGTAACATATACCCTTAATTTTTGTTCTGTAAAAATGCCGTGCTGGTGGGTTCAGCATGGCATGCTAAACTATTCAAGTATCTAGTCTGAGGTCTCTATTAGGGATGGGGGTAATCTTGTGGGTAGTCCTCTATTGATAAATAAAAACTGGTTCTGACATAACTCGAAGAAGACCATTCATTCTGTCTGTGCTGTAGTTCACCACATCTGTAGCATGTGCTACATACCACAGTGCCTCCCAGGAAACCAGCGGATATAAATTCACTGGACTTGACTCTGATGGCGAAGTGTTGAGGGCTCCTAGTCACATGCCTCTAAATTTATGGAGTGAAACTTATGAAACCTCTTCTGCAATCATTATTTCCAGCTATCTGAAAGATCCACATGGATCTGCGCTCTTCTAATAAATAACCACTTTGAAATAGGTATTTGAATTACAGTATTTTTGGTAAATTGAAAATCCTTACTTCAGTAGCACTGCTGTTACTAACTGACAAGCTACCTCACTGAAGTCTGGATCCTTGCTTCAAGTGACAGCTACTGAATCCGTATTCAAGCTCTCAGTCCAGACTTCAAAACTGAAATACCTTTACCGATCACCAAAGTAGCACTGTAGCCCTGTTAACAACAGTGTCTTAGGAGCTGGGCGGTAGCAACAGCTGTCTCTACACCAGGAGGGCGAGTAGCTATCCATGAGTGGGAACTTGCAAAAAGTAAAAACCCCTCCCCAAAACGCCCAGTGCCCCCATTCAAAAGTAGAAACTCAAGCACCCGACACTGATGTTTCCTCTGCCGCAGTGGCCCCAGCCTGTGAGAAAGAACATCCCCCCAAATTTCACGTCCTTGCAGCCAGCCAGGTGGAGGGGAAAGCCAAGCCAGGCACTGCCCACAGTGTGTGGCCTCGCAGTGGGGTTCCCTGTAGGCCAGGGAAGGCTGTGGATGGGGGGCTGCAGTGCCTATTCAGAAACAGAGCCAGGAAAGAAGTTTTCTTATTTCAGGGCCGCTAAGTGCTGATTGCGTTCGCATTGCCCCAGAGGTGTTTCTGTGCCCATCAAGGCTGCCAGTAGCAGGTTTGACTACTAGAGAGGATTTTCTTTCATTCCAGTGAAAAGCTCTGAGCAGGGAAAGGTCTTATTTATCACTGCCTCAACTTTGCAGTCATAAAAGTGGCAATAATAGTTAGCTGATAAGGGCAGTAAAAAGGCAGGTCTCCAACCCTGGGGAAGGTTTTGACAAATGGCTGCTCACTAGATTGGAGGTGTTGCTGGCTTGGAGACAGATGGGCTCATCAGATGAATGTAGGTAATGCTACAGGTAAATTATAGAGAAATTACTGTAGGCGTAGTTGAGGTAGTTACAACAATCTCTTTATCTACTGTTCACATCTTTTGCCTTCATAGTTAACTCATTTTTCTTTAAAAGAGACCTTCAGAGACCAGGGAGTGAGGGATGAGTGAGCTCTTTGGGCACAAAGAAAAGGATGTCTTTTGATTTTGGTGCCATACATTAAACAGCTGTGTTTGCGACAAGTCTTTGCCCCAAATTGTTTTGTTACAAGTTACATGGGCTTCTGATTTGCAATTAGTTCATGATAGGTTTTCATTTTAGTCCTTGCTCTTACAAATTTTTGTCGTTTCTGTTTCCTTAAGTGTATCACAATATGCATCAGCTGATATTCACTGTAACCATTTGTTAGAAATTTCTGTACAGATTTAGATGAGTGGTAATTGAATGCTAAACCCTCATATACATTCATTTTCAAAAGGAGAGGAATACACAGTCTGCAGTTTGCTTTGTACAATGTTTTGAGCAATCTAGATTTTGTTATATCTCTCCTCTCGTCTTTCTGAATGATCAAATCATTGTAAAGATGAATGTTATGTTTCAGGTAACTTTTCTTTTGGGCTTGAGTCTATTTCTGAATGTGAACATCCATACTGACTTGCCTTAGGTGCCCTGAGGTCAACACTGAAGTCTTCAAAGACTGAATTAATCTGACATAAGAAAATACTCAGACACAGAGGATGTAAGATTGAAAACAGAGGAGGTCATAGTCACTCCGTTCCCTCAATTTCTGTGGATTCCAGCTAAACCCTTAACCTTATTTGATACAACAGGGTGTGTTGGTCTGCATTATTAGAAAGAAGCATGCATGTGGGAAGAAATCTGGGAATTTCTAAATCACAGGCCTTGAAAATGTTTTGGGGCTTAAACTTTCATGGCAGAAGTATTTAAGAGTGTTTCTAAAGGTAAATTAGATGGGATTCTGTACTCTTGACATTTATTTTTATTTGTCTTTTGTAGCTTGTTCATATTTTAAATTTTAGAAAAATCTGAGAAAAATATTTTTCATGGGCAGATGAAGAAGTTCCTTAAACAAAAGTAGACAGTAGACATCTTCAAAGATGGTTTTAGGACACGGGTATTTTCCCTTTTTGAGGACTATTGAAGTCAGGTCTGTATTAATAATTACAAAAATGTCGTCTTCAACCACCTAAGTGAATTAGTGCTCAATTACCTATTTGTCCAGACCAGACAGTCTAAAAGGAAAGAGTACCTTTGACAAACTAACCAAAGGCTGACTTCCTCCTTTCCATAGTTCATGTCGTGCGATTGAGCCACAGCTTAGAGAACTCCCCTGTTTTGAAGAAAGGACGTTGCCAAGCTTTTGAAACAGGTTTTCAGAACAGGCTCTGACACACAGAGTTCATAACAGCCACTCTGAACCCATCATACATCCTGAAATAGCTATGGACTACTCTATTCACTGTGGACCATTATTTAGCTTTTTCTGGTGCTCTTGCTACTTATCTCCAGATTTCTTAAAAGGGACTGAAAGCCTATTACCACGGCCTGTGTTTTCAGTATATTACCTGTCATCCACAGCTTACCCTGAGAGCCCTGTGCTGTTTCTTCTTCACTAGGAATCTGAAAAATGCATGTCTCAGCATAGCAATTTCTACTATAAGAATAATGAGAAATAATGATAGTTATAATTGTTTCTTTGTTCTAATAAGAACAAAGTTTGCTGGGCACGTGATAGACTAGCATTGGGTAGCATATCAGATGGTCTGTTTGCCTATGATTAGGCATTCCTTCATCTTCCCTAAACAGAGGAGACCTCCCACCCTTTCTTCTCTTCCAAGCTTATGGGCAGCTGTGCTGGTTTGAAGGCAGAAGTGACTGGAGCATGATAAAAAGTTGGGTTTTGATGGGTAATGTCTGCTCATTTCTTTATCTCTATCTTCCCATTGAATTTTTAATAAAATTACCAGTATGCTTAGAATAAGAGATTTTTCCTGTACCTTTATTTGATTTTGGAGTACGGAGCCCCACACCACGTCCACATTTCCTTGCTACATTCAGGGAAGAAAGTGTCGCGTCCTTGGAAATGAACCTGGCGCCATTCCCTGGCAATGGTCTGGTAGCCAGTATCAGGAGCTGGAGTTTAGTTATCTTTACACTCTTCCCTAGTAGTTTATTGTTGACTCATGTCAAAGTCATGACGCTGGCTGGATGACGGATACAACTGCTGTGTTCTTGTTTAGATTTCAGGGGTCTGACCACAGAGTGCTGGTATGACTGGGCAGGTGGTTCAATCTATTTGTTTTCACTCCTTTAAAAATCAGATAAAGTGCCACTATACTACAGGGGGATTATGAGGGTAAAATTTGTTATTAATGACTGTGAGGTATTCAGATATGGTGGTAATGAGGCTATATGAGTGTCTGGAGTCTGTGCTTCACTGCACATCTGAAGCAAAACATGTCTGTTTCCTTGACAACCCCTCTGCATCTGTAGCATTGTAGCTGCTCGCCACTGTACGTGGAAATATCAAGCATCATTACTGAAGCTTGCTCACATTTTGCTCCATTCATATTCTTCTATTAAAAGAATTCTGTTTGTTGCATTGACAGTGTGCTGCTCTGAATGATGCAGGCCTATTCCTCCCTGTTCCTTCCCCTTTTCCTCCCTCTCCCTCCCCAGGGGTGCAGCCCCCGCTTTTTCTCTACCATCAGGATCCGTGCTCAACCCTTCAGGAGGCCAATTTTGTTCAGTTGACTGGTAGCAAAGTAACCTCGTGCAAAAATGAAATAAAGGAACAGTTTTCTGCTGAGCTGCCTTTCAGAGGGGTCAGACTGGCATTTGGTGCTGTGGGGATAGCAGGGGCCAAGCAAGAGCAAAGAGAGGCAGAGAGAGGGGAGCCATGGAAAGGGAGCTCAGCTTAGTCCTCTTCTCTGCCTACAGCAGAAGCCTCAGGGTCACCCCACCAAAGGTGGGAAGCAGCAGCGCTTCTCTAAGCTGTGCACAAATGTGGTAATACAGAAACGCATCATGTCCATGTCCATGCATTGCCCTTGAGAAAATTAAAACAACATGAACTTTCTGAACAACAATTAGTGCTGCCATCTGTTACTGTCAGCAGATGTACGTGATAACCTTGTGTTTGCTTCCTTGGAAAGGGCTGTGTGTATTTCACTTATGTTATCCATAAACGTTTTCCTTTTAGCAATGTAGAGATACGTGATATTATCTAACAGTTTTATCTTGACATGTGTCATGGTTGTATGAATGCCTTTACATAAAATAAATACCAAAGAGATCTTCTGCAGTTCTGAGCCACACGTGGTCACTGTTTCTAGGCAGGTGAGAGTTTATAGTCATGGAAGCCCAAGGACTGCTCACGTGAGAAAGTGCTCACCACGGTGCGTAAACTCAGTGCAGCCTCATCCTCCTAACGCAGCCAGTATCTTTGTCCTCCTTTGAACTCCCGTGTGTTAAGATGATCTGTGGCTGCCAAAAATCCAATCGTACATATGGAGAAAAGCAAATATGTCATTTTAAATAGTTGTCACCAATTTCAAAATCAAAACTTCAAGTTTCAAGAGTCAGTTCTTCTCACTGTCAGTCTAGCCTGATTGCCATGTAAGGATATAAAGGGAATATAAGCAAAAGCACCTGAGTTCAAATTCTAACGCTCTGTTTGTTCCCAGCACCTACATCTCTGCAGCTCGATTCCCCAGGGGTTCATTGCACCAACCAGTAATTCAATTGCCTGCGCCCCTGTTCATGAACAGGTTTGCAGCTCTGCATTTGCACTGGGTGATGTCCCAGGAAAAAATGCCAAAAAAAAGGGTTAAGGTGTTGCAAAACTGAACATGAAAATCAATTTCTGGTTAAGAAACTTTTTATCATTAGAGGGAAAAGGAAACACAGAACGTGGGCCACAAAGTCTGTCCTGTAAATCTACCCATTCATTCAGTGTTTATGTGAGCATGATATTACCACAATTATATCTTTAGTGCGAGTGAGACCTCCATCCATTATCTGAAAGCTGAAATGTGAATAGATGTGAAAGAAAGGAGAACCTTGCTTATTTTTGGCAAGCACTGAAGGCAGGTCAAGGAGACTTTTATCTGTGAGATCTAGGAAGATTATCCTAATAGTTCCTCCTTGCAGTGCATGTTCTACCTCTTTCAAGTTTATATATCTCCTTTTGCATAACATAGATTGGTCCCTACTAAAATCTGTTTCTTGGAGTAGTATTTGTTGCAAATGAAGACATAAGGAATTGCTCTACAGTATCCTGGGAGACAATTTTCCATTTTAAAATCAATGCTAATTAAGTGTACATACTTTAATGGTAACGTAAATAGGTTCCAAATTTACATGCTACCAATACCTTACAAAACATCATTTTCCTTGATTCTAATGAGACCTTCCCTCAGTGTGTTTTGTGCAAGTTAATTAATTAAGTGCCTTTGTTTTAACATAAACATAAACACACACACACATAATATCTACACATAAAGTAGAAGGAAAAAACAATGGGGATTTAGCTTTTTTGGGCAGATGTGGGTTGAAATTCGCCTTAGGTATAGGACCCCACTGACACCAAATCTTCTAAAATATCCTAAGTAGGCTGTCGGGGAAAATGACAGATCTCCTTATGTGTGTTTGTAAGAAAGTATTAACACAGATGTCTAATTCCAGGACAGGGCTCAGGGTTGCTAATCCAAGCTGAAAATAGTCACTTTCTGCAGCTTTCATGTAGGAGTTAAAATTCCTGCAAGAGATGGAACTTCTTTCCTCTCTGTTTTTTACTGACTGTTTCATGCAAATCCCCAATCTCCAGGCATACTGACTTTTGTTAGGGATGTTAATTTCTCTGAAAATTATGAAGGGACTTGAGCATTTTCACGCCAGGCAGGCATTTTAAACAGCTGAGCATGGACACAGCAGCAGAGCTGCTCTATAGGAAGCGTACAGAGAACGGCAGAATGCTCTTTGCATTTGACGTAGGTACCAAGAAAGCACTGGCTACGTGACAAAGAGATCTTATGGTACACATGTTTACTTTAATGAAGGGCAGGGAAGGAGAACAGATATATATATATCTACAGACAAAAATATACTCCAGAAATATGGGAGCCATATGGGGAAACACAGCAATTCCCTATACTGGGAAAAAGACTCAAGAGTGACAGAGACCTCTAGTGAAAATAAACTTCAGGATTCAGTAGGCACTTCTGCAAGGGATTAACGGAGCAAATGTGGACTTGCCTCTAACAAGAAACAGAGTCCTAAATTCAATACAAACCAATTAGCCCATTATATTTGGGTCATGGCAAAACTGTGAGAAGCAGGGAAGCACACCCCTTCGTATTATAGTTTGCTGCAGCTGTGCACCACATTTCACACTGATTGGACTTCTAGATTGCCTCCAATCAATAAAAGCCCAGGACTCTCCACTGTGCAGTGCCTAATGGACTGCATTTCTGTAGGGAATAAAGTCAAGGCAGTGTGCTGGCTCCAGTGGGAAAGCTCATTGGAGAAGTTCCTTCCTTTCTTCATAACAGCCATGAACAAGTGTTGCAATGCTATGCTGAAGTTTACTGCCTCTAAGTTGTGAAGTTATGGCTGGTTTTCAGGCCATGCTGTAAATCAGGTCACAGAAATGTTTAAAATAGTCACCAGAGGCTCCAGGGCAGATACTTCTGAAGCCAACTTTGTCATCACAGCCAGCGCTGCATAACTGCACAATAAATGTTGTAGCTGAGTGCAAGTCCATGAAAGAAAGCTGGAAATCCATGAAAGAACGTAACGAATGAAGAATGAAGAATGCAGCCTACCTGTGCCTTCCAGCTATATGATAAACAGCTACTGGCCACAGCTGCAAAGAGGAAATAGAGCAGCATCCTGACCTCGGTTTAGTTATTTACAGCACATCTGATCACACCACATTATTGCCAGCTACAGATTTGTTAGCAACCTGCAGTTTTTTCACAATTTCATCTTGGCTTTTAGAACTGTTGGTGGGAAAACCCCTGTGTGATTATTCTCAGGATGCTCTTTTTTGGCTATTCCTGAATAAAATGATTCCATTTTATTAAAATGGCTTATTTCAATTTATTTAAAATTAAGAACAACTAGCAACCTTAAAATGCCCTTACATCTAGAAAGGTGTTTCATTTCATCCCAGCTCATCCCCACCCTTCTGCTGATAGACTTCAGCAATTATTTGGAGAAGGAGGGACTTAAAAACAGATGTAAAATCCCTCTTTTATGGAGATGAATGATCCTTCTTTCAGAAAACTGCCTTCTTGCAAATCCAGCAGTGATCTTTAATACATTGACTTATACTTCTGACCTATGATTTCAGCATCTTCTAAATAATAATCTGGAAAAGCAACCTTCTTGTTGGCAGACCTCAAATGCTTCTGTAGGATTAAGGAATGTAGTCATAGTGTCCAGACCTCCGATTTCGCAGGCCACTCTGCCAAGCTCCTTGAAATGTACACTGAAAGCAGCTCTGGGACACTCTCACTTGAGTTCCTGCCCCTACAAGCAGATCTGGAGGAGCATAGAAGTAAGAAGTCTCTATCATCCTTCAGAGGAGGAATCACTTAGTACAAACTCAGTGGGGGTATGCCATAAGACATAACCTACAATCTCTGGGTACGGACATTACCCTGGACCAGAATGGGCTGCTTGATACCAAGAACATGGGGACTCTGTGTTGCTCACTAACAGTTCACAACATTCTACACCTCAGTGGGCTCTTGGTCTGCTTTAATTTAAACAAACTATGCAGTCCATGACAGCTCAGTGTTAGAAGGCTGCAAAGGTGACTTAAATCTCCTATGTCTGTTGTGCTTCACAGTATTTTCCTCTTCTCTTGCCTGCTGTGCTTGATGGTTAATGATTAAAATTACTTTTAGTAGATGCAATCACGCAGTGGTAACACAAGTCCTTTGCTGCTGCTAGGGCTGCAAAACTCTTCATGTCTCAAAGAGATTTCATTGGGTACAATGGAGGCAAGGTATGGGCTGTTTAGGTCACTCTCTGTGAGTGTGCCCAGTTACAATGCTGGATCATCACAGGCACATTGAGAATGGCAATTTAATCATGTACCAAGAGGTATTGCCTTCAGGCTATGTTTTCCTTAAGTTCCCATTCTTTTAAAGTGACTGTCAAGGATTATAATCCATCAATTTGAAAAATATTACTCCTTTGAGTCTATCCTTAAAGAGGACTCATCCATTCCAGCAGGCTGAAAGAGTTTAACATCATCAGCTGTTCTATTCCTGGATCACCACGTGTGTGTAATTGCCTGGAATCCCAGGCTTTCCCATCTGCTTTCACTAAAGAACAGTGCTTTTCTGCCTTAAAGAGATTAAAAACAGACCTTGTACTTTTTTGGGCTGTGACCATCAGGCATCAGAATGAGAGGACACTAAAATTTTGTTTGAAACAAATTAAGTGTAACAGGAGCTGTCTTGGGGAGAGTTGCAGTGTCTGTGTGTATTTAACACATAAATGATGCTTTATGCTTCACCAAAGCCAAAAATATCCATAGTATTTGCACTGTTTGAAAGTGTCTCTGAAGGGGTACCCTAAAATCTTGATGGGCGGGTAAATCTTCATTTTCTAGTTTAAGGATAAAGACTGAGCTTTCTTGGGGACAAGTCTAAAAATATACAGTCACGAAGAATTTCTGTTAGGGTGTTTCTTCAATTCACTTGCCTAAAATTGACATAGAGCTATAAGGAGGCTAAATGCCCAGCCAGGTAGCGTCCCTACCAATACAGGACATGACATTTCACAGACAGACACTGACCCCTTGAGTGGCAACGGGAGAGAAAGCAAAACACACATAACAAATATTAGCTGCATCACTTGGTGCACCACTGGAAGATGTTCAGATTCTATGGCATTATAAGAATGCACAGAAAGCAGCATATACTTTTAACTCTTTGTTTTTTTTATCACAGAAGTTACATTTTCTTTTTTTTATGGGTTTAAGCTTATCTTCTGTAGTCTAATTCTTCTTGACTCCAGATAGAGGCAATATCCACTCATCCAGAGAGCAACTACATTGGGGCACAGATGATATATAAACAAATTATTGAAATCTCTGAGTTTGAAGACTTGTACTGTGGACCAGTCCTGAGTTTCAATCTGTCTTTGCTTCTGACCAGTCCTTTTCAGTCAAACCTCCAGGACGTTTCAGTCATACCTCAAAGACACAGCTATGTGTTTGCCCACCATTCTCCTTCCACTTGCATTTTCTGCTTCCTAAAGCTGCCTCAGGGTATCTTTGTAAAATAGTGGTGATATTCATGATAGTGACAGTTACATAGACTTTTAAAATGCCATTATGAAAGATTTGTTTTTATGAAGAAAGATTTTCATTGTCTTCAATAAGCTTTGAAAGAGGTGCTAAAACAAATTGGTAATTTAGTCATTCACAAACAGGATAGTACAACACACAAAAGCTTAATTCTGCTTCCAGCAAAATCAATGGCAAAGTCCACAGACCCTACTGGGGTAGAATCTGGCTTTGAGTACTTGATCTCATGTCTTCTAAAGGCAAGAAGTTTTGCAGTGAATATAATGAAAGCACAAATAGCTGCTAGAATAGCTGTACAACATTCAGGAACTCAGAAATTCAGTACTCCTTGTTCTTCGCTAAGAACCAACATGAAAAAATTTATGTGCCATTTGCTCTGCTCAAAACAGAATCAGATTTAATTGCATTTTCTTAAAGTTTTTTTGAAATAATGATTTAAAATCATTATTCAATGGGATTTTAAATATTAACAATCTAAATTTAATGCAACATTTTGGCCTCCCCTTGGAGGACACCTACCCTGGAACAGCTCAGGAATTTGGCAGGAACACTGTTGATAGCATGGTGTAGCAGCCACCTCTCATGTAACACTGTTCACAACGTAACATGTTTATATTGGTTAGACTCGAGCGTGTACTACTGCTGTATAATCAATACTGCTACTATTTCTATTTGTTGTACTCCAAAGGGTGACGTGAGCAAGCAAAAAGAAAAAAAAAGCTGTCAATACATTTATATATTCAATACAGTGCAAGCCGTATGTGCAGGTGTGTGTAGATATATAACATGTGAGATAGATATGTATATATACACCCACATATTAAAATAACATGTGAATGAAAAAACAAAGCCTTAGTTTTGTAAGCATGTGCTAATTATTTCTAGGAAATATGCACAGTTATAGTAAGAACTCTGAGCTAGAAGAAATCATATCTCCCCCTAGGTTAAATATACTTTTCTGGAGTGAGGTTCACTTACCATCTTTTACTCAAAAAACACATAGTTTTTCCAGGGGGAAAAAAAAAAAAAGGTCCAATAATAAGCACCTAAACCAATTCATAGTGCAAGGTACTTTTCCTTGAGGCATGAGATTAAACCCGTTGAAGCAGAGGAGAGAACGAAATGTCATTGCCCCATCTCTGACCATGGATGCCTGAATAAAGGACAGAGCAGCATCCCCATGCATATATGCTGAATCCCATTTGGGTTTTGTACGTGAGGGAAATCTGTGGGAGGAGTCTATGGAATGACATGATAAGAAATCCAGTTTGTAGTCCAGAAAAGACTACATTGAGCTAAACACTCACCTGATTAGCTACACCAATATGTAGGTCTTTCAAGGCATGCCTGGAACACCACCTAGTAGGCACCTACAGACTGGCTGTGGTGAGGACATGCGTGCCTCAAAATTTCTTATGTTTCAAGGTGGGGCTGCAGATTTTGGGGCTTTATTGGTGATTAGATTTACTTGCTTTTGTCCCATGTTTCGTCCCAAAATAAGCCTCTAGCTTGCAGTGCTACACTGGCCACAGAAGTACTTCTGTTAACCCATCTACACATTAGGGATCATACTGGTGTTTTGAGATACATGGATTTCAAATGTGAATTGTTGTTACAGCCATTAAGTGTACAAATATTACTGCCACTTTTTCACAAAAAACACTGCTTAGGGTTCATATCATGCCATAAATATCTGGGTATGAGAAGTTTTGCTTTATAAACAGTAAGAGCAATATGATTCTGCAATGATGAACCAAGATGCCTTCTTGAAGGAAAGCACTGGTCAAGCAGCTGTTGCTGGCAGGATTGTGCCTACCTTGTGGACACACAGAGCCCCTGGAGAGCCACTTGAACAAGGGTAGCTTAATACAGCTTCTGGTGAGAAAGTAGAGGGTTTTTTTATATTGCCCTTTCTCATCACCTTTTCTTACCCCACATTCTTTTCATGGGTAAGAATTTCTTGGTGCCCCTCTGACTCCATCTTGCTGTTGAAGAAGCACAGGAATGCAAGCAGCGATGCCCTCCTTGCATGCACCAATGACAACTTACAAGAGGAAAAATCTCAGCCCAAAATGTCATTTTCATAATAATGTAATTAAGAAGGACTGGCAGTGAATAATCACCCTGCTTTTTTGTATAGTTTCGGATTGATTTTTTTAATGAAGTAATTAGTTGCAAAATTTTCTAAAACAAAAACCATCAGTTTTTCCCCACCTAATTCTTCTTGTCGGTAGAAATTACCTTTGGCAGAATCTGAGTGTGTTCACACTTGCCTTTGCACAGCCACTTGAGCTTTCTGCAGCAGTAGCAGGTAAGATGAGGGTCAGTAATCAGAAATTGGGGTCAGTTTTCCAGATATCACATTACATATCTCAATCACTAGCTCTTTCTGGAATGTTTCATCTAAAGACATTAAAGTTTAGCTGTCTTTTAAAGCAAGGTCACTCAGTTTCTCCAGATTCGATCTCCATCCTGTGGCTTTCCCAAATAAGATTTGCTCACAGCTCTTTCTTAGCACATGAATGGGATTAGTTTTCTGGGAGGAGATTTGAATATCGACAGAAAGCTGAAACAATGCTGAGTTAGTGCTCCAGTCCGGTGCCTTCTTAATTTAAAGGAGAGGGAACTGAGCCTGGAAAAGGCTACAATATCACAGTGCAATTTCTACTGTGGGAATTTTGCATACAAGTGGCAATAAATATGTGCAATTCAGAAAGCAGCGTTTCCTGCTGTTGGATGGGAGGGATCAATGCATGAAGTAATTGGATTACGAATACAGCAATAGCAATGAAACACTTGTTAGCAGTGTGTGAAACTACGGGGGAAACAGAACTTTCCCTGCTGTGCTTAATGTTTGGTTTTCCCCCCGGGGGAATCCCGAGCCCCGGCCCCTGCTCCCCATAGAGGAGTGCAGAAGGCTCCATAGGGAGCCGCTGCGCAGGGAGCGCTGCAGCCAGCCAGGAGTGAAGGGCACAGGCAAAGGCAGGGCTGAAATATCTGTCTGACGTGACTCAGAGGAGACCTGTGTAGCCAGCTCCTGTTTATTTGCATGCTAGTCCTCAAACTAGTCAGTATTTTTCACAAAATTATATGATGACAAAGCCTTAAAATATAGTTGTTTGGTGACATCATAGCAGTGAGGCACGGCTCCTTGCTATTGCTGTCCAGATGATTTGTGCTTTTCATTACAGCAATATGATAATAAAATCAGAGTCTGGAGGAGGAACATGACAGACAAAAGCAGACACTTGCCAGTAGAGTGGTATAACAAAGTCCCTTGCTCTGTCTGGAAATTTAAGCCTTTTACATCAGTAGAAAGCTATTATTTAGTTCATTCTCATTAAATTTATTGGTAGGGTGACTTTATATAGGTTTGACACAATGATTCGGTAAAGCTGGCCACTGAGTTTTTCTAAATGTCTTTTTTTCACACACTGAAACGGCCCATCAGGCAGTAAACCTGGCTTTAGTGGTCGACATCAACAATTAGTGGGAGAAAATAGCCAGAAGATGCTGAGGTCTGCAAAGCAATTCCTTTGTCTATTTTTATTCGCACCTTTCTGGAGAGACACTGAAAATTTGAGAATGCGCTACCAGGGAATTCAAGCTCCAGCACTTTTCCCTGGATGTGTTAGGAACTATACTGGGGAACAAAGAAACAAGAGTAATAAATGTTGCATGATTAAATGGTTTGAGTAGAGGGGAGAGGCTTGACCTTAGTTGAAAGCAGAATAGTAAAAAATTGAAATTAAAAAATGGTGAATGTTTTTGCAGTGGAAAAAAGGTGATGCCCAGCTCCCAGCAATTTGTTACATTCATTTGCAGGAAAGACTCGGGAGTGAGAATCATAGTAGGGGTAAAACTGGAAGGAGGGTGGGATAGTGCTTGGGAGGGATGTTTAATGAAAGGGGGTATCTTCAGAGGCAGAAACAGAAGATAAGCTCCTTGGGTAAATGTTTGCAGTGCAATAATGTAATGATCAGGGCTCAGGAGTCTGCCAGGGGCAGAGTGCCCATGGTTTTATATTGCACATGATGGAAACGCACCTTAGTATGGCCGGAGTGTGAGTTATGGAGGGTAGAGCTATCTGCCTTTGTGCTGAATCTCCTGTGGCTTTTTAAATGGACAGTAGCAGTTTCTCCCTTCACAAGCAAATCCTCAGGGGATCGGGACCCCAGCCTTTGGCACAGAGGATAAAACAGGACCATGCCTTGCTGCAGCACGGCTGGGCCAGCAGAACTGCTCTAACCTCAGCAGGGTGGGTGCTCCAGCTCCCAGCAGGGTCGTGCTCCGGGGAGCGGTGAGATTGTCCAGCTCCGCCTCGCTCCAGCCCTTGGCTCTTCCCACATATTGCTTTTCTTGGTTCCTAGTCCATGGCTGTGCCCAGACCTCGAGGGACTGAGCCTGCAATACATCTCTCAGTAGGGCCTGACTTTTCAAAAAATTGTCAAACTGGTATTTTTAGCTCCACATCTGTCACTACACTGTATTTTAGTTGACATGGCATTTTTCAGACTGATTTCAGTAGCTGCCTGATAGCTTTGAAATTATCGACATTTGTTTCAACAGGAAAGCCTGCACTTGTGAGAAGAAATAGCTTTTTTGATTGCTATCCTGAAAAGAGCAACAGTGCTGATGACCATGCCAGCTGAGAGAGGAAACATGCACCTGAGCGTGGACCACAGCAAGATCTTCTAGAGCTCCCAGAGATACTGCAGCAATACCCAGAATAACCTCCAGGATACTCAGAAGCAATAAGTGAGCTGAGTTAATGCTGGGCAATTTCTTGCTGAATATTAAAATGTCCCACTTAATTTAATGTTCAGCATGTTGTCATTTTAGGGCTTGGCAAAGGAAAGCTGGGAGAAGAATCAATAGTGCTTTGCTGTAAGGTGGGGTATGTTACTGATTTCATTTAAACAGCCATTTGTACCTTAAGGAAAGCAGAGATTATCTGCTTCCTATTTGTAGAAGAATATTAAAGGCTATGAAGCACCAGACAGAAAATGAGGACTGGTAAGCGCTCCTAACAAGTTAAGCATTATAGGGCAAATTTCTATACATAGTGTGCCTGCACATTTTCTGTGGGTGTCAATTACATGCACAGAGTATCTATTCTCATTAGATAATTGTGGTTAATAACTGTCCATCTGAACACACTAGTGGCCGCATGATTACTCAAGTGTTGAGTTTTGCAAGCAGATTTTGCTTCTGGCTCTTTATCCAAATAAGAAGGAGGAAAAAAAAATACACAGTAGACTTTTGTTGTAAATTAGGGGATGAACCTGAAAATAAATATTTCTCATGCACTGTTTCTCAATAGTTTAGTGTACAAAGCAGATTAAACAACCTGAAATGTATTAAAAAAAAAAAATCTTATGTCTGAGAAAGTAATTTCCCGTACTAGAATCAGACTAACACAATAGTTTCCATTTGCAACTACATATGCAGTCAAATCCTTACAATTTTCTTACAATTCTGCAAACTAACTCATGACCACTTCAGAAATATCCTTGTCTTCACTGGGTTTACAGAAGAATATAATGAGTTTAAAACCACCATTTAAAAACTGAACCACATGTTTTTTTCAGAATTTTAGAACTAGGAGGTTGTTAAAACTACAGGGTTTTTTTTCATTGCGTCTCTGTGTAGTAAGGCCTCTTGCTTACTAAACATTAAGACTAAATGCAGCTGTGTTTCTTTTTTTAAACTGCAACTCTCACAGTAGCAGCTAGACTAAGAACATGTAAAACTCTTCCATTAGACAAAACATCCTTGTTCTCTCTTAATTCATGCTTAGACAATATAGCAATTTCTTTGTAGTCTTAGCAGCTCATAAAGAGGAAGAAATCTATAGCATAGTTTTAAGTATTTTCCAAGTTATTTCTATAAATATATAGAAAAAGTAGCAGATTAGTCACTAAGCATGAAATGCAACTGACAATGGAGTTTGTGTAAATGTTAACAGTCATTGATGTCTGTTGAATAATAGGGCATACATGTATAATTCACTTTTTGGTATACAGAAAGGCACAAGCTAACACAACATAGGCTAATGTGTACTTCAAGGTTTTCGTCATCCTAGTTAATCTTGTCTTGATCCATGTTCTTCTGCTTAAAATGTTCCAAGGCACATTCCACCTAAAGCTCGTCTAATAGAAAACATCAGCTTAGGATAGTGAATGAAAAACAATGTCTCACTGAGCCTGGTAGAGCTACTTTACTTTCATTTTTCAACAAATGCTTGATTTCCATGTATATTTTGTGTATGGCTTGACTTGATGCCCTGCTATAATCTCTCTGATTCACTCTTCCCCAAACCATTCCAGGTACCTATGCTTTGAGCTATTATTTTTTAAGCTACATTATGTAAAATATCCTCTACAGAAAAGTAAATGTTTCTAGGCAGAAAGTTAACTACAAAATACAAATAAGGTTTCTTTTATTCACAGCTTAGTAGGTTTAATTCCATGTTGCTATTCATCTCTGATGTGTGCCTCATTGATAAAAATATTATCTTTATAGACATATGGCAGTAAAAATTGGATGAAGATAAAGTATGATTTAGGTATAAACATGAGAGGAAAAAAAAATAAAAGAAAATGAGGCACTGAGAAGAAACAAATTCATGCACTAGAAACACATAAGAAAATAAGATGAGAGGAATAGTTTTATCTAATGAATTTATAAAAGTTGGTTATTAAAAACGCTTAGATGAAAATATGTGACTAGGAAAAAATTAGAAATAACTGTAGTCATATATAAAATGCTGTTTAATTGTATCAGCAGCTTTCTCCAGCTAGCTAGTAATGAAGGGTAAAGTATATCCCAACTGCCAATATATTATTAGTCTGTTTACAGATTTAGCAATTTAATTGCACAGTCCTGGGTCAGCTTGTCTCTTTTTAAAAATAATGACATCCAAGGTGAGAATGAAACAAAACATTTCAGGTTGTTAAATTAGCCACTGGGGGAAAAATTATAAGGTCTCCTGAATACAATTGAGGTACAGAGAAATTGCAGGAAAGACTAACAAAGAAATCCATCTTCTTAATGATGGCAGTCACTTTCACATTTAGTGGCCTCTACGCATGGGTACCAGTGTGGCAGGTAAATCCTTCCGCTCTTCTAGGTCAATGGAGCTCTGCGTTATTGATGTCCGATGTCTACAGCAGCTTTCTGTCCCTTTCCCTGTCAAATTCAGGTTTCTATTAAGCAGTCAAACCTGCCACTCACTGATTCTTGTGAGAACAACCAGATCACAACCGTGTGATGTAGAAAATAACTACCCACTCCAAAAACATCGTCCTTTTCATGGAGAAAACCCTATCAAGTCCAGAACGACACAAGAGTATCAGGGAAATCCTGTGATCCTTACAATAAATGGGAGTTTTACTGCTGACTTCTGCAAGGCTGGGATTTCATTTAGCAGCTGGACTGCAGAATCCCTTCCCATAGACAGGCTGCAGCTGGCCAGGCAGCCCCAAGCAACCAGTGCCACAACTCGGAATATTTTCGTTTCTCATTTAAAAGACATCTTAGCCTGGTACCTTTTTTCCCACTTCTAAATTGAAACTCTTGTAGTCAATAAAAATCCCACATTTTCCATGTCATAGACCTGCAATTGATCTATATGTTTAAAATAACCAGCCTACTGTAAGGACTGCACTTTCACTCTTTCTGTACAAATGTAGGTTGCCCTTGGCTGCAGGAAAGCCAGATTTACATTTGTATGAAATAAATTTCCATGGACCTAAGTCTTCTCTGCCCCTCTAACTTGTCTCTCAGTCTTTTCTGAGGCCTTGAAGAGTCACCTACCTTTCTCCCTGAGCTATATGAGGAACTTGGGCATTTAGGTAGTTAAATTAAAAAAAGCTGGAATTGTCACATCAGAGTGGTCAAACCACACTGGTTTAACAGCTGTTTGGTCCTTATCTGTCTTACCCCTAAAACACTGCTTGCAGGTAGAAGACTTTTTGAAACCATTACATGTAAAGTCGGGATAGGGCATATCCATTTAGTATAAAAAATTTATGGTGAGTTAAAAACACATTAGCAAGCCGACCGTACCTGTGGGAGCATCTGCAGCCCTCTGAGCCATCCTGTCTCCTGCCGGCACTTGTGTCTGCGCTGTGCATTTCAGTTTTTACCTCCAGTCTCTCTCTGGTAAGAAGTTTTGACATTAGCTAATGGTATTTGGTTAGTTTTCTCTCATTGCCTTTCAACCCCAGCGAGGTGGGTCCGGTTCCCAGTGGGCTGAGTGGAGGGAAGGCTGCATGGTCACACTGGTTCACAAAATCCGCCATTTTGTGTGGGGCGGCTGCCAGGCTGCCTCTGCCTGTTAAACACCGATGCTCTGCAAATACACCTTCAAGATAATTGTAGTAAGAAGCAAGAAACAAATTTAGGACTTGATGAGACTGAAATGAGTGAATTTGCACACACGATAACTCTGCTTTGGTGGAAGTTTTCGTTGAAGCTCCACGTTTCTAGGCGGAGGGTGTGCATGAGGAAAAGCCGTGGCCATCGCAGCGTACTCCAGATTCATCTCTCGTCACCATGCAGCGGCTGGTGGGTGGTCATGTTGAGATTGCTTCTTCTCCCCGCACTTTTGCCTTGCCCTCACCAACCTGCCACAGGCAAAATGATAGAAAGAGAGAGCCGACTGACTTTACTGTAATTAATGCACAAATGCGGTCTCATCAGGAGGCAGTGCGAGGCCACCTCATTCCCCAGCTACCTCACGGCCGGCTGTGAGGGACTCTTTCCCCAGGGCTTGGCAAGCGTGTGGGGTGAAGGAGAACTCCCCCAGAGATGGAGTGAGGTCTGGGGGAGAAAAGGGCCAGGTGGGCTCCAAACGCAACTCGGATCACACCAACTTTGATCATCTAGTTATGCTGGACAGAAGCATAGTTATAATCTGAACATGTTTGAGAAACATAATTTCTGCAATTTTAAGCCAAAGACGTGACATTAATTTTGAAATAAGTTTTTGTTGAGAACTTTACCCGACTTAAAAAAAAAAACCAAAACACACCGCAGGTTTAAAAGGCTAAATAACCCCAAAAGAAAACACAACATTAGTTCTAACAATATCATTTGGTTGACCAGAAATTAAATTGGGGTAGGGACATAAATATTTTTTTGTTTCTGCAATAAAAATTCATTTCAGGTCAACTCGAATAGATTTTAAAAAAATTATTTTTCTTACCATTGAACTGAAAAATCCATTATTCCTCTTCCAAGTCTCTTAATTCTTATTTCTTAATTTTTCCCTCTTATTTTTTTAAGGTAACCATGCTTTCTCAGTTGGATTGTCAGAGTATAGTAGCTGTTAACCAGTTTCTGGTGCCTATTTTAATTCCCTCATGCATACAAACTGAATATTTACCTCCAAAAGTATGTGCAGGTCAGGAACCACGTTTTTTTCATCCTGTAGATCTTTGTAATGGTTTGGCAACATCTTACCTGTCTAGAAAGCTGACAAACGCTCATTGCCAGCCACTGCCTGCCATGGGGTGTGAGGACCCGTCGGGCTGATGTGAGGATGGACACTCAGCTGCTTCCTCCTGCTCCAGCAGACCCAAAAGTCACCCCCCTGCTCAGGTACCCCCTCGGCTGGGAGATGAAGAGCAAGCGCATGAGTGCTGCTCCGGGGAAGGCTCCCTGAGAAATGGCTGTGTCCAAAGGGTTGTTTTGCAGCAGCAGTGACAGTCTAGGTTTCCATTTGGCGTTTGCCTGTCAGGCCCTGCCTAGCCCCTGGGCTCAACCAATTTGTTAGGCGTCGTAAATGGCATTGAAACAGATGGACATTAGTTCAAGCAGCCAAGACATCCTGTAAATTATGTGGCTCATAAACTCGGTCCAAGTCCATTTGCAGTCAGTGGGAATTTTGCCACGGACTTGGGCAAGGGCTGGATCGAACTCAGCTTGTGTGGGTGTAGAGGAGCGGGATTTACAGCTACCTTCCTTCAACACAGTATCTGTCAGCAACTAAGGCTACAGGGTATTTTATCACCTGCTCACCACTGCACTGGGTTAATTTTCAAGGTGAGTCAGGGTGAGAGAGCATCCAAGTTCACCCAGCTGGAAAGATGAATTAAAGAGGAGTCACCACCAGCCAGATCTGGCTTTTGTATTTCATCAGGGACTAGACCAGGACTGTCCTGCGATGTGCAGCATTGGCACCTGTCCCCTTTCTCTAGCCCCAAGGGAAATCACACCCCCTGTTCAGCCACCCTTCTCCTACACCCATCCCTCCTTTCTCCCTCCCTATGGCCTGAAGGCACAGCCCAGTGTAGGAGGGCTGTCAGCTCCATGCCCTGCTTTATCTACTTAAAATCTTGTAATATCTATATAAACAAATGATTACTGTGCCAGCGTGTAGTGTAGTGAGAATACATAGGCAAAACAAGCTGACAAATTTGAAATGAACACAGAAGACTCAGTTCGTTTCCCCCAGTCCTGGTTTTAAGGGGTTAGGACAAACATCTAGTCTGCTCCTCCAGCAAAGCTGGTGGGAGCAAGTCCAAACTTACCCCCTTCTCTCTCTTTCAGTTTTTTCTTCGTTACCTTCAAAATCCAGTCACAAGCGTAGTCTGGATTTCTTGTTCTGACCTCTCTCACAGTACTCAGATTTGAGAATCTTTTTAAGGAATTTTCTGCTGTGTTTTGAAACATTTCATGATTTAGGAGGAGACAACTAACTGTATGGTTAACATAGGGTAGCAGCAGCCTGGAGAGTTGGCAGCTCAGGTCACTGCCTTTGCCAAAGGAGGATAATCAGTACAATTTCTTACATTTGTTATCACACTGATTGCCTGAGATCTCTATAGCTCTCCTTCTACATTGGCTTTCCTAGAAATCAACTTAATCTAAATCCACAGCACTGACACTGTCTTGAAAAGTGTCATTGAAAAGAGTTACAGATAGTCGCAGATTAACCCAGGCCTGCTGCCTTGAGTCACAGAAAAATACAGTGGGAAGGACGTCAGGAGGGTCCCTGGTCCATCCCTTTGCTCAAAGCAGGATCAGCTTAACATTCATCCATCCTGTTCTGCAGACCTCCAGCATCCCATGGTCTCCCAAAGTAAGCTGTTTCAAGGCTTTATTACCTTTAGCACTGAAAAGTTATTTCTAATATTGAATCGAATCTTTTCTGCTAGACTTTGAACACATTATTTGTTATCTGAGCCTTCATGACCACAGAGAAAAAAAATAAGTCCCCTCCTCTCTATAGCAAACTTATAGATGTTAGAAGACTTTAGTCATAATTTTTGACATATTTTTCAAGCAGACAGTTCAACTTTCAGTATTTCCTTGCAGATTGCACATTTTTAGATTGCTAATAATTATTGTTGCTGTTGTCTTAATGTCTTCCTGGAAGTGTGATGCCTAAAATGGAGTATTACACCCCAATTGAGGCTGTACCAGTCATCACTGGTGACCAGATCAGAGGGATGACTCAGTCTGTGGTGCAAGCCATTTTCCCACTCGTATATTGCAGAATGACTACATCCTTTTTCTCTCTGATAGGACACTGTTCACTAATAATTGAGCCCCTTTTTTTGAAAGGCTGCTGTATAACCCACCCCTCCAAATTGTGACTGTGATTAGTCCAGCTTGAAGTGACACCCTTCGCTTGCCTTTACTGAGCTTTCACCTATTTTTTCGGACTATTTTTCCAGTTTGTCAAGATTGATTTGAATTCAGCTGTCCCCCTTCTCCTTTTCTTCCCAGACTTCTGCCCCTCCTTGCACCATACCATCTGGGCACTTGATAGACGTAGTCTGTATTTCACTGTCCAAGTCATTAGTGAGAAGCTGAACAAAATCAGGTCTGGGACAGGCCCCTGCAGAGCCACTCTCAGTGTGACCTACAGAAAACTCTCTGGACACATTTATTAACCAGTTTTGTACCAACCCCATCATAGCTTCATCCGGACCGCATGTCAGCAGAAGGGATTAAGAGCATTTCTTGCCCCTATAAGCACCAATGAGCACTTTATTGGAGCGTGCTGGTGTGGATTCAGGTCTCGTTAGACAAAATCAGAGTATGGACCTGAGACATCTTGGTCCTATTTATGGCATTGCTCCAAAATGCTGTCCCTTCTGCTCTGCTCTGAATATTCACGTGCCAGGCAATGGAGCACAGCCGTTTGCCAGCTACCCCCGAGGACCCCCTTGAGCAGCAGCACAGCAGTCTCACAGGAGATGTGCTATCAGTGAGAGCAATGCAGAAGAGGCCATTGCCACCCATGAGGACAAGTCATTCCTCATTTCTGGGGATCTCCTTCCTGTCAACCCCAAGACAGCCAGAGAAAAAATGAAGCCACTCACTATCTTAGTGTAGTGCCTTATCGGATACACTTGAATAAAGATATCCTGGCACATCTTAACCTCTGCTACGAGATGTTTTTCTGGGGCAGGGGAGCGCTCACATTTATTTAACGCATTGGTCCTGTCACTATGTCTGTCGTACCTCTGTGGACTGACCCAAAAGACACCCTGGGCTGGCTGGGCTGATTTGTATCCACCCTGCTATGTTGCCCACATCCACACGGCATAGAACTTTGACCAGGTCTCTTCAGGGTACCATGGGGTAGTCCTGAGGCATAATTATTACTTTTTCAACACTTCTTGAAAGATGCATAGATGTGGACATGGTTTAGTGGTGGACTTGGCAGTGTTGGGTTTACAGTTGGACTCAATGATCTCAAAAGTCTTTTCCAACCAAAATGATTTTATGATTCTATGAGTTCTGAGAGGGCTCTGTTACAGTCTGCAGAATGATGTCTTTGTGCATGACACTGGGGTATTTTTTTGTGTACCCGAGAGAGAGCAGGAGTATTTTTGAAATTTCAATGGCCCCTGTGATGCAGAAGCCAAACTTGGTGCAGCCTGCTTCTATGCTGTCTGCTTGGATCAGACTCCGTGGTGACCTATCCTGTCAAATGTGCCCAGCTTCCCATAGAAAAGGATTAGTTCACTCTAAAAACAAGCCTGGAAGCAAGCGAGGTTGCCTACAATGTGGACAAAGAGACAGACTTTCTGTGTGGGAAATATGAAGGCTAGTGATCAATAGCTACAATTTATTTGAGATTCCTACCAGAGTTACTGCAAGAAAATTGCTTTCAATAACTGTAATACATCAGTAATTTCAGCTGCATTGCAACTGAGTCATCTACAATCAGATCCAATCACTGGAAGGCTTTTTGAGTTTGATTATTTTTATCTCTTTTTTCATAATGACTGTAGCTGAACTAGCTGAAGAAAAGGAGAAAAGTGCTTGCAAATTGTCATCTGTAGAAGACAAAGTCTATCACAGTGGTAAATAAAAGGCAGACTGTTTCAGAAGCAATGGCGAAGTAGTGAGATGATCCGTGCATACCTCTTGGGTTGCCAGTGTCATATCAACAATACGTGCTTTGCTTGTAGATTGTCCTGCAGCACCAGCTCATAAAAACATGACACTGTGAATTAAGAGAAATGGCAAAGGGAGAAATGAATCAACGCAAATTGAACCATATTATGCACAAACAAGGCACTAAGTAAAGTGTGTGCATCAACTGACATTTTTGAGCACCACCGTTAATCGTATGTATTTTGTACTTCACTTTAATGTGATCATTTCTTTCAACTGCTGACATCTACTGAAATTTTAGTAAATGTGAGATGTAAATAGGCAGATCTCTGTTTGGTTAAGCATGGAAAACACCTCTTTGTATTGAAGGTAATAGGACAGAGTAAGATATGGAGGCACTTGCGCTATTTTATAACCCTGCCATTTATCATTTGCCTGTTGGATGCTAATTCCTGAGGCAGTTTATTGGATCTGTACACTGCAAACAGGAAATGATTATATTTTTATCCAAAGTTATTACAGAAAATAACCCAACGATAATCTTGCAGTCTAAAAATTTCTGTTGAAGCATCTATTCAGAACTGTCATGAATCTGAGTAGTAAGAGCTTACTTAAGGCACTCTGCATTTTATTAATATCATCCTTGCTGACTCCCATTAGTATCACAGTTAATACAGTTTAATTCTCAATCATCTCCCAAATTTAATATAGACAGGCTTGTCTGGAGTAGCTGCCCAGACTGTTGGGGCAAGAGCCGTAGCCATAGAATAAGGGATGGGGAAGGTATGTGGAAATCAATCTGTTGCAGGCAATTCATAACTCATCCAGGACTGTTCTGCTCCCAGGTGGGACCTCAGTGTCTGCTGCAGGAGGGAAGTGCACTATCCCACCTACCCCAGGAAGGACACCTTTATTGGCTCATTCTCTGGGAATCCTCTTCACAGGCACTGTGCAGAGGTGCTGTCCTGGTTTCTTTGCGATTTCTGCAGCCGGGAGGATTTATCAAACGTGCTGGGGGAAGTCATGCTTCTGGCAACTGGTGAAAGGAAGCAGACCAGCTTTGAATTCTCTGTGTCCCAAAGTCAAGTTCATTGAAAGATTAATCCAAATAGAGAATTGCCTGAAAGCTTCATATTTTATTTCCACAGTCTCTCCTGATCAGAAGAAAAGAGTGGTGAAAGAGAAAAATCATCATGTGAGACAAAGACCTGAGACAAGCTCTATGTACCAAGTCTCTTCCGTGTTTTCAGATCCCGAGCTGACAGTGTTACAGCTTTTACTGCTATGAGGCTTGGGCTTCAGCTGGTTGCCAATGTAATACAAACAGCAGTGGTTCAGCTGAATGGGGAAATTAGCTGGATTAGCTTTAGCAGAGTAAGCTGTTTGGCAGGGACTGTTGTGGAGTTGCTTCCCATGGTGGGCATTGCCCCTCCGCACAGGAGCACCTGGGGAGCTCTGCCGGGCAGTCCCGGCGTGTGTGCAGTCCTCGGGCACACTGCCTCATCGCTCTTTATAGACTGCCTTTAAAAAGCTGCGGTCTGCAGCTAACTATTTTAACACAAGCCATTTCCTTTTAGTTTCTCAGAGCAGCAAAAGCATGTTTACATCAAGTCCCAAACATCTGTTCTTTCTTCCAGAACTGCTTTTATTACCAGGACAGAGGAAGATGGGTAGGAAAATAGAAGTTCGTCACGCAGGCGAAGTGTGAGAAAATGCAAATTTACTGATACAGGATTATATAAAATAATAAAAGTATCTAGGGCAATGGGGCAAATTATGTATACTTATTCTTACACTCCCTGTCCTGCATGTTAGTTTAATGCTTGTTGTGCAAAGCGTATCAATCAGCTGCTGTATAATTAAAATCTTATATGATTGTAGTGCCCAGTGCATGTCAGATGCCAGTAGTACGCTAGGCCCTCAAAAATGAAGTGTTTTATAAAGAAAGGTTGCCCAGTTGTGTGGTTTTCAAGCTCTTTTGAGTCGTGAGCCTCTAAAATCTTTCTATGGAAGGTGAGGACCCCTTTAGAAATTTCAGATACTGCAGAGCAGTACATAAACTTGTTCTTCCCAGTTATTAGTCACAGACCTCTGGGAAATTATCCGTAGGGGTTTACAGGTCACAGGCTGAACATGAGTAGTCTACAGGACTGGGATTAAGCAATCTGCATTTACATCATGGAAGTTAGGTATCTGAATGTCTTTGGAAGACTTGGCACCAGGTATCAGCTGGAGTGAGAACGTGCTCAGAAGCAGCTGTTGCAGAGTAGGTTTCCATCCTTGCTTGACTTGTGATTTTTCTGTGCCCTGAGAAAATAGCCTTTTCTCTGTTCATGCAATGTGGATTTATTGAACAGATTTTTTCATCTTTCTTTGTAATGCAAGAATTTCAGCAGCAACATACATAGGCTTTTATTCTAATACAAAAAGAGGTACGTATTCCTTTTCCTCTGACTCTAATCTCAGACCCAATTTCTCGCTCCAAAGTACAGTGTAAAATCTATACACCTGCATCCTTCAGTGCTGTAACAAACAGTGCCATGACCTGCAGCCATTCTGTCTTTTCAGTGAAGAGCAAAGCCAGGTCTGTAATTCTTCCAGCTGTAGCACTTGCCTTTCCCTTAATGGCTGAATTACTCCCTTTAGTTAGGCTGGTCAGGTAGAAAGCTGATAGTTCAGACGTTATAAGTCTAAGACATTAGCACATTAAAGACAGTATCCCGTGACTTTCTACAGGGCTTGCTTTCTACCTAGAATGATTTTCTACTTGGCAGTTAGCCTGTCTAAGTCAGATAAAAGATTTACATTTCCTTGAGCTCTGTCTTGCTTTGTTCCTTCCTTAGCCATGCTGGAACATGAGTTTAATACAACTAACTTGATATTTAAATTTGCCTTCCTTGGAACTGTGGGCTGTAGGGTAGGTGAGGGCTTCTCTCTGGGTCCCTCCTGGAAGCCATTTGCAGAAGAGCAAGCAGCATTCACAAATAGTCAAAATCTTTGAGACCCAACCACCTCATCAGCCATGTCCTTGGGTTGTCCATCTTGTGTTGTCAGGCCAGCTGGGCCGCCTTCTGCCTTTCATTTGCCCCTCAGCCTCTACTGTGCTCTGAACGGCATGGCCCCAGGGCCGAGGGTTTGCAAGAGCTGCAGGAGAGCCCACCTATGCTGTTGTTTCTGCATTAGCCCCCCCGCCCCCCCCCCCCCCCGCACTCCGCGTAACTGTTAACTACTGGGTATTGGGGCAAACATCATGTCAAGAAATCTCTTTTACATATTGTCTTGCTGTTCTTTATAGCTGTGGACTTCAAAATCATGTCCCAGTGTTTGTGCCTCCCCCCCAAATAATAATAATCAACAAAAAAACCCTACAGGGTTTATATAATTTGAGATGTGGCTTGCTTTGATGCAGACAGAGTTCCCAGTCTGCAGTTCTGCTGGCACTGGATGGTGCCTATAATAGCTGTTTCAACAGCTGAATTTGTTTCCTAGTCCCTCATAGCACACAGACATCATCAGTAAAATATTCTGCTGTATTTTATTGACACGATGCAGTTTTGCACTCTGTCCATTTCCCAACACAGCATCCATTTAGGGAAGAATGGATATCTTCAATAGTGGGAAGAGTGCCCCTCTGGATGAAATTATGCACCACAGAGTAAAAGCCCAGAGGATATCACGTGCCAGTATGTCAAAGCTGCACGAGGTCATGTAACAGGCACCATTAGGTTTGCTCATTCAGCCAGTCTCTGTTTCACAGGACCTGGTTTATCTAAGCTTTACTAAACCACATTTTGTTAAACCCAGGTTTAAGAAGTGAACTACAAAACACTTTATCAAGAGCACTAAACGCAATCAGTGGACTGTGGACATGAGTCAATTCGGATGGCTCCAGGCAGGTTTTGAGGCCTCCCTGCGGGGCTCTTCCTTGGCATTCTGCCTCCTTTTGCAGCAGACCAGCTCCAGGATGGGGTCACCCATCGATACTGTGCCTCTCATGGAGTTAGCTTGGACCAGGACCACCCCATGATAAAGAAAAGAACAGCCGCTTCTTGGATTGAGGGCCCCAGTCTCGTTGTAGTGGAATTTTAATTGAATTTGTAGGCTGCAATTCAAAGGAACCTTAATCTCTTTAAAAAAAAAGAAAAAAAGTCCCATAAAGTTATGAAGATGGTTAAGATGTTCACATACATATATGTTGCGGGAAAGGGGCCAGAGGGAGGAGAGAGGCATGAAAAGGTGGAGCAGGAGACTGGTGCGGAGAGGCAGAGGCAGCAGAGTGGGGCAGCGGGGAGAGGCAGAGCGTCCCCCGGGGGCAACAGCTCCTGGGAGCTTTGTGGAACTGCACAGCAGCACGGGAACTCGCCAGCCGTGGACGTGAGATCGCCATGCTGGTATGTTGCCACAACAAAATAGGTTATCTCCTCTTCTAGATCCATGGTTCTCCCTGTGCAGAGTGCTCTTTTGGGGGTTTTGTGGTAAGGGGCAGAGAAATAGCAAAACAGAGCTTCTGTTCTCATAGAACACCAAAGGAACCAGCCTTTATAAGAGCAGGTGCTCAGGCTGCCGCCTGAATTCCCTTTGCTTGGCAATTTTATTTTGCCTGCCTTGAGCACAGCCAGGGCTCTGTGCTCAACTTGGTTGGGCAAATCCGTTCCAGCCCCCTATCTCTCAGGGAGACTCCACACAGCTCTGAGTGCAACAGGTTTACAGCAAAGCCCAAGCTTCATGCACTGCTGTGGGAGTAGCACTCAGAAATATTCACCCAGTGCTCCCTCTCCCAGTGCCAAACGATGAGCTTCATCAGGGTAAGGGTAATACCTTATCCCCACATCTCCCTCTCTGTATTTCCCTACAGAGCTCCTGGCTAGGCTCTGCCCAGGTACTCGGCGTAGGCATTCATATCAAATTCTGCTGCAGACTTAAAGAAAAGATACAGAAAATCTAATTTCAGGTGTAAACTTTCTGACTGGTGCTGCTTTCACGGCATCGTTTTGTTTTCTTTCACTGCTGCTGGCATCAGGCTGGGCAGCACTTCAGAGGGTGGAAGGGAAATAGAGCAGACAGGTGGCAGATTTTGGAGGAATGAGGCCCTGGGCCAGGGGAGACGTGAGGATTAAAATCTTAATTTTTGTATCAGTTGTTTTGTCTTTTTTATTTCATGGCCCTTTTAAATTGCTGCCATCGTATAGTCTGTGTTGTCCTGGGAAGTGCCCTGACTGCTTTCACTGCTGTGCCGGAGGCCGATTAGAGTCTATGGTTAATTTGGGGATAAGTGCTCATGGAATAAAAAGACAAAACAAAACATAAAAAATTGTTGAGCCTGTCTGAGGAGAATAAACCAACTAAATCTGTCTTGTAAAGATAAGGTAAAGGAATACCAGATGGCAGGTTTACACTTGTATGCTGGTGCTGAGTATTGCCTCAAAAAGGGTCTGGTGATGGAATTGGGTTTTTTATGTTACAATAATTAACAGAATGCATCTTGTCATGAAAAAATCCAGCAGGAGACAGAAAGTTACAATTAAACATTCTCTTTATTGGGGCCTTGCTCCGAAATGGCACAAGTGATAAATGCTGAGAGTGCCCATTACTGCTGCTAATGAAAAGACCCAGAGTCACATTTTACACTTTTATTTGGATTTAGATCAACACCACAGATAAGATACTTTGGTCAAACACAAGAACAGGTTGCTATGCCGCTCTGTCCTGGCTGCAATAAGTACAGTAACGTGGAAAAAAACCGCTGGTTCTCCTGGAACACTGAATGTAAATCTTGGATTGGCACATAACAGCTAATAAATACGTTGTTTGCACTTAGCACTTTAAAACGGAATTGCACATGCAAGATGTAACCAGGCTACTGATCACCTTCAGCATTGTCCCTGTACTATTTTTACTTTTTAAGCTCTTTGCTTGCCTTTTTCCCAGCAAGAAAAAAGAATGTAATTTGCTGCTCTGTTCAGTATTTCAGTGATTAGTCTGCCGATTTTGACACGTTTAGCAAAGGTCACATTGAAGTCCTTCCCGACGGAATTGGTATCTCCTCTATAGCTTGACTTGCAAACCCTATATGCATCGCAGGTAGCAATGGAAATCCACCGAAGTGAGGTGAGCGGTCTGCCCAAAAGCTCACGAGGAGAGGCTAATACCAAGCAAAGATATAGTAGAGGGACCGGCGTGAATGCAGTTCTTACAATATCAAGAGTCAATACTACTACCACACAAATAATGACATATCAATAATATATTGTACAAGCTTATACAGCAACACATGTTGATTTGCAACATTGTACAGTTTAAATCTAAAGTGCACAGCCTCAATCTGAGGTGACAAAACAGTACTATCAATATAATAAAGGCAACACAATTACAGACACAATTTATTTCCTCTTACTTCATGTCCGCATGATATTACATTGAATCAATACTCCATTTATCTATTTTAGATGAAATTAAAACCACATTGCACTTCTTTTTTTTTCCTCTTCAAGTATTTTAGAAACAGCAAAACAATATTGCTTTACAAACAAAAGTTGGCCATTTAGGCAAAGTTAAAACCAAAACTTTAGTAGGGTTATAAGTAGACAGGCCCGAGCCGCAGAACTCTTACCAACACTTCCAGATGCTGGGGGGAAAGCGGATGAATTTCAGTTTCCATGCCAGAGTCACCTCTAATGTTAAGGAATGATGCAGCACATGAACTCTGCAAGAGCTGTGCCCACGGTTTCTAAAGAGGCTGTGAGGCTTCGCGTGGGCTGTTTTAGGCAGATGTAGCCTTATCTCAATTTTTTCTGCAATTTCAAAAGCTGTTGCAGACAAGGATGGAGTCCAGCACTGGGAGAAACCTTTGACAAAGCAGTTTGTTACTTAGGCCCCATCCCTGTCACTCAGATTACAGTCACATTTAATTTAGGCCTTGTCTTGCAGACCTGTACATCTGTAAGAAGTCTTTACCCTCTTAATGTAGCTGTGAGGTTTCATGCTACTTCTTTAGTAAGAATTTCAGTCAATTTTAATTTTCAATGTAGTTTTGGACTGCTCATAGCAGAGATGGTTATGAGAGAAGCATTTATTCAGACATGTGACTTCTTTTTGGACAGGCTTTTTTACTACAGAACACAGAAACCATCCAAATACAACCTTATTTCAGTCTTGGTTAGCACTGTATATTGATTGTGCGTCTGCTTAGTTAGGCCAAGTGGGAAACAATTAGGAATAATAGCATCCTATTGTTGCACTGTAATTGATCTTATTAAGTGGTTTTAAGAGCTGCAGTACTCTTGAGGTTTCTCAGTAATCAACCCTGGAGATGTACAATCCATATGACATGGAGAAATGAGGTATTGGTACCTCTCAAGAATGTAGTATGTGGGCTTATATTTTAAAATAAGCAGTAATAAATATTTGAGGCACCTCCATCAAAAGAAAAAGAATCCTAGTTAATTTTCAGCTTCTGTTCTTGCAGTTTTATAACCCATAAAAAATAAAAATATAGTTTACAAAATAGGATTTTTTTAATATATATATATATTTCCTTTTGTAAAACTATACCTATTTAAATACAGTTGAAATGTTGCTATAGGTAAATTAGAAATTCTGTTCTAATACTATGAAAAAGGCAAAATACTTTCACTTTTAAACATACAGCTTCTAATCTCTGCTTCTCACCGCCCCCTCCCACTTCCCCCAATTTGATTTTGTCATCATTTTGGTCAAATTTGGCATCATTCAGTCTGATTGCTTTTAATTTGAAGTAGTCACTGTGTTAAAATTGGGATAAGATTTTAAGTATCTTCTGTTCTTCCTTGTTTGTTTCAATGCAGCTTTTTGTGCAGCTAATTGTTAAGGAGGTATTCTAAAACTCAGGAAAGGACTTTAAAGGAGCCATGTTTCTTGATTTTAAACTGTACTCTACTCCAACGCCACAATATAGAAATAGATTTACTTTGGAACAAACTACAAATACATTCGCACAGTTTGTGACAACTTAATTGTCTACTTAAAGGTCCAGGAACAGACTTTCACACCCGATTATTATAAATCTTGTCCCAGGCGTTCTATTTCATCAATCAGGAAATCAATGTCTTGGTGAGTGGCTGCGGGGTTTGAGATGACCATCCGGAAGAAGTTCACTTTGTCTCCCAGGGGCTGATAGCTCACCATGGTCGTCCCATACTCCATCATCCTGGCTTTTATCACTGGTGCCACCTGCAATGTAACAAAAAGAAGGGGATGATGATGATCATCATCATCATTATCATTATTAGAATTATTATCATTAATTTAATGATCTTCATTATTTTCATTATTACCATCATCCTTACTACTATGATAACAAAACACAGTGCATGTTTTCTACTTTTAAAAAAGATGAAGAGCTACAAGAAGCAGTTAAAACGAAATTACATCCAGTATTGATAAAAAAGTTAACCTCCATTAAGCAATAAATAGCTCGTTGAAAAGACATTGGTTTTATCTTGTTTCTTTGTCCTGCTCTTAAAATCACTGGGGAATTTCCCCCCGCTACTTTCTCAATATTGCTGACAGCCACACAGTAGCTGTTTTTTGTCATGCTCAAATCATATTGTTACAATCGTTTTCCATCTTCTTTTCATATACCAGAGTGCCATGGTATTATCAAGCTATTGTTGCACTTGCTGGGTTTAGCAACTGCAGTCTACAGTAACTTCAGTGAATATACACAGAGTTCATGTAAGTACTCTAGAGACCAGACAAACCCAGGGAATACCAAACCTGGAGACCAGAGTAAGGTGGTGCCAGCCTAACCTGCAGTAAAACAACTGCGGAGGTGTTATTTGCCGGAATATCGTGAGGTGACCTTGCCCTTTGCCCTGGGAAACCATTTCAAGGATTGCCTGCCTGCAAGGATTTCACCGTTCACTGCGTCATGTCCTGGAGGACACTGCTTACCTTCATAAGGCGGCTCATTCTTTCTTCATTGTCTTCCATACTGCGCAAGCTGGGAGGTATATACCAGAAGCAGACATTTGTGTGCTGAGGCTAAACACAGAATAATGGTTTACACTGTAAGAAATGTTCACAATATCTCAGTTGCAATTATGTTCATGCCTTTCCCTCCTCTCATATATCATACTGTGACAGCAGTCAAAGGTTTTCATTATTGTGGTCCACTGAGAGTCATCATTATTACTAATGCAGAAAAAATAATTTTAGGCAATTTATTCCCAGGGTGTCAGATGCAGAAACACATCATCTGGCTGTGCAAATATATTTATCCCCTGCTGAGAGGCATCTAGATTTTGTAGGTGCTGTCCCCTCCAGAGGCTGAAGGGATTGTGTGGCTAAGGCAAGAGTCTGTTATGGATAATTTAAAGGTGAGGACTGTGCCATTTACTTTTATTACATGACAGAATAATATAAAATCTGATTCTGTAAACAGAAGTCACAGGTGGTACATAAGACAGTCTAAGATTTTCTTACGTTTAATGAAATTTATTACTTCTCAGTGTGATTCAGCTAGCTGCTGTATTAATACGCATGCACCACTGCATCTTAGCTAGTTTAACTTATATGGGAGCGCCAAGTAGAAAGGCATAAAGGAAGAACCAGCTGACATTTTGTATATTTTTGCAATCTCCCAACAGCTGCCTGTCTTGCTATGTTCCTCTTTGCTGGATGCTAAATCTGTCAGTTACAGCAACTCCTACTGCTGCCAGTTCCCTTACTTATATCATCAGACCCAGTGGACCAAATTCAGTGATGATGTGTGAGGTGCAGGACGTAAATCACATAGTGGCATGTGGGTATGAGCCTGGGATCTCTGAAGAAACATGGCAAAGTTTATCTTTGTGCTGCAGAGCGCTTAGGCACGCACCAAGTGATCACTACCAGGGAGCAATGTTCTGAGAGACAAAACCTTCCAGGCCAAGTACAGAGAGCAAAACCCATCACAAGTAGGAGGAAAAAAGCTAAAATGAGATCTTTTTTTTTCTCTTTTACAGGCAAAACACCAGGTAACTTTCTAACGGAAGTCTCTACCAGGCCTGTCCCCAGCCATCACAGCTGGAAAGGGTTGCCCACAAAGAGCTGGCCAAACCCAGGACAGTTCGGTGCAGTTCAGAGGTACAGCCACACCACCCAGGCTGCACTACCTTGCCCTGGGCACTGTGCTCCAGCTGAGCACCTGGCACCCAGGGGTACTGCCTCAGCTGGAGACCCTCAACAGAAACAACGTGCCTAGAGATATCTGCACCCCACACGGTGGTGTCACCTCTGCCACATGAGCCAGCTGGGCTCCCGAGCAACACCAGTCCCTGCCCCACTGTACTGCACCCCATTGCAGCAGGGACTGCAGTGCAGCTGGCCTCCCCAGGTCACCCCATGTCCCCTGTGACTGCCTGCTTGAGGATGCTGATAAAAGTGCTTTACACAACCGTCCTTTCAGAGTTGTGTGGGGCACTGTAAACCCCCCACTCGTAACAGACCCTGCTATTAGGAAACTGTAACTTGTTTTTATTACTTAAGAGCTGGTTCTAATTGTGTGTGCTGTGTTAGCCTGAGATGCCAGTGTTTAGTTTCAGTGGGGTGAAACTGTGCAAATGGAAATCTTATGCACAGCTGCCTCATCTCCCTTGTTCCTGGATCCCATGAAGAAGAGAGATATTGGCACAGCAACAGGTTTTCTTACAAGGGACACTCATTTCTGTCATATGCTGTTTGGTTTGACCTTTTGGTAGCATCTCAATAGGTGACTAAGCCAAGTGCTGTTGACCAGCTGGGAAAAAGAAGTTGTAATACATACCTTTCCATCAAACACCATTTCATATCCTTCTCTGTTCTTTATTTTATTGTATAGGTATTCTGCAAGTTCCAAGCACTTATCAATTTGTGCTTCAAATCCTGTGGTTCCCTTTAGAGACAGAGGGAGAAAAAAAGTTACATGACTATCTGTTCTGTGAACCACAACAGCAATAGGACCATACAGCACTTGCCAAAGCACCAGCACAAGTCACCTCTCAGAAGTCTCTGTGGGACAGATTAAGGATCTGATTCTACAAGACGAAGGACACTTTGCTAAGCAGAGCTCATTTGTCTCTGGCTCTTGCCACTGACTCCCTTATAGGCACCTCTGCAAAATAAGCACCGGGTACTAGCTCGGTTCTCAGCAAAATACTGTGAACATCTCCGATGAAGAGTGCCCTCATTGGCAGATTTTGCAGAGAGGCTGAGCACCGTTTCGGACAGCCTGGGCTAGCACAGAGGAGGGTCTCTAGAAGGTGTTGAGTTCCAGACATGGGGAGTCTCCTGCTATTTCCAGAATAGGGGATTTTAATCTTCCAGAGGTGATGTGCTGGGGGCTTTTCCAAGAATAATTTTTCTTTTTTAAAGCCCAGCCTGATGCCTGTGGAAATGCACATTTTGTTCAGATACTGCCCTGCCTCTGTAGTGTTTTTCTCTCTTCTTTTCTAATTGACACCATATAAACTCAGAAGCTGTGTTTTTAAGAGCTGCAGCGAATCCTGCTTTTTCTTCTCTGGCAGAAGTCATAATCCTCTCTCTGTGACATCATAATTGTTCCTGCAATCACCAGCTGTGATGCCACAAACAAAGAATTCAGCTTTATGAGGGAGCAAGGTGAATAAACAGCTAGAATAGGTAAACTGTTTAAGAAACACACATCTTAGTTTGTAACGTTAATATTAAAAGCAGAGTGTGAGAGCAGAAAAAGCAGTACAAAGCATATTGAAAAAATAGGGTTTAGAAAAAATGTCTCTGAGTAATGGATGCATGTCCCTGCTAAATCTGTTCTGGCAGTGCAGAACTGACTTAAAAGCCCCTGTCATTATCCCTCTGCGTACAGAGATTTCAAAACAGGGTAGGGCTAGCATAGCCCCAGGAGAAAGGCTTGGAGTTAAAGAGAGACATGTGGCTAAAATTGCCTGCCACTCTGGAGACTCCAGTTAGCACAACAGCTATTGCGACCACAGAAACTTGCATCCTCCTTTACAGACTCCCACACCTCCAGCTACACTTGACGTCTGTCTCAGAACTGTTTTCGGAGTTTTAATGAAGCACATTTTTTAAGGCTTTCTGGAAATCAAAACAGTGATCTCATCTCCTCTGAACAAACCTGAGGTAACTTGACATAATAGATTGGACAAATATATGGACAAACTTATTTAGCAACATTCTACAAACACAGATGAATTAATCATTAGAGCTGTTTTTTCAGATTTCCCAGAGAACAGATTTTGATGAGTTTTCCTCTACTCCTTCAAAAGATGACTTTGTATCTACTGCATGCAATCAAACTAGGTATTCCAGTCCTCATTTGCCATGTTTAATTTCCGAATGTCATTAAAACATCTTTTTATTTCCAGAAATCTTTGTAACAACATTCTTAGGTATATGATCTATGCTGTTAGACTCCTACAGTTACACAAAGCAAATGCTATGCAAAGCCATGGAGTTCAAGTTTCAAAATCATGTGTGCTGCTTTGAAGCTAAATTGTTAAAAGTATAAAAACCAGAAAATAATAATGTTCTTTCTTTCATGTTATATATGGGAAATTCAGGTCAGATATTCTCTAGAATTATGATTACAGGAAAAAAACCTGTATCTGGTGTGCATTATTTTAATGTAAATAAATATACTGCAGTCAGTCCTACCTTTGCCCTCCACATCAGCCAGAGCTTGAAGACATCAACATGCCGTCCACATTGCAAAGCCTTGTCTCCCGTGTCATAAGACAGGTCGTAGTGCTTGTCTTGTTGAAAGAGGTAGGAAGCATGCATTTGATTGCAACTCTGCATCAATCCCTTATAGAAACAAAGACGCAAAAAAATGATGTTGGCGCAGATGTGACTACTGTTTTGAGGGCTGCTTTGGGTGAAAAATTATAAACACCCAAATTCAGTGGAATATGTGTCCAAGTGCAAAAGGAAGATCAAAAAAAGGGACAAAACCAGACTTAGTTGCTCAGTGGACTAAGTTTTTCATATCCCATTTAGTGCCCAGGACACCTTGGTACCTGACCCAGCAATGTGTAATCCACTCCCAGAGCCAAGGCATTTAAAAAAAAAAAAGCTGGACACTGTGCTTCCTAGCGTCATTATGCAGAAGTTCATTTTTGGATCTCGCTTTTTATTCCTTGTTCTGGTTCCTTTTCCTCCTTTCCTTGGAAGGCTTTTTTTCTGGTTGAGTCAGACCAAGCCAATTTGATGACTAATCTAAATAATATCACACCACTTTTCTAATTGCTTTGGTCTCTAAAAGTCTGATTGTCAGTGTTTTCTTTCTTTGTAGGCACAGTTCTCTTCTGCAAAGCCCTCAGCTGCAGATTGGATGCTTAAGTGGTACCGAAAGCTTTGAACAGACAGCAGAGCATATGGCCTTTAAACAGCCAGCTAGAGCTATTTCTGGGTTGCAAGATACCATTTTGAGAAGCAGCTTTGTGGGAGGGCCAGAAGCCAACAAGGTGAAGAAACCTGGCTCATGAAAGCATGAGGTTTCCTTTTTAGCTTTTTAAGTGAAATGCAGAGAGTCATGTTCTGGTTCTAGTTAAGTCCTCAACCAAGTTTAAGGTATACCTTAGGGCTGTTGCCTAAAACTGCAATTTCCAGTCCAAGAAGAATCAAAACTCGGCTGTTTATCATCAAGTCTAATCTTTTTGTGTAACTCAAAACTGAGATAGTAAAATGAGAGGGAAAAAAAATTGGCTTTCTTGTAATCTGAGCCACCTGTTCTCACTAGAGGTCAAGGATGGTACTGACTTCAACCAGGCAGGATTTGTCTCGGGGAACTGACCCAGAGGGCAAATAAAAGCCAGCTTCCCTCTTCCTAAGTACAATCACTTTGTATACAATCTGTTGTACAGCTGTTAGCAAAACAGCAACCGGCTTTTTGATAGCTGGTCTAGTAACTAGTGGTTGTACAGAAGCTGTGCCAGTAACTGATGGTTATACGAAAATTACAGGCTTGAAGGGCAATTCAAATTCTAGTACTAAAAGAAATGTCTACTTTTTATTCCAAGTGAACTTAGTCTTCCCTTTTTATTTCCATGTGCCCCAAAGTGGATATATGGATCAGAGCTGAGCTGAAATACCTATCATAAAAGTCTAGAAAGTCTAATGATGCCTAGATTCTGGACCAAATGCCATGCTGCATGTATACCGTACCATTCATCCTAAGAGGACTAGAGTTTGCCTACAGTTATATTTCATGCTACACAGAAATTAGTAGGGTTACACAGCTATGAACTCACAACTTAACTATGGGCATTTTGAATGGAAAGCCACAAAACTCTGTAGAGACATTGCCATTAATTGGATCTATCATTTCCGTTAGACAGCTGCTTTAATTCCTTTTGCAGTCACAGCCTGAGCACGTAACTAGAGGTCTACTTCCCAGTTTCTTTTATAATCCTCATGACATTAGCAAATATAGCTATGACACAGTTATGAAGAAAACATCCAGTATTTTCAGAAGCAAAATGTCAGAAAAGATCAGAAAAGTGAGTATATGGGGACATACCTCTTCTCTTACTAGCAGGGCTGAACACTGCAGCGGGACGCCCATCATCTTGTGAGGGTTCCAGGTCACTGAATTGGCCCTGGGGCAACAAATCGCATGAAACTCAGACATTGTACTATGGTGGTGAAACCACAGAGACATTTAGTAATAATAATAATGAACATGTAGTAATGCACATGTTTTTCTGAGCAAGCAAAGCTGAAAATAATCATGGCAAATATTAGGAAAGTAATGCCTTCATAAGGGACCTAATTCACTCTAGTTGGTTTTTGGATGACAATTCTGGCAACTTACCACAGGATAATTGCTTTATCCACTAAACTTAATCAGTATTAAACTTTCTGGGGAGTCATCTATACTTCATAAACATAAGGCAAACTTCCTAAAAACACCCACCTGACTGATGAGCTTCCTGAAGCCACCCAGCTGATGAAAGATGCAGATAGGAAGTGGGCAAACTAGCATATTCCCTCCCATTCATTCCAGTTTCACTAAGATTTTAGTAACTAGCTCACATAAGCATTTTTGAAAATTCCTTTAAATACTTCTGGGTACCTCTAAGTCTCTGATTAGCTTGGAAAACCTGGCCCAAAGTTATTTTTCTCATTGCTCTGCTGATGGTGAATTTTCATAGCTCCTTAATTTTAGCTTGGCTATGATAATTCACACAACTGAAGGGTCCACAATTACCATAGTAATAAACATAGAACTGATCTGCCTTTCCATGAAAGAGCCTGATCCTGTCTCCCTTCAGGACACATTCACTGCAAAAATAACTGTCAGCCCAGATCTTGTGAACAAACGGGGTCCTGTCACAATGCAGCCTAGCGAAGAGATATTTGGGACTGTGGCAAGTGCTGAATGGAAGATTGTCCAGTTGTTTATTATTTTAATTTTGTGTTACACTTGACTGGCTATTTGTTAATTACTATTATTACATATGATGATTAGCTGACAGATGTATACATTTGCGTCCTATTTGGCAGGCTGTCAAGGATGCATAGTGCACAGGATTTCATGTGCTGCAGTGATTTGAGTTTTGATGGTATAAATCAGTCAACTGGGGCATGTAAAAACTTAAAAGGACCCAGGACACACTTGCAGGTAACATTTATGTGAAGAGAGGTGAGCATGTTGGAATCTGGCAGTATTTTCCTTTGTAAGATTTGGAGACAGCGCTATAGGTTTATGCATGTCCTTATCATCTCCTGCCAAATTGCTTTTGCTCCTTCAAAGCAAGCAACACCAAAATTCACATAGCCACCAGGCAGCACTTCTGTGCTTTCTTCTTTGCTATTTAAATGGGACTGCGCAAATGTCTGATGCAAAATCTGTAGGGAACAGTCTTCCACAGGCAACATCTGGATACTTGGCTTGGCTTTTCGAGTATTTGGCAGCTTTTAATCAGCTCGAAGTCAGTCATCTGATTGCAACACCAAAGCTAATGATTCTGAACATGCATTCAGGTCTATGAATTTCCTTTGATATGATACTTTCTAATTTTTATCTGTGCCTACACAGAATCATGCAGAAATTCTTGAAAAGACTTCTAGGTAATAGTAGTGGTATGGGTTTTCTCAAGCAAAAGGATTATTTACTGACAACAGCCAGATGTTAATTATCTGCCTAAAACATTTAATTTACCCTAAGGTCATTTATTTCCCCAATTACATCCCAATTGCACACAGAAAGAAATTAATTATGTAAAATAAAAAGCCACCATTTTTCATTTGTTATCAGTTATTCTGGGCTTCAGCCATCAGTATGTGCTTGAAGAAATTGCTGACTGAGACAAACAGTGAAGGAAAAAAGCTACGTGCATCCACAGATGTTTATTTAAAGCATCTCACATTCGCCCAAATAACTAAGCACCAAGCATCTATGGGATTTTTTGGCTGTGAGTCACAGACAGAAAAAAAAAGAGGAAAAGTTTTCCTTTAGAGATTTCAAATGGATGACAGGAAAGATTCAAGACTGGCAGAATTTGGTCCTCAGCCATCATTAAAAACAGACTGAGGTGCATTCGCTGACCAGCCGCAGCCCCGGTAAGGACACCCAGACCTTGTACGGGAGCACTCACTCAGCTGCAAACATGCTTTTCTCACGTAGCTGTCACCCCCTGCTGCCCGAGCCTCTGGGAAAGGGACACCAGATCGTAACTGCTGACAATGGCCAGACCGACCTGCTCCAGACACCAGGTGACATCCTTCCTTCAGGGTGCCTTGGAGCAGCTTGAAATCTGCCACGTGGGGACTGGAGGGCACCCTAAGGATGGTCCTGCAACTCCTCCTGCCTTTGACAGGAGTATTTTTGCTGGACTGCCTGTTATCAGAAGGATGGGAATACTCAGAGCATAGAGTGCTCCATTTAATGCTCCCTCTTTGTCCCTTTCTCCCCTATCAAACATGAGTAACAGCTCCAGTTCTCTTCTATCCAGACCTGCAATGACTGCGTTGTACTCTAGTATGTACCATGAAACAGGAATGTCCATAAAAGTTGGGCCTACAAGTCTCCTCACATTTGAAATCTGGACAAACTGGAATAAGCTGCTGTGTCCATCAAGCAGAGGAACAGCACTGGAAATGACAAATTTCATTAATTCATTGCCAAACACATGGAGATGCTGCTTATCAAAGCACCAGATAAAATCCAGTGGAGTTCTGATCTACAGCATATTATTTGGAAAATTCTCCAATACAGATTCAACCTGAATGTCTCATTCCAGCAGAATTTGGACAGCAATTTGGGAGGCAAACTCTTTTTTTTCATACTCTGTCCTTGCATGCAACTGGGTAGGTTTTTCTAACTTCCTGGGTATTTGGGTATATCTCCTTTTAATGCACAATATCTAAGTAAGTCTGGAGTGCTGGAAGCAGTCTTATCTAAATCAAATTCATAGAACCATTGGCTGCTTTCCAAATTTTGCATGTGAGAGGTATGAGAAAGGAACTGAATCATCAAGGTATCCTCCTCATCTTCAGGAACAGGATGAGGAAGTTGTTTGTAATGTTAATTGGCAAGGAACAGCAATTCCATTTAGAAATAAGAAGGCAGAACTGAGTAATAATTTACTCTTGAACAGCACAAGCTTCAGAAAATACACAAATGTGAGAGTGACTCCATCTAGCCGGGTATACTGTCTCTAGCAAGTGGCCTGAACAGGTGCCTGGGGAGAATATAAAACAGGGCAAGCATATACGACCTTCCTCCAAATACTCTCTGAACTCCCAGTCATTTGTGGCTCATAGAAGTCCTGAATGGTTTTTATCTGTCTTCCCTTGAACGCAGGTAAATCTTAACATCCTATTGCATGGAGTTCCACAAGTTTCCGAATAAGCAGCTGTTTGTAAGTTTAAGTTCTGAACTGGACTGGCATCACTAATTTTCATCTGTGTGTATGTGCAATGTTCATGAGCTCATGACTACAACTGTGCATATCCAGGCACAGATTTACTGAGAAGATGTCATTAACACAGCCTGGAGGGGGATGTTGTCTCCAGAAGTGACAGAGCAGAGGTCAGTGACTGCCAGGACACCTGTCCAAACCGCAGGTGCATCCACCTTTTATACTTAAGACTTCAGCATGCAAGACTTCCAAAATTCATTTCTTAGAGGAATGCAATTGCTAATTCATGTTGGACACTGAATCAGTGGATGCGGCAGAAACCACTCTGGAGCTGCAAATGTATGCTGGAAGGAATGAAAATGCAAACAAGAAATGCCTGCTGTTTGTATTACAAAACAAAGTGCCACAGTACTGCAGCATTGAACAAAGGCACTCAGCAATGCTACTTCAACTGGAAGGACAGTTTGCATAATTTCTTTTATTTTTATTTTTTATTTTTAAACATTGCTATGGTAATCACATGTGTGTTAAAAGGTATTTAATAAATGTGTTTAATTGATGTTAATAAATCATACCTTTCAACGCCATTTAACTTCCATTTGTGTTTTCTTGACATCAGGAGCCCGCCACCCCATGCTCCCTGGAAGGCAAGACACATTATCTTAATGAGAAGAGAACTCTGCGTTTCTCTGTGATGACATCTATGCATTCACATCAGTTTGGGGCCCTTTCTTTCTTCTTGCTGATGTGGCACGTTCCAAAACGACCAGGCAGATGGGGCCTGAGGCATTAGCTGTACTAACAATTTTCTTCCAGTAACTTGGAAGCAGTGGTTTATAGCCCATAATCTGAGTGCCAGCCCTTATCAACTGCTAACCCCTCCCTCGCCACCTCCTCTGACACGGACACATTGGGCTGCCCCACGCTGTAATTAATGACTTGCAGATCTCCTCCTGGGTAAGCTGCCTTTTCTCTTTTAGTGACTAAGCGATGATAACAAACCAGGCTGGGATCTCATCTGCTCTGGTCACCTTTCATCATATTTCAGATCACTACTGCTTGCTCCCTACTCATTTGCTTTCGCTCACAGAGATCTGGGACAAGCAGGCGTCTCACGTGACTGAGAAGTAGTGTAAAAGGTAAATACAAATTCTTCCTTTGAACTGGAGTGATTTTGGCTGACACAGTAATCCAAAAGCAAGATACCCAGCCCTACAGAAACTCAATTACCAAGCCTTTTTGGAGAAAGGATTTGCAAAAATGACACAGAAGCCATTCTAGGGCTAAAAGATGATCCTTCAGAAAGATTTATTGGCAAGAGCCCAGATAAAGCTAAGTAGCCAATCTGATAAATTTCTCTAGCATTTGCATTAACCTGTTCAGCAATTTGCGGTACTTTATTACAGACAAATGTAGCCTTTTCCTTATGTATTTATTTTGCAGCTGCTGCAGCAGCTGAGCCAGTGCTCAGTATGGTTCTTACGTATTTCTTGTACTAATGGCATTTAGAGATAAAACTGAAAGCACTCAAACTAGGTCATCTTAAGTGTCCCAGTTGCTAAAAGTACCACACAGTCACAGCTCCTAAAATGTCCCCGACTTGAGCCTTTCGGAGGAGTGGTAAGTCAGCACTTGGATGTTAGACTTAATTACAGGAAGCAAATACAACTGGTTTTGTACAAGATGACACTGTCCAAAATGAACAAATTAATGCTAATACACCTTGTGATCCAGCCCCCCCCCTAAGATGATACTTACATCCACGTGCATCCAGATTTTGTATTTCTTGCAGATATCTGCAATCGCTATGAGAGGATCAAACGCCCCATACACTGTTGTCCCAGCTGTGGCACTCACCAGAAAAGGAACAAATCCCTGCAAAAAAGCACAGAGGTATTTGGCAAGGTCAGGGTGCTGCAGCCTCCTCAGCCTGCAGCAGCCCCGACTCCTCTTGTGCTGCCTCCACAGCGAGCCCACAAGTGTCTCCTAGAGGACATCCCTGCTACATTACACTGGTTTTCTTGTAGTTTAGATGCTAGTGATGTTATAGTTTCTACCTTAAGGTGGCAGCAAACTTCCAAACCAGCATCCTCCATTTATTAGGATGCACGAGACAGGTAAGGGCTCAGAAGAACAATTCCGCTGCATGCCACCTGCCTGAAACAGAAAGGTCTGCTCTGCATCATGTTGCGTAAAACAACCCTCACCCAGGCACCGCAGTGCAAGAAATCCCTCTGGTGGACTGGGCCCTGGGCTGTACTGTAATTATCCCAGCGAGTGTCTGAACGCATGGTAGCCCAGTCCTGCCAGTGGGAGCATCTTGTCTGGGGGTGTCTCCTGGGGGCAATGCAGAGGGGAGGTGTGGGGCTCACCTCCAGCCCCATCCCTCCGGCAGAGCGGGGAGACAGTGACCTCCATGGAGGCCAGGGACCATCTCTTGGATTCCCCTGCTAAATGCTGTGCCTCACAGAGGAGCACTGACTGTCTGTCACATGCCATAATTTATACCAGTGTTTCATTTTAAATTCATTTGTAGTTCTCTTGCTTTCATAAGCAGTACTCAGAGCAACAAAGGTAAAGAGTGGCTACATTTTTTGCAGAGCTGGGGTTTAAACTATCAAAGAGGTCTAAACTTCCCTCTGCAAAGTGAAATACATGGTCAGTAGCTTCGGGTGGTACTCTGTTGCCTTGCTGCCTTTAATTTTATCTACTATATTGCTCTTCTTTGACAAAGTACGCTTTTAATGAAGATTTGTGTTATTAATGACCTTTAAATGCTGTGTGTCTAATGATTATTTACATAAATGTTGAAGGCACAAGGCTAAGTTCATTGCATACTTTAATCTGTTGTTTTAATCCTAGCTTCTATTAATGAATACATACAACAGCAGCACATTTTTAGAGACGTGTGGATTTTAGTTTATCTATCTTCCATTGTTTTGATGACTATCAGGAACACTTTCAATGTGTTAAAATACATACAAATTACCCAAATGATTACTCTGTTTTTGCCAATATTCAGCTGAGGAACTGCATCATAGGCTGATAATATAAAAAACGAGGATGTTATGCAGAGGAACACATAAAAAAAGCCAAATAGCTCATGGAGATTATAAAGTAGCTCTAAACCTATTTTCTGAGCAGCTCTTGCCTCACTAATTGCCAGGCTACATTTCTGAGAAATAAATCAAAAGTTAATGGGCAAGACTATGTTGTTTTACCAAGGAAAGCAAAACAACTAGCTGTATCAGTCTTGGGTTTTTTTTCTTTTTTGGAAGCAGAAAAGCCAGTAAACTTACTTTTTGTTTGGCTTCAAGAATTCTTCTTTCAAGGTCTGATGGGATCATTTTTCCTCTGGAGCAAGAGAGAGTTATATTAAAAATTTGATTTTGAAATCAGCTCTTGCTGTTACTTCTTCACTTAATAGGAAACTCAAATAAGGAACAAAGCAGCATTGAAGAGCACAGAAAGACTGACCATTAGTCTGAGTTTTTACCTTAATTATTTTGTCAAACAGTTTTCATCGATATAGTGATGGTAACTGAGAGAAGTTATCTCGTGGCTACCCTCATTAAAGACTGATGCTGCTCCATGGAGCTTCCTGGTCCTGTTTGACATCACAGCCCTGGGAATATGCTCCAGGCTCCGAGGGAGCAGCTCAGCCCAGAGTCCCAAGCAGCCCACTGGGTGCCAAACCCCACGGTCTCCTTTCAGCAGGCACAAAAAATGCCAGCTGAGCTGCATGGCCTTAAGCAGTCCAACTCGGCTCTGATGTAAGCAGTTGTTTCCGTGTTTCCATCTGAGGGATGAACTCATTTCAGGGCCACCACCCCACAGTTCGGTGCACAACATGTTCACGTTTGCTTGAATCAGGATATGAGAAGAAGCTACCAGTCTGGACTCATTAAATGCACTGCCAGGCCCTTTGTATTGCCTCTATACTGAATTTGCAACACATTTAGTATGAACCATTCACACGAGATCCAGACTCGGCAGTATAAGGCTTGAAGGCTAATCTATGAAATCCTGTAAATGAATTAGGTGCAAGGTAAAACAGTGCTGATATTAATACTGAGGGTCAGTTTTTTCTTTACCTTAGCCACAAGCAAGACTAGCTAAGAAGAGAGTATGCATAACAGCAACACAAACGTGACAGCTCCCCACATTACAGGAATAAACTCTTCACTGGATTTAAGTGTTGTCCACTTAGATTTTTATGTGTGTATGTACTTTGAAGGACTTTTTCAGTTTTTAGTATAGTTGGACACTTTTTTTTCTATCACTAAAGCACTGTTTCCTGTTGCTATTAAAAAAAACCCCTTTACTAGAGCTCAAAATAGCAGTTTTAGGAAAACAAATAAACCCATGAGTTTTAGTTTTACTTTTACATAAAAAACCCTTGAAGTGTTTTCATGACATTTGGATGGATGCAAATTAAGAAAAAAAAATTACTAATTTCTTATAAGAAGATATTGCCAGGTTTTATAAGTTTTCATCCTTACACAGCTCACAATAAGCCAGTAATTATTTCAGTAGAAATGGGTTTGCACTGCTGAGATTTTTGCAAAATCTGTTTAAAAATTAGCCCTGATTTTTCTCATAGAAGTTCAAGGTCTAAAGACTATTCAACTCATTGTGAGTTACCCCCAGTTACATGACATGTTCAGAGAAAAGCAGTAGTTGTCTTATCTTCAAAAACTGTTTCTGGGATCATTAGAGGAATAAAGAAAAAAAAAAAGCATGCCAAAGGAAGGCAATGAGTTCCTCCTCCAAACATAGTTTAGATGTCCGTCTTTAATGGTTTCTAATTTATTCAGCTTGTGCATACAAATATGCACAGGGCTGGGCAGAACCCTTCATTGCCAAGTTTTTTTTTTACCAAGACAAGTGATTATCCAGCCCCTGGTCATGTTGAGTATGCATGAAGCAAGCAGTAGGTTGGCTTTGGGAGAGGCAGAAGAGACTCAGCAGCAAAAGGACACTGAGGATAGAATAAGTGTTGGTGTCAGTCTTCTCATATTATCCAGATCTGTACACAGCCTTCTCTGCTGCCACACCATACTAAAGTGTTCTGACCCCAAACCTGCAGGTAATATGCTATAGCTACCAAAATGACTGCATGGTAGTAAAAGAAGCAATGGAAATACATGGTTGTCCAGTCTGGGGTGTGAGCAAGAACATGGTTTTCTGCATGTTCTCCTGGCTTGAAATTCACCACACATTTACAGAGTCCCATGATACAGCAAAACAAGGCAAACTTGGTGGGTGTGGGTCAGGACAGGGAAGAGAAGAGCTACCAAGAACTGTGCTTGGTCATGCTGGAAACATCAAGAAGTTCCTGTGGTGCTCTTTCACCCTCCCACAGTCCACATCTTCCCTGAGGGTCCTCTCCACTACATAAGCCCACATCTTTTGCAAACAGCCCACTTTGTCCCAGTGGCGTCTGCTGGGGTTCGGTGAAACATGCAGTAAGCCTGCTGTTTACTACAGGGTGGGCAGGGTAAGCATTGTGGTCTTCACAGAAAATCATCACGCTGAATTTGCACAAGAAAAGGAAGACACGACTTCATTGATCCATGTCTGTGTTTAGTGAATAGAAACAATCGGAGATTTATTTTGATGTGTGTTGGTTGTGTTGATGTTGTCATTAATTCCTCTTCAAGGTGTGCTCAGTCTTTTGTTAATAAAGAGATAATAAGCCCGTAAGTCAATATGCAGGTGCTGTGATTAGCACTGTAAATTGCTTAGTTGATGCTCATCTTTTAATGTGGGAGCAGAGTATTCTGATAGCAGTAAAACCTTCCATTTATGCTAGAGCCATAAATAATTCAATACCTTATAACAATGATATTTGGGACTCATAGTAAGAGCACATTCTATTGAAAATAGTCTCAGTAGAATCGATAAGGACTGTTCTATTAATTTTTGTCCCACAGAACGCATGTTTTCCCCAAAATTTAAAATCTTCTTCAGAACATATTGATTTTGTTAATACTCCTTTGCTTTCTCAAATGGGTTTTCATAGAGTATCAAAAGCTTTTAGTTGGGTGAGGTAAGCAAGAAGTTATCTATCACGGGTTTTGTATTGTTGATGGGACCTGTAAGTTAGGTGCCTGCTGTGCTACCCCTTGCCATGGGCCATCCCCCTCCTTGGCCTGTGCTGCCCACAATGCTGCCAAGAGCCTTCCCTCCACATCCCATCGCAGGGGTGTCCCCATCAAGGGCACTGGGGTAAATGTAGTCCAGCTGAGAAGGATGGTGAGAGCACGAAGTAACAGAATTACATTAGCAAACGCACCTCAGTATTTTACTGCTTTAAAAGGCCCACTTCAGTTCACTTTAATGGATCAAAATGTGCATGTCTAAATGCTCCATTTTGACCAAAACAAGCTTCTTCCTCATTTCTTAGCAGAATGTGTAAAGAATGATTGTTAGTTGCACTTTTTGTTTCACTTCAGGATGAAAGAAAAAGAAATACCAGAAATCCCTGAGGAAGGGAACTTTAAGATTTTTTATGGGCTCCAAAACCTGACTCGTAAAGAGGCTACTGACAGAGCCAGTTCCTTCAGTGGGATAAATCAGTGTAAGGCTGCTAAAGATGATAGCGCTATGATGAATGATACCAACTGTTGACTGCATCCTGTATGCTCTCTCTGAGCTGAGCACCTCATGACCTTCTTCCATGTACCGATAAAAGGAGCTGTATTTGGCATCTTCACTTACCTTTCATCACATCTAATCAGAATCACACTATCTGTACCAATACCCAAGGCTGCAGCTCCTTTCTTCACAGAAAAGTGACTCTGAAAAAATACATTTATTATTATTTATTATTTTTATTATTATTTCTTATCCAATTTAATATAAAACACTACACTCTTCCAAGCCCTTCGGCAAGTAGTGCCACACAGGCAGTAATTCTATTCATAGGCTTTTTGGAAATCAGTCACTGTAATTTGAGGCTTTATATCAGGTCACTACAGCCAGTTAGAGAAACAGCAATCACTCTAATCTGGATTTACTCCTGGAATATTAAATACACAACTGTGGCTGATGATGGACTGAATTTCTGTCCTTGAATACATACCTACAGCTTCTATTGCTTGTACAGATTCAGCTATGAACTTGATTCACTGAAACAAAAAATTCTCCCCTAGAGAATTCGTTTAGTTCGTAGCATCCAGAGTGATGTGCTTCTGCTATCTAACTTCTGGCCAAATAATACACTGAGAGAAATTAAGATAGGAAGCCTAATTGTGATCTCATGCCAGTGAAAGCTAGTAATAACTCGCATTAATAAATGGAGCTATTGCAATTTAAAATCAGAACTGGGCTATTAGTAAGACTCTTAGTTAACCTGTATGTACAGAATAAAAAGTGGAAGTTATGTGCTACAGTGCAAGTCAGCCTAATTTTCTCTAGCTAATACGACTTAACTCCTGAGTCAGTGTTGGTTTATAATTCTAATTTAAATCCTAGTGATTATGATAATGAAGTAGTTTTATATCAAATTATATCACCAAGAATTTGATTTTTATTAACTCAAACACAACTGTAACAATATTGTCCAAAGTAATTTTAACTACAGATTATTAAACTTTAAAAAATGGAAATTCATTGCATATACCAGAGTACCATTAGCTCAGGATGTAACACTATAAAAAAGATCAAGGAGATAGATAAAAATCTAACAGGGTTTTTTAGGTGTCTGAGATGTTAAAGAAGAAAGGAAGGCATATAGGCTGTGGGAGCAGAGAAGCAGATCACAAAGCAGAGAAGTAATCACTATTGCTTTGTCAAGTGAGTATTTGGCTTCAACTGTAAAAAAGCAGTACAGAGCTATAGAGGAAGAGATGGACACGACGGTTACACGTCTGCTTCACTTAAAGGCTGTGAATTCAGGGGGATTTCACTGCATACTTAAGGGCTCCCTTCATAATGAACACTTTGAGAAATGAAAACCAATTCTAAATCGACTTTATGAAAGAGAGAGGAAGAGGAGTAGAACTGCAACATGTACCTTCGCTTTAGTAAGTAAAAATAAAACCTGTGTTTTAAAAATCACTCGGGGGGTAATTATCGTTAACAGTCCTGACTACTGTGGTTATGGTTGTGTAAGAGTTTCCACGCCAAAATCCTTTTTTCGTATGCCTGTAGCTCATTGTTTTGGCTGAAATGCCTCAAGTTTTCATGATGCCCATAGAGTTTATTAATGTTCAGACATTTTGAAGATGTTCAGATTGTTCTTGAGCCATGATTCACTGATGATACATGGACAATTTGGAAATACTTCTTCAAGTGAATGGTATTTTTCATACTATGTTAATTTTTTTAATGCAGTGGGTTGGTATAGCTTTCCCCCATGGGGAATGGCTGCAGTATACCAACAATGTGTATTGAACAGCCATTGACCACCTTGTCTAGACCTAAAATCAGTTTTTAAGGCCCTAGTACAACAAACCATCCTAGCCCCTGAATTAAGCACATTCTGAAATGTAAATATATGCATGCTGGACTTACTTCTGCACAAGCTGATGATCAAATGGAATGCATACCCGTGCACTTAGATGAGGAACAAGGGATTTCTGCCTGTGCTTCAATGTTTTGCTGAATTAGACTGGGTTCTAGTTGCAGCCAGACTAATCAGGCTTAAGTCATCATGTAGTCCATCACGCTCCCTCTGCAGTCTGGGGGGCAGACAGGCACCTCCAGGGAAGGACTCAGCCAGCATGAGGGTTGCTGTTTTGGAGTGGGTGCCGAACGACATCAGGTGAAGAGATTTCTACCCCTGCCCTATGGACCAAGCCCTGGGATAGCTACTGTCTGTGAATGGAAAGTGTACAGCACCTGCAGGCAGCCGTGCTCTGCAAACTGGTAGATATTTGATTTTAACACACTGTTATTGTCTAGCCTATTAAAACCAAAGGTTAGTGATATGCTCAGAGTAGATACACAGTTTGTCCTGTTGTGTTTCTAGCTGGAGTCACATAGTGCTAGGAAGTATTTACACATTGAACATCATGGGCCTGCTCAGCATCACACTGATATTCTTCATGGCACGTTCTTTATTTCATGAAACTGAATTTTTGAACAAACACGTTTCCACGAGCTACCTCAGCTTCACTAAAATCAGTGGACTTTTCCAAAGTACAAATGCACTGTAGATTAAGGCTTGGACTGGGACCAATCCACAAACCTCTATACGTGGAAGATACTGAAGTCTCTTCCCAGCCTTGCGGGTCTCCCTGAGCCCCATGGTGCAGCAGTGCAACTTTATGAGAGCAGGGAGGAGGAGAGGCCATGAGGAGGCTACTGGCATCAGGAGGCTTACAAAAAATTCTCAGGTTTAGGAAGGTATCTTTGAACTTTGCAAAAATTGAAACAGAGCTATAATATTGCCAGCAAAATGTCTGTTTATTGATATGCTATGTGAAGCTAGAACTGAATTTATATACTTAAAAAATTAATCTGTTTTTTATTCATGTATTACACAAACCGATGTGCACATACTGGGTAGTGTAATATATCACTCATCACAGGCAGAGATGTGGGAGTGAAGAGTCACAGATATATTTCCCTGGGTTTTCAGTCAATGACATTACATTGATGAATTTTGCTCCTTATTCCATACTAGTTAAAATAGATTTACTACTGTAATTTGTTTTTCTAATAGAAAATAGAACCATTCAGAATGCCTTAAAAAAGAAAATACGGATTTGAAATACGGTTTACTATGAGGAAGAAAATTAAGCCCATGTGCTCAAAGGCATCCACTGGAATATGGCCAAGCTCAGCTGCCTCATTGAGAAGTCTCACGGCACTGCTGAAACAGCATTGGGGAAAAAACGAATGTAGTGCTGATAGCTCGGTTGCCTGATGGCTTTTTACAGACTGAAGGGAATTCAGTGGTCAGGAACCAAAACAGGTCTAGGGATAAATTGGGAAGAAATACAGAAGCCTGTGCGCAGAAGGGCAAATGCAATTGCAATTTCTAAACAAACTTTGCATATGAAATTGCTCCATCTGTGTATACAGTCACAGATATATGACTACTGTTATGTTCTCGTGTCTCAGGGTAACATCAAAGGAATTACTCCAACAGCCTGAGAGGCTCTAAAAGGGACAGGATGAAAGTGAAAATGGAAAAAATATAGTTTTAAGAGCAAAGAAAACTTTCCTCATGATGATGAATATTAAACTTTGTTCTAACATTCCTGGGATGCTGCTGAAAATTTGGTTGCCTGTGTGATATAAAGGTAAACACAGAGAAATATAAAGCTCAAAGAGAAGGAATAGCTTGCAGAAATAAGCCTGGTTAAACAGAACTACTGACAGATTCAGCTGGGCTAATGGAGAAGAAGGACATTAATTGTGACCCCTTTGGGAACACGGGGCCCACAGACTGTTCAGCCACGCAAAGAAGTGAGCTTGAACACCATCTTTCACAACACAGCCATGTAGGAGTTACGCAGATCTGGAGTTCGAAAAGGGAGGACGGGGGCAGCCTGCCTGATGCCAGCCCTGAAGGAAAAACCAGGCTAGGAGAAGCCGGCAGGACCAGAGTTTCACCACTGTCCTGTGCTTGCCAGAGACAGGAGGACAGGCAGGTGAGAGTGGACTGTCGCTGAGGCTTTTGCCCTCCCTTCATGCGGTGCTGCACCGCAAAAAGGGGCATGGAAGACTACAAATACATCCCCAATAGAGAGGAACCTCAATTTGTCTCTGAAAAGAAATGTGGTTAAAATTCAGTGGTGAAGGAGAAGGCATAGAGTGACAAAATATTATACTATATTAGACTATAGACTATTACACTATATTCAATATGAGTGACAAAAGCATATTATTCATCAGAAAAAAAAATTGTGATCTTGAGCCAGGGCAATGTTCCCTCTGTCTAAAATTTCAAATGCTGTTCGGCATAAGTCTGTTTGCCTGATGATAGCCATTTTTTCATAGTTAGCTTTGTAAAGTAAAAACACATATTGTGAATTTATTACAGGTGCAATAATGAATAGGTCTTTTGGAAAAAAGAAGAATTAGAATAATTTAAAATATTATGATGCTGAAAAGTATGGCATTGTTATCTTAAATGAACAGTGCTTCAATATACAGATGCTTCTACTTTTATAGCTGGCTAAATTAATTGCTCATCATCTGGCATGGCTGAAGCTGTCAGGAAGAACCATCCTAATGCCATGAGCCCCAGAGGTCACGGCTGGTTTTTCAGATTGCCGTTTCTCCCTGCTCACATAAATCCAGAGTGGCACAAGCTTTGTGGAGGAAGCTCATCAGGAGTGAGTTCCCGAATGCTGAGCAAGCTGAGCCACCGAGCAGCCGAAACCTCGCCGAGGTCTGCAGGTTTGGTTGCTGGCAGCCCTGGACCCCCAGCCTCACCCCATCAGCCACCGACCAGCAAAGGAGGCACACATGCTTTCCTCTCCATCTCCCCTGGGCTTTAAACAATGTGGGATCTCTGGATGCGTAGGCTGGGCTACTTCTCTCTTAATTTTAATCATCTAAAAATGTGTGTCTGGTCTAGGCTTGCTGTCTGGGCTCCCTCAATAGTGGGGAAGAAAAGGTACCTCCAGAAGGCACCTCATCCATGAGGCTTTGGCACCCATTTTAGACTAGGATGAGTTGTCTTCTGCAAATCTCACTCTCTTTTTATCGGCTATAAAAAGTGCATAGACTAACTCAGATTAAATGTTTATACTTTAGGTGATTAAAGTTAAGTGACATGAATCCTATCTTTAATGTTTCATTGTAAGCTATAGCTTTTCCTTCAATTATCTACAAAAAGAGTATACTGTGTCCCATCACATTTTTAAATACACTGTAATGATATACGTTTGCTATTGTTTCCCTTAGCTACTGCTATTCAATTTTAAAAGTTATTTGTTAATGTCAGGGGAGAAATGTTTCTGCACAACATACTAATATTTCCATCTTTTGCATTTTTGAAATACAAAACTTCATACTGCTTTTCTAATCCAGCAAGACTCACAACTTTTTTTTTTTTTCCCAGTGCAGATAGTTTTACAGCATTATCTGTGGATAAGAAATGTTGCACTGAGTTCAGGAGGATCCTGTGGCAGTGTGAAAGTCACAAGATATCGAGCAGATGAAGGATTAGACCCAAATGATGAATGTCTCCTTTGGGACAGGCTGCCCTAGAGCATTGCTTTTCTGGAAAATGGTTTTGCTTTGATTTGAATGGAGTTGAATTAAGTTGCTCCTCAAATGAGACCAACTTTTTCACTGTTTCCCTCTGGCTTCAAATAACACCAAGCAATACTTTTCTAGTTATTATGCATTAGGTAATGCAAAGAAAGAACGTGTGAATCCATGAGTTTCATTTTTAGTTTCCTTAGGTGGAAATGAAAACACTCCCTACTTACTCTGTATGCTCAGAAGTGTAACTTACGGCTTCATAATTTATGCCACGAAATGGAAAACGTGCTCTCCAGGCTCCCCAGACCTTTCCCTGGAAGTCCCACCACACAGGCCACCCCTTGGACAGCTTCTTGCAGGTGCCAGTCCTGGAAACTGCCTCCTAAGTAGCCTGGCTAGAATGCCACGCTACGTGCCATGAAGTGGTGGGACTAGAGATCAGCTTTTTCTGTTCTGCATAGAAACCAAACCAAAATCTTCCATAGGCTGTGTGAAATGGAGGTCTGTCGAGCTGTCTGCTTTCAGACAGAAGTCACTTTTTAATTTCCTTCTGTCTCAGAGCCAAGAACCTCCATTTTAGATTTCAGAAACTGTTCAGACAAAAACTTTGCCAAAGCCACTCTTCTCCCACAGCTACTGGTGTAGTCTGCTGTATTCCCTTCAAGTAATAAGACTTGTCCACGTGGGGAAATCAGCGTGCAAGAAGCTGAAGTGGTTATTTACTGCAAACTGTCTCCTCCGATCTAATTGATGTGTGGATGCTGCGCGTGCTATGGCTGTGAAGGTGCTCCCCTACCACCGCGGACAAGCCACCTCTCACAGATGCTCCCAGTGCCCCTCCAGAGAATGAGGTCCTTCTGAGCATGTCCAGCTGTCTACAATGCTGACACCGTATACCTGAGCTGCCAACAGACCCTCCCTTCACAGTCCGTGGCTGCTAGAGCCATACTCGAGTGAAGCCTCGGGCAAGAGCCATTTCACCTCGAGAGCAGTGCAGATGGGGGGATGCCAGAGGCAGAGGCACCCTCCCTGTGCTCCCCTGGCTCTCAACTGGGTGAACTGCCAGTTCTTACCCTGTGGTTTCTGTTCCAAAACCAAGACCAGAGTTGTATTGCTATTTCCCTGGTGAGCATCTGACAAGGCATTCCTCCTTGCGGCAGCTGCTAAGAGGGTGGGAAATTAGGAAAGCTAATGTGGACTACGTGAGCACAGTCTTCCTGGGTTCGAGAACAGCAGAGATGAAGAAATCTCTGTGTCTTTCCAATTATGCCCAGCTTTTAGTCATTCCCTGAACCATGGATTGAGTCTGTATAGCCCCTGATTAAACACAGAGTCCGTGTAAAAGCTGCAAGTCTCTTCAAGCTACTTTTATAGTATCAAATAAAAAGGCCAAGGACTGTTTTGTAACCTGAACCCAACTAGTTCTCTACAGCTAAACTTTTCCGCTCTGCACCCCTTTCCTCCTCAGAGTACAATGACTTTGTCCTTTTCACCTCGTAAGGGTGATCCCTGCTCCATGCTATTCCCAGCTACTGCTAGATGCTGTCTAAGAGAGTGCTTGTTGGCCAGGTCAAAATCACAACAGGGAATTGGTTAAAATTCAATAGGACTTGCCTTATAGACAAGCGGATCAATGAAAATACTCTGAGAAGACAGCTCTCCCTGTCAGCCGCTTTCTCCACACTGAAAAAGGGATGTGCTCAGCTGAACACTCACAGCAGCCGAAAGCTGATGCACTGGGACACAGGAGGAGGCCTTCATCTTAGATTTTTCATTGTGTTTGAAATGATAGACTAAAATAGGTTTTTACAACTGGCATCCATCACTTTTACCCCTCTGAGTCAAAGTCTTGCGTCACGCGCAGCCCAGGACAGCTGCCCTGAAGGACATCACTCTGCTCCCGCACCAGTGCAGACGAAAGAACCACTGACGATGCACTGGTGAATACAGAGGATTGAATTAAGTCCTGAGCAAGTGCATCTCAGTGAAATTATACCTGGGCCCAGACCGACCTAAGCAGTTACAGTGTACTTCACCATCACCGGTGAAACAGAAGTAAACAGAAGCAGAGTGAGAGAGAAGTCACAGTTGTACTGAACAGCTCGGGGAAGATCTGCTTACCGGGAACATGCACGGTTGGAATAGTCACATAACCTATTTTAGGCACCTAATGTAGGTTGCATATGTCAGGAGGCTGATCTCTGTGTATGGTCAATGCACAGAAGTAGGTGAACCCTTCCTGAGGTGATTTAGAACACCTAAATTAAGGAATATTTAGGTTCCTAATTTGGATACTCTGAATTTCCCTCCAGAGGTGCCTCTCTTCACTGATTGTGCAGAGAGTGAGGCTCCTAATTTAGGAACACGATGCACTCCTTAAATTAGGAAAGGAATTACTTAGGAGCTGTGAATTACTCCTTCCTTCCCTTCTCCCTCACTGGCAGCTGAACCTATCATGGCATCAGATTGAGGCCAGATTCTGATTACAGTAATCTTGGCAGCAATTGTGGTGTAACTGCATTTGTTTATAGTAACAGAAGCTCTAGATTGGCAGAAATGAAAGTGGAATCCAGTCTGTGACGCTGATACTCTTGGCTGAGAATTGCTGATATTGGAATCTTTACTTCTGTCTGAAAATTTTGAGACAAAAATCTCAATGTTTCTAAACACATAAAGTAACTTTAAGCTTGGTTTACTATCATGCCACATGTGCAGAGCATGAGGAAATGATAGTATCCCATTTACAGACTGCTTGTTCCATGGCCATCATTTTACAAGAGCATCCAACTGCAGCAGAGAGAAACCATTATCAGGTTGGGGAGTCTAAAAGGAAGCAGAAGATGACCGTGACGTGATAAATCAAACAAATGACATTCTCATATCTTAGTGTATATTCAGGTTCTGCAGGACATTTCCTACCTAAAAAGGGGACTGTACTTCTGGGCCTCTGCAATTCCTGTAACAGTCTCTGCTATTTTGAGGGCTAAACCCTGATCCCACATCCTTTGGGCAACTGAGGGTTAAAAGATCCTGTCTACACTTAGTGTGCCTTCTTAACTTCCCTAGAAGATGTGCCATTACATACCTTATAAGTAACCTTGATTGAGGAAGCAACAAAACTGCAATTTCAAGATACTTTTAAAGTGTAACAGATTTCAGATGCTGTTCTATGGATTCGCTAGTATATTTGCTTTTGGAATGTTTAATTTGCTAAGGGAACTGCTTCTTCTCTGGCATGAAAACACAATTATTAAAGCTCATTTCATTATTTTGAGACTGATAGCACAATTCAGTTCATTGTTTAACATTCCATTGCTATGAATACAATGAAATTCTTTAATGATTAATAGGATTTGTTATTTTAATAATCATGCTGAACCTTATTTGCAAGACTTATTAGGTCTGTAACTTCCATATGAATAATGCGTCTCTAGCTGTACAGCCAACTTTGGAGAACTGCTACTCATTTGCAGAGTAGCCTCTCTGACTGCTTTGGGGACAATTATTCTGCAACGTAGAGCGCACAGTTGTGTATCGCATCTCATCCTACTGCCATGAAAGGCATCCGCAGAGGGATTTCCTCCCAGACATTTCTGATCAGTTTTTAGGACACTTGGCTCTTCACGCTCGCACAGAACGGAAACACTTTCTCTGGCAAGTCAAAAAAGGTAGCCAGGATGATGCTGTCACCTAACATGGATGGCATCTTGCTGAGCCCCAGCCATGAAAGAGTCCTTTCTGGCCAAGCCCACACAGCTGGAGAAATTTAGGAGGGGACCATGAAGCCCGAAGAGAGCTCACAGCCCCTCCTGGGTATAACCTGTCCTTTTCCCCTTCCTCCTGCACACACATTCTCCACTTTAAACTGCAAGGAGGTTTAAATGGCCACAAACCCAAAACACACCCCCCCCCAATTCAGACAGAAATTAAGACTTCTGTATGGTTGTTCAACGAGCAAAAAACTCTGCGTTTCTCCCATGAGGACCACTCTGATTTCTCCTGCGCCCACCTCCACTCACCTCTTGCACTGCCGGATCCTGTCGGTGCCTGTGGCGAACCCCACTGTGCTGAAGCTCTTGCTCACAGACAGAAACCCACAGCAAAGCCCAGTTCCCCACCATATACCGCAGCTGCTCTGCTGTACACACACACGGCATTTCCATACTACTGTCTTCATGTATGTTATCACCCTCTCATTAAATAATAGCAGGAGTGGTTTCAGCCAGAAACATTTTGACTCACAGTGATTTTCTGTTCCCCCAGAGTGACCTGAACAGAAGACATGCCTGGCAGGAAGCGCTGAAGCCCGATGATGAGCTCTCATCGTTTGATGTGGTCCTTACCATTCATGATGACATTTATACAGACACAAGTGAGAGCAAAAAAATGGCAGTGGTTCATAGAACCTGCTCTCCCTGGGTTTCAGCCACAGATAACCACACAGATCATCCCTCTACGTATCAAAAAGCCAGGCCCTTCCCAGTTATTTATTCCCAGTGAAGGAGTAACAGAAATGAAGACAGTTGGCTACAAATTCCCGTTCAGCTATTTTCTTCATCATAAATTTATACAAGCAGATGTAACAGATAGGAAAAAACAGAAACACATACATGTTCTGATGTGAAGGCAACCAGTCTGGGAATAGCTGCCATTCCTTTTTCTTTAACTTCTGGGAACATCTTGAAACGTGCAATCAACATAGCATACATGTTAGATATGGCACCACCTGGAGTCCACAGTAATATACTGTTACTTTTTCTATGCATTGTAATATTGTTGCAGAACAAACGACAAGTCTTGCTACAGTTTCTCTAACTCTAACATTAATGTTTCTGCCTCATGGCAGATTCTTCTTCCTGCTGCTCCTCACAGCTGGGTTGTGTAGTAACAGGGTCTACTACACCCAAATAACAATTCATGCAAAAAGTACTGCTGCAAAACATGATGGGGGTTTCCTTTCATCCTCATTTTTGTTACCATTTCTCCTTTAGTCCCCAATCTTATCTTTCCATATGCCATCAACACATAACCCCCACTCTGTTCCACCTCCCAAGCGGACGCCACCACGAGGCAACGTCCTAAGTGGCCTCCAAGTGCAACCCAAACTGTGCTCTCCCCTCCCGAATTAGGGTGGCGTTCAGGCCCCGGCTCTGAGGAAACCCACACAGTGAGTCCCAACAGACACTATCTTCTGGATAACTGGAGTGGGGGAGGAAAGAGAAAGGAAAAAGGGTCACTCTAACAGATATTTTTCTTTTTATTTGTCCTCTGATAGGAGCAAGGTTACATGTCCCTAACACTGGCCTTAAAATCACTGGCATACATTGACTTAAAATACCCATTTCAAGGTGGGTATTATACCCCCTTCAAGATGGGTATCAGACAAGAGCTCTACAGTATTCTGCTCCCTTATTTCAATTATCAGTGCATAAATTAAAAGCGAGCACTTAGTTTTTCCTTTTTGAGATTTTCGAAACTGAGCCTCTGTGTCTACAGTGGAACAATGTTTGGTTACGCATTAATGCTGCATGAGCACTATGGGAATATAATGCAGAACCTGAGGCAGAATCTGAGTACTTTCACATATGTATGCACATAAACACATGCACACACAGATAAGTACACACAAAATCCATCAGTTTTATCCTGTGTATATACTATATATATATATGGGTTGATTATATATTGATGTTTATGCACATACATTGATATAAAGCAAAGGTGTACATTGATCATGGGTTTAGGCTTTTAAATGAACAGGGCAGAGTGCAGCTGAGGTAGAGTTCAACTAATCCAACTTTCATCCATCTAAAAATGGAGTGAAGAGCACAAGACAGGCACTTCCAGAAGATGGTTCAGTTCATCCTAAAGTAGCTGCTTGTGGCAGGTGGGATGACTTGCCCTGCAAATGCATCCACCGCTCTCCCTTGAACATATGGGAGCTGCTGTAACTAGCCCAGGGTAGACACCCAACACTTGGACAGCCAAAGTGAGATAAGATAAAATCCATCCTTTAAGCAGATCAAGGTAGCTCTGCTGAGAGCAGCGACGTTACACCATGTTACACCAGCAGGGTACATGTGCTGGCAAATTTAACATCATTTTGACTTTTGTAGGATTTGTATTTATCCCACTGGAGACATACAGACTGTTCCACAGCCCACAGAAACTGTGCCCTTCATTTCTAATCAGTGTCCTAGCTCTGCTCTTGCTGTGAGGCTGCCCCTGCTCTGGGTTTTCCCTGACCTCACTGGTCCTCCTGTGAATCCATGGGAAAATGCCACAGAGGGATGGCATCGCTGGCATGGGGGTCAGTACAGATCAGGCTTTTTCTTCCCCTTTCAACTATCTTGAGAGGTATGAACATACTTCTATACCTCTCTTCACAAACAACAAAACAAGAAATGGAGAGATTAAGAGGAAATGCTTGGGTATTTGCCCCTAAAAAATGCAATGTCATGTAACAGCTGCTGTTGGTGATTTAGGTGATTGAACTAAGGTGTCTAAGTTGAAGAAATTTGACCTATCTTGTCCAAAGTCATTGGCTCAGTGTCAAAAGAATCAAGACTGAAACATTAAGTTTCTTCAATACCAGGCTTTCCTATTAGTATTTATTACCTAGCCATTTAACCTTAAGCTTATTAATAAGCCCGCATTCTGCCTTTAATTTTGCAGCTGTGTTTACACCCACAGTTAATTGCAGGCAACAAAACACACCTACAGAATTTGGAGAACCTAATCAGGCCCTTATGCTTTGCATGTATTGATACTGTAGATTTCATTCCAGAGGATGCAGAGAGCAAGAACCTTTTCTTCGCAACAGTAAGGTCTTCAGCTGAAGTCGTGACAGTTTGAAACGAGAAGAGAGCATAGAGATGATTTTGATTATTGCCTAAAAAAGCAGAACCTGCATGCTGGGTATTGCTGCCTTAATAGAATGAATTAGAAAGACGCACTTCGCACAAACCAGGAATTGCAGAGAAAGAAAGGATGAGAGGGGGCAGCACTGCAAACGGCCGGCACAGGGACAGGCCTGCCAGAGAGCCCATCCCCATGCAGGTTTCAGCTAGATGAAGCGAGCTCCAGCATCTGACACACTAGCAACACCCTGGCCTCCCAGGTCAGGCAGGGACCTCTCGCTGACCCGGGAGGGATGGCAGTTCCTCCTGTGGCATTCGTCTTTCCTGACTCACACTATCTATCTCAAGCACAGTTTGCCAGACTTGGGCAGATCTAGCGCATGCACCGAGCCTTTCACTCCCGCCTGCGGCCCGTGCCCAGCCTCTGCCCACCACAGCCGCTGAGCAGCATTTGCTCTTGCTCCTCTCTCCCCTCTCAGGTCCCTGACCAGCCCGGTGGGGCTACTGCAGCTCAGGCCTGCAAGGTGAGGAACTGAAGACCAGCTGTACTGAGTCAGGCCAGGGACTGGACAGTAGCCAACCACTGTCCAGCTTCCAAAAACTTTGGCTTAGGTCCTGGGCTACCGATACACATTTAGATGCTGCTCTATGTGATGGAGTCCAGGGTTTTGGTCAGGACCTCTAAGCGCTACAGTAAAAGCTGTCAGAGCTTTTGCTCTCAGTGCTTTTTAAGTAAGGGCTCAACAAGAACTAATGTAAATTCTTCTCATCTTTTTTTCCACCTCTGTGAAAAGGCCGAGGACAAAATTCCTGCACCGCTTCCCGCGTGTGCATTCAGATGTGAGAAGCTGAAGATGAGCCTTGCCTGATCTTCTGCACAGCATGAACTTTACCATTCATGCCCTCAGAGAGCTGAACGTCCTAGGCTGTTATCACTGAGGCCTTTCCTTTGCTCGACAGTCCAAACGCTCTTTCCCTCTCCATGAGATCACTGAACTTTCTTTCCGGAAGGGCTCCTTCCCCACCAGCTATCAGTCTGTTCTCTTTTGACAAGCCAAGATGCTATGCCCAATGTAAATTCTTTCCATTTTTTGCAATTTGGTGAGATAGATAGGCCAAAATTTGTAGCAATGAAATTCCAGATAGGATGTGACAGAGAGTATAAATCAAAAGACTAAGTGGAATGATTAAAAAAAAAAGTCTTAACAATGTAGTGTTTATCAGAGTCCATGATTTGTCTACAGTTAATCACACTCATTTTTTGCCTCATGGACTTGCCATGAAGGAACCAGGTTTCTGAGCCTTTAAGCACTCAGATTAACTAGCCACCAAGTACCCTCAATGAGCTCAAAAGGCCAGCTCACACATGGAAAGCTAACTGCATACTGTAATGTTGGCAGGATCTTACCAACTCCGCCAAAATTACTTGAAGGGATGCTACATCTTTCCCTCTTTGCTCCTACTTCCCCTGCGGTGATGGAGAGCATTGTTGTGCTTCTTCCCTCCGTTATTATTACAATAGTCTTTCTATTTCATGTAATCCATAAAAAGTGGGGGCAAAGCAAAACTGCAAGGCAAATGTCTCTTCTGATTATGTTTCCCATGTGCCATTACAGCTGCTCATAATGCAGTGCAATTTGCTCAAACAGACCCTCATAATCACATCCCTAAAATTCATAAACATGCAATACTTTATCTCAAAGAGGCCACTGGTGGTTATTAGCAAGTGTCCTCTCGAACATGCATATTTAATTATGCTTACTCTTTAACTACAGGGGATGTCATATAGCATAGTCTGAAAAATAAAGAAAGCTTGAAATAATCATGTACCAGGTGAAAATATCCCATCGCCACAGCCCCCTGGCCAGCCAATCATCTCTCTCATTTTCCTTAGTGTGACATATTCCAAAAGTACAAACACTGGAGCAATTTCATAGGTGAACCTGAAATGTAGTAATGTCCATATTTAATTCTTTCATCTACAACACTAATACATCTTTTTCCAATATTACATTACATTGTAGCCACAACATACTCTGTCTTGCACTGGGTAGAGCTCTGTTTTACAATACTTTTGATAATCTTCCTTCTGATTTGACGTCAAATGTCTAGAAAGAGAAATGCTGAGTGCTTGAGACTCCATTTCCACCCATTTCAGTGAAACAAATCTTGCACACTTTTTCTAGGCTCAAGGCTTTGCCCTGTACTCAACAGCTGCTGGGCAGAGCCAGACCTTCACCTTGCAAAAACCTGCATGCAGGTCTAGCAGCATACACGTCAGCAGTCCTATTCATGATGACAAGACGGTGCATGAAGCTAAGCAAGTACACAAAAATGCTTCCTAGTCCCAAAATGAAAAAAACCCCACACTTGAAATTCTGCACCTCTTTCTTACAGAAAGCAATGGCTCTAACTGCTCTGAGTATGGATTGTACATAACCCCTCTATATGAATGCAACTGTTCACTTAGCACACCTTTCATTTTACATATTTATGCATGCAAAATGCTAAATATTTTTTTCTGTATATTTTTTTGGGGGGGTAGCAAAACCGACATCATATTAGTATGATGAAATTTTATAGAACACAGCCTACAGGACAATGTTGAAAGTCTTCACGTAAATAGCTGTAGCAACCATTTAAAAAGCAGACAATTGTTCTTCCAGCAACCTTAACATAAAAGAAATCTTTCTTTCACTCAGCTACAGCAGCTAATATTTTAGAGTATAATTGTAAAATTATATTAAATGTTATTATGGAAAAAAATCTGCTACTTACATATTAGTATTTGCTGCTGATGTCAGCCAGTCTGCTGCCAAGCCAACCATGTCCAATCCAGTTGAAAGTTGATTAAAATATCTAGGGTGCCCTGCATAAGATGAAAAATGTTATCAAAAGGCTGATGACTCTGAATGAAACTATTCAGTGCTGAACGGTATATTTACCTCTGGATTTCTATAGAGAAGGAAGTGCTTTCAAGGTACGAAACAAAGCAAACAGCAATAAATACATTTCTTGGAAAAGGCAGGATTTCTCTTCTTTCTCATTCCAAACTCAGTAAAATCAGAGTAATTACACTGAACGCAGAATAATGAATTCCAACATTCCCTATTATCCTCTCAATATGCCTTGAAAATTAGCACATCGCTGCCTCACAAAAATAGCTGTTTGCTCCCGTTAGTGTGTCACATGTTGTCACTGGCTGTGTTTTTGCCTGGCTAGGTTTGAAAGGCACGCACGAGACACCATCTGAAGAGCTTGCCAGTACATATAACATCAGTGATGAATGGCTAATCATTATAATAGACAGGACAAAATGAGAAAATGGAACATTTTGGTGACTGCTTTGCACATGACTCAAAGGCTGATGATTGTACGAAGATGGCAGGGAAGGTGGCGGTCCTTGTCATTTCTTCCCTGTCAGAGTGCAATTACAAATAGCCTGGCTGCTTGCAATTGTGATTTTAAACAAACCCCATGAAAACCAGCATTGCTGCCCCAGCAGAATGATGCACAAGAATATACTCAATGAGCTCACCGTCTATTTACCTGGTTAATCTAATTGGCTCCTGATTTTTTTCTAAAATCCTCTTAGAGATTTTTCTTAAAAACGTGCCTAGAGCCATTAAACCAGTAACCATTAAAACTCAGTTTTTACTAGTTACTCCCTGCAAGCCCCTGTTAAGTGGCCTAATTACCGATACAAATTATGGATGGTTCACAATTACTTAAATGCCGTCCGACTCAAAGGACTGCAGCCTCTGCTTGGAGAACACCTGTCCTGACCCACAGACGACGGACTGTTATTGCCACCACAGAAAACAAAAGACAGAGCAAGATGATTGAGGAAATGCGGACCCAGCACCAAGAGAAAACTTATCTTTGGTCTCCGGTGGCCTCTTATCAGGCGCAGACACATGGCTAGCAGAACAGCACAGGGAATTGCTCCCCAGCTCCCACCTTGCACACACAAAGGCAGAGTAATCGGGCTGAGAGCGCAGACCAGAGCAGGGGATATGGGGCTGGGGGAGGCACACATGCAAAATCCAGCTCCCTGCACCCTTAACCTGCGATGAGCCCCATGCCACTGCCATCCAGCCTGACTGTGTTTTGCACTGAGCCCTCCCCACTGGAGATAGGAACCGCCACCTTCCCCTGGGCCACGCTGCCCAGGACAGGCGGCCAAAGCCCCCCAGGCACTGAGGGACGCTGCAGAGATCCAGCAGCATAAATGGGATCCGGCCCCCACCCCACACACTCTTGAGAGGGGTAGGTGGGCCTGGGGCACACATGCACCACGACACCACTGCCAAAGCCACAGTGATCCCGCGCCAGGGGCTCTGCCTGCATAGGACTGCATCTCCCCTGACGATGGGAGTTCGAGAGCGATTTCAGTATTTACAGTTCGGATTCAATCCCACAGCCAGGCTCTGAGCAGGTTCCCACATTTCACTGGAAAGCTAGTAGCTGAAAGCCTTTGGTGAATCTGGGCCACAGGAAAGCTCAGAGACGCCAGAAAAACTCCTGCTTTAGAAATAAATCCACACTGAAAAGCTGGGGAATAGCAGAATTCCTATTTGCAGCTGCAGTGTCTCGGCGGCTCTCCGTCAGCCCCGTACCCAGCCCCAGGCAACAGCCCTGTTGTCACTGCTTGTTTCTTCAAGGAAACCTCACAGCACACCTCCTGCTTCGGGAGCCGCCGTAGGAACGGGGCCGGCTGCACGCAGGGGTCAGGGTGGCTGTACCCTGGAGCGAGCGAGGTGGGGAGAACAGTGCTGTGCTCCTACAGAGACGTTTGCACAGGGAGAGCGGGAGCTGCTGCTGCTGGCACGGCTGCTGGCAGAGCCCCCAGCGCCTACACCTGTAACAGGGCCCCCTCCGCTCAGTGCCCTTCCCTTCTGCAACGTGGCTTTAACACGCAACGGCATGCCCCAATCTGACCCCAACCTTAGCTGCAAGCATTTGTTTGTCCATGTGACACCCCAATACACGAGTGAGCTCTCTTCCCTCAGCTAGATGGCCACAGAAAACTGTGGCTTTGCTTAAAATATAGGCTCCACTGGCCAGGTAAGAAGAGTTTGCAAGAGATGCTAAAAAATCACTGCCCGGGTGCCGTCTGCCTGAAACACGCATCCTTTGTCGTGGCTGTCACGGAACAAAGAGGTGACTGGAAAAGAGACTGACAGGGTGCAGGGAGGGGGGAGATGTGAAAATAGGAGATTACTGCTTACTGGTTCGTTTAGCAATATACAACATATTTATGCATATTCCAGAGTAAACTGGGAGATGATGGGCAAGAGCCAGGGCTGAGGCACCAAGACAGACAGGGATGAGCTTTCCCTGCCGAGGATGTGCCTTCGCCCACGCACCCTCCTCTCAAAGACGCTCCCGCTCGCGCTTGGTTTTAGGCACGGACTTCCCCTAGCATTAACATGCAGCCTCCGCAGCCTCGACAGGGAAGCGACGACAAGGGCCGGGCAAATCTGGACAGCACAAATGAAGGCATGGCCATGGGCACTGGGTTTGGCCTTGCACCCAGCCCCACTGCGCACACAGCCTGCTACTGGCATCAGGGCCTGCCAGCAGCAAGGCTGGACCAGCGCCGCTCCTCGCACCCTTCCTGGGGTTTCCAAGCCATTTTTAAATGCTCGCATTTCAATTTCCCCTGCAAGCATTGCACAGGAACTGTATTTCACATCTATCCTTCCCTGCATTTGCAGATGCTGCCTTTTATGTTCTCAGATGAAATTCTCGCCAGGGGTGGGTGCCGGGAGCCGGTGAGGGGGCAGAAAGCCGCATGTGGCTCCCCTGGGCACCCCAACGAGCCGCGGCACACAGGCAACACCTGGGAGCATCCCACACCCGCCCCTCGGCCAAAAAATCAGCCATCTGGCTCCTCGAATCCCAACCGGGGATCAGCGCTGGGACTTGGGGATCCAGCTGTGAGGCTAATCTAAGCGATACAATTTGTTTTCCAATCTGCCTCCCGGGGTCCCTGCAGCCAAACGCAGCCCAGCCCCCCCCCCCCCCCCCCCAGCCCAGGAGGGGCCGTGTCCGAAGGGCTCCTGCAGCGGGAACGGAGGCAGACCCCCGCCACCAGAAACCTCACCGCATTGTCCTTCCTCTGAGCAAGGATTCAAGCGTTTTCCCCTGAAGCACACGCCGAAGGGCTCCGGGCGTAAATCCCGCCCGTTTCGTGACCCCCCCGGCTGGGGCGGCCGCCCCAGGATGCTGAGGAGCGGCAGCAGCCGAGCGAGGCGGCTCCGCGGGCGAACCCCGCCGCATCTCGCACCCCCCCAGCACCGCTCCTCGGACCTCGAAAACATTATTTTCATTAACACAAATAAAAACATGCCAAGAAGCGAAAGCCTCACATATTTACAGGGAGGAAGAGAAATGGTAACATTGTTTTAAAGGGTCTTTTTTTGGATGCGCAACACGAAATAGGTCCATTATGTGAAACAGGCTATGACAAAAAACGATTAACGAAAATCGCTTAAGAAACCCTATTCTTTGATTTCCCAGATTCACAGATCCTGTGTTTCGCAGCGTTCTGTGACAATGTTTCCTACGCCCTACCCAGACACATCACTGGATCACTGGACGGACCGACTTTGTTCCCGTGGACATCATTTACCTAACTATTTATTCCAATATTTTACAGACGTTTTGACAGCACCCGACTCATGCATCAAAAACATTCAGCTGGACATTTCCACCTCTAAACGAGGAGGATTACATAGATCCCCCCCAATGTTTACTGGGATCGGCCTGTTCTGTTCCCAAAAGGTGACAAAACCTGGTTTTGTTTTCCCCTCAACCTCCATTCACAAATCAGCCTTTTGTCTCGTGCAGTAATTGCTACACATTTATTTTTAAGCCATTTCTCAGTAATTCAAATTCCCGCTAAGAGCTCCCTGCACCCCGCATTCTCTCTCAATCACCGCCGTAATTGTGGCCACGCTTTTTGTCGGCCCCACCGCCGGTTATTTAAGGTGGCCCCGGGTGCGGAGCCGGGGCTTCCCCTCGCCTGGGCGAGCCCCACGCCGCCGCCCCGCCACGAAGCGCACACCGCGGGGGGCCCAGACAGGCAGGGGTCAACCCATCCCCGCCCTCCCCAGCGAAAAACAACATCAACAAAAGGCTACTAAAACAATTCGGGCTTTGTTTTTTCTGCTTTTGAGCCTGAAGTTGAAAAAAAACCCACCCAACCAATACTCCCGTGGGCTGTTCTACCAAATATTCCTGGTTTTATGTCCTGCAGGTAAATGGAGGGACACGGCAAATGGCCGCTCAGAGCTCCCATTTAGAGGATGTTTACCGCGATTTTGGCTGTCAAATGGGCTGCAGCCCCCCTGCAGGGACCCCCCCCCCCCTCCGCCTTCCCCGGTCCCGGCCGCCCCCGAGCTCGGCGCCCGCGGCCCCCGGCCCCTCACCCGCCGACGGATGGAAAGCGAAGGGGGAAAGGCGCAAAGGCCGCTCGGCGGCACGCCCGGCGGCTCGCAGGCACGCAAGCATCGATTTTAAGCGGGGAAGGGTGTGCGATGCTGCCCTGACAGCTACAGAGACACGGGGCTGCTGGAGTATTTTATCACTTAGGAAAACGATTTCTGTCTCTGCCAGAAATTGCTTGGAACCGACAAAATACAGTTGCCGCTTCAGTCTTTAACGTTTCAAGATAAAATGAAATGACACCTTTAATCAATGGATGAGACCGTACAGGGTAGAAAATGAGCACGGCTATTACCTGTTTTAATTGCATACTTCAGAGTTGTTCTGCAGTTCAATAAAATTTCTTCCAAGGTCTGCGGCTGGTCTGCCAGTTCCCAGTTATATTCCTGGAGCAGCTCATTTGGGTAATGGAAATCAATAACTTTTGTTGATCTATCAAAACTTTTCACCACATACTGAAGTAAAATGTCCACAACGTCTTGTAGGAAAGACATAGTTGTTATTTCTCCGTTGCATGCCGGCAGAAGATCTGGGAACAGAAAAATGAAAAGTTAACTTCGTTTTATGACTGTATACACAGATTTTGGACAAAAGCTTCTCCCATTTATGTTTAGGATACCTTTTCACTGGGTTCATTACAAATAGACTTTGTTTTCATTTAATAAGCAAATTGGTAAGACCGTATTTTAAGGAATGTTCTGAGAAACGATAGTTAGGTTTTAATATCCTACCTAAAATAGCAACTTTTGCCCATGGTGTATTTCAGACCAATTTTTAAGACAATGAGGGAGAGCGGGGAAACGACAAAAAAGGGAAAACGAATCTCACGAAAAATAAAGATTGGGAAACAAAACGCTACAAGAAGCACCCTAAAAACTGTCATTTGCCTTGCACTAAAATACCTTCCTTGCGACTGTCCAGTGCAAGTAACTTGTTGATAATTTAATGCCTTTTTCTGAGGCGATGCTGCCGGTCTCTCAGCTGACCCCTTTTGTCCCAGCCGAGGCGCGATGGTCGGGCAGGGCCGAGCCGCGGAGCAGCCCGCTCGCCCGGGCGGCAGCAGCTCCCCCGGGGCCGGGGGCAGAGCTCGCCCCGCCGCCGTGCAGCCCGCCGCGTCTGCGGGCAGCTGGCACCTACGCTCCAGCGGAGACGCCACCTCCACGGGCGGGAAAGATGAAGTGCAAAAATACCTCGAATTAAAATAAATCGGTAGGAGAGCGCTCTTTCTCCCTCCTCCCTGCAAACCTTAATTACATCGCAGGGACTTCAACGAGAAGGTCACTGCTGTCAGCATTCCTTAGAAAAGAGCAACCTGCGGGCTCCAGCACGCCGGGATTTTATTGCCTTTTTTTTTCGGGATCTTTTTTTGTTTGGGGTTTGGGGTTTGGCGGGTCTGAGAAACGCCCAGGGCCCGCGGGTGCGGGGCGGCGCAGGAGCGGGCCGGGGCCGGGGGCGCGGAGCTCCGCGGAGCCGCCGCGCACCGTCGGGCCCCCCCGGCCCCCGCGCACCGCGGCCGGAGGCAATTTCCCGACCGAAACGCTGGTTTTTTTGCTAGTTCTAGAGCTGCGGCGTGGCCCGGGAGCGCCGTTACCTGTTGAGTGCAGAAAGGCGTAATTCACCTCCGCTTTTTGGCAGCCGCAGGGTTTTTTGTCGCAGGTACAGGCCAGCCGCGGCTCCGCTGCTCCCGGGGCTGCCCTGGCGCCGGTTTCCACGGGCTTCTCGGCATCTCCGTAGAGCAGGGCTTGACAGCGACAGGGACACACGGCCTCAGCACCGCGGCATCAGCCCCCGGCCCCCCGCCCCGGGCAGGGCCCGCGGCCGCCCGCCCGCGCTCCGCGCCCGCCCAGCCTCGCCTCCGCCGCGGGCTGCCGACCCCCCCCACCCCCCTTACCGCAGAGTTTGTTGCCGATCCCTCCCGTGAACTTCTGGGCAACCTGACACCAGGCTCTAGCTGCAAGAGAAAACGGAGCGGAGGGTCCGTGGGGACGGGCGCGGCCCGGGGGCGCCTCGTCCGACACCCGGCACTGCTCCCCAGGAGCCCCCCTGCCCAGCCCAGCCGAGCCCAGCCGGGCTGGAGCCGAGCCGAGCCGGGCTAGAGCCGCCGTCGGTCCCCGCCGCTCCGTCCCGCCGGTCGAGCTGCCACAAAGCGGTGACCGGCGAGCGGGCAGCGCTGCCGCGGCCGCCCCGCGGCTCCGTCGGGCCGGTCCCGCCCGGCTGCTCGGCGCCTCCCTACCTGTGCCGGGGCTCTCGGCGGCCGCGGAGCCCTCCTCGGCCCCGAAGGGCCAGAAGCCGGAGCCGGGGCTTGCCATGGCGGAGGCGAACCGGCGGGGCGGACGAGGAGCGGCGAGCTGCAGCCCAGGCGGCCCGAGCGAGTGTGCGTGAGTGTGAGTGTGCGGGTGTGTAAGTGCGTGCGTCTGCGCCAGGCGGCGGCAGGCGAAGGGGCGGGGGCGCCCCGGGCACTCGTGGGTGGGAGCGTCTCCCGTGGGCGCCCCCGGGGCGCGCTGCGCCGAGCTGCCGCGCCGCTGCCCCCCAGCTGGGAGGGGGCGGGCGGGGGCCGCGACCCGCCGAGGCGGGCAGGGGCAGCTGCCGTGAGGGGTCCCCCGCACCCTGCACCGAAGGGCAGACTCGAGCCCCAGGGGCCGCCTGCGTGGGGGCTGCAGCTGCCTCGGGGGGTGACGGCGAGCGAGGCGCCTTGTGCCGCTGCCGCCTCACCGACGGCCCCGCGGCCCCCGCGGCGGCAGCCCGGCGGGCCGGAGAGAGGGGGGCCGAGCGCCCCGGCGCCGCCGCCGAGCGCTGAGCGGAGGGGGTGGGTGCTGTTTCGGGCCTTTGCGCGGGCGGCCGCGGCCGTGCCCCGAGGGCAGGGCTGGGACACCGGTCCCTGGAGCTACGGGGAAGCGTCCCCAGTCCCCTGAGCTGCAAAGCACCGAGGAATCCCGCCCGCCCCTCACCCCCTGCCCGGGGCACCCCCGCGGCTGCGAGCAGGGGACTCCCGGGCGGCGGCGCCGAGGCCGGGGCCGCCCCCGCCGTATGCGGCGGGGAAGGGACAGCCCTCCCCAGCCCCCGCCGCCCCCCCGGCCCGGCCCTGCCCGCAGCGGCCGGCGGGGGCTCCGTCGGGCCGGGCCGCGGCGGAGCAGGCGCGGGTGGCGGGGCCGCTGCGGGGCTGGGGCGGCTCCCGCGCCCCCCTCCCGCCGCCGGGCTGGGCGGAGGGGCCGCGGCTGCGCGGCGGGGGCGGGAGGGGCCCTGCGCGGTCGCCGGGGGGGCGGCCCCTGGCTCCTGCGCCTGCCTGCCCCGGCATCGCTCCGGGCATCCCCCGGCCGCTCCGAGGGTCTCCCCGCAACCCCCCCAGGGCTTGGGGGGCCCAGCGGAGCCGCCCTCCCCGCTACAGCCCCGCGGGGGGCAGCAGGTTTCGGAGGCGAGACTGGAAGAGGAGGAAAAGAACCGCTCCCCTTCCCTCCCCGACGTCGTTTCTGAAGGCAACCAAGCCCCCACGGAGCCCGTCCTTGCCGTGGCTGCCTCGCCTCCCGCACAGGAGAGACTGCAAGCCCTAACCCTGGGAGGAGGCACGCGAGACCGTGCCAGCCCAGGATTTGGCCCTGCCGAGAGCAGGGGTCACCCAGGCCCCTCGCTGCTCCTCGCTGCCAGGCCCTAGGGGGCCCCAGGCTGTGTTCGGCCCAGAGCATCTCTCTCGGCTTTCTACACGCACCGACATGGTTACTCGGACTGTCATCCCCGTCCCCCTGAAACCTCAGGGAATCGTCTTGATGTTTTTTGACACTGCCCCGGTGAGAAAGCAAAAGAAAACCAGCCCAAGCATGTCTGAGATTACAGGTCTGTTCCAGTTTCCAGATGGCATCGGCTTCAAGGAAACGTAGACGATAACTCAGGCTTTCCAGCGTGAGAGGCTGCCGTGAGCTCTTCCCCACCCTGCTCGCTCCTGCCCCAGTCCACAGTGCTTCGTCGGTGCTGGGTGTAATTCAGACACAGCCAACCGTATCACTGCTTTGTGCATTTTTATTTACTTTACCGTTTTAATAATACGTGAGAAAGCAACTTTAAAACCGATTTCAAAATTTAAACAATTTATCGCAGATTTACATTGCAGCAAATTTCAATCCAGTGCACAGCCTTGTAACTAGTTACAGATGAGGAAGCAATGGTTACCTGTCTCTGGGGAAAGAGCCAAGAGTGTGGGGGGAACAGACAAAAACCCAAACCCCGTGGCTCGCTGCTGCCGCCAATCGTAGCATTTAAGAGAGCTAAGCAAGGGAGCAGGATCAGGCCTTTATACTGGCACCATAAAATTTGCCTTCTCTTGCTTTGCAGCTGGGAACATGCAATTATGAATCCTGAAAGGAAGCGCAGCAATTATCTGTGTGGTTTCTGTGAAATAAGGTCTTTTGAATAAAGAATCGGGAAATTTTGAACACGGTGGCTATTGCTTTCATTTCCACTTAATTTCTAGGGGAACTGATTAAGAATGATCATTACATTTAGGCAGCAATCAATCGGAGAGCGTGTTTCTATTCCTTTCTTGGCACCCCAGAGATAAAGATTCCTAAAAATCTAATGCAAAGGAGAACAAAGCAAACACGATTTAAAAGTTCATCACTTAGTCACAAAGCTCGGAGGCAGAGGAGAGGGCTGGATACGCTTCCGATAAATGGACATCTCCAACAAAGATTATACGCACAATATTGACCTTTAAAACTGGCTATTAGCTTTACAGTAAAGTCAATAATGAAATAAACTGCCGTAGTATGCTACCCAAGTAATCATTTAGATTTGATTCATTAGAGGGACACTTGCCACATAGAGTTCATCCCAAAATTTAGGCATTGCAAACCTAAAATGAGCAGAAATTTCCCTATGGTGTTCTTATAATTTTTTTTTCCTGTAAAACAATTTATTAGAAACAATAACTAAGGTTTTCTGAAGGTGCATATGGGAACTTGAAAGCTTAACTAGGGAACTATAAACTAAATGATCTATTTTAATTGGATGAGACTTATGAAATGCAAAAAAGAAAAACATGCATTGAGGAAAGTAAACTAGATTTAAGCTGCTTAATGTCTAATAATTTTAAGATGTAGCAGTGGTATCCGAAAGAAAGCTGATTTTTATATTAGGTTTTTTAAAGTATATGATATGCGACTGACAGTGTCCCTTTGCAGCGGTGGTGGGCTGTAACCACAGTAATTCATATTCACATGAACACACATGTTGTAAACTCGAAACATTGGAGATTTAAAAAAAAAAAAGGAAGCACATGGTATAAAATGATAAAAAAGATTATGCTAATAAAAGCCAAATGGCAGCAGGAACAGCAGCAGCAGCTAGAACGGCTGGATAAGGCGCCGGCGCTGTGAGGTCTTGCGCAGCAGTCGTCTGTAGTCATAGGGATTATCTTCGGTTTTGCTCTCTTCCAGGGGGCTTTCTGCAACCCTCGACCTAGGGATTAAGCGCAGAAGTGTTTTAGAAATTAGAGTCAAAACATTTACCTTGGCAAATGCTCCTAATCGACTGCTTAACCTCCATCCTCGGGGGAGGGGGGGCGGAATAAAAGGAGAAAGAAAAAAAATCAACTGACTTTGCTAGGCCTCTTCCCGTGCTGCATAAAGCAGGCACCTCGGAACAAACACATTATAAACTAAGAGCAGATGAACACAGAGGAACATGTTCTTCTGCGAAGGGGACATAATAAAAGGACATAAAAACGTTGAGAACGTGGGGGTGCTTTGCAGTAGCGTTTGCCTGATGATTACTGAACCAGATTTTCAGCTGGCGTAAATTTGTTTGCTCTGTTTTTAACCTGCCTGTGGAGCTCGCTGTAAGCGTCCATCTCATTTTATTTTTTTTTTCAGGTGGCAAGCTGCATTTTGGAAGCCACTTCTGACAGGCTGGAATGGTGACCTGCCACCAGGTGTTACCATGGAGCAAGATTAAAATTAAAACTCAGTTACTTAAAAAGTATATTACTCTGAAATAAGTACAAAAATTTGCAGTGTCCTACATGAAAGGTGTACCCCACCACTGGTCCTAACCAGTGTTGAAGGTAAGCTGCCACATAAAAATATCCCGTGATTCACTCCTGTAGACTGAACTGACTGTGTAGTCCTAGATCTAGGTGACCCCGTTCAAGAGATACTGAAGTACAGAAATGTGTATTAATTGCATTCATCTGCCCTCAGAGGTAACAGTGTAAATTTAAAAGTTACACAGAATTTTTTCACTATGGCTAAGGAGGATGCAATCAGAGCAGCACACAGAAAAAGGTAAGAAATTGCTTTGAGTGAGCTCAGTGGCAAGATTCTCATTCATCTAAACCAGACCTCAGGGTGAAAGACTTGGTGTAATTAACAGCCCTAGAAATGCAACTTTTTCCAAGGGATGTAAACGGTATGGTAATTCCCTGACATGATTATTTTTAATTCCATGCCTTCACAACACTTTCCTAAAACTAATTTAGATCCTACCTGAAAAAATGCCAAAAATAAAAACATTCTACAAACATTTTCTGTACTACTATGGATACATTTTCAAATTCAGCAATCATCCCAGACTTAGTGTTTTCCTTAAGCCTTTGACCTACGTATTTTCCAAGTTTTTCTTTACATACATGAAGACAGAAGAAACTACAAAGATAGAAAGATATATAAATATGTGTTTGCACGTGCAGCGTGTGCGGGTGCATTGGCAAGAATGAGAATATGAATTTCCTTAGCCCAGCAGAGGTCACCCTATATGAAGTCTATGTGGGAAGAGAGGAGGTGGAGCAAGTCCTCCCTTTAGGGTTTTTCTCCTGGCCGTCCACCTTGGTGGGGTCCACCATAGGCTATAAACACATAAACTGCTACAGGGCAGCAGGCAAAGGAGGCAGTCAAGCCGGTGCCTTACCTGCAGAAAGCAGGCAGAAAGTTCGGTGCATATCCACCCTATTTAAAACCTAACTGATCAGAAAGACAACTTTTAGGTTCTGCTTTAGTTTAATTTGATTTTTAGATCAGAGATTTACAGCAGGATGTCTGTCTGTCTCATCTGGCATTTGGGAAGCCAAAAACTAGCAGCTAGGCTGAACACCAATCCTACTAGCATGTGTCCCTGCTGCATAAAGATGGGAAATTTTCAGCTATACATTTTACAAGTTAATTTGGCAAGATGCCATGCATAAAAAAAATAGATTTATGTCTATAGTGTATCTTTCTTTTTATGAATCTTTTGAATATCTCAACAACGATATATAACATTTATTTTTTCCTGTTATTATTTTGTATGAATTACCGCTCAGTAGCTCTTAAAATTGAAGTCCTGCGCTCAGCTGGGTGTCTCTTCTTTCTTGTGGTAGAACTGCTGTCCTTTGAGGTGGAATCAGTAGATGAAATTTCTTGGTAGTAGATATCTAAATCTAGCACTTTGCTCAGACTGTCAATAAATAAGTACACTAAGTTAACAGTTTCACTTTTCAGTATTATATTCAACATTCAAAAATAAGGCAACCAAATATCATTATTAGTTGTGTTTATGCGTTGAGGATCTAAGGAAAAATATATATATACGCACAAGAAATCAGTCTCTGAAATGTGACTGCTGTACGATGCAGATATTGAGAATTTAGAAATGCTAAGTACTTTTAGATGTTCGTAAAGCAGACATACATGACTGAAATTGTTTGGGTTTGCCATTATACTCAATGGAGAGGCATTTTTACGGTATAATTCATTTGACCTATTTTAGATATCTCTTTGAGGAAGAGATGAATCATTTTCCTAAAGATGACTATTTTTTTCTCTGAGTACAAGAAGAGAGTCTACAGCAACTAGTTCAAATATTGGTGTCAATAATGCAGATGCCTCTTATTTTTTTAGATGAATGCTATCCAGGGTATCATATGTACAAAAAAAAACAATCCCAACACCCAGTTTAGAATGGCTGGGGAAAAAATAAAATCCTAAAAGCAACCTGAAAAAAGATGTCCAGAATTCAATTCTCACATTGGTAGAAACCAGAAATAACTCATTGATTTCAGTTGCTATGTTCTACTAATACAGAGTCAGCGCATGAAAGAAGATGCAGTCATGGAACTGGTTAACTAGATTTAAGATGAGTGAAACCTAACTGAGGCCAAAGGAGAGAAAACACTAGATTTGGATTTTTTTTTTGGCTAAACAGAAGACAATAGGTGTGAATTTTTTTCAGGATCCAGATGACATCAGAAGAGCTATAACAGACCGGACACGGGGGGACATGGACATTAAGTGAATCCTTTAAGCAGTGGCATAATCAAGTGCAATTTAAACTGTGGTTGAATGAAGCTGGATGCTGTGAGCACATATTGTGTGCATATAATGTCACATAACTTCCTTTAAGATAAATATTTTAGATATGGAGTTTGTATTCTGCAACTGCATTCATCATGTAGAGGCCATTCATCCTGCATCTATGACCAGGCTACCATAGCATGCATGCTATAGTACCATAGCAATATCACTGGGGAGGAGCAAAAAAGCTTAAGTATAGAAACACAAATAAAATAAAGCTATGATGTATATCAGGAGCTGTGAACCAGGTCTATAGCACACGTAAGGCTCTAAGATACAGAAGGGCAGAATATATCTACTGCAGAGATCCATCAAAATAGGTTAGTTATACTGTGAAGAAAAGACTTCTGGCTGAAATTTGAAGGGCTACTCTTCCTTACCTGTTATTAATAATTATTGTTCTAGTTTTTTATGATCTATTTCCAAACAGTCATATATTTTTAGGAGAGAATTTTAACAGTCTTTGTATTTTTGCTAACAAAAAAGAACAGGTTGCTCATTTGCTTTGACTGGAATTTTAAGCACCTTCAATTATTTTCTGTGTCAGAACTATCTTTGATGTGGACCTTATCTTAACTTATTATTATGCTTGTGTTGCCATGGTAAAGGGCCATGCTGTAGTAAAACTGAACGACTGAATTCTATAATGGATTTTTGTTGTTGGAAATTGCATATTTTAACTTCGTATACAATGCCCTTCCTGTGAATCACCAAATTACCGTGCTTTTTTTAATGCTTTATTCTCCTGGTTGAAGTACAGATAAGAACTATTTCTAGAGTACTAAAATGACAATAGTGAGACAATGAAAAAAATTACCTTTCTTTTCTTGGTTTCCGTTTTTCATCTTGTATTGATTTCTAAGAAAATACGAAGTAATTAAAAAAATACTAAAAGGAAAGCTTATGCAAAGATACAATTCATCAATATGTTAGCTAGGAGAGTGTTGTGTATTTTCAGTAAAAGAAAACATAAAGAATCTAATTTGCTGAGTGAGTGCCCCAGAAAAATCTCTTTCCAGAATCTTTGAGACTGAGAATGGCATTAGCACTGCTACTCCCAAATTCCAGTTGCCATATGGTGGAAAAAAGCTAAAGTAATCGTGACCAAAACAAAAAAGGAGATCTAAAACTTTCAAAGATCTATAGTTGTTTTAATGAAGTCGACAACACTATCTCACTGAGGCAAATTTACTGTGATGTCATGAGAATTTCCATGAATACAGGCATCGCAGTGGGAGCAGGCATAATCCTCTTCTCATTAATGTCAATGCAGTCTTGTCACAGATTTTAGTAGAATAAAACGGACATTTAAAAAGCAGTATACTAGGTGGCAAAAGCACCGTTAGGATACAAAACATCCAGAAATGCAGAGGAGTGAGATTTATAGGGAATGCGAATAATTTCTTACCTCTAATAGATTTCTGTTCCTACAGCCAAAACAATGCTATGCTGCAGCCTCTAAAGCATCACACTTCAAAAGCAGTATTTTTAAGTGTAGATGGTCTTAATTTTGGTCTTCATTGTGTTTCTTGCAAATGAGTGAAAACTTATTAGAATTAGTGAATTGTACCACTGCAAAGTCACCGGGAACCAGAAATCCTGATGGACAGACACTTCTTATGCAGGTAAATGCACAAGACATACAATTTCAAAATGATGGGCTGATCTAAAGAAATATACCCCAGAATAAACTTTTAGTGCTTTGTATGAACAATGGGCTATTGTCAGACTTCATTTATACCTGTGCACCACTTTAGCTCACTTGATATGCAAGGAGATAAGTGAGAATGGAAGGTGTCTAATTAATTTCTGTAACATGATGTAAGAGAAATATCTGTTTTTGCAGAAGACAGAGGGAATTTTTCAAAAAATGCACTCATATTGTGTGCCTTCACTTTCAGGTGATCTGGGCTTGATATGAATACCTGCAGATCACAGAGATTTTTAATAAGGTAGAAAATTCTTGATAGCTGGAGAAGCTGACTACCCTCAAGTTAGAGCTCAATGACTTGCCCAAGGTCTAAGAATTTAAGAACTAGCAGGTCCCCTTTCTAAGCTTCAGTGTAGTAGATATTTACACTGAACCTGTCCCTTACCAGTGTTAGGAAGAGAGGCTTCTCTTTTTCACGCCTTCTTGAAAAATACAACTAACTGAGGGTAATATTAATACCTTGAAAAACTGCTGCTAAAAATTCGTTTAAATATTCCCCGGCATTACTGCAGTTTTTGTTTGCACTGATGCGAGGGCCTTTTCCTGATATGGAGCTGGCCAGGTAACAAATCAGCTTTCAGAAAATACTATATTCCTGACTGTATAGTCTCAGCTTTCTAAATATGCATTTACTTCAGAATTACACTTCACCTCAGGAATTTTCTAATACAGAATTCAGTGTCATGCCTTTCATTTCAGTCCATTCTCTCAGCAATCTTGCTTTCACAAAACAAATCTTATTCTTACATGCCAATTTGTTTTTAAGAATATAATTTCTTTTCAGAATATCACTGTTCCAAAGCTGTGTTATTTCAAAGCCCCCATAATAAAACATAGCTGTATCTGTCTTTTTTGGTATGCCAGACACAACTCTCCCTAAAGGCCCTGGTGACACCTTCTGTTGAAAGGAGAAGCAATTGCTACGGTTAGTTTATTAGCTGGGCTCTCACCGGCTGTTAAAATAGGTCACTAAGATACAGGCACCTCGAGCAAATGAGTTTAATTGCTTTTTTGTTGGAACGGCTTTCTGAGCTGCTTTTACATTTTCTCTCTTTCTGGTTACTTTCTTGCCTTTTTTTCTATATTTAAGGGCACTGAAGTCAAGAGTGGAAAGCAGGCCTTGGTATCTGAACTTGGACCAAAGGCTATATATAGAGACACTCAAATCCATTAGTCTCCTGAGCTGCTGGTATTTGCCAATTCCTTCATAATCACAATCTGACACATTTGTAAAGGAAGTTACAGTGTGCATACTAATACAGCCTATTTTAATATTTGCTCTCTCTGCAAGATCAAGCACTAATTTAGACACTCAAAATAGCTCTCCGAATGAACCTGTTTCTTTCTCGTGACTTACAAAAAAACTATGGAGACTGGGCATTTAATTTGGGTATTGAAAGTGCAAATGCTGCTTATGCATAGAACGAATGTATGTATGTTTAGGTACAAAACTAAAAATTGGCCTGACCTAGGACCCCGATCAGGGTAACTCTGAACCTTAATAATTTCAAATCCAGTTTGAAATGGGAAGTTTGTGGCCTGCCTCCTTTCAGCAGGGCACAGCTTTCACGTTGTATTAGAAAGGAATACAGGGAATCAGGCAATTAGAAAGAAAGTTTAGGTGGGAATTATCTGGCAGTCTAAGCCCACAAAAGCTTGCTAAACTCACATGTATTAGAGTGTAGTAGGTGGAGTCTTCTGGATTATTTAATGTCTTAGGCTTCCGCGGCCTCCTTGGGGGTCTCTGCATTGGGCGAGAGTCTTCTACTTTGGCTGCAACTGTAAAAAAGGAGAAGACAGCAATACTTATTTCTTCACAGAACAGGAGGCTTTTACAAAAACAGGAGAGAATTTCACCAAAGAGAGCAAAAAAATTCACGTAGCCACTTTTACTGCTTGCAGTAACTCAAGAAAGCAACTGTTCAGGGCATTTCCATGACCAGGCTGGAAAGGGGAATGGGTTTATCCGTTTGAGTCCCGACTACCACATGGACACATGCCACATAACGAATGTCAGGCTGGAACAGCCCAGCAGTCTGCTTGGCACAGGCTTCTCCTTCTGAAAAGGGCTGATGCTCCACATTCAGAAAAGCACTCTGAAGGGTAATGGCTACCAGAAGGCTACCATCGTGTAACAGGGACCTGGGGATGATATTTTTTCAGACTCAAGTCAATCATTAAGGTGCCAAATGAAGGAACTAGCATTAGACCTGTGATTCAGAGGTTCGTCCTCTACATTATCATGGCGTAGATTTTCCCAAAGGTCTCCTGCTGAGGCTCTTCTGTTTCAAGCCAAATCGTGTACCACTGGGCAACACAGCATGACCATGTCCATCACATCCAGTGTAATCTAGCTCAGTGTACTCACTTCTGGACTATTTCTACAAAAACTTTCTGCAAACGTGCAAAAAATGTTTTCATTCTAATGGAAACGAAATCAAGATTTTAACACAAAATGGAACTGCTGTCTTCTGGCAGTGTCCAAACTCAGAGTTAGACACTGATTTGTGGGTTACATTTGCTGGCACATGGGGAACTAGACAAACATCTTGGATATTTGCTTGTTAAAAATCTATATGCAATTCTGACAGTGCTAAGATATAGGGCTGCTCAGCGTTCATAGGCTCATAGGTTCTGAGACCACAGAACCGACTCTGGGGGGCTGAGGAGCCACAAATGTACATCGTGGTGAGCATGATCACCTTACATTCAGCTTCAGCTATAGGAAAAGTTAACAGGGGGCTATGGCAATTCCTTCATGATGAAAGAGGCAGGGGTTGCAGGGCAGCAGAACACCTACGATAGAGGTGGGTCATAAGGACACATACAGGGCGATGAATAAAGTCACAGCACAAGGTCTAGGCACGGTGAACTGTGTGTCCAAGTATATTGCATTATCCAGTGAGGTTTTAGATCGTCCTTGTCCCATGACAGAAATATTTCAGAGGACAGTCCATGAGAAAAAACATCTCCTTACTCATAAATGAATATAGCGTGAGGGTGGAATGAGGATCTAGCTCCCAATGAATTACTGAAGTGTGTTCTGTTGATCTAATCCTCTTTCACATGAAGTGACTTTAACTCCATAACCCCAATGTGCTAACTACACGTGATTGAGTCTTAGAAGGAAGAATGTATTTTGCTCTCTAATGACTATCAGAAACCCTTTTACATGATAAAAATAAAAACTCTCCCATGTACATCAGACATCTTTTTAATTAAGGAGGTGGCACAATCATTTAAAACAAGAAACGATCAGTAATACATCAGTGTTGACTCCTGCAAAATTAGCTGTGTAAGTTTTTTGTTATGTGTGATAAATAAAGGCTTGTAAAGGTCATGGATATACAGAGGAGGCAGAATGAATAACATTAATTTAAATTGTAGTTGGATAATGATTACATTTATTGTTTTAGTTTCTTATCTGAAATGCAGACTGCTTCTCATGTAATGAATGAACAAGTATCTTTTAACATTTTGCACTTAAGAGAACAATGGTGTTTTTCTAAACCAGGGTACAGATAATTCATGTTAAACAATGAAATTTAGATGCAATAAATTTATTTCAGTAACCTGTATTAAATATAAATTACATTCTTTGATTTGAATAGGTATAGCAGGCCTGACTGTGCTCTTACGTAGGCTGTTGTTACTCTGCTGCATTTGAAATGGGCGACCTGGAGTTATCTGAGTTTCCACTTGTGACAGAGTAGAGGCATATCTTCCCTGTTTTATTTTTAAACACAACAGGAGCCTAAACTGGAAACAATACCTTAAAAAAACACCTCTTAAAATTCAGTGGAGTTGAATAGAAACACCTAACCCCTTGTCTGTAGGATGTTTTCAAAAATTGCGTCAAAGATCATGACTGCATGAAAATCTGGAAAAAGAAAATGAAGCCAAATTGAGGGCTTTAGGAAAATCCCAAGGAAAAGGCGCTCATAATACCTGAAGATTTTTTATTGTCCCCTAAAAATTCATCACTATGTATGCTGTTAGGTTATTTAATTCATCACTGTCAAACACATAAAGCATTATCGTATTCTAGATTACAATTATTCCAACTGAAACTACTTGTATACTTCTTGTGTATATGTGCTCTGCAAAGACGACTCCTCTTACATTCAAAAAACATCACTTTGACAATGATAGGAGTTTCAGTAAAAAATAGGTTTTCATCTCAGCTCGTGCATTGTACATATGTATAAGCTATGCAAAAAGAACTGAGGGGACAGAAATACTGTGTTGGGGCAGGCAGCCCTCTAAGCTTGGACCTCCATCGTTCCTTTTTAAAATGACATAGAGGGATGAAAATGCAACTCCGAGTTTTGTCTCCAAATTACACAGTAAGTGAAAAATAGTTTGATGGGTTTAGCTTTCTTTGTTTCCCCAGAAAGTGAACCTGTGATTTTCTTCTGCACTTAGATTTGTGTGTTCATTGCTACTGAAATACAGCTGATGTGGTCGTTGCTTGTATTAGATAACTCACTGCAGAAAGTAAAATTTGCTTTTTTATTAGTTGCTGATAAATTCCAAAAATCCTTTACTTAGTAGAGTTAAAGGTGGAAGGCAAATTAAATACCCAAGCCTGATAAATGGTGAGTTTGATGCACTTGTTTTCCAGATGGCCTATACCTTTCTGCAGTAGGCAATGACGCATAAAGGAGGAGTAAAATAATTCACTTATTAATAGGCCAATTATGTTGCTTCTAGAGTCCATTACAAAGAGAAGGTTTTTACTGAAGCCCAGTCTCTCCGTAGTAAAATATCTTATAGCCTATTTTTCCTTAAGTTTCAAGTATCTCTAGCAAGATCTGGCCATGTGCTTTATATGCAAAAGGAAAACTGATGCTTTCTATCCAACAAACATTTAAATACGTATGTTACAACATTGATATGAAAACCATTCACAACAGTAGCTGTCAAAGCACTTTGGAAATGTCAGGTTGACACTATCATCCCTATCCTACTAGCAGGGTAAATGAGATGCACAAAGCAAGACACACCTAGACTTGCTCAGGGTTATGTCCCAGTTAGCCATTAGCACAGCTAAGGAGCTGGGCTGAGGCTCCCGGCTCTGCAGCCAGCCCATACCCTGCAGTTGCATCTACCTGACCAGGTGCTGTCAGTGCTGCGACGCATTCATATGCCTTAGAAGCAATGCGTAGCAGAAACTGGAAAAACATTTGATGCTATGCAGATGTTCCTTTTTAAAGGTTTTACCAACAGGTAGGCGAGTTGAGCAAGTTGAAAGGGAGAAGGATTTTCCTCAAACTGCTTAAGTGCACGCAGTCAGTACTCAATTAGTCAAAAGAAAGAGGTTTTGCTCTTGTGACGTGGATACTTTGCTTTCGAACCTCAGTAGTGGATGTCAGCCATGCTGTAACCCATGCCCAGGAAGTTCTCTCTCTCTGCTGCCCAAACCTGAAGCAGACTCTCAAAACATACATTTGATCAAGTGATGATGGAAAGTTAAGGTCATTCTCCATGAGAAGGTATGAATTACAGAGTTAAGGGTCAGCAGAGGCATGTGAACAGTGTGGCTGCCAGGTAACATTAAAGAAGGTTTAGCAAATCTATGGAAAATTCCTTATTCCTATCAGTATCTCAGCTAGCTCGTTTAACACTACCTCAAAGGTTCCTACCTAAGTTGCATGCACATTCTTTGACTCTACAGTGTTCAGTTACAAGGTATTACTACTTTCATACTCAGTCCTCCCTGAAAGCTCCAAATACACTGAAAAAATAAGGGACAATGACATCTAAGACAAGCTCATTTAATCTATGTGTATCCTGAACACCACCACAAACGACAGAAACTGTGGAGAGCTGCATGTGCTTGAAACATTCAAGTATGAGCAAGAAATGCTTGAATAAAGATGAGTCAGTATCAACAGCCCTTCAGGTTAAACTGTGTCTGCACGTTCTGGCATACAATGATAAGCTTGGAAGACAATGATCTCAAGGAATCAACATCCATGGATGCTAATGTAAATTAATGTATGACTTACAACAGATCTTATACTAAAGACTGGAGAAAATAGTGTGATTACAACTGTGATAAGCATCTAAGCGATGAAAGGTCTCTGTTTATTAGGCCACCTGGAGAAACAGATAAACCCATCTTCAGGTCATTTAAGTGAAGTGTTACATGTTTGATTCAGTGCTGTTCCACATCTTACGAGGACAGGAAGTATAAACCCAGGCTCAGAGTAAAGCAGGAAGAAAACCAAGAGTAAGAGCAGTAATTGTACGGATTTTGTAGAGGGGCTTGAAAGTAATCAGAAAAATGCAAATATAGCAACTGGAATTCCAGGACTTGATAATAAGAAGTGACCAGCTATTACTGCTTGCAACATCAACGTGCATACCTTTTTACTGTCCTAATTTTACACAGTATGAGGATGTAATTACTTAAGTTTGGGATTTGCACATAGGAAAGCATTGCTCTTTAACATTCTGGTTAGTAATTTTTAGGTATTGTTTATTCATGGCATGTTTACCACAGCCAGATTTGGAAATGACGGTTGATGGGTGCAAATTCTTAGCGATCTGGAAAAAACAGAGGGACTACTCCAGCACAGACCTAGAACTAGGAACTGCAAGAGACTGAGAACTTTCCGATCGCATCCAGCAGGTGTTGAGAGTGTTTGATCTCTTGCGCCTAAGTCCCGCCAGCCCCACTGAGGGAAGCAGTTTCAGTCTCTGACTGACACTAATACTCTCATTTCTGAGAGGCTGGTGACCTGGGATTATTGCTATTTAAGAGAGGATGCTTAAGGAAAAAGGCTGTACTCCCATTTCCATGACCTCCCAAATCTTATGCTCTGCCACGGATCTGACCAGCTCCCAACACAGATCTTGTGCATCCTGGCTGCACGGTGTCCAAAGTGCCACTCCAGTAGCTGAGAACGAGCAGACAGCAGAAGTGCTTGACTACGCTGCTTTTCTCCAGTCCCATACCTCAGTGCTCCGTGGCTGGACACTGACTTGCAAAGAAGAAAGATTGGCCAGTGAATACTGCTCTGCTCATCCAGTGCTACACAGGCTCCCTTTTCCTTGCAAAGGCTGCCCATGAAATCTGCATAAATAGTGCTGCGGCAGCCTACAGCAGCAGGAATCCTGGATGAAAACCTTGCCTGTCTCAGTGCTTTGTGTACCTGAAAAGGTCCTCAGCTGCACCAGAGTTCCTTGTACCATGTGAATTTCATTCAAATACAGAAAATTCTCTTCCTGAGATTCTGTACTTGAACCGTCATTTAATACTTACAAGGATGGGTACCATTATTCATCTGGAGAAAAAAAAATTTGCTCCCATAATGATCAAATTTCCCTCACTTCAGGCTTTGACCTCAAAAAGCCTGACAGCGTCCATTTGTGCATCTATTCTGACACCACAGTAACCCAAGGCTCACTAACAGTTCAAAGGTGCAGTCCTGGGATGGAGCCATTATGTTTAGCTGAAAGCATTTAGCAAGCAAATATAACCTACTCAGAAATTCAAGCCACAGGGAATATCCAGGAACCTTGTGCAGCTTGCTTTATGCATTTTCATAAATACAAATAAATTCACTTAAGAACAACTTAACCTTGTGGATTTAAGATTCATTTAACCTTTTTGCTCATATGTTCTTTAAACTGCGTGCTTTGCATTTTTATTAAACAGTTTTGAAAATCTGAACATTTGTCACAGTACGCCATCCAGCTGCCCCACAGCTCCTCCCCTTCTGCAGGCAGCAATGTAATAGAATATTTTATCAGAGGAGCCGGGAAGTTCTCAAACTGAACAACGGCCACCTACCCACAGATGAAGGCAGACAACTATTCCTATCTGGCATACACTTATAAAATACATTTCATGTATTATAGCTGTAACATGACATAGAAAACTAGTGAAGCTGAGGAGGAACTGTAAATAAATATAAGTGACCAAAGTAGTAACAAATAGGTAAATACTACATGATTTAAAGAACAGCTAAAGGTCAACAATCATTGCCTTCATAAGGTTAGGATAGCAAAGGTAGGCCTAGAGGGAAACATGCAGTAAAAGCATATCCATCTGTAAATGTGTGTGTATAAATTGTACTGTAACACATAATGTAGGCAAGAAGACAGGAAGGCTCCTCCCTGTTTAATAGACAGTGGATCACTCACCACGTCTATCGGCTTCACTTTAGCATGACAGTCTGCAGTACATTACCTCACGTCTTTGTTTTATGTAGTTATCTTACTCTATTGCATACAGGAAGAAATTATGATATCCAGAATGCTGATAGCTCCTGTGTTGTAGACAGTACAACCTAAACGAACTGAACACAGGCGTATTTTTACTTAAATATTCTCTACATCTAGTTAGATCATGTTTGCTATAATAAACATCTACTTAAATTAAGACAACGCAGCTTTGTGATTGAGCTCTGTAATGCTTAGGCTCCAACCAGCTCACAGGCAAGCTGGGGAATTACTGCAGTGTATTCCCTTCCTTCAGTATGCTGTGCATTGATCATAGCTGGAAAGGAAACAGTTTTCCTGTCGTGTGAGTTATGTTTGAATGTACAAAAAGAAAGTTCACATTCCACACCAAGAAAGGTCTTTCAGCGTATTGGCTAGCAGTTATAAATATGGCTGTGGGGATGTGAGAAATCGGGGCTCGTGTCCCTGCTGCCATCACTCCATATCCTAGGTGAGTGGCTGAGCCTGGTGCCCACTGTTAAACTGTGTTGCAGAGAGTGAAACTTCACATCATGGCTGGGAAGCATGGCAGGACAGTCTTTGGCTAGAGCCTAGCTGGCCTGCCTTCTCGCTTTTTTAAAGTTCAATGTCTGGCAAAAGTCACCTTCATTACATTTATCACAAGTAGCCACACAAGTTTTACGAAGTAGTTGGGTCAACAACAGAACACAGCAAACACAAACTATGGCTGCCCAAATCAGACCAGCTGGGCAAGAAGGGCCAAGGAGCCAAACCCAGCTCAAAGTGTGAAGCCTGTTGTATCAATGGAAAGTTGGCTACAGAAAGACTGGGAACAAGAGTTCTAATAAGAACTGGATGAGGACTGGTTTTGGGGTGGTTTGGCTTGCTGCAGCAGAGCATTCAAGTGAGTGACTAGCTGGACAGCAGTAAACAGGCTGGAAGGGCTAGTTTGGTTTGGGATAGAAGGGGCCAACTCATGCTTTACACTGTTTAAGGGCTGGTAGGACAACTTTAGCTGGCCTGCGCTTTAGTGGCTCATTTCTCTGTAGCGAGTTCAGTCATAGCTTCTTAGTCAAATGGAACCCACTGTTTCATTTTAAATGCATTCACCTTTGAAAAAAGTAACAACTTCTGAGCTCTTGTACTCACCTTGTCTACATGCCAACTTGCAGCAATTTAATCAAAACCAAAGCATGTATCCACCATATTTATTTTGAAAAAAAAAAAAAAAATTGCAAAAATTCTGCATGAGCCATCTTGAAATGAGCATGCTTTGACTACAAAGTATGTTTTAATCTCTATGAATATGAGCATTCAGGACTCTCTTTTTGATGCTTCCTACTATTTTAAAGTTATGATCGCTATTGCTGACATTTTTTGCAAAAGGCAGTTAGTCAAAATAGCAAACATTCAATTTTTGCATCCATAAAAGAAAAAAGGGGGACTTGTAAGTCATCAGAATTTCTGTAAAGATTTTGCCTGGTGCACAAAAGAGCTAAGTGCTGTCATGTCACACATACAGACTTTTGTCGGGAGAAAACATAAAGAAAATAAATCCTCCTTTTGTTAAGGCCACACAACATTAGCATGTACAAAAATCTTATTTCCTTCTATTTATTAAAATGAGGCCAAAGACCTGGTCTCTTGTGCAACTCAACAACTGTTTCAGTGTTGTCTTAAAAAGCATTTTGCCTTGGTTCAAAGAAATATATGACATTTTTCATGTCGGTGTTCAAAAGGATCCAACACAGAACTTTCACTTTACCATTGGAAAAATGCTGTATTATGACACGACAGAGGTTTAAAGCAGTGGGATATTTTCAGAGATAAAAGGAAGTGAAGTGGCTGACTGGTCACCACTTTAAGCAGGGTTGCATGCAAAGGTGACAAACTCTAGCATGCTTTTGCCTCCTGTAGAGCTACTTAAATTTATAGCAATGGGAAGGGTAGACTTTGCTCCATTTTGCACATGGCATGAACATACTGGTACATTTTCACCTGGTTCACTTGTGCAAGTAATGAGATCTTTAACTGATAAAACGGATTTTTGTATTCCCTTTCCCTCTATCTACCTCTCTTCTCTAGCTTCTGTAGGAAGCTATGTAAGAACCAAGAGTTATTTTCCAAAGCATGAATTTCTAATTCCTCAGGTTTATCTTGTCAAAAATCAGCAATATTTAATAGAGAACTCTGTACAAACCCATTAATGACAATCGCAAGCATTGTTCTGTCTTTAATGAAGGATTATGGCACTTAGTTTTCTATTTCACATCTGTCTTCTCTTGCAGTCTTTGGTATTGGAAACAGGTTGGAAACGGATTATCTACTAGCAGCCAGTTCAGACTTAGAGGTTTAGATTTTGTAACAACCAAACCCTCATTTTAGCAGCTTGCCCACTTGAGAGGACTGCAAAGCGGGAGTGAAGTACTTTTAGGATCTCTTCAACATAGCCATGGGCACAGAAAGAAGTCTCAGCATACATGACAATTGAATCCACAATGTTATAATGAAAATAGTACAATTAGCTCTGGGCAGCAAGGGACAGTCCTGGATCCGATCCCAGCTGTGCACAGGCAAGCAGAGATCTTCCCCAGAGGCAGTGCAGTGGCACTGGCTGGCACAAGCCCCCCTGCAGAAATGGAGGCCCACCCAGTCATCAGCCACGTTTGCCCTCATCTTCCTCCACATCTATGGCCCAAGACACAGGCTGAGGAAATCCCGTTATATCTGTTCTAACTGAAGAGGCTTGAGCAGCTCAGTCAGTCCTTTGTGGACCTCTCCGTGGGGCACAGGTCTTAATGATCTGCATGCTCTGAATCCCACATCTTCCACCTTTATTCTCCCAGTACTCTTCCCCCCTGCCACCTAACCTGCTCCAAGCATGCTTGCATTTTGGGAACCCCCACTGCCCATGTTAAGTGGAATATAAATAACTTCGGAGTGTATTTTCAGAGGTAATGTCCTCTTAAATGTGTGAGTTAAATGCATGCCAGTTATTAATAAAACGTTACTTGTAATTTTAGGGACGTACCCACTAACATGGGTAAGAGTTACAAGTTTTGGTAGCCTCAGTTGCATTTGTGGATAGCTAAACCTTTACTCAGCATAAATGTGACAAACTTCGGTGAACTGTTTGATATAGTACCTAAAAAAATATTTTGTTTTTAAAACACAGTCCCATATCTTACCAATAGCACACACAGTTGAGCAACATATGAGTAAAAAAGAACCAATGTGGAATTTTAACCAAATAAAAGTATTTCTAGAGATGCTATGTCTAGGTTTCACAATGATTCATTCACCAGTCTTAAGCAGCACTGAAACAAAATACCAAGAAAAATGGTAAATATGTAAATCCCAACCAGGCTTGGATATTTCTCTGGAAACTATGTTCCAGACGTACTGATATGGGGCTTAGTACAAAAAAGAACAGCCTGAGTTATATGAGAAGCCAGAGCTAACTCATCTGCTAGGTCCCTGGCCTTTAAAAACATGACTGGGAGTTGCTTCTTGACAGTTCTGTTTACAAATGAAAATTCTGCTAACAGTAAGGTTCAACATTACCTGACTGACAAACATGAGAAGAAAGTCGCCCATTAGCTTGCTTATCTTTGGACAGCATCACAGGTCTCAGCTGATGTGACAATATCATTTCATTCAATTTTTGCTGCAATGCTAAGTAGTCTTCGGATAATTTTGATATCTGGAAAATATAACGCAGGATATTATATCATTATATAAATTAGTATATATGTTCCAAGGTGATCAAAGGTAAAATAGTAGACTAGAGAATGAATTTAAAAGGTATTGCTCCAGGTACTGCAGTGTAGGCCCCTACCACACTTACCTCCCCATCCCCCTTTAAAAAAAAAGGGGGGGGAAGAAAAAAAAAAAAGACATGTAGGAAACTCCACACTGCAGCCCAGTCCTGCAGCTACTTCATACTGGTTCACACATATGAGCAGATGGTGCCTTGCTGATGCAAAATAGCTTCTACAGCTGTAGGCATAATTCTGTGCACATGTGTGAGTCCCTGACATTGACATAGCAACTTTTAGTTTCATTTAGAGGCATTTCAGAAATTTACTGAATTAATGGCCTTGCCTGGTAAATGCATATTTCAACAAACAAAGGCAAAGCTTCTGCATTTAACCTAAACCAGGTTAAACTCAACATAATTTTTTGCCAGTGCTATAACTTTGTCATTCCCTCCTTCCTGAAAAGGGTATTTTCTCTTGCAGCCCAAAATATGCATTTTTATACAATACTCATTAAAAAATCTCAGTCTCAGTTTAGAGAGTAAAACCTTGTGCCACTGAAGCCAGTAAAATAACTTTGCCATTCTGTCACTGCTCAGAGTATTATGCTCAACATACGCAGCTTATAAGCTTCTTACCTGCCGCGAAAAGGCTGCCAAATCACAAGCCTCTTTCTCTGAGTCTCCCTTCAGTGTCTTAGTGTCTTCAGTCTCCGTACCGGTGCTTTCCCTATCTTTTGTTGTTTGGTGATCATTATTTTGAACATGCACTGCTTCTGTTGGCTCATTTATAGTTTTCTCTTGACTTTTGCAAGGTAGTTTCCCTTCTTTTCTGAGTTGCCCCCTCCTTCTGTAACCCCGGTAACTGCTCTGAATAACCACTGCTGCCTTCTCTTTGTCTTCTGGACCCTGTTTTTCTGCCTCAACTTGCTTCCATGAGCCTCTTAGTGACTCTTTTCTTATAATTCCTTTACATCCTGTAGGCATCACTGCTTCATGTTTCAGGTGATTTCTTTCCACATCTCTGTCAGTCCTGGGCTGGACCACAGCAGATGCTTGATCTTGCCTATCTGCACCAAGTGTGTCTTGATTACCTTGCTCTTGCTGGAGACTAGGTTCAGCTGTGGTTTTGACAGAAGATCTGATGGACAACTCTTCCAAACAGGCCTGTTCTTCACCTTCACCAACATGTTCTACTGCAGGGTTCTGCTTCACAGAAGCTCCCTCTCCTTCAGTAGATGTTTTCTGTTGCTCCTGTACGTTCCCTGTGTCACTGTACCCAGAGCATTCACTGTCAGTAACAGTATCAGCTTCATCTTGAGTCTTCTCATTTGCTGCTTCTTCCAGTGTATCATTTTGAGCTGGCTGCAGTTGTGCTTCAAGGAATTCCACAGCAGATAATTCTTCCTCTGCCATTTTTTTATGCTCTTCCTTTATTTTTTTACGGACTCTGTAGCCTCTGTAATGGCTCTGAACAACGACAGCTGCTTCTCCTTCTGTTTTAGGAAGGGCACTCTTTACTCCAGCTCGACTTTCCTCATTATCTTGAAGTTCTTTATCCTTTTCCTTTTTGCTAATAGATGCTGCATTTTCAGTTTGTTTCTTTCTAAGTGATCCCCTGAATGGAATAGAGTTTTGAGCAAAAATTATAGCTGAAGGAGATGAAGGATAGTGACAACTTTACAATTACCTTTGGTGGTGTTTGTGTACTAAATGGCAATTTGATACATTGCAACATGGGAAAGATTTAGTGAATATAGCTGGAATTAAAGATAGCATACCAATCTCTGTCTTTCTGATGATCATTATTTCTTAAAGTGAAAAGGGACATCCCTGTTAAACTCTTCATGGACAATTGCTAGGGGGACAATCTAGGCTGCACGAGGGCTGATAAAACAGTAAAGAATTAATTTAAATGTTAACAAAAACATAAGGCAGAAACTTTTTAGCACCTTAAATATGTATAAATACACACAATTCTAAATGTATTCATGAAACAAAAGTGCCTCAAGTCACACTAGGAACGCAAAAAGAATGATCCTGGGCGTAGGTCCAGGTCAAATTTAAAAGAGCTGTTCCCTAAACTGTCTTTGTTACTATCAATAAAGCTTCAGTGCCGGGTGAAATCTGCCACCCTGTTGCTTCCCTCTGAAAGACTCTGGACTCCACAGCTGTTTTCCACCTCTCTGGACTGGTCTCCACCTACTTAAATGCTATCACTGAGAAAAGGATGGTGATGAGCAAAGTGCTACAAAGTAGCTCCATTTCAGAGACTGGGACTACAACTGCATTGCAGAGATATTTAGAATGTGACTCACTTCACCTAACTTTTAGCTGTTTGACCTGAGCAAGATGTCTGGGTTCCCGCTGTCATCACCTTTGCTTATCTCAAACAGTGACTTAAGATGAGAAGAGCAGTTTTTTGCAGATGCCTATTTCTCGCTCTTGTCTGAGCACTTTTTATGATGAGCTAGTTCCAAAAAGAGACTCATCTACAGATTACATTAACATTATAGTTAAGCACAATATTGTTGATCTTTCCCCTAAATATGCCTTTATTCCATAGGCTTAAAAATATGAGAAAATTGGCTACTGCCAGTAAAAACCTCCACATAAATGTACATTACCTCTGCATACATATCGAGAATAATTCTAATTTGCTTCACTTTTAGCTTACATCGCTGTTCTTCAGCAGTGTAGTTACTGAAAAGGGACACATTTGAGTGACATAAGAGATAGAAAATAACACTACCTCCTCCTTTTGAAGATCTTCCTCTCCTTATATCCCCTGTAGTGAGACTGAATTGTTATTGCTGCTTTGTTTCTTGTCTCAGTTAGTTCTTTTCTCTTCTTCCTGAGTAAGTATCCTCTGGCAACTGATACAAATTGTAATATAAAATAATGTTAGGCAACAAGCAATGGGTGTCCCACACATTTCAGAGAGTCAAATGATAACAGCATTAAACAAAAACCAATAAGGAAATATGGACCGGGGTGGTTATTATGATTATGTTTTATCCGAAATACTATTCTATCCCACAAAACTTTTTTGAGATTTCAGAAAACTGTACCCATTCCACATAAGGATACAAACAAGTTCGTTCTTTGTATTTTATTGGACTAAAGAAAATACAGGAAGATGCAGAATGAAGCAGAAGCATAGTGCTATAGAAGTGTCTCTAGAATGCAGTGCTCTCAGCTTCATGTACCTGCTTTGCCTGATTCAGGCAATTGATTTGACTCAGTCTTTCATTTCCCTGGGAAATGCCTGATTATCAGGCTATAGAGATTACCAGGCTCTCTTCTGGCACAGGCTTGGAATTAGCTGAACATTCACCAGATCAGAGAGAAACTGAAAATTTTATAGCTCAGCAGTTACAGAAGACTTAGCTCATGCTCCTTTTGCAAAGACTCATTATTCAAAATGAAAAAGCTTAGCATGAAAGATGTGCTAAGCTCCACAGTAACCAGGTGCACTGTGGAAAGGGTGCTTGCTACTTGTGCTTTGTGGGAGGCACAAGTTCAAGTTTCTGGTCTGAACCAGGATGAATAAGGACTCAAACGTGGATCTTCCCTGAGACATGTAGGTGCTGACTAGTCACTAGGGGCTTGATGCAGTTGCCGGCACATAGGTATCTAGTGCCATCTGAAGTGCTCCAGGATAGCCAAGGCATCTGCATGGAGCTGGCAGAAAGAACAAGACAGACAGGACTTTCTGGAGAGAGAAAGTTGGGTATATCACGTGAAATAAAGCTAGAGGCCAGGCAAGATAACCTAGAGCATCTCAAATGACACTAGACACCAATATGGGGGCAAATGAGCTGAGCATTTGGGGGTTTTGCATAAAACGAATCAAACTCTAGGCTCTGCTAAGAGGAGTTTAGACACCTAGGTCACTTTCAGGCATCTACACTGAAATGTCTTAATCAGAAACTGAATTGCATTCAGAATGTTACTTCAGAAATTCCTGAACTTGCAAATAATTTCCTAATGGGAACTGGCACAGTCTCCACAGTGCTGTGATTTGGACAAGTCTGCAATTCCAGGGATTCAGCACAAATCCACTAATCCCTGGCAAAATGAAAAGAACATAGTGTTTTGTCAAAATATTTCTGTTGAACTCTACTTCCAAATGCAGTACCAAGACTATGGGGACAGAGGATTGAGGTGATTTGAATACCCTGAGGAGATGGTAGTTATGGGACCTCTTACTCCAACTCTGCTGAGAGTGTTTTGCATCACAGGGAAAGGTGAAGCTCACTTAAGAATGGGAAGGGAGCATAAGCAGTCTATTCTAACACATTCATATAACTTGGGGCTAGGTTTTATTTGCTTTAGCATTCCCTGCTCACAATTTAGACCAACTTGGGCTCCACTAGATGCAGTGGTTCAGTGTAAGAAGCACTATATAAAAGGAACATAAATTACATCTTGATAATTGGATATAGGATAAAGGAACCCAAATACTATGGGAAGTGGCACAATTGGGTTTTATACTGCAGCCTGACCAGGCCTTTAAAAAGTGTAAATTATAAAGCACTTGAAATACTTCCAGAGTTTCTTGGACTTCTGAGCTACTCCTCCTTCCATTTTCATACAAATGCAACTCAAAAGGAGTTATTTTGAAATAAATGAAGTTACACTGTGAATGGACATACCAATATAAGCTAAGTCTGGTCTTTTTAGGCTTATTCTGGTTCACCTTCGAAGTTTCCTGATAGGAAACTATGACAAACTATGAGATAGTGGCTGTCTAAGCTTTGTTTTCGAACTGGAAGAGGAGATTTGTATTGCTTTAGAAATAAATGGGGGGAAAAAAACTGAGAGTGCTAAGGGAAAATGGACTTCCATTTTGTTCTGGCTTCTCATGCACTAAAAAAAGTTGAAATGAAGCTGCACACAGGACAGAGAAGGTGGACAAAAGGTGGACAGGAAGAAACATTGGGGAGATCAACAAACAGAGCAAAGTGGTAAATTCATACTTTTGCATTTGCTAAATATCCTAAGATAATTGACAGCTTTCAGATGTGTAATTATTTTTGGCACATCACTGGATTTTATTCTCGTTTTAGATTGTTTTCTCCACTGGTGAAGTTCTACAAACTGTGGTGAAGTGCTCTTCAGTACACACTAACATTGGCTCAGTGCAATTAACAGATGCATCTGACAATGATTAAAACTAGCACTGGTGTTGGTATATACTCATGAAGGCATATCTGAGGTAGTTTAAATCTAGATAGCTGGGTACTGGCAGCACTAGCTTACATTTGGGCTTGCCGCCTTTGTAATTACTGAAAGTGCTGTGCAGATTTGTGCCAGCTGTTTTCAGACCTGTGCCTCTCTAGTTGTACTGCTGCTGCTTTCAGAGCTGCCTCGACTACATCGGGCTCAGGGACAGGGGAGAGAGAAATATAGGGAGGAAAAAGGGATGTCACATAGCATGCATCTGTGCCCAAGGTGATTATTGCTGCAGAAGAGAAGGAATATTTTGCTAGGTTGGATTGAGCGATGGCAAAAAAGAATCAGAGACATGAAAGAAATTACAGGTTGTAGTCTTCTCAAACAGAACTATTACTGATACATAACAAAACCTATTCCTAATAGAACAGCACACATACACATATTCTATGCAGATAGTATCATATGGGCCTTCAACAATATCAGCTGTAATATTTAGACATATCAGACTAGGAGTGAAAAGCCTTGCTATGGCGTTTAACCAGCCCACTTCACAGCTGTGGAAAGTGGCTCTAAGCCACTTCGAGGTACAGGTAACGGAATACATTGACCCATTTCAACCACTGTATATAGACACATAATAGATAAATTATACCTCAGAATGTGTAAATGAGCATAGTCAATCAATGTAGCTAGGTAAGAGCAAAGAATCAGGATCAACATATTGTGTACAGATAGCACATTAAAAGCCACGAAAGCAAACAATTCTTACTTGCTTGAAGTCTAGTAATATATTCTTCCACTTTTTTATTACGTTTTGCTTTTGTGTATTCTTTACGAGCAACAAAACCCCTGTAAGCTGAAAAGAGATGTCAAAAATTAAATAATCCATTAAGTACTCAAAACGCTCTAAGAATAAAAAAAGTCTGGAAGGAATTACAGACCTCCATTAAAATATTCATAAATATTTTGCAGGCTTTATCTTTCAAAAAAATGGCAAACAAGCACAAGCAGTAAATCTACATAAAACCTATGTTTTCTGGTGAGTAAAGTTATTATGAATGAAATGAATACAAAACACAAGAGAATCAGAATGTAAAACAAGATGTTTGAAATGAATTAAAAATTTCAGTTGATGTCTCCATCAACAGTGTAATTGGTCTTATTATCTAGGAAGGTTAATACATTTTATTTTCGTTATTATATTATACAACATTGTCAGAGCATGCCAGAATATTATTAATAACAGTATCATCTGTGCAATCACGTCCTTTCATTGTTAAAATTGCCTTTTAAATGTAACATTGATAAACGTAACTTCAGTAAAGAGATTGTCATAACCTGGTTAAAAGAAATTTTTCTTCATAAGAACAGATATCACCAAGTATAAGATATTTTGTCAAATGTAACAGCAGGAAAACAGCAAAATCCACATCCACCATGCACATCCATCTATCAACTGTACACATGCACTAGCTTTAAGCAAAACGTTAAAAGTTTTAAAGCTATTACCTGACTGTATTTTAATAGCACTTTGTTCCCTTTGTTCCTTTATCTTTTTGTATCTCCTTGAACCCAGCCACCCTCTGACACAAGCTTGAATCAAAATAATCATGTCAACTGTCTCCTTCCGCATTAAATTTAGCTGCTCCACGTGATAGTATTTGAGGAATACCTTAAAAAGAATAGGCATATAAGCAAACATTTTAATTACCCTCCTAGGCCCTGTATTCACTCAATCCATTTAACATCAACATGAGTTACAAGTTGGTTTCAAATGATGAACAGACTCTTTAGCTGTAGTACCTAAAGGATCATTCTTGTTAAAGATAGTATTTGATTGTTCAGGGTATTAGTTTACCTTACTTCCCCCTTCAACATCTTTTGTCAGTGCCTGCTTATTCATGCTTTCATGGGAAAGTGTTTTAAAGTCCCAGTGCAAAACTTCAGTCTGTAACTATAAATCTGTTTTCAAAACTAGGAGGCTGACAGTTTTGCTAACCCCACAAATCTGATATATGTTACATAAAGGTGATCCAAATCTGGAACCTTCAACCCCTCTGCTTTCCAATTAAATCTAAGGCATTGTTTATTTACTACACTGCTTTTATCAAGCATGAAGCTCATATAACCCCTGAAAAACTAGTCCAGCACAAGGGATACAAACACATTCCTGGTGTATATCAGGATGAAATAAAATGTGTAGAAAGAGCTTGTACAATTAAGACAATAATTATGCTTATTTTGCAGAATTCCCCCAATCTTTCATCACTCGTTGGTACAGATACAGGTTAACCCTAATTAAAGTAAACATAAGCTATAGATCTCACATCTCAAGATATGCTTCCTTTGGCTGCATGTTGTCCATTAGCCTCACTAAGACAGCAGAGGGAAATAAAGGTTGAGGAGGAGGTAACTTCATGGCTTCTGTCCCACCTATCCAGGAAGATGTCTCAGAAGAAGAACAGTTGTTTCTTCTACACTGAGGTAATTTCAAATAGTTTAGGATCCATCTCTCTCTCTATCCATATCCTTCCTGGGCACTTGTGTTACATTAGCATATAGAGAGACTTGGTGCAGTACTTGTCTGACGCTTCTTTTCTCTGGCAGACCTCCTGAGATCTGTCAGTTGGGAGTGGGTGGGTGTCCCTCTCTGGCACGCTGGGAAGATTAGTGAGCTAGAACCAAAAGCAAGAGTATGGGAACAGACATGTGTTTCTCTTATAATAAAGTCTTCCTCCCACTTCACATATATGGGATCATCCTGCTATCTCTTTCCCCAGTGCTCACCAAAGTCTGCCACAGAGGCCTCCGCCTGGAAAGCCAAAATCTTTTACTCTCCCTTTGTGAGTCTGATTGCTCCAGGGAAGAAGTATAACTTCTTTTTCTTAAGAAAGCTTGGACTAAGCTCACTGGGATCCTTACTGTCACATTTTTTGAAAGAAAATGCAAGCAATGTTGTGGTCACATATTGCTTTGCACTGTGGCCTCCCTAAAGCTGATCAGAATTTTAACACTCTACAGGGTCAGGATTTCAGCCAGATATCAGGGAACAGTACCCAGCAAAGAATGGTCTTTTCTTAAATAGAGACCAAGAGCTACCCGAATCAGATGGGTGAGAAAACAAATTGCTTAATAAGTTAACAATGACATACTGCAATAATGCAGATACAGTATATTAAAAGTTTACTTTAGTTTTTCCAAGAACCCAGTTGTCAAGGCGGGCTTTTTCCAAGATGGCAGCACAGGTTTCCGGGCTGACTGGAGGATCATCATTTGTTTTGTAACAGATAAGGTAATACCTAAAGACAAATATATGATTATTTATTCCATTAATAGTGAACAATAGATGCAAATACATTTAAACCATTCATTTAAATAATAAAAACAGTAGCACAAAAGAAAACATAGCACTGAAAAAAACAAAACAGCATATGAACGAAATTGCTGTGATTTATATGCAGTACTGAGAAACCCAATCAAAAGGGGATGAGTGACATATTGCATGCCCTGGAGGGTTGTTTAATTCTGTATCAACACCAGAAGGCTTTTAAAAAGTGTGCAACCCAAGTAGAGTTGTGCACCAGTTCTTTGGCTCTCTGCATTCTGTGAAAGGGATTTCAGTGGCAAAATAAAAATATTTTTAAAGCTTTTCTACCTAAATTAGCTTATTTCATATCTAGAAATGTCATGAAAATTTCATATCTTATGTGCTAGACCTTTGAGATAGTTAACACGATGTGACATGCATCCCAGCACTTGTTACCTCCTTGGATTCAGCTTTGCAGATCCTTTTGGAACATACATGTGCCATTACATATGACATATCATATGTAAGCATTTAATCTGGCAAACTCATTACTCAGAATTAATTCTGACTAGGAAAAGAGGTCAGGATGCTCATGCGTAAAAATTACCCATAATGTACCTGCTCAGCTGCTGAGTAGGAAAGTTCTTGTGTGTTCCAGGACTTTCCAAAATGCTCCATAACAAAATGAACCATACCTATCTTGTTTTTTTTTAATTCAGGAAAATGACATGAATTATGTGTGCTTCCTGACAGTACATTCTGCTTTTTTCTTGTTATTCAGCCTTTATACACAAAGCTTGGGTTGTACCAGCTTTAAATAATGGTAACATGTAATAATAAAAAAGAGACAATGTTGATTCTTGCATTATCACCAATTCCTACAGCTCCTTTTTTTTTTTTTACTACACAATGAATTGGCTTATTTTTATTCTAACAAAATAATTATGCCATTATCCCAGGTCTACCTGTAACTCTCAATTATTAAAAAAAAAAAAAAGACAAGGAGATAGACACTTAATAAAATCCCCTTTTATTTGAGGGCCATATCCTCAGCGCCAGAGATCTGCACAGCCTCACTGCAAACAGGGGCACGCTCTCTGGAGAGCTACCCTGTTATATTCACTGCTTTCCTCTCTTTTACCTGAACAGTAAAATTTTTTATAAAAAGCAGTGACCAAAAGCCACAGCGCATCTTGGTGCAGTGATAACTACTTTTTCCCATGCTGCACTCTTCCAAAACAGTAATAGTCCCAGGATTATTCCTTCCAGAAACAGCGCTATAAGAACATCACTTTGTTCTTCCTCTCTCTCGTGCACCTGCAGCATTCTGCTGCTAGCTCTCTGTTTCTAGTGCACTATTACTTTTAAGTGCTTCTGTCTGAATGGGTGTTGCTTGCTTCTTCCCAGTTTTGATCTCCATTCCATAAATCTCAGTTCTGATTGAGGCAAATATGCAGGGTCTTTATTTGTAAGGGAGAAGTACAGATTAAGTGCTTAGGATTAATTTTTTGGGGGGAGAAAGAGACACAGTTAAAGGAATTGTAAAATAGTGAATCTTCCTCTTAACAAGTGACTAATACTTAGAAATATATTTTAAACAAAATTATACACTTAATGAACTTCTCAGCCCTAGATTAGCAATACCAAATTATCATCCACCCTGCACAAACAGATGCTGCACAATGCTGAACATCAGGAGGTAGAGAAACTGTGGTGCTCCTTGGATGCTATTGCTCCAAATTCTCAGCTTTAATTTGAAGCATTACATTTCTAAACTTCAAGTCTTTGAAGAAAAATTGCAGATTATAAGCAAGATAATTTTTACCCAAATGTGCAGGGAGCCTGAAACAGTCATCCTGAGATACATCATCTTCCCCTACCAATCCAAAACAGGTCCACTAATCTTGTGCCTGAACTACTCTTTGTCATCCAGTCTGTAATCTTCTTTGTCACAGGAAATGTCTTTGTATTTTTTCTTTACAGACTATACCAAAGATGCTGCTGATGCTTAGCAAACACTGAGCAGCAATGATAGGAGAGAAAAAGGCTTCTTCACATCAATGTTACCGTTTTATGAAGTTAGCGAAAAGTATACGGTGTGAATAACCCTGTCTTCGAATTCTTGCTGTCTCCAGAATTCCCGTGTAACGCAGCTGAACCAACACTTTTTCTTTATCAAACTTGTTTGCCTGCCGGTCGTTGTTGGGCTTGATGCACCTGACAAAATGAGGCTGGCCGACGACCATTTTGGATAACAAATCCATCAGAGAATACTGCAAGAAAGTAACAAGATATCTGCCACCAGGATATTTATAAAACTTGTATATAGGTCCATGTGTAGATGAAATTTTATTTCATATGATCAGAATCATGTTTAAACCCGTTTACATTTCAGTAAGCTGGTACTTTAATGGTAGATGAACTAAATGACCCAACAACAATTCTAGCTTTGATAAGATCTCTAAGTTACTAACATATACTACTTGAGAGAAACACTGATTCCAAATGGATGTACCAAATTCCACCCAGAACATTCTCACAAACTGCCATAATGTCTAACATATGACAGAAACTCTCCTTAAACTTACTTGCTTCTCTTGGAGCCTTGTTAGGTAATTATCGCCCGCTCTTTCTTTTTCCTGTTGTCACCTATTTGAAGATCCTTATTCACCCAGAGAGTAAATCATCTGTCTATGAATGGGAAGTGGAAGAGCAGCAAGCCAGTAAATATTGCCATCCCTTTATTAGACTGGAGGAAACTAAGACCACCCCAGAAGAGGGGCTGCTTAAACTGCTCTGATCTAGCACGTCCTGTTCATTGTACAGGCTGATGGTGATATTATAGCTGCCCTGCCAAGAGGAAACTTTTGAGGAAGGCAAAACTAGAAGTACACAAAATCACAGTTCCAAAGTTGCACTTTTCCCACCTCACCAGGGTACCAGGCTAGCAGAGGGGATGCAGTTTGTAGCTCCCCATGCCAGGTCCCGTCAATCTGGCTGTAAACGAACTTGACTGGTGTTTTGTAAAATTGCTTCATGGGAGAATCTTATTAAAACACAAATGAAGAGGCTCATTCCTCAAGATTCAACCTGACTCAACAGAAAGAGGCAGCCAGGAGGTAATGCAGTTCAGCAGTAGGTTGGATACATGAAACTAGTGTAGGACATCAAGAGCCATATGTTTCCTATTAAAATGTGCAATTCCGTTCTGGACAAATACTGTACCATGCAGCAAAGTGCTTAATTAGCTTCATCACTAGTGTGCCAATCGAACACAAACAAGTAGGACATGCTTGGATATTTTTTTTTTCCCACTCAGTCTGAGGTGGCAGATGCTTTTCTCAATCACCCATAGATTTCGGCATATGAGTAAACCACTGGGGCTGAAGCTGAATCTTCATTTAGAAGCTTTAGCTAGCATGATCTGAGCAGGGATTTCCACTACAGAAAATAATAACAGAAAAGTGTAAATATAATTAACTCATTTGCAGCCTCTGATGCTAGATGTGCTGGTAATGCACTGAATCACAGACATTAGGTTTGAATGAGATTCAATAAATTTGGCCATCTAGAACTTTAAAACACCATGCATCTTTGGACCACCATGACATCTAGGCTGAAATTATCCTTCACTGTCCACAAAGCTGTGCAATTGTATCTACTAAACAGAGATCTTGCTCCTTACTGTTCTCTGTCATAGATGTAAATAAACTCTTACAGGTCATGAACATCATCTCAGCCATCTTTATGTCTTTGTTGGGAGAGATGACTAAATAAGAGTTGAAAATTCAGAGCTGACCCCATGTGAACCAACTCTGTGCACCATTTTGGAGGAAAGAATGCTGTTCACAGCTATTTTCTATTGCAGGACCAGCAGCACAGCCATTGCTTGGGAAGATCAAGAGCCCTGCTGAAGGAGCCACAGGGATGGACTCAGGACAGCCTCTGAGCAGTGACCATCAAGATCTTTCTCTGGAGCTCCTGCTTGAAATTAACTGTGCTCTCTTGCTTAAACTCTTAAAGAAATGCTATACCACTAATGTCCAACCTCCCTTTATCTCCCTTGGTGGAAAAAAAGCAAGTGAAAGATTACTATCGATCATCATACATCATCATGCCAGAAATGTGGCTGTGTAATCAAGTACAATTAAAGATGAAACATCACAATCTCCTCTAGATATTTGTACTGCACAGACTGCTGCAACATATATGCAGTTCAAAAACTCTAAATGGATCACTGTTGACTCTCAACAGGTGCATTTCAAAAGGTGAAAGAATAAACATTCATTCTACTCTAGAAAAAATTATTAAAAGATCTGCTATCTTACTCTAAAATAAGAAGCAACTGTCTGTGTTTTCATGCTGGTTGTCTCTCTTGGATGATGTCCAGTATCTCCTGCTTCATTCTATAAAGATGAAGAAAGAAATTGTCACTTTTTATCTCTGTTGAGCCTGTAGTGCCCTTTGCAATGCTACAACAAAGCACCCCTCAGAGAACACCATTAATAAAAAAAAAAGTATTCTAAACAGAAAAAGTTACAGCATGATCACTAGCACAAATCAGTTACACCAGTACGTTACATTACTTTGCTACACAATACACAAACGTTCACACACAGAGGACACAATTTGATAATGGAGCATCTAAATAACTGCCACAAATAACCTGACAATGTCTGAGGTCCTGTCTGTTATTTCATCACCACTGTTATTTTGGTAGTTCTCTAAGGAACTTGACTATACTCCACACCAATATTTTAACTTCTCTTTTTGCTACAATACAGCTAGGAAATAATATTTTTTTTCCTCTGAAGTTGTTATAAAACTATAGCCAGAAAGAAGGGAAATGTTAGATTTTTACCTCACGGGAGGAATATGAATTGCACAACACAAAGATATCCAGCTAAACAGAAAAGAAAATAGGAGAGGGAGAAAAACCAAGGAAGGGGTTACTTGCTTACTTTTAGTACCAATAATAGTATTGCCTTTCTAGTTTAAATTAGGGTTCAATGCAGAATCACAAAATGAGTTTTCTTACCTTTGTGTGACTGATTGATTTCTGGGGGGTCCACATTTGGTAACTGATTGTAGTTTTGCTTTTAGTGTGTGCCAGGTTACCTATGGGAAGATGAAAGAAAGCAACCTACCAAAATGCTTACATCTCATCTAAACTAAAAACCGTGCTGAACCACCTTATTCATGCCCCCATTGTAACCATACGATTATAAAGGTTGTTGACTTTTTTGGAGTATGTCCTCATTTCCCCTTTCACCCTTGGGATGGAACAAGCGCTGCAGTAGTTGCATGAAGATGGAACATGGGCTGAATTTTCTTCCTTCAGCACTTATGTCACCTACTAGAGCAAAAAACCAAACAGACTGCTGCAGAAAATAAGAAAGATACACCTTAGAGCATCCATGTGGTTTTACCCTAAGGATGTTATTGTTCTATTCTAGTTCTAAGGCTACATATATATTAGTTTAAAAAAAAAAAGAGCTAGCACCCTTCTCTGGCCCTGAGGGCAAGTGACATGGCATGACTCAAGTCAATATAGCTAAACCCTGTACTTCACTACTCTTTTAACCCTCTGGTAGAAACAAGGTTATATCTTTCCACAGAGCTTGTTGGAAACCATCGCTGGCCTGTGCTTTCTCTTGAAGTGTGCCTGGGAATTTCTGGGAGACTGCTAGCTGACATGGTCCAAAACTGTCCCAGGGAGGCATGCTAACAATTAATCAGAATGGGCAATCCTGTGGGATTGTTTCAGCTACTGTTCACTGGCCCTGTTTGGTTTACTAGCATAGACATAGTCTTAAGAGTCTAACCTTGGAATTCTTAATCAAGTAATATATTATGACAACCTGAAGGACTAGGTGCATTGGAGTGGTTTACACAGACACTGGTCTAAAAGAATAACGAAAATTCTGCTGTCATTCATCATGTCCCTCTATGTTGATAAACCCCAACCATTGCTGCATGCTGCCATTGCTTCTGCTAATGACATAACACCTCTGGAATCCCACTCTCCACTGGGAGAGCCTGTAATCTCTCTGTGCACAGCTACTATCAGTAAGAGGTGGATAAGACTTGGATAAACAGCTGCAAATACATGGCATGCCGAGCTAATACATCACGTATTATGTGATGATATCAAGTGCTAAACCTCCCTTGGGCTTAGCTCAATATCACAGGGTGGGAAGGAAAGAGAGGATTACTCACACCTAACTTTAGCTATCTGAAAGTGAAGCGTCTACAGGATTCCTGCTGTATTCAGTGGAGAGAGGCACCTTCAGAGGAGATTTATCCCATCCTGAGAAATACCTGAGATAGGCAAGATGGGTTGGACTCTGGGCAAACCTCTGCATTTCCACTGATTCTAGATGAGTAAGATCAGAAATCTAACTTTTAGTTGGCTATAACTGGATGGTTTGGGTCAGTTTTGAAAGGCTACAGTGTTTCATAATATTTAACAAGAAGACTAAAACAACCTTCAGAGTTATCTTGCAAAACATTACATAAGACTTGGGATCACTTCTTGGGACCATTTGGGACTTAACTTTGGCTCTACAGAAATTATAGTTTAGTATCTTAGTAAGTATCAACAAGTCAAAAAGTTCAGGCAAGGACATTGAGCTCATTTTTTCCCAGGAACACTGACCTTCAAGACCAAATTTTGCATTCCACCAGCAAAGCTCCCTTTGTGAAGAACAGGAGCCTTGCCAAAACCTCAGTTTCTGTAAGCTACAATAACATTTTAGAGAAATTTCCATTAGGCTCTTCCAATTTAGCTTTTCTGTTCTACCACAAGTACATCTTCCATGTAGTTGTATGAGAAAGTAAAGTACTCACTGTATGGCATCAATGCCATCACACAGGGAGTAATACAACACAACAGCAAACTGGTTGTAAGGAGACTTACCCATCATCCTAAAATGGCAGGTAGGACACTGTGCAAGGACCTGGTTCAACTAAGGTGCAACTTAGGAGTAATTTCTGTAGAAGTAGTCATATTCCTCCACCCCAACTTACGAACTTCCCGAGGAAGGGCTCACTACTAGGATCTCATCAGTTACCTATTGTAAAGGACTAAAAGACTGGAGAAATAGAGGAGTGTCTCCTCACTCTTTGCAGCAGATGTTAGGAGCCCCAACCTTGGTTCTCTACTACCTGAGAGAAAAATTGCACTGAGACAAAACAGGCAATTTATATATGCCCTGTCCAAAAAAGCCCAGTGACTTACCTGATCCTTTCTGTTCAGTCCTCAACTCAAGGGATGCACTCCACTCCCTGTCTTGCTCCCCTACCCTGAAGAGAGGACCCTGAAAGAAGCCTCTACCACTTCCTTGGCACTTGACCAGACCAATCCCTCCCCTGCAGCTTGAGATGGCTGGGGCTCCATTCTGTATAGATTCTAGGGTTGGAAAGTTAAGCCACAAAGTGTACAATGTCATCAACAAATGGTTATATGAAACCTAGCAGTGGTCATCACGAAGGCTAGAGAAGAATAAAAAGATTACCACAATAGCAATACCTGTTTTTGTAAGAGGGTGGGTTACCAACTGTCGCGTCAGATTGTTTTCAGATGATCGCAGTAGCAGCACAATATCAGCTGGCAGAGTATCTCTATTTTTGGCTAGGAATCCACTTGCATTATATAGAACCTGTTTAAAAAGCATATTTATGCATCTTCTGGGCTTTTGAAAAGTAATTGTAAATTTAAGCACTCTGGCATGTGGCTTTTAATATACCAAGATACACAGTTTTTCATCCATCAGGCTCACTCTTGCTTATGGTCTTTCTTTTGATCACTGAAAGTTCTTACTTTTTAATACTGAGAACCATTGTGATGCAGATCACTAAAAGCAAATCCATCATTCCAAAGCTTGAGATATTTATTTTCCCTAATGCAGATATGTTAATATTAGTTTTAGCCAGTGTGGATTTATCACTAGGACAAGTGTATTACAGTCTTCCTTTACACCAGTACATGTGTGAATGCACAATTAACAATGCACTTGATCTTAACCATACCACACAGGATTACCTGTATGACTGTACAATCTTTCTGTCCCATTCATATTGTGCTGTACTGGACCCAGGACTTAACACTCTTCCTAGAGATCTCTGTATTAATTATAGAGGAAGTTTGCAAAATCACAAACTGCATATTGGCAACTGAAATTTCTCTAAAAATGCCAGGAATGCTGTACATAACTCAAAATGTACCTCCAGGGCTCTATCTCAATGATGCTTTAAAGGACCCACAAGAAAACCTGGCCTGTGAAAGGTAGAAGATACTGGCATAGTTAATTTAGAAAAAAACCCTCACAAAACAACCCAGTAACAGTCTTAAATTACAAAAAAGGCTTGTAAAGGAAGAGGAAATAAATTGTTCTCCAATTCCACAGTAAGCAGCACTAGCAGTAATGAACTTACAGCACAGCAATGGAGATGATAGAAGTTAGACAGCAGGAGAAAATTCCTAATGAAAAAGCTTGTTGAACACTGGAAAGGGCTGATGGGGCATTGGTGGAATCCCCATCTTCAGTGGCTGGTATCAGGAATGGTACAGGGAGAGCTGTCTCTCCGCTCTGCAGCAGTGAGATATGCTATGCTGGTGAAGTGTAATTCAGTTGGAGATAAGGTTCAGAGGAGTCACTGCAGGCCTTTTGTAGCTGGCTGTCCTACACAAGGGGCAGGTTATCTTCCATCAGCTGATGGGCAGTATGTTGCCTCTTTCTAGGCCAGCTGCTCCAGCACTGCACAGACCCAACATAGTTTTACTATGTGAGAGAGCAATGCCCACTCCATACCCTTTAAAAGAGCTCAAAAAGAGGTGGGAGCTCCTGCTTTCACAAGGCAAGGCTCAGGTGACCAGTGGCATCTTGCTGCAGTGTGTCAGCAACTCCTCCTGAGTTTGAAAGGCATGTGCAGCAAGTCACCTTGTACAGGAGGGCAAGATGCTGCTCATCAAATGAAGCAGAAAGCAGGGCCTGCACTATCTGTCTGGCTGACGACAAAGTACAGAACTAAGTAAGGCTGATGGGGTGTAGGAGGTAGTAGAAAGAATGGAGCTGGATCCTGATTTGAAGCAGTGGGAACAAGCATGGCACAGGACTTTGAGGAACTAAGAGGAAGAGCACTGAGTTGCATTACATAACGATTATGTTTTGGTTCTTCTGTAATACAGTCAGTTCATTTACCTGGTGACATTTAATAAAAATACACTCCTGCTATTGCTTTTTTTGATGAAGGAAAATAACTTTTCAATTTACTTTTGATGTGTAAGGCACTGCCAACATTTCCATGTCAGGCCTGAACAGATGAAGGCTGAGAACCAACCCAGCTGACCTCTTCTGTTTCCTTCAGTCCTACCATTCCACAATCCCCAGCTAATATCATTAGATCTCTTACCTTTCCTGCATAATGATAAATCCCAAAGGTTAGATCTACTCTTTTGGGTCTCCAAAAATATTTTGACTTCAAATTATCTTCAAATTTTTCTGAAAGGAAACACATAGCTCATCGTACTGGAGTTACTGTACAAAAATTGTCTTCTGAAACTGTATCCCTCCAAGGATATTGCCTGACTTCTCAGACAATGCAGAGGCACAAACCAGACTCTGATGTTTTTAGGGACAAAGATACCAGAATGGTCTTGTAACAAAAGGCACTGGATAGAGAATATGGGAGCTCTTGGATCAGTTACTTACTTTATACCAATTTTTTTCTGTGTGACCTCAGACCACTTGCCTTTCTAAGCTTTTGATCTTCATATATGAAACAATGTAGTAAACCTTCCTAAGGATTCCTTGGGGAATTGTGAGGAAACATTTACCAATTGATTTAGGGCCTCTGTACTGTAGACTAAAAAGTATGAGGACAGAAAGACAACAAGCTCATATAATTGCTTTAGCATCGGCATCGTTACTGGATGTTATTAATTTTTGTGATTGGGTGTTGGTTAAAACCCTCATCTGACACTCTGAACATTCAAAAGTGAGTAAAACAAGGATTTAACTGCACAGAAACCCCACTGAAATAACTAAATCAGCTGTAACTGCAACTATTCAGCAGCACTGAAATAGTCAGTATCTGAATTACAACATATTTAGGTATTGTAATTTTAATTTCTGAATAGAAAAAAACAGGAGGCATAGTTTGCTGGAAGGCACTGGGGCAGGTTTGCAGCCATTACCCTTAAAAAGTACTAAAATTCTTGTTCAGATACAGCTCATCAAAAGTCTCAGAGCTGAACATGACTCAACTTTGAAAACAGTGTTCTTGGCATGTGAACCTAGAGTTTTAACTCAGTTTGATCTTCATCTTTCAAGCCCTGCAGCTAAAAATTCCTGAAGGCAGGAGAATTCAAAACCTGGATCAGCAGCTTAGGTTCATTTGTACTCTTGATGTTTCTCTATCAACTTCAAAGACACATCCATCCCTGCTTCCCTCAAACATACTGTGACACTGGAATGTGGGCTCACTAAAAACATCACTAGCACGTAGCCTAAACTGGACACGCCAAACAGAAATCTAACAGGGAGACATCCTGCAAAACTTTGGAAAAAAACCATATACTTACCTACAAGTGTCTGATCTGTTGCTTGTGGGAATCGACTTTCCTCATCCAGCAGGGACAATAAACCCATTGGTTTCTGCAGGAACATATCTAAGAGGGGCCTGTTGTCCTCATATTCTATAACTCTTGCATCAACACCTTCATATAGGTATTCATTCTGTAACAAGCAAGAGAAGGCATGTTTTGTCTATGTATACAGAACCGCTTCAGAAAATAATTCACAAACTGTCAATTGTAGCAAATTAAAACTAGATAGAAAAAGTATGCCCGGGGGCTAAAGACATCAACGTTTTGCAGGAACAAATGTCAGCTGGGATGTATCATATCACATTGTCAGGCTATAGATTTTAATTTGCCTTTGGGTACGTAAGTGCTTCCTATGGCATATTTAGTAAAGTAAGACGCTTTCCAGGAATATGCAAGGATTAAAGAAACAGAGTTGAAGAAGATAAAGTATAGTGTTTGCAGATGGAGACCTCAGTGTCTATTTACTTCCCAGGTCTGCAATGTAAAAAATACTTCTTAATCATTTAGAGCTACATTTACATTCCCAATTCGTTGCTCAGATCTGTGTGATGTACAGTGGCCAAGATTTACCGAAGTGACTATGGATTACAGAGGCCTCACTTGTTTGATCCCCCTCCTCAAACACCTGGAAAAGTTCTTATGGGGAGAATAATGGTGCACGCACTTTCTAATAATGAAAGAATAGTGTACATACTTTTTAAAAATTAAATAAAATGTCTCAGGTTGGCCTCTACAACATTTTCACTCCTTTTAAGGAACTAGGGAAAGGTATTCAGCAAGATTAAAAAACAATAGAAAAGCTGGTGGGGTTTTTTGTGTTTTTTTTTTTTCTTTCCTGAAGACTGCAAATATCTTTGGATTCCTACCAGACTGAGAAAAACCTGATAACAAATGCTGTGTCCACAGTGTGTTGCGATGGTTTTATCTTGAAAATAATTTAAATTATAGCTGAAGAATACAAGAATGACTTTCTTTAATCCTTCAGCAAGGCAGAGGACAGACGTAGATCTACCAAGAGAAGGATGCTCTAGGGACTGCCACCCCTCCATTATTTTCATCTGCATTACGCAATGCAATAGCAGTTATCCACCGCACAGTCCTCCCATAGATACCAGGACGGCCTTCAGTCCTGAGCAGGCTATGCTATGAAACACATAGTTAAGCGTTCTGATCTACTTTAAAAATCATCCCTCTTCCAAAGGATAGGACTTTATAAAAGCGTTGTATTAATGTATGGTGTTAATATCACAGTTGTGCTATCCTGAATTCATTGTGAGAAGTGTCATAAACATGAATGATGGCTAATATTAATGAGTTCAAAGACCTCTAACCCTGAAAGACCTCTCCTTATGTGTCATTCACTTGAGTCTGAATGAATGAAGAAGGCAATATATTGAGTGTTTTGAAAAGGAGTTAACTGCCATATACAACAGAAAAGCACATGTTATTAGACTTCATACCTCTTAATCTCTAAGCCAGAGAGAAACAGCAAAATTAATAAAATCAGTAACACTGTCCTGGAAATACAGGCCCAAATAACTAAATCTGCTGATCCCTTCAAAAGAGAACACAGAATATATACCTAAACCCTTCCAGTATCCAGACTGATCTAATTTCCCAGGATACTCTTCACTCTAAGGATAGGTTATGGCTCAGTTTATATGCCCGTACAAGGGTGTAAGCAGTAAGAGTCTCTCCTACAGCCCCATGAGGGCTCCTCATCTCAGACACGTAACATTAACTTCATTCCTGTCTCCCCTGGAGCAGTGGACAGGTGGAGTTTTGCTTTTTATTTTAATCAATGACCTGAGTAGCAGGACAAGACGGGAGAGTAATAAATGTATCACTGATACAGGCAAGAAGTTAATTATATACCTGTAGGAGCTAGTGGCAGGAAGGGAATGAGTCGGTGTTATCTCCCAAAGATAACACTGGAGTAGGGGCAGCTTAACTGAGGGCTACAGCTCTACCGACACACAGACGTTATGTTCATGAAACCAGCTGCTACTGCTTACGATTATCAAGAGTACACTTATCAAGGGGGAAAAGGGAAGAGATTGCTCAGGATGAATCTATCAGGGAAGAGTGTTCCTGTGACACTCAGACATCCTCAAACAAGCTCTCACAGACAACCTATCTAATGATTAACTTTTTCCAACTTCAAATGCTTGTGAGAGAGGCTGCTTTAGAGAGCTGATAAAAGAGTTCTCCTTGAAACTGAAAGGAGGTCTGTAAAAGCTGTACTACTACACCATAACAGCAACACCTGCTCCCCTCCCTGCCCGGCCAGTGCACGGGGCCTGACTTCCAAGCCTGCAGCGTATGTGACCATTTGGTCCTTTTGTGTCTGCACCTTGACAACTGAATGAGTGTCAGTGCTGACGGTTTTGGTAATGCTGCTGTAGGATACGGAAGGAGTTCACTCCATCACTTCCCATGGGCTCCTGGAGGACGGCTGATGACCAAGTCTTCCAGGCACCAGTGTGACAGATGGCTCAGAAATAAGATACCATATTACATTTTCTTACGCAATGCTGGTCTTCAACCATATTATTAGGATACGAGCAGCAAGGATAAAAGACTTAACGATGCACATCATAAAACTGTAATGAAACAGATCTTATTTGAATTAATAATCTGAATCAGCTACAGGATTCTGTAATCCCCCGTGATATTTTATGACAAGAAAGCTCCTTAAAATAGCAGCTGCTCATTGAAATTCCAAAGCAATTCCAAAGCATAATCCACAAGAAAGTATTCCTATGGATGGGATGTCAAAAGGAATGACTGAGTTAGTTACACTAATACTTGGGCTCCTATCTCATCTCAGTATTGCATGATACCTTCTCTGTGTAACAAAAGTAATAGCATTTTGCTGAGAACATGGTATGATGACGCTTTGGTTTAAATGGGAACACCGGAGACTTATTCAGAATGAACCTTCTCCAGCTTAAAGTAGAAGACTAAATTGTCATATGAATGTAAACTAAATATTGCATATATTTAATGCAAAAAGTAGCATCCTTCCAACTGACAGTAAACTTGCCACTTCCCAAAATGTTTTAGGTATTTGACATTACACCTTTTACTTTTTACAGAAGAATCACAAATGAGAAAGAAATGGGAAGGCTGTCTTGCTGGACAATGTTACCTGCATATCACGGAGGTGACAGAGTTAATTTACATCAGTACCTTACATGTAAGGGAAACACCTTGAAGGACAGGACTGAAGGTGCAAAAGTTGTGCTTTGCTTAATATTAACCTAAAAAAAGCTTGGGCCAGCATTCATTCCACTTAACTATAGACACATAAAAGAAGTGACTAAGTCGAGAGCCCACATTTCCTCCCCAGTCAGTGGAGACAGAGATGTATCTATTTGTCTCCACTGACTATCAGGAATCTACACTATCTTTATCTTAAACTATACTCCCCATTTCAGCCTTTCTGTTAAATTAGGGAAAGGAGATTGCATTCAGGCCTAAAAGCCTTTGTTCTTAAACACAAACATTAAGTCAACTATAAAGAATGAATTCCCTGAATTTTGACTTGAGTTCTCCACGTTGGCCCACAGACACTCTGCTCTAGCAGACACCCTGAGCCTCGGGTGGTGATAGTACCACTGTTCCTTTCTACTATTCCTATCACTTCTGAGGCCATATTTTTGTAGGCCACACTTCCATGGAAAGCAAAACTGTGAATACTTTTCAGGTTCAGATAAAAAAAAGAAACCACCGACAATGCTAAAAACATATGAACAACTGAAAGTAGAATTCAGCCTTCTGAGTTCATTTACTATTTGGCTTCATTGCTCAAGTTGCCAAAAAATGATTCACCTTCCCTAGTTATATAATCACTACTTATTAGGTTGACATAGGTTAATTGAGGACTAGGCTATAATCAACTGATTTAGGCCTTGACTTCTGACTAGATATGTCAAATTTCATCTAAGTGCATGTGGTATGGAATTGAACATGGCAAAACAGGGAAAGAAATGAAGAAATAATGTACCTGCAAGTTTTCCTTCTCTTGAGGGAAGTGTGAAAGAAATTAAATTCTGCAGTTTTCCTTGGGTAGATCTACAGGGTGCAATGCAGTGTCGTGCTAGAGATTTCTGAGATAGCACAGCGCAATCTGACATGTCTGTCTGGCATTGCACAGGGCTGTGGAGAGATACTAGCCTGGGTCCCCAGCAACAGGACAGCTCCATCAGCATAACAGTCAGCTTGTGCTAATGAGAAGTTAACGCAAAGGTCTTGGTGACTGCTGGCATCAGCCTTCTAAACATAACTCCTGTCTTTTAGTATTAAAGACACAAACCCTTACATGCGTGTAAAGCCAGGCAAAGGGCAGGGGTCATCCTATTGCTTGGCTTTCACATAAGTGATACTTTGTATCATTAACAAGAACAATTTCAGTCATAGGATTTTGAAAATATTCCCTTTTTTTCCATGTATAGAAAATTTAGTAATTATATTTTATATTTTCCTGCAAATGGCTTTCTCTTATTTGTCTGCAGGGAGGGTCTGTATTTACAATTACATTACTGGTGTTAACAAAGGAGAGTCCTTACAGTGAACAGAAAAGCCACCTGCTTTCTTGAAGACTGTTCTTGTGACGTAAAGCTGGAACAACCATGTTATAAATAAGTGAAAAGTGATGTCTTATAATGACTATGAATCATACTGCAAATCATCCCGTGCCATTGGGTTGTAATGCAGAATAATACATTTGTCATTTCCTGGCTCTGAAAGGGGGGGGATTTACACCCACACTTGCACGAACTTAATCTATATAGCTCATTCTGCACTGCTGCAGTAATATCTTTGGAGACTGCTACAAGATAATATAATGAAGTTTGATATAATCTGGTGTAGCGGTGTCATATAAATTAAAGTAGACATCTTACTCGGTTGGTATTACATGCAGGATGTGGGTACTTGTAATAGGAATATTAGGACTGGTATAAATGAAATATGAATGGAAATGTGCGTATAAGCACCAGAAGAAAGAGTGTTAGAAGAATGGCCTGTGATTTGAATGAAGAACATTTGTTCACAGCAATAAAATTGAGGAAAGTGGTGTTTACATCAAGACCCGAAGGCCTTCACTCACAGGAAAACACAGTGCAGACAGCTAGCAAGTGGAACACCCTCTCAATCTAACAACAGGAGAATGGCTGCAAGGTTACAGCACATCACGTATGCCCTTACTTTTCCTATGAGCCCACCAAGAAAACAGACAGTAGATGTATATATTCCAAACAAGCAAAACCAGATGATGATCGTGCCTAAAGATTATGGAGGCTGAAGTAAATAAGGTTCTGAGGCAAAGAATTGCCCTGTAACAACTGATGATTGCTAAAGGGTGTAAAAGATCTGTCCAAAAACTATATCAGCAAGAAGAACCTAAGAGACATGATGAAGACTTGCTAGCTGGTGTCCCTTATTCTCTGTGTCGCTCACAAATGATCCTGGACAGACCACCTGAACACACACATCCTGGTGCTTTCTACATGCGTGTGAGTCAATGGAATCTATGAAAGAATGACTGGAAGTGGGTAAAATTGACATACTTAGAGATTCTGTAAATAAAGATCACCTTCCCCTTCCATAAGGTCTGTAATTGTCATACTAATTTCCTACGAGGAGAAATGGGTAAACTGTATTTTGTCAAAATTAGAAGTTCATTTTTTCCCTCATCTGCTCAGTAGCAAAATAACCACCCTGACCTCTCTGCAGCAGGGCTCATGCAGGAGAGCAAACTGTTCCTACTAGATGGTGACACCACAAACCTCTGCATTAATATAGGTCTGGCCAAAATATTCTGTATTGGGATATCTAGAAACAAGTAAAGGCAGATTACACTGAACAGGACCCAAGTCTAATTAAAAAAGAGAAGGAATATTAAGACAATATTTGGGTGTACAGGGATAGGGTTAAGAAAGCCAAGGCAGGCTCATCAGCAGCAAAAAGGCAGCTAGGGAAAATGTGGGCCTGCTGCTGAACGGGCGTGGATGACATGGAAAAGGCTGAGATACTCGATGTCTTCTTTGCCTCGGTCTTGACTGATAAATCCAGGCCCCTGAGACCAGAGGGAAAGTCTGGAGCAAGGAAGACTTGCCCTTGGTGGGGGAGGATCAAGTTAGGGACCATCTGAGCAAAGTGGACGTATGCAAGTCCATGGGACCTGCTCAATGCCTAGATTTGACAGGAATAAATAACGATGCTGCAGTCTGCTATTTCCATCTTCCAGCTGTTAGAAACAGCAGTGGCCAAGTGCTCTTTTTGTGTGAATTCATGCACTTTGGAAAGAAGACGCCTAAGTAATTATAGTAGTTCAGGCTAATTTCTCTCTGACTTTTAGATGGTATTAAAACCAAGGAAATACTCGTGACTGAGAATCTCCCACATAAATATATAAAAACAACTCCAAGGTCTAAGCCTGCAAGACAGCATTTCCTGAAATAATTGGAAACAGGATAAAACATTGATCCATATAAAAAAAATTTCTATTTTACACATAGATATACACTCCTCTAGACTGACACATGCATGTACACACCTGCATACATAGACACATTCCAAACTTGTATCTGTCTCATCCTTGAAACAAGCAGCGATTAACACTGACAAAATATTCTTTTTCTACTAATAATTAAAATAAGTATTCAGGAGCATTTTCAACTATGTATCATAAAACCCAATAATTTCAATAAAACAGAGAAAGTATTATTTCACCTAAAATTTGAATGTTGACTGTTCTGCTCATATAGAATTCTGGAATATTTGTGTTTTCAGCAAGATTAATATTTTTTCCTGGACATGTTATTTCTTCAAATAACAATATTGAATAATGATTTAGAGATGGTTAATTTAATTCTCATGGAATTATTTACAAAGTTGAGATGATCTTTTTTGAGGTTTTTCACTCTCCTCTTCAATTTCATAAACTTTTCTAATTACGAGTCTATTCCTTTTCTCTGTGTTACATCAAATTATTTAGATTAAATCCATCATTATTTAGCTCAGATGATCTAGTTAGAAACAAGAACAAAATAATAAGAACAAAATAATTGTGAATAAGAACAAAATAATTGTGAGATTTTCAGTTTTAATAATGGAATTTCAGTGTTCATTAAGCTTATTAGTAAGCTATTATGAACACTGCACTTTAAAAATTATGTTACCAGTCATTTATTTTTTTACTGTAGAATCACGCATTACATCACTCATGTTATTCCTCAAGAAAACAACACTGTATTTGCATCAAACCGATTATCACCGTGTTATGTTGCTTGGATACTGTAAATTTCAAGTTTAATGCATTTTATGTAGGCATTTTACTTGCAAATAGCAAGCACTGCTTCACAGAATACATACACAGAAAACATTTGTTATAATCTGCAATTTACAACCTATTATGGAGAAGGACAATGTAGTTTCTTGAGACAAGGTTTTATATGTTCAGCAATATTAAAGCTTTATCAAAATATTCAACACATACCTGTTCCCAGGCAAAGACATGTTGATTGAAGTAGAACTGAATTTGTTCATTGGCAATGTTGATACAGAGTTGTTCAAAAGAATTTTTTTTGAAATTCTCAAAGCCAAAGATATCAAGAATTCCAATGTTCAACCCATCATCGTTTCCACTGCAAAGATTAAATAAACTTTTCTGTTGTTGTTTCTTTATTTTACACTGACTAGCTTCATTATTGCACAAAAGGAAATAATGGGCCAAATCTGTACACCAGTTAAACAGGATAATTTTTGCTAAACCAGATATCTCTTAAAATAACAATCAATTTTTGTTTGAAATACAACAAATGCACATCAATTCAAAGATGACTGTATTTTCAGACTATATATACTGAATCACATAATGACCAAGTCCATTGATAAGCATATAGAGGATTTAAATTTTTATTTTTAAACTAATATTTGCTAGTTATTATTCTATTGTAAGAAACTGACTACAGTACAGAAACAACATGCAGTTCTTTTTGTTTCCCTTGTAATAAAACAGGCTTTACTCACCAGCATCTTGACATTAAAGACTGCTGTCATTAAACATTATTTCTTCATATTATTTATTCACAACAATTAAAACTGCTTATTTTAACATGAAAGTGAAAAGAATGAATAGCTAGACCTTTTATGCATCTAAATAACTACTTTAAGTACTGGAGTGTAGTATGAATTGAAATTACCAATTAAGTTCCAGAGAAGTACTACTAGTAAAAACTTCAGTTTGAAATTTTAGCTAAGGCATTCTGAGAGATACGTGGTCATTTCTGCAACTGGAAAAAAGCTCTAATATTTGTATCTATTTGCTGAAACAAAAAATTAAGAGGATAAAATTTTATATAAAACTGAAATTGACACTAGGGTCTTTTCCTAGCTAAATTATAAAAATAAATCACATTCTATCTATAAAACACCTTTGAGGGGCTATCTGTAACCCATTTTCTTTTTTTTTTTTTTCATAAAAAGTTTAGGAAATCGGATATGAAGAACCAGCCTCAAGATGCTCATGAAAAGCACTTGAACCTCTTTGTGAAGTCCACCTCAACAATGGAAGCATTTCATTGTGGAGGGATCAACGATATTTGTTGATTTTGACCTGAATTTGGTGACTATTTTATCTGTCTGGAAATTATATTTTTGCTGAATAGACTGCTGAAATTTGTCTGCACCATTCCTTCTCAGAGCTAATTACATAAAAATAGGAAATACAAACCATTTTACTACCACAAAACCAAAGCAGACATCTGGGGTTTTTTTGTATAGTGAACATTTCAGGTCGAACTTTCTCCCTCTTCACCAGCTTAATAAATATTCAATTTGAAAAGGGCTCCGTAACAGGCATGTCAGAGAGGCACACAGGCTAGCAGTGCTGCCCCATCTATCACGAATTTTTACCCTATCGTTTACTGATTCTGTTTATTGATACTATTCTGTAACCAAATATTTGAAAGTTTAGACAAATTTTAGGATTGCAGCCTTGGCTTTCCTCTGATGTTTCAAAAAAAAAAAAATCCAGAAAATCCAGATTTGCAAGCTAAAGCTATTTATTATTGATATTCTTCTTCAGGTAGTTACAAGTTTGCCCCTTTTCACTGGGCCCTGACCTATAGGATCTACAATGTAAGCCACATCATTTCTTCTTTTATTAATTTACAAAATGTGCTATATCCTCATTCCCAATATCTTTCTTGTCTCTGTGTTTAAAATGTCACCTTGTAAGGGTAGGGTGGACATTAACCTCAGTAAACGTGTTCGGAAACTACTCTTAAGCATAATATGAAACCATGATCATAACAACAGCAACAGAAGCAACAGCATCAGTGCAATAAGAGCAGAATGTGACCTATGTAATCAACAGATGATTGTCAAAAGTTGACCCTGAAAAAGTATAAAGGAAAAAGTAGTTAGTATGTAATCTACAAAGGGTTAAATGAGCAAAGGTCAAACAGGAAAACACCAGATGCCTGTGATATCCATATCTACTGTATTTTCACTGCATACTATGAATAGGATAAAACCTTCTTTTTTTTAACACGGTGGTGTCATAAACAAAAAGGTAGCAGAGAAAAAGTAGATGAGAACACTAAATGCTGTAGTGTAGATGATATTATTTTCACATAAAATCTCTCTTTATTCTGGAAAAGCTTCTTTTACCTTAAATGTTTGTCAGGTTTGAGTAAAGTGTTGATGCGATTGACTATCCAGCTAAAGAGGCGCCCGTACAGTGCTTTGGCCATGGCATCTCTGACATCAGTGGCTTTTTCCACAGTGTTGGGACGAATAATTGTTTCTCCTCGAGTCACTACACAGTGAGAGGTGAGGGCCTCTTGCAGTTCATCTGCCTGAATACACAGCAAGGACGCACCTAGGAAGGAAGGTCACAGGCACAGCTCAGAGGCAGATTTTGAAAGGAAAAATATGCATTTTTGCAATCAAAGCTGCAAGTGCAACGTATTATGAATAAGGGCTAAATCAAAGTCTTGAACTATGATTAATGAGGGTGTTCACGCCAAACAACTGTCAGTATCTAATTTAGTCACCAACCTTCCTAGCTTCCACTGCAGTCAATGAGCAAGTGATTCAAAGCAGAGGCCTTTAGGGTCCAAATTGCTTTGTCAAGGAGGCTATTTCTCCAACCTGTTTACGGAGAAATGCTAGGGAATCTAGATGACTATGTTGGGAGTATGTAAGTTGTGACATTTGAATATCCCTCTCAGTTACTATCCATCCATATAAGCCACTGCTGTCCTCCTTTTGCTCCAAAAATGGGTGCTTCTTTCCCAGTTCCACAATATTTTTCTATCTATGGCAGGAAAACGTGTAAGAAGATAACGTGAAGACTTCATTATCTCACCACCTGTAAATACTGAGCAAGAGTAGCAACTTTCTTGAGAATCTCTGCCCGTTTCCTTCCTCTGCCTCCCAGCAGCCTATAATGTGAGGTATCCCTTCCAAAGAATTAGTGAGCCATATTTCAACAGGCACATGTGGGGAACAAGTAATGAGTATCTGAGAAAGAAACTGGGAAAAAACTGTTCAATGTGTTAATGAGGTTCTCCATCAAATGTTCAAATAACCTTGGAAAAATTCCAAAGATTTTCTTTTCAGGCATCTGCAGTATTAGTCATGTTTCCTGAGTGCCAGTGAACTGGTTAGTCAAATAAGGTGCATAATATGGAAAATTTTTTCTTTTTTGCATTTGAATTCAGGTGGGCTTGGAATTAATCTATCTTCAGCATTTAATTATTCTTGCAAAATTTCCATGTGAATACAGTTTTCAATGATAACTCTCTTGCAATAAAAGAAATTTGCTATCAAAACAGTAAAGGAAAACAATCTTAAAGCAAGAAAAAACACTCACAATTCTCAAGGGCTACTGGATTGGAAATGTTGCTCTTGTCAATCATATGTTCAGATACCACTGCCGAAAATTCAATGTTACCCACATTTAAAATGGCAGCCAGGACACTGTACACACTTCCAAGTTCCTGAAAAGTATATTAAAAAAGATACAATACTTAATAGCCAGATAAATTTGTCACTTCGGTTTGTGCGATGGGCACGTGTGTGTGTTGTTTCCTGTTGTCTGCCACATGCCCACTACTTTTAGGAATACTGATCTCAGCAGTTATGCCCTGTTCTGTACTCAGCATAATCTTTCAAGTGTAAGACACCCAAAGATGGCAAGACAGACTATAGCCTAATCTCTCTTCCATACTTGTTGACAGGACAGGACTGACATGGAGTAGGGGAAGCACAGAACAGTGGTGAACGTAATCCTCTTACACAGAAAGAATTCAGAGGTTATTTATATCCACCCTTCACTGTGTCTGCAGGCACAACTGTGTCTAAAAATGTAATATCTAGATCAACAAAAATATAAAAAAATCTGCATCTATGTTTCTTGGAGCACAGAAACAAAGGCACTCCAAATAATAGGTCTGCAATGGCTCCCACTGGTGTCATCCGAAAAAATTTCACTAGGAGAAGAGTGAGACCTCACATCTCTGATTTGGCAAAGCACTTTATCCTTCAAAATGTCAGTTAGAAACTGTGTACTCACCAAAGCACTTTAGTATGGACTTTACTTAAATATATATTAAATTTCAAATGATTTAGTAGGTTCTGAAGAGGGATTCTGCCTTGAAAAAGGCTGATGTTAGTCTGGACAGTGAAGTGATATATACAGTAAATTAAGTACTTATATATGACAAATAAAGTCATATTTGCAATTAATGAAATAATGCTTTCATTTGCAGGTTTGACTTAGATTTGAACTGTGAATTTTCATCTGAACTGTGAATGTTTATCAGTGTACTTGACGATCTCTGAGTATTTTCTACTCAGAAATGCTGAGGTGTTCGTGTAAAGCAGACTAGGTTTTAAGCTAGGAATCTGTGAAACTATATATTTTGAGGCACGCAGTAATAGTGTATTGTACAAATAGCAGGTTTATAAGTTTTATAGTAGTTTTATAGAAGCAGTTTTGTAAATGTGATTGGTATTTTATAACGATGGACTTTTCATAATTGCACAGCACTTTATCCCTAATATTCAATAGTTTGCTGGTACCATGTCAGGCATCATTTACTGAGATAAAATCCTTAATTGCTCAAGAATACTTGATGTTGTTTTCAACACTTTCAGAAGTTAATCTAGCAGTTAATAAATTAATTATTCCAGTGACAGCAAGACAAACTAGATAAGCTTACTCTAAAAAATTATGCTCAGGATAATTGGCACACAATTTACCTAGGTTTTAAGCAATCATTTTCATTTTAAGCTTAGGGACACAGATGAAATGCAAAGACATGGAAAGCTTAACTTCTGCCATTATGCTGTACAGTATGTATAGCTGCTGACATTTTTGTGCCCTTTTCCAGTGTGTTTGAAATCTGGCTTGATCTGTCTCATACAGCATGATTACTGTTCACCTCAGGCAGTCCTTTCCTATTAATTTTGCCATGCAGCCTGAAATAAAACAGTGTGATTTTAAGACAGGGAGTACTGACAGTAGTTACTATTAAAGCCGGCCAGTCAGTTAAAAACAAATTTCAAAGAAATAAAGCCTCGTTTAGGTCTCAGTTTTAACTGGAGTGGAGAAGACATTCTGTCCAAGGTTTTCTGCTAACAAAACATGGAACATGCTTATGCAGAACCTCTAAAAAGTGAATTTAGAAAAGGAACTCATTGTCTTACAGTATCTTTTTCTCAAAGAAAATAAACTGTCCCTGCACATGTATCCTATATCAGAATATCAGTGGGGGAAGACAACTTCTCTGTTCCTTCACTCTTGAAAACACAGCCTCACACAGGCTAATTCACCTTGTGGAGAATGTAAGACAGGCTAACATGGATGGGGCTCACATGTAACCACAGTTAGATTGCCTATGGTACTCCACCTTCTTCTGAAACTGTGGGGGTTCTAACAGGTAGATAGTTCTTTACAGATTCAGCTCACAGTGGCTTGCTGAGTTAATCAAGTGAAGATCCACGCTAGAACTGCACAATGTGGCCAGTGACCTAGTTCTAACTGGATCTTCAATATGTAAGGAAGGTCGTCTCTTTTGGATGATCAGGATTATTGTTTCCATCCATCCAAGTGAACAAAAGAACCGGGAACAAAAACAGACTTGCTGCTTTTCATGGTACAAATTAGGACTTATCAATGTCTCTGGTACTGTGACAAAACTGCTATCAGTGCTGAACTTTGCATATCCTTCCACGCTGCTTCTGGAAAGGTGAAAGCACAGGTGAGAAAGGATGCGATAGTACAGGTGTGATATTACTAAGTGCAGTTGTGAATAAGGATGTAGAGGAGAAAGAGACTGTGAACTCCACTGCTACTACGACTTAATGCAAAATGAGTATGGAGCAAGAGAATAGGTGAATAAATCTGTTCTGCTAGCTATTCAAATATTTACATTGAGGGAAGCCAGAAACATTCAACTGAAGTGAGTAATTTTCTGTGAAAAGCTCCTTACAACATGCAGTTTTGTCAAAGAAATTAAAAAATACATCCCTTCTGCAGCACTAGTGCTATATTTCACAGATACTACATGGATCATATTCCCACTATTGTTTGTGATAAATAAAGTCAGCGGTAAACTACAGCTGTGATGCACCACTTCTCCTAAGAAGAGAGAACTAGGGTGCAGGACGGGGTTTCCTTCCCTTGCATCCTACTTTATAAATCCAGAGGCCTGTTTTTATTTTAATTATACCAAAGACAGCCTGAGGAGAGGAGTTTAATGGCCAGCAGAGCAATGATATGAGACCATAAAGAAAGAATGCATTCAGTTAATGTTTAGTGATGAGATTGACTCCAAAGGGATGTAAAAACTCCATTCAATTTTTCCCCTGGAGTTGTGAAAATGTACTGAGTTCATCAAAACTCAGATCAACTCAATGAATTTTTAGAATTCTCACCATGGACTTAATCTTAAAACAGAGATGAGGCTCATATTCATAGGCCTAACATTATAGGCTAATAAATAGTTACAACATAATTTTCTATGCATTTAATTTGCAAAAGCCTTTTTTCCCCAACTACTCAGCTGTGTCGTGTTTACTGATTTCAAAGTCTTGTTGACTAATACCATTTTATTAGTTTATCAATGCCTTGAAACCTTAAAAATTTAAATATAGCAATATAACAGTAAGTTGACCATGTAATATCCTAAAACATAAACACACTACTGCTAAAGGGAGAAAATTACAAGGGAGATTATTTGAATGCTTTATATGAGTTTTTCCTGATTAAGGTAGCCATGAAAGTTCACCGAAAAAAAAGGGTTATCAGCACTCACCTCCAGTGTAAAACCTATAACTTTGAAGCACTGTTCAATTAATTCAAACTGAGACTTATAAAAGCTATTGTTCATGAAATCTTGCACTATTCTGAAATGATCATTTTGCAGATATCTGAAAGAGTTGATGGATACAGAGTTAGAATGTAAATGAGGTTCAGAATTCAACAATACCGCATTTCTTAGTAACCAATTTATGTAAAAATAAACTGCATTACCTGGGAGGTCTATATTCTGGCAGTTTATAATGTGCCAGTTTTTTCTTTTCCGCCAGACCAGCATAAATATAATAAAAAATATGGAAATTTTTCTCTCCTCTGAAACAACAGAAACAACAAACTGGTTTAGTAATGTAACTATGTTACCTTTACTGATGACGTACACGCTATTATTAAATGTTATTTTAATAGCAGGCAAGGATCATGCAAACTGACAGAGGACTCTGAAAGAAGCTCTATTACACAAGTTCCTGTGAAGTGAACACCCTTTCTGTGTCACTGTGTGTTTGTTCTGAAGCTCCCAGGGCGGCTGCTCAGTGCTACAAGCAGCTAAATGCTGCTCTGCCTTTGATGCAATTGGGAGATGCTGGGTGAGATCTTGCATGTTGCTCACCCACCTGCATTATATGGGCTGTTTAACCTCCAGTTATTTTAAAAAATCTTCTGACTATGGGAGAGCTATACGCTCCTGATTCACTGAATCCAGTATGTTTGCTGTGTCCTTTAGCCCTGAACCAAGAAAGCACATAAGCAGACATTTAAGCAAAGGGCCTCATGACTTGGCATGCTTTGCCTAAAAGTTAGGTGCCCAAACCCAGGACAGAAGGTTTATTGCACACACAAGGTTCCTGCACTCCTTATGAGGAAGAACTGGATGCCTACGTGGAAATCTGCAGCCACCACTGAACCCTGAGATGGCCAGGTCAGTCACTATGAAATGGCAAAAAGGAATTGTGTTCAAACCCCTGGTTTCTGCATGAGCTGAGGCGTGCATCTCAGGAGCACCATTACATGCTTCTGTGAAACAGTATCAAAGCCCAGTGCACTCCTCTGCACCGGGGTGCCTAGATCAGAGTCCAGTGCCAACTTAGTTTGCGTATTTTACTGTGGACAGTCAGTAGTAGAAAACAAGATCAATTTAAGGAGTAGGAGCAGATCCCTTCTCTTCCCCCTCAGTGTCTTAACCATTAGGTTGCATAGCCATGCTTTGCACGCTCTCTGAAACCTCACTGTGTCCTGATGGCTGGTGTATTCTCTTGGGAAGGCAGGGGAACCTGTAGGTTCAAAATCTCTTGGCTTGAAGTGGGTCTGGAACTTGGGTCTCCCATTTTCTGGGTAATCAGTCACTGGTCTTCTGCGAAAAGTCATTCCTAGCTCTCCATGTGAATTTGGCAGTCATGTTGTCCCAGAAGAGCAGAACAGACTGCCCTTGCAATGCAGGTACCTCAATGCCAGTTCTCTGCCCTGGCATGGCCGTATGGACCAGCCACACAGAGACCTCAGTGAAGGTCTGAACATGCTTGACATAAGCAGCTTCAGGCACCCTTGGAAGTTCATGCCTCAAAATTTAACCTCCTACAGGGGCTCTCATGCTAAACACATCGGTGGCATTTTCTTGTGAATTCAGACATCTAAACACCTACCTAAATAGTATTTGAGGCATGTAAACGCTTTCCCGGCTTCCTGTCTCAGCATGCGGCTAAATATAAATACAAACTGACAGCCACAGAACAAACCCATGAAAAGTTATGAAAAAAAAAGCGGTATTTTAAGGAAAAAGCTGATTTTATTCTGAAAAAGCAGTTTCTGTGCTTATGTTCAACTGGGGAAAAAAAACACCATTTCATAAAATTGCCTCTAATTTTAAATTGTTTATTGAAACATTCCAAGTGATATTTAGATGTTCTTCATGTCACAAATCTACAACAGGCAACAAGGTCATGCAGAATGACAAAAAGGGTAAAAATGAGTAAGAGGAAAAGTTTAAATCATGACAACATTCCTTGTCTCAAACTCTGTTTTTCATATTGTTATTATGGCAGAAATAGAGCTGCCAAAATATTTTTTATCTGGATGTGCTATACATTAGGATAGAAAATCCATGTCAATAATTTAAATTAATTGGAAATGCCATTTAATTTTTCTGACATTTTGTATTATGAGATACACACATGACAGAGATGGATCTGTTCTGCATTTGGTCCATAAACATTTATAACCAAATCCTACTAGATGCTCCAAAATGGAAAATGAGCATTTTGCAAACAAACAAACAAACAAACAAAAGCTATAATACTAGAGGAAACATAGAGGAATTAAATCCAAGTGATACACTTAACACAATACTTCAAACTTCCACAAAGAAATTTATAACTGAACTATTAAAAAGTTTTTAATTCTTCACACATTCTGGTACACTTTATATATCACACATGCATTTTTATGATATTTGTTTAAATAACCCAGGAGGCAATGAAAAAAAAATCAGGAGTAGTTTTCAGCTAGCTTACAGATTTATAAGCTATTCATATATCATTTATAAGAAAAAATCCCAGTACCTTATTCATCTTTGTGTTTTGATCCAAGATAATTTCCTGCATTGTAGGCCTACTCTGTAACCCCCAAACTAGGTTAAATGTAATTTTTATACTTACACTGCCTGGTGGACAACTCTGGATTTTTCAAGGAGATACTCTGAAATCTGAGCTCCTACTACAGTGCCACCACAAGTGAATTTCATTTCCAAATATTTTCCAAATCTGCTCGAGTTATCATTGATGATAGTGCCTGCATTCCCAAATGCTTCTACGAGGTTATTCACCTGGAGGATCTTCTCCTGTAGAGTCCTGTTATTAGCCTGGATATGAAAAAGATATTCCTTAAAATTACCTATAATCATTCAAATACATTCATTCTTCAGTGTTTCTTTCCTCTTCTAGTTGGTATTGTGAAGTGTGACATCATCAGGGCAGCCATTCCCATGTGAATCATATGGAAAGAAAGGCATGTATATATCATGAAACCTGTCAGAATATAGCAATCTGCAGAACTAATGGCTGGCTGGAAGAGATAACACATATAATGATAACGACAACACCACAACTAAACAATTTCTGTGGTCCCGCACTCTGAGATGGCCGGCCTGCTTTTAGGATCCTTGTTAGCATCTCCTTACTGCTGTGCTGCACCATACCAATAGATCAGTTTGCTTGTGTCTCACCTGGGACATGCAAAAATGGCATTTTATTTAGACAGTTATGGTAGTCACTTACTTCCCAGAATGACCATGTCTCACTGACAGCAATCTGGTGGTGGAAGGAGGTGAAAAGCTTGAAGAGTATTTTATTTAGTACAGTTTGGGTGATTTGAAGACACTTAATTAAACAAGGGACAGACTAAGCCACAGCCCTCACTGCAGTGGGTACTTCCTTGCAGAATCTCCAAAATATTTTCAAGGGACCCTAGTTCAGGAGGGAGGAAAGGGTAGATAGATCAGCATCATGTTCCAATCTGACCTTAAACAAGTTCTCTGGAAAATGTATTACAGTCTTGCGCCCCTATCAATGCCCTGTCCATAGGTTCAGTCAATTAGGCCTAAGATAGGAAAGCCTTACAGAGGCATCCCCTTTGAAACATACCTTGCCCAGGACAGTGAGCTGCTGAACCAGAAGATGGGCACTTTGCGTCTTGCCAGCTCCACTTTCTCCAGAAATAACGATACACTGCGGAGAACAAGAGCATGACTCTGAGCTCATTACGTATCTCTCAGCCTAGCAAAGGATATAATTAAGACACCTCATCTTTACCTGATCGGAGTTGTATGTCACCATGGACTGATAACCTATGTCAGCAACAGCAAAAATATGAGGAGGGTTGGCAGTCCGTTTGGCTCCAATATACAGTTTAGAATGCTAAGTGTAAGAAAAATGAAAACATTATCAGTGTCCCTTTACAACTTTTATCTATCAGAGTTTAGTTTTATTTTCAGATTAGTGTACAGCGTGCTGAGGTTACCAGCAGTGATGTCTTCTGAGTGAGCTGTTACTGCGCTCAGTATACCATGAATCACTATGTACTTAGTACTATAAGAACTGCTAAAAAAGATGAAGCACAATTTTGTATGGTCAGCCCCGATTACGCTATGAAACTCAAATTATTAGAAGAAAATTTAATGTTGCCGGACATCAAGGACCAACTTATAATTTCATTTTATTTGTACTTCACATCCTCTTAGTATTTCTGCATTATATTGATGTCAAAACTTAAGATCTTTTCTGTACCTGCAGTATCTGATAATTAATACTGCCAAATTATTCTATGACCAGACTTTCATATCTGTTCCCTTTTGTATAAGGGGCAGGCAAATTCACAAAAGTTAAAATTTTACAGGGTTGCTTTGTGAACTGTCTGATCAATTAAATAGCTACAGCTTCCCCAGCTCTCTTGGGAGGAAATGCCCTCAGCTCCTACCTCCAGCCATTCACAGAAGTTCTCCATGGAAGATGGGGAAGAAGGAATGATCCCTCCCACAAAAAGGGGTAAGATTCACCTGAATAAATGCACTTATCTGTACAGATACTACTTCTGAACTAACTGCTATGGGCAGCTAGCACCTTTACACTCTGTGGGGTTCTAGTCAACAAATCTCATGAAGTTTAGCACAACTGATCTCATCTTCTAATGAATCTTGAGAGTCACTAGAAGAACAATAAACTCAAAAATCCTATTTCCATCCATTGATTAAAATGGATGACTTGCTCAGATATAGCTGTTTGCACTTTAGACATGATATAGACATGATCACTATATCATGTGATCACATTTATCACTATAAATATATCAGAAATTAAATTTTTTTGAGTTTCTCATTTCTGTGCTGAAATTCAGCGCATGATAAGGATGTGTGTCAACATGCACTTGAAGGGACAACTGTATTGGTAATTCTGTTTTTCAGAGTTAACTGAAGTAAATCTGAGGAATGGTCTTACTTTGTACTTAACACAAATATTCATATTTTAATGGAAATCAGTGCCAGTTTAAAAGAACCAAACCTAGATTTTCACACCTGTGAAGAATAAATATCTATGTTCCGAAATGGATTGACAGCGATGAGAATGTCCCCAACATATGTGTAGATCTGATCTTTGGCGTAACCCTTCTGCAGCTGCTCTGTTACTGTATTCTGATGGAGGAAGAATAGGAACATTGAATCACATGGGGAAAAAAAGAATGTTAGGAAAATGTATAAAATATTTATATAGTTACAATGAGTGAGGATAGAGAGGGAAGGTATTAATAGTCAAGAATACAACTGATCATGATCAAAAGTGAGTAACACTTTCAAACACACCAGCATTCCTAATCTTTGAACAATGTATACTTACAGATCTCCAAGTGGCTGTAGAAAAATGAGTTAATAAGTACTGCTTTAATTCAATTAATCAAAGGTTTCCATGAGACAGTCCTGTCTTCATTTCTAACACTACAACTTCATGTAATTCATCAAGCAAGAGCCATATGCTTGAATTCATAACTGCCATTACAGCTGCTCTAACATTACTCTCAGTTGTGATAAGACACAGATGTTCAACCGTTTGGATCCTATGAATGTAAACAATCAGGCATCTTTCTATATTAACAACCAGTCTCTGCTGTGATTGTTCTTTGCTGCTGCAGAGCCAGTTCTCCCTGCATCAAGAAAACAGAAGAGCCCATTAGTGGCATACCCGATTTCTTGACATAATTTTCCTCAGCTGCTTCTGCATACAGGGCTGGGTATGTAAAGTGCCTGGTTAGGTTTCCAATCAAAACAGGACTTATAGCTGGATGAAGAAATTCAAACCAGCCTTGAGACTATTCTGAGGTACATGTGAAAATATTTAGGCCCTATTCCCACTGGAACAGAAGGACTGGCAGCAGAGGACTACAGAAGAAATTGCTTTCCCTCCACATCCATCTGTTCACAGTGTTGTGCACTGTGTTCTGGTTAACGCATTTAAAACCTGAATTCTCAGCAGCTGAAGAGGTTACATTTCCTTCAGAGGAAAATGTAAGGAGAAAACCGTAGTTTTCCATTGCCTTGATAAACTCTTCCCTTTTTGGTTTTGAACGCTACCTTGCTTTTGGCGATAACCAGATTCACATTAACAGAATTTTTTAGGGGAATTTCTGCCCTTTTTGAAATTATTTCTTGCACCAGTCTCCTGGCTTGCTCTTCTGATGGGGCTATCTAAACTGGAAGAAAAGTTTGAATGGAAGAAAGAAGACCGTTCTGAGAAGCTGCCGTTCATATGTGAAAGAAGTTTTAAACTGGATTGGATTTAGTAAAATATCACATAGTCAAAGGATGCCTTTAGATGGAGGCTTCCTGAGGACTTTCCTGAGAATGCTCCACCTCTGAGGAGATGAGATATACTTCCATCTCGTCTGTTTCTTGTGTATCTTCTCTTTAGCTCAGGTTGTTTATATGCTTCATGGCAAAAGATAAAAACCAGTCTTGCTAGCATATGGCTATTCCCAATGTTTAAAAAATGCTTAAATCTGAGCTTTGTGCAGTAGATGAAGTCTGGATTAGCTCAATTAGTATTAACTAAACAATAAGCTACTAAACCAAGCTCTTGGATGATGGAAGATGTTCTGTGGGCTGTTAGCATTATGTAGTTTACCAGCTCAAGAGTCACACTGAGTATTCTGGACTGACGAAGACACAATATACCAGAGAAGTTTTACAGATAAGAGAATGTGAATTATAGTCTATGCATAGCCCGCTAGAGGAAGAATGAGTTTGTTTACAACCACTGATGGCCTCTAAGACCTGCAGATAATGTGCTGTGGCCTGATTCTTCTTTCTGATTTTGAAGCTTAAAGCACAAACACAACAGACTTCCCTCCTCCCTTATGCATGTTCCCCTGCTCCTAGTAGACTCATTTTCAAACTTTGACAGACCAGTGAGATTTGTATCAGTAATTTTTGTCAAAAGTTCACCAGAAGGCATTGACAGGTCGGAGCCTCAGCTGACATAAATTGATGTCAATGCATCTTCACACCAAAGACAGTGAGAACCCAGCCTAGGAGTGTATGGTAAGCCAGTTTAAGACAGCTCTCAGTGTCCAAGCAACAGGGGAGAAGGTGCTTGTTCTTGGACCTGGACTAATTTCAGGTTAACACATCATTGCAAACTAGATATTTAGCTGTAATAAAATCCAGCGATATAAATCCTGTTAAGCAAATAGTGCTACAATACTGCTCGGTTGAAGGCTGTAACTGCAGAATGTGTTTTAGCTTTGAGTTGGAACCATTCCTGACACAGCAAATCTCATCTAAAATATTTGGCATAAACTCGTAAAACACCATTGTACACTTACACAATTGAATTGTGACAATATAGTTGAACTTGAAAATCAACAGCACACCATTATGTTTTAATATGTGATTACCCCTCTTCAGGAAAATGTGAAAAAGGAGGTTCTTACCTCATCCAGTACCTCCAAGGTTGCTAAATCATCTACCTCTTCCTGGTTTGAAACTAGTGACTTACTGTAGTTCCCTTTCTTTGTATGAATACGTTCAAATCTAGAAAAGAAAGACATGCAGTTTCCTGATGTAAGGAAACACAGAGCAGATCTTGCATCTATAACCATCTTGAAGGCAATTCAGCCAAAATATTCCAGCTTTCCATTGTTCTGAATTCAAACACACAAATGCTTGAATAACAGGACAGGATATAACTTCTTAGTGCAGCACACCTTTACTTGACAACTCAACATCTATGGTTTGATCCCACAACTGACACCACGAAGAACTTTTTCGCAGTACAGATCCCTGCTTAATCACACCCCTACATCAGCTGCAAGACTGGATCTATGCAGTACAGGGAAAAAAGGAATATATTTATAAAGCATATATATAAAGCATATATATATATATAAAAAAAGCATATTTATAAAGATGTATAAACGGTCAAACTCTGGCACCTACCTGCAAAAAGAAAAATTACCCAGATAAAAATTATGGATAGAACAAAACCGGGGTGTATGATGAAATAGGACGGCAAGGATGATGCAGACAAAGCATTCAGGATGGAAGCATTTCTAGCTTAGTAATGACAATGCTCTAAAGCCTGGCTGAGATGGCCACACTGTAGAGCAAAGTGCTACAGAACCACTGAGGTATGTGAAATACATCCTGGCCAAGAATTTTCTTGGACTCTACAGAAAAAAACATTATACAAAATAAGGAAACAAAATTACAAATCTTTTTCTTATCAGGGTTAAACTTCAATTATGTTTGTCTTAAAGTGAAATTCCTTTTCTCTTTTAATCAAACCAAAGAAAAATTTATGCAGTCTTATAAATTAGGAAGAAAATTCCCAGAGACTTGGATCATTCTCTATCCAAGAGTAAAGGCATTGCTAAACAGAGCAAAAGCAGCAGAAAACGCAAGGTTTACAATTCACATGAGAATCACGGAATCATAGAATCGCTTAGGTTGGAAAAGACCTTTAAGATCATCAAGTCCAACCGTTAATCTAACACTGCCAAGTCCACCACTAAACCACGTCCCTAACCACCACATCTACACATCTTTTAAATACCTCCAGGGATGGGGACTCAACCACTGCCCTGGGCACCCTGTTCCAGTGCTTGACAACTCTTTTGGTAAAGAAATTTTTCCTAATATCCAATCTAAACCTCCCCTGGCACAACTTGAGGCCATTTCCTCTTGTCCTACCACTTGTTACTTGGGAAAAGAGACTGTCCCCCACCTCGCCACCACCTCCTTTCAGGTAGTTGTAGAGAGCAATAAGGTCTCCCCTCAGCCTCCTCTTCTCCAGGCTAAACAACCCCAGTTCCCTCAGCCGCTCCTCATAAGACTTGTGCTCTAGACCCTTCACCAGCTTTGTTGCCCTTCTTTGGACACGCTCCAGCACCTCAATGTCCTTGTAGTGAGGGGCCCACACTATTTCTGATACAAGCCAGGATGCTATTGGCCTTCTTGGCCACCTGAGCACACTGCTGGCTCATGTTCAGCCGGCTGTCGACCAACACCCCCAGGTCCTATTCCACCAGGCAGCTCTCCAGCCACTCGTCCCCAAGCCTGCAGTGTTGCATGGAGTTGTTGTGACTCAAGTGCAGGACCCGGCACTGAGCCTTGTTGAACCTCATACAATTGGCCTTGGCCCATCGATCCAGCCTGGCCAGATCCCTCTGTAGGGCCTTCCTACCCTCCAGCAGATCAACAGTCCCATCCAACTTGGTGTCATCTGCTAACTTACTGAGGGTGCACTCGATCCCCTCATCCAGATCTTTGATAAAGATATTGAACAGAACTGTCCCCAATACTGAGCCCTGGGGAACACCACTTGTGACCAGTTGCCAACTGGATTTAACTCCATTTACCACAACTCTTTGGGCCCAGCCACCCAGCCAGTTTTTGACCCAGAGAAGAGTATGCCTGTCCAAGCCATGAGCAGCCAGTTTCTCCAGGAGAATGCTGTGGGAAATGGTGTCAAAGGTTTTACTAAAATCCAGGTAGACAACATCCACAGCCTTTCCCTCATCCACTAATCGGGTCACCTTGTCATAGATGGAGATCAGGTTAGTGAAGCAGGACCTCCCTTTCATAAACCCCTGCTGACTGGGGCTGATCCCCTGGTTGTCCTGTACGTGCCACATGATGGCACTCAGGATGATCTGCTCCATAACCTTCCTCAGCACCAAGGTCAGACCGACAGCCCTGTAGTTCCCCAGATTCTCCTTCCAGCACTTCTTGCAGACAGGTGTCCACCCAAGCAAGAACTTTAACATACAGTGAACAGAGAACAGGAAAAAGGGAGCAGCTGCACCAAAATGGAAAGTTAGAATGACGGGGCAAGCTAAGAGATTTCTGAACTCCCACAGTAGGATTTACTGCAGAGTTTAATGGGCTGTACCCGTTCCACGAACATCACATACTTCATGGGTGCTACTTCAGGTCACGCAGGCTGTGCACTGATGTGGGATGCAGGTGCAGAAAGTCAAGCAGGCACTCACTTAGCATTAATTACTGATTGCCAGGACTGAAAAGGGGCTGGAAGAAATGGGCAAATGAGGACCTCCCAAACTGTGAGTGCAATCAAGATCTGGATGATGGAAGAGCAGGCATGAGTGCACTTCATCTAGTACTTCTTTCAGTTTCTCTTGTCTCTAATGATTGTTCCCTGAGGGTGACAGAATGGCCTGTCCTCACCCAGGTGCCAGTAATGGAGCAGTTTCTTCCTCCCTTCAGCAGGTGCCAGCTACCACTGGAGTCTTTCCATTGTCCATTGTGCAAAGGCAGGAGTTTTACACCCACCACAGCTGACTAATTGTGTAACCTTAATATCAAGGCACAAACATGTAAGACTTCATTGCAAGAGCCAGCATAGTTTCACGGTCTCTGTGCCAATATCACAGCCCAATACCCAGTGCGGAGGCTAGGTGACCAGGAAGCACAATGAACAGTATGGATCAACAGAATCTACACTGCCTTGATAGAAGAGAGGGAACAAGTCTTGCCAGCTTTACACCTTGATATTTTGCAGACTACTCCTGAATTGTCATTAGGACTCTGGGGCTGCATGGGAAAGCAACCCACTTCCAAATGTTTTCTTTCCTTCACTATTTACTACAGGCCAAAAAAGACTGCTTGTAGATACAGTTATAAGGATGATGGTGAGGAGGAATTACATAGAGGTGAAAAGCAACATGAATACTACACAGCACAGTATCAGACCCTTACTACTGCTATGCAGCACAGAACATGCAATGCATGGGCCTATTCCAACATGAGCAGTGCAAATAGACAAAAAGAGGTACAGGAGTGCATGTCTGTGTGGGGAAAGAAAGGCAGCTTTTGCTGCAATAAATCCATAACTGGTCTGTAAGTTGGTATGTATTTAAATATGTTGAAGTGGAAAACATACAGGAACACAAGCAGGAAGCATCAAAAGAGATGGGTCTGGCGTAAAGCAATCACACCTCTCCTAGGTCTGACCTCTTCTTCCCTTTCGTTTGGAACCCATTTGTACCATAAGAGCTGTCCTGGTAGTACTGTCCTTGCAATAACACTGTGAGACAATTTTTGGTTGTTTGTACACCCAGGTTGTATTAAAAACAATGTGGTAACATTAAGATTTAAATTAACTCTTCAGCCTCGCATAGTCTGCTGCTGCTTAATATGCATTTACCAGCTGAAGGATATTACTGCATTCAAAGCCAGAAGTGCAAACAAAATCCTACCCCCTCAATAGAAATCTCTCCCCTCTATAACCCATGCTCCTATCTATACCTCTTTTTAACAGTTTCAGTTCAAAATTTAAATTTGGGCAGTTGAAACAATTTCTCCTTTGTTCCTGCATGAAGGTCATTTTGTGTCCAGAGGATGCATCTAGTATCAGTATGACTTTGAGAAAGACCTATCAACACACACGAGGGAAAGATGTGCGAACTGCAGGACTGTGTCAAGCTCTGCTGTTCTGTTTTTTCCATTGCTGAAGGAAGACCCAAAACAAGACATCTGTCAAGTTATGCTTTCCATTTCTGGTGGAATTGTTACGCATTGAATACACATTTTTAAAAAAATGTTACTGCATATCAGTGAGAGTAATATTTCCCCAAATTTGTTTCAATTACCATTTTTCATTTAACGTATGAAGTTAACAACTGCCTTGCAGGAAGGGAGGGTGATGCTCCAGTCGTGGACACTTTTGTTTTTCTATTTTTTTTCTTTTAAGGAGCAATCTCTATTTATGCCAGGGAAGTTTAATTACATAAAATTGATTCTCCTGTAATCCTCTTCAGCTGACATTATGAGAACACTAGTGCTTGTTGAACCAGATTATATTCTCCATTCTCAAGAGTACAGCAGAGCGGCAGATTTGCAGAACACAATATTTTTCTGCTTTGCTGTCAAAGGGCACAGACCCCTCAAGGGCAGTTATACTGCTTCACTTGCTAAAACTCCAACCACTTAAAAACCCCCACATCAGTGCTGTTGACATCAATGCTGAAAATTCATTATCGTCATGCACATAGACATTGTGAACTGAAATAACCGTGTTTCTCTGTTCTGTTCAGAAATTATTTGTTGGAGGCATGAGATCTTACAGCCATCCTCGACAAGCAATTCAAGCAGCTAAAGGCCAGAAACATCAACCCAGTATGGACAAGAAAATGAGTCAAGGCAGCATTGTTTCTTGCATCCTCCTTCACACCCCCCTGCTTATTTTTCAAGATTCAGTTAAATCAAAATGAGGCAACTGCAGCTTTCTCTTCTTCAAATCGTCAGAATGTATTTAAAAGATTTCTGATAGTTCCAAAAATACCATGAAAATGGAAGTGTGACTCATGACGCCCTGTTGAAGTCTCTGCCTAAACTGGTTGGAGAATCATGTACAGACTAAGAAGTGACAGGAAAAGGGCTGGCCTTAGTCTGGGTGTAAAGAAGAAACTAAAAATAATCAAGTTTTCTGTAAGGTGAAGGTGGGAACAGCTGTACACCTCCCAGCAGTTACAAATAGCATTAAAAGTGACAAACGGAAAAGAAGCAACACAGAGAAACCTATACAGGATCTGTCACTGCTGGGGATTCTGTTTCTCTGGAGGCTGCACAGAGCAATATTCATTCACACTTAAAATCAAAATTTTGTCTTCAACAGATCTATCTGGCAAAATATGCTTAAATAAAACTATAGTCTTATATCTATGCAAAATCTGTCCCTGAGTTTAGAAAAGTGCATTGATAGACTCCAGCTGCATCTGCACGATGATTTGCAGACAAACCTGTGCTCCCTCTATGTTTAAATGATTGCACAGCACTGGCTGCAGTCTCAGGGAGCTGTGCTCGAGCTTATGCAACGTTGCTGAGAGCAGAGTGCTGCCCAGAAGAGCTACAGGGCTTTTGATTCAGAGGTCGCTCATGTCCAGCCAGTTGGGTCATGTCCTGGTCTGCAAAATCTGTTTGCCAAAGTCTGCGCTGGTTTACCATGCCCTGAAAAAAAACTGCATGCCCTGAATGGCCCTGCAGATTACTGGTCCTTCATAACAGGTTCACGAAATGGCTGTAGCCTCTGACAAATTTCAGGGAAAACTATGTGTTCTTAACTGAGCAAATAAGAGATCTCTAAAAGGACTCTTTGGGATTAGTTCTTTATTGTGCTCATGCACCAGGCCCATGTTCTACGTGAGAACCATACTGAGAAGATGAAGGGGAAATTCCAAAAGTAAGCGATGCCTGGTGAGGTATCCCACCTTCAGGAGAAATGAGTTGCTGAGCAAGTGGACTGACACGACAGTAAAGCAGAAGTTGCAGAGCATTCCTCCCAGGGAATCCTGAATGCAGGAGGAACTTTCCTCCCATTTTGCTTCAGGAGGTAAACTGTTCTTTGTTCAGGCATTGCTGTTGCCCATTGTATCGTATGGAAGGAGACTGGAACTGTATTCTTATTCTGCTACAGAGATGTGTATTAGCTAGAAGCATATGGGATGGGAGATCTGCTTGTTCTAAGGCCTGTGTTGCCAGAAATTCTTTATTGCTTCTGCAACCTGCGAGCAGTTTGCAGCATAGCCATCCTACATAGGAGTGTCCTCAATGCAGGAATACATGTTCCCTGTTGGTACAACAAAGCTCACACTGAGTTACAGGAGAGGAAGTACTTCAAGTGGCTTGAAGTGCTCAAGAATTAGTCTGGAACTCCAAAGTCTCAGGTTGAAGCCCCTACTCTGCTATAGATTTCATCTGGAGACCTTGACCAAGGCAGCACTGGGCTCTGTGTGAGCTATCCTACTCTGCTCCTCATACTGCCTTTGTCAAGCTAGTCTGGTGATCTCCTACTCTCCGCTACAGTCTGCCCTGCAGAGTTGAGCTAGAAGGATTGCTATCAGCTGATTTCAACTGGCAGGATGAGTCAGAGAGATAGAGAGAGAGAACACCCAGAAAATAAGTGACACAAGTCTGCGCAATCAGGGAAAGTCATGGAAGGAAACTACATGGTACTCCCTGCTTTTAATAGGGGTGAATAAACTGACAACCACCTTTGTGTATATTATACATGAACTTCTATGAACTTACCTCCCTGAACTTTTCAAATAGTTAAATAGAGCAACTGTTTAGCACCCTGTCACTGGATATCAGTGCTGTCCCTCCATGGCCAATACAGAAGGACAAACTCTTAGGAGAGTAGATCAGCTGACCCAAAAGCCCTTGCTCTGAATCACTCTGCAGTAGAATAGGCCTCTTTCCCATATTTATTTAGAGGGCATATAAAGATGAGTCTCTTAACCTGGGGACCAGAGTCAGTTGCTGAAATCTAGGTGCAGTGAATATCCCTCACATATGCAGCTCATTCTGGAATGAGTCATAATTCCCAGGAAATACACATTGTACTAATCATCACGTATTTCTGCAGAGATTATTGTAAAAGCAGACAAGATTAAGACAGCCAAACAACTCAAGATGAAAGGCTTACAAGCCTGACTGTCAGGTGTAGATGCGACAGTTCTGAAGGCCATTTCAAAGACAGCTATTTCTGTTGCAAAGTAAAACTCTTTACAATGCAGTTTTTTTCCCTCATTTGGCCTAGCAAGAAGTGTATTTTTAGAACAGTTGTTGGGTATATGATGCAGCACTCATTTCTAATAGTTATTTTCATCACTAATTATAAATTTTAACAGCTATAATATGACTTAGAAGAATGTAAGTACCAGATTGTGGGATTGGCTAAAAATGAGGGGAAACTTAAGCAGTGTTCAAAGGTGAATAATCAGGCTCAAGTGAGATTGTTTCTTCATTAGAGAATTTGTCGCATTTTCATTAAAGATTGTGCAATAAATTCCATTATCATGCTTTTCGTGTCACTATCAACACAGAAAAGAATTGAGATACTACAGAGCTAGGTGGTCCTGAGGACTGGAGTAACAGATATGGGATGAAGTTTATTTGTATAAAACCTCAAGATCATATTACTAGGATGTAACAGAATTTTTTCTACTAGTTGAAAGTTCATCAGTTTGAAAAGACTGAGGGAAAAGAAGTATCAAGATGATTACGAGTCATGAACCCCTCTGCAAAGAGGCAAATACCACCTTACGAAGCTGCACAATGAAACAGGCTTTTCTTGCCACAGCCATGATAAAGGCCAACTCCTGCAGGAGGCCAAGGCCCTTGTCCTGAAAGTGACTCCACTCACCAGGAATTCACAGTTCAGTGACAACCCAAATGCTAAACACCAAAGCCACAAATTAAATACACTTAGTATGCAACTTTGCCTGCTACACCTCCTCCCCAACATGAACTTATCTCCCATAGCTTACTTCATAATTCCAAAAAGCAGATTTTTGAGACATTTCAGTCAAGATGCTATGGGAAAATATTAACCTATCAAGGAACATTTTCTCATGCTCTTCCCATCGTAATTTCTTCAACCTGAGATCTGAGCTAGGAAAGGTTGAATTGCAAACAGGTTTTTTTAGCACAAAGGAGTCATGACTTTAGAGAAAAATGCATTGCGTTTGCTCAAAGTCAAAAAGTGGAATTTGTAATGAAGGTCATTGCTAGTATTCATGCCTTTTGAGCCTTGAGTAACACAGGACATGTTAGAGTTACAAGATTCTGCTCAGAGGCTACTTAAAAACCAGCACAATCTTCTGTCTCCTTCATTAAGTCTGGAGCAGATCTATGGCATATTGCTGTTTAAAAGTTTTATCAGTGTAAGTTGAGATTTCTCTGGTTACTCAGGAGGTTGGTGGGCTCTGTTCCTCTTGCTAGGCGTTTGGAAAGGATGCAGCACAATGATCTAAAACTAGGCTCCTCTTCACTAGAACAGTAACAATAATGGGAAGGTTCAGAGGGCCCAGTGCAACGCACTAATGACTTAGTGACTCGTCAGTGTTAGAAAATAAGTCAGGAACAACAGTGCCAACGGTGACTGTAGAATGGCTCCACTCTACGCCTAGAGATCACACACCGTCCCTGAGCAGGCATGGTGCACAAAGACTGGATCTGAGGATCTGGCCTTCTGCAAAAACCTCAGAGAATGTGACATAACCTAACATAGTCTCTTATTTCTGAGCTATAGCAACTGTATATTCAGCAAACAACAAGAAAGGATCACAACCACAACAGACTACCACTGCAGAAGGCAGGCAGAGCCAAATTACACCTCAGCATGCTGGACAAAGAAGGTGATTTGATTTTGAGTGAAAACAGGAATAGTCCACACAGGAAGACTCAGTGGCCGGACCTCAGCTATTAACTTCCAGGCATTTTACTTTTTTCTTTTGAAATACAAATTTTTTATTAATAAAGTGTAATTTGAAGAGAGGAAACACATACTGAGAAAATAACTGAATTCCTTAACCTTCAGCTTTAAGTCAACATTACCAAATTTCTTCAGTGTATATGGCATGCCCATTTATACAAAATGACACAGGTATGAGGATTTTTCCCCTCGGTGGAAGGAACGGTTCTTTACTCCCTTAAACTACTTGCCTCCCAGTGCCAACAAGCAGGAGAACTATGCCTTCAAATTATGACTGAGAGAGTGTGAGCTGGAGATCAGGAGGGAGCTTTACAAGGAAAGTTGCCAGCAACTGGTGAAAGTTCAGGAATTCCACAGTAGGGGCCTAACACACCAGTGTCCAAACAATCCCAGAACAGGATAATCAAGAAAAGAAAGACAGGAGATTTTAAGATGAGACTCTTCCAGGTGACTTGTCACTACACAGCCTGTCTTGACTCTGAATCAGATTTACATGTTACTTCTGTACAGACTTCTGTTGACACCATTTGCTCTGTGCTGATTGAAGGTCAGAAGATACATATGATTAGTATTTAAAGACTGTTTAAAAAGTATGACTACTGAATTCAAAGATATTTGTAGAATCTTTTTATCATTCAACAGAAGAAAAACCAAATGCCATTCTGTAGTAACATCCTTTACAGGCCTGGAATTCTAATTTCTTCTAAAGTGAAATGATGTACATACTACACTACGCTTTCAGCTACTGGAAAATAATGACTGCTTTTCTTGCTTGTACAGAGATAGCAAGAGATATTAAGATGGGTATTCTTACTGTTTTCAGCAGAAGGCTAACTTTTTTATGCATTCACTGCTATGAAAGACAATCTTCCAGCAAACGTAGGCAATAAACACGTTAAAGTTGAAGTGATTATAGGTACAGTGACTGTAGAATGTAATTTTTACTTGCAGTCTTTCATACTACCTTCACTGATCTCAGGCTTGAAAAGATTTGGTTAAATCAATGCAAATGAGATTTAAACTAGTATCAGCCTACTTGTTAGTATTTTAGACTGCTAAACTGAAATACGGACACCGCACACCAAGCTACTAGTTTAACCGTGCCATTTAAATCACACCCTTAGTCAAAGAAGTAATTTTTGTGGCACAGATTCAGATAATAAATTATTATTATTTTCAGAGAGAAAATCCATCTTCCTTTGGGAGCATTTATGTAGAAATTACACTTGATCAACTGTAAAAGCATAGGTAACTTCATCACATAGTAACACATTCCCTTAAACTCTGCTTCATATGAAGAGCGATCAGTTAATAAAACACAGTCTAAACAGGATGGAGAAAGTGCCAATAATTGTCTTGTTCCTGTGCCATTCGACTGCTTTATGCACATGCAAATTGGACCACTTTCTTTATGTTTGTATTGTATAGGAGAAGAAAGTTCACGTAATTTGCTTTATGCAGCATTTACATGAAAAAATGAAAGGATTTTGAAAAAAAGAATAGGACTCGATAGAAAACAAACATATGACTTCTATAGAATGGGTAAAAAAGCTCATGATACTTAATTGACTTAGAAGCTTGATTTTCAAAAAATATTTAGGCTTTGAAAGGACCAGTGTTACAAGCGTTATCAGGATTTAAATTAATATAATTTAGTGTTTTGGACTTATTTTACCACATATTGTTTCCCTGCGTTTTACAAACAAATACTTTTTAAGGCCTGGAGTACGTTGCTGTTTTAGTGCTCAGCGCTGACATCCAATAAGCTTATTTTAATTCCAGAATCTTTCTGGATTAAGCAAATGGCCAGTCTGCACCACACAGAACATACAAATCCAGTCTGAGGCTTAAATTTAAGCCAACTGCATAGGTTTTTACTGAAATGCCAGAAAAGAGAAACTACTACTCATCCCACATTCACTTACACAAAATCCAAGAAAACTTGAAAATCACAAATTATTTGGAACTATATTTTTTATTATTATATTCCAAGGGTAGAGTAAACAGAAAATTCTCCAAGATCAGAACTGAACACTGCTGTATATATTGTTACTATAAATATGTGTGAAAGAAATGTGGCAGATTTTAATAAGCTTTTCCCATACAGATGATAAAATTTAAAAGACATTTTGGCATTATGTTCCATTAAAAAAAAAAAATTGTCATCATTTACCTTGAAGCACAGGAGAAGCTGCACCAATAGTACAGCAATACTAATCTTCTACTACATTTCACATCTGATACATTACTTCAGCAGGATTTTTTTAAATTGTAAAATTGAGCCAAGCCATTTTCAGTTGTTTTAAATAAAACCCATCAGCTGCTAAGTGATTTATGCAGAATCAATACTACTAAATACTAGTGGAAGAAAGAAAGTATCTATTCAATAGGACATAAGATTTGAAGTTTGCAAAACAAGGTCTGGTACCACAATCGGTTCTTTCAGTCGGTAGCATCCAATTCTTGCAGGAACCTGACTAGTTACTTTTAGCATACTTGCTTAAACTACACATTAGCTGATAATGCAAATGTAAGAAAATGCCAAACATTAATTTCACCTAACTGTAGCTTTCTGAAAACTGGGATCCTAATCTGCATCTTGAGACACAGGAGAAAGGGGAGGCACTTCCAAAGATTGCCTGAATCATGATGCCCTTCTCTTTGCATTGGCTCTATAGTGTACCCCAAAGACAAAGCTCCCTATTTTTTGGCCAGCTAAAGTTATAAGAGGTGAATCTTTGAGTGCTAGCTATTCTGAAACAGTGAAAGTATCAAAATTGTCCCAATTGGTCTACTTTTTAGCTACTTTTACCTTGCCTTTTCAGTGACTCCCATTTGTTGATGAACATCAATAAATTCCATGAGTTGCCTTTGTAGCACGTTTTCTTTTCCTTCAATTTGCTTAATAAAATCATGCTGCAAAAGATTAGATACTGTTGGACGCTTCTCATAATCTTTAGTCAAGCACCTGTGCTGGCAGAAAAAGCATGATCATTGAGGGATCACTGTTAAGTTTTGAAATGCTTGTCTGTAGTTCATTCATTCATTCATAATAAATACATCCATCTTAATCACAACAGCTCTGTACTGAAAACTGTAAGATTTCGCAGGATTGATGAGGCCAAGAAGTTAAATTACTGCATTTAAAAACTAAATATTCTTTAAATTAAGAAAACCAGAAATATCAAGGGTGTTAAAACGTTATTTCATGTTTTAAATCTGGAGCCTCACTTTGAAGTCAAACTGGATTTACAAACTAGATTTTTAAGGAAAAATGTTAGTAGCAACAGATTTCCACAGGGAATACAAAGATATTTTACACATGACATTTACACACATTCTATATTCAGCTACAGTGGTCTCAGTTGCTACTCACTTGTTAATGAAGTCATTGAATTCAGGTGACCACAGTTCAGGCTGCTGTAGTGTTGGAGGAGGATTCCTGCAAAGGTCAGTGTGATGATAAGTTAATAAGCTACTCACTTGACAAAAACAATGTGTGAAGGCAGGCTGAGTAATGAGTTTTAGAAGGCCACTGAAAAAAGATATTGATTTCCACTGGTAAAGGGAGCATGGGTAGATGATACAATGCCTCACTGCTGCTCCTGCTTTACATAACTAACAAGGAGAAATAGCATGGAGATGATCTACCAAGCATAGCTAAGAATCACTACAATTTTTTCAATCAAATCGATAAACGGAAATGAAACTAACAACCCATTAATCACTATTCACTTGTAATGGCAAGTTTCTCTTTTCAAGCCTGAAATAATGTACTTTCTTAAGAGTATTTTTAAAAATAAATTCTATTTTAAGTTTTCCCAGAAGGACTGAATTAATCAACTTGCTGATCAAAGTCTCAGAAGGAACTAGCTCTTTATTAACTATTTCTCATTCATCAGAAGATAATCAGAAGTCAAGTGAAGGACTAAATACAGGTCTATGTAAATTCTTTCTTTCTTTCTTTTCTGTTGAGTTAGAGCTGTTTATTCTAGGTGTTAATTTGGTTCAAATTGTTTTAACAGTCTTCTTCCGTTGAAACAGAGGTGCCATTTTCACTGAACGTAGTCAGGAAGACAAAAGGAATCACCTATAGATGAGGTGACTCTTCTGTCTATTTTTGATTAATCATTATAACTGCTTTTGTTTAAGTGCTGCTTAATGTTTACTCTACCACTTTTAGGTTTCACTTAGTGAAATACAAGGGTATTGATCTTTTATTTGCTCCAGGGCAGAAAGGGTAGGTGACCAGTATTTGTAAGGGTATAAGCCAGATTTTTTTCTTGAAGGCCTAGCTGAAATTACTGACCACAGCAGTTTGCAACTGCTTTTCCCATAGCAAGTAAAGGTGAGAAGAGCATTAATGCTTTGCTTCAGTGCCAAGTCAGCCAAGATTTCTTAAACGTGAAGGTAATTTAATCTAATTTGGATGACTTGGCTGAAAAGGACTTGAAGCACTCAGGTATACTATGTGGTCTCAACTGTTGTGGTACTACTTCATCTGTTAGAGTGAAATCCACAAACTGCTGTATGATCATCCCCTACAGACTTTGTGATTGATGTTCTTTGAAATGCTGCAAGTGGCACTTTGGTTACTTTTATCTCCAGCTTCAAAGCAAATGTGAAAGAAGTTGCTGTTTGCTCTGGCCAAGGATAGCAGCACTGGAACTGCCAGGACCAGCACAAGCTAACGAAAGGTAGCAGCCTAAATGCGTGTGAGTGGTGGAACAATACTTTTTCTTCAAAGGACATAGGACAACTCTTGAGGACAGGTACGGGGCCTGTTCACCACAGTGGCATACTCAGACTCTGTATTTCTATCATAAGTCATTCTCTGTAACAGAGACTCAGGTGACTCTGTTGAGTCTCTACAGGACTCAGGTGAGTCCTATGCTCATGTATATTGGGCAGCAGTCTACTCAGGAGAAGGCCTTATGGCTTCTTCTCAAATGTCGCCACAATCAGTTCTGAACTTTTCAATGTGCACACATGGCTGAAGCAGAGAGGGGAGAAAATACAGCTGGACAATTTCTAACCTCTTCCTAGTATAAATAATATGAAGAAACTGCACATACTTAAACAGTCTAAGTTTGAAGAAAGTAACAATTAATTAAAAAGTTCAGTCTAACCTGGCAAGAAATAAACACATCAAGATATTACCTTGGTATTTTGAAGAGTGCCCTCATAGGGTGCAAATCAGCAAGGGGTGGATCTCCATCTCCCAACTCTATTGCAGTAATACCCAGTGACCATGCATCACATCTGGCATCATAGGAGCTATCTAGCTGCTGCTCACAGGCAATCACCTGTTGGAGTAAAAGACTGGGATGGTCATTGGATGGTCAAATGTCCAAATTTAAGAGTATACCCAAAGATAGGGGAATCTCTTACAGGATGGAGATACTGGGTGAAATAAACAGACTTGCACACGTTCAGCAAGTTAAAGCATCCTGTTGCTGGAAATAACCAATGCTTAAACTGGAGAAAGCAGGTGTGTCTGAACACCAGGTTCTGTGGCCACATGTTCCCTAATCTGACAAAAGGGTGCAAATCTTTGGCTTTCTCAGCTGAAGGTGGTAAACTGCATCCCATAGCTGAGGGAAGTAGAAGGAAACTCAGCAACCCTAGTCTCTTTTCTGTGGGTTATTCCTACAAAATAACCACTGGAGCTAAACTGCTCTCTCTATAAAGTGAAATAAGCAGGAAAGCAGAAGCTGAATTCACTGTCTCCTACTGGGTCCTTATTCAGCCAAATCGGCCGATTTCAAGATCAAGCTAATTTCTCGACAATGTTTTTGCCACTGGATTACAACAAATATATTTAATTTCATATACATTTCAGCTCATCCACAATACCGGCTGAATCTAGAATTTTTCATCCCATTAGCTACAGGTCTATACCCATGTGTATCCCGTTAGCTACATGGCTAGACCAATGTGTATAAACAGAGTATGTTTATAAAAATGTGTGCATAAACAGAGTAGTTTTATGTGCTATAAATAGATATATATGCATGTGTTTGTGTGTACACAAGTAGTCTAAGTACATAGGCTTATTTATAACAAAATATTTTTCCTGCCTCCACTTAAAATGTATCTTTATATGCTTCCATTTCAGGCTGGAAAAATCTCCAAAGATACATAGTACATCTTATTTATTCAGAATAACCTCTTCCATTTCTTGCTGTCAGCTATGGATATATAGAATTAGAACCTTTCCAGGTGTAGAAATCCAAAAATAAAAGCTATAATGTATCACAGTACCACCCTGGGCTCCTTCCATCCATGGGGAGATTAGGTACCTACAGTTTCAGAGCTTGGAAGACTGGAAAGGATCAATGGTAGTACTCTCTCCTCTTTAACATTTTAGTAAGCAATTTAACGTCTTGTTCTCTGGCTCTAACCTTGTAATTTCAAAAATAAACCCCACTGTAACTTAATCCTTGCAAACATGTAAGAAAAAAGGTTTAAAACACTTTTTTAAAGGTCATTGCTATTTCATGTGGTGAAAGGTCCAGTGGTCAGGACGAAAGACAAAGAAAGAGCAGAAATACAGAATGTGGCAGCTCAAACACCAGTGACAAAATATTTTGAAACGTGAATCTAACCTCTGGAGCCATCCAGAACGGGGTGCCCACGGAGGTGTTCCGACGGAGACGAGTGCTGGTCAGCTGAGCAGACACACCTGAAAGAATGAAGGGAAGCTATAATCAGAGCAACTGCTATTTCCATCCAAGACAGACCTTCTGAATGGTGCCATCCGCGTCTTGTCATGCTATGACTTCCTCTGCAGGCGAATCTCAAATGTATCTTTCCAGTTCTGTTGAAAGAGAGGCCCAGTCCTCAAAGGTACTCAGCACTTTAGCTGAGGTTCTCCGCATCCTTTGTTTCCAGTGACTTCAGTAGGATCAGGATTTAGTCCCAAATGAGCATTTCATTAGTAATCTGACTCCATATATTTTGACTGGCTAATTACAGTTTTTCTGTATCCTATCTTAGGAGAGCGGTAAAGTACTTCTTTAGGGAAGAAAAAAAAAGTACTATACCTTCCACAAATTCTTTTTTTCTTTTAATGCTCAGTACTGACACCAGACCTCTGTTTCATTATTTACATATTTCAGGTTGAACACTGAAAAAGTTACTTATCCTCATCTCTTAGCTGCTCTGCCATAAAAAAGAAACAACAAAACAGTGAAACCTCAAAAATTCTTACAAAACCAGAAGTCTCTCCATGCTCAAAGCGCATTCTCAAAGCAACATCAAATGCCTGCAAAGCAGCTTTGTAACATGAACTGTAGTTTAAGGAATTAACTATTTCAGGCCAAGAGCTGGAAAGTGAACTCTGAAGTCTAAAGATTCCTTACCGTTTTTAATTAAAAGACACTGAAATATTAGGAATTCGAGTGGGCTGCACACACTTCTGACCAGCCTGCCACCAATTTCCTTCCTTACAAAACAAGGGTGTATTGGTTGGAAATATCTCTAGTGTATGCAAAGGAAAGTGTACAACACATGGAGAAAAACAGCCCCTCAGCTAGCATGTCCTGAACTATTATGGATTTATAAGTCGCAATCAACTGTGAGGTTCACACATGGACAAAAACAGCCCGTTCGCTAGCAAGTCCTGAACTATCATGGATTTATGAGTCATAGCCAACTGTGAGGTCCACCAGAGGCATATTCTGAAGTGCCGATATCACGGATGGCAAGAAAGGTGCTGTGTTCTGCTCTTGTTCCAACCTCAGTCTGATTAACACTGAAGCTCACTTATTTTGCCTTCATACATACATCTGCTTTCTCTTTAAAACAGTAAAAAGACTAATTTTCTCTCTGTGAGTGCCATTTCATTATTCTGAAATACACGAAGCTCCAGTGAGCACCACTGGCCAGTTTTAACTCCGTACTGTCTGGTTTGAACACACTTGACCTTATCTTCCTGAAAACCATGCAGATGGTTCGTAAGAGGAGCAGTTCACATTAACTGCCCAGTGGAAATACTAACTACACTTCTGTCTAGATAGAATTTGATTGTTTTGGTTTTTTTCACTGGTAGTCAAGAAACCATAGAGGGCTTGATCTGTTTTTTCACTCTAAAGCTATGTGTTCAGCTCTGATTCACAAAATATCTGCATTTGTCCATCACAGAAATGTATATAACTGCTGAAAACAAGGCAGCAAGAAAGATCTTGCCTGTTCCTTTGAGACAAACACAACCATTGCTTTTGTGGCTGTCTCCCTCTAGTCTGCTCCAGGCCTGAGAAAGTTGCATCTCTTTCTCTCTCCGTGCCTACAGAAAGTCCAATACGCAGTGTTTGCACCACGGAAAGCAGGACAATGTGAGTCTTAGCACAAAGTCCATCAATCCTGCTTCAGCTCAGCTAAGCAGGGGCTTTGTTTCTGCTGCCCCAAGGAGTTGTCTGAGGTCCAGCTTCCGGCTCACAGAGTCTGTGGCTGTTTCGAGCCCTCAGCAAAACACGTCATTCAGAAAGCAAGGAGTAAGCACGCATCACCACGGGTCTGTCACTGTTGTAGCGATGCAAACAGACATCATTACGTGATCCTCGGTTTTGGAGGGAGAGGAGGCTACTCTCCTCTCTCCCTTTCTACGTGTTGTGGGAGTCCCCTGTGCTAAGCTCTTTTTTGTAGTCTTGGAAGAGGAACCGGGACTCAGATCTGCAGGCAAAACAAGGCGCTAACAGAATTTTTATTATTCCAGTGTCAGATTTTATAAATAATCATAACTTTCTGTGGAGATAAGGAGCAAAATATAAAAGGAACATTAATGTGCACAGTCTTCTGCGTCTATGCACTGGGTTTTGTTTCTCTTTGATCTGTAATTATTAAACAAACGGAAGGATTTTTTCCTCCTCTCCTTTTTTTTTACTTCACTAAAAAGCTGATTTAATTGGAATTATTCACCAGTATTTTCTTTAGGCTCTCGGATTTTTTGTGTGCTTTTTGTTTGTTTGTTTTTTTATCCTTTTGCTCTTAGCAGTAAAGTGGCATTTCAGATTATGGAGCACAGGTCTTATGACAAATGATATTTCCTTGGGCTTTTTCTGTGTATAGAGGAAAGATGATGTAATTCCACACTTAGTAACATTTCTTCCAGCATTTCAGTAGCCGGTCAAGCATATAGCTGACCAGCTTTTTTTAACTTGTATATTTTCTAACAAAAACATCTTGCTCCTCCCCTTTCCCCTTTACTACTGCTTGCTGCAAAATGAGTCATATATTCTCCTAAGAAAACATAAAAAACATATCATAAAATGTTGGTTTTTTGCATACAAATTGTAAATCTTATGAAAGTGAAGAGCTTAATAAATAAGTGCATTAATAGTACCAATATGCACCATACCCAAAAGAAAACATTGTGCATACAGTTGGAAAAAGGCTTCCCCCCCCCCCCCCCAGCTTTTTTCAGGCATTAGTTTACTAATTAAATCTGGAAATTAGCAGACTTACACCATGAATATTATTCAAGCTTTTCATTGCAAAAACTAGCATATTGAAATAACATTGAAAATAAGGCCACCTACTTATGACCTTAGCACTCAATAAAAGAAAAACAGTGCAGAAATGAGCTCCCTATTATTAGGAAAGATTTGTCTCATAGTAGTGCCCAATCTGAGCAGACACTGTTCTGATCTAAACTGGGAGGCTGTACAACATCATTTTATGATTATGTCCTGTGACAGAAGTATGCACATTTTACTGGTTGATGCTAATGGGGGAATGGCGAACCCTAGCAAATTCTACTAAATTCACATTTGGCACGCAGCAGGGAGACTGCATTCCCAACACACTAGCCACTGTATTCATACATAAAAACACAGACCTTACCCTAAGGGCTTACAATCTAGCTATCACACTGCCCCTGGCTACCTCTTCCAAAACCCTTCTTCATTTGTGCCTTCAGTGCCCCCTTCCCTACCAAAGCATCCTCTTTGTGACCTTTTTTTCATTAAGAACCTGCAACTCGATCATTCCTCAAGCTAGTCTCTGGACCAAAAACTGCTCACACGGTTAACCTTGCAGATCTAAACAGGCTGCAATGCTTTGAATTATTTCCTAATTTAATCTCCTAGAGAAACAGATGTAAAACAGCAGCAGCAGCATCTTACACTGCATTCCCCTTAAGCCTGCTGGCAGATGTTTCGGCATTCCTATTCTACGCTGTTTGCTGCAAAAAGTGGCCTCTCCTTCCTTGCCTCTCTGTCCAGTGGTGTGAAAGCAGTCCCTGATAAATTACTCAACTCCACCTTTTTACTAGATCTGGAGGCAACAGGTCCTAACAGTTTAAGGTTTTCCTTTAGCACCCTAAGCTTGACTTGGAGAAGAAGCCACCATTCTTGTAAAGATGTAGACAAAGAAGTAGCTACTTCCCATGCAACAATGGTGGAATCATAACTCAACTCCTCTGTAACTGCTCTTATCTTTGACACTGTCTCATTTCTTTGCTTCCTTCTTTCAGGTTGCATTTGTGTAATGGTACATATCCAGACAGGATCATTTCAGACAGATCAGCTGAAATGCATACAAAAAGCTAAAAAAAATAATACACATGATTCCTTCATACTCCATAATGACAAAAGACAACAGGGAAAAACAAAGTCATACCGATAGGACAAATGGCAAACATCACAATGCACCAGGTGCATAACCACATGCAACTATATTGCAAGTATGGTGGCATCCCCACTGAGGCTGTAAAGGGAGATTAGAGAGCTTCTCCCAGGTTTACTTACTTAGCATGGATAGAAAACATAAAGATATTTAATAGAAAATGTTACTAATGAGCCACAAGGACACAAGTGGTTGGTTTGATGACTTCATAAGAGACGTTTCAGAACCTTTTTGAAAAAATGTCAGTATTCGGAATTCCTCATAGACTATCAACTGACCTCAAAACCAGACTTTTAAATGAAAAGAGCACAGATGCAATATTATTTCCTTGGGTGAGTTGTTGACAGAAAAGTGTGCCTGAGAAGTTCTGCTCAGTGATGAGTGCTCAAGTTATATCTAGCACTAAAATCAGGTTCTGACCAATATGATGGAAATAAATAGGAAACAAAGTTGAAATGAGGAGCCAAAAATTACAATTTTCAGCAGCATTTTATGATGAAAGGTGTTATATCATGGTTGTTCAGTCTGCAGAAAAGGAGGCTGAGGGGAGACCTTATTGCTCTCTACAACGACCTGAAAGGAGGCTGTAGCGAGGTGGGGGTTGGTCTCTTCTCCCAAGTAACAAGCGATAGGACGAGAGTAAATGGCCTCAAGTTGTGCCAGGGGAGGATAGGCTGGATATTACAAAAAACGTCTTCACTGAAAGGGTAGTCAGGCACTGGAGCAGGCTGCCCAGGGAAGTGGACAAGTCCCCATTCCCGGAGGTATTTAAAAGAGGTGTAGATGTGGTGGTTAGGGACATGGTTTAGTGGTGGACTTGGCAGTGATGGGTTAGCAGTTGAACTTGATGATCTTAAAGGTCTTTTCCAACCCAAATGATTGATTCTATGATAAAGCATGACTTCCTTTTCATAAATCCATGCTGCCTACTCCCAGTCACCTTGTCCTTCATATGTTTGGAAATTATTTCCAGGATTATTTGCTCCATCACTTTCCCAAGGTTCAAAGTGGGGCTGACCAGCCTGTATTTCACCGAATCCTACTTCTTGCCCTTCTTGAAGACAGGAGTGACAATAGCTTTCTTTCAGTCTTCAGAAACCTCCCCTGGTCTTCAAGACCTTTTGAAGATTTTATCAAGAGTGGACTTGTAATGGCACTGGCAAGCTCTCTCAGCACTCCTGGGTGCATCCCATCAAGTCCCACAGATGTGTGTATGTCCAGTTTGTTTAAATGCTCCCTAACCTGATCTTCATCTACCAAAGGTAAGTTTTCCTTTTTTCCAGACTTCTCCACTGGTCTCAAGGACCTGGGATTCCTAAAGGCCAATCTTACAAGTAAAGACCATGGCAAAGAAGACATTGGGTGCCTCAGCCTCTTCCATGTCCTTTGTCACCACCACTCCTGTCTGTATGTATCGTCTTAATGCACATAGTGTTTTAACGATGAAACAGACTGCCAAGACCATGGCCACTGGAAAACTAGTGTTTCCCAAACACTTAGGAAAACACACGCTGCAGATGCAAATCTTTAACTGAAATAGGGCATATCCAAAAGCTAACCAAATGGCCCTTTACAACTTCAGAAAGATAAAAAACTTAGTATCCAGAAGACCATGCATAGTAACTGCCTGGGAGATGAAAAATCTGTCACGTTTAATATAAAACTAAGAGGCATGGAGTAACAGGGGAATAAAAACCAGTGAATATATACGGTAAAATAAACAATAGAGGCGATATAAATGGAAAACTAAAGGAATCAAAGTCCAGTGGCTTTCACAGTAAAGTCACCACAAGGATTAAAGACAAAGAAAAGGCATTCTTAGGCATATAAGGAACAAAATGAAAATCCTGAATCAGATACAGAATCACTACAAGGTACATACCGATAATAAAACAGCAAACAGCAACCTAAAAAAATGCAGAACGTTCCCTACATCTGTGAGATATATAATCTTTTTTAAACAAAAAGTTTTAATACAGCTTCTTTCTTTAAGAAATTCGGGAACTTTTGTATTACGGGAGATTCAGCAGGACGGTGTGGCAGCGCACTCTCACTTCCCTTAGTCTACGATTCTGACTGCGCCCTTACTCCATGGCTCCCAGTACAACAGGCAACCACGGGCTGCCCTCCACATGCTCGACAGTTCACTGCGGCACGAGGCCAAAGGTTCTAATCAAATCTCATGCTTCAGGGCTTCAGCTGGTTTCCTAAAAGGGATGCACAGGAACATTTGTTTTCCTGATGCACAATTGGCCAGATGTATTTAGATAGGGGAACTAGTCTTCTCTGGAGCCTCAGGGATTTGTGCAGCTATACACAATCTGGTGCAGTATGCTGGTGAGGAAAGTCCTCCTTCTCAGATGCTGTCTTCCTTACATATTAGATGTCAAACTGACTGCCACTTTTGAGACCCAAAAAGGATTTTTTTCCCTGTATGACTGGGAAAACCCTGTAGATTTTTCTCCTCGCTATATAACATGGTTTTCCTGTTAATATTATCTGGATTACTGGCAACATCTACGCTGATGGGACAGAATATTTAAAATACCTAAGGACTGAAATACTTCAGTACAAATGAGTCACTGGGTTCAACTTTCAGGTAAAAATGAATGGGTTTTAGTATGCACAGGTGAGACCAGAGGGTTTCTAATAACCTCAAGAGATGACTATTTTGTGACCCATGAGAAAACCAGGAGGAAGTCTTTGCTGGCTAGAAAGGGCTATATTCTCGCTTCATGTGTCTCTGGTGTACGACACCAGCTTTCTGTGTCAAGCTTCTTTAATGTTTAAGCCATCAGTGACATCTTTATGTGAATTAGTAGAAGAAAATATTTGAAAGACCAAGTGAACAGCTTATCCTGGATACAGCATTTGGCCACATGATTTCTTTTTGTTGTTACTGGACAGCACAAAGGTTTTCATTCACACATGGCCCATAAAATAAGTTTTTAAGGACTAAGCCTTCAACAAAGAATTAAACATTCAACAATGAAAATGCTCCACAGCTCAAGTCAATGCAATCCATCTTATCCCTGCTAACCCTGGTTTGAAAAATTTGGAATTATTACTTTGATTGGGTTCAAAGCAGTTTGACAAGCTGCTCATGAAGAAAGCTTTCTTCAAAGTCTTCTACTTTTATTGGCTTCTGCCATAGTCCCCTAATAAATGCTTTTTAGAAGCAACATGTGAATGTCATGCTATATGGTATGCAGAAATGACAACACAATAATAGTCTGGTTTTGATCTGAATCAGTGAAGCAGACAGCTTTATTATGGATGCATGCTAGAATGGCTAAGGCAAATACAAGTCTTGCTATGATTCATTGCTTAAAGTAAGCTAAGGGCAGAAAGAAAATTATTTTATTGTTGAATACTTTCAAATTAAATTATTTTAATTAATTGTTTCATTTTTGCAGAATGATTCAGACAGCATTTATAGCTAATGCAGGGCAAGAAGAAAGAGACGCAATGGGAGATTCTGACTACTCCAGATTAAGTACTCTACAAAAGTCTGGAAAACTACTCAAGGTCATGCTGAGCTCTTCAATGTCAGCAGGACATGCGAGGCTGGGAACTGTGATATATATTAAAAAGGGACACAGATTAAAATGTTCTTCCCCAAAATGCCCCAATACTCAAACTTGGATCACTCACAACTGACTTCTCAACCTATTCACTGAGCACAAGGTGGCTCTAGACTCACAATCCATTGCAACTTGACCTGTATTGCGTGCATTTGCAGCACAGTGCTGTGAGCCTTCTCTCCCTCTGCAATGCCATGTGCCACACAAGGCTTGCTATACTGATCTGTCATCAGTCAACAAACTGCATCTATCAAGCTAGTTCGTGGTAGGGAGAGGCCATAGCACTGTGTCACAGCAAGGGAACACAAGAGTCGGTGCAGTGTCACGATGAAAGGATGAAGCTCAGAGCTATGGCTCCCTCCCCAGTCTCTGAACCAAGATTTCAGATGCCTTCCCCGCAAGACCAGCAGAAAGCTCCTTCATGCATCAGAAAACCAGGAGAGGTGAGCAATTGAACACATGGAACTACGAAGATGGAGTCTTACCGTGGACTCATTAATTACTTTGAGATTGTTCCTATTATTTTGGACATACTGTCCAGTGTAACTGATTTTACCACTCTCACTTTGTCATTATAGCAGCTGCTGGCTCATCTACACTTCAAAAACTCAACCTGTTTAGTACAGTCACACAATTTTAAATATTTTGGTCTATACTTCTGTATTGGAATAGGCAAGAATATCATGCAATAAAACATAACAAAAATACCTAGGCAGTCTAACTTATACTGATCAATTGTTACTGATCACTAATAATAGCGGTAAAGCATTACTAACATTCCATAATCTGTGAGGAAGAAGTAGCACACCACTACTGAGTCACAACAGAGAATGTTCGCAGAATTACTACACACTCTTTCTAGGGAAAAAAACTCCAAGAAATTTAATTTATGAGCTCAACTGAATCATGAAATGAACTTAATATGTTTATTAGGTATTAGTAAATGAAATTATGTATGCATTTTAAAGTAAAAACAAAGTTGATATAAAAATACACTACCAAAAAGCGTGTCTTAAAATTGGTTTGTTCCTCCAGATTGCAATTTTGAATAATAAGAAGGCCATCCAGAAATGCCAGCATTAAGATTTCCTTGACTTTTAACTTTAGATGACTTCAAATATTTTTAAAAGAAGAATGATCATTCTCTCCACAACAAAATATAACCCTATTAAATTCCAAACACAAAAGCTGATCTCTGTCTGCCTGCAGTTTCGAAACTACATGGAAGAAACAGTTGAAGTATTAAACAAAGTAATGATGTCAGTTTTCAGCATGTCTAAATAAAGCAATAGAGTATTCCCTCCCCCAATCCATTTTTTCCCCGATGAGTCATACTCAGGTTAAATCTCTAGTTCAGTCAGGCTACTATACATCCACGATAAAACTGTGCTAGCTACATGCAAAGTATGATATCTGAAACTGCATTTGGAATGCAAAGACAATATTCACGCAACTTTTAAATCCAACCTCCAACATTTGAAACAAAACCAGAAAAATACAAACTAAGCATGTTTAAAGTACAAAAATCACCTTACCTTCACTATATATTCCTTCACCATATAATGTTATATGTTTTAATTATGCAATCTCTTTATCTACAGTACTAAAGGAACCCTTGAAGTCATTATTCTATTAACTGCATGCAGAACAGCTTGTAATTTTCCACCATCTGCCAGCAGCAGTGAGACTGCATTACCTTCTTTCCACGTCTTCCACTGGAACCTGCTTTACCTATAAGAAACCTTAGATCATTCCTATGTATTGCTTTTCCAGAGACTCTAATGATGAAGAGTTTTAGATACCATTAATGAAATGCCTAAGAAGAAACTGAAAATGGACAGTGCCAATCCTTTTCAATATTCCCTTTCCCACAGTGACAGTACTAGACAAACTGGGGGGAATCATGGGGTCTCTTGTAGTTAGAAATAGGTTTGAATGCCAAAGATTTAATGAGTCCTCCAACATTTTATTTTCATTATGGGAACATGAATATTTCCAATATCCATCCAGATGTCTGACTTTTTTTTTTTACCCAATGATCTTTCATGGTAATAACGTCAACAGTCTAATTACATGTGGTATGAAAGTATGTTTTCATTTGAAGCATAGAAGGACAGGGCCTTCAGCAAGGAACAGTGCTGCTGGAAAACTATGCGTTTGCCTAAATGGTGGAGTACCATTTATACTTATATTTTTCCTGGACATTTCCAAGGCAACAGCTGCTCATCCTGAGATATTTCTAGTCTGTGACAGCAGGTTTCAGCAGTCCCAGAGAAGTATGAGCTACCTGTGCTCCTGTTCAAGACTATCAGCCTACAAGGTCAACCCTTAAAAACATAGCTGAAGAGGAATTTTCCATCAGCATTACGCTCTCCTCTTTTTAGCTAAAAGAATCACTTGCCACATGACTATAGATGTTTCAAAGCGTTTAGTAGAAAAATGATTCTTTCCTCCATGACTCTCCACACATCAGCAAGCTGTCTAGTTTGCTGATAGGGAGTTGTGTCTTCTCGGATCCTCTTCTTTCAATAACATAAGCGTGAAAAGCTCTGGCTTTCAAGCTCTCAGGCTCACTGCCATGGCAGAGGATTTCAGAAACACATCAAATCTTTCAAAATGAAATGTCACTTGGACTTTTTCAGAGCAAAGTTAAAATAATAACAATAATAATATAGCTAAGTTTCTTTTCTCCCATTTTGGAACAGCACATTATTTGACATCTCAGAATTTCCAAACGGGAATTGGGTCTTAGACTAACATTGTTTAATACATGAAAGGCCCTGTGCAGCATCCTGATTTCAAGAAAAGACATTGAATTGAGAGGGACTATTCAAAGAAGCAAGTATTTGCCAGCATAAGCAGATGTTATACACCCAGCTCCCTATGAAATTGGTTACACATTGTAAGATGCAGATGAATATGTCAATTTTTATTATGGATGAGGTGTGCTATGTGTGCAAGTGACTTCAGGCCAGTTTTTTAACTGATAAAACAAGGTCAGACACTGAAAGATACTTAGGCAGTAAAAGCTGCAGATAAATTTGTCACAAGACTTTCAAAAGGTATCTAGCATTGAATTAATTTGGATTTAGTGGCTAAAATTTCTTTTGAAATCCAGCTCTTTAACATCAATCCACTGCATACAACCAGAAATCTGAGAAACAGATATAAAAGATTTCCTTCCCAGAACACTAATAAGCAACTGTGAATATAATTAAGAATATTTATAAAAAGGGAATTTGGTTCATTCCTTGCTTGCCTCCAACTCTTTTTATACAATATATTACATAGCTGTCACCCTTTAAAGTGCTGCAGGGCATTTACTTTAATGTAAATGTATATTTTTCTATCAAATCTCTATCCTATACTGAAAACATAGCAGCTACACTTGAATATAGTGCAGTTATTTATTATTTGTATTGATGAGACAGAGGATGCTTCTTGCTTGGAGCATAATTGCTGTGATTCTCAGGCGTAACATCCCTCCCCAAAGGTTTTCCACCAGAACAGCTTAACAGCTAATTCCCACAAATGTTTAGGTAGTGAAACTGCCTTCAGTCAACCTTCTTCTCTTATAAGGAAAATATGGACTTTGTAATGTATCTAGAAGTTTAATGAATTCAGGGACTGAATCTGTGATCATGGGATGTGCTTAGAGTAGATTCCCTTGGCTGCTACTCATTATCTGTAGTAAAAAAGCATGATTTTGTTCATCTCTGCTGATCTAAATTGTCATACTGGATGGACATAAGGAGAGAGGATGCTTCCCTGGTAACAGTATTTCAAACTTCTTGTGGCTTGGACAGTTTAAACTAAAACTTCTGTCTGGCAGCTGCTTGATAACCAAATGACCTCCAGAAGCATTGGTGTGGAGATGCTATAAACTCATCTACTTGATTTGATCATTAATCTATCAACTGGGATTGGGTGTTTCTTAGATATGAGAATATTACTGGGGTGATTAAGCAATATTACAGCAGGGAATTTCAAGGGAAAGCAAAAATTTCACTCTTCAAAGCAATCTGGGTGAGGCACTGCCATGGTATTCTTTCAGTCTTTCTCATCTCTTTAACTATCAATACCTCTAGGAAAGGCAAACAGTTCAGACTGTTAGCCTGGATTTTGGGAGAGCTTTTCCACAGACTTTCTGTGTCACCTCAAGCAGCTCAGTCTCTCAAAGTTTCAGATTCCCAGCTGTTAACTGGGAATTATAGCAATTTACTTCTTCATAAGAGTGTTGTGAAGGTCATCCATTACAGACTGTGCAGTGTTCAGAAACCACGGTTACAGCATACATAAATGCCTATGACACAACAACCATAAGGCAATGTGTATAAATTGTGTCACAAAATGAAGCTTCTGGAAAGTCAGTACTGCTGTGCAAGAAAGGACTCTCAGTGGTGGTACACTATACACCAAGTTCAGAGTACAAAAAGAATAAAGGAAAGAAAAGCCATTCTCAAAGGTGATTTAATTCACTGAAAGTTAACTGTTTTTTCACTTATGACACTTAAAAAGTTCTTAACTGTACTTTAAAAAAAAAAGAAAAAAAAAGACACAAGTTATATGACCACACAACACACATCATAGACTGAGAATAAGTCCTTTTCTAGTATTGTGCTCCATAAGGCACTTCACAGGTCTAGCTTTCAGATACAGGTTTTATACACCTGTTTAAATGAAAACCACCATAAAGAGTATCAGGGGAGGAGAGCAAAGGGTTCTTCACAACATCTCATCATCAACCAGCATGCAGGAGAATGGCACAGACAAAATGATCTTGGGAAGGGCTCGCTTCCTCTATCAAGTGCATTCGGTGGTTCAGAGAGTCCTTGATCCACTGCCTCTGCTCCCCTCTCCACAATGGAAAAGCTGTGTGCATGCTCAAAAGGGCTGTATGATTATTTGGGTTGGTTTTGTTTGTCTATTTGTTTGGCCCTATGTAATAATTGGTTCACCCTAAAACAAAAATTTTGCTTCTGCTGAGTGTTTACTGGGAGAAAAAGAGATTGTGCCTGTGTGTCTATCTCATTCTGTAGCCTGCAGATTCACAGGCTTATACAGTAAAAAGATGGCTATGAGTTTCAGTCCCTGATCCAATAAATGTTTATGTACAACAGTCTGTAGCAGTGTCAACATGAGAGATTTTGATCAACTCATATTCCTGGCTAAACAATGCTCTTGGAATCTGATTAATGTGGGTTTAAATCCTCTTAAGTAGAAGACACAAATCTCCCAAATCCCTGCTGAATACCTTAAACATCAGCCTGAAGGGTGACGAGTATGCCTTCCATGGGGATTTTGTGAATATGTATAAATTTTTCCCATTTGAAACTACTCATTATCGGCTTCGGATTGGTTTTGGGGTGAAAAAAGGAAAATAAAAAAGGAAGAGAAAATTTATATGTATTCCTAAGTTAAGGTGTAGTTCCTCTATTTCTTTGAGGAAGGACTGTAGGTATTATTGTAGATATTATTACAGGCCCCTCTTCAACCCACATAAAAGTGTGTGTATGTGTGTTTGCTTCTTGTGCATGTTCTCATCTGTGCTTTGGCATCACAATTTTTCCCACAAGATTTTAAGATTATTTTTCAATTACAGCCTTAGCAATAGATTGCAGTAACTGGGGAATAAAGAATTCAGGTCCTCATGCCTACAGCTTGTATGTTTTGACATCTGCGTAAGTGAATTAATTTTCAGAAGCATTGATCCTCCATGGCTCTAATTGCCTTCAGCACCATAAAAAAATTAGTATCCACAACACATTAAAAACCTGTGGGCAAAAATATTGATTTTGCCTCACATTAAACTTCCAGACCGTTGGAAAATACTAGTAAGTGTATGGCAGATAATTTAGGAAGTCTGAAAGCTTTTCAACAGAAGATTTTACCTGAGGAATAAAATAACGAACATAAATACATTAATTTTCAGAAGAATTAGTAACCCTACTAGTTGTGGGGGTTTTGTGTTTGAAGTAATGAGAGTTGCATAACTACAATCTGCTGGCAGGAAGATACTACATTAATTTCATTTAAACAATTTATGTTATGTATCGATTGAATACATTTCATTAACAAAATAGGAGGGTAAAGGAAAAATGAAGATTTTCCATCTGCTGAATGGAATCATGATACTTACAACTGGCTGCTATGCTGTAGTGACCAATAAATTGAATTTAAACATTAGAAGACAGTGTGCTACCAGAGAACAGTTCATAATAACAAACGTCGCAAATTTTTATACCCTCCTTATATAAAACAACAGTCAATACACTTTTAAGGCAAATCACTGTGGTATGGCTGATAAGTAACAGGTTGCACTCACTTACCTGTGTCTCTGCTTTTGCCTTCCGGTGGTAAAACCAAATGACAGCATTCAAGAATCACTTTAGGCCTAACAGAGTTGAACAGACCCTTTTCATTTAAAACCAAGTCATAGGTTTAGACTTGCCAAAAGTAATCTGTTAGTCTTCCCAGACTTTGGAAAGTGGGGATTACCCATATAATATCTCCCTCTCTACTGCCTTCAGGTACTATCTCTTGTTTTGTTTCAAATCAAACTAATGAAGTATATGCAACTGAGGTGGAGCTCTCCCGTTCTTCACAAGATCTAGTAAGTTCTAAGTCCTCTCATACACAACATGAAGCTTTTGCCTATCAGCTCCTAATTTCACTGAACCAGCGCATGATCCTGGAGGAATTAAATATCAACCTTATTTTGAACCCTATTAATTTGCTTTGCCACTTCACTTACTGTGTCTGCCTCAAAGCATTTGGCACTTACTACCATCATATTGTAACTTCTATTCGTTAGCCATGCTATCTAAACAGCATTAGCAAAATGGCTGGAAAACCCAAAGTTGTAAAAACACTGAATCTGTGAATATTTTATTTCTATCAAGTTAAAAAGTAACTTTGGTTATCAAAGTGATTTTTAATGAAGAACTCAAAAACTTAATAAAATTTAATGTAATTCATCTTTTCTGATTTGTTTACTCTATTTTATTTTCCGTATGTCAGATGTACAACATTGCTTGTATATATAAGTAAACATAACATACCAAAATCCACTAGCTTGACTCCTCCTTCAGTGGTCAAAAGGATATTATTTCCCTTAATATCACGGTGGATAGTTTTGTTTTCATGTAAATGCTGAAGTCCCTGTAAGGTCAGATGTAAGCATGAACTTCTTACTAACAACTCTGTTTGCTATATTAAATTTGCAGAAACAAAAAGGTAGAAGTATGAAAACACTTAAAACGGTTGTTTTTTTTTTTTTAATCCAAAGCCACAGAGATGTCATTCTTACTAGAAAAACACTTGGCACACCATGAGGAATAGATATTTTTTATTGCCTCACTTAATGTCAAATAGATATTTTAAGATAAAAGCAGAAAAAAAGCACTATAAATCTACATTATATATTATACCTTTAGAGTATAAACTCAAAGAAAACTGCTAAGGCCTTATTTCCACTGCAGAAAGTCAAATTCTGGTTAAAAGAAAATTAAAGACACTTGATCCTGAGTAGGCAAAAAAAATTTTCTCATAGCAGTGTTTGAATTCACAAGATCTGTTGATCATTTTGCTATAAAATATTTTGGATCCAGACATAAGAAGTTGAACTGTATTTTGGGTATATTTCTGCTATTTCTCAAAAGAAAAGTTATTTTGATGCAGAACTGTATTTACTAAGGAAAGGAATCAATGGTCAGAAATCAATTTTCATTCTCTTAATAATGAAACAAACAGATGAATTGTTCTTTACCTTGCTTGTTCAAAAAGAACCATCTGAATTACACATTACCTTGACTTCATTAAACACCGCTATAATATAAGATAGTGTGCCATGTTAGTGGGGACATGATCTTCATTCATTCAAAGAAAAAAATAGGAGCTGAATATTGACTGTCCTTTTACCGAGAGCTTATCTTACCATCAGAGCTTCGTGTAAAATGTAAGCAATTATAAGTTCATTCATCCTTTCGCCTCTCTTCAGAAATCCTTTCACAAGATCAGTCACAGATCCACCATTGCACAGCTGCAAAACATCAGGGGAATATAAAAAGGAATTAAGAAGTGTTGGAGTAGTCACCTGTTTTTTTCAGTAGTTTTCATATTTGTAGCCAAATGAGCTCCTATTAAACTGGCAAACCATAAATTTGTCCTTATGTCTACCATTTATACAAACAGCATACACAGCAACTTTTCCCAATTTTTTTCACTACTTTCTGTATTTAATTCTTCTTGCCCAAACACAAGTACAGCAGTATCTCTCTTTGCTTTCCTATATGCATGATTGCTTTTCACTGAAACAGAAGTAGCTTATAGTGCAATAAATTTGCTGTGAAGGCATGTTCTGTGGGTCACGCTAATCGCTTCTTATATTCATCATGTGCAACTCACCAGCAATGCAGATTATTACAGTATCAATTCTCAGGTACAAAAGCTACATACAACATAAAATGGATTTGAGGCACCAGAAGACAGGCGGCAGAGCAATTCCCCCAGCAAGAAAATCTTCCAAGGGGAAAGGGGAAAGCTGCCCTCTTTGCCAACCAGCACTTAACTCCTAGCGTAAAAGGATGTTATACACAAGGAATGGGCATCATGGAAGATGATGAAAGCACTGTGGAAAGAAAGGTCTCATCTCCCACTGAAACAAGGTGGGCCATGGGTGTAAGAATAATTATAGCCCTTGTAGCATCAACCCTATCAGCTTCTTGTTCGAGATGCTGGGCCACAATCTACTCTGGACAATCCTTTCTCCTGTCTAAGGTCCAGTTAGACTCCCACAAACCCCTGTCCTGTCCCATAGACATGGGAAGCAGAGGTTTGGCCTTGCTCTCTAAAATGATTAGCAAGCACACATTATCAGCTGATTAGTTTAGACCTGCACTATTTCATATGTTTATTTTTATCACTTAAAATTTTTCCGCAGAAAGAAGCAACAATGTACCTTTAGTGACTAACTCTGTAGCAGTTACATACCCACAAAGATTAAATCAGTACTTAAGCCCTTAAACGATCCATAATGCACCTAACAATACTCATTGATTGAAGAGCCATTGCCTTTGTAAAAGAGTAGCTGCTTCCAATAAAACAGTGAAACAAATTGTAAGTTTTGTACTGTATCATCCAGTAGCTTTTCACATGAAAATAAATATCCACATAAGACATTTTACCAATGTAGCACAAAACAGTAATTCCTTTTGACTACAGATTTTGAAGTTTATTCAAATCGAGGGCATAATTTATCAATAAAACCTTTCAACTGCAGAACACCAGACGTCAGATACTTTTGTAAATGATTTTTTTAATCTGTTCTTCTATACCTCTACATTTTTTCTGTGCTGCAATTACAAAAGGACTTGCACCTTACAGTATAAAATATTTTACAGCCCTCTGTACCCAAACATACCAATAATTTTCTGACTACCTTTGGAACCCCTGGGTTGCATTGAACTTGCATCATATGAACACCTACACAAATACCATTCAATATATAACTCTTGTTGCAAAATGTGTGCCCCATCAGGTCAATGAAGTCTCTGGTCTAATAGATGCTGAGCTCTAAGGCAACAATCTTGGAACTCACTTAATCTCACCCTTACTTCAGTGGGACAATATGCATGTTTAGAGAGGGAAGAACTCATATGTTCAAATGACAAGATTAAGCACTTTGCTGGATCAGGGTCAGATTCCCAAACAGGATTTAATTTACTGTCTTTAGCCACACTGGTCTGCCTCTCCATTGACTTTTTCTAGTTAATTTTTTTTTTACAATGACTTTATCTTTCCAGGGTCTCTATTGTTTTGACTTTGCCACATCACTGACACATTTAATCAAACCGAATGGATGATGACAATTCTGGTTAATTTAATGCACTTGCATTTCAGGGCACTGAAACTGTCTGACAAGTGACAAAACAATTGTGAACTAAATTACACATACGATATTCTTCAAACTATTTTTCTTCATTATCTAGTATTAAAATTTTGCTTCTTATAGACGGATCTTCTTCTGTTTTCTTTACAGAGCTGGATATCTGTTAGTCTTTCTGTTCAAGGCAAAGAAAACTAAGCCAGAAAGGAATATATTCTTTTTGTAGGTGGGAGAAGGAAGAAACTATACCTTCTTAAATTTTTAGGCAGTAAAGCCAAGACTGAATTTATTTGCCTGGGTCAGCAATGTTAATTTTTACTTTCTTAATCATGTCGCTTTAACTAATTTTTCTACCCCCTCATAAGATATAAATCCTATTACGAGATAAATATCTGTAATGTAACATAAAACTTATCAGGTAAAGATACTAAAACTGATTATTTTAGACCAAACCAAAACTGAACCTGGGTATGTAAAAGGCCAGCTGAGCAGGTCTTGAAGAAAAAAACAGAAGTCACCCGCACCACCATGGAAATCCTCCACCGACTCACAAGGCAGGGCGGCTGCTTAGGCATTGTTCAGCTGAGGATCTCATAGACACAGGTTCTTGCACGCACAAGGCAACTTTTCTTTTGCTGCTTTTGTCTCAAAGAGTTGTACTTTTACTTACATCAGACAATTTGTATTTTTCTGAGACCACCATCATAGGAGGAAGAGGGGAAAAACAGGCTAGGTATTAGAATGCAAGCAGCTATAAGGAGAAAAGGGTTTATTGGAATACAACTACAATTAGAAAAGGAGATTATAGCAGACACTATACGTGTGTGCTCTGAGCTGCATGGGGTGGGAGGGAGGGAACGATGACGACAACGATGACACAGGTTAGTATTAACCTTATTCTATTTTTCTACAGGCTAAACAAGTCCTCATGGGTAAAATGTTGCATCCAGTCTCATTTCCTATTTCTACTGTCTATTTTTTCGCAGGTGAAGCTGCCACATGCCCCTATAACCATGCACATCACTAAAGTTCAAACGGTGATTCTTTCTCCTGACTCAGGCTATCAAATTGCATGTGTGTTCTATGCAGGCTTATCATAAACGCCTCTAAAAGTCCCTCTCATAATGAGTCAGGCTCTTCTCTGCCCTCTCAAAAGAAGAAGCTACAGAAAACCACCATACTCCTGCCCGATGCAGTGCTGGACCATGCTTGCTTGGGAATCTGAGTAGACAGGGAGATAAATTATCCTTGGGGATGTTGACCACAACCTAGTCCATGACATAAAAATTTAAAGGTGAAAAAAAACCCTAAATCATTAAAAAAAAACAAACCACATTTCCTTAACTCGTACAGTCCCTCAATGAAAGATTATGGGATAAACATTATTTAGCAGTACTGCTGGACTGGAAGTTTCCTGGGGTGTTGTTAAATATTGCAGCTTATAATTATGATCTCTGCTGCTGCTTTGTAGCATGCTGTCCACATTAAAAACCTGTGCAGCCTCTTACCAAAGTTACTGAGTTTGAGTTAAGCTAACTGTAATGCTTGGATGACAAGAAATCATGAAGGCAAGACAGATAAACTTTTAAAAAGATCTTTCTAGTTTCCTGTGAAGCATCTAGAGAAGAGAGGTGCTGGTAGCTTTTATTTTGATGCAAGCATTGCAAACTCACATGGCTAAATAGCTCATCACTCTGTGTCATTACTCCACATCATTTGGTAAAATCTCCTCAGAATACCTTGATGAAGGGCACTATAAGCAAAAAACAAGAAATGCATGGACTTGGGACACAGACATACAGAAGAAGCTACGTGTCTATATGAGCTGTGCCACAGGGCTGCTACCCTAAAGGTCAAAGTAACTCACTAAACGCAGATGTCCTTCAACCTGTCATGATACATGGGCTCTTCTGGGAGGAGAGAGGAATAATTCTGTTTCTCTCTCCCACGCTCTCCGAAATACACACACGCGCACACATTTTCTCTTGCACGCGCAGAAACATTTCTTGTGGTTTGTATCGGTTTTATAATAGCTATTTTAATCAACTAGTAATCTCAGGAAGAAAACTGGGTATGGGAGAAGTGGTGGTGGCATCTGTTAGCTCAGGTTTGGCAGCACAAGTAGTAGAAGATGTAAACTGAATGGACTTTCTCAGTTTGGTTCTCAGATACTACATACTCTGGTACGTGAAATGCATGCAAAAACAAAGCCCTTTAGACTGAACTGTTTTTAGGAAGTCTCCAAAGGCTGCATTTTCCCAACGAAGGACAGAAATCCTCTTTTAAGCTTTGAATAAACTTAATTTAAAGAGAGAGACTCTTACAAATGTCCAGCCTATGAGACATGGTAAGGGAAGATATTAGTGATCCCCCCACAAGGATGTTATTTAGAAATGTCATCTTGATAACTTCATACATGAGCAATTTTCATCAATTTAATGTTAGTCTCTTCTTCTATTGTTCTTTTGTGATTTACAGGTATTTTCTTTACCAGCAGTATTTTCAGTGCCTGCACTGACAGAATGCAAACACAAGCAACTAAAAGGGGTTAAACCGAATCCTTCGGGCTACATAAAAGGACAGACACTTCCCAGAGGCACACAGCAAAGGATGAGAGGCAACAATCCTCAACTGCAAGAGAGTAGATTCCTACTGGACATAAAGGAAAAATTTTCCCACCCAGAGTAGTTAAGCACTGGAACAGATTACCCAGCAAGTCTGTGTTATCTCCATCCTTGGAGATATTCAAAACTTGAATGAAAAAGACCCTGTGCAAACCTGTAACATTTAAGTTAATCATCTTTGAGCAGGGGTCTGGACCCAATAACCTCCAAAGGTGCCTTCCTAGCTATAATTTTCTATGATTCCTAATATTTGGATTTTAAAATATTCAGTCCCTAGTTTGGATATTTAGACAGCAGAAACAGGGGGAAAGGACTAAGGAAATCGTGCATACTCAGACCAAGAGAAAGAATAATTTGATAGAAGGCTTGATCCATGTGAAAACCTGCCTGAAAGGGCTGTAGCTCTGATGACCATACATAGCTGTATCAGAAGAGGTGCTTATGACTCTCCTACAGTGGCAGTGAAGGGCTCCTCCCTTATGATTTTTCTGGCACTCAAAAGGCAAAGACTCATACTGGGATGACATACAGTCCTCCACCCACCCATCTGCCACAACCCTGTGCTACTGTAATTGAGCTATTAGCATGCAAAGCTATCTTCAGCAATAGATTTATAAAACAGCATGATCCTAATGCATGAAATGTCAGTTAAAATTGCCATCACATCAGAGTCATGCAGGTGTTCTTTGTAGGTCTTACTCACTCTTCATCTGACGCAGCTGATACATTTCTCTGTGTTCAGCTCTTCTTGATTCTGATGCCCACTGAATAAGGATTCAGTAACAGCTTCACTTTTAAGAAAACTATCAGTTGCACTTTTGTTAGGGCAATTACAGCCTTTAATCATCCAACGGCTCCTGATTTATGCATCTGTACTAAGCTGTCCGGTAACATTTGCTTGCATTCTGCAGTTGTCAAGGTGCTTTCATCTTATTTCAGTAGCCTGGATGCGAATAGCAGGGCAACTACAATTATTACCTTTCCTATCTTTACAGGCTGCACAGACATAAACGACTGGGTAGCACATCACATATGCACAACTTATGGCATGCACAAATGATAGTTATGAAAAAGTTCCATTGTCCAGCCTTGCTTTAATGTTATCACACATAAGAATGCTAAAAGCATCTCAGGCACTAATCTCTACTTTTCTGTTCTTAGAATAGATCAATAATCTGACCTGTCCCACTGAGCATGCAGTACAGCAGCACTGCCAGCCTCCGAGCTGACTGTACCTTCCTTTTAGTACCGACTGCTGTAAGAACAAGAGATTCTTATTTGTTGCTGTTTTGTTGTCATAAAACTGCAGAAACATAGGAGTAAAAGGGACCTCAAGAAATAATTTAGTTCACTGCATTTGCACTGTGTAGAGATCTGGTACTTTCAGGTGGTTTGACAGATATTTGTCTAACCTGCTCCTAAAAATCTCCCACTGAGGGAGACTCCAATCTTTCTCAGTAGCCTGTTTCTGTGTTTCACTGGCCCAATAGTTAAAGCATTTTTCCTACTATCCAACCTGAATCTTTTTTGCTTCCAATAAAACTGCTTTATTTTTGCCCTTCCCTCCAGTAGTCTTTGATAATATATTATCATTATTCTCTATTTAACATCATCTCTGTCAGACTACTGTCACGATATGTCATTTTCTCTTTTTTAGGCTGTACAAAGTTAGTTGCTGTAACCTTTTGAAACCATCCATGTTTTCTAAATTTAGACTGCCTGCAATTTGCCACTGATGTTTGCGACACGTTTTGCCCCAAACTAAATTACGGAATTCCTTTGGAAGTCTTGTCTTAGCTGGGAAAAGCTGAACAGAACAGAACAATCTCCACTTTGCAGAGAATTCCTTTCTGCAGTCCCATTGCCTAGTCAGGTATGTCCCATTTCTTCTTCCTACGCATAGCAGTACTTTGCATGTGTCTACTGATTTTTTTTTTCTGTAATTAAAAAAAATATCCCTCCAGTATTCACAACTGTGAATCTAATGCTATTCTCCAACATACCTGTAATTAAACTAGGTGTCCACTCTTGACTTATGTGGACTTTGTTTCATCACCCAAGTTATTAATGAACAGAAACAGACGAAAAGCAGATACCCACTTGAGATTCTCCCAGCCCAAAAGTGAACTACTGAGTCCAGTTTTATGAACAGGAGATTACCTGCTTTATTGTTTATGTGAAGTTTCTGTATTTCCACATTTTCCTCACAAGAATGTCACATGGGACCATATAAAATCCTTACAAAAGACATCTCATCTATTGCTTTCCCCTTGCTACACCAGTTATCCTGTTAAAAGAAGAGATTTTATTAATATTATTTGTTCTGGTCTAATCCAAGTTGACCACTTACCACATTACTGGGTTCTGGGTTTCTATTAATTTGTTCTGGAATCATTGTGGGTATCAAAGTTAAACAGACTGGTCTGTATTTTCCTAGGTCCTTAGTTTTCCTCACTTTGTAAAAACATATATTAAACATTCTTGTATCTCATTTCTCTATTTTCTTAGTAATGTAATCTTTACCACTCTCCACACTAGCCTCTCCAAGCCTATCCTTAAATGCCTATATCTTAGCTGTGCATTTTTTTTCTCCTATTTGAAGAAATTCTGAAATATTAAAAGAAGCAAACCCTGATGCATTCTTACTCATCTCTTAACTGTGCTTTTATGTTTCCTCTGCATCAGCTAATTTGCTACTGTGTATTTAATGTCTTTCAATAACTGCCAGCTATCCTGCTTTCCTTCACTTTTACACTATTTTTCCTAAGCACAGGTACCTTCCAGTTCCCCAAGCTGGGTAAAGCATACTCTCCTAAAGCCCATTATCCTTACCCTGCTGCTGCACCGTCCTTCCTTTCCTCATAAAAGTCAACACAATTATTTTTGGGCCTTTTTCACTCAAATTTCCTTCCATCTTCAACTTTTCAAAAGAAATCTTCTGTATTAGAACAGAATCAACCTGATACAGCCATTTCCAGAGTCACTTTCTTTGTCTTCTGGCCCCAAGACAGAACTTGATGGACAATCCATCTCACAATCCTGGCTGTGACACAGGGTCAGCTGTGACCAGATTAACTCCCGTTCTCTGCCGACGGTGTGACACGTCTTCACAACTATTACCGCCAAAGAGCGCATTCCACTGGCAGCACCTAACGCCTACCATGAATACCTGAAGGTCCTTGCAGACTTACAGGAAACTAAATCAGTTTCTTCAACAGGCCAAGTGCTTGAATACACAGCTCCTGTCTGTGCAGCATAGTTTTAATTTTACCTCAAAGGGAAGAAAGATGTGCACTGTGGCTCCTATTTTTCCTAACAACAGCACAAGATAACCCATAACCAAAAGAAACCATAGCAATGCTCTGTGCTTTTAGGTAGATTGCTTTCAATTTAGCGTAAATGAAACTTCTCACTGAAACAGACATCTTTCCTGAATTATTTAGCTTCAGTGATCACAAACCATGTGGTATTTATAACTTTTCTCTCTAATATCATCTAGCACCTCCAGGGCTGTGTTAGTCACAGCCTCACGGGTGTTTGTTTGTTGCTTCTGATTTCTTTACTTTCAGTTTGGGTTTTAACTTCTTATTTTCTTTGTCATACACATGCACTGACAAGACAGCCAGCCAGAGGAAAATTTTGCCTATTCCGTCTTATGCAATGCTGGCCTTCACACCCTCTTATCTTTCTCAGTCAGGACATAGATATCTCTACCTCACACCATGGCCAAAATGGAAAAGCTACATCTATGCCAACATTGTATTTTTCTAAATTTCTTCTTTCAAACTCAGCATAATTGAATGAAGCCACCAGTCTTTACATGCACAAGAAGAAAAAGAAGTAATCCCCTCAAAGGAGGATTTTTTCTGTTCTAAAACATTTGTAATGTTGTTTTGTCTCTAACACAATGAAAAAAAGCAAGCAGGTGACAGTGCTGTACAAAAGGTTTACTGGGCACAGCCCAGCTGAATTCCCCTGCTAGTTCCTCCTGATGCAAGCTTCATATTGCACCACGCCATAACTCACATTCTTTATAGAATCATAGAATTGTTTCGGTTGGAAAAGACATTTAACATCACCAAGTCCAACTGTTAACCTAACACTGCCAAGTCCACCACTAAACCATGTCCCTAAGCACCACATCTACCTGTCTTTTAAATACCTCCAGGGGTGGGCACTCAACCACTTCCCTGGGCAGCCCGTTCCAGCATCTGACTACCCTTTCAGTGAAGAAGTAGTAGTAGTAGTTTCCTAGTATCCAATCTAAACCTCCCCTAGTGCAACTTGAGGCCGTTTCCTCTTATCCTATCACTTGTTACTTGGGAGAAGAGACCGACCCCCACCTCGGTACAACCTCCTTTCAGGCATTATGTTATGACGTAATATATTTACATCCTCATGAAGTTACTAATCAAGAAATTAACATATCACCTGTTCACGTCTCCTCTCCACATCTCCTCCCCAAAAGAGTATACAGCTGAAGTGGTATCAAGCTATGATTTGAAATAGTCTTGCGTAAAGCAACTGAGATCTAAATCACTGAATAATATATTTACAACAGAAATTCTGAAGGAGCTTCAACTATAGCTTCTCAGCCTGGCAACCGCATAACACAGCTGTAATTTTTTAAAAATCAAATAAATGGAAGGATCATTTTGCAAAATCAGAGCTAACCTAACTACAAAACTGAAAGGCACTGGTCAGTAAAGAGCTCAGGACTATCTGAGCAAACGCAAGGGGCAGCTTACCAAGACAGAACATTTTGATACAAAAAACTTAGTGCAATTCATCATTTTATTATACACAAGGAGCAGTGGTAAAAATAACATTTAGAGTGCAAAACCATTCACTTGGCTAGGGAGAAAAAGCAGGGCCTAAGTTTTGGATCAATAATGTCAACAGAAGTATTTCCACTGACTGCTGCAAACTTAGCTGAGGCTCTGGAAAACACACGGAATCTCATAAGCAAATAGGGCAGCCTGTGGTAACAGCAAGCACTTCACAGCTTTTATTGCCTGCTCAGAATCACCTTGTTTTTATCCACTCTTCACCAATTAAGAAATGTTTCAAAGCACCTTCGTCTTTTGTAGCATCATTTCTATATGATTCAGGGTTCAGACAGTAGTTCCAAGTACTACCACGTCCACACTACACGTAATTCTTTTTATGTCTGTGTTCCTACATGAAGACAATAATTTAGTATAATTCACTGTAATTTAAATTACTGCAATAGAAATCTTCCCTATTGAGTTTGAAAGCATGGCTTGGAAAGCACAGATCCAAACAATGGGACTTGTCTAAAGGCTCCTTTTACAAAAAGAGTGAAGCTGAAACACACTCAACCAAAAGGCAATTCCTCTCCTTGCAGGAGTGTGCAGGACAGGTCAGCTTACCGCTCTAGGAGTTGCCTGCCTCTCTCTGATGACTACAAAAGGAGCTACTGCGACTCTGTAACTGTCATGGGACCCTAACACAGCAAAAACATCCTGAAGGACATTCCAAGACATTCTTAAAGAGAATTTTGTAAGAACAAAAAGGATGCTAAACTCAAAAGACACTTTTTTTTTTTTTTCCTTTTTTCTTCTTTAAATAAACTACTGGAATGATTAACTCAAAGAGACTAGATCAGACAGAATTGAAATTAAAGTGCTCTGTAACCCAATCTCTCCCTGCTTACTCTGTCTGTGCAAGGCAGTTCCTTGCTTCCAGGGTTTGGTTTCAGCAAAGTCAGCAGCTTTCTGAACTGCAACAAACACCGACATCCTTTTTCGAGCCCAGGAAACTTTTCTTTTTGCCACCACTGACAGCTGGCTGTCTGCTTTCTGCACACCCTGGCTCCCTGTTCCTTGCTATAGTTTTCTTCTCCCATAGTCTGCAGCCTCCAGCCCTCCCTGCCCAACAAAGACCAAGGATGGGGAGACCTCTCTCCCTACAGACAAGACTATTTGCTCCAGTCATTCCCTTTATAAAGGGACCCAACATGTAAACTGAGAACAAACACAGCAAAGTTATATTGTCTATCACGCTTGAATTTAGTTGTTTAACCCTCAGATGTCTGAAGCAAAAAGAGACAAGCCTTAGCCCAAGCATTCTTACGATGATTGATGCCATCCCCCACCAAAGCTAAAGGAGGTTTGGTAATTTGGGATTTAACAAAAAGCTATGGAAATGTGAGGTTTGTTTTTGGTGTTTTGTTTTCTTTTTTTTTTTTTAAATAACCTCACATCTTTGGCAAAGATATGATAAAAAATAAGATGTACAGAAAGCAAAGTGATGTTAAATATTAGAATGTGAGAGACATAGTATTCACATGCCATTTAATTACACAGTGGAATGGTAAAACTCAGGGTTTTTTTTTTTTCTGGGCTTTTGCTTTAATCCATGGTGGCAAAAATTGTCGGAGGTTACTCAGAACCAGCTTTTTGTTTGTGCAGTATTCTCCAGCAAGGTGGGCCATAACATGTGCTCACCAGTTGTTTACAAGATGCAGACGGTACAAACCACAATGTACTATGAAATACTCATTCTGCAGAGAAATTACGAGTATTTACTAAAACTTTGAAGCATCAAATGATAGTTGTAGCCACACATCTTTGATCTTGAGAAAATAGGATATAATTCAAGAGCGGAAAAATTGCTATAATTGGGAAGCAAAGAGGGACACATTAGAAATGGAGAAATCAAGGCTGATTCAGACATGTAATGGATCAAAATATTCAGTGTTGGTCTGAATGAAGCAATTATAACCAAAGACATTACTGAAAAATGACCCATGTTGAGAAATATGAAAAAGCAATTTTCAATTGTTTAATTTTTCTTCTACATATGTCATTTGGAAATACCTGATAATATTTAGAAAAATGACAATTCCCTTTCACCCACCCCACCCACCATAAAACCCAAAGGGACTAGTTATTTTCCACTATGCTAATTCCCTGAAAGATTATTGTTTTGTAGTACATCCCCCATATTGAAAAAAGGTGCGTATCTGCTTTCTTATTATAAATCTTATGATATATTTCATTATACAGAACAACTTCCATCCAAAGCTTTTTTTAAGCTCCACAAACTTATCTTTATTCCCTTAGATGGAAACATATCTGTGTATAGTAACTGCTGTATCTAACAAAAGCACACTGTAAACATGCCAGAGGAAAATCCTAAATAAATTATTCATCTGTACATACCATGGGGTACTCTATTTCATGTAAAAGAGCAGTAACCTACATAGCGATGTCTCTAGTTTATCTCAGGTAGGCTCACCTCTTTGAAAGCCAAAATGAGACCGCTGGGTCCTGCTTCTAGGCATTCCCACCGATTCCTGTGGGACTTACTCCAGCCTGTGCTTGTTATTCAGAGAGGCCTCGCAGAAAAATGCGTGTCACTGAATTTGGATTTTTCCACTCCCGCCAAAATCATCACAGCAATAAGAACAACTCCAGTTTTCATACTCCTACCCATTCCTTACAATTGTATTATTTTTTTAAGACAAAATCTTCATTCGAATGGAGTTCAACAATTGAAGTCCCAACAACTTCAATGACATGAAATTGCCTGCTAAACTTCAGATAAGTCACTGCCACCATGCAACATCCCAGAAGGAGATCGCGTGATCAGTGTCTCCCCAGGCTCCGAGCCCTCCTGCAGGCTGCAGGCTCTGAGGCTGCAGATTTTTCAGCCAAACGTCTTTCCACATCAAGAACAAGCATTAGCTGCTTTGCAACACTGACAGCAGCTCCTCTCTCCCTCTTCCACGCACTGAGAGGTGCCATGAAGAGTGACGACACCATTAGCTGAGAAAGGAAAGAGATAAAGCTAATGGAGAGAAAAATGCTTTACTGCTGGCCATCAGGACTCTTGCATGGCGCTGGAAAGCTCAGCAAGAGACAAGGACAGAACGACCCGCCTGACTCTGAGCTTTTCTTTTCCATGCTCAGCCTGCTTTGGCACAAACAGCGCTCCGAAGCGGTAGGCCATGCCTGGATGCAGAAAAGGAGCAGTGCCTCATGAAGAGTCTCGCTGTGTTGCCCGTGTGGGGGTGACAGCACATTCTCCCTGCAAGAACCACACCCATCCCCTGCCCCATACATGTTACAGGACTCCTCGCCCTTTGAGACTGGGATATGGGACTGAGGTAAAGGCATTGCATCCCCCGTCAAGGAAGGTTATCTAGATAAACAGATTTTTTAAAATATTGATGTGTTTACCTAGCACACAGAACTTATCAGCCCCCCTGCAGAGCTCCTAAAATCAAAATTAATGAGTCAGAAGGAAATATATTGTCACTTACTGCAAAATTTGAGAGAAGTATAAAAGTTGAAGCATCTCTTTCAGCTGTTTGTGGGGTTTTTGCAGGGGGTGTTTGTGGGTTTTTTTTTTTATTTTTTTTTTTACAGTTTCTTGTCTCTTTTCATGTTTTACATCGCCCAATCTCCCAGCTCTCATACAGCTGAAGTCTCGCCCATGTGTAAGCCACACAACAGCAGCAGAAATATTTGGATGATAGATGTCTGTCTGGTTTTCTGTGTATGGAGGTAGGAAAGGGATCTGAATTTCATAAGATATTGTTATGGTTGTCCTGATCCTAGAAGTCCATATTATGCTTCTGGCTATTTTAGCCTCAACTTTCTTAAAAATACTGATACCTAGATCTTACTTCAGACAGTGGTTGCTCCTCTTTTGTATCAAACCATACTGCAATCTAGAATTACACCATTAGTGTCACAGCTCCCCAGCTGAAAAAATAAATCTCCCTTCCCCAATGCAACTGGACCTACTGAGACTGATACTTCTTTAGATGCATAACTATACTTCACAGACAGGACATTATATAACAGAGCAGAGGATTTCTTCTTATTAAAAAAAGAAAAAAAAAAGAAAAATAGAACAACAAAAACGATGACGTTCAGTGAATTACACCACATATTAGAATTACATGTGATGTCGAAAAAGCAACATGATCAGAACCTCTTCCATGATACTAGGTCAGTGAAGGATCCAAAACTATTAGCCACACAAGATTTGGGCATTAATTATACTGATTTTTCTCTATCTGACACATATGTAAATTGTGCTGTCACTGTTCATTTATGAATCTGTGAGGAAAATTTATACATATTTCATGAATTCTAGTACTGTCCCTGTGACCACAGCTAGCATTTGCAAACATCTGGGAGCATCTGATTTGCTAAACTTCTCTCTCCAAACACCAGATGCAACAGTGCAACAGCACAGCAGACTCACTCCAGGCCAGATGCAGCAGTGCAGATGTATTGCTCAGCATTCTTCATTTTACCCAGCATATACTGCAACACCTTCTTCTCTTGGCCTTGGCGAGTTCTTATCCCTAACCGGCCACCTCTGACCATGCCAGTCTTCCCCTCAACCCTCATGCTGGCTGCCCCTTCCGAATCACATCAGACGTGAGCTAGTTGCTTTTACTGTCAGGACCCATAGCAGTCCTAATACCTTCCCTTAGGCAGCAACAGATCTACTATCCTTGATCAACTCACAGTGTTGGCATCTATCACCAGCTAACTGTAAGCATAACATGTTTTCCTTTCTGCTTTGAAGAAGCAGCCAAAACAAACAGAAAACCACACCGCTATCCTCCTCCAAATCCTCAATAACTCTTCTGTGCTGCAATGCTGATAAATGCTTGCAGCTGCTTGAGATCACAACTGACTTCTGTTATCCCCTTGGTTCTCCATTTCCAAATCCATTTGTTCTATTTGGCTTAAAGCTTTGATGTAAGATCCCTGCTGTAAAGGCTCACTTTTAGGATTGGAAAGGAGTAAGTAATTGATACTCTAGGCATTGTGCTGGGCTCTCCATCTCTGGGCAAATTCAAGAATGGTAATTCTTCTAAAGGATCTGCACAAAACCAGAAAGGACTTCTATCAGGGGATCTCCGCTTGTTATATACTCAGTATATGCAAGTGACTCACCAGACAATTGCAACCGCCCTTATAATTGGTAATTGAGTAGGAACGACACTGTTTTGCTACCCTGTGCTTATCACACAGCAACAGTCTTTGTCAGATAGGTTCTCTCACAGTTCTTACCCCGTTACAAGCATTTTGGCTAGACATGCAAGCTTTCCCAGGCCAGGCAAGCCACTAGAAGTTATCTAGTAGCAATGGACTGCCATTACCCTGGTATAGCAGGTTCACAGTTTGGTATACTGGCACTTCATTCCTTTTTTCCATATGGGGCTACAGTAACCTCACTCAGATTAAATGGAATCCACACCCTGGGTTTATACTTTGTCTATGCTTGCAAAAAGAGGACCAGGTGAACTGAAGCACTACAATTTTCTGTGTTCTAGTTTAATTCAAACTTCTGAGAGCTTCTACTTACTGAGTTTAATGGTTTTGTTCTTTCTGAAAAAAGCAAAACAAATAGAAGCATCCCAAGGATTTAAAAAGACAATTTAGGTATTTGTACATTTAAAATTTTTCCTCTTGATGTTAACTTTAAAAGATCAAAGTTAAGTAACAAATTTGAATCACTTCTGGCAAATTTTAAATTAGCAAATATAGCTGCCAACTGTATCACAATAATCCTTCAAGATAATCTTTTTGCAATTTTTTTGAGTTACCAGTGCCTGGTTAACAGGTTCAATTAACATCAAGAAACATCCAGAAGATTGAACTCAAAGTATACCACTTTGCCTGCAACAATGTAGAATGATAAAAGTTACCAATTTATTTAATGCGTTTATTTTCCCTTGTTATAAGGTTGAGGGAATGGAAAAGGCTAACATGCCACTTCTTCAGACAAGCAGGTTCCAAGCACAAGCTATTCTACGCTTTCACATGATTTCTCTGACGAAGATTACACTAGGACAAGAAAAGGTGCTACATGAGAATGAAGGTGAATCAGGTTCATTTCAGTCTGGACTGTGCATAACCAGCACCCGTACAGATTGCACTAGCTACTCAAATACTGTTTGTGAAGGTACTTTTTAAGTACCTGGTCAGAAAACAGAGCTTGCAGTCCACTGCAAATTGTAACATATTCCTCCTTTTCAAATGAACAGGATTCTAAATTTCTTACCACACCTAGAAAAGTATTTTGATTTGGAAATGTTTTCATAACGTTGAAAGCATTATATTCTAGTATGTGGAATATTATATGTAGTAATAAGTACACAATAATGACACAAAAATTAAAATTGCATGCTCTAAGAGGAGACTGTATAGCATGACAGTATCATCGTCAGGTTTACTGTGTCCATAAATGGATACTAAATAGAATAGTCTGAGTCATCCTTAATACAACAGTCGTGGTTGCTGGAGAGCATGAGAGGAATGGGAATGCAAAAATTGGACAGACTCTTCCTAAATGGCATCTTCTAGTGCCACCACAGGAGACAGAATGCTGTGCTACATGGACCATTGGTCTAACTCAGCAGGGCATTGCAAATGTTCTTGAAATGTTCACATACACACTAGGAGAACCAAAGCACCTCAAAATAATGTTTTGACAGTCTTCTTGACATTCAGCACAAAGGGATTTGTATCTAACTTTTGGTGATTCCCTCCACCTCTCTCCAGAAATGGACAGACAATGGAGAGGTTTCTACAAAATCCTTTGATATTACAAAACTGTATTTTTAGGTGGGAAGTCACTCCATCCAAATTTTTTCTCCTTGCCAAGCTAAGTTTTAACTCATGAAAACAAAATCTTTTTTTTACTATAAAAATAATGGATGTTCCCTCTATTTCCTAAGCATAAAAGCATATTGAGAATGATAAAATATACTAGCTTACTTTATGTGACTCACAAACCCAAATCCATCTCAAATATGGCATGTGTAACTGTGTCTTTTGGAAATGGACTGAGATGCTTAAAGTTCTACCTGATCTGCGTAGGAAATGAACTATAGAAATGTTGCATTATGATTCTTGGCCTCTGGCTTACAGTAGCAAGTAAAAGCTGTGTAAGACCTACCATTTATCTTGCTGTGGTATTTTCAGCCTTCACTCAGCCTTGACCAGGTTGTTCTTTGCACCAGATCTCAGGCAAGGGCTGTGCCACTTGTTCTCCCCACCTGCCCTTGACCTACATGCTCACCTATAGGACTTGATATGATTTACCTCTCTGCTCCGTCAGCTGATTTCCAACTATCTCAGATCTATTCCCTTCTGAACTAACACCCAGAGCAGAAAGAAATAGGCTATAGCACACTCTGCCTTAGCTGTGTCATCATGCTGATGTCTGCTGACGCGAAATTGCTAAGCTGATTCATCTCAAGTATAATACTCAAGTGGTTTCTTTTCAACACAGACTCAATAGGCCAATTTCTTCTGCCTGCATCTCTGGACACATGTGACAAGGCTTAATACACCTGGCAAGAATCCTCCCTCCAGCAATATTCTTTATTATAAACATGATTAGAACAGCATCCACACAGGGGCAGATGTTCAGCCTGAGTGCAGCCTATAGAGACAAGGGCATTTCTGAAACGAGAGTCAAGAGTACTGTTATTCCATACAAAGGTATTCCTGTTTCACATTCATTCCTGCAGGTGGTTTCCTGAAAAATGCTGAACTGAGAAAGTTAAGTTACTTTATCACCAAAAAATGCTACTGACACTAAAAGTTCTCATATTATTAGTTCTCCTCTAGGTTTTAATTATTTGTGAAAATTCATATTCTATACTAGTCTCAGATTTAGGTCCTTATGCTTTAAGATGAACACAACATACTAACTTCACACTTCTACAAATACTGTACTAGAGTGTCACACACAGAAGTGTGTTATGCAAAAAGGTTGCTTATTTTTCTAAGTAATCATTATGCATGTTTTTTAACTGATTAGATCTACACTGAAAGGTTAAATCAAAGTATGAGATTGACTACGTATCTCTTGATATTTTATTATATTAAAAAAATTATTTGTTTATTTTAACAGAAAAGATTAATGAACAATAGCTGCTACACTCTCAGAAGCATATTTCCAGCTCACAGTACTGCACCTTCAAAATGGTTACAGGATCAGTTAGGTAATCTGCGCATCAGCACAGAGACAGAGAAATACAACAAAGAAAATTAAATCCAAGAGTTCAGTAGAAAATGAGGAATTTCACTTCAAATTGGAAAAAAGATTTTCTATGAAGGCATGTGCTATTAGGCAATTATTAAGTGAAGAGATTCGGAAGAAATGTCATGTTTACCCAGGATTATTCTGTAACAGATCATTTCCATCACTCTGAAGCAACTGGTTTTGGCTTCTATAGACACAAAAGCTGTCAGATGACCCACACCAATAGGTCAGCTCCAAATTCCATTTATTGTAGGTAAATATTTCCTGATAGTCATCTGGTTTAATAATTTCTAGTCAGAGGACAATACCTTCAACCTGGATTGTGAACATCCAGTGCCTCACTGTTGACATATGCCTTAGAGTGAGCAGCAAATGAAAGCGTCAGTTTTAGTTAAAAGTGGAATGTTCAACTACCTTGTCCAAGAATTAGAGAGTACAGGTTTAACAGGTATCAAATCGCATAAGAACAGATTCATTTTGGAAAACGGAGATGGAAGGTGGGGTGGAATATTTCATACCAAGGCTGCAATAATCTCATCATAAACCCATCCAAGGTCTTTTCCAGTATTCAGAATGGGTGGTAACTTATGAGGTCTGACAATTTTATGATAATTCAAACATTCAGGACTAAAATCTCTCAAGAACCCTTCACAATATCATAGGATAGTCTTTTTTAGCTACTTGGTCAGTTTGGGCCTCAAAACTGTACCTCAGCCACTTACCTTAGCCTAGTTCAAACCTGACTAGCCTCTTTTCCCTAAAACCCAAACATGGTCAAGTGCAACACAAAACAGCTACCAAAAACTATGGGATACATCAAAAATCATCACACTATATATACTAAAAAAGGTGTAAGAATTGAACAGTACAGTTCATATAACCAATGCTGAAGACTGAATTAGGAGAAAAGAAACCTGGCAACAACCTTTCTTTCCAGACTGGCTTGCTGTTGATATATTGCATGGGACATGTCTTTAAAGAGCTGAGGATTTTTCTCCTCTAGGAAAAAATTATTTAATAACATTTACATAAACAGATTCAAACACTGCACAGAGTAACGTTGTTGGTAAACTACAGTGGTGGCTCTAAGCCCATTACTAAATGCTGAGTTTTGCCATCTATCAACAACCCATTCCTAGTGGAATTTGAGAAACTTTCCCTCCAAAACCTCCACAGATCCCATCACAGAACACAAAAGCAAAGCAGAGCAACAAGCTCTGCTTTCAATGCCCCACTGCTCCTGTAAGCTCTTCCTGGCAGCTGCAGCTTTGCAGGAATCTAGAATACTACAGTGCACAATAGTCTGCATTTGACTCTCTACGTTTCCTCTTGACATCATTTTGCATTCAGATACTATGGAAGCTACTTCAGATTATGCAAACTGCATTGGTCTACACTGTTTGTCCTTCCAGTCTTTGGGAACATATCAACAGCCTAGGTGCAGACTGCAAAAGATCCATCTTCATTTCAGAGGATCACACAGAATTTGCAGGGATTAGTTGACAGCTTTTTTGAGAGAAGGAGATGAGAAGGATCTCCTCCTTGGTATCAAACTCTGCAAATCTAAATTTCAAGACTGGATTCCCCTCTTCAGGGGAAGCAACAGTTCTGAAGTGAAAATGCTCTTTTATGACAAAATAAATTAAGAAAAAACCCAAGACCCAAAGCAATGGAAACAGGTCTCTGTAAGCTAAAGGAAAGACTAATCACCACCTTTATGAATTCAAACACAAATATACTGTTAAAAAAAAAAGCAACAAAACAGAACGGAGATGAAGAAGACATCTTCATTCTTATAAACTGTAGGACATCTGAATAGCTACTGTGAAAAACAAACTGCAACAGCCCTGTAAAGCTGCATACAAGCTGAAAGGAAGGTGACACTTCAACAGAGGAATCTGTTCCACGACAGTTTTCTTTCACAGATACTTTTATTAAAAGGAAAGCTTCACCAAAGTCATCATTGGCATTTATTTTACTACTTATGCGTATCTATGCGTACGCACGTCAACTGAAATCCACTGCGTTCATGGATCTACATGTGCAGTGACAGAAAGCATCCAAAACTATTCCACACGCTCCACTTGCACATGTACAGCTTGGCATGCAAAGAGTAAATTAAAACTTATATTCCACACGTAGGCTTGTGTTTTTCACATTAAGAAAATAAATCCGTGTGAAATATAAAAGTTAAAATATAAACACTTGACTGTTTCCTCACAGTCTGTTCCATCCTCACTGTTTGGCATCCATCTTTTACAGGGCAGAAGTTTCACAGACGGAGTTTCAAATGCCCAGCAAACACAACAGAAGCTAGATTTTCAAAGGTGCTCAAAGCACAAAGAGCTGACATCTTTTGATGTCAGTCTAACCTAATCATTTATTATGATTTCCAATGCAAACTATTCTTAAAAACCATCTTCCCAATGCAAGTCAGAAGAATTTGGAAAAGCTTTCAGAACTTAAGCATTTTTTACAGCCTGTTTCCAGGATTAGATACCATTGTATCATTGCGATATTTGGCAGGAGATTTGTATTCACTTACCTGACAAATCATAAAATACAACCAATTCTTCAATCTCAACTTTATCAGACACTGATCAAACATCAGCAAGAGCCTCGATTGTTATGAAAGACACACTATTCCTGTCAGAGACATTCTTGTTCATTTTCCTCTGGGGAGAGGAAGAAGTTTTTGCAGAATAGGTTATAGTGAGTCTATGAAAACTGTAACGATCAAGCTCTTTGCTCCTAGATTAGTCAAAACTACAGACTGAAACACACAAATTACAGGCCTTACCTTGCTCTGACTCCATTTGAGGAAATCCTGCTGCTTTCAACAGTATTTGGGCAGTAGCCTGTTTTTATTGGCTTATTTATCTATTTGTGCATTTCCTTGCACAGAAAAAGCAATTCAATTAATCTCTATCATTTAATTTAGAAGAAAAATCATCATAGTGGCTTCTTTAACTGCTATGTCATATCTTAGTCATATTTAAAGAAATGCTACCAGAGGATGATTCCCATGACAAGCCTTTAACCAAAGAAAGATTTTAGGTAGCAAATCCTATGAAGTCCTATTAGAATTTATAGCCTAATTCTGAAGGCACAGCACTATCAGTATAATATCAAAATAAGAATGCTGAACTCAAAGCAGACCATTAATTCAGAACACTGAAAAGACTAAACAATAGAATTTATCGCTTCACATGCAACCACTCTCAAGAAAAACATCAAACAAATGACTTGCATCTCATTCATTGAGTTTATATTCAACATATGCCAACTGGAAGAAAACTCTTATTTTTCTGAATTATTTACCTCAAGAACTAGCCAAAGCTGGTCTCCATTTTTCACATCTTTCTTATAGTACATGCCGTAAAATTTGACTACATTCGGATGATCAGAGAGAGCTTTCAAAATGTTGTACTCTGCTTCAATTTCTTCATCAATATCCTAGTGTCACAAATGAGAAAAACATAATGGTTAATAAATAATGATAGCCATTTTAAAAACCCGACACATGGCATTTTCTGGCTGTTCAAATGTAGTTTGAAATAGTACAAAGAAAAAAACCAAACAGGACATGAATGTACCATTTGCAGGGCTACAAAGCTTGGTTCTGTTTACTCAATACAAAACAGTCATCTGTTTTCTGACTTAGTCTTTATCAATTTCAAGTAATGAAAACACCAGGTGTGACAGAGCAGCCCTCAGGAGAATGGGGGAGGAGCATTTCAAGGCAAAGCCAGTGGCATCCACAAGTGGGTAGGTATGCAGATGCCTCAGGAAGTCCCATGTTACTTCTCCAGTCTCAAGGGTATCCCCAGCTTGACATGGTGCATCTGGAATTACCTCTCTACCCCTCTGTGAACAACCAAGTATGACTGCAACCCCATCTTAGAATCACTGAATCATCTAGGTTGGAAAAGACCTTCAAGATCAAGTCCAACCGTTAACCTAGCACTGCCAAGTCCACCACTAAACCATGTCCCTCAGCTCCACATCTACCCATCTTTTAAATACCTCCAGGAATGGGGACTCAACCACTTCCCTGGGCAGCCTGTTCCAGTGCCTGACTACCCTTTCAGTGAAGAAATTTTTCCTAACATCCAACCTAAACCTCCCCTGGCACAACCTGAGGCCATTTCCTCTCGTCCTATCACTTGTTATTTGGGAGAAGAGACCAACCCCCACCTCGCTACAACCTCCTTTCAGGTAGTTGTAGAGAGCAACAAGGTCTCCCCTCAGCCTCCTCCTCCATCTTACTTATTTATCATCTGTCGTGGTTCATCATCGTGGACATCATCCCACTTTCTAGAATCATCTGGGAATTTTTCTCATTTTCTGCTATCATAGAAATTGGTGACATCCATGATCACTCTGGCTTCTCCTACTGAGCTATGAGAGCTGTGGCTTTTTGTCAGTCTTTCATTAGAGATCTCAGGTTTCTTACACAGTGAGGGAAATCCATTTGGAGGTGAGAGATGAGGATAATTTTTGCCAACACATGCACCAGGAGCTGTGCAAGCCCTTTCACACCAAACATGGATGCTAGCAACGGTAGGCACTGGATGACTCAGGTAACCCCTTCCACCTATGCACTGGTGCTCATTGAGAGACACTATCAGAGTCTGTTTCAGTCATGCTGAGGAAATATTCAATCCATCCTGGCCACAGGTAAAGGCAAAATAGCTGCAGTCATTTTCCCCCATTGCTTAGATCTCAAAAAAATGTTAACATACTTGTTTCCAGATTTAAAATATTTTTAATATAATTTGCTATTTATGTCCACTCCAAAAGAAATAGAAATTAAAAAATCAATTCTAGAGGAAGGCTGCCTATGAACTCCACTATCCATAGCAACAGATTTTATATCAATGAAAAGCACCTACTCAGTGCCAAAAACCTGTCTCACCACTGCCAAACAGAAGTGACCATGGCAGAGAAAAGGGATGCTTTGTATTCCCAATGAATGATACTCCTCCTCATTTTGTTCACCACCAAAGATATCTGCCCCTAAGAGGACTTTGCTCACTTGTTTCTTACACAGGTCTTTCCAATGCTAAATCCAACTCAAGTTCCTCATATTGGCCTTTTGTCTTGAGACCAGCTTGACTGGTCTCAAAGAAGTTTGCCCGTCTCCAGTATCTTCAAGAATTGGGCCATTAAACTTTCATATTGAGATTACAAGAATAAGTCTTCTCATAAGGAAGGGGTTTAGAGATTTGTTTATTGGAGTAGCTGAAAAACAGCAAAAATTTTCCTCTTTCAAAAAAAGGAGGAACTCACTTTAAGTTAATTTTCCCATAGGCACAACACAGAATACAGCCAATAAAAAAAGAGATGTAAGGAAGGAAGAAAGAACCAAGGCACTGAAGGTGGCAGAGCAAGGAAAGGGAAAGAGTAAAAGATAAGAAGGGATGAAGAGAGAAAATGCATCTGGCAAAAACAAAAGGACAGATCATAAAGCAAAACCAAACAAACAAACAAACCTCCACAAAGCACGAAAAAACCAAAGAGTCGAAAGCCAAAAAACTACACACAAAACATACAATAGCCCTGGCTGCCTTGGGGAAATTGGAAGAGAATTAGCCCACTGTCCTACTGTGATTTAATAGAGGTTTCCATCTCCTGAGGGGTACTCAGATTTTATGAGATTTTTACTATTATAAGGAGAAATAAAAAGAGAGAGAATGAAATTAATAGAATATTCATTCTGTGCATACTAGAAAGAAAAATCTTCCTCTGCATTTTATGAAGGAAGAGAACTTGCAATATTTGGTTGAATTGAACATATTTACCTGCATAAGAGTACCTCTTTTAGAAACGTTAGAGGGAATATTTTCATGTGAACTTAGACATAGGATAATTTGGCTAAGAGCCCTAAAGTACAATGGTATTTATTTATAGCCCCGAGGATAAGACTAAGAGCATTCTCAGTTCCATCCTCATATATTCTCATTTCAACACCTTCACTTTCCTGTTTCAGTTTCAAAAAGCTGAGCTGTTATTCAACACAAAGAATCTGAGAGCTCTAAAGGATTAAACATGAAATGCTTATTTCAGTCTCACATCACCCATGATAATGTAGTTTCCCACTTTAATTTGGAAATATCAGTTAAACCAAGTGATATAAAACCACGTTTCTTCTGCTTGTTTTTTTCAGTCCACCTCTCAAGTGGCACAATTCTGAAACCATTTCAAAGAAAAAAATTGTAAAATTTAAAGAAGAAAATATGGAAAGTATCTTTCTTCATTGCAATGGCTCCCTCTGCAGCCACTAATAATACTTTCAGTTTAAACAAAAAGAGCTAGTTTATTGTTTTCACCGTATTTCTAATATAGGATTGCCATTTTAACAGTAACATGGAGGTACAGCACCTACTCCAGACATCCTGTAAATAGCAGGGGGAAAAAGAATAGTATTCTTACAATAAAAAGGGGAAGATATTCAGTTAAAAGATTCAAGTCTTGGAGTGCGATGTTGACTGCATTACGTCCATTTTTTCATTCAAATAAAGAATCTGTTTTCATCAGTTATACCTTTTCCCTTCTTCAGTTTCTTATGTTGCATCTTTATCCACTCTATTTCTTCTGTCTTCTTTACATTCTACTCCCCTATCTCCTACTTAGTCTATTTCTCTTTCCTCTAGCATCAGCTTTACTACCTCTTCTTTCTTCCTGTCATTATCCTTTATCCTTTTCCTACAACCTCCAAAGTGTACACAACATTGAAAGTTCCCCCGATGCCTGCAGTAATCCCTACCACAGCCAGCTGCCACCTAAGAATCATTCCTGAACACTTGTGAAATAGATGAAAGCAGAAGCATTTCCTGCCATACAAGCATTTAGACAACACCAACTGCAAGTCCTGCCTATTCATTGTAAGCACAAGAGCCTTGTTTACAGAAAGCAACAGTCAAAAATAGAGTTTCCAATGCATTTGAATTCATCAAGGTCCTTATCGCTTGGCTGCAAATCATGTTTACTTTGGGAAAGGTACATGATACTGAATTGAGATGAGCCTCCTTTTGTTGCTTTGAAAGCATACTGAAATAAAAAGCAGATCAACAAGAAACACAGCAAAGATAATGCAAGATGCTATGTTTTCACAAACACATTTCATGGACTTACAGGCCATGGGATCATAATTTGACACTGTGCAATATGCAGGGCTAGACAGAGCCCTGTGTGGCTGTGCTGCTCCAGACGGCTGGAGCAGCTCCAGTTTCACACAGCATGACGTGCTCTTCCCTTCCTGCCCAGAGGTCCTGCAATGGAAGCACATGCCTCGCAGCCCTATACTGGGAGTGCAAAAGATGAGCTCAAAGGGGCCACTTGAAACAGGAACAGCTCCTTGTCCATGTTTCACGGGTTACTGTTCTCAAGAAAAATCCCAAGCCACATGCAGCACCACTGAATTTAATGGGGTATGCCTTTACAACCCAGATTAATGTTCTTCCTTACTCTTTGAGCATTAATCTGCCACTCAACAAATGTCAATTATTGAGAACAAAACCTTACTCTACAACATAATAATTCCACCTCCCAGTCACCTGGTGCTTTGTGTGTAGGAGCTATTGCCTTTGTATTTTCCATTTGAAAAGATGGATCCCTCTGTGCTATCTACATATTTTGGCACATTCTGAAAACACAGAACCAACAGTAACAATAAAAATCAAGTATGCTATTTTATTTTTAAACTATCACTCTTAGCATGTAACTCAGCTAAAAGCATGTACTCAAAACAGATGCGTGAAGGTACATCTAAAGCACTTAAAAGTACATAACTTTCTTGCTGGCTAGTATGTAAAAAAAAGGGAAAGGGAACAACAGTAAAAATAAGAAGCTAGGACTTCTGGTACTGAAAAGAAGCTCTGCTTCTGAAAGTAAGAGATAAACAAGGGGAAAGCAAAAGTAAGAGTAACAAAGTTTAGGTATACTTCTGACTTCTACCATATGCAACCACTTCCAAGATCACTTATGATACGAGAATGCATTGACAGCAAGCCTGATACTTAGCAGGTTGAAGAAGTTTATTTCACTATCACTTCTAATGCCAATGATCTACCCAGATTAAAAGAATTAAAAGAAAAAAAAGACTACATAAATTCACTTACAATTAAATAAGCAAAAACCAAGTAATTTAAGTAGCTTACGTGAACAGGATCCAAAATTTTGACAGCTGCTTTGCTGCCATTTTTCTTATTTAACACCTTGAAAACTTTTCCATATGTTCCTTTGCCAATAGTCTCAATTATTTCCCAGGTATCTGAAGGATCAGGAAAGCTATCAAATATTATTGTTTTCCCAGTCAACGGAAGCATCTCAAATGATGGCTCCTAGGAAAAAGAGAATTCAATGTTCACTCAACAAATAGTTAATAGCAATCGGTTTCCTACAAATGCGAAGAGAAATACACATCCCAGTCTCAAAACACTAGAAGTGTTTTTGCATGTAGTGTGCATGCAGTGAAAGCATAAAGAACAAGAAATGCTGAACTTAATACAGGTACATGCAGCCAACACAATATCAAATTAAGGGAAATTCAAATAATAATTTGAACTAATTTCAGGCTTGAGTGAAGTCAGTAGAAGCTTTCCCATGCACTTCAAGGAAACTATAATGTCACTGGAATTTTTTGAGGGGCAGGGGAATGGGAGTCAAGTTCATAAAATCCAAAAGAATTTGGCTCCATTACCAAGAATCAGGCAAGAAGGGAAAAAACAAAACAAAACACATTAAATAGTAGCATTAGGTTCATTCAAACTTTTACAGCAAACAGTTTTATAATGCTACACTACCATTTGAATTTTTATATAAATCTCTTAAGGCCAAGCAGATCAAAGTGGCAGATCTTTTCACAATATTATGGTCTTCTGACAGCCAAGCATTCACAGTCATGGAAAACGTGTTTACTGATGCACATTCATTAACAACTGTTTTACATACTGTAAAGGCAACACCTTTTACAATGATGGAATTGTATCCACCACTGACCAGGTTACACCTATGCCCTGGTCAATGATGGATACAATTCACTTATACGTGCCTTCATGATGGCTACACTGGTAAAAACAAAGCCCACACACACCCCCAGACAAACAACAACAAAACAGAAACCTGACCTTTACCCGTTGTTAAGAACAGCCAAAACCTCAGCAGAAATGCATTAAAAATTACATTCTCATATTCTAAATTGTAGAGCCAAGACTGAAAAAGAGAAGGGGCAGGGAAGAGGACAGACTCATGCCCTTGCTAAGTAAGCAAGCAATAAGTAAATGAGCCAGCTACTGAGTGCTTAAGTCCTTCCTGAGCACAAAACGCAGTAAACGAGCCAGGTTTGGAGAGTCATTTTTATATACCCATTTTTAAAATTTTTATATAATACTTTATAAACAGACTACAATGTAATTATTCTTGGATTTTTTTATGTCAACAGCACAAATCTACACACATAAAGCATTTTACATGGTATTATTCCAGTAACAGAAATTGCACCGTGATACCGTACTACTTTTTTTGATAATGAAGAGAATGGCTTCAACTTCAGTTTCATCCATGGCTTCCAGCATACTAGCCATACTTTCTTTATTCATCTGCTTATTCATATATCCATGTATATCCACTATACATACAGTATATATACCAACAAGAAGCAACTGAAATGGACTGCTATACAAACATAAGTTGTACCAGCTCTTTCAATTATCTGATACGCATACCAGCATGTTACGTGTATTCAGACTAATTTTCTGCTGGATAATACAAGCTCGCCCGGGGAATGCAGGGCTCAGGATTCTTCCCATCATTCTGCTCCTGGTTGACTAGTTCACCGATGAGTGAGAAGACAGGGTTTTCTTCTCTCTCTCCCCCCCGCCTTTTTTTTAATATATACTTGACTACTACCAAGTTCTATATCCCCCCATGCGGCAAAGTGGTGAAATATCCTTTTAACACCAGAAAATATGCAGCAGTGGGTTGTGTACCAAAGACTGCAAGCAGTACTGGTCCAGCACCTTGATTTCAAGGGCTGTGGGAACAAAATGACCCAATTTTACATGCTACAGTGAAATCTCCCTTAACACAAATCCAGGTTAATGTCAAAGTAAAGAGAGAGGATAAAGATCCAGAGACATGTAACTAATACATAAATCCTCAAATTTCTATTCCAGATTCCAAATTTGCTTTTTGCTTCTGTCCAACCATCGCCCTGAGATTCATATAGACACAACTCAGCCAGGACACTGACTGCAGTCTCTTCCTAAGGCCTTTCTACCTCATGCCTAGTATTTATTCATGCCTTGGGAGCTTCACCACTTCCAGGCAAAGCCACCTCTTCCCCAAGTTCCCCAAGTTCCACATTTTCTTGGAACTTTCTTTTTTTTCTGCCTATGAAATAGCGCTCAAATACAATCATTCTGCTTTTTTTTTTTAAAAAAATCATTTTATACATATATATAAATGCTTTGTAATTAGCTCATAATTAGGACTACACAAAATAATAACCAAATTGGGGATGACAAAGGGATTAGGATTCATAATCCCAAACCCTTGCTTTGAGGGATTCAACAATGATGGAATTTCAAAATTTCTCTATCTGAGCTTTAGTTTTTAGAATTGAGGTTAACTATTTGTTTGAAGTTTTACTGGATATTCAATCCACAACTAGTGATTTTTGGGGAGAAAAAAAAGTAGAGAGCTATCAATGCGCGCTTTCTGATTTGGACATCTCAGTTCTTGAGATGTCAAATCATATTGGAGCCTGTCTACATAAAAATTATTTTCTACAGAATATGTAGTTTTCCATCAAAATCTAGGGCCTGCTATGTTCCACATGACAAGAATACACAGTAAGAGCCTCTGACCCAGGCAGCTTACAGTGGAAGATATGCAGAAGTTGAAGAAAGGAGGACTCATTTCCTCCCCTTCAAAAGACGAGTACTTAAGATGCAGAAATGCAGAGACCAGCTTCACATATTTAGCCCGTGCCAGAGCCAGGCAGGAAACTCTGATACCGTGAACCTCCAAATATACCCTTAAGCAAAGGTCCACCCCTCCGCACAGAGGTTTTACAGCAAGTAGCACATTCCAAGAAAAACTATGTACCTGAAAAACCTGCAGCTTCAGACAGCTTCCCAGGCTCCATTAACTTCCTATGCATCAACAGAATGCAGCTGAAATTCATTAACTCCCAGTATCAATTGCTTATTTGTCTGTGGAGACTGGTACAAGGAGAACTGTTAAAGGGCTGAGGAAACATGATCCTGCAGGTGTTATTCGGCTACCAGAGAAGAGTGCTAGAGATGCTGTCATATGCTTGCATTTTCCTCTGCAAATCACACCAGTTGCACATCATCTTAAGAAAAGTCACCACATACTTAACAATAATGCATTCAACAGCTATCATACTTAGTTCAAGAATTTTAGAGTCCTATTCCAGAAAGACTTATTCACCCTAATCCTTTGTCTTTTGATTTACAGCTTCAAAATCATAACTTGAATACATTATATTGAACATCATATTTCCTCACTTCCACCATGTTTAAGAACAAGCCCCTGCAGAAAAATTGTTTAGCTTCCACTTCTATTATTAAAAATATATTAAATAGAATGATTTTAAGTGTTCTGTTCTGGGTGATGAATAATGCTTTATTACATCTCAGTGAAGCTGAGAAAGCTGATAATGATTTAACCTCATATTTCAGCAATAAATTGGACTGTCTCTGGAATATGCCTGGATGCCCAAACAACTGGGTAATTTATCATACCCCTCACCATTAAAAATTTGCTTTGAAAAACACAACTTACAGCTTGATCCAAACTTCTGAGCTAGGAATGTACCCTTGAACCTCTATAAAAAACCTTTAAAACACTTCTGGTGTGCTCAGCATGACTGTTCACTCAGCTGCTGCTTAGATTTCGGCTAACCCGGCTCCTGCTAAGGCCTGATGTATGATGGGAGCAGCGCCATTGGGTCAAAGCAAGAGCACTATGTAGGCAGGACAGGTGGCCAGAAAGAGCTCAAGGGCCATTATGCACCATTATCACCTGCAAATTGTTGTCTCCTGCAGCCATTATCTTTTGTCTGCCAGTTCCCTCAGAATCTGCTAACTCAGGGAAATGGTATAGGCCAAACCTCCAAACCAGAAGGTATAAAACATCAGCTTACCCAAAAAGCTTTTGAAGTGGACCCAACAGCAGCTGGACTGCTGAGGCTTTCCTGCTTCCCAGTGTGATACAGGGGATGCCCGCACCCTGACGGAGGAGGAAGGATGAGCACTCTCACCATTGGCTAGGTAACCAGTTTTTTTTTTTTAGCTCGCAGGTGCCCAAATTAAGAGTTATGACTTCTAAGTTAGGAAACCTTAGGACTTGAATGGTCAATAAGTGCATTCATGTGATAGACTAATCTGGGCAAAAGGGGATTGAGCCCCTGTTTGTTGTGTATTTCTTAATGAGCTCATGAAATAAAGTTTAAATCACAGAGCATGTTGTCCTATAAATTTGAGAAATCCAAACGGACCGTGACACTTACAGTGATTAAATTCAGGGTATTTGATTAAATTCAGGGTATTTGAGGTGGAAAAAATAGTTCTGGAGTTCTAAGACAACAAGCCAATGTGGTTGGGTTTTTTTTTGTTTGTGGGTTCTCCTCCTTCCCCACCCCCCCCCCAGGGGGGGGATCTGGTGTCAGTGATCTGGCTGTCACAGTTACAAGAATTCTCACCCAATTTATTCTTATAAGCCAGCCCTATGTGATTTTTCGCTTCCTAGGTCATATCAAACATACGTACCCTATATGCAGCAGACCTCAGGTCGCATACTAGAGATACCCAGAGATGCCCTGTTCAGCATCAATGGTGGCAGATCACTGCATTCTCCATTTTCAGTATCTAGCTAGTTTGGAGAGGGAAGGGGCAGCCTCATGAAGAACATGACTATCTGACTGCTGCAAAGGCAATTCACTGAAGCACATTTATCACACCCCAAACTTAGGACACATACCAATTGCACTGTCGAGGGCTTTATGGTAAAGGCCATAGAGCGTTACAGACAATAGAGTCAAGTGGGAATAAGCAATACGTTTTGCTTCTCCAGGCTGGGTTGCAAGCACAATGGAGCATGAATTTCACATAGAATATTACATGTTAATTCAATATTTTTACTACCATTTCATACCACCTAAGTTTGCAAATTCTTTCTAAACGTCCCCCCCTGCAATAGTTTCTGAATGGACCTCTATCTCACTTGGATGAAAGCATATCCATTTCCTCCATAAGAAGCTGATAAAACAAGAGAGGCACCTTGCCTCATGTCATTCATCCTTCTCTATAAAGGGAGCCTACAAGATTAGCAAAGCAGATACCTATTCATATATCACTAAAATGAACCCAGCCTTTAGATTCCCATCAACATTTTGTCTCCTGGCTACCACAATCTTCTGGTCTTGAATATTAGAACCAGGACCTCACTGACTCAGTTCAAAACATGCCTACTGAGGTCATCTTTGATCTCTTTTGTTTTATTTGTCCACATCACTCCCCCCTTCCCATTGCAAACACTACTTGTGTTTAACCAGACAGCTCCTGCATATATCCTACCCTGTAATTTGCCAGATATCTTCACATGTGCCATGGGAGGTGGATGTCAGGAGCCAGCAACACTAGCTTACATTGCCTCCTGGGTCTGTTACCTCTGTGGAGGTGACACTTGCACTCCTTCAGATTCTGAAACTTAAACCTCTTGCCTAATGGATGCCAGAAAAATAATCACCCTAAAAGAAAAAAAAAAAAAAGAAAAAAAAACAAGGAAAGAAAGAAAAAGAAATTGCTGGCAATGTTCATGTAGAGACTGCTGAGGCTTGTTATATCAAAGAAAAAAACCCTTCTCACCTCGCTTTTTTGCCACCTGATGCCTTTATACAACATCTAGTTTATGAGCTCTTTGGTCTGGTACTGATCACAAGGCACAGTGAGGCCTTGAAATACTTAATGCAATAGCACAATAAAATCCCACAACACATTTCCTCTTATTTCATGAGTTTATGCCACACTGACAAGTACTTACTAAGAAAGTTAAAGGCTGCTGCATGGAATTCTTAAGACAAACCAAGAACATGAGGCTACACGATGCCATTCATCACACTAACACCTAGCACTTTCTGGATAAAAGTCCAAATAATTTGATTGTTCAACCATGAACATAGATTGCAGCTCAGATCCTGAGCTAGTATAAATGTAGCTGTAATGAGCCATTTATGCAGCATACTATCTCACCCGAAACTTATTCAAAGAAAGCTTATTCAAAGAATAAGGTTTGCTCTGGAAATTCCAATACCACCCCCACTTAATTCTGGGGAGATATCTGGCCTCTGATTTTGATGATGATACAACCTACATCTGAATGAGAATTATAGTCAAATCTAAGCTCAGTGTGAGCAGATTATCTAGTTTGGCAAATAGTTAAAAACAAGTGTTTAGAACACAAGTGGGGTTTTTTTAACTTCATTTGTCGAAAGCTGAATACACTTAACATTATAATTTCACTCTGAAACAACAATAATTTTGCATGATTGCATAATTTTTGTACTGTCCATGTGTCTGTCTGAATTATCCTCTTTGATTGTACATCAGTTTGCTTACCACTTTCCACTCTATACATCCCCCAGTGTTTTTACAGAACTGAACAATTGTCTTCCCCATCTGCAAGAAACTTTGCAGAGGAAAAAAAAAACAAACAAACCTCTTTAGCCCTAGCTATGGTAGATGAAGAATAAAAATCAGCAACCTTCTCTAACAGTCAGTCCACTTCCTTCACTCTTTTGTGCATACATGAGGAAGAAAGACACAAGAGCTGGGATTTACCTCACTTGGTATGTGTACAACATACCTATTGGAACCTATGCTAGATACTATAATCCCATTTTAGTCAGTAAAAGCAATCAAAATTGATTTACCTGACCTGGTTAGCATTTATCTTAGCATAAGACGACTTGCTTTCCAGACTCTATTGATTATACTGGCTAAGTTTCCATTGACTATAACAGGAACCCAGTTATACACCTTCAGATGTAGATATATTAGGTGAAATGAGTCCTATCCTACTTAACTGCTGGAAACAAAGAGCTATAGCTTGACAACCAACAAAATGAGTTTCAGCTCCATGCCACAGTCAGGGAAACTGCAAGCCAGCCACATCTCATCACCTGAAAGTTGGCAGGCAACTTGGACATTGTCTGATGATGCACAGTAAAGGCAAGAACTATGCAATGACATTGCCAAGCAAACTTTGAACGCAACAACTGAACCCTAAATTAATGTGAATGCAGAAATAAATGGCTACTTTAAAGCATTTGAAGGCAAGGAGTGGTGATAAATTTAGCTTAATCTCAGACAATATATTTCCTGGGCACAATTCAAAGTATATAGGTTAATCTTAGGGCTGCTCAAAGAAAAAAATGATCCATTTTTGAGGGCACTTTTTAGTGTTCACTCTCTGAAGGGCCAGCTAACTGCTTCTTCTGTTTCTAAACACACTTTTCCTCTTTGCTGACTGTTATCTAGCAACAACTTTCCCAACAAAGCAAGACAGCTTTCAGAGAAACTTGATGCCTCTGGACTCCTTGACCTCTGTAAAACTTCTACATGCAGTAGAGAAACAGTACTGTGTGGTATCAGTACCTGATCTCCTTCTATTGATAAATGCATATTGGGTGTCCACAGTGACATTTCATCTGCTGATTATTATTCAGCTGATCTTGACATCTCGACTTGCTGCAGACTGAACTGGCCAGCCCTGCTCATGGGAGGCTCCAGCTCTTCACTCTCTGAATGTTCTCAGAGGGTGCTGCTGGAAGAGATCTACATCAGTATGAGGTTCCACCTTCGTTTTCTTCCATTCCCCACCACGCTCCACAACAGTAAAAGCCCTCCTGCATGCTGAGGCTTACAGTTCTCAAGAAACTTCATCGGAGGAGGGTTTTTTTAAGCAACAGGTTACAGAATCAGCAAGGGCTGTAAGCATTCAATTTAATCCCACGCACAGGGGCTGCCCACTGGATGACAATCCTTCAGAGCTTAAACATGACATCAGTACAGGATCCCAATTTTTTGAAGACAACCTTTAGTTATACGTAGATGGTATGAAAGAGAACACGGAAACAAAATGCTACATTTAATTATTGTAGTCAATTCTAAAAGCCCTGATATTTTGAAAACAAATGAGAGCTAAAGATTTTTGTGGCAATTGTCATCCAACAGAAAATATTTATGCAGGGGCATTGCAATCATGAAAACAAGATTAATAATGGAAGGGGGAATGGTGTCATTATCAAACTGTATTTGGATCTTGTGCCACCAGAAGTAATGAACTGACATTAGCAATCCATGAAATGAATCATATCCAGCTCATTTTGTGGCTCCCAGAAGAGAGGTATTGCAAGCGGTGAGAATAATTTTTCAATGACTACACACTAGATCAATATATTAGCAAAGAACTTGGCTTTCAAAGCCAAAGCACCACTTAATTTTCCTATTTTAACACAGTAAAACTTTATAAGGCTATAAAATCAATATGGTGCGGTCTCACTCACTCCTTATTTCTCAGAACTTCTAACAGCAGTGAAGCGGCAACTCAAAATTAATTTCGCAGCTGTATCAACGAGCTTTGGCAGGGCTTGAAATTAAGGTGATACAGTCATTTGATGGCAAGATAAGGAAGGCATTACAGACAACACGCAAATTTGCCAGCATTTAACATTAGCAGGCAAGAAGTTACGGGGTACGAGAGCATACTGGGACACCGTGGGCACGGTAAGATCCCACACGCGTCTTGCCGAGGCCCACGGTCACGCTACAGGCCTGCGGGTCACTCGGGTGAGCTCCGCCAGCGCCCGCAGCCAGCCTCACCGCCCTGGCCGGTTTCACCACAAGAACGAAGCCATCCAGACATCTCTCCTGAATACGCTACACGCTCTCCTTACCCAGAAACTCACTCACAGAAAAAAAATAACGTGGAAACAAGCAGGATTCACTTAAGGGCCTGACCGAGAGAGCCCAGAGCACAGTGCCAGCCCGCAGCCCCCACAGGCCCCCCGGGGCCGAGACCTCCCCGGTCCCGCTCACGCCTGCCCGCCCCGCAGCTGCCTGCAGCGCCCGTCCGGCCGCGGCGGCTGCCGGCGCCGGGAGGCACCGCCCGGGCCCGTCCCGCCTGCCGCACCACCCTCCGGGGGCCGGTCCGCCATCCCGGGGGCGGACGGGCCGCCCCGAAGCCCCTTGGCGGGGCGGGGCCGCGGGGCAGCGCAATTCCCGCCGCGGCGGCTCCGTGCGGAGCGAGGTTATAGAGGGGCGGCTCCGCCGCCAGTCAGTCACCGGGCCGGGACCCCCCACCCCACCCTGCCCGCCGCTCCCGGGCCGAGGATTACCCGCAGCGGAACCTCCGGTCCCCGCAGAGCCAGCCCCGCCGACGGGGCTGGGGCCCCGCCACCTCCGGCGACCGTGCCTCGGATTCGCCTTCCTCCTCCTGCGGAGGGCCCCGGCCCGGCCGCAGTCCCGCCTCGGGGTCAGCGGCGGATGAGCGGTTTGCCCCGCTAATCCCCCGCAAGCGCCGGCAAAGCCGGGAGGGCTCGGCCCGCCCCGGGCAGGGCGCTGCGGGGGGCGGCGGGGCGGCCCGGCCTCCCCTCCGGGCGGGCCACAACCGACCCGGGATGCCCGGCCCCGTCAGAGCGGGGTGGCGGCCTCCGGGCCGGATCCTCCCCACGGGGGATTACGCCGCACCTGACGGCCACGGCGCGTCCAGGGCAGCTGCGGGCTTAGTACGGGAGAGCTGCGAATGGTGGCCCTGGGGCTGACGATGGCCACGCCACCCTGGGTAAACCTAATGGACTTACCTGCTCCGCTAAAAATAATTGAGATCTGGTGCGTGCACGGAGCTCACGTTATTACCCGTTGCAGAGAGGTCACTACACGGCGGCAGCACAACATAAGTATAATACATGATAGCAGGCTGAAGCTGCAAGACAAAGAACTCAAAAGCTGGGAAACAGATGAATTTTATCAGTAGAACTCCTGTGTGATATATGAGCCAGGCTTTAATTATGCTTCTTAGATTTTCTTTGGAGGACCCCTGCCACATCCACTGCAAAGAAGCAGCCAAACTTAATCAGCACCGGGGAACGTGTGCCTCCATTGAAGGCTTCTGCTGTTGTGTTGAGTTTGTCTCCTTCCATTTTTCTAATAACATTTGAACCTGGTTTTTGTTTTCAGACAGGTCTGACAGTAGGGGAGTTGTTTCAGAGCTGTCTATGTTCTGTGTCTTTCACAAAAGCAGAGTAGAGACCAGGTAGTTCATGGATGGCCTTTCCATGTGAATATATCTGTGATGGGAAAGCCTGCTTATGCCATCCCAGACATCAAAGAAATCACATTGACAAGAAGCCTTATAAAATTCCTCACTGTGGGAAAATCATCAATAGAAGCTTCTATAGTCTTAAACCCCAGAGCTAAACAGCCAGGAGCCAGATATTTGTAAGGACAAGAGGCCTCCTTAATTCCCTTCGTCAAAGCACTACTTCTTTACTGTATAAAAATTGTTAACATTTTTAGACTGTGCACAGCATTATGCACATAGAAATTTATGAGGGAAAGTTTAAGGTGCCATATAGTCTTTATTAACTCCTTTCATTGCTGGCTGCTCTGTCCCTTCATAACCTTTCTTCCTCCCCTGGTTGAGACCCTATAAAAATACAAAATGAGCTTCCTAGTTTTATAATCCCATTTTACTAATTGGGGTTGGAAGCACTGGCAGAACAGGGCCTCAGTTGTAAAAACATCCCTGTCTTTTAGGCTTGAATTGCTATGTGACCAGCATTTGTGCAAAGCTTTCCCCCTCCCTGAGCAAAGCTCTCATTTATTTTAGTTGTGCTTAGTTGTGTTACGTATTGACAATATCTAGATATATAAGATAAATTAAGTGTGATAATCTCCAGCTGTACCTGGTATGAGGTTAAGGTGTTCTTAATGCCACTATACTACACTTTTTAACAGATTGCAATTAGATTGGTTTCAGACTCTCACCTTGCCTTTCAACATCATAGTTTTTAACTTCATTAGAAATACTGTGGGTATAAGTCTGAAAATTATTTTAAATTACTATGTGAGAAATGTGAAAGCAGTGTGAACAGACACCCTTTCAGAGCATCTTCAACATTAGATCACACTAGACAATTGCTTATAGAATAAGTCTCATTCTTCATTGTAATATAACAGACCAGAAGCATACATAAGTAGAATGGACCTCTTTTACGTCAGAAGTGATGAACTCAGACTTTTACATTCCTTGAAGCTTCTAATGACAAAAAGAAAAAAAAAGATGCTCGTGTGATTAAGGCACAAATTAAGACTGTAATTAATTTAACAAATTATTTCCTGTGTTGTGAAATCCTTACTACATCCAAATAAAGTCAGAATCCTGCTGCACTGGACACTGTGGACCTCCCTACAAAAGGAGGTCCTCCTGCTGTTGGGCAGAGCTCAGCCATGGAGGACTTGTGGGACCTAAGGCACATGTTCCCTGTTGTCTTTTCTTTACAATTGAGCTTTTAATACTATTCTACCCATGAGGAGGTCTTTTGATGGCTAATTATGTACATATGCAAATAACAAGTGATGCACAAAAAGATCAGCAGATGTATAAATGATAACTTAGGAAAATAAACAAGCACATTTAACTAGCAGAAGAGAGACCACCACTATAAGAATTAAAGAACTTACCTCTCTGGGAAACTGCTTTTTGACCTCTCTGGCTGCTTAACGGAGCACAGCCTGGAGCAAATACAAGGAACTCCTCCCCTTTTGGTGTTTATTACAGAGAAACAATACTTCACTTGACACCTGAGTAAATATCCTCTAGGAAAACCACCACATAGTTTATCTACAGCTAGCTTATCATTCCTGTGATCATAAATACAATCCACCATAATGAATTACCAAGCATGCCCCAAAGCATGAGTTATTTATTGAATGCATAGATATCTCTGAAGCAACCCCAAGCTTTGCCAGATATTTTCTTTAGTTGATCAAAAGAGCTCCGTAACCCCTTTTGAAGGTCTTAGATGCGTGATCCTCATAATCACATTTAAGGGGCTGGTTAGCTCAGGAGATTGTTAATAGGATACAAAACCTTTCACATCCAACCCAGATCAGTGCAGATGAAAAGTTGCGACTATTTAACAGCTCTTTCATGTCCTGTGACCTAACCCCGTTCCTAAAGGAGAAATGTTTGTATTACCCGAAATATACAGAATGTGGTTTTCAGGCTTTTTTACTGCATGTGTAATACAGAACATCTGACAAACAGGAAGATAATTAAAAAGCTCTGTGGTAATTAATGAATCCAATTAAAACTGCAATCAAAAGAACTTTCAAAATTCCCACTCCAAAACTATCTCCACAGTCTCAACAAGCCCATAAGCACAGGTGAGGGTTATAGTAATCAAAAAGCAGGAATTGCTGGAAAGTAGAAGTGATTTAGAAAACTGACAGTTCTTCACTAAAATGTCATTGTATCAGCCAGGAGCTGCACATCTAGCACAGAAGTATTGCCTTTGAATGCTGATAGCCTAACTCACACTTACTGATTCACGTCCAGGAGGGGAAAAAAAAATAAATAAATACAAGCACACATAGGCAAGGCATTGTGTTGAAATTTCACAGCTGTTTCTACTTCATGGGGTTTGAGGTAGCAAAGTTTTAGGGTTTTCCAGGTATTGTTTTCCATCTAAGAAAGTCCTCAGTCAGACCCAATTCGAACACATGTCTCCAACTCAACTTAAAAAAAAATGCTCTTAATTTTTTTTTTAAATATCAGGAAAAGAGGTAGTGGAAAATTTGGAATATAAAACCTTCCCCAGTTGTTCTAAAAAAAAGTCACAGGACAGAAGGTCAGGGGCCAAGTGATAACTGCAGGGAATATTGATGCTACAAAATGGCTCCTAGTGTCAGCAGTTACTTAGAGAGTACACTTATCCCTTCCTTGGAACGCACTGATCACCAAAATAACCTTAAAGGATTTTGCTTACGTGCAGTGATGTGAACTAATAAGAAGGTGGCAGGACATCTGAGGATTGCCGCATTCTGCATACCAGGGCATAGTGTCAAGTGCCAGTAGTACTGCCATTTCCAAGTGTGCACAACAGATCCCTCAGAGTCTTGAAGCTGGCTTGAAAACTGTGGGATTAAAAAACTGAACTAAGCAATAAACACCAGTCATGTAATGTTGGTCATGTGGGTCATATTGTTAATACAGCAGCTCTCCTACTAACTGCTTAGAGATTTCAGGTTTGGCACTTTATATTTTTTTTTGGATCAGTTGAACAGAGGGTCTCATTTATATCCTGGAGTAGCAGCGCCTATGTTATGCACAATCCAAGTGAACAAGAATATATAATACATAAACTGTGTATTTCTTTACAGCTATATTTCTCCATAGCCCCTGAAGGTTTAGGTAATCAGCACTCTGACATTAAGAAAAATACCCATTAAACAAATATCACCATTAACGTTCCTAAACACAAAAGTACTTTGTTATATAAATAAGACTGTGAACTAATGAAGTATAAGCAGCATCAATGTGTTGATAATTCAAGCAGTTAAATTAACATTTGGTATATACATCTAGTTATCATCTGTGCTGTTCTGGTATGTACTTACAGGAGAGTTGAAAAGACCTTTAACTGAAAAAAAAAAAAAAACCAAAAAAACAGCAGAATCTTTCTGTAAGATTATTTATACTTTTTTTCCCCCCTCCCTGTTGTAAAATAAGACCTAAAACCCAGAAACTATTTGGTGTAGAGGCTCCTACATAATATATACCTGTACCCCCTGAGTTCAGTCTCTGAGTTCGTTGCATTCCAGGTGCTGCCATTTAACCATGTTATTAATGGGGCAAATAGAGGTCTTTTCATATCAGGTGATAAAAGAAGGCTCAGCGTTGAGCAATTGTGTCTTTTCTTCTGTCTCTGAAGGGGTCACAGTGCATGAATGGAAGTGTCAGCCAGGAATGATAGATGGCATTTTGTACGAGTGAAAAGGAGAGGGAATTGGTTTTGTTCAGCAGCCAGAGCACATACATTTCTGTACAGAAAGTGGTACCTGGGATCTGCCTGACCGGTAGGTCTCCAAATCACTTGCTCGCTTTTCTTCTACCTGACATGATTTTTTCAATCAGCCTTAGCTAGTGACAAAAGATTCTCCATGTTCACAGTTCCTACAAACATCCATCACAATTATTCAAAGTTAAATTTCAGGCACTAAAGACATTATGGTTTACATAAGCCCAACTTCTCTCAAGACTGAATCAGTTCCAGTAGCATTGGCAAGAGTCACAGGGCACCAGCTCCCTAACCTGTGGATTAACTGGATGTCGAGGTTACCATTTGGAAAAATTAATCCTCATCATATATAAGGAACTGTAAAATTTAATCTAAATGTTCAGAAACAAGATGTAAAAGAATGATAACCTAAGAAATTTCATGAGTTTTATTTTGCTATGCCTTCTTTTTTAATACCATATTTTTTAAAGCCAATACCATGATTTTGAAGGGATATGGCTTGAGAGGTTTGCAAATTTGAGGCTGGAAGTACTCAAATTACTATTCTTGGACAATTTCAAGTTTGGAGTATCGCATAATATGCAGAATACTTCCAATGGATACACAGAGTGTCTCAAGCGTTCTTTGTTCTGCTCATTTTTTTCCTATTTTACACTGTTTCAGACATACCAGGAGCTTGCTTTCAGGCTAGATCTTCCTCCCTTTGGAGCCAGAGGTAGCAAGCACATTGCCAGACTTCACACACTTCACAAATCCACACTTCATTAATCCCAAACAGTTGCAAAATAGCAAACAAATAAATAAACCCTAGAAAATTCTCTTTCTTTCAGGCACAATAAAAAAGAGACAGGTTGTTTGTATCACGCTAGCCCCAAATGAAGAATGACAGCATAATCTGAGAATAACCTGAAAAGTTTGTTTTGAAGTTTTTCTCCATTATTCTGCCGGTACTATTATGAATTCCTCAACCTCCTAATCCAGAGGCACACCACAAATGAGTCTTATAAAGTTTTCTGTTCGTGAGCCCATCATTAATCTCTGAGGATGTTCCAAAGATAGCCTTCAGAGGATTTGGATTTGTCATCTTCTTTTTCTTTTTAATCCAGTTAGGGAGTATAGCAAACAGTGACACAAACAGGGTTATGTTTTGAAAGGGCCCATGCCTGGTTATGCGAGCGGCACACAGACATGCTCAGCTCTGGTTTCCTGCTCTGCAGTTTGCTCTCTTCCCAACTGCTCCTCCTCCTCCTTACTGGTTGATTGTAAACACATTTGAAAAAACTTATTTATTTTGGAAAAAATGGTGATTTAAAAAAAAAAAAAAAAGAAGAAGAAAGAAAAAGGAGGGAACCTGTGTGCCGTGCTGATTTTTAGCCTCTTCTCTGTGTTTATTACCATACTTGTGTCCCAGTGCTCTGCCAGTTAACTGTATGTAGCATTTCCAACACTTCATTCTCTGATGTGATGGGACAGCCTTGTCATCTCCGCTGCTAGCAGGAATGAAGGCCATTCTTCTCCGCTCCCACAGAGTACTTCCAGCATTTCTGTGGTGATGGTTTCTTTAGAGCCAAATTGTCATTAGGACTTTTCCAGGTAACAAGCACTCTTTGAAATAAAAACACTGATTTTTAAACACTGAGGGTAATTTAAACACTGAAGTAAAGTATGAAAGGCACCAGTACATTATCCATCTCAGAATACCTTCAAATCAAGGCAAAGAATTTAGAACAATGAAAGGCTGTTAAAACATCAAGAGTTCTGTGTTCCTGGAAGTATTAGTTGCATATTGATTATGGCAGCTGGTGTGCTAAATGGTCCCAAATGCTCTATCCATGACCATCTCTCTCTGTCATTTGTAACTCCTCCAGTTTCTCCCATTAGCTGCAAACTTCATCAGAAAATATTTTTGCTTCCCAGCTATTGTCAGGAAAAAATTCCTTAGGACCAAGACCAATTGATACAGACTTCCATTAGAAACATACTTGGTTTAGAATGGTTTTTAATTTCATGTTAGATTTTGAGACCTACAAGTAGCCAGTTTCCTATCTGGCAGTGGTGACGGACTGATTTTATAGATTCTTAAGACTGATAAAAGCTATCTAGGGTGACTGGCTTTGGTATTTCATATAAGCTGCTATAGTTAACAAGGGTCCACATTTAAGAAGATACCTGATAATATATTCTGTCAAAAACACTCATAAGTCAAACAAGATAAACTTAACGCCCTCATGTTTTTCCAGTTAGAGTCCCAGTTCTCAAATGTGTCTTATCTGTGCTATGTTACGGTTAGCATTATAAAAAAATAAAATAAATGTCACAGAATGCATTTTATAAGTTTATATATAATTGCTATGTCAGATAGTATTGTTTTTGTTGCTCATATACACTTACGCCTCAGATGGTACTTGACATGGTTCAATATGATCTGTAAGTCACAACAACATGGCGATGTAAATTGTCTGGAGTAAAGAAAATAATTGAATAAGCTCTGAAGGTTTCAATAAATAAGATTTAAATTAAATCAAAAAGCCAACATTCAAAACCCCAAAGCCAACAGAGAAAAGCTTGTTTTCTCCTTTACATTATCTGGATAGCAAGGACGACTGTACTGTGTGTGTTTGTTAAATAATATACCTTTGCAAAGCTGAGGTAAACTTATCTGGCTGTTCTTGAAAACATTGAAGTTGCAGTTAGTGTAATGGTCCAGCAGTTACTGTGTATAGCTGCTCTTCAGTGCCAGAATTAGATCTTTAGTTTGCCTCTTAAAATTGCTTTTTAAAAAGGATTGCTAAGCAAAACTGCAGAGGAGCCGTAATGGATCTAACCATGTGGAAGTTTTCAGTCCTGGAGATGAAAATGGTCTTTATGAAGGTGCTCTAATGTACAGGTTGAGCAGTGTAAACTTTGCTCCTCAAACCCAGCAGCCTTTGCAGCTGCTAATGCTGAACTGTCTCTGAGGAATGGATCATGCAAAGTGAAATTTAATTTCAGTCCGCCCTAAATTAGCAGCATCATGTAGGTGACAGGTTTTTCTTTACACAGTCCTTTGTGAACTGGACTTTGAACCAGTTTTCACCCCAGAGCACAGCATCTCAAGGGATAAGAGAATGGGGGTGGAAATGTGTTGCTGAAGTAGAGGTAGGGCTGTTTCACCCACTGCTACAAAGCTAGGCGCTGAGAAGAACGGCTCTTCCCAAGATGTGATCTGGCCTCACTCCTGGGCAGTCTTAAGCACAGCCTGTCCTAATGACTGTTCTTGACTTTGCAACCATGATAAAGTTCTTTTCATCTAAGCTATATGTACTATGTATAATAATTTATAATAACTAATGCTATTTCCACGTCTCTCACCTGTCCTTACACAATTGTGAACCCACAAACCCACTTATTTGGAAAGACCAGACAAATTCTCATTTCAGATGTCAAGCCAGTCCCAAATTAAGAATTAGGACGAGGTATTTTATATGGGCTTGGCTTATTCCAGCCTTGCCTGTTACAGTGCTTCCTGTACCTTTCTTTGATGGAACTGAAATTGCTCACTGCTGGAGACCCAATGCTGGACTGGGTAGCCCACAGGTTTGGGTTACAGCTATGGAAATTCGGTGTTCCCACTGCAGGCACTTGGCCTCAGGATTAGGGTGTTTTCCTACCCTGTGTTGCCTGCCATGATCTCCTGTGGAGGACATCCTCAGCCCAAGCCAAGACTGTGTCCTTTTTCCCTTTTTGCTCAAACAGACTAGTTAATCATTGCTTTCACACACAATAGAGGCAACAATGCAGTTTTTGATTGTTTTGCTAAGCCGCGTGGAGGTCAGGGCTGCTGCTGCTATCCTGTGTGCGCTGCCATCCTCAATCAGCCTGTCTAGTACAGGAGAGGTGTTTTTTTCCTGCAGACAGTTTTGTGTCCTGAGGTTCTAGCTTTGATTGTGGCAACTGCCTTACTTAGCAGGCACCACAGGACGCAGAGGGAGAGAGAAATCAGAACAGCGGGGGGAGGCTAGCGCTCGCCGTAGAGGCACAGCAAAGAGCAAGGCCACCCACCGCCTCTCCTGCTGGCATCTGACAATTGAGCTCCGATTTCTACCTTCAGTTCTGCTTGAATCCAAATAAAGGAGTTGTGTGTGGCAAGCAGAAAATTGCCTACAAACTTTCCACAAATACAAACAAATTATTTTTTTTTAAAAAAGGGACTGCAGCTTAGGAGAGATTCAAAATCTTATCCCCATATCTTGCCACACAACGCAAACCTCCTGACTGCTCTGTTTGTAAGTGCTCGAAGGAGAGTGAGCCTGATTCTCTGCTACCAGTACCTGTCTGACTTGAGAATGAACTCCCAAATCCATTACGTGAAAGCTGGCTCATCTGGCATAATGTTCAGAATGCTACTGCATGCAAGTAGCAAACAGCTAATTACTATATTTGTATGAGGGAGTTCAATATGGCACTATTTTCTAGTTGGGGAGCAGATGCAGGTTTCTGATTATCAGATGCACCTATTAACATTTACATTCCTAACCCCAGTCTCATTCAAGGTAACAGTAAAACTTGTGTTGGTTTGGAATGGGCTAGGGACTGACACTTGACAAGCAATATTTTTAAATGGAATTCAGTTATTTCCCTTACTGCCTGTTTAGATACATGACAACAATAAGGAGCAATATTTTACATTTTCTGGCACTTTTTATTCCTAGGATTTCTGAATGTGCCGCAGTCTACATGCACATCATCAGCCCGTTGCGAAACATGTTGCAGTAGGCAGTAGAGATCTCCATGCTCACAGACAACAGGCAAGATTTCAATTTTGAAATCTGATACAGAAGACCCGCTGCACAGAAAGCAACAGGGCACCTCAGATGGCTGTCTCAGAAGAAGCAAGGCGTGGGATATGATGTGTTTTGCACCTGTTATGCAACAGAGAAGAATTTGCCAATTAATTCAGGTAGTGTTAGAAAGAAGAGATAACATGGCTTGGATTTCCTGCTCTTAATTTATTGAACAGCTAGGCCCTTGGGACTAATAAAAGTATTTCATCAGCCTGCAGGAGGTCTAGTTTCGGATATAATAGAAAAAAAAAATCTTTCAGAATGGCAAGGTGTCGTTAACTGGTGCAGACCTTGCATAAAGAGCATATCTGACGGACTATTCAAATAAATGTTCTACCTTATCTTTAAACTGTACTTCCTGATGGGCAAAATGATAAACAGCAAGGTACATGGGGTGAGTATTTACTCATTTCTTACCCCTCTGTTTCTTTACAGTGGCAAGCCGTGAAAAAACAAAATAGGAAATAACCTTTCCATCACTTTGTCACACAGGTGACAGGAGACTTTTCATTTCCTAGGCACTTCTTACATGGGACTGTGTGTCCTAGGATCTGGGTGATAACCTGAAGTGACTTAGGTCCTAAACCACTACTGAGGGAATATGAATATAGAGGACTCCATTACTTTGTGTGTTTACTTAGGAAATAACTGAGGAAATAACTCATAAAAGACTAACTCAGTTGTTAGTTTCTTTCTCTCTGCAGCTTCATTAATACAAATTGGAAGAACAGGTAATACAATAGAAAGTCTTTTGGCTTGGCAGCAAATTCCCAGAATCTTCTCACTTTCAAACTGATAAATAAATCAAATGTTCCTTATTCATGAAGATGGCAGTACCATCTTACAATACTTGCTCTGATGCTAGGTGCAGTTTAACTAAGAGGGTCTTATTTTTTTTCACTTAGAGGCAGAGGGCTTATTGAGGTAACGGCTGCTCTAAAAGTGATAACATTTTTCTGCAAAAGGGTATTTAAAGATGAATCAATGCTGAGTTAATATTCTTCAAAGAACTGTTTTTTTTTAACTCGTTCTAGTTTATACCATATTTATCGAGCTTGTCAGTTGGAAGGCCTGTACCTAAGCTTGGATAATTATGCATCTCCTGATTTGTAGTCTTCTTGTCCGGGTATGCTAAGATGGATTTATCGAGGAACCACTGGAGTTATGATCAGTTAGAACAATAAACCACTGTCCTGCCTCTTCTTAGTACAGGCATTATCTCTTTTCCTCTTTTTTTAAAATAGGCAGCTTTGTCTTCACTAGTTTAGGGACACATCCCCAGTCTGTAAAGATTGTTTCACAACATGCTGAAGTTCAATCTCATTTTTTTCATGAGATGCAGGACTGAAAGCTTCAAATCAAACTGCAGGCGCGTTGTCTGTTTTCTAGTTGAAGTAGTTGTTGCTTTCTTCCACAGAGAGGAGGCTGTATCCTCTGAGATGAGAGATGTGTAATTCATCCTACAGAAAACTGAGAACTAAACAAAACCTGTTTAGTTTGCAAAGTGTATGATGTGGCAGTCTGTAAAAACCTTTGGTGCTGAAGCACCTGATGGTGAAGGCCCCCAACACAGACTGAAGTGCTTACAGTCAAAGACGCAGTGACAAATTAGAATTATGTCCGACCTCCAGCCTTCAAACAGCTTCTGGGAAGTCAATGTGATTCATGTGGCTTCCAGGCAAACCTTGCCGGCAGTAGCTTTCTTAAGATTCCAGCTGGAGCTGCTCAAAAAATTCATTCCAGCCTCTGTCAGTCTTCTCTGAGTCTCCTTCATGTTTGTCACCCTGGGTCAGAGTCTCAGGTATGTTGTAATCCAGGTCGGTTGCTTTGGATTTCCTTGCCAGCACCTCACAGATTGCTAGCAGGATCAGGGCCTGTGCTTTTGTTCTCTAGATAGCCCAAAATACTTTTTCTTCTCATGTATTGTATGTTCTGCAGTTTCTAAATCCAACTAGGTAAATTGGGATGATCAATGACATTGATTATAACTTTACCTCTACAATTTAACCTGAGCAGCTTCTTATTCAAGAAGAGAAACAAGAAAGTTGCATTAAATAGGCAGCAGAAACCTTTGTCCAGTTATATTTAACACTGAGGGTTTGGGGTTTTTTTTTTTGCTATCTTTTTATGTGCCACGAAATCTTTCTCAAAGGAGAAAGTTTCACTAAAGTGGTAATGGAACATTTTTATTTACTATTTTCTCCATGTTTACTATTTACTGTTATCTGTATTTACTATTTTTCCATATCTCTGGGTTGGGCTTTTTTTGCTTTAGAACCAGTAGAACGAAGACAAAAATGTGGAAGACAAAATTCAAGGCTCATTATTTTAGAGAATGCTTCTCAGTGCCAAGACAACTTCACTCTCGGTTCTTCAAGAGGGTGACTTGCAAAGAATGCAAGACAGCACACTGAGTCCACAACACCATTTTTATTCATTTCACACAGGTCTGTAGACAGCATACAGCTGCCTCCAGAGCAGAACTAGGCCTGCATTGCTATTGAATGACCTGGCTCAGAGTCGTCAAGAGATTTTTTGCAAGTAGCTCCTATTAATGCTAATGGGAATGTGACAAATTAATCTCTCATGTACAGATGAGGGAACAAATCCATTCAGTTGCAGAATAAAAATACTGTCAATGTTTGAGGAACTACAGAAACCTGAACCATATAACAACAACAGCAACAACCAACAGAATAATACTTTTGGCTTGTTAGTACCATGCAGTCTAAAATCAGTACAGGTACAAAGATAACGCAGTGTGTCCCTCCACTCCTCCATCTCTGCTGGGAATTTTTCTTGTTGTATCATATTGGTAAATTACAACAGCATTATTCCAGCTTCTAAGAAAACCTGGGAATGAGTAACATAAATATTTAGCCTGAAATCCACATTGTAAGGGCAGAACTGAAAAGAAGACGATATAAAAACAAACAAAAAAATCAAGGAAAAAAATAAAAGCATTGATTACATTTGCTTTGGTAAAGCAAGTAAATTTTATATCCATTTGTTCACACTTTATTTAAAGTATAAGCAGGTATTTCCATCATAAATGCATGCATACTTATTTGTAGTACTCAATGAGTTACTCTGCAGCTATTTTCTGTTTTATAGTGTGATTTCATAGCTTCTTCTCAATAAATATTATTTGGTTACAGTTGCACTCCTTCAGTCAGAATAAAGCAAAGATTCTTCTGAAATCCTGCCTATTTACTGAAACCTGGGAACCAGTCCTACCAGTATGTCTTTCAAATTTCTTGCTCCACTGTTTAAAAATGGTAACAATAAAAGGGAATGTCACAGGGACAACTTTGAGAAAGATTCAGATCTCTTAACTGCTTAGTAGAGGACACATAGGTATCTAAACCAGGCAAAAGGCAGTAAAATCAAATGTTGGGATACATCTGAACAGGCTGCAAGGATAGATGAGATTCTGGGTCATGAATGTTTAAATGTTTTGTATCTGCCCTTAAGAGGCAAAAGGTTTATTGTCCTCTTCTGCTACTTGTATATTCATGAGTAAATTACCATATTGTGACAATGTGTCTGGTGCACGATGTGAGCCAACACAAACCTCTCTGAGATGCAGCATGTGCAGTGGTGCTGGATGGCTTCAGGAAGGCCATCATCTCCTGGACGTGTGCCCAGTGAAGGGGAGCAGGATGTCTTGCCAGGAGTGTTCCTGGCAATGCCTTGCTGTTTATGGGCAAGACATGGGGTTAAACAGGCTCCCAGAGGGTCCAGACTGGCTGAGGGCACTGCAAGGACCAGCTGCTCTTCAGGTTTCTCCCTATAAATGCAGTGGGAGCGCTTATAAGACATCCCAGAGGCAGCCCTACTGACTAGACAGCAGGACTTGGGAATGCCCTTCAAGGGCCCTGTTTGGATCACTCTGGCGGGGCAGCCTCCCTGAAGCCACAGGTGGCCACCAGTGGACATGCAGCCTTGCCTGATTGACATGCTGGCAGCACTTCTCATTTGAAATGGGGAGTTAACCAACTCAGCTAATTTTGCTGCATACATTTAAATGTCAAAAAATAGTGCTGATGCAACAGCATTTGCTAAACATATAAATAACAGCTTACTGCTTTAGCCTAATTCAAAGCCAATCAAAAAGACACTACAAAAGACACCAGCTAAGAAAAAGCCTCCTGTGGTGCACTGAAATAAAAGTCAACCCTGTGGAAATCAGTGGGTGCCTTGGTGGTCTGCTTTGATGCTGGTGTGATGTCATGACATGCGCCTGAAGAGTTCTGTCCTGCTGTCTGAACTGAGAACGATGCTAATGGGGGTGAAGCTCAGAGTGGCTCCTCAATGTTTGAGGACCTATCTCATGCAGCCTGTGGATGCCTTGGAGGTCTTTCAAAATGCTGAGGAACCCAGAGAGCAAAATCCAGGCATTTCTTGAGGAAATGAAAGCAGAGACAGCGTAGAAAGGAAGAGCTGGCCAACCACACTTGAAGAAGCTCATCAGACACTAGAATAAGTTAGCAGTCATCCATTTCTTGTCACTGCTACAGCTGCATGAAATTTATTTCTGTTTAAACATTTTAACATACAACCCCCCAAAATTCCAGTCTGGCCCCATTGAAGGAACCAGAAACACTTGTGAACTCTTTCCAAAAAATAGTTTCAAAATGACAGTTCATCTGTCAGCTTACCTACATCCAGTTCATTTGCTATAGTTTTCAAACCTGTAAAATATATTTTTCTTGTGATTTATACTGAACTTTTTGTTTGCCTCCAGTTTGACTCCCCCAATTTGTCTTCTGACCAGCAATTCAAGCAGCATCCATCATGCAGTTCTTTTGCTAGACCTTAATCTTTCTCCTTCTGGAAAGGTAAAATCTCAGGACTCTGGGAGTTTTGTGGTTTACCATAACCCTTCTGTGCTTGCCCATTCTAGAGCCAAGAGCAGGGCAGCTTCTGGGGCTACATTTATAGACTACCTTCTGGATTTAAAAGATCCAAAATGGGATTTCTAGATTTTGGCTACATAAAGCTACCCATGAACTACCACCTGTCTTTCTGGAGCTGATCTGATGCACCACAGTGAGTTTTTCCACTATAAAAAATGACTGGTCATGCACATGGATTCAAACCATGTGTGCGGGTTAGCTGCATTAGTCTGGTTTGCCTTACTAACTCTCCTTATAAAGGTCCAAGTTCATTTCATGTGTACAGAAAATGCAGGCATTTTCAGCTAGCTAGAGGCTGCAGCTAGGTGCTTCATCTGTTGCTTTGGATTTCCTCTCCGGCACCTCGCAGACTGCTAGCAGGATCATGACCTGTGCTTTTGGAAGGAGGAAAGAGGCTGCCGCTGGGTGCTTCATCTGTCACTCAGGCTTGAAGTTCAGTAATTTATTTTCTTCCCCTTCAATCTATGTTCTGTGGAAGGTCTAGAATTTAAGCACAACCTAGGTAAGAAACTTTACTTTCTCACTTCTGCCTCAGAGCTGCACTCTGTCAGTATGAGCTGCTAACAGTTTCAGACTGCAGAAATGGGAAGAGGACTTTGTAATCATCTCAAATCTATTTTGTCACATTAGCCTTGGGCCTAAACTTGCATATGAGACCAACCTCCCAATTTATCCTGCTGCCCCAGTTTTGGCACTCTGTCTTGAGTATGAAGTGAGCCAGGCAAGTCAAGAAATAGCAAAGCATGGGAGGATACACTTGGCTGAAGCTCAGCCCCTGTCGTGACAGGCACCATGGCCATAACCATCTTCAGCAATGTCCTGTGGAAAGCTCTGCTCAGCACTGGACTAAAAGGAAATAGGAACTTATCGACTTAAGAATATCAAACTGAAATGAATGGAAATGGTGATATTCTAGGTGAAAAATGTTCTATTTGGGAGTCCCAAGGGAGTGCAGCACTGCAGCCAGGGACCTGGCCCAGGGGATGAGTCTGGAACGTTCACAGTGTGTCCGTCACCAGGTAAGAAACGTAGCTGCTGGAGATGGTGATATCCATGAATGAAATCCAGAGGAAATAGAGGAGGCAGTGTATAAGAATTGTCCATGCATACCTACATTTCTGTTTGAATTACCAGAAACTTCTCCTGAGTAGAGACTACCTAATCACATACGTTTAGGCAGTCGCACACCACAGACTGGCAGTGCTGCGATGGAGCTTGAACCACAGTGTGCTCACTCAGCATGGCTTTCCAGATCAATGAAAACCACATAACGGCTGTGGCTCCTCATTACTACAATTTCCTTTGCTGCATCAGCTGAAAACATATATATATGCCTGCCCATGTGCAGTCATACAGGACTGCAGAAGGTCAAGACCAAAGTGGTAACGTGTATTTGACAACCAAGGCAGACGGACAGATATGAGACATCCGTATATCGAGCAATGTCAGAAATACACATGGCAATTTTTAATTGACATCGTCACAGGCAAAGGGCTAAACTTTCACATACTTTTTGAGTGAGAGACAATAGGCCCTGGGGTAGTTAAAAAGAGCCATGATGTGTCAGGAAGCTAAGAGAGCGAGGACTGCTACGAGACTGCCTAAGAGACATCTTCACTGCAAATGGGAAAGAAAATTGGGCTGTGGAGACAAGACAGAGAGCTGCACCAAAGCTACCAACTGAAGAGAGCACTGGGCCTGCAGGAGAAACAGCAAACAGCTGCATGTTCCTATCTGGCAATGCTCGTACCCTAACAGGAGCAGTGCAGACTCACCCAGCTAGTCTCTGACTGTGAAATAGCCACCGGAGTAACAGGCTCTGTTACTCTGAACAAGCTATTTGGTCTTTCTGTTTTGTGAATAAAAACAAGTACTTAAAACTGAACTTGAGACCCAATGTTAGTACCTAATATGCTCAGTGTCCCCCCCTTTACAGTACTTAATATGCACAGTGTCCCCCCTTTACTCTGTGCTGTTGGGTTCTTGGATGATTGAATAAGTGATTTTCAGGCAATTGACTTTTACCAAATTTTTATAATTTTGATGAGCTGTGTTAAGCAGTCACAAATCAGTAAGTGGCCAGGCTACTAATGAACATTCAATAAAAATACAGAACAGTCTCTCACCTATTAAGGATACAGCCATCTACCTATGGTCTCCATTCCCACATCCCTCCAGCTAATTAGCTAGCAAACAAAACTTGGGGGTTTACCAGCACTTGTGTGTACATTGTGCTTTCTCTGCAGGCAAGGTTCCAAATATTATTTATTTTAACATCCCAGGCAGAAGAATACAAGATTTTTTAAACCAAACTTTGCATTTAAATGGTGTGTGTGTACATATAATACAGGTGCTAAGAGGTGGTTTATAACTCTGGATGACGTGAACCAAAGCAGTACCTTCTGTTCAGGAAAAATCATACATAGTGGACCATAAGAAGAAATATTCTAGAGCAACAGAGTACCACAGAGTGCTTTGAGCAAGCCAAGGCTCTGTGGGATACCAAAGGACAGAAAAGCCAAATATCAGTTATTCAGTTAATTAATATGTTGTCAAATGTCTGACCACTGCTAACATGTCTTTGTATCAAAGAGGAACCACAACAGCTTTTATCTCACTCTTGTCTTTCTGAATCACCTTTTCTGCCTTCATTAAATATCCACTGAACTAATCTAAACCTTCTGTAAATGTCTCTCTTCCTTAAAAGAAAGGGGTTTTCTATATTAGTTTTGGCTGCATTTTTATGAACCAAGATAAATGTGAGTTGTTAACGTACTCTTAAAGCACTTATTTGGGTTTCCAGGCTTGAAGAATCAAGCTAAGTATGTCAGTAAAAAGTCTGCATACAGCACACACAGCATCTATATCACCGGATTCTAATTCCTCCACTCTGGGATTAAATTCCTGATGAACCTTGTCCTGCAAGTCTTGCAGAAAGTAATTCATGAAGAGAGGCTATATGAAAGGGTATCATAATTTGGCTTAAGAATGAAAGATCATATTTAAGGGACCAATCTGTCTCTTGATTCCTGCCATACTTAGCTTGTAATTATGTGCTGAAGTGTTCGGATACAAAAGGAAGAGGTCCAGGGGGTCTGCTAGCTCTGCCCTTTCTCTATGTACCCAGCTAAACCATTGCTTCAGTCTGCTCAAACCCCATCCTGGAATCAAAAGTCTATGGCTCTAAGCAACTTTGTAAGTTCATCAAAGTTCTTTTTAACTAGTGCTTGTAGATACAATAATAATTCTCTTATGAGCTGTTTTCTGATTTGCAGGTTGTCCTTCAAAATCAGAACAGTCACTGGGTTGGTTTGGACATTGCTTGGCTACCTGGAATTTTGTGGTTCATATCTGGGATAGCGTACACACTTGTTCAGTGATTCATTTTCCCCTATTAAGACTCAACTTGAAATTCCAATCAATAATAAAATAAAGCAGAACTGCAAATACTCTGATCAGCTCTATCAGATTACCCACTGCACAAACATACAAGGAGAGTATCCCGAGGGAATTAACTGTGAAGTTCTATGCAGTAAAGTGCTCCAGTAAAATGCTCTGCATTAGGGACAGGTTACAGCTAACACCTGGCAAATAATACGAAACAGGCTGAGAAACTGCACTGATCTTATGCTAGCATATATGTCTGGTATGTCAAGAAATTACCTCTAGCCACCCACAATTTTTTTTTTTTAAGTCAAGTACTAAATGAGTCCATCGTTCAATAGATGTATGTGAAATATTTTAACAGTCTAAACGTTCCAAATGAGGCAAGGGTAATAGCAAGTTACAATGCACATACACGCAAGAGAAATTGCTTTGGCCTCATCTGAAATAGAGTTCGCTAGTGGAATTCCTGGCAGCTGATTAGTAATGCACCCCACATCTTACAGTTTGCACTGAGATACAGAGGATTATCACGGCCAGCTGAAATTGCAGGGGGCATTTCACTACAATAGGGCATAATTATGCAAAGAGAAAATGAGAAGTTGAGCCTAATGATCCTTTCTTATGCCAAATGTATATGTGGTAGGAAAAAACAGACAGGCAAAGCCAGAGTTCTCCTGGGCTTTCCTGTGCTCCTCCAGGTGCATGGAGAGTGCCCAGATACCTCTCATTGTTTTATAAAACTAAAAGGACAGTGACATATGTCCCTAAACCATTCTGAGGTGCCACATCAGACAGACAGGGAAGGAATAAAGCTACCTGCTGCCTCCCTGCAAGATCCAGATGTCCTTAACTCAGTCACTAAGCCAGCCTGGCCGTATTTATGTTAGAACTGATATACAGTCATAGCCTATGCAGGTGGGTCTGGAGATCCAGCATGCACAGCTCAGCCAATGCCACAGTTCATAAATAATATTATTAGTTATGTAAAGTCTCTGAAGGCACCTTTTTCTTTTGTACACTTAGATAAAAAGTGGCTGTGACCATTTAGGTTTTATGGTCACTGGGGGCTTATAATTTTCTCTGTATATTTACTGTTTCCTTTTGTAACTGTATTATTCTGCAGAACTGTGAGGTACTTACTGATCACACAATGTATATAGCATCATTTCTAGAAACTAATTTCTTACATGTTGGTCTCAGGTCACTTTTCACTTTCTGTTTTCTGCAAGTTACTTCCCATAATGTTCACCCACAGTGGAAGGAAAGTGGGAGTTTATGTATCCAGGACAGGAATTATCAGCCTAAGCATCTGAGCACTTAAACTGAAAGCATCAGACAGTACTTGGCTTAGTTCTCCACTCAGAAGGAAACTCTCTTAACCCCAACCATGTGGGCAGCAGTAAACACCGAAGCGCTAGGTCTGACACACAGCAGCTGGCTCCCAGTCTAACACCCTTTCAGTGGCTTCCTGCAGTGCAGCAAACGCTATACAAACCATTTTGTGTCTGAATCCTACTTTTCTCAATACTCGACTTCCTCGCAGAGCTTTTGCATTCTCCTCAGCCTTTATGCCCCCATGCCCTGCCTTTCAGACACCTCCATCCCCTGAGCTGGCTGTGTGGCTCCAAGAGATGGCATGGTCTCCTCTCCTCTAGAGGGTCTCTTTGGACCAGGAGAAGAGCCATCAGGAAGAGGCTGAAGAGCAGCCTTCCACCCAGCTGCCCTCTCTCTCATGCCCTTTCACAGGAACATACTAACACACGATAACCAAGGAAGCGTTTTAAATACCTGTGCCACCCGTTCCCCCATTTAAGCTGGAGTTTCTAGATGGCAGTCCACCCTGGCTGGTTTGAGGTGCACTGAAAGGGCCACAGTGACAGATGACTACTAGAAGACATTATTGGATGAATCAGTAGCATTTCCAGACCTGTGAGACAAGGATGCAGTTTCAAGCTGCAGCCTCTAAACGAAGAGAACAAAACTTTGCAGGGGGCATGGCAGGCTGCAAGGTGACTGGGCTTCCTCTACATCAAACCCTCTCTCTGTTCTTTTCCCAGTGACTGGGAAAGATGTGCCGGTTTGGTTTGGGTAGAGTTAATTTTCTTCATAGTAGCCAGTATGGGGCTATGTTTTGGATTTGTGCTGAAAACAATGTTGATAATAGAGAGATGTGTTAGTTCCTGCTGAGCAGTGCTTACACAGAGTCCAGGCCTTTTCTGCTTCTCACACCACCCCACCAGCGAGTAGACTGGGGGTGCACAAGAAGTTGGGAGGGGACACGGCTGGGACAGCTGACTCCAACTGACCAAAGGGCTATTCCATACCGTATGATGTCATGCTCAGCATATAAAGCTGGGGGAAGAAGAAGGACAGAGGGGACGTTCAGAGTTATGGTGTTTGTCTTCCCAAGTAACTGTTACATGTGATGGAGCCCTGCTTTCCTGGAGATGGCTGCCGATGGGAAGTAGGGAATGAATTCCTTGTTTTGCTTTGCTTGCGTGCACAGCTTTTGCTTTCCCTATTAAACCATCTTTATCTCAACTCACGAGTTTTCTCATTTTTACTCTTCCAATTCTCTCCCATTGTCGGAGGAGTCAGTGAGTGGCTGCATCGTGCTTAGTTGCTGGCTGGGGTTAAACGACAGCAAAAGAGAAGAATCAAGACCTAAAGAGCCTTTCCCACAGAGGAAGGCAGCCCTGCTTTAGAAATCACTGGTGCCATTAGGAATCATTTTTCAGACAGGAACCATCAAGACAGTGAGGGAGGTAATGGCCAGAAGTGAGTAGGGAGCAGTGATTTTGTCGGCTTCTTGCAGCACTGCGACTGGAGCCCAGCTTGCCCTGTCCCAGCAGGGGGCAATCCCAGCAAATAGCTCAGGAAATCAGTGCTAGTGCTGGGGTTTAATTCCCCTGCAAAAGGAAAAGGTTTAAAAAGTAATAGAGCCACAGCAACCTGGCTGCTTGCACCTCCTTGTGACCCCTGCTGCCTGCACCAGCCCTGTGGGGGAGTGGGGAGTGGGAGCTGGGAGCAAGGAACGTGCAGGAATGGCCCTCTTTCTACCCATTTTGGGTCATCTTGTGACCTCAGGAGCTCTGCCCCATTTCCAGAGGTTCATTTCAAAGGTTTGTAGGGGTGATGGGGGTCGATGGGATCAAGCCCCGCTGGAAAGAAGAGTCCTGGAAAGCCACCAGATCCTGCAGACATGGGGATATGGAAAGACTCATCCTGGAACAACCGTAAGTTAAACCTTGTTAATGTCTCTCTTTTTTTGCACACCTCACTTGTACAGCTTCAAATCTTCTCTAGGCCTGCCTGGAAGAATCTTTGCAAGTAAAAGAAAATCAGAGCAGCTTAGTAGGCAGACAATTGCTGGGTGCTTATTTCCTCTCCTAAACGAAGTGACTCACTTCTAAGCTTCCAAGTACACTGCGTGTACCTTTCCCGCGCACTCTGGTATCAGCAAATATTTTTACCATAAACCATATTAGCTAGTCATAAGCTCTTTTTGTCTATAATTCGATGGAATGTGTGCAAACCCCTGCTCGTCTACATAGGTATTTGTTTGTTACTCTAGGCAGCTGATTAGCATTGGAAGGCAGAGATGGCACAGAAATCATGCAATACCAAATCTCACTATCACTTTTCTATATAGAAGGGACATTAATTGTTCTTAGCAGTATAAATATACATGACAAACCACTGAAAAAAAACATACCTATTTGAGGTAATCTTGCAAGAAGGCAGTTGACGTTCCTTCCATCAGCAGCACTGCTCAGCAAATGACTTAAAATAGTTGCACTACAGTAGACAAACCTGGCGGAGACAGAGTCATGGATGAATGCTGTAAGGTCTGCAGTCTCTTGGCCAGCCAAAGGTGATTAACAGTAACACAGACTTCTGTACCGCTCCTTAAAAGCTGCTACAGAAAGGCAGGCTGGACAGGGCAGAGATGATTCCAGAAAGTGCCATTAAGTGGAGATCTATAGCATTAGGACAGGGAGGGCTCTCTTCTAGTGACATCCCTTGTTCCAAGCGAGAAGGAGGTGATTGCCTGTGATGCCTTGTCATTGTCACACAGGCCATCACTTATCCCACAGCACCAATGGGTTCAGGAGGGAATATTCAATGTTCTTTGAGGTACATTTTCTGATATTTTCTCTCTGACCTACGGTGACAAGATAGGAACCACAAGAGCCCTCAAGGAAGGAGTGCAATTGCTGAACTCCTCTCCATCTTAGGAGCAAATCTACTAAAATGCAAATCTTCAAGTAATGATTCACCCCCAACCCTCCTACAAATATGTATGTGTTACATATAAAAATATATATATAATATATACAAATATATGTATTCGATACCATTTCCCTAAGCATCCGGGTGCACTGTGTCATATCTATGTTCTTCAATGCACAGTCAATTCAAATGTTAATGAGATTTAAGAATTGCTTAAAACTGAGTTCATGATTAGGTGCTTTGCTGGCTCATTCTGCAATACTCCTTCATTTCACTGTCAGCCTAATCTGAGGTAGAAAATCGTATCAGATCATCAAGCCCATCTCATAAACGCTACAGAGAAGGAAATAATCACTAGGGAACCTATTTGATATCAGATGGCTATTGAATTAATTAGTAGAACAAGAAAAAGGAACATTGAATTTCTATTAGAAATAACAGAAATCAATAATACCACTAATACATTAATCATGTACAGGAAGCTTGATTTTATAAACTCTTGTACTGTAATTTTTATTCCAAGAACTATTAAACATTTGAAGACTTCTTCACAACATTTTGTTAAACCAATGAAACAAATATTTTTGCTTAATGTCAGAGTGTGTCATGACTTGGCTTTCTCTTAGTTAGAAAAAGAAACACAAGTCTAATGTTGTCAATGATACAATGACTGCGTAATTTTGAAATATGAATATAATACAAATATGCCATTTCAAACCATTTGTAGTTACGCACTGTGTATGCATTTTGCTGTGTACAGTGACTCTTGCTGAAGGTTTTGGACTGTGGCAAGAAAATATTTTGGCTACATAGGTAGTCATGGAAATATATACCAATATTTTGGTACTTTCTATCATGCTCTACTGAAGGAACAAGGAAGGAAAACACTGTCATTTTCTCATTGGAAGGAAAGGAATAGAAAGACCAGATCAGAAGCAGACAGATTATTGGAAATGCCATAATGGGAAGATTCACAGAGACTGCAGAAGTGGATTATTTCTACTGTTAGAGTTGCAATTACAAGTCAGATATTAAAATTATAATTGTGTAAATAATTTTTGTTGTTCTGATACTACTGCAAAAGTGAAGAACTGGAAAAAAAAAAAGTTTGGGGTTAATCTGGAATGCTTTTTTGGGATGTTTGTTTGTTTTCCAAAGAAATATACAGCTGTTCTGGGTTGCATCCAGCCATTAAATACTCACAGAACTGAAGACTGGCACCTGCATGTTCCCCCCGCCATGCGGAATTGCCCTGTCCCCGGGCCAGTGTATTCATGGTGCTCTTGTTTCCTGGCGTGTTCTCAGCTCCTTCATATTAATCACAGTGGGGCATGTGACAGTGGTTCTTCTCATGCCAGGCCAGGAGAAACTCCTTGCCCTCAAGTCATGTATGTCTTGTGCAACACACAGGTCTGGTGGATCTGCTGAGTCTTGGACATGGGCTGTGCCTGGTTGCTTTGTCAGCGGAGAAGTCAGCTGCTTTAATACAGATGGACATCTGGGGTTGAGGGGTTGGCCCTGAAGTGCTTCATGTTATGGTACAAAATACTCTTTAGAAGAAAAAATGATTGAATCTGCATTTATGCTTGGCTTTGCTTTCTCAACTTGCCACTCTGTACTTCCTTTTGCCAGACCAGCCAGGATAGGGCTGTGGCCCATGCAGCATGGATGGACAGACTGGCCCTGCAGCAAATATGGCCTGAAACAATAGCCCACACTGTTGACAAAGCGTGTAAGATGTGGCAGATCACCAAGAACAAAGTTAATTTATGGACTGTGGTAGCAATCTGCCCAGTTCTCTGAGAGTGTCTTCTCATGGCGTTTGCAATTCAAAGATATCCTGGCTTCTGAGAGCCTTTCTCCTTACACTCTTGACAGTCCTCTCTGTCCAGAAACTTTTGTCATTATCCTCTGTCTTGTCCTCTTCCTCTGAAGTGGCAAATTGCCTTCAAACAAAGAAACATCTCTGGTGCTTCTCTGAGAAGTCCCACAAGAGGATTCAGCCCCTCCTATCTAGGGCAGAAAACATCAGTCCCAGCACGTCCATCATCCTCTGGGGTCTTCCTGTGGTCCATCTTAAAGCCTTTCCCCCATGAGGTGTCTCCTGGGGTACTTACTGGTGCTAAGAGGGTGATCATTACACTTTATTTCCAAGTATGACTTCCTCTGGGAGACGCACCTCCTCAAAATCCAGGCAATCAGGTTTGACTGCCCCAGTTCAGCTGGGATCACACCCAGTGGGGAGTGCGAATGCCTCCTCCACGTGGGCTAGTGCTGCCTTCAGGGCAGTCCCTGCCTGAGCAACAGACTCATGCCCCAGGGCAAGGTAATTTGCACTGGAGCAGAGGTACCTGGCATCAGGGAGGAAAGGTCCAAATGTGGTGAGGCAGGGCTGTATAAAGCCTGCTCAGAAAGCAGACTGCAAACAACCAGGAATGGTGAGCTTGGACCATTGTGGAGAGAAAGGAGGGGCAAAAAAGGTAAGTAAAATGGCATGAGTGAAAACACTGACTTTTACATGTAGTGCAGAAATATGCTATCTGTCTGATCCAGATAAAAGTTAGAAATAAATAAACAAAATTTCAAAATTTTTTTTGGCAACTTTGGGCAGAGTAAGTGGCTCAATGCTTTGAATCAGGTGGTGATGTTACTTTTGTTATGGTACCACCTCCCTTAAACTGGAGAGTAAAATGAATGTCGCTCTTCATTGGAAGGAAACACACAGGGTATTTCATACTGCCACTAAGCCTGGGAACAGTTATTGCAGTACACTGGACCAAGCACAGAAAAGTTTAGGCAGAAACCTCAGTTTTATACAGTCAAATACTTAAAGTCTCTTCTAGAAGCTGTTTGACTCCCTGTTTTTCACACGGGACTTACCCACACACAGTGAATCGGGCTTGGTGTTTTGCGGTTGTGTTCTACCTTTGAACTCGGTAATTCTTTCATCTCTTAATCTCCTTTTCTGCAGGAACTGGCAGCCTGCCTGGCTTTAAGCAGAAGCAATGGCAATGATTTTGCATTTTTGGCTTTTGGGTTTTGGGAGGGTTTTTTTTTTTCATTTTTTAAATTTTTAGGGCACTGATCAATCTTGAATTTCAGATCTCCCTATCTGATATTCAGCTGCAATGACAGAAACAGAGAAGAAAACAAGTTACAATCAATCCAGTCTGTCTTGCAATATGGGCAGCAGTTATTCCTCAGAGTCCTATGAATCCCAAGATTTCCATTATTGGCATTTGGGAAAAACAACAGTGGCAGCTATGTATCACAGCTGGTCTATTGTGGCATATAAATGAACAAGTATTTCCAAGTACCACAGCTGATCCCTGAGGACATTATATAGAAGATTGGAGGTATCTGTCCTCTGATTAGATGTTGCTCTCTGCTTTCTCCTGCATAGACATGGCAGACACAACAGTCTTTCTGCCTGTGTCAGTTTACTTCCAGGTCAGATACGTTCGACTCACGTTTGGGCTTTCTGTCCTTCAGGTTCTTGTTCCATGTTACTACTTAAGTTTTTGCTGGAAGGTTTAAAAATGTACGTTTTGAGACATAAGATAAAATCTAGAACATCTAAGAGTTAAATCAGCATTGAGATCTTCCTTCCTGAAGCCACAGGTATTTGAACACTAAAACTGTGGGCTTTATTACAGGAGTTCATTTCTTTTCTCTTAGCCATCTAGACTCAGAATACTTTCCCCAGACTATTAAAAAAAAAGAGGAAGAAATGTTTTATCATTCTTCCAGCGTGGCCTCTGAAGGGCTTTGGCCCATTGACTGGGTCAAATCTGTCTCTGCTTCCTGAGACATCCTGACTCTGATGCAGTTCCCAACTCCATCCACCCATCCAGTAAGGTACCTGATCCTCTTCGGGCAGTGCAAGGCAGGATTTTCAAGGGTATGAAGAACATCTACATTACTCCTGCAGCATCACATGAAGTGCTTTCTTACCAGAAGTATTGTGAATGAAAATAACATTGACTGTATGATGACAACAGTGCTTTTGACCTTGAGATTTACTTTCCTATTCTTTAATGTTCCTATTCCTTTAAAGTGATAAAGACTGTACAAAATCTTTCACTATTTCATTTGTTCCTTTTTTTTAAACAGAGTCAGCCACATCACAGCCCCACAGAAACTGGAACATCAACTTTGTGGGAAATTCTTTTACTGTTAACTCTTCATTATACAAGATATTAATCAACAGCTTGGGGCTTGGGGGCGTACAGTGGAGAGATACTGAAGTTGCTCAGCAAGAATTAGGTTGAATCCAGAAGGTCTGTTAGATATGGCCATGCTCTGCCTGGGCCAGATAGGACCTGGTTGTGTGAAAAAAAAAAAAAAAATTGTTCTCATAACTCTCCAGGTAACAGAAATTCAAAGCAGACAGACGTGAGCATCTATCTTCTGTTTGCCAGGGTATATTAGCCCATGCAGATCGCATGGAAGATAAGCTATGTTTTCTCTCACTACAAGGGCGATGGCTGGCACAGGGCAACAAGGGGATTGGAATTGCAGACAGATGGGACGGGAAGGGCCTGGCTGCTGTAGTGGCTGTGGCTGCCCTGCTGCGTCAGAGACATGCACGTATCGGGACAGAAGAGATGCCCCGCTGGGTGGGTCACAGCCAGACAACCAGCTCTCTGTCTCTGCCAGCGTCAGCCAGAGCTGCTGTCTGGGGAGCACACGTGAGCCTGGCCACATTCTGCAGTCCATCCTCTCACACCTCCCCAGCATCCATGACTGTTGGATTAGGGATATTAGGAGGACTATCTCAGCCTAAGCCTTTTACTAACTCCTTATGGACTTGTCCAAAAACTGGCGTAAGCGCTTTTGAACCTACTGACACTATTTGCCGCTGAAACCCTGCATGGCAGCAGGCTCCTGCAGCTGGTTGCTACCTGCTGTGTAAGGAAGTGCTTTCTTTCATCTGCTTTAAACTCGCCTCCTACTTGTTTCATGAGGTCCCACAGTTCTTGGATTGTGGGGTTTTGTGAATAACGGGTCTGCATTCATTTTTCCCATGACTTTCACAATCTTGTAAATGTTGAGCACATCCTCAGTGGGGGAATTACAGTTGCCTTACAAGGACAGACGAAAAGGCTGGGAGCTCCTCCAGTGCCCCATTCAAAGAGTGGCGGTGTTCTCACCTCTCTTTGTAGGGCAGCTGTCCCACCCTTGTGGCCCCTGGACTGCCCCTGCCCCTTCCACATGTCTCTCCTGAGATGTGCACACCAGAACTGCACGCACCTCTGAAGATATGGGTGTGCCAACATGTAAAACATGTAGCACCAAAACTCCATCTTGTTCTCAGTATTGTTCACGTTGATGTGCAATATTTTGTTACCTTTCTTGCTTGCTGCTGCGCATTGGGCCAATGACTTCAGAGCACCTGAAGATCAAAGATCTCCTTCCTGTGTTGGGCCTGCCAGTTCCATTCACCAGCATCTGACATGGTTTAGATAGATTGCATATCACTACCCAGTAAAGCTTTGCCCATCTGCAAACCTGGAGATTTCACTGTGATTGATGAAGATGTTGAACAAAACTTGTCCCAGGACTGGTGCACACTGCTGACTCCTCCCCATCCGGAAAAGTGATTGTTAAATAGTACCACTTGCTTCTTGCTCCTTACTCAGCTTTCAATCTGTAAAAGGACCCATAATCCAATCCTGTGGAAACTTAATTTCTTTAATAATTTTTGGGAAGAAACCCAGGTAATACAAATTCTGAAGGCACTGGGACTGATAGGTGGAAGCCTGTGCCCTGGTGTGGCTGGTTCCTCAAGCAAGTTTGTGTCCCGTGGTGATGCAGGTCTTGCCAAGTGGCAGGTAACACCCGCACAGCAGGCACAGTAAAAGCTGGTGTTATGGTGACGATATAGATAGATACAAAATAGGTCTGAATGAGCAAAACTGGTAATGGGCAAGTCACACAACAGAGGAGACCATCACTGAGAAGAAGAAAATTTTAGCTGCCATCCAGAAAGGGAAGGAAACGGACAGAGAAAACTGTAGGGTTGGAAGATGCTGCATGTAAAGTCAGTTACAACAGCAGCTGCCATCAGTTACCAATGACCGAGGTACAGGTACCATATAGTCAACTGTAAGGTTTGAGAGACATCCAGTCAGCCTCCCTGACATTGTCTGAGGAAGCCATAAACACCAGGAGGTCAGCAGGATATAAATGCAGTGAGAATTTGTGCACTCAGTAATAAACACAGACAGTACTTTAAGAACTTTTTTCCACTGTGTCAGCTGTAATGGGACATCGCTTCAACTTCAATTTGAGACATATCCTACCAAGAAAGCAAACAATCCCCCAAAACCCCAAATCTCAAATGCTAGATTTTAGATTTTTTGCCTACACGAATTACAGCCATCATGATGCAGGGCATCAGTGAGAGACAGCCTGAGTACCCCATTTCTGAAAGGTGCAAACAGAGATCCAGCCAAATAGAGTGGTCTTTGGGAAAGAAACAGATGTAGAATGATGCTGACATTGATGAGCTTATCACACACATCTGTGTGCATCATAAAATATGAAAAATAGTGAAAAAAGGAGTCAAAGGCAAAAGTCTATGAGAATCATTAATCAATGATAAGGAACAGAAGGGTATAAGACAAATCAAAAAGCACAGAATAATGATTTTGACACTTTATCACGTAAGACTGGTATATCACTTAATAGAAAAAAGGAAAAAGAAAGAAAAACCAAGGAAAAGGATCATACTAGCACAGTTGACTCCCTCTGTCATAAACTGTGAGGAGAGAACAAGGACTGTTTCTGCAACAGGAAAATGGGGCTGTTACAGCTGTCTGGGTGGGCAACAGTGGAAAGCTCTCAGCACATGCAGGTGTCATCCATAGTGTAATACCCATGACAGACGGTGATATAGAAATCCATGATAGTGACTATTGTTCTATATTTTCCATAGTGTAATCGTTGCCAACCTAGAGATCAAACTGCAATGATGTGCAGCTCAAAAGATTGGTGTTTCAAGAAAAAATATTAGTCAAGGCTTTGCAAAATTGTCCGAGGGAATTAAAATGAATGAAAGGTGTGTGTCAGAATCCCCCGACACCTGTGAAGACGTTTCCAACAAATTGATATTTCTGCCTAGATGGCAGATTCCTAATAGAATTATGTGTTTTAAAGGCAGAAAGGGACCATTATCTTCCTTTGGTTATGACTTCCTGCATAATATAGCTGCAAACTTTCATCCAAGAGAATTTTTTTTAGAAAAACATGCAGTCTTAAGACTTCAAATAATGGAGAAACCACTACCTTTCTAATGCATTAATTTGAATCATTAACTACCACATACCATGAAGGATACAAACCTTATCAAGTTGATATTGTTCAGTTTTAATTTGTCACTATTAGACTGTATTGCTTGTCTGTAATATGACATTTTGACTAAATATCTTTATTTCCTGAAAAAAATGAACTTTGTGCTGTGGGAAATCTTCATCCCCTCCAGATGCTTACAGATGGCAGTCAAGTCACAGTCAGTGAGTGGTCTATAAAAGGTAACAAAAACCATTTGTAATATATTACTGTTCTACATTGTTGTATCTGATAACTTAATTGACAGTGTTCAATTCCCAGAGATAAAATAGCTTTTCTCTCTTACAGAAGTTCTCTTTTTGCCTCCATACAGAATTTCCCTATAGAAAATAAGGTAAAGCTAGATTATCAGTGCATCATCTTGTCAGCAGACATTGAAAATTGCCTTTTGTCAAGTGGTTTCTGGGTGATATTTCTCTCTCAGTCTGTAACAGTGCACTAGCAAGGCCTTCCTACCTAGGATGTACCTTATGGGAACACTTTCTATGCAGAGAGGGTAAAGGAGGGGATGTCTTTATAAAGTGAAGTATGTTCTCTAATACTATTCTTTTTGCTTTTCCTAGAAACATCCCTTTCTCCCCAGCTTGTTGCATCCATTAGAGACACAAACAAACAAGCCAGCAAGCACCTTTGCTCGCTGATTACCTTGTTCTTAAATCATCTTTGACATAGATTACCTGCCTTAAGTTGTCTCTGTCTCCTTAAAAGCATCAACCAGAGAAACTTATTTAATTATATTATATAGGAGGACCCTATACCAGCCTCCCCTGTCTCGCACAGGGCACAAGTGTGCCCCTGCTCTGCCTCTCAGCTATACCTGCCCTGCCATCACACCCTCCCACTGGTACGTGGGTGCTGAAACATCCCTTCCTTCACAACCAGCATCACCCTTCTCCTTCCCACTTTCTCGCCCATCTCCTGGTGCCCTGCACCAACAGCCAACCCTGGTCCCAGCCCCTGCCACACCTCGGCACAGGCTGCTCCTGGGCCACTTGCTACTGAAATCTCTCTTGAAAGTGCTGGTTCTGCAACTAAAGAGGAATTCAGTTGATTAATAATAGGTACAAACATAACTGAGTTAAAATAATATGTTCTCCCTATTAATTTAGTCTTATTCATGTTTGGAAAATACCCAGAACAATCAGAAAAGAAAACTTGCTAGTGATATACCCTTAGCTGGCAAGGCTACCCCTCTGTGTATCCTCAGGGATAGAAGGCAATTCCACAGAGGGGGACTTCAGACAAATCCTATCCTTCAAACAGGAGTTACCTTGAAGGTCTAAGGACCAAACAAATTTCTTTAGAAGACAGTCTTGGATTGAATCTCAAAATACCTGAGGAAGACCTTTCAAAAAGCATATGAGAAACTAGATGCCTGCATTTGGATTACAAGTTAAGAATGCGGTTTATTCCTCGGGGTAATTTAATTGCTTCATTACTAGGGGAGACCCAGTCATACAAATTCCATAAAGCAGCTCTTTACAGGAGGAAGGAGTAAATATGATCATGCAGCTGAACTTCTCTATTTGCTGCTGGATGCCCAGAAACTAGGAAAGAGAACAGCAAACGCTACATGAGACATAAGCCCCTTTCAGTAAAGGAAAGCCCTTGTTTATGTAAATACCCATTTCTAGCAATTTAGAAGCAGCTGCTAACCACAAGTGTTTTAATTGCCACTGCACTATTTCAATTACTAATCTCTGCTTTGTTCCTACCTCTCTATGGACATGTTGTAAATTATTATAATTTGTTATGATGGACAGCATTAGAATGGCATCTATTAGCACTTCTATAGTTGAGAGACCCTCATAATGTCTATTAGCAACCGTTGCAGGTGATGGCAATGATGGAGGGGAGGGACACCATCATATATCTACTGTGAGCAGAAATTCAGCCAACTGAGTTCTGAATAATTACTCCTGGGTTTGGTGTTTGGTTGTTGTTGGGGTTTTTTTTTGGTCTGTCTTTTTCCCCTTTTCTTTGTCTTTCTTCCAGACATAAATATTGAATCATGTAAGTAAACTCAGTCATGCTAAAATCCCTATAATAAGGTTCTGCAATGTTTTACTACATTCAAAACTATTTAAAAATCTAGCATTTTACAGACAATGAGTTCCTTATATGCTTAATCCTGATTTTTGGTACTTTGTTTCAAATATTGAAAGAGCGTAAGTTAGCGTTTTAAAAGGCAGCAGGAGGCTTATTATACAGTGGGTGGCAACACAGGGTGGGCTAAGGAGAGAGACAGCTTCTCTGTAACCTTGCTGACCCCTGCAAGCTATAAAAATCAATAACAGAATCAAACCAATTAAGGGTTACCAAGAAGTTTACAGAGGCTGAAAATGGAACTAAGGGATGCAGTCATTGATTTATTGTCATGGAGTGATCCCAAATAATAGATTTATAATTCCATTGTTTGCCATTGGATTCTTTTTCTTCTTTAAAGCAATCAAATACAAGGCTCTCTTCTGATGCAGGTGTGTTAGGTAATTATTTTTGTGAAAGGTGCTTTTGTTCTCCTTGCTCTTTAAAATAATTGAAGATTCACTGAGACAAAAAGCAAATGACTGAAAATGGTTTATGGCTCAGTAGGTGAGAGCATCATTCTCACTCTATTTCTGTGTGGATGGCAGGAAATGCAAATGTTTAAAAAAAAAAAAAAAAATCTGTAAGAGATGTGCTTCCTGCTCTCACTCCTTCCCTGGTGATAAATACCTTAGAGAGCAGCCTCCTGTGAGATGTCCTGGTCTTGAATCTATGCAGAGGAGAGCACCAAACCTTGCTCACCACCACCACATGTCCGTTCTCCTAACAACCCAGCAAGGTGTCAGTCTTCTTCCCTCGGCTGCTCTGTGCTGCTGCCCCTTCACAAAGCTCCTCTTTTCTCATATGTACCCAAACAAGATGGTTTCACTCTGAACCAAAGGGAACATTTTGCAGCAAAACAGATGCAAGGGTTTCAGAACTCTCTGGTTACAGTGGTACAAGGCCAAACACTTCGTGAAGGTGTACTGGTCCAGGGCACTGGCTGTCTGACGTTCAGTTCAATAGCACTGGTACAGTGTGGTCCCCTTCTCTGCATGTTTGAACTGGCATCACGCTGCAGAAATTTAATCTCTTGAATTTTCATGTTAAATAGATACACCCTTGAGTGAAAAGATCCTTTCCTTAGTTACACAGCTAGCTGTGCAGGGGTGATAGCTGCTTGCAGTCAAGGTATCACAGCCATTACACGAGGCAGCTGCCTCAGTTTGCTTTGCAATATCTCCAGATTTTGGGGAAATTTTCCAGAATTATCTCATGTTGCAGCCTCTCTGGCATCCCTCCTGGGTAATGTACTGGCTGCCCTTTCTCATTTTGTGGAAAATGGGATGCTCCAGCCCAGTGCAGGTACCCTCCTTAGATGTGAGTTGCTCATGTGTAGGCCTCCTTGGACCTCCAAACTCGGAGCCACTGTGGGATACAGCTGAGTAATTCAGGAGCGCTTTGGGAACTGAATGGCTCCATCCTTTGCAAAAAGCCCTTTCTTCACTTTGAATTACATTAAAGATGTATAGTTCTACCAAAGAGGTAAGACACAAATGTGTCATCCATGTCTCACTGCCCTCGTTGCTCTGGTATATGAGCAGGGAACTCTGTACCTGGAGTCCGACACCAAAACGGAATTTCTCCTCTGAACTTTTTCTGTGCTCCATTCCTGCTGCTGCCCTGCCAGTGTCCTTTTTCTTCCCAAACAAGATCTATTTGTGGTATGCAATTTCTCTGTCTTGTTAACACAAGCACAGAGAGTGTATAGAATAAAATACAGCATAGCTGACAATCTCGGTACAGGCAAATTTAATTATTTAATCCCCCCTCTAAGGGAGAGGGGCTAGTGAAGGTGTTGGAGAAACAGCTGAACTAGGATGAAGGTATGGCTGGGTTTGGGAATGAGGAAAGAGGAACAGTGAAAGGTCATTAATGCAATTGCTCTGCTGCTGCTGGTATGCGAGAGGGCAGTAAGTGCTTTTGGGAAAATGTATCACAACTCTTTTGAAAGTAATTGCTTCTCTGCCAGTCTTCACATCTTCCTTCCTCCGTGCCAGCAGCTAGCAGGCTGGGTCCTAGGGCTTGGGATGGGCAGAGCAGGCAGCAGGGCCATGGCTGGCTGACACCTCACAGTGACCCAGGCAATTACCTACCTTGTCTTTGGGGGTCCTGAAAGTTACCCCTAAGGACACAGACAGTTCACAAGATCAAACTGGATCTTGTGTGTACAGAGAAATCCCTCATCTTAATACAGTTTTTTCTAAAAATCTGTCTGAGCTACTTGCAGGTACCCTCAAATCTTGCCAAAATACATGAAAATTCTGCCTTGAAGGTCTAGACAGAAAACACTTTAAATGACTTCGGCTATGCATGATGGGAAGTTCTGAAGATTTAGTTAATCTTTGCAAACACTTTAAAGATAAAAAATGTCAATTATATGTTACTAGTAGCAGTAGTTGTACTCATATGTTGTTCTCTTTAGTAGAGAAACAGGTACTTTAGTTGCAGCTGAGAAAGGGAAGGAAGTAAGCACTGTTGGACGGATTGCTATTGATCGCACCCCACCACTTTGCATTTACAGTCACACGAGATTCATTTTCTCATCTGCTTGGTGATTTAACTATGTGACTCCCCCAAAGCCAGACATCATCACAATAAAATTCTGGTGCATTTCCCTGACAAACTTCTCCTTAAATAACTTCTTTACCATTTACTAAAATACAACCATTCATAAAGTGTCAATTCATTGATCCCAGTGACACTGTGCAGCTTCAGCCTTGCTAGCAGCTAAGTGGCACTAATGTTGTACTGAATTTGGGAAGCAGCTTATTTGCATGGAAGAGCCTCAGTGCTCAGCTATATTCTGCAGGCTGTGGAAAACAAGCAGCAGCTACTGGACGTGGAGACCTATGAGCTTTGTATTTTGTAAAGCTTTCGCTCAGAATGTGCTAGGGCAATACAATAGATGCCATATACCAGGTGGTTTCACAGAGCCCTTGTCCAGCAATTGGCATAATCCTGGTTGTAAAAAGGCAAATATATTTGGCCTTTTGTAACATACAGATGAGCTAAAGAAAGTAAAATATCCCACATTCTCCCAAACACAAAAAAAGGATTAAAACCACCTCTTGAAAATAAATGTCTTACAAAAATGGGGTTATGTCATGTTAAAACAGTTCAGAGTTATGACTTCATTCAGTGATATTATACAAAATCAATAGGCATAGCATATTCCTGGTGATGAACTATTTACAGTTAGATACTAATAATGGTATGCATTTTCTTCTAATTAAAACAGCAATAGCTATTACTTTAAAACTATCTTAACATGACTGATGCAGTTTCATATAGGCTAATAATATTCCTCCATTTGTTTCTCACCCATTTATATGCTACCACTTAATGTTAGTGAAGCGTGACAGTGCCAGATGTGCCTGCAGAACTGAAACGAGGGCGCACGAGCAGCGAAAGCCTTGCAAGCCTTTCAGCTAATTGACATTATTGTGTGTCCAGGAGGATGGAGGGGGAACAGCAGAACAGTAGTTTGTTTCTTGGCCAGACTTCCACTGCAAAGCCACAGTCGCAGCATCCTGCTGAACTGGAGGGGCTTTGTCAGGAGACATTCCCTCTGCAGTAGTGTGAACTTTTAAAGATTCAAGTTCATTATTGACAGGAGGATTTTAATCTTTACTATATTTACATGTTTTATTAGAAGCCAAGTAATTTTCCTGGGTGAGATTATTAAATTTTACCTTATCTGGACACAAATTTTTTGAAAGAGAGAGCATAAGAAAGACGCTCTCCTCCCTATCACAGCCCCCCCCCCCCCTTCCCCCCCTTCAAAGGCCACCTTACGGGAGAAAATGCTAAATAAGACACACTTTTTAAAAACCAGTATGACACACAATTGTCTAACTTCTTGTGTTTTTTTTTTTTTTACTTCTTAAATACACAGCTGGCATCAGCTTTACATTAGAAATCTGTGTGGGCACTGATGCTAGAGTCCAGAGGGGTTATTCATGTTAGGTAGCAGCTCCTCACACAGGCAGTCCCCAGCTCCAAGGGTGAGAGATGGGTCTGCATCTACACCCATGTCTCAGAGAATGGCGGTAGCACCTGGAAGACCACTTTCTCAACTACTCACATTGCTTTGCTCTGGGTATCTAGCTAGATGATGCCACAAGGATGCCCCTCTGGTGAACCAGCTGGGAAACCATCTAGTCACCTGCAGAGGTAATGATGTGCTGCCTTTGCTCTTGCTGTGGTGCTCAGGCAAAGGAGCTTACTCCTCAGACTACTTCCTTCCTCCCCAAAAACTTCATATGTTACATGGGGCAGGGACAGCGAAGCCCAGCAGTGCAGTAACGGCCCATGCGTGAGCCATACAGAGACAGCTGGGGACTGTGGAGAGGAGCTGGATGGAGCAGCGGTGGGACATGGATGGGGCACCCTCGCCAGGACGGCCCTGCAGCAATCCAGCGCTAGCTGGCTGCTACAGGGATGCAAAGGTGAGCAGCTGAAGCTCAGCAAACTGAACAGATTTGAAATGAGGCCTTTTTTAAATAAGGAGAGTAATAAGCCATGAGAACAAACCGTTACAGATAAGTGTCCTTGCTGCCACCACGTGAAAATGTAAACAAATCTTGAGTTTCTTTTTGAAATATTTGCCCTGCTTCCTCCAGCTGTTGCGGGTGTTACGACTGGGTAGTATAGATATTAATGATGGGGGGGTGTCTTTCTCCTTTGCAGTATCCACAGTCATACAAAAGTGAGCACAACAGCCTCTTTCTGCCCTTACAATAGACTGATCTGTCAGTTCCGTGACACCCATCAGTTACCAGCCACGACTCAAACAGACCTGTCAGTTGCTCATCTAACATCATTTTTCCTGACACGAGGAATGAGTGAATAACCGCTGTGTGTGTTGGCAGGAAGAGCGGCAGGGCAGCGGCAGAGCTAATGAGCGAAGTAGTTGGTACTGAGGGCCAGATGTCCACGCTGCCCACATCTAGGGGCCGCTTTGGGCCACCTCTAAACACCCAGGGCTGGCTGAAGCACCCGAGGTGTGCCCGCAGAGCCCAGCTTCTGCTCAGCTTCACCCAAAAGGGAGACACTTTGCAGGCTCTCAGATTACACCACGTGCTAGGTAGTGATGGTTTGCTTGAGCAGATCAGCTCTCCTGATCAGAACTGCAGTGGTGATGTGGACACACACCCACTAACACGGCACAGAAATGCACCAGTTGAGGAGAAGCCCTGCCTGTGATGATAATCAGCTCTGGGTCCTCCAGAAGCAGGAAAAATCACATCTTATGGTTCCCATGGCCAACAGTGTAACACTTTAATATGGACTTGGGCTTAATCAGCCTTGACATGACAGCAGGATCTGGCTATCTGAATGAGGGACGTGTCTTTTTGGATCTCTAGGACACATGGTTTAAGTCAGTTATGTAAAATGAAAAATATTTACAGTGGCAAAACTAGAAATGCTGAAACATATGGAATATTATTTCTAACAACCTGAGAGAAAATGTTGCTCAATAGCAGTTCTTGTCTTCTCTTCAGCAAGGCTAATCTTAGTCTTCATTTATTTTCTAAATGACATTATTATTCAGTAAATAGGATATGAAGCCAAGGAACAGAAATTGCTCAGTTTCTGGCAAACTTTCTTCTCATCTTGCTCAATAATCATGATTATAATGATTTTATTCATAAGTCACATTAAGTTTTTCCCTATGGTAAAATTAAATTAAATGGGAAGTGAATGATCTCTTCCCTAAATGCAAAGCTAAAAGAAATACATCTTGCCCCTACATAAAACAACCATATTTATGCTCCAGATAGTCAATGACTGAATCAGAAATAACTATTCTGATGAACCCTGGCATTCAACTCTTCCTTTTCTTTTTGTTTAACAGCAGAACAAAATATCAGTCTAATAAATTAAAGCATCGAGATCTTTATCTATGGAGACCCCAGAACGCCAGAAAGATTGATACTAAATTGCTGGATGCAGAGTAATCAATGTCATCTGAGAGATCAGGATGCAAGAGTCAAACATGACACTGAACAGATGGATTTGTGCCCTGTTTTATTCTAAAACATGTGCCATCAACTCTTTACATATCCACCAGATTGAAGGGGACCAGCTTTAGGACTAAAAAGATACTTTGGTGTGGACATTTTGCTGAACTGGGATATCTCATAAAAGCAGAGGCTGGACATAATTTGCTGAGATTTTGTTTTAGTAGAAAATAAGTTCTTACAATGGGAGGGAATACTCTGAAAGCTAGACATCCAAGGAAAGTACCTGGGTACTGAGGTCAGCAAGCAAAATGTAAAAAAAATGCACCCTCTTAGTTCACTGTTACCTAGTGAAGGTACGTTGGGCTGCACCAGAACACCTTCTGAGGGAAGAAGAATAACCATACTAAAGCCAAATAATCTTTTCCCTTTGGGAGTGAACCAGCTGATTTTTGGAGGAGGGCAAGCAGCAGCACGCTCACTTGGGGCTTGACACAATCCTGAACCCGACAAAGGACACAGAGAACAAGAAGTAAGAAAAGCTGCAATGACTCAAATCAAAAACTTGCAGCCTTGGGAGGTGAGTGACTGATGTGCTGAGAGATGAGTGACTGATGTGTTTGTAAAAGGCACTGCAATTGTTTTATATTTACTTGGCATTTGTGGAGGGTCAGTCTTCTGGGTTTATACCTGTCACATACAGCAGAGTGAGGAGATTTAAGGGAAGAAAACAATAATAAATCTGCTAAGGCTGTAAGAGTATAAAAGGTTCTGCAATAACAGTGGCAGCATTTACCTGAGGTATCTGCACTATTTTGGAGAAATGTTCGCATACAATTTATGGTTGCGATGTTCAGCAGCTCACCAAACCTAAAACATGTTTGATTACACGTGAATAATATATATTGCTTTAATCAAGGCTATGGCACGTCCATGACACAACTTTTGGGGAACGAATGTCCCCACCAGTATTTTGAAGGCAAAATTAGTTAAATGCATGGGATTGTTAAGCATAAAGAGGACATGTAGTCCTATTCAGGTTACTGTAATACAATAATAAAAGGAGTCTATTGGAGAGCAAAGCGATACAGCTAGGCATGCTACATTGTGTCTGTCTCACCAAGCATATTTTCTGTAGTATGCTGAATTTTCCTGAAGTCTTGCCAGTGAGGTCCTTTTTAGGATTACCTTTTGTTAGCTTGGGAAAATTGATGGTAATTCCCTGGGGTAGTGTGAGACCAGGAGACTTAAGAAGACAGCACAGAAGCATACCACCATGTCACCCTACCCGCCTGTTAGTGAAGACAGTGGACAAAATCAGCTCTGTAGGCTAGCCTGATCTGAAACACTTGCGGCTAGAAAGCCATGCTTAGCCCCTAAGGGCTGAAATGCCTTAGGTAAGCAAAAGGAAATTAGAGACTGAAACCATCAAAACCGTGCTGGGCCCTGAGCAGTGCTGCAAAAATGATTGCTTGGCTTGCTCAGGACTCTGCTGCCTGAGAATAAACCTAAGCACATAATGACATCTCTTTCTTTATTTGTTTCTCTGTCTTGTTTCCAGCAGACGTCAGGAATCCATGTCTGTCTAGTTTATACTGAATTATTTCATTTTTATTGGTGGTGGCCAAAGGAAAATGTGATCAATGTTGAAGCCACATTATCCCAAATAAAGGAGTTAATCACCTAGTTCAACATAGAGCACCATGGAAGCAGCATGTTTAAAAGAAATAAAAGGTTTTGAATAACTTACTTTCATGTATATGTATGCATACATGTGTAGTATGTGTAAGAGCTTATATTTATTTATACCTGGTATGCCTGTGGAGTACCAGATACTTCCTTGAAGGAAAGAATATGTCCTCTTTTTGTGCCATGAATTTACCTCTTGAACTACACATGAAAGAACATTAAGATTTACAAAGCTATTATAACTGACAGATTAAATTTCATGGGGATATGTATTTTAATTGATAACCATAAAGGCAGTGCAGTAAAGGTTATCTTGCAACTGCATTTGGAAATCTCTTTCATAACATCACTTAATTCCTCTAGAAGTTATCTTTAATCAAAGAAACTCTTTGCTGGTATTATTACATACATTTTATCTGAAAGTGACCCTATTTTGTCTTACTGTGACCTTATCTTATGTGTGATCCAGCAAGAATGGGAACTAATTTACTTCCCACAGATCCTTTTACTTCATATATCTTGCATAGATTTTCTATCCCCAAATAGACTAACCCAAGCGTATAACCACTTGCTATGATATACTGAAATCCCTGCTCAAAAAATGGGTGGCACGTAACGGTGTCCTCAAGCAGCTGACTACAAAACATTAGAAAATTGTGACAGAAAGCTGATTTTTTTCCTCCTGTTTTTGGAAAATTAAGATTTTGCAGGGGGAGGTGTGTTGACAGAAAACCAAAATAATATTGTAGTGTCACTTACTACATATAAGATAGAATAATTTTCATCATTAAAACAGAAGAATTTAATGACTGTAGTTTTTGTCTTGCAACACTGTATCACGTCTCTCCCCAGCCACAGGTGGACAGCCCATGTTCCTCCACCAGCGGCACAGTTTGCCTCCCCTCGCACTATCGGGTATCCACAACCTGACTGATAGTATTGTGAGCAACAGCAATTTAAAAACCTCCCTAGGCTGTATAAGAGCATCACCATTTCAGGGAAACATAACATCTTGGAAGGCGATTTGACTGGCAGCTTCGGCGTTTCAGTCTGTGTTTTCCCTCCTCCCTTACTAAAACACCCTGGCTGTTCGGCTGCGCGGGGCTGCGGGGGAGGCAGGAGCATATGAAGGCTGCAGGGGTGGCTGCAGGGGTGGCTGCAGGGGTGGGCTGTGTGAGCACCGGGAAAGTCAGGGGGAGCCCGTTTCCAGCTACAGGATGGACAGAGGATCCTGTGGTTTGCCTTTGCTGGGGCTGTTGTTATCACACAGCTCCTGCTCTGATGCGCAGCACTGAAGAAGAGCAGTGAGCAACAAAGATGGAGGGCCAGCACCCTCTCATAATGCTGCTGAAGAGGGGGCAGAGAGGCAGACACCTGGGGGTGTCAGAGGCATGATGGGCAACAAGACTGTGGAAGAGGTCTCCAAACCAGGAGTAAGACACACAGTCTGCAGCCCCGGGGTCCATGGCACGTACATGATGGCGTCCCAGCGGCTGGTGGCGTCAGCCTGGTGGGTCTCAGCAGGAGCCAGGAGACCACGAGCAATGTGCTCTCAGCAAGGCACTGCCAACCTTCACTTCGGCACCTCACAGCTTTTGAATGGTTTTTCCATCCCACCAATGTTCTGTCAAACTGATTTATTTGTGTGGGGTATCAGCAGACACATTGCATTGTTGGACCTTTTTCTACCCTGTTCGAAGGAGGACAGGAGGATTTGTACCATTTTCCTCACTATTGCTGTTTTGAGAAGATATGGACAAACGGAACTGCAACAACTTGCTGACACCAGATGATTTCCAGCCAGCATCAATAGATCTAGACATCAACATACATGATGTCATGTATTTAGATATCCAAAAGTTATTTGAGAAGGTCCTTTATCAAGGGTCTTGTCAAGTAGTTCAGCTGTCAGGGAGAAAGAGAGATGGCCCTGGCCTGAATAAATTAATTGTTTAAAAGATAGGAAAAAGGGGATGAGAATAAATGATCAGTTTTAACAGTAGAGTGGGGCCTGAGTGGTGCAGCATAGTCATAGACGATCTGGAAAAGGGGTGAGCAAGGAAATGACATGGCCTGCTGGTGACACAAAGTTATTCAGGGAGAAAAAGACAAGGGCTGGTTGTTAAGAGCAGCAGAAGAACCTGCAAGTGCTGAGGGACTGGGCAAAGAAACCGGAAATGAGGTTGAATGGAGATAAATGTAAAGAGCAATGAAAAAAGATTGAACTGACTTGAGCAAAAACTTGGGCTATAAGTATCCCATTAAAAGAGTCAGCTCAAAGTTCAATAGCAGTCAAAGAAATGCACCAAACATGAGGAGTTATAGGAAAGGAACAGAGAATAAATCAGAGAACATGTTTGCGCCTCTGTATAAATGCATGATGCGTTTGCATCTTGGCTTGTTTATGTAGTTCTGGTCCTCAGAGTCCAGCCCACAGGGGACATACTGGAACTAGAAGAAGTTCAGAGAAAGGGAGTAGCATGGTTATTGGTATAGTGTAGCTTCCATTTAAGCACAGATTAAATACACTAGGATGCTTTCGCTTGGAGTAGAAATAAGTGAAAAGGGTTCTCTATAAAAGCACGAGTGAGCTGGACAGGGTGAATGTAACAGTGAGGAAAGAGTAGATGGACTTCAGGTGAAGAAAGTCGTAGGCTCAAAGCAAATCAAATGAAGTTGTTTTTCCCAAGATGTACAGTAAAACTGTGTTACTCCTTGCTTCAGAATTGTGGCTTCTAAGTGTTGTGTCCATAGGACCAAGGAGACAAACTCCAGGGAGGAAAATCCATGGACAGATATTAAATATAAAGTTATTTCTGTCTCAAGAAGGGTCTGAGGTGCAAATTTTCAGAGGCTGGAATGGTAAAGCCAGGATGCCTCATTCCAAGCTTGCCCTATGGTTTTACTGCTCTCTAGCTGCTGGGCACTGCTCAGGGCAAAGTCCTGGCTGCCTGTGGTTGTGGTCTGGCCACTACCACCACTCTTGTGAGAAAAAGTATCAAACAATAAATACACTTTTCCACATTTTACAATAATTATTTAAATACAAATCTAAGAAAAGAATTGAAAAAGCGGCAAACTGACAAATGCCTTACAGTGCGGTAACGGATCCCATGGTAGTTGCTGTCCTGCTGGGGTCTATCTGGGAGATACATTTCTATACATTTCTATATGTTTTGTCCATCTATGGTAGGCTTGAACATTTTCACCAATGATCAGACTGAAAAAACCAGGGACTTCTGTGGAGTAAACCTGCACTTGTCAGCCTGGCAAAGGAGTCAAAACTGGTATTTTATAACTGACCCAGCTCCATGAGTCTTCTCTGCCAGTGCAGAACTGATCGGAGGCCAGAGGACCACCGTGCTCATATTAATTTATGAGGTAGGATAAATAAAAAATTTTTGCTTATATAAGATTATCAAATTAAATCATTGCTGGCCTTTATGCTACTGTTTGCAGAAATTACACTGGGGCTTCGTTATTCTTCTGTTATTTCTTAGGATTGATTCAGATTAATCAGAAAGCTCCTGAAACCTTTACATAGTATTAGAGAGATTATGCCAGTTCATCAGCATCTTTAGTCTGAGTTTTTTGACTGCATAACAAGTATATATCTTTTCCCTTTCCCCTCCGGGAACTGCACTTTTAGTGAATTAAACACATGGAGACTGAAAAGTTCAGAAAAGTAGAGATGTATTGGGGGAAAAAAGAAAACAAACAAAAACGAGTACCTGCTAAGTGACTTCAGAAGCATATAGCCTCCCTTTGGTCCCTGGTCAAAGACCAGGCAGCCTTGGTGAAAACATATCCAACTTGAAAGAGGAACCTGCACACTGAGAAAAATCTGTTGTCAAGAAAGAAAGGAGGTTTTGCAACACACCTTTTGGGGGAAAAAATGTGTGTTTTAGATATGAAGAAACAAATGTTCTCCTGAGGCTGATATTTCTTCTCATCTTTTGGCACCACATACCATGTGATATATTTAGCATATATCTTATCTCACAATTGTTGTGGGTTCAAAAACCCTATAGAAACACATCCTACTAAATTCTGAAGAGTTTTTCCATAAAATAAATATCTTCCTTTCCCAGTTGTTTTCTTTGTATATGTCTTCTTTAAAGGTTTGTGTTTGACTAAAGCTTTCTCCTTCAAAAACCAGGCATTGAGAAAACAGCACTGCCAAGAAATCCTAATCAAGATTTAGAAGAGCCTGTTGCTATGGAAATAGCTGTGGCATCATGGGTTCAATACGACTTCTGCTGCGTTAAAAAGTGGGCTGAAAAAAAACAGAAAACTCTGGCCTGAGTAAAATAAATCAACAGAGTAAACAAATTCAGTGAATTTTAGCAACGATACATTAATGGTAAAAATTTATTAATTATGCTTTCATTGGCCTTTTTTGCCTGCAGGCAGAGGGACTGCCTCCCCCCCAGGCAGGGGGATTGCAGCAGAGAGGAATTACTTGCACCCAAGCACCCAAAATGAGTTTAATATTTTGTTGAGTATATGTTTAGTTGGGGTGCTTGTATCTGCTCTCACTCAGCAGTGCTGACACCAAGGGTTGAGAAATCATGACTTAACTCTGCAAAAATTAAGTAGTTTTTGGAGACCAAAGGAACCCTGCTCCAGGGGACTGTGTGCACACAGGCTGCCTATGAGCCCCGCAGAAAGCCTATGGCAGTTTATTCTACATCCCAAATTAATCTGGATGCAGTGTCCAGGTACCATTTCTATCCCATCAAAGTCCAAGACACAGTAGCCTGCATCTCCAGCCCGCCTGGCTGACAAGTCCCCTGCACCAGTTTTGTCCTTTCTGCTCCCCCACATCCCATCCATTCACTTAATTTTGGCCTCCTAATATTTAACTGCTATGCCACTTAAATTGAGGCAAAAGTATCATGCTGTACTGCAAAAATTGACCACAAGTTCAGGAGTAACAGGGTCTAATCCTAAGTCTAAGTTCTTGAGACTATAATAGCCCTCCTTTTGTTTAGTTTGATCCTTAGTTAAAAGATTACTGAAGTTGAAGATATAAATCGTCATTTGTGCCTGGAATTGGTGCCTTGGAGATGAATCAGCACCTCTCTCTGGTCCTGGCTCAGGGTTCCATTCCAGGTTTTCCATTTCAGGTTTTCCATTTCAGGTAGATCTCAACACTTTGGCAATGCTCAAGAATGTGGAGTCAATTTAAAGATGAAAGTTCAGGTTGCGGAACAAGAGCTGAGTGGCTCCTGCCAAGCAAGATGAGTAGATGCGCATCCATTTTAGGGCTGTTCATGGGCATATGGAGACTGTGGGTATAACTGTAACTGCGTTCTTTATAGAAGTGGCTTTATAGCACTTCCACATGTGATGCAGGATTGCCCTGTGCATGTATAGTTCAACTGTATGTACAATGCAAATACTGCTTTTCTGGATACCCTGCACCTGAATATCTGTTCTTAGATCTGGGCAATCATCTGACTGCTGCAAAACCTTCCTGCAAAACTATATACTTTTGGAGAAGGATGTGGTGTTTGATGTATAACATGGAAAAGCCCATATTATACAGGATGCCTAAACCTAGTGTTGGCAGATGCATCTTGAAAGTCTTTTGCCGGCGTGCTATGAATCCACTTCTTAACACCAAGCTGATCCAATGCAGCTCCTTGTAAGCCATCTCATGCCAGTGATGACTGCAGTGAAATGACTTTTAAAAACTGGAACAAAATTCTCTAGTAATCTCAACTGAAATTCTACACCTTTTAATTTAAGCTGATATGGCCTCGGGAAAAAAAAAACAGGAAGAGTTAAGTCCAATGTTGGTAGAAGGACATGCTCTAAAAGCCTGATTATCCAGATGGAACAGATAAATCTGTTACTCTTTCTCTAAATATCAACACTGCATAATTAGCAGCTGCTAAAATAATGGAAGCCAATTGAAGAAAAACATGGTATGCTCTACATTCATTTATTAAATACCTTATGTTTCCAAACAGAGCTTTCCATATTTGCCGCAAAACTCTGTAGCTTCATGCTCTCCACAACCGAGCAAAGATGACAGCACTGAAATGAGCTATTACTATTTCCATCAGGAAGATATGGGGAACTAGTCTGTGTCTTTGAGGCGAAAATATATATTCATCAAATGGAAAAGCTTTAAAAAGCAGCAGTATCTAAGATATCAGCATCCCGTCTCCCTTGGAGACAGCTAAACCCCACATTTATCTAAATTATCTTGGTAATATGACAGAGTGATTGCTCACTAATGGTCAGTAACAGTTTTCTTTGTCATTTTCCTAGTCATTACCTCCTCAGAATGAACTCCAGAATAAACTGCTGATGCATCGTGACTAGAATATAAAGCACACCGTTACAACAGAGACCATTTCTATTAAACTCACGAACCTGTACATTGGACTTCTGACATTTTCATTTACGAAAAATAATACCCCTCTATTACAAACCCTGATGAGCTTAGAGATATTTTATGCTTAAAACAGAAGCAAAACAATATTTATTTCGCATAGCTGTCTTCTATTTTCTTCCTTTTCTCCCCACAGCTACTCATACGCAGGAGCAGCATTCTCTGCAAAGCAGAGAGCACTGTTCAAAGAAGGCTAGTTTTGTAGATACTGGATTTCATGGCCCATTCAGCTGCATTTTTTAATTTGGATGTTTAAGTCTATTTGCCCTTTGTCAGGAGCTGGAGAGAATCACTGATTACACAGTCTGCCTGAATCTCATTTCCCCTGCTGAGTCTGAGAAAAGCCCTCACAGAAGGCTCATGCACGTGGCAGCTGCTTATTGACTCCTTCTCCTCTTGAAGAGTGGAAATTTTCAGTGCTGAGATCCATTGTGTTTATTTCAAATCAAATGGAGCTGATCTGTTGAGCTGCAAAGATGGAGGAAACAAAAAACTTGAGCAGAAGTAGTAAAGGACCCACAGTGCTGCCACGTGAAGCGGCATGGTTTTGAAATATTGCATCAGCCTAGAAAAACAGTGTTAGGGTGACCATAAAGGAGGATCGTATCTTCCCCAGTGCCACACCAAACAGGTGCATACTGATCCTTCGGGGAGTCCTACAGGCCAAAGGGTTGGGGAAATGCTGTGGAGCTTCTACGCTGCATCTTCTGGCCTTCTTTTCTGCAGGAGGGGGTCCTGCCCGCTTGCTGTGCAACATGGGCAGCCATAGAGCGACAGCGGTGCTTCATCCTGTGAGCTCTCAAATGCTATTCCAGCCTTGCAAAACACACATGCGCAAATAAGCTATAGATACAAAAAGCTATCAATATGTTTTTTTAACCTCAGTTGTAATTAGGAGAGAGGGGAGGATCACAGCACACTCTGGCTCCAAAGAAAGAGGGGCCCACCTGAAAAGGCAGATACTTCTAAATCATTAGGGCACAAGGACTCAGAGTTACATCAAATTTCTCCTTCTCTTAAAACAGGCCACCAAACCACATAATTTCCCTTGTTTTACAGAAAATGCCATTTGTCTTTGCTAGCCTAGCTTGACCATGGAGTTCAGGTCAGGACCATGGAGGAGATCAGGTCAGCTTGACCATGGAGTTCAGGTCAGGACCATGGAGTTCATGACCATGGAGCTCAGGTCAGGTCCTCAGTTTAGCTAATCCAGAGGTGCACAGCTTGCGAAAGAAAAACAAGGCATAAGTTATGTAATAGAATGCAGAGCCTCCTGATGTGCCTTTCGTAGCTGACGCTCAAGAATAGACAGTGGTATTTAAATGCATTGAATTTCTTCCAAAAAGTGCCAGCTGGCAGCATCAGGAGGCCCCCTGCCCCCAGAGCACCGGAGCAGAGACCCTGGGGGGTAGCAGCCCCGAGCTGGGCTTCTGCGCTGGGCCACGTCCCAGGGCTGTGCAATGCTACCCTTGCCAAGGTTTTGGCTTGCTTGTGGCAGTGGATGATACAAAAAGCTTGATGCCAGCAACTTTCAGGCAGAACTTTCCAAGCAATACAGATGTATTATTTCTTTTTTAAAAGGAGAGAAATACACGTGGAGCTGAAGTCAGACCATGATTAGACTTTTTGAGTCCAGGCTGCCTCATTCCTATTGCCTTCTCTGAAACGCGGTGCTGAAGATTTCCATGTTTCTGTGTATATGCAAACAGTAGATCTCCTTGGCAGGCAATGTGTTTACCTGAGAGAACAATGAAGGACTGGCACAGAAAGGAAATGTTTTTCCCTGCCAAAGTGTTGGTGCATCACAGCTCGTCATGTCTATTCAAATTCTATTATTTTCTTATTTTCAAAAAGCCATCTACCATCTGAATGTGATCAGTCTTCTTGAGGGCTAAGAAACAAAACGGTGCATCTGTTCCACATGCTGAATGGTCCATGAAGCTAGGGCTGGGATGTCATCCTGAAGCATATGAGTCCTGCCCCATGGGGTGAGGGAGTTACGCCTTCAGTGTATACAGTAAGAATTCCCACTACATCCATGGTTTTAGGATGGACTTACTTGTTATCTAATATTCTGAAACTAGATGAATTTCTAAATTTTCTAGATGCAAGGTAAGAAACACAACAAGAACCTGAGAGAGGAAGACCCAACAGGCTGAGCTGGACAAAAGCTCAGGTTAGCTCATTATCGTATCTCCAGTGCCCAGCATTGCATGGGTATCCACATCTGGCATTTTGTGGCAGCAACAGAGTTCCACAGTTTAATGATGCATTCTGTGTCAAATTGCTTCATTTTTTGAGACTTGCTGGAAATGTCATTTAGTGCCCTTTAGTTGCTGCATGTGAGAAAGAGTCACTAATTTTTCACCTTCTCCATACTTCTATCTTCTCTCTCCCAAGTCAAGTAGTCAAGTTTTTTAAGCTGATCTTATATGGAATGTATTCCCATAGACAAGATTTGAATGTTAAATGACTGATTTGCAAATCAAGTAACTTAATGAAATGTTTTTAAATAAAGATAATATGCCTAAGAAGAATAACTATTTGAAGATGGAGATCAGTTCAGATAGTGCTGAGATGGGTAAGATTATTTTCACTATTTAGTTCTCTGCTCTTGGAACAAATTCAAGCACTCAAAAATTTGAAAATATATATGTATTGCAATAAAGAAGCAGTAAAAATATCAGCAGGAACCACCTAAGTACGTGTGGGAGAGGTGAGAGGAGGCAGGAGGAAAAGGAGAAGGAGTTTAAGCTAGCATAGAAAATTCCCTCCCCAAAATCATTTGAATGCAATAAGAAATTAATCTGTTCTATATATTTCCCACTATAATGAGTTATTTTTGCCTCAGGCTGCCAATCAATTCTGCTAACAAAGACCCCAAACCTTCAAATAGCTTGCATCACGCTCTTACACGAACTAAAAATCTCACTTAAATTTAACACAGGGTTAGGAAGAGATATTGTAAAACATTGCTAAATTTATCGACTAGAAAAGTGGCAATGTCTAATTTATAAGAAAATAATTTAATTCTCCAAGGTGATTTAGTATCTCTGCCTTTTATCACTGCGTCTAAGAACTTAGCAGGCTACATAAGTGCGATAGCTCTTTTCAAAATGCGCAGCAGATCTGCAGACAGATGTTTTGACCCTCAAGGAGAGTTTAAACCATGTTTGTATAATTCTGAACCCAAGCTTCCCAGTGGCCTTGCCTGAGGGGGAAAATAAGGTAAAGGAAATAGTAATACTACAAAGAAACACCTTTATCCCATCTTGGCAAAAGAAGTCTAGTAAGAAACCAGCCACATGCCTGGGGTATGCCCCTCTGGTGTGAGGCCAAGGTCCTGAAGGGGATTTTCACTCATGAGCTGAAGGCTGGGGGTACCTCAGGGCATCCCTCTGGAAGTGAAAGCACAGAGTAATCACCGCTGATCGCATAGTGGATGCTTCCCTTACCAGACTGGCCTCTGAAGTGGACAAAAGAGATCTTAATTTTCAGCATTACGTGTATGGTTGTATTTGCAGAGAAACTGAATTCTTAGGAAAATACATTTTGGTATTTTGAAAATAAACAGGAGGCCTTTTTGACCTTAAACAACATGCACAAGTCTCTAATCCTCTCAGAAGCACCCTCGTCACGCCACATGAACAATTTAGAGGAACTCCAGGCCACTCTAAGATCAGGGGGCATATGATTAGCATTAAACTGAAAAACATTTTAATCCTGCTGCAAGATTAAAAGGGTGCTGAAAAACAAAGTGGTGTTCCTGTCTCCCTCTGAAAGAAATATTTCATTCAATAGGAACAGGAAGCTCTAGATAAGAAATGCCTGCACATTGGGGTGGACGAGAGTGTGGCTGGAGGGCTTTTCAGCTTTTATACATCCGGCTATTGACTTCAGGGAGGTTGCTCCAAATCTGCATCAGTGTCGCTGAGAGCAGACTCTGGTCCCCAGCCCTCAGACTTTGCTCAGTTCAGGAATGGCTTATCTGTAGCTCCCTAATACAGAGGCTTACAAATAAGTGGCTCAGCTTGGTAAAAGCCACTTTATAAGCTGCCTGCTGCAATACAAAGCTTCCTTCTTTAATTAAAAGGTACTAGATTTATAGGAAGACAGCAGTGGTAGGCCTTCCTGTCAGTTAATGAGAGCACAGTGTTTTATTAGAGCAGAAAAGCCAATAAAAATGTATAGGTTGAGTCAAAAGTACTTTGATAGAGCTGAAAAATATGATGTTAGATATTGGTAAATGATGAACTACATCCTGGACCTAGAGACACAAATTGAGTACTTTTAAAAATCTCTCCATATTTACAAACTGTGAACATGGGGCTGCAGTTATCCTATTTAATTATGACAACTGACTCACCATCGTCGGCCTTTTTGGAACAATGGGATAAAAAGTGCTCTGAAGGTGATTATATCTTTAGGCAGGACTGAGGGATCCTGGGTGATGAGGCTTCCAATTTCTGCAACCCAGAAAAGTACCTGAGGTTCCTAAATCCAGGCCATAGGCTGAAAATATGAGGAGGCATTACTGCCATCCTGCCATTCCTTCATTATTTTGTCTGTTTAATTGGGTCTTGAACCAAGGCTGGGCAGGGATTTTCCCTTACTATCTGTCTGTTTGTGCAGTATCTATAACACACGTAATGATAAGAAACAAAATCCAGAGTGCTGTGCTAAGATAGAGTACCTACATTTATTCACCCATCCATATCCCACAGTTCACAGCAAATTTCCATTCCAGCTAGTGGAAATTATAGTGTAATGGTGGAAGATGATAATTCAACATCTTGCGATAGAGGAGACAGAAAAATCAAAGGGAAACTTGCAGATTCAGCATCCTTATTACAATATAATAATAGCAGAGCATATTTTTTTCTTTTAAAGACATTTCATTAACATGTTACTGGCTTTGGATTCTTGGATTTAAGAAAAAAAATCTTAACCAGCACTTGCTGGGAAATGTGCTGCAAGAGGAGCCCAGATGCTATGGTAACAGAGCTGCACGCCTGCATGAGCCACACTGATGCAAGAGCTGTGAAACACCAGCTTTGCTCCCATCGAGTGCAATGGGAAAAGCCTCCGTGATTTCAAGTGTCATGAAATCACTCCTTTTGTTTCTACATCAATGCGGGATAGTCTTTCTCCAGATAATTTCCCTTCAAGATAAAATTTTTAAGGGAGCATGCATACAAATGATATATATTAAATTGACTTCTTTGAAAAGACTTCATTTATTCAGGATTGAGCACCCAGATACCTATGCTTCAGTTGCATCTTAGCTTTACTCATGTTCCTATTATCTTACTTTGCAAATAGTCCATGAAATGTAAGTCCATGTAAATATATATGCCAAAGATCTGAAAAAGCCATACACACCTTGCCCGTATTTACCAAGTGGCCTCCTGAGTCTGCATTTTCAGGGTCCGATTTCGGGCACCATAATAGGTGTGTACAGGCAGATAGCAATTCCTTAATATGAAACTTCAATGATGACTAGTCATTTCTGAAAATGGAAGCTGCTGACTGCGTGCGTGGAAGTGCTGGTGGGATCAGGGTCCAGTGGTGACTGACAACAGATATCTTCTGAACAGCTCCCAAATCCTTAAGGAGATTGCCTGACTTGAACTATAAATCTTGTCAATTATTTCTCAATCTGCATGTACTTTCAGACCCTGAGATAATTTTACTGAAAACAAACAAACCGAAGTTGCTGATTTTAAATTGCTTGCAAATGCAGCAGTACAGCTAATTATGCCTAATGTCGTAACTCAATAAATGAGTCACGGCAGAGAAGTGGAAGCATATCTGGCAGCTCAATGTTTCTAGGGTGAGGTAAACTTAGCCTTTACTTTAGGAATTTAATTCTGATGCTGCACTCCCAGACTTTTAGGGGAGGCATTGCTGACTCTTCCTAACTTCTGTATACCCGTGGAGAAAGGTGCTGTAGGCAGAGAACCAGCCCACTCCATGTGGGAGCCTCGGTCCCTGCACCAACTGGTTGGGGAGCTCTGAATGACCGCAGGGGTACTCCAGGCCTTGCAGTGGGGTGATGGCCCCTTCCTCTGACATAAATAGCTGGAGGGATATGGTAGGTGCCATAACCCCACATGGGTTTGGTCTGCCTGGACCTCTTGTGAGGGCTGTGTGCTAGTTAGGGCACCTCTCCAGGGCTGCAGGACTTGCTCAGCTTGGGAGGGATCAAACTCTGTCTCCCACATTTTAGGAGAGCATTGAACCCACCAGCACAAGGGATGCACTGATGAAATGACTTTTCTTTTGAGTGTGATCCCCTGCACGGGAACCCATGAGCCACGCAGCCCAATGAAGCCCGCAGAGGAGGACGCCTGACTGAGGACATCTACTGCCTGAGGCAGGCGGCTGGGGCCCTCTTCCCAGCCTCGCTTGTTTTTCATTCATTCACGGTCCCACACAGCCTGGGAAGCTGGGAGCAGAAGCCCAGCAGAGGTGAGCAGGGGATAAAGTATAACTTTATCATTGTTTTAACTCACCTTGTTAAAGAGAAACTTAGAGCCTCATGATTTTAAAATTGCTCTAGAGCAAGCCTTCTTTCATCTTTTGCCAGACAAGGTAATGATTGTGGTACTCATCTTTCCCCTCTAAAAGAAGCCAAATGGAGACTGTGCAAATAACACTATGGCCCTTAAAAAAATGAAGACATAAACATTGAACAGATGAACAGCACTTCAGTAAAGATCTTCAAGTACAGGAAAACTAGCCCCAGCATAATATTGGAGACAGTAAAGAAACGGGATTAATCTTTTTCAGAGAATTTCTTTGAAGGAAATTAATCTCTTTATGTTTGCAAATTGATCCTTGGAAAGTTTTGACTAGGCCTGCGTGCAGCAGTAGTACTCAGGGTATCATGGCAGCGTTTTCCTCAGAAGTGAAGCATAGTTTGAAAGCAAGTGTTTACACATTCAGTACGCAACACAGCAAGCATTAATGCAGAGATGCAAGACAATGATAGGATGTTGCTCGTGCAGCTTCCTTCAAGCATTTTTACATGTTGCGAGAGAAGAAAATTTGGGCTCCAAGACCCTGGTGTGACTTTTAATTTGCTAAAAGTTAAGCAAGTGCAAGGAGTATAGCAAGAAGTGGGCCCATGTCAAGATAAGAATATTATGAGGCATCTCGAAGACATTTGTAATGACTTTCAAGCCTGCCCATGTTTATGGCTAGGTGCTACCCTCACTGTCTTCAGTACCCTTCTTGTACCTCCCTCGTTTCCCCCTGCAGTGCTCAGGCAGCCACCCTTCTTCTGCCTCTCCGGGGTGAGAAGCCTCGAGCGGGCGCTGTGGGGAGGAGAACTGAGCTGCTTCAAAAAGTCACTCAGAGAAGGAGCAGCTGAGAGCAAGTTCCCATCACTCAAATGCGTGTCTGATGTACTGGTCTAAAAATAAACCCGTGCAGTCTGTGAGATGTGACAGTCCATTACAGCTTCCACCTTGCCTTTGCTCACTGCGTCCTCGCAAGTTATGGAGCAGCACAGCCTCAGAGGATCACCTGAGCTAATCAGAGTAAGCCTGCCTATGCCCTGACAAGTAAAACAAGTAGCCACTGAAAAATGAAGGCAGGCCTTTGTGTGTGTGTGATGGTTCAATGCAAATAGTTGTCTAGGCAGCAGCCTAAGACAAATCAATACCTGTAATAAGGCTCATCATGCTCCAATAACTACTCCAATCTGCATAGAAAGACTTGTGCTGGACAAAAAGGAAACGTGTGCTCCTGAGGGAGAAGGCACTTAAGAGTAAATTCTCATTAAGTGAAAATAATTTGCTGATGAGAGATTAAGCCAGTTGGCAACTGGACAAAAGATGGGTGTATGGCAGTGAAAGAACACATAATGTGTCCTAATAGATTCAGCCGAGTTTCTGTTATCATTATTCAATGTAAGCAGCAGAAAATAGGGCGGTTTTGCTCCTTTCCAGTCAAGCACAGCTACTTTTTAATTCCTTTTTAAGAGTTTGCCCACTATTCCTACAGAAGAAATGAAAGACATCTATCGGAAAATAACTGGAAAGATTATTTTTCTACCTTTAATTAAATATTGTAAAGGAGTACATTTCTGAGAGAAAAATGTGCTCATTTTATAGTGTGGGGTATTTTTCCCCCAGTGTGTGGTTAGGCTATTGGAGATAAGAGCATTGATGATTTTCTACATAGATCTGATGGAATAGCTTTTTCATTTACATTTCAAAGAAGGAATTGGACGTGTGAATCATGCAAGGAAAGAAAATAAGACAGAAGATATAGAAAGACACCAAAGAAAGAAGAGCATCATACAGCTACAAATACCTCCTAGATTTACCCTGGGAAGAAGAGTGTCCACAGCTCGCTGTAGCTTCATGTCTGACAAATGGCAATTAAAATGTGACAAATTTTGACCAAATGGTCAAAATTACTGTAGGAACAAGAGTGTGCATCATGTGTTCAGGGGCTGAGGGGGAGGGTTTCAAATGCTTTAATTACTGAGGGTTGGCTTCACACGGCTAGTTAATGCCTCTTTGCATGTGCCCCTGGCGAACAGCTCTTCCTCAACAAACCCAGGGAGCAGTACACCCGTGCAGATGGAGCCCGACTCCCATTGATGTCCGTGGGTCCTTGGGAAGCTGGAACTGACGTCCCTTGGGACCTTGCAGAATGGATCACCTCTGGCACCGTGCTCCCGCATCCAGCGGGGACTCTGTGCCGTGATTGCTGGGGACGCTGGCACAGAGGAAAGATTTGCATTCCCTCTGCTTGCTCTTGCCACAACTAAATAACTGAAACCCACGGTGGGGAGGGTGTCTGTCTCCGACGCTCTGCCTCCTGCCACCTGATCTCCCAGCCTTTCCTCACTCCGCTTTCCAGCCAGCAGCAGGCGAGAGCCAGCAAGCCCCAGCCGGAAAGGGAACAGCCTGGCCGAGACAGAGTGAGTACGATGATTTAAATGGAGAAAGTCAGACAGTTGTCAATGGAAAGGAAATGAGTTGGAATCTAAATCTAACTAAAAGAAGCTACCCAGATTACCGACATTGTAAATTGGATTAAAATTAAGTCCTACAAGAAAATCAATGGAAAGCGATAAGAAAGTAAGTCAAAATGACAGCAGAATGAGGCAGATGCTCTCTGAGGGCTTATTCAAGAGAACCGGTCAGAAGTAGAGAAGAAAATTTAACTGAGCCAATCCAATTCTAAATGGTAGAAAAATAAAGGGAAATTGAAAGACATTAGAGAGAAAGCCCAAGAAAATAATTTTGAGACGGTTATAAATCAGTATGCAAAACAGAAAATGGGGCAAAAAATAAAAGAAAAGAAAGGCAATTTTGATTATGTCTTAGAGCAAGTGAAACTAAGTGCCTGGGAATAATTTTTTATACCATGCATTTGTTTACATAGAAGTAGACTTTGATTGACATGCAGATGTTGTTTTTCAGAAAACAGGCTGATTTTTTTTTGCCTTGTATGTGCAGTTACCAAGCCTCTGAAATGCACGTGTTCTCACTCCATGCTCTGAAAAAACGCCTTTTTCTTTTTCTCTCTTCTCTTTTACAGGTTCATCCATTGGAGAAGTGCTGCCCCAGGCTGCGGGCAGCTGGAGCTGCCTGCGTCCTGCCGGCCCCCGCCAAGGGCCGGGGCGCAGGGAGCCTGCCCAGGGTGGCGGAGCCCGTCCCAGGGAAGCCTTTACCTTTCCTTGGCTGCACCCACAGTACCACTGGATGTCACTGTTGTTTCATGAAAGACAAAATCTTACTGACAGCTTTTTGACAGTTAATGTTTAGTAAATAAATAGATACGTATTTGTATTTCCTTCCCCCCAACTGTTCTGCACAAGGATCGAAATTACAGAACGACTGTGCAACCCCCTAGCTCTCACTCACATTTTTGATGACTGTTTTACAGTGATTGTGTTTATGGGTCCTTTTGTGGCACTCTAAGAGGCATCTTTTCCGTAAAGGATTGCTTTCTGCTGTGCTAGATGTAGAGTGTGGCAGAGCTGCCATAATGAATTTCAATTGTATTTTTGATTTTTTTGCTTCCATTATTTGTATTACTTCCTGGGAAATATTTTAACTCACCTCAGCTGGCCCGATTGCAGCTGTGTTAGGGTGGAGGAGTGAGCTGCCTGCGGGACCAGCATCCTCCGCTGGCATCTGTCTGCAGCCCTGGAGAGCCAGGCATTGCCGGAGAGCAGCGCTGCCCATAAATCAGGGTTACCCTGGAGGTGTCTGCTTGTCTCCACCATTACAGGAGTGCGCAGGGACACTGCCCCTAAATCAGGCACCTCCTGTACTAAGAGGCAGTAAGAAACTCAGACCCCATTTCTTAAAAAGGGAAAAGCTTTTTTTCCACCGCCGGTTGCCTGAAGTGGTATTCAGCCGGCCAAATGAAGACACAGAACTCCCTTTAAAGTCAGTGGAGGGGAACAGGCAATTCCAGGAAAGTGATTCATCCCGTCTGAAAGAACACTTCTAGCAGATAGGTCAGGTAGGTGAAGGCTTACAGGCACCTCTTTCTGCCAGCTGACACTGCAGGAGCCTTCAGTGACCAGCTGAAGGCTAGACCAGTCAGACAAGAAGAATGCTACCCATTTTACCTGGCATAGGCGCCTCTGCAGCAGGGGTTTCTTTGAAACAGCGTGCAGGTCTTTCCTACATAAACTTCGCTCCACTAGTAACAATCTTGAGCCAACTTTCTACACATTTCCTTAATGCTAAACATGTCAGAAAAGGCACACGCTGCCGAGTGAGCCACCCCAAACTGCCCACCAGGGACAGCCCTGGCCTGTGCTGTCCCCCCGCCCCGGGACTGAGAGTGGTTCAAAAACACACGTTGAAAACACACCAGGAGCTGATCTGACAATTTGGTAGTACGGACAGTGGCATTCCCGTGCCCAGCAAGGCTCCCAGTGCCATTTCATTATCAGTGCTGCTGCCTAGGTGTAAAAAAATATTTCCTGCTGGTGGTAGGTACATAAAACGCAGTTTCAGCACCGTCCCCAGATCCCAAAGGTTTATCTGGTATATTGAGGACAACAAAACTGTTATTACCTACAACAGGACATGAAATACAATGCTAAGGAAGTGGTCCTCTATTTGCATGAAAACAGGCTGGCTCTGTTAGCTGTTCTCCATCTCACACCCATATGAATTTCAAGCAAGGCTGTTATAGACTTCTTTAAAACTCCTGTGACCTCACCCAGCATGAATGGTCCATGCAAGGAGACAGCAGCTGTGGCCTTCTGTACAGAAGCAGAGTACCAGAGTCCAGCTCCTCTTAAGCGGTCAGGCAAATCTGAACAGCGTAAATAAGGAGAATAAGAAATTTCAGAGAGTTGCCTGAATCACTTCATGGGAAAGAACTAAGAGAAGAGGCAAAGCTTGAGAATTAAAGCCTAATTATTCCGGAAAGGAGTTAATAAATTTGGGGCTAAAGGTCATGAATGCAGGCTGGCCTAAGAGATTTGACAATTTTAATTAAAAATGATGCCAAAACCACTAGGTGGAATAATGCGTGCTGTGCAAATTGAATAGGAGCACTCCTCAGTCCCTGCTGTTTTTAGCAGTGTTATTTTCATTCTATGTCCGTAAATAAAGGATTGTGGAATGACTGCCGTCATTTAATAGGGCACAGCAAAATGTGTGAATTATGCAAAGTTAATTTCAGGGAATCAAAACGATAAAACAAAAATGAGGCTTCCGGGAGTAACTGCTTGGAGTGGGACTCCTCTGGGGTGTGACAGGTGATCCCCCCATTTCTCCACAGCGCAAACCTCTGCCATCACCTGTGTCTTTGGGCTACTGGTACCTGCAGAGATAGAGAAAGGAAACTTTTCTCCCCAGTGTGTGTGGGAGACAGACACCCTCGTTGCATCTTCTGGGTCTTATTTTGATTGCCATCAGTAGGCTTGTATCTGCCAGGCGGCCTAGGGCACTCCTTGGAGGTGTGCAGTGCCCCGGGGCTCCAGCCCGTGTTCCCCATAGCCGCGGGCAGGCCAGGCAGCTGAGCGCACCCGGCTCGCCCCGCAGGCACATTGCCAATCGGTGTCTGCCGTCAAGCCAAGACTGCTGTGCTGCCTGCCCAGCCGCAGCCCATGTGCCTGACAGGCAGAGCTGCATATAAATTATGTGTATAAAATTAAGCAGCATGCAGAGCACTCAGAGAGATGCTGCAAGGTGCGGGGCAGGGTGAGATTACAGCCCTCTGCCTCTTCCAGCGCCGCGGTGGTTGCATGAGACCCCACGGGTGCAGGGAGCTGAGTAACATCCCCACACCCTTACTTCTTCCCCAGGTTTGGGGCTCCTCAGGGCAGAAGGCAAGGCTAAAAACATCAGGTTTTCCATATGCATCTTTATATGCATTTTTTCCCTAATTTGTTGCCATTATTCCCATCACCGATAGCTGCCCAGTGATTTACAGAAGATGGAGCAAGCCCGATCCTGTGCGGGAGAGCTCGCATGTGTTAGCTTCCCAAGCTGTTTCATGGTATGCATCCCCATGGCGGCCGTGGAGATCTGATCCGCTTCACGCTCATGGCTCGGGCACTTGGAGATTGTCATGGGCAGGGAGCTGAGAGACGTTCCTTCATGCTCCACAGCGCAGGGAGGCTTGGAGACAGATACAGCCCACCCTGGTGTGAGGACTCACGCCAACATGGGAGCTCCTCCTTGCAGCTCGGAGCATGCCAAGAGCCACGCGCCAGGGAGCCCCGGCCCTGCTGGGAGCATTTCGGGGGGGAGCGGCACGCTGAGCGGGAGTGGGAAGCTAACAGCACCGCTGTGCGGCATCCTTTCAGAAAGCTTTTTGCATTTGCTGTTATCTCCATGAGTTAAATGTATGCAAATTAAACATGGCTGGTAGCTGCTAAACAGGTATTTCTTGCCAAAAATAGCTGCTCTCTGGGGTCTCCACCTCTCTTGTGTTTGCAAACTGCATCAGATGCCACATAAGTCATCCTCCAAAATGTGCTGACACCAATACCGATATCAGGCAAGAAGTTCCCAGCCCTCCCCGCTTTTTCCCTTTAATCTTTTTTTTTCATGATTTTAGACTTTTGCTTTTACATTTCTAAGCAATTAATTTTTTGGCTCTCATGTAGGATCAACAGGTGTGGAATGACTGGCACGGCCCTGATACACTCCATCTGGTTGCTGCTGATAAAGTAATCCTGCAGGCTGAGGGGCAATATCTCCAATAAGCTTAAGAGGCAGCAGGAGAGAACAAGCCCTGCAGCCAACATTGTTATTCCACGGGAACAATTGGGCACAGACAGCACTTTCATAGGCACGGTGGGGAGGCTTTCACCCAGCTATTTTTCCCCTGGGAGTGATGATTCACCCGGTGCAGTTCTACCCCCTCTCAGAAGAAGGAAAAGCTTTGCGTATCTTCCCCCCAAAACCCACGATTTCTGAATCAAATCAATTATCGCTTTGCTTCTTTACCTCCAAAACTCTTGGGTCCTTAGTTAATCTTCCCCAAAGCAATGGGAAAAGATGATTGTCAGCTTCGTGTTGATAATAAATATTTTTTTCTGTAACTTCCGTAAAACTATTGCAGGTGTTGGCTTCTGAATGTGGGGCGTGATGAGAGCAATGGGGGTGTGCTCCGGGTGTCCTCTGCAGATGAAGGGCTCTGTCGTCTCCTCCGTGCAGGTTTGGCTCTGATCCCAGCCAGGGGAGCTGCGCAGGCACGCTGAGCACCGCCTCGCCTCCCTGCGGTGTGCTGTCCTGGCTCGTGGCATGAACCACGGAGTGCCCTGCCAAGAGCATCACAAATCCCCGCCTGCACCTTTCACGGTGCCCATTTTGTGGGATTTCAGCCAACAGCTTTGGGCTTTATTTTATTGACGATTTCTGTTCTTAGCTTTCACTGTGTGCTTACCCTCTTCAAATACATCCTGTATCTTCCCCCAGCAAAACACACAAACTTGTGCTGTGGGTTCAGCAGGTGAGCTGTCCCGCCGAAGGCCCCCAGGCAGCCAGACGGCCCTGCTGTAGCTCCTTGGGGAGTCACGGGAATTAACAGCTCGTACCCTCTCCCTTGGGCTGGGGAAAGCGTGGAGGGCATTTTTAAGCTGGTCTCCACCTAGGAAATCAAGTGGGCATTGCTCTGGCAGACGCGTTTCTTCCCCATGCGCAGGACGGGGTTATCCCACTGCCATCACACAAGGGCAGTGGCGTGATGGAGGCACCTGGCTGTGGAGCTGCCACCCCTGCTGGACTTTATGCTCCAGTAATGAGCACAAGCAGCGTCACTGGCGCACACGGCACTGCTTGCAGCGACGGGAGTTACCGCATCATTGCATCACACTTTCTACCTTTGCTTCTGTCAGCCACAGTCATTTCTGATACGTGCATGCACAACGAATACGCTTGCCTGCGCCTGAGAGGGCAGCAGCCAGCAGCAATCCTTCGAAGCAGGGGGGAAGCGGGGAGCATACGGGCTCTCTTGCGGGAATAATTAAGCTTTTCCTCTTTTATACTTTGAGCGGCTGCTGGTGTCAGAGACTGCACCATCTGCTGGTGAGCTGAGCAAAGGAGCTCACAGCAGCGAGGGAGGATTTCTGCTACCGTATCCCTCCCGTGGGAAGGAGGTGTTGCAGGGGTGTCTTGGCCATTTCTGGTGCCCGGGGCTCCCCACAGGCACTGGGAGCCCCTCGCCCTGCCAGCCCACTGCAGGGGATCCCTGCGCCTCCACCCACTGCACTGGAGAGGGGCCAAACCCAAATGCACCCCAGAGTGTGCGCAGTTCCATGCAATGAAGGCACCGTGATGCCAGTGCGATGGCCTTGCTGCGAGATCCCGAAGCGAAGAGTTGGGGAAGACACCACAGGAGGAGGGTGGGCAGGTGACCTGGGAGAGGTGGCCCTTGCAGGGGATGTGGTGGGAGAAGAGGCTGCTCTTCATGGGGTGTTGTAGCAGCAATGCTGGGCTACAGCTGGTGCTCACCCCTCGGCTGCGGGGAGGACGAGGCCAGGAGCTTCAGTTTTAAGCAAATACACTTTTCCGGCCCCCGTGGTTTATGGCATTCATGGCCTTACCAAATGAAAAGTTAAGATTATCAGATTAAATATACACAGTTGATTCTCCACTCAGAGAGAACGTCATCTCTGGTGCCTCCTTTCTAAATCCCCCAAGGACATCTGGGCACTGAGACAAGACTTCCAGCTCCCAGTTAAGAAACAGGTAGTGCCCCTGCCACCACTTTTAAAACTGACAGCTTGGAGATTAAAAGTGGCTCTCCCACCTCCCAGCTCTCCCCTTGCCCAGCCCCAGGCAGCCCCAGGGAGAGGGGCTGCAGCAGCACCCTGTGCCTCAGCACACTGTTTTCCTGGGCCCCCCAGACCCTCTGCTGCCATCGAGCCTGCGCTCACACCAGGCACTCAGCTGAGGCACTCCTGATTGCACCGGAGACAGCAACTGAAGAAGGAGTGAGCATCAGTAATTACATGGAACAGTTTACAGGAGGCTCATGTACGTGCCTTTTGGGACAAGAACAGGGAACAGAGGTGATGGGAGAGGTCTGTGTGCTGTCATCCCATCTTAGACAGAATGGATAAGGCCAAAATTCTGATTACTTTTGCATCTGGGTAGCTTCGCTGGTGTTAATTAAGTGGTAGAAATGGAGGATCCGTGTAAGCAAGATTCAAATCAGACACTGGTATTTAGCTCCGCTTCAGGTCCTCTCTATAGGATTGCTTCTGTCAAAGTGAAGAATGAAACAAAGAGGGAAAAACCTAAATAGTGATTAATGAAGAACAGTCCATATTTAATCACAGCTTTCAGACTTCATAATTTAAACTTCAGTAATTGTCTTCACAATTTTGGCATCTGCTCGTCCCAGCCTACACACTATCTTTGAACTAACAGCACGGCTTATCTTTGCAATTAGGCATTCAGTGTAGCAACAAATCTTCAATTTGGTGTGAGTCACTCAGCTGCTAAATCAAACAATGTGTCACTAAACAAACCGGTTTCCTCCTGACCTCATATGATGATAATAACGATTTGTGAAACCATCTTGAGATTTCTTTGGTATAATTTGCTGGTACTTTCTGACACGCTCGTTTTCATAAATATAATTGGGTTCTGCGTTAGAAACGGGATACAGCAGTACACAAACAATTGATAGTAGTTATTATCATGGAAATGCAGGCAATCCACCTCAAAACCAGTTGCTACAAAAGCAAAATAACTTTCTAAAAGTACAAGCTATAAGTACAGAGTGAGCCAAAGTTGCAACTGCATCAGCTCTGATGGGCGGGTGGGGATGGGGACTCCGGCTATGGGGATGGGCAGCACCGCGGTGGGCGCTCCTGGTGCAGATGGGAGCCCTGTGCATCCATATGCCAGCTGCACACCGACTGCTCTGCATCACAAGTGTCTGTATGTGCAGTCATTATTAGAAGTAATCCGTAATTTTCAGCTTAATGTAGGCAAGGTGACATTTGGTTCCAAAAGGTTACAGTATGTAGAAACTCCATCTCTACACTCAAACAGAGAAGAGCAATGCTGGGGTGGAACTTGTGATGTGCGGTCCCAGGGCTCCCAAAACACACACCGCCATTTCACACAGCTGAAGTTTCTCAGAAGCTGGATTTGGAGTCCTGGTGGAAGCAGGCAGTTGCTTATGCTGGCAGCACTGCCTCATTGCAGCCACACATCCCTGAAGTCCATAACACACAGAAACTGGTAGTGTCCTGTTGGGTGCTTAGACTTTTAGTGTTCTGTCTCCTCAGCTCAGGAAGCCACCAGAGATCCACTACAGCTCTTTCTCAACTGTAGCCAAAAACATCTGGGAGGTCTTTTACTTCAAAGGTCCAGCTGTGGGACATGAAAGCAGCTCTGCATGGGTTTTGCTGTTAGGTGCTGACACAACACGGTCAGTGGTCGTCCTCATTTCAGGAACAGCACAGGCTGCAGCATCGAGCTGACACTGCTGCCTGCCACCTGGGGCTGTGTCTTCAGGGCTTCCTGGACCTCATAGAGGCTTATCTAGCAGATACTCTATTGCAATGTCTTTAGTGGCATACTCTCTCCTTAGCTGAAGGGATCCAGGTAGAAAGTCACTCACCTTCTTTCCCATTCCTACCTCTGATACAGCTCTTTGTCCCTTGGCATAAGCTCGTTCCCCCCCTGCAGTGAACCTAATGCGTGCAGGCAAGTTCTCATGCCCACATGTCAGCTGGTGTCAGATGAATTTTGCACCTTTTGCGCAGCACAAAATGAACTTGGCAATTTGAAAAATGTGGCCCAGAAGCTGTGCGAAAGTCAAGATGTCATAGTCATGGTGGCCTCCTGCATTAAGGTGAAGATAGTAATCTAATCGTAGTATTTAATTAGCTTAATCGGATTTTTCATTGTACCACACCGCTTTACTTCAGTTCTCAAAATGATTTCTAGGGGTAAAAATATGAGCTTGTATGAAGCAACAGAGGATTCAGCATTAGATATGAGCCATCGCCTGCCTGAATGAACAAATGAACCCTAATAAACAGGCAGAAGAGAGCCACTTACTAACACAATTTCACATTTCAATCAATGCAACTAAGGTGAAATAAAATAAAGTCACTCAATTTTGATAGCAGTGCCAAGAGAAATAGGCTTCATGCTCTGTATTCACTTTAATTATTGTCTTTGTCTGGCTCAGAAACTACATGAGGTACAGTGAATGCTATTACCTACAGCAGAGCTGCTGATCTGTAAAGAAAGCAGTATGATCAGATGCCAGCAGGGAAAAGGCAAGAGTCAAAAAATCAGTTGTTTGTCATAGAAAGAAAGCAGATTTCAGGATAGATGACATTCACCACAGAAAGGGCAACCACTTAGAGAGACCTTGAAGGATTGACAAATCTCACTTGTTTTGATTATATGCATTTTAAAAGTTTGATTTTGCAAACTTTCACCTTCATTTGTACCACCGAATTCACCAGCATCACTCCAGCAGCCCAGGCTTTCCTGGAACAGAGTCCCCCCCTCATCTGTTCCAAGCCTAAAAATGCTGCCAAGTTGCCAAACCATCTCATTAACAGACAAAAATTAAAATGAACCAACTTATTCCCTTTACAATGGAAGCATGATAGGTATTTTCAATTTTGTACCTACAGACTGCTCTTGCATCATGTTTTCATGTCTGTCTTCACAACTGTAGTCATTTTTTAAAAGGTGAAAGCTGAGATGTTTGTATATCCTACGGCTCCAAGAGCTGGCAGAAGCACCCTGCATGTCACAAGGCTCATGGCAAAGACAGGTCACACAGCTATAGGGGTGTGCATGCCATTACACCGCTAAGGAAGCAGTGCTAAATAGATCACACCTCTCCCAGACATTTCAAAGAGATGATTGAAAGATACAATTCCTTCCAAACTCATGTCAGGGGGTGTTGAATAGCATTAGCAGAAAATGAAGACATTTCATGCAACCCCCTCCAGCCAAAATTACTTCAGCTGTTGTGAGTGGTAAGTTTGGGGTGGGAGGATGCTCCAAGCTTCGCTATTCACTCATCCAGGCCACCAGACCTGGTGTGGGACAGGGGATCACAACCAGGTGGGTGGGTGGGCAGTGCACACCCTGCCACCAAAGTCACATCCCAGCTCATGTTTTCTCCATCCCAGAACATGTTTTCTCCATCACCTCGTTTGCCTGAGTGCCTCCAGGAACCACCCTCAGTGGGAGAGCCAGCCTTGGGAAGTTTGGGTTTCATCTGCACCACAGACCGCATGGGCAGCCTCTCTACTCATAAACAACTGTAGCTCTGCGACAAAATCTGCCTCTGCGTGTCCCACCTCTGGTATTCGCTTACAATTTACTTATCATAAATACCTGTGTCGTGGTTTAACCCCAGCCAGCAACTAAGCACCACGCAGCCGCTCGCTCACTCCCCCCTTAGTGGGATGGGGGAGAGAATCAGAAGGGTAAAAGGGAGAAAACTCGTGGGTTGAGATAAGAACAGTTCAATAATTGAAGTAAAATAAATTAGAACAGTTAAATAGGCAAAGCAAAAACCGTGCACGCAAACAAAGCAAAAGAAGGAATTCATTCCCTACTTCCCATCGGCGGGCAGGTGTTCAGCCATCCCCAGGGAAGCAGGGCTCCATCACGCGTAACGGTTACTTGGGAAGACAAACGCCATCACGCCGAATGTCCCCCCTTCCTTCTTCTTCCCCCAGCTTATATACTGAGCATGACGTCATACGGTATGGCATAGCGCTTGGGCCAGTCTGGGTCAGCACCCCCCGGGCTGTGCCCGCTCCCAGCTTCTTGTGCACCCGGCAGAGCAGGGGAAGCTGAAAAGTCCTTGACCAGTGTGAGCGCCACTTAGCACCTATTTAGCAACAGCTTAGCACTACCTAGCAAGAGCCAAAGCATCAGTGTATCATCGACATTGTTCTCATCCTAAACCCAAAACACAGCCCCATACCGGCTACCAAGCCGAAAATTATCCCAGCTGAAACCAGGACAACCTGCTAGGAAAAATTTAGTGGCAGGCAGATTTCCTTGCAGAGCTGTGGCTGTAAGCGACTGGCAGTGCAAGTAAGTCTTCAAAGTATCCCTTCAGTGTTCTTAGAAGAAAAGTGGGTCAGACCTTGCAGCTTAAGTCTTCTAGGACTTTGTCTTTAATTAAAGTGTAAGATACCAGCACATCACCCTCACCTAGGCACACAACAGAGGGGATATGCTGCTATTACCACTTACAGATGCAAAAGCCTGGGGTGGGAGCTCCTCTTCCCTGTCCACCTGCCTCAAAACACACAGAAACAGCACTTTTGACATTATGAATCCATTCAATTGATAGACAAATGATGTGCCACATGGAATGACACCAACAGGGCTTTTCTTTACACTGCTGACTAGAAGGAAGCTTCCCAGAGGGAGATGCCATGTTATCCAAGCAGCTTTGCCTCCACAAAGTACTTGGCTTTGGCAGTGCATGATCCTGGGAGGTCCCTATGGGGGCTACCAGACCACTGCAGAGCAGGGGGACAAACCGAACCCCCAACATCTTCAAGCAGAAACTGGTATTTCAGCACAAATTTCCATGGCAACTATGTAATAAATTGACAGTTATGAGAAATATTGTCAAGAGTGAAGTGTCTGAGAGCAGTAAAAGGCTGACAGGGAGAGACGCGTGGGATGCTGGAGCTGGTGGTAGGAACAGGAAACTGATGTCAGTGTGTGGTGAGCTCATGAGATGACCTCATTTTTACATTTCCAGGACGCGAGAGTGATATGGCAGCCTAAAAGAAAAGATTTTAAACTGCTTTATGCAATTTATTTTAACTGCTTATCTTGTCAAAACAGCACTTTGCTTGGCCTGACAAAGTTAGTACAACTTTATGTGGTTGTTTATATGGTGTCCTACCTGTACGCTGTCAACTCTCACAAGTTTTTCAAGCTTCTTTTAATATTTTGTGTTCTAAAATCTCAGTTACTGGAGATAAGGGACATCCTCAGCATTTTAGTTTCTGCTTTATTTTAAAAATCTTATCAAAAAATAATTTCAAAAATCCTCAACAGCAATATTTGGAATGCATTCTCATCATTTGGAGGATGATGCCTTATTTTCCAATACTTGACTTTCAAAATATTATATTGATGCTGCAGAAAGGACTGAAATGCTTACACACTATGACTTTCCTGCCAAGTATGAGTTTTTTGCACTGGATGGCATACCGAGCCCTGTGCAAATAGTAGTCTGTACCTAGCTAGTCTGCTCTAAACATTTGTGATACCACTGATTGATTGATAACTTCCCTCCCTTTGCAGTTTTTAATTATCATAAAGTTCTGTTCATTATGAAGACGTTCATTAAGTCTATTCAGCACTTGAATGAAGCTGATAAATCTGAGAGTACACTCAACTACACCAATAACTGACAATTTTTATTTCTTAGCCAAAGCGAAATGAAATTTTCAGTAAGTCAGGACCAGCCTGTAGCAGTAGCTGAGAGGAAATCCACCACTTATAAAACCCACGTCATTAGGTAACTATAAGTTACCCCATAACTATAAGTGCCCCTGCTCTGGCCAGATGGTCTCACCGCTGCCCAGGGGCAGTGCCACCCCTCGCCCTGGGGGGCACGGCCATAGCTCGGAGCAGGGGGGACAGCATCATTGCTGGCTCTGCCAGTTGCTGCGGCAGGTGCGACAGCAAGTCCTGCTTCCCTGCACTGCTCCATCACCCCCTGCCCCGCTCCATCACCCCCTGCCCTGCTCCATCACCCCCTACCCCGCTCCATCACCCCCTACCCCGCTCCATCACCCCCTGCCCTGCTTCTCCCCACCCAGGGCCACCTTTCAGAAGCACACACCAGTTTACACAGAGAGGCTTAGGTAACTCCAACTCAGTTGAGGTAGATATGGTTGAACAGAAGAACTTACATTATCCAGCTTAAAACAGATGACAGAAGAAGTATAATGCTTATATGGAGCCATCTAGGTCTGAGGCACGGGAACTGCCCATCATGTCTGTTCTTTCAGACCTCACAGTGCACATCTCTTCCCTACCTGGAGGGGAAGGGGAACTGGCATCTTCATGAGCAGTTACATCTGCTGATGGCTCTGCTTTCCTCCTTTTACATACATAAAACCTGAAGCAAGATGTCCTGGATTTAATGGACAGGTAGATGCTGCTTAAATATCAGTAGATGCTGCCTGGTGTAAGAACAGGAGGTTTGTGAGCTTTGCAATTTTATCACCAATTTCACCTGCTCAGGAATCCAAACACACAAGTGTAATCTGACAGAGCTCTGACACCTTTGCTGTGGTTTATCTTCAGCTGAAGAGTAAACGGGTAAATGGTATCAGAATACTGAGAAGGCAGCCAGCAAGGGCAGCACTTGTGCACCTGGGTGGTATAATACAGGAAGGAAACACAAATGCATCATAAATCCATATTTTAGAGCTGCAAGACACCCATGCTTGCAGCTGGCACATTTCAGCTTATATTGAATACCCATAAGGATAAGCAAATTGGTGATTACAGCATCTGATTTACACTGTCACCATTCCACATGTCCTAGAACATTTAGTCACCTACTTTACACTTGTACAGAGATACACCATTTTTAGGAGCAAACATTTAAGGTGGAGGGTTTTTTTATTATTATTTTTATACAAGGTACAGCACAGCAGACTGTATTTCTGTTTTAAGCATTGCAGGAAAGGGCATGGGCTGTCAAAAGGAAAAGCTAACGAGGCTGGCTCCATCTTACCGGTAGCAAAGAAAATATTTAAGATATGAGATGGAATTTAATATCTGTGAGGGCTACTTTAAAATGAAGATTTAACAGCTAGCACAATCCCCTTTGGAAGCCAAATTACATCATCCCTGAGGACTCCCTCTCTGTCCCATTAGCCCTGTGCAGCCCTTCAGAATCCAGCCTTGTTGTTTGTTTAGCATTTCCTGTCATAGGAGATTTCCAGTATATTTTGCAGCTGGGATCACTTGGACTCTCTTGGCAACTGTATTCTGGCCACGCTGGCATCTCCTCGGGCTGGCAGCCTGCCTTGGTTTCCTTTTTTGCTGCAGCCCTTCAGTGAGGAAACAAATTGCAGTATTGCCACGTGAGTGCAGGAGCATTGCCGAGGTCAGCCAAGGAGAAGGGCTCATCCCACTGTCTTCTGATGGCCATGCACCATCTGGAAGTAGGTTAGTATGCACTGTGCGGCACTAATATGCTGCACTGTCATGATATCCCAGTGACAGATGAAGCAATCATGATCTGGCTTATTTTAGGCAATGGAGAAAGCACGTGGCATAGTCTGCTAGATGTCCTCAATGCAGAAAGAAACTGCTTTTATTTATTCTTAGTTTGAGGGAAAAGAAAGAAGCCTTTACAGCTCTAAGAAGAGCTTCCCCATCCTTTAGCATGGGGTTAAGTTAAGCTGTTCCACTTATCCTCTCCTAAATTCACACGTAGCCCTATAGTTAAGCTGGAAGTCAGTGGCTTGGTTGGCTTTGACTACATGTGCCTTTGGGGGTGTGGAATTCAGCATGAGATTAATGCAGATGCAAACCTAGATACCTACATACACATATATGTGCGAGCTAAGTGTGTAAGCTGCATTATAGCGGATGGAGTCCGTAATGTTGATGAAGCGTAGGGTGTGACTGAGGCTGTCATAGAGTTGGTTTCTCTGGTAGACTGGGCTGCACCACTCTCTGGCTTCACGGGCCATACTACCCACAACCGTGTTGGCTATTTGGGACTATGGTTGTGGGACTGGGTCAGGTACCTATGTTCCCACTCAGCCTGATGCAGCTGAAGTCAGTGGAGCCCACAGCTCACTGGCATCCACACTGAGATGTCTCAGACCTAAACTGAATCCCATCCTGGATGATGTTTACGGTTCTCCCTCTTCTGGAAACCTTGCAGGGCCTGGCTATCACAAACAAAGAACTATCATGCCTTTACCTGGGGCTGTGAGTGACCAGCACTCCTGAGGATGAGGCACTCCTGGCCATTCCCGCTAACTCACCGAGTCATGCTGCAATTGCAGTCAGTGAGGACTGCTGTCATTGCATTAGTTGAACGTAGGCTTTGTACTTGCAAGAGGTTGCATCTGAGCCTGAAGTGCAGTTATCTTTGTACTGTGCACATATACATGATAAGCTGGGTAGCTTTCACATTTAGCAAACAAAATCTTCTGCTGAAGAGACACAGTTAAATGGAATGATTTAAACACTAAGCATAGAAAATGCTGCTTAAGCAAAAGTATATTATTTTCAGTCTTTTAATGAACTTTGCTACCTACAGTGATGCTTTCCCAGGGAGACACCCCCCTGACTCATGGCTTTTGTAGAATATTATATTTTGTTAGGAGCCCTCAAAAGCTGGTAGTTAACATTATTTTTCTCTTTTGTTTCCCTGATGTTTGTTTAGCTCTTTTGTCAGTAACCAACTGGCAGTGAAATGGCTTCGGCTCAATTTCTAAGTACTCCAACTGAAAATACTTGATTGACACCAGTTCAAGCCTCCATCTGGCACCCTAGGAAACTCCCAGTGCACTGCCAGCGTACTCACGGCAGAGCAGTGCTGCTCACTCACCAGCAAAGGGCTCCCGGTACAAACACAGCCAGGCTAAGAGTGCGTTTGCTGAGCTACTGTCCGCTCACTGCTCCTCACCTCTGGAGCACCAGCCATCGCCTGCCACTGGTTACCAATGGTGTAGACGTGGCTGCGATGGCATAAATACCTATCTGGCTCTGAGAAGAGATGTAAAGTATGAATGTTGTTTCCAAAAAGGCTTTATGAATTGCACCTGATGACAGACAGCTTCAAGTATGCATGACTTTATATCTACTCTGCCTACCTGGGATGAGTGTCAGCTTTCCGGGCAATTTATGCTTAGTACCAGACCAGGCTAAATGCCTCCCAGCTGGTTTGGTTTATTCTATCAGTAAAGTTGACTACACTTTTGAGGAAGCAATGCTGGGCTAGCCAGACTGTCTTTTTTGGATACAAATCCAGACCCATATACTTCTCCACTTGTGACCCTTCAGAACTGTCAACGTAGGGAGATGTGGTCTTGTTGAGTTCTCAATGCTCATACTAAATTTTCAGAGCAAGCAGAATATCTAATAATACTGGCATCAACTGAATGCCAGTTTTGGAAGATGGAGCAACCAATGGAGCAATCTCATTGCCTGTCTGTTACAGAAAGCCACAGGAGTACAACTTTAGGACGTGAAGGACCACTTTGAAAATTTGTGCTGGGTGATGGTAATAGAAGTGTGGATGGTCATCCATAAATGGGCACTGCAGGTATCACAAATGTCATCTCTGTGTGTACTGGCTTGGGCTGGGATGGAGTTAATTTTCTTCATAGCAGCCTGTATGGTGCTGTGTTTTGGATATGTGACCAAAACAGTGTTGATAACATACCAATGTTTTAGCTGTTGCTAAGCAGTGCTTGCAAAGCGTTGATACCTTCTCTTTTTCTCACGCTCCCCCCTCAGCAAGTAAGCTGAGGGTGGCCAAGAGGCTGGGAGGGGACACAGCTGGGACAGCTGACTCCACCTGACCAAAGGGCTATCCCATACTGAATGACATCGTGCTCAGCAATAAAAGTTGGGGGGAAAAAAGAGGAAGGGGGGACATTTGGAGTGATGGCTTTTGTCTTCCCAAGTAACCATTACCTGTGATGGAGTCCTCCTTTCCTGGAAATGGCTAAACACCTGCCTGCCGATGGGACATAGTGAATGAATTTCTTATTTTGCTTTGCTTGCACGCACAGTTTTTACTTTACCCATTAAAGTGTCTCTATCTCAGCCCATGAGTTTTCTCACCTTTACCCTTCCAATTCTCTCCATGTCCCGCTGCAGGGGAGCGAGCGAGCGGCTGGGTGGGGCTGAGCTGCCAGCCGGGGCTAACCCACAACACCATGCCATCTACCACTTCAGATGACACAGTTTCCCTGCTGTGTGGGAGCCATCATGGAAACCGTGTGTTCACACAGGGCCTGCCCGGGATATGATTGTGTCAGCAGAGAGAGATTTCACTTTATTGCTCTGGAGGCAACTAGAGAGCAAAGATTTTAGCCATCACCAGGTACCCTACATGATTCTCCTACATATTATGAAAGCATGGCTAGATCAGTGGGTGCTGCAGATATCCACAGTCCAGGTATTAACACAAGGAAATGCATGTCCCATGCACAACGGGCCAGGCATCCCTACCTGAACACTCAACTTCAACTGGGCATCAAAATACGTGCCAGAAAAGAAGATGACAACAAAGAGAGGACTCTGAAGGAAGTGACCTGGAACTGACAGGAGCCTGGGACCTCAGTGTTCACAGTGAAATGCGAACAGGCAGGGCATGAAGCTCTGCCACAGCAGAGCAAAGCTGAGGTGTTAACTCAGGTGACTGCCTTTACGCATTCAATACACTCCTGTTCAGCAGTGCATTTTCTGCAACAGACACCCAGCAAGGCGGAAGGCAGCTGCTGCGGTGCTGCCAAGCATCCTGCAGCGTGTGGGCTGGCAAGAGGCAGGCTTGGGGGAGGGCTAGAGGGAAGAAGAAAGTTGTGGGAGGTGAGTAAATCCACTGTCACTACTGCCCATGTCAAGGTAGATATGACTGCCTGGAAGAAGTGAATGAACAATATAATCTACAGTTGACACTATTGCTCCTTTTCACTAACTCAGACAGAAACTATGCGAAAAGTTTGGATTTTTTTTTTTTTCCACAGAGCAATTCCAGAGATAATTTCTTAAATTTAACTTTTCTGTTTTCCTTAGCTGTAATAAAACCCTTCTGAATAAACAGTGGAACAATTTCCGAGTTTATTCTGTCCCTTTCCAGTTGTATCCATTATAGCAAAGTCAAACTCTGTTAACTTATTACCCTTGCGCTTCCCCAAACAGGACCATGTCAACCTTATTAGCGCCAGGAGCTTTCCACTAGTGCTTGGCCAAAGATGCCCCCAAGCACTCGGACACACCGTAGCAACCCACTTCACAGAGAGCAGCCTTCAGGAGGGCATGGAGGCTAAAGCAGGCGTCTGTCTTGATGTGCACTTCAGCTCAACAGTCACGACAGTTTTCAGCAGAAAGGGGAATAAATTCTGGTCTCATTTACTCCGCTGGAAAACTGGAGTCATTTTACCAGTCTCCTTGAAGATTTTTAACATTTAGTGATAGATTTTGGCTCTGAGATTTAGGTCTCAGGTGCAGAAATTGCTGGGCTAATCAAAAAAGAAAGAGAGAGACGTGATAAGTATCTCAGATGGATGCACTCACAAAGGGCTGCTCTTCAAACAAAAAGATAACCTTGCACATGCATCGACATTTACACCTCAGAAAGATTAATTCAGAAAATATGCAGAAGCTTGAGATCTTTAAACCTGCTGACAACAGCGTGGATGTAGGAAGAGTTTCTGTGCTGGGGCTACCAGTGAGCTGAAGCAGCGATAGCAAATGCCAGTGGCTCATGGATGCATCACGATCCACTTGTTCTATGCCTTTCAAAGCTTATGTTGCCATCGGTTTGTTAGATCCTCTGGGAAAACCTGGGAGTTGGATTTGATAGGGTTTGCTATGCAGGTGAGGGAACTGGCTGAGTTTTCCTTCGAATCCCTGGCAGGACTAGCTCTGTGGATCAGCAGCACGGGCAGCCATGGCAGGCAGAATGCCCCAAGCCCTGGTCCCCCTCCCTGGGCACCAGGGTCCCTCCCTGCTCTGCCCCTGTCTCTTGCATAAAGGGTTATTTATGTCTTGTCAAACCATTTAGGATGGGCCTTTCTTTGTGTAGATGGAAATGTGAAAGACTGCATCCTTTTGAGAAAGTCCGGTTTCTGATGGGTCCAGTGTTAATCTTTTCAGGGATTTAAAAAAATTAAATAAATAGAATCGAGTCAGTGTCAGTAAAGAGTATTCCTGCACTGCTCCAGTTACAGTAATACTCTAACCGGTATTTAGAAACCTACATTAGAGGAAGGCAGGAAATATTCTAGACTCATGTCTGCCTTAAGATGTTGTCCGTATCTGTCCAGTCATCCTCGGTGTTTCTGCGTCTGTGTCCGTGTCTATGCCGTTCTCAGCCTTTCCCTGAGATTTCTCCTGTCTAACTTAGGAAAATCAAAATGCAAACATTTCATCTGAAATAATCACCTAAGTGAAAGTCAGTGGATCAAGACAGGACTTCTCAGAGGCAATTCACTCCCACCTAAGGTAGGCATTTGCAGAGGACAGGTAGCTAACCCCTCAATACAGAGGTTTCATGGTTTGAGGACTAGCATCAGGTGAGATGCCACTCGCTGTTCAAATGAGGTTCGCCCTCTCCTCCACAACTTTCTCTGCTAACCCACTCACAAAGAAAATGTCCTCCCCCTGCAAAAAGCAGAAAGCAGGGAGTGCAATTGCACCTGAATTTTAATTCCTTAGGAGCAGCTCCAGGGAGGGAAGGGGGAAGGCAGGGGGCTGCTCCCCACCAGTCACCCTTGGCTGCTGGGAGACCCATGGCCGTGTGCCACCTTGGGGTGGTAATCTCAGAGCCATGGCGTGGACAGCCACTCCGTCATTTAAACTGCTTCATTCACAGCAGCAGGAGGCAAAGTTAATCTTCTCCTGGGGAGAAAGAAGGTGGAGGATGTGCTACCACAGCTCATTGCTCTCACCTTATGAGCGTGACGTCCACTGGTGATGACAGAAGAGTAAATGAGGCAAGTTCATGTGTTATTACGGCAAAACGATGTCAGATTTGGCCAGACTTCACCTTCTAAAGTAGAATTTGTTGCTATTTGACTTCCGACTTTTCTTGACCACTGAATTGGGAAGGGGCAGAAGATGGGCATGTAACTGTGGGGGGAATAATTTTCTCCAGATTCAGATCAGAGACAATTCAAATGTCAAATATACACCAAAGGGGGAACAGGGAGAGGCAGCAGCTGCCAAAGTGGAACCAGTCCTGGTGTCCGCACTCCTTCCCTGGGGGACACTCTGCAATGCTGTCCCGCAGCCAGAGGAGAGAGGAAACCTGCACTGGGCACCCCAGCCAGCATTTGCTGTGTGGCATATGCTTCAGAGCACAACTTGTTTTACTCACCTTTCGCCCCATGGACCGATGGAGATGGGCTTTAGGGAAACATCTCACACCTCCTTGGGCAGTCACACACATTTCCAGCACTTGCCCTGTCACGTAACTGCTTGTCTCTGTGGCTGCTATGAGCTGGTTTTTTTAGTGGTCATTTAAAACTTCTTTCTTCCAAGTATTCTTGCTTGGCATCAGAATAAGGGTGAAAGATGAAGACCAGAAATTGGTTTTGGGGTTATTCTCACTGTGGCTTCTCACTGAACTCAGCTGAACATCTCTTAGTGAAATCTTTGTTTAAACTTATTTAAAGATTCTGTGATCTGCCTTGGCAACACCTTATGAGAATGCCAGGAACAAGATAGAAATGATTAAGATCAACAGCCATGCTGCAATTTCCATGTCCGTGCTGTAAGTGTACATTTGCTCACTCCAGCCCTCCTGCCACAGCATGTTGCACCTCTGGAGGTCCCTTCCAGCCTGAGTGAGGCTCTGATTTTATGGCTGCTCAAGCACAGGCTTTTATACATGGCTCTGCAGCTTGAACTGAGTTACTCGTAATGAGGGCATTTGTTAAACATCATGTCCTTCTGAGGTATGTTGATGCTTTTAGATTTCTTTTCATAGATGTTTCCGTGAATAAAACATCCAGCAACCTTTATTCTAATCACATAAAAGATTTATGCCTGTCTTTTTCTGAGATAAGTGAAGAGAGGCATTCTGTATGGGAAAAGGAGGAGCAATGCTTAATATGTTTCCTCTTATGTATATTGAAATTAAATCAAAAAGTATTTTATATTAAATTTATTGCCGTGTTACCTTCTAAATTATATGTGCATGGAAAATGTAGAGACCTCCTCCGCCCCTATTAGTGCCTTCCTTCCTTTCTTTCTGGAAACTAACATATCTTGGGTATTTCCATTGCTCTTTCCCCTATATAAGGAAATAACTAGTGTAACTTTAACTATATTTTTAGTGCCTCTTTTTCTTTATAAGGTTTACATCATCTCTGGAGGGAAATTTTCCACAGGGATGCATTTCCACTGGAGGAAGTAGGCTCGAGCAAATGTCTGTTTCCTAAGAGAAAAGTTCACACATTTGTAGATAAATAAGAAATTAGTCATGAGGAATTTGTTGGCCCCAGCCACCGTGGTACCTGGTGGGAGTGACATGGGTGCGGGTGCCCCATGGCAGCCGCTGCCCTGCCAAGCAGCCAGCCCCATAGCATGCCAGAACCACACATCCCAGGAGGCAATGGGCTGACACCAAATGCTCTTGAGTCATTTCAACAAATAAAGACATTTTAAGTCAGAAGTTTGATTTCAGAAGCAAATGACGATATGCAAGTTATTCAGCATATATGTTGAAAAATTCTGTTCAAAACCTTGTTCTTGTGGGAAAACCGTTCCTAATTTTTCTCCCTTCTAAAGAGTATCATAGGTGAGATCTCCGATGCATTTTCCAAACATTAGTCCTTCAGGGAATATTATTTATCTCAATGAAGAAAGGCAGTGATCTCCGTGAAGAGCTGCTACCTGCATGCTGGATTGGAGCCCCCCAGGCCGCTGTGACATCTCAGAGCAGAGAAGGGAACCTGCTGGCTCTGGCTGGCCCAGGTATCTCCCAAAGGTACAAATTTCCCTTGGAGGAAGGGACTCTGCAGAAAATATGCTCCAGCCCCACTTCACATACCTGTGCCTTCCTGCTTCCTCCTCTGGGCTGTGGGAGAGAGAAGGAGGCCAGCCCCACGTCTCCATCCCGCCGTCAGACAGCAACGGAAATATTCCCAGAGTAAATATCAGCCTTTGCATAGCCATGAATTTCTAAAACTCTCTGTACTGTGTGGGCTTCACTGGTTAATAAACCAGTTTTACAAAAAGACAAGACATTTTTTTAAGCCTGTTCTGAGAAAGGAATAGAAAGTAACGCACAATTAATTGCAAGTCATAATAATTTAGATACTTAGAAATAATCAACCAAACAAACCATGCTGCAAATGCTACTCAATAAACCACAGACACTGAAGTAAATCAAGCAAACTGGAGCTATTCATAAATAGAGAGTTGAAAAAAGTAGAAATTAGGACAGTGTCACAGAGCAGCTAGCTCTTTGCTAGCATTTGGTTGGGAATAAACATTTTTTTTTTCACAGCAGCAGGCAGTTCTCACTGTGCCAGCATTAAATAATAGTATTCCCTCAGTGATCCCACTGAGAAAGGAGAATTGATCTGCTGAGAACATTTTGTTTCGCAACGAAGCAGATTTGGAGTATGACTTTGAAGGCAGACTGAAGGAAAGTGAATATTCTCCACAAATTTTCTGTGGAAACCCAGCTTCAGAGCTGACTGAATGTTCTCGTCCTAAGCCCACATCTCCCTCAAAACATGACCAAAACACACACAGTCTCATGCTCTTTGCTCAAAGACAAAACCTTGAAGTCCAAACCAATATCATCCCCTGGTTGTCTGAAACCTCACGGCCCCTCTGGCTCCCTTTGCCTCCTGGGGGGACTGAAACCCACACCAGCAGGGCCGTGGGCTTCCCCATCACCTCCCACGCCATCCCTGTGCACCACGCTTTTCAGTTGTTCCTTTTGCATGGCTCTGCCATGGCCACCTCTGCCACCCAAATCTATCCATCTGCATCTATACAGCATTAAAAAAAAAATCTCATTTTGGTAATTTCCTATAAAGTGCAGTTTTAAAAACTGGTACGGAAAGAGGATGCAATAGCTATGAGAGTAACAGGAGCCACTGTGGAAGACACGGCGCCAAATCCATGGGTTGAATTTCAAATAGAAAGAAAATGTGTGTGGCTCTGAGGTCTTTGGCCACGGGAAGGAACGACGGCTGCTTCTCCGCTCACTTGCGCTGCTGTCCCCACAGTGAGGGAATAAAAAAGAAATTTAAAAAAAGCCTTCATTTTGTTTTAAGTCCTTTGTGCACAAATTTTGCAGGCTGACTCCCAGCCCTTGTAGAGGGAGCCATGCTGAGTAACTGCTTGCCTTCTAGAAACTGTTTGTAATTTAAAATATTTCTAGTGTATCTCATCTCCCTTTGGTCATCACTTTTTCAGGCTGTTTACTCTCTCTTCAAACAGTAGCTGTTAGATACTCTGATCATCTTAAACACTACTTTTTTAGGCCTATTTTATGCTTGTATAGTGTGGAGAAAAAAGGTGGCTCCAAATAATTACAGTACTTGCACTGTGGCACATGGCGTTGCTCACAGTAGTCACTACTCTCCCACTGTTAATTCCTGAAAATTCATTTTTTCTCTTTGGCTGCTATCAAGAGAAGGGCTGAGTTTTTTCTAGGACTCCAGGACCTTTTTCTCATTTATTTAGGGGACATTTTACATTTGCAACTTGTATTTTGTCTCCTGCTCATCTTCCATCCCTGCTGCATGGGTAGCATATGTCTACCTGCACCATCTGAGAGGATTACAGAGACCCCTGTGAGGTCTGGCACCTTACTGCTATCGGGACCGTCAATATGCAACCATCTTTGGCATCACAAGTTCGACTATTTGTTGAAAATTAAATCCTTCATTTTTCAATCCCACATTTGCCCTCACTAACTTGTAGGCTAACCACCCTCTGGCATAAAATGATAAGGTGGCATTGAAATCATGATGAGCTGATGTGTTCCAGGTGTGAGATCCTTGCTGTCTCTGCTCTACTTTTCATTCCTTTGCCAAAGACCATCTTTTGCTTTTGTGATGAGACCGCCAGAGCTGTATGCGATGCTCAGATAGATGCTTTTCCTTTTCTCTCTGCATCCGCCCTTGATTGGGAAGATGATTTTATGGGGGTGGGAAATGTGGTGCTCATTAGCCCATTACTTAAACAGATGTGATTAAATTGCCCCTTCCTCCCACTGCCTACAACCAATGTGACTTTATGGCTGTTTGCAGACATGTTATCATGGATGTCAAACTTTTTGCTAGCATTCTTTGCTTGCAGGGACTCAAAAAGCACCGGGACATGAGCTGTAGATGCTGCTGTTTTGCTCAGTGTGATGAGCTCCCTCCAGCCTCATGTGCCTCGCACCCAGGCAGGGCCTGGGAAGTCCATGGAGTTGCTCACAGGAGCAAAAGAAGCAGCGGGCAGCACCTGCAGCAAAGCATGCTGAAGTTAGTAAAAGTCTTTTAGGCCCCACCTTCATTTTTTGCTCTGTTCTTTATCCTTTGCTCTTCAGTGCTTACAAACCCAGGAGGAGGCAGTGGAGATTTCCTCTTGCCCTCCCACGCCTGCTCGGAGGAGGCTGCCACACGGGTGTGACGAAGTGCTTGTCCACGCAGTGCTCTGCATGGGGGCTGAGCGCTTGGCTTTCGTGCCTGTGCCTACCCGCTGCAGCCTGGGCCAAGGGACAGCCCCGCGGTGCAAGACGTTTCCATTGCACACTTGTCTCTTAAAACCGAGGTGTAAAACACCTTGCTGGAAGCACAGGCAGCTCCTTTTATTCTGATTACCAAAATGCTACCTGGAAAGGAGAAAATGGGCAGTATAGTAAAGAGGCATAAATACTGCGTAGCATCCTTATATATTCACTCACTTAGCCTGCACCTCTCTTTTCTGTTATTTTGTAACCATCATATAAATAAAGGCATTTTTCCTTCCACAGCTGTCCACACCTTTTAGTTTATGTTGCAATGGGCTTAGAAACCACTTAGGGGAACTTTTTCCATTGCAGTTAATTATAGATAAAGAAATTGTGTTGTCACAAATACTTATTGATCTGACTCAGCTGCTTTTATGAGCACTGAATATCATAGAAATCCAGCTGATTTTACTGAGAAATGTCAAATGCTTAGGACACTTGAAAATAAAGCACTCTTGAGATTCCCTACTCTGAGTGTATAGTTTGGGAAAGTTTGGATTTGAGTGAATTTCTAATTAAGCAGCAAACTGGCACTGAAAGACTTTTTTTGTCTCAGACTGTATCCTGACCTACAAAAATGGGGAAATGTTATTTAGTTGCTAAATAGGGTTTTGTAGTGCTGTAAGATAACTATTGTGAACAGTTAGATTGATGCCATGCTAGAAATGGTTCAACACAAACCAGTATAAATCTTGTAGGGCTTTGTCTCCTTAAAAATCCTTCATTTAAAATATTGCTTGAGCCCTCATGAGCAGAAGCTACGAGTGGAAGCTGGAATGAGCACCAAGAGCCTTCATCCACAGCAGACTGCTGCAGAACAGCGTTTCCGAGTCCCCCCCAGGCATGGCAGAGACGCAGCAGCATCACCAGGTGGAGCTCTGCCCCTCCGTTCGCCTCGAAAATCCTCCCTGTAAATCTAAGGCCATACGTCTTCCATGTGTAAGGGCATACATTTTACAAAATAGAGTTTTTAAGGAATATCCTTCGAATTTAATTTTGAATGATAAATAACACTGTGTTGCTGTGCGGTGCTGTAGTGCCTGTGTGCAGGATGCGCAGTGAGTTGTACGGGGCTGGCGAGAGGGAGAGTTTGCAGGGAGGCTTTTGGGGGAAGCTCATGGGCGGGAGGCACAGGGACACCTGCGATGGGCACCGGGGGTTTGCATGTGGGTCTCTCTTTCCCTGAAGGAGCCGTAGATTTCATTAGACACTTTCATGATCTGCAGTGGACGTTTTCAGTGGGCTGATTCAGTGGTCCCATCCCAGCACAGGCACATGGCAGCCCCAGCTGTGGGGGAGCCACCAGTACTGGTGGTTTCCTGGGGGCTGGGAGACACAGCACCACATCCAGACAGTGCTGAGAGAAGGGACGAGGCCCTGGGGAAGGGCCCTGTGCCCCTCTCACCTATAGCGCTGTGACTTTGCCGACTGTTCCTGGTTTCACCACTGAACTCGTTTCCAGCCCAGCACTGAGTACTGCCCTGATGCCTATTGCCCATTAATCAGTTTTGCCCCTTGGATGCTCCCCCCTCTCCCGCCTGCCCTGCTGCTCTGTGCAGCCTTCTCTGGCCAGGCTGCCCAGAGCACTTCAGATACCAGGATGACAGCATTTTTCATGCTGTGATTTTTCACAGAACACCAACAGAGTAATCCAATATGCTTCTAAGAACGGCAGAAGTGAAAAATTACCCAGTATGGGGCCCAGTCACATCCCTTAATGCCTCAAACTACACCTACCTCCAGGAGCAGCTTTACTTAAAACAAATGGACTATTAAGGCCTTAATTTATGCATTTGAACAAATATCTAAATCCCTTTACCTGTGGCAAATCATGGAAACATCGATGTATGTTCCAGTGAAACCAATGGAGCCCAGGTCCACAGCTGAGGTTCAGCATGTGGCTGGTTGCTGTCCAGGACTGGGGCCAGTGAACACTGCCCTGTCCCCCTTTGCCTCCTCCTTCTCCTCTTCCTCTTCCTCCTCACTCAATGGGGCCAAGGGGAAATGCTCTGAGCAGAAGCATTTTGCTTTGTGAGGCTGTTGAATTCTGTGGCAGAGGTCCTCGTGTCAGTCCCTAGGGCCAGTGCCCAAAGTGCAAGTGGCTGGAAGAAACCAATGGACTGGCGAGAGAAAGAAAAAAGAAGAGAGAGAAGACAAGAGAGAGGAGAGGAGAGGAGAGGAAAGGAGAGGAGAGGAGAGGAGAGGAGAGGAGAGGAGAGGAGGAGGGGAAGAGAGAAAGAAAAGAAAAGAAAAGAAAAGAAAAGAAAAGAAAAGAAAAGAAAAGAAAAGAAAAGAAAAGAAAAGAAAAGAAAAGAAAAGAAAAGAAAAGAAAAGAAAAGAAAAGAAAAGAAAAGAAAAGAAAAGAAAAGAAAAGAAAAGAGAAAAGAAAAGAAAAGAAAAGAAAAGAAAAGAAAAGAAAAAGTCCTGCTCTTTCAAGATGCTGAGTATGTCCTCAAAGAGCCTTGTCAGAGGAAGCCAGAGGGACCAGCAAAGCTGAGGTCTGCTGCTCCCGATGCTGCAGCCCCCAAGGAGAGAACAGGGAAGCAAATACATGTGAGGAGCAATAGTCCCAGAGGATTTTGTTAGAAGTATCTGCCATAAGGTGACTCTCTAGCATTGAAAACAGGAGCATAAATGCAACACATACATGCAAAGTTGATTCAAGTATTTAGATTTCATTTTTCTTCCTAGTTAAACACCAGGAAGTCCTGATATTGACCTGCAGGAATCATCGCTCCCCTGGGAACTGTGTACCCACAGTGTAGCTGGGACCTTCATGGTCTTGTGTAATTGAGCCTGAAGCACCTCATGGTGCCTGAGTGCTGCTAAATAATTTGGGGGTGTCATGTCAGCTTTTTCAAGGCAGGAGAGCATCCCTCTGGCCTGTGATGAGAGTCTCTAAACCACAGCCACCCATGGAAAAGAGACTGGCTAGCTCCCAGGTCACCCACTAACAACCACAAGTGGGACAAAAGCTCCACAAAGTGAGCAGGGAGGAGGCTGGGCATCAGTAAACAGATGTGTCCTTTAAGAGAAGAGAAGGTTAGAGAGCTCGGAGGAGGAGTATCTGTCACTTTGCTGCTATTTTAGCACTCTTCACGCAGAAGCCAAGCTGACCAAAAGCAATCAGGACAGGGATTTGATGGCCTAAACTGCTTCTGTGGAAAGTGGGTTTCATCTTTGCCTGCTGGCTGCCTAGTTGTGTGAGATGCCTGCCTCTGAGAGAGGGACAAGCACATAATCACCATTGAATATTTGGCCCTCCAGCCTGCTGCTTTCCTTGCTGAAGCCGTGGCAGCACTCCTCCTCGGCACAGCCCACAACACAGGGTAGCACTCCCCAGGATGGAGGAGCACCCCAAGACATGCCCTGAGCCCCCATTTTAGCTACCTCCCAAATTATGACCAGTGCTGATGGCCCTTTCTTTTGGCCTCTTCTTTTTTTTTTTTTTTTTTTTTTGGCATCACTGACTGTTTTGACACTCAGTTTCTCACCTCTACCCTTTCACATCGTAGTTTAGACATGAATTATGCCTAACAGCATTTTAGCTATTTTTTAACTGCCCTGTATTACCATGGGACCCATGCCTTTGGCAAATTGTGGGACAGATACCAAGCCTTGGAAAGCTGGCTTTCTCAGAGTCCACAGGATACCTCCTCAAGGGCCTGATAGCAGATGTGTTCCCAACTCATCTGCAGAGGAAACCCAGTCTGTTCTGGCCTGGTAGAGCAAAGGGTTTCTGGAAGAATGCATCTGATTGATAGTTGTTGAAAATGTTGTCCACTAAGATGAGAACAGAGATAGTCCCAGGATGGGACGTGACAAACATGAGACCTGTAACGAGATTTGTTTTTTGAGATCATGGAGACCACACAGAGCACTTGGTAGTCCAAGATATGCATATAAATAGTTATTTGTAAGGTTGTTTTTTAGTAATAAATATGATTTTGTGGTCTTTGGCAGGTGATTGGGTAAACCTCAGAGACTCAAAGCACAGCTGCACAGCTGAGCTTATGCAGCTGCCCTTGGTGGAAGGTCATCATTGGGATTCGCAGGCATTTGTACTGTAAAGGCTTGGCTTTGACCGGAGCACCAGGGGATTTCTGCCCAGGAAAAACAATAGATTGGCATTTGGTATCTCCCTGGTATGACTTTACACAGTTGACAGGAATCAAAATGTATTACCATGCGAGAGCACAGAGGCCCAGCGCTGCCTGACCAGCTCTCGCCAGGGCTCTGGTTTGCCGGTACATTGGGAGAACTGGCAAGAAACCCCTCAGCTTCTGTCTGGGACATCTTGGGAGCTTGAGGATTTATATCACCCTTTAAAATATTTGAGTCACAGCAAACATTATATCTATTATGACAAATTTTTGAATAGAGATTGAAGTGATCATTTTTCTTCTTACTGTGGGAGTACATGTTTTTCTTTGCCTCCTAGTCTAGAGGCTTAGGGTTGCCTGGTTACTCTGACTCAGAAGCTCTGTAAGGTGTCTCTTGATGAAGGAGCAGATACAATTTGGCAATTAGAGAAGCTTGATTTGTCATCTAAATGTAGAAATCCTTAGGAAAAAATAACCATTTGAAGAGCAGTTGTACAGAAACCGCAGTGAGAAAACTCTCAGAATGTGCATTGGTACTGAACGTTGCTGTTTTGCTTATTGTAGAGGCATGAAGGTCATTAATAATATATGCAATAATTAGGATTTTTTTTCAGTGCTCAATTAATAGAATCCTGTTCATAGCATATATGAATTGCAAATGTGATCAGAAAAGCATTTTTGTTGAAGAATTTCCCCATGGACTAGCGCTATAAAAAGACTCCATTCAGCCGGCAATCTATTCATCTCGGGCTGGAGTTAAAGGAACATGATGTATTCAGGTGAGGGCCACAGTACAGCCATCACAGCAAGCTAATAAGTGTTTTACCTGCTTAAGTGTGCATGTGTGTACATATATATTTATAAATATTATATGTGTGTGTATAAAAGCGTGCAGATGTTCTTATGAGTCTACATTTGTGCTGATTTGGGAAAACTGTGATTGCAGAAATGGTTTTATTTTGCAAAGTATTTCCTTTAGAACTGAAGCCATGTTGTTTTAACAGTTGCTTCATAGATGCTCTTGAGTTGTTTGCATTTTGATGAATGGCAGCAAACACTTTAAGAACAAGGAGGGGCTTCTAATGGGTTGGGAAGGTGGGGAATGTTTGTGGAAAAGTGAGATCTGCGGACTGACAATTTTGCTTGGAGGTCCAGGGAGCAGAGAGACTCAGCCAGTGTAAACTCTAAAAGGTCAGAATTTGATTTAATGAACTTAACCTTCAAGAAAACAAGCCTTTTCCAGGTAGGATATCCACTTAGGCTTGCTTCATTCAACTAGCAATAAGTGCAGAACAAAAAGAAGGATGAAAAAGTCCCATTTTGTAAATCTTGCCATGTTTTTAATCAAGTGTAGCCAGCTCATTTTATGTAGCCTAAGATTAAGGTAATGCTGTACCTAGTAGGGGTAGGGATAAATCTATGGCATTGTGCTGGTTCCTTTATACTTATGCCCACTTCTGTAACCTGCGTCACCAAGGTGTGAATCATCATCTGTAACTTCTGCCCCAGATGTGCTCTCACAGACTCACTTTGGATACTGCTCAGTTGCAATGGGCTGTTGGCTTAAACACCTCCATGCTGTTGGGATTTCCTACTTCTCACAGTCTGCTTTTTTCAGCTCTGAAAATGCAATAGCTGTAAGAGAGAAACAGAAAGCAATAGGTGTTTCTCCTCATGTTATTAAAAATTAGGGATAACTCAGGAAGAACATACATCACCCAGGATTACTTTCAGTAGTATATAACTGGCTGTAACAACCAATATTTTTAAATGTGAAACGGTGAAACTCTTAGATAGTCATAATATCATGAGATTCTTGCCAGAACTTTGCCAAAGAAAAATGGTGCCTCATTAATCTCTTACTTGAGGTTTGTTGTTTTTTTTTTTTCCAGAATCAATTGCACAGTTAATGAAACAGAAAACCAGGATAAATACCAGTTTTCAGCATGGCACATGGTGAGCCTGATGGACAGAATAGTCACTACAGGAATGATATGTAATCTGCTTACTAATTACTGTGGGGAAAGTCCAGTAAAATTTGCAGCTAACCACCCCCCTCCCCCCCCCCCCCAATTTGCATTAAAATATGAGAAACGGAGAAGACTTCAGGAAGACTTACTACAGCAAAGCTGGGTGAGCAGTGAGGTGGGAGGTGGCATGCAGAGTGCTGCTGGCAGGAATAATTAGAGATAATGGCAGTCTAAATTAGTACCGCCAGTTAAAAAATAGCTACGTAATTCAGATGCCTGCGGTGGATGGTCGGTGACCTGCAGTAGGTCCTCTCCTGTGTGCTCCGAGCGGCCCCCAGAGCTCCACGGCCCCGAGCTTGCCGTTGTTGGGTTGAGCCACCACCCGCGCCCTCCCCATCGCTCAGCACGCACCAGCAGCACGAAAAGGAGCAGGGAGAATTAGCTTAAGAAGAAATGGCATAAGAGATTACACCGAGGGTTCGCTGTTGCAGATGATAAATCAGCAATCTGTCTGTGACCAGAAAACGGATTTAAAATCTGGTCACCACAACAAAACAGGATTTAAGAATGGAGGGCAAACATCAGTGATACAGTCATTCTGAGTGAGTGGGCTACCTCCCAATAGGCTGCTTATCCTAGAATGACCTATTAAAGCAATATTTGCACCCTCCCTTGAGGATCCTCCACTTGCTTCTTTACTGAGCCAGGCTACTGGGTGAGAGGTATAGGGGAGCCAGAGATATATGGAAGCCAGTATGACAATACTTGTGCTTCTATATTAAGATTCACTCACACGTTTAACAACATTATTCCAAACACTGTTATAGTTTTGTCTGATATATGTCTTATGTTCTGTTTTCTGAAGATAATATCCATGTTAACTCTCAGGGAATCACAAAATAGAAGGAACTTCACCAAACTTCACCAACGTGTTTTGTATGTTTTCACCGACCTCACGTATGCAATATACTTTGTCTATACAGGTAGTTTATTTAGGAGGACTTAAAGAGAAAATTGCAAATCAGAGATGCATTATATTTTTATTCCTGTCTGTGAACCCTTTTTAGCTATTAAGATTTATATTTGCCTTTAGTCAGAAATATGGTCTTTCACATCTTTTACCAGTCATGTTGTGGCTTATGGAAGTTGCCGCAGTAAAGGGATACTTGGCATTTCCAGGTTATGTTTCTCTAGCAAATGCCCCAAACACGGTATTCACAGGATTTCCGTGCTCTCTATTGCAGGGGAGGAAGGATGCAATAACACCGAGGTGGAAAGCCCAAGGATAAGAAGCATCTGCTTTTACCCCAAATTTCTCACAGCAGCAAGCACTTCTTTGTAATGCTGTAAGTATCAGGGTACTCCAGGAAGATTCTTTTAACAAAATCACCTTCTGAAACCGACACAACACAGAGACAGAAAAAGCTTTCAGGTTTAAACCTGAATGTGACAAAATTTACAGAAAAAAAAAGAAAACACAATGCGGAGGAGACCGACTTCTCAAGCCCCGAGGGACCAACACTCTCCTAACAGGATTAGGTAAATACAGTTGCTAAAATGTTAGCCTAAACTGCAGCCCTCCGAAGGATCAGCCCGGTGGCAGGCTGCAGAACTAGCTGCTGCACTTTTGATTTACTTTTAGTACAAGGAAAAGGATTTTAATATTGCTCTTTCTTGCCTAAGGAATGATCAAAGTTTTCCACATCTTCGGATGGAAACATGCTGGGCCCAATTTTTTTTCCTCGTCTATGCCCACATGATGCATTCACAGCCTCCCAGTGGAGTAACATTACTTGAGGCTCAGAGAAAGAATAAATAAATTAGTAAGAGGCAGCTGTATGAAATATACATCCACATATATAGCTGTGAGGTTCTGGCCTCATACTGAGAGCTCCTTTTTACAGGCTAATCCCCAGCCTGGTACTCTTCTGGCTTCCCATTGTGAACTAGTTTACCCCTTTTTAGTCACTTCATTACATATCTGATGCATAATATTAATGATATTCCCAGCAAATGAGAAGAATTACAAACACCAGTGATGATGGAGAAATAATCAAGAAGAAGGAAGTCTCTAATGGGAAAATGGAGCCTCCCACAGAGAATTCTGCTTAAAATACTATCTTTTACTAATTGATACAGCCACTGGTGTTGGAGATGTTGTTGTTTTGCACCTGATTTAAATAGCATTCAAGGAATACTTAAATCAGACAGGGAATGTGAAGTGCTTATTGTGTTTTTTCCTGAAGCAATGTTGTAAAAAGAGTATTTTAGAGACCCTGGAAATTCAGCAGCCAATGCCAGCAATGTCCCAGCTGTGTGGGGAAGGGCTGGGACAGTGCAGTTTTGTATCATTAGGTGGCCTCGATACTCACTCAGGTATAACCACCTCTGCGTGAAGGAGAAATTGTAATGATTGCCTGGGTCCTTATTCCCCAGAGACCAGTGCTGCTGGAAAAAGAGGAGATGAGGAGGATTAACTCACCTGCCCAGTGAAGGGCTCGCTATGAAACCTGCAGTGGGGTGGGTATGGATTTGTAAGAAGATTTCTGAAATGAAGAGTGTAACAAAGTCCAGGCTGGGTTTCCCCGGCTCCTCTGAAGGATTAAGTGCACATTGCAGTGGGTTTCCTTGCACCTGAAGCTGTGACTGCAGAGTGACAGTATTCACACGGGACCCCTGGGGACCCTTGAATGCATTCCTGACAAAAAGTAGGCTGCATGTATGTGTTGCTGCATGTAGGAGTTAGCTGCTCCTCTGCCATGAAAGTATCCTCCTCAAAGTTATTTTTGTATAGCCGCTCTTTCTCTCAGTATGTGCAAAGCCTCAAGTTTTAATTGCCTTCTGATGTTTGAGCCTTTAGGATTCATGTTTTTATGATCCTCCTTGCAGCTGTTTAATTCTTATAAATTCATATAAATGAAAGCTGATTTTTTCCACCTAATAGAGTCCCTGCATTTAAGTAAGGAAACTAAAGACACACGTTGCTACCAAAGAACTAACTACTTATTTCAAATGTTTTCCTGAATTATTATTTGAGGGTGTAGGAGGAGGGGGAGAGGGAAGAAATGTGTTTCTCTCTGATTCAACCATAGAGGTGCAAACCATGAGTGAAGCTGCTCCTCCAGCTCCCTTCCTAGGAAACAATGGTTCTTAGACACAGCTTAAGATCACTTTTTCATCTTGCTGTTGACTTCCTCGGCATTAACTTTGAGGAAGAGAAGTAATGCTGTGCAGTGGTCTGGCTTAGTGGGAGATAGCAGCAATATCTACAGGAAGCTTTCTTAAGCCTTTCTGAAAGCAACGTATCAAAGGGCAAAAGTTAAGCTGTAGAGGATGCTTATTGTGCCAGGACAATAGCACAGATGATACCCTCACTGGAGCCAGTTAAGATTTTTTTTCATGAAGCCTTTTATATTGCTGTCGGAAAATGCCAGCCCATTGAAACTTTTCATGGTAATGTACCCATGTGCCTTTCCTTCTTTAATTCATAACGGCCACCTGGTCAAACAAAGAGAAGATAACTCTCCCTGATGCACCAACGTTGCCATGATCGCCAAGCTAGTTACTCTTCCTAGATTTTTTAATTAAACTTGCAAAAAACCACATAAGCAAGCAATGATACTCTCTGTGGAACAGGGTTTTTATTTTTCCAGCTCTCCTTAGCCCTCCCCTAATGGCAACACACTGTGTGTCGGCTCAAAGAACATATGTCTCGGAGAAGCTCTGCCAGGAGGAAGGAAGTTGGATTGCTGTTGCTAGAGGGGCAGAGCCGGGGTTTCCAAGGTATTTTAGCTATGCATTTCCTTACTTTCAAAAATGCTTATATTTCTTTTAGATTTAAAATTGAGGCTGAATTCATCAGTTGCTACAGGTTTTCTTGTAACTTAAACATTTTAGTTCTCTTCAGGCTGCTGCCATATATGATGAACATTAACCGTGTTCAATAAGATCTTGAGAACATAGTATATTGCCAGCATCAATCAAGACTACAGCTGCAATAGCACAGTAATCTATAACACTCACGTACAGAAGGTAGAAGCTTTTTGTACATCAGAAACATCTGAATGGGAATATTAACACCACCAGAGCATTCCTCTACTCTGGGAAAAACATTGCCGGATAGTAAACCCTGATAAACCGAGACAGAAGAAGTCTGGATTAGCATCTCATGTGAGAGTAGGTTGGAGTAGATTGGCTTCTTTTTATATAAAAGGGTTTCTAGAACAAGGCTGATATTTCAGAGCTTCTTGATGTTTCACAGTCTCTTGTCTAAAGGTCTGCTTGCAAAAAGCAGCAGTTCACTCCATAGTGACTCACTTTAGTAGATATAACACAGAAAACCTTCCCAGCGGCACTTTATTCTGAGTCACATTTCTCCAAAGTAGCATCTATTCGATGTACATGGACTGACTGTCACTTTACTTGATCAATTAAAATCTGGAGCTTTACATAAACATTACTGGAGGAAAGGTATAGCCTAATGGATTTGCAACTACAATGGTGATTGAATACATCTGCATAACAATAAAGTTAACATACAGTACTAGTCTCCTGCTTTCAGAGCTCTTGTTTGTGTTTTTAAAATACCTGTTTTTATATGTCAGGGTGTCTAGCAGCACCTAGGGAATAAATCAGGGACAGTCAGATATAGTTGTGTATGTGTACCTATGTGTGTATTTAAACGCATTATATATATATGCACACACCCCTCACACACACACATATACACATACATACATACATATATACACATATACATTATATATATACATACACACACACAAACTATTTTCCTACATAAATTACTTTGGTTGGCTATTCATGAAAGTATGGTACAAGAGAGAGCTTGAAGACTTGTAGCAGAGAGTCGTGGTACACTGCCGGCCGCGCGCCATCGGTGTTCCCAGAGGGATTCCGGCTGAAGTTAAAGCAGCTTTCATGGGGCAAGAGAGCATGTCGTAGAAAAGAGTCCAGGGTGGCCGGCAGGCAGGCGGTGCAGGAACTGTAGTCACAGGGGCAGAATTAAGAATAAAGACTTCACTCACATCATGACAGCAAACTAATTGAATTGGTGCAAACTTCAGACTCTTCCAACCTTCTATTAAGTGTTTCAAGCTTATTCAAGATAAGAAGTTTAAAATGGATAATTATAATTATGGAATATTAGGAGGGAAAAACTACAGTATAGCCATAGAAGTTAAATGAAAGCTTAACAATTATAATTATTGACAAACCCAATATACACAAGTTTTGTTACTTATAATTAGGTAGTAATCCTGCTTAACAGTATTCTTGGAAGGAAATGTGGCTTTCTCAGTAAAGCGACAGTGGTGGCTCTTACTCCAGTTATACTTTAGACATGTACAAGGTCAGCATTGATGTCTGAACTAGTAACCTAACTTTCTTCATGTTCAAGGGAGAGAAATTAATACAGAATCATAGAATCATAGAATCATTTAGGTTGGAAAAGACCCTTAAGACCATCGAGTCCAACTGTTAACCTAATGCTACCAAGTCCACCACTAAATCATGTCCCTAAGCACCACATCTACACCTCTTTTAAATGCCTCCAGGGATGGGGACTCAACCACTTCCCTGAGCAGCCTGTTCCAATGTTTGACAAGATATTTTGGGGTGCTTTTCATTTGATCTCTTAGATGTGGAGTTTAGCAGGAGACTAATTGTATCCCAGTCTCCATCAATAATATTGATTCAATCTCTGTTTGTAAAGGGGACCTAAGGAGACTTACAGATAGAGATGTTGGCTCTTACTCAGATGGATACTATTTTGGGTAGTCTTTGCAAAGAAAGTTGCTGATACTTCCCAGGTTTCCTTAGTTCCCTCCCTCATTCCTCCCACACACCTTTCATGGTGGAGTTCTCTCGCTGCTTTTTTTTCCCCAACCTCTGCAGCACCAGAGAATCGTGGCTTCACTCAGTTCCCAGTATGGGATTTGGCTGGAATGTGGTGTGAAGGGCAGTCATCTTGCTGAACCATCGTGATGTGTACAGAAGGTTTGACAGCAGGCTCTGGTGCTCACAGGGACTATTTCACCTGCCTGCACCTGGGCTCAGCCCTTTCACCAGGACTTGATGGCAACAGCCCTGTGATAGATCTCCAAAAGACACAAGAGAAGCGTGTGCAGTTGCTGCTGAGCAGTGTGGCGAAAAAGCTTGCCCCAAGGCTGTGGAGTCGTGTTGCCATTTGGAAATGCTGTGCCATTACTGTGCTCCTGGATGAGGGAAACGCAGGAGTACTGTCCTTGCACATTTAAGTGGGGTTAAATAAAGGGTTTAACTAACAAAGCATTTGGAAGGAGGTCAAGTCTCACCTGCACTTGGGCCTGGTATTTGTTTCTTGAGTTAATGAAGCCATCAAGGGGGATATGGAGTCATGGTGCTCAACCACGGTGCATTATTGATGCATGTAGTTTACTACACTGATGGTTGCTATGGACTGCAGAGTTATAATGCAGCAAAATACAACATGCATGTGCAGAGAAATGTATGGATATTCATTTCACAAAGAAAGGGTATGATATTTAGCTGAGTGGTATAAAAGATTGGCTTCAACAGCAGGCAGGCCAGCTATGTATCTCGGGAGGTGTGATCACGCTGCATATATCACACCTGTGCCATGGCATATAACAGTTTTTGAGGAAGAGAAAGAACTTAAATGGCTAAGTAGATGTGCTGATTTAGCTCAGTGGTAAGTGACATTTTGGGGGCAGAAAGAAGGGGTGGTTAGATTTCTGAGTGGGCTGGAGTGAGATGTACCATTTGCACCCTCACCATTGATATGGCGAATCACAGCCGCTCCCCCTAACTGTACAGGAATTGTCCAGCTCTCTGCATTTGTTTGTGCATGGAGCATCTTTTAAGCCTCACTTCATATTAAGCATGACCTGCCACAACATCAGCATTATGATCCATACACTTCATAGATATCCATTTTCACTGTCATACAGATTTTCAGACTTGGCAAATTATGGACCCCAAATTCATCATATCCACATTTAATAGTTTCCAGTGCTGCAATAATTCTGTACTATCTAGCACTTCACACCTATGATTAATAGCCTTAATATTCACCTCACTATATACATATATTTTACCTGATACTGATACTATACTGCCACCCTTAATTTCAGTAATTTAAGGTATTTGTTCAATGTTTAAAAACTATATCAGTTTCAAGGGAAATTGCAATCCATATACTAAGTCATTTTAAGCTTCAAGTCACTTTATATGACATCATTTCAATTACATCTTTGCTCAATATATAGAGCACTTACTCATAAAAGAGAATGAGTTAGTCAGATGTACAGAGTTTTCAAGGTCACTATATTGTTAATAAAACTTGTTAACTGACACAGGCATTAGTCATAAAGCTGAGTAAATGCAATGATTAAGCCACTCACAGTTCCTCACCGCTCTGTTACATCCTGCCTCTTAAAGAGAGAATTTTTATTTTGGGGCCTGATTTAAACTTACTTAAGTCAGTGGGAAAACTCCCTGTGGCTTCATATCAGACTGCCACAAAATAACAGAACCACACTCACGAAAGGAGCAGACAACAGGTTGATAACTTGGGCAGACTCCTACATACCAGCTCCTGGCACAGTTCGTAGCTGTAACGTTCGTCTCAGCAAAACAGCTGGAGCTTGACCAAGCTCTAGGTGGAACTGTGATTACGTTTTAGTCCTTCAGACATCTCTTACTGCAGAAAGCCCAGAATTTCCCTGCTGCAGAAAGCATGGAATAATTATTGTTTGGACTTGCCGGGTGTTTGTTGATGCCCCAGTGGTGGGCTGTTATTTGTTTGCTGGGTGGAAGGGACCAAATGGAAGTACACATGCAACATGCAACCATACAAAGTGTGCAATAAACAGTGATCGATAACCAAACGGAGACACTTCAGTTTAATGAAATCCCCACTCAGCTCCTGGGAGAGATCAAAACAGATCAGCTCCCTTTTTGTGATAAGGAGTACATTATTTCTGTATACATTACCACTCTATACTGAATACTAATGAGTACTATGTATTCTGTTTAAAAGTGAATGATTTTGTCTGGCCTGTGTCTGCTCTGCCTTACTCAGACAGTCACCCATGCTGTAAGATTAGGTATTTGAATGATCCTGGCCAGATGAAAAGTTGGGAGGCTGGAAAGAAGACTAAGGCATTGTCAGTGCCAATATGTATAATATAGGATGAATCACGTCCTGTGTGGGATCTCACATCTCACCTGTATGAGATATCTTAGATACTTCTAAATCTGAGCTAGTCATCCTAATCTCCCTTGGGAAAGGGAAAGATGGCAACTTTAGGGTGCCATTTAGATGACCTCCTGTAGGCATTGTCTTTAGTGTGACATGAATTACGCCATAGACTCCAGTGAGTATATGGAATACATCTCCATTGACCATACAAGGGTCCTAAGAAGACCCACTTATATGTAGGTTTCCACGTGGTGAGATTCATTCAAGACAGTCCAACCCAAAGCATCTGCCGCTAGGTACCACAAGGCAGCAGAAAGACCAAGTTGCCAGTACACATTGCCACCAAAACGGGCAGAATCCCTCCCTGGCCATACCGGCCCACTGCGATGCACCCCTTAGGAAGCAGAGTCTGCCACAGAGAGGAGACTGCCACATGAGGAGACTGTCCACTGCAGTCCCATGTAGAAGCAAGGGCCTGCATACAAGAGAAAATGTCCAGTTAAATGGACACCTTGCTAAATGGAAACATACTTACACAATGTGTGTATAACGTGGTTACAGATTCCAGAGAGTGAGGGATTAAATATCCTGGGAAGTAGTGGGGGATAGGTAGCACCTCAGCCCAAAACCTGATCTGGTTAGGATCAGCAGGACAGCGAAGTCTTTATCATTAAAGGGAGCTGGAAAAAACAGAGTGTATGAACAGTATCATCAGTGTCACACACCAGAGGGACAACAGCAGCAAGGTGAAAGGACTCCTCCTCCCAGTAGGATAATAATAAGGGAGCATTTAATTCAAAATCCAAGACACTTGAAAGATGTATCCAGAAGGTAAAACAGAACGGCAGCAAAACTGTGCCTTTTAGTGCGATTCATTTATTAGCACTACAGCCCCTGCTACAGCCAGCTGCCCACTGAAACAGCTTTTTCTAAACAAAGCAAATCCTAACCCAGCATGGTCCTAAGAAAGGAAAATCAAGGTTTTGGGAGAGGGACCAGCAAGAAGCAGCAGTCTGGGCACATGGTTAGATTGCTATTGGCAAAGCAGCTGTAAAATGCAGCTATAAAATTCTCTTAAGAATTTGCAGTTTATGTAAACAAGCATGGAGTCTTCCTACATTAATGTAGAGTATGCGGTTCATGATACAGTATGGGTACACACAGACTTTAGTTCAGCCAACAGAATTATTTTCATCTCTTAAAATTATTTTGATCTCTTTTATCTTTTATTTTTGCCTGAAAATACTCTTAACTAATCTTAAAAAATATCTTAATAGACAAATCTAGCTGAAAAAGTGGTGAATAAATTTTTTTATTGTCAGTGATGTGTCCATTATACTCACGTGATAGTTATCCCTCTTCCTCTTCTGCTTTTGACTTTGTCTTCCCGTAAGCCTAGGCTTCAAGGAGTAAAAAAAAATAATAATCAGCACTTATTTATTTATGTGCGCTTTTGTACCGTGCCTAGGACAACCTAGATTGACGCAATGACGCTGCCCCTCCTGCCTTGTGCTACTCAGAGAATCCAGGAAGGCTGGGGGGGATGAGGCAGAGGCGGGGGTTGAGTCCAGTGGGAAGCAGGGTCTGGAGCAAAACGCATGTGTCAGTGGGGAGGAGAGAACTCAGAGCAGAAGTCAAGGTGAGGGGTGATGAATGTTTGGGAGGTGAGGATAGAGCAGGAGGTCCGTGCTAACTGAAATGATTTGGAAGCTGCAAGAATAGGAAAAACAGTAGGGTTTAGCAAAGGCACAAGCCCAGGCCTAGTGGAAAAGGCGTAGGAAAACTGTAACACAGTGTTCCCATGTCTGAGATAAAGATGGAGAAGCTAAGAATCAAAGACAAGGAAACATGCGGGACAGACAGGGTAAATAGGATTCTTGACAACACTTAAAGTCTCAGTGCTCTCTTGTTGTCAGCGTCCTACTCGGAAGCAACAGATAGAGCTGAAAAATCCCACTAAAGGAGAAGAGCTCTGATCAGGCTGAGCAAGAGCTGGACATCAGGCATGCAAAAGGGGTTGTAAAGAAATCTGCAGCCACGGGTTATAGACATAGAGCGTCAAGTCTAGGAAACATCTGTGCATCTGAGCCTATGTTAGTAAATGAGCTCATTTTGATCACTCTTTGTAAGAGAATAGCGGGGGAGAAAATGCAGTCCTTGGAGGAGGTCAGTAGAGAACACTAGAAAGGAGGATCAGGAAAGGTACTTAAAGCTTTCTTCGAGATCTGGGTTTACTTTGCATGAAGGTTGTGACAGTGACATTAAATACAAATAAACTGGATGCTCATGACAGATTTGATCTCCACATTGTGCCACAACTTACCTTTCTTCTGAGCAGAGTCAGCTCTGTTTGCAGAGCCCAGCTATTTTGGTTAAGAATGTAAAGAAGAACAGACTTTGATGTTTTTTCTTTGAATTTACCTGGCTCCATGGAATTGAACAGAGATGAGGAGCTGCTGAAATTAAACAGACTTACAAAACTGTGCCAGATGTACCAGAGACGCAAATACCCAAGACCGTCCCTGTGACATTTGGATAGTATTTGGAGAAGCAAGGAGGATTTTTGATTTGCTTTTCATGTGTACACAGGAATGCCATGATAGCACCAGCAAGCTGTGCAGGTGGGCAAGGGAAATTCTGGGGAACTCCTGGCGCCGGTGCTAAAAGCCAGCAAGTATTCATTTCCTACATCTGAACAGCTCAGGAGACTATAAGAACTTTAATGTAGGAAAAGGTCAGGCCATTTCAGCTTCGAGTTTGTTTGGGTTTTATCTGTTCTGCTAAGAAAACCCGCAAATTATAAAAGAGCCAAGAGGAAATTTCACGTAGTATAAAATTGCTTACATATTAACCAAGCTTCCATAACTTGCAAGTTGATAATCACCTACTTTGTGAATCAATATGCATTTTACTGCCATTGAACACTATATAATCCATTGTCATATAAAAGGTGAGGAGCAGTATCATGTTTGTGTTTTTTAGTGCTACCAGGAGTATCTGAAGACTGTAAGATTTTGACTCCATCCTTCTTCCTACCATCTTTTGGAAGTAGCCAGGTCATCCTCACGCAATGATGGAAAGTTAAGGCACAGGGAGCCTGGGAGCCAGGCCAGTATCTATGTAAAAAATCTGCCCCTAAATGATTTGCCAAATATTACACTGGAGGTTTACATCTAGGCAGAAAAGTGAATGAGTGTGGCTTTATCCTAGCTGTCTCTGGTTTGGGGCAGGGGGGAGGTATTTTAGCAGGGCAGCTCTAGTCTGTATGGTAGCATGTGATTTAAAAATAAAGAGGGATGTTTTGAGAAGATGAGGACAATGGCGCTGCCATCTGCCCAGGACTTGAGCTTGGGAAAGTAACTCCGGGGGATCAAAGGCAGCTGAACAGCCAGGAGAAAAATCTGAAAAGAGCTTTAGTTTGCAGCACAATGCTTCTGGCCTCTGGCTGAAAAGAGAGCAAAACTAAGCATAAGCGACTGCGACATTTCCAATGAAAAGGCGAACCTTTTGTACTACCTGCAGGGTGGCAAAGGGCAGTAAGCACCTGGTGGGTCCACCAGCTGGAAAGCAGGGATATGAATGGGCAGTGGCAGTTCTTGGGATGATGAATGCTTTTTTGTTCCTTAAGGGTTTTGTATCAGGCAGATTGCTGACAGCAGGTTTCTCTTTCCCTGGTATGAATGTGAACCAGATCCTGACTTAACACAGGCCAGCTCTTTTGGTGGCCTAGTTAAAATGAGCTTGTGGTCTCTCCATCCCAGTCTTGGTGAAAAGGTGTCTATGCTGTCAAACACGTTCCCTCTCCTTTTCGGCTCTAATAACTCATTCCTGGTAGTCCAAAATGCATTAATTCTGGATATAGTCAATGTGTGGTCCTGTGTGCTGTTCAAAACGGTTTCCCACACCAAGAGTCCACTTGGCTTAGCATCAGCCTGTTTCTCCAGTGGTTGTATGAGGGCATGGACTCTTTTGCTGACTTTGCAGATTTGCGATTGCCATTTGTAAAGATTCATCACACCATCAAAAACAATAATCTAGCCTTCCAGACTGGAGTTTTCAAAGAAGTAATTGAATTCAAAGAGGACTGGAGGCTAAATTCCTTTTCTGGTGGCCTTGAAAATCAGTAATTTCTATGCTAAGAATTAACCAACTAATGGTTTGCCTCTCATTCAGTAACTTGATACCTCCTGTCCTCTAAGTCTTCTTTAGGGCCTTACTAAGTTACATTAAAAAATGTGTTTCCCATGGAGGAAACAAAAAACAAGCAGAGGAAAGCAGGAACTCTGTGTGAATAGCCCCTAAAAGCTGCATTGTTTGTTTTGTGTAAATCTATTTCCTTTTATAACCTACCTGTTTGGTACTCTAAACAGGCACACGCTTTTGAAGTAACAATATCCAAATAATTTACTTCCACAGAAAGGCAATTTACTGTGAGGTAAAAGCAGGAACAGCATAAAACTGTGCCTTAATATAAACACAATCGTACACAGGCATGGACCTTTAATGTGTGCAGACGTGGTTTCTGCACCTTCTGTTGAAATCCATCCCCACTGGGTCAAATGCACCCTTAGTAAAAATTGAGTTTGGGGCAAGAACTACAAGATACATACTTGTTTCAGCTGAAATCACAAGTAATTTAAATAGACAGAATGTACAAGGCAGTATTTGATCAATCAGAAACATAGTGACATTTTCTCTAAGCTTACTTAAAAATAATCGGTTCTGAATGGGAAAGTAATAAACAAAATCATCATTGTTTTGTTTTGTTTTGTTTTCTTCCCCAGAAACGCCAGGGTTTTCACATTTTCACTATCACATGTTTAACAAAGAAAAAGAATATGCAGTTTTACTCATTGATTTTCTATTATTATCTGCTAGCCCATTATATTGAATTATAATGTTGTTCCCAAGGAATTAAGAACAACATCTAAATTTTACAAGGTAATGGATAAAACACCAAGGCAAGTGGTTTAGCAAGTAGTTTAGCTTGTGTGTAAAAATGCTTGTCATACACCGGCGAGATGGCAAATCCAAAAAAACCCTAAACCCTCCCTGGGCACTGGATTTTCTTCATATTATGATTTTGCAATTCCAGTTGTAAAGCAGACAACAAACAGTTGAACGGAAAGGTCATGCAGTGCACAACTGAAATCTACAATTAATCATAAATTCTGGAAGCAAGAATACATTTAAATACCACTTAGAAAGTAACGGATGTAGCATTTTGCTAGCAGTTTTTACAGATTGCAATTTTATTGGTCATTAAAACAGTATGCATCGTTAAAGTAATCAGAATAAAAATTGTCAAAGTTGTATTTTAAAATATTTAACTATTTCTGAAGGAAAATTCCATAAATTGAGAACCTATTGTCTTCTGACTTCAAACACAAGGAAATTTGTGAGGATAATGCTGGCCTTGCAATAGAGCAGCTGAGATGCAAATCAAAGTTTTGTAGCAAGTTCCTGTAAAACAAATGAAAAAAAAAAAACATAGAGATAACAAAACTGCTGTCAACAAAGGGAAACCAATATATTATAAAAGCATTAAAATGAGTAGAAACCTAACTATTAAAATACACTGCCTACAGAGGAGCACTAGCCAATTTTCCTAGCTTACACAAATCCTGTGCATTTGCCAAGTACCTCATAAAATGTGATGTGGGAAGAGAGTTGGACAGGTGTCTTCTCCAGTGCTCCTGTGATTTCCCCTTGGTGAAGTCTCCAGGATGACTGCTTGGAACCACATGGTTCTTACCACTTTGCAGCTTCAAAAAAATCTTCATGGAACAAAGACATCATTATATGATACTATTTTTAGCACTGAAGTATGTCAAATCAACCTGCTTCTCCTCTGTAGTACTGCAGACAGTCTAAACTCCCCGTCAACATCATCTATCAAGCAGTACAGCTAATAGCATTCAACTTCAGACAGATCCAGGCAGCCTCCAAAAGACTTACGCTGCCCCGCTCCGGCATCCCTGCATGCCCACAACACACCAACCCAGCTCATCGCCACTGCTCTCGTCAACTTCTGTGCAGCAGCAGAGGAAAAGGTACAACAGAAAGCCGCCATTATGGGTGTTTGCCAAGCAGATCAACCAAATACAGGTTTTGAAGTTTATTCCATGATTCCCCATCATGAAGTAAGGGCACAGCAGGCCAACAGCAAGCAGGAAAGCAAGAGGTCACACACGTGGGTATGACAGCCCATGCCGTGGTGGGACTGGAGAGGCGTCTGCATTTGCTCTGCCTCAGAACATCTCTCCAACAGCCAAGAAGCAAACATGCCGGCAAGCCCTAATTCAGCACACATTTTATGCTGGTAGACCCGAAAGACACCCAGTGGTTTGAATTTCATTAGGAGACTTTCCTATGAGCAGGCTTAACAATCTTCTCTTTTAATTGCTTCTAAAGGCTGCCACCCATCTACTGGAAAACCTTGCCTTCTGCAGCTACAAATATGTAATAATGATTCTGTACACTTGTGTATAGAAGATGTATATCTGTATTATACAGAAGATAAATGCACATTTTAAAAATACATGGCTATTTTGGATACAATGTAATGTTTTTCCATGCTTTGACACAATGAAAAATGGGACCCAACTCATATATCCAGAAATCTAAAATCCAGTAATTTGATGGTAAAATGTCCAGTGTTTGATTTGTTTGTACACTTTCAGTGACTAAAACAGCTAACTCATAAATAAATGAAAAAAAAAGAAAAATCACCTGCATAAGTGGAGAGATAATGTTCAATTTTCCAAGTATTGAAGAACCAGAAGATTGAATACTGCAACATGATGGCAGCCTGCCAAACCAAGTGAAACAATCAATATCTTTTACTAAATTTCTAGCATTGCTAAAGCTAATTTCCCAGTTGATGAAAAAAGCTCCTTTAGAATTGGAAAAAGTTTGCTCCAACCTGTCAGAAATACTATTTTATTAAGAAAAAACAGAGTATTCAGCTTGAAATAACTTCTCTGCAGGCAGGCATGCAGCCCTGTAACCCTGAACCACATCAACTGCCATTTTGAAGAACTGCATTCACAAAACCCCCCAAAACAAAGAATTTCTTTAATGGTTCCTTCAGAATCCAGTACTGATTTAAAAAAATTCCTCAGAGTGTTACAGAAAAACGTTATCCTTTTTATAGGGTTTGGATTTTTTTTGTGGAAGACATTCTTTCAACTGTGTACCAGCTCAAGCACTTACTGAACATAAACTAAGCTAAAACTGTTCTTCTCAACCAGCTCTAAACAAAATCATTTCCTTCTTCACTTTGTCACCGTGATCACTCTGGGCTGTGGGGATCAGAAAAAAAGCAGAACGCCTTTCTATTACAGCAGCTGGTGTTTGTGAAGGGGGCTTGCCCACAGTTACGTATTGCATAAATGGCTACGTGTCCTGTACCGTTAGGCAGGAGCCAAAGCTGCCTGGGGTATCCATCTGCAGGCTTTCAAAAGGATGATGTGAAGAACATGTTTTAGTAGTGAACGCTGTTCATAGAATGATAGGATCATTCAGGTAGGACCGCGGGAGTGCTCCAGGTCAGCTGCAGGATCAGGGCTTTATCCAGTTGGTTCATTAAAAGCTCCAAGGATGGGAACTGCACAACCTCTGGGTAACCTGCTCCACTGCTTGACTTCTCTCATGGTGAAAAATTTTTCTGTATATTCAGTCTGAGCCTCTCTTGCTTGAATTTACGCCCATTGTCTCTCTCTTCCTCCCACTACTATGCACCACTGTGAAGAGCCCATCTCTGTCCTCTCCATACCCTCCCCACGGGTGCCAGCAGGTTTCCTCTCAGATGAAATATATAACAGGAGAAGGAAGAAGGGTCCTAGAAAATACATCTGTGGATGATTTCCAAAGCCACAAAACTTTGGAAATCATTCCCTTACTTCTTAAAAGCTGTGAAAATGTCAGAAGTGGAGCTCAGGAGGCCACTATTCGTTTTGACATCCTGTGCCTGTGAGAGCAAAGCTGCCCTCGGTTTGAGCTGAGCCCCATGAAGTGGTTCAGAGGAAAATCTTCAGGCCTTATTTTTCTGATATCTGGACTTCTTGCTTGCAAAGGGCTTGTACACAGTTCCTTTACTTCTCCTTTTCCTTCTCTCCCCCTCATGTCCCCATTATGCCTGATACCATGACTCAGACTGGTTACCCAAATGGCAGCTTTTCAACCCAGGAGGCACTGGGAAAGGTACAAATGAATATATATATATATCCGTGCAAGAACCTACCAGAACTCCTACATCAATAATGGGTCATTAAAAACCAGGGATGACTACAGAAAATAAATGAATTGAACCTAACTATCTGTATTTATGCAGACATAAGAACGTACAAAGGTTGTGCTGGATGAAATGCTCATCTAGCACCATATCCAGTGGGTAATTATGGAAAGAAAACTGGGTGATTATGCAAAGACAATTCTCCTACTTATCAGCCATCTACAGATTAGGGATTTAAGAGTTTTGTATCCACCATTTTCAGGGATCTTGATGAATTTCTCTTCCGTGACCTCTCCAGTGTTTTTTGAACTCATGATATCCACAGCAATCTGTGAAAATGAGCTCCATGAGTTATTTATGCCATATGTAGAAGAAAACTTCATTTGTTATAAACTGCTGCATGATGGCCGCTCTGGGTGTTCTGTAGCTTCTGCATGACAAAACCCAGCAAATACCAGTTTCCTAATTACCTCTGGACCATTTTTAATTTTATATAGGTCTCCTCCCTCTCTCAGTCATCTCTCTCCCAAGTTAAACAACTTTGCAGCTGATTTAGTCGCTCCTCACACAGCAGCCGTTCTCTGTCTCTGATCATCTTTGCTACCATTCTTTGTAGCTTTTCTATATCTATTAGACATATACTTTAGATGAGGAATCCAGGCATGCACACATATAGTACAGATGAGTTATAGGATTTTACAATGACATCATAGAATGCTATCTATTTATCTCCTAATATTTTCTAACATTCTATTTGCCATTAAACTCGGGAGAATATAGCGTGGACCGTACAATTTTGCTCTCAAAATTGCAGCCACTGAGAAAAGAGAGCTGCTGATCATGCTATTTATTTAACCTGAACACAATACACAGCTAGTCTAAAGGTTGATGTCAAGAAAATAGGAGGAAAATCTGGAAAATGCTAATGATGTGATCAGACCGTATAAGCTGTAAAACTCATTGTTAGTTATTTTACAGGTTTGATGAGAAACCTGTTTAGTTTGGATCGGTAATGACTTCAGGAAATCACAACACAAAAGCCTGCAGACAGATTTCATATAAATGTGCTTTATTGCAGAGAAGTTACATTATTTACATGCTGCAACACATTACAACATAAATCTATCAAGTATTTCATGGTGGATGCTGTTGGTTGCCAGATAACATTGTTAGAAGAACCACATTATAAAGTGAAGAGACTTACAGCTTTATATACTCTACAACTTGGAGTAGCTAAAATGTTAAAAGTCAAAAGGCAGTGTTTTCTCAGGCCTGCCTGTTGTCATATGCATGCAAAAGCCTAAGGAGAGCAAATATAAAAGTATTGTCCGGTTTCAGGTCTATGATGCCACCAAAGCTGATGATAGGTGTGCAGTGATTGATATTTTAAAGCGTATATCTAAATCTTGCATAAATTATACAAGTCTAATAAGATCGGTATAAATCTAATTATTTATAAACCATGGCTTAGAAATAAAGGAGAAATGCAGCTTGCACATGCATTTAAAAGGACAACCTAGCAAATGTTTGTGACCTCAGTGTTTATTATCTTTTCTCTTAACAGGTCTGCTAGAAAACATCTTAATTCTAGAGTTGCACTTCTCTTGGCTGAACAATGACAATGAAACTCCAGAAAAAGACAACTAAGCAATCTAGCCAATATATGCTGGTGGAGAAAAATCTATGAAATACAGAACATTATTTATGTCTAACTTAGTATGTCTTCATTAAGCAATGTTTCTAGCAGCATCATAGTGAAATAGAATAGTTGAGTGCAGTTTGGCCCCTCATTTTCTTAAGTGCGAAATAATTTAAAGTCCCAATTGACTCTGTAGCCCAAATATCAGTTGCTAAATAAGCTGGGGAAAGCTTTGTAGCTTTCTAAAGGAAAGTTCTCCAATGGTATCAGTCTTAGGAGATGTGACTACAACAAGCCTAAAGAACCATAACAGACATTTTTTAAGAAGTGAGGGAAAGGGTCAAGATGAAAGAAAACAAAACCAAACAAGAATATACAAGCCAGTGCCTTCCCTGGTAAATCAGCCATTGTTCTTTTGCTTGCCATGCAGCTGAGCTGTTTTACACCAGCCAAGGAATGGGCTTTGTTTCTGTGTTTCTAATGAAGTTATCTTTTAAAAAAGAAAGAAAGGGAAAAGAAAATGAGCAAGGAATTGTAGATAGGTAGTGATGGCACAGATACGGTTGTGCATGAAGGGCTTGATCCTGCCAGTGATGCAAGGGGCAGTGGTACTGTGCGGATGCTTTGCCAACGTGGATCCCCTCACCCTTGGTGCATGTTGCACCCCAACACGGCTGCCGCAGCACAGGGGCAGCATGTCCTTGCTCAGCCCCGAGGTAAAGGAGGGAGGGCAGGACGAGCCAGGGCACCAGAGCTGGCGCATGCTCCTTGTGACCGTCTGTCTCCAAGAGGCAGTCAGTATCTACAAACATCTCCTTTCATGACTCCTCCATGGATGCCCACTTCTAACCTCAGCACTGGGCTCCAACAAAGCACTGTCTCCCATTAGGTGAGTCAGGGCAACCTGCCATAAGCTGTCCCCCCCGCCCCCCCCGTTCACACAAACCACCGCTGAGATGGGCTGCAAAGCCTCCCTTCAGGGGTAGGAGAGGCATGAGGTGGTCACCACACTCAACAGGTTTAAAGTTGTGCATCTCTCTGCACACAGGGTCAGTGTGCTCCTGGAGGACTCCCAGAAAGCTATGTTCCCAGGACGGACTTCTTCCCATGCAGGGAAATTCAGGGTTACTTTCTCTCTGAAGAGCTGATCAAATCTCACTGAAGTTGACGGAAAAGTTACTGCCAAATCCTGTGAGTGTCTGGGACTGGGAAGGGAGAATCTGGGCACACTGGGTCTAACCTCAGCTCTTTTCCACACTAAGCAGAGAGCTGGATTTGGGCCGCATGTGGGATGCCACTGGCAGTGTATGTGCAAAGTGGGTGCACAGATGTCCAAAGCACCCAGACTCAGATGCCTGATGCCCTTTCACAGGTGAACAGAGATTCTGGGCTGCAAGGGTCCCGTCCAGAAGATGCGTGTTGAAGGCAAAGACCAGATCTCCTAGGCCCTAACTACACCCTACAAAAGAGGGGTGGGAGAATCAGACAAGCGCAGGGTAGCAAAGACCTAAGTTAGCATGTCTCCATGGTGGAATCAAGCACCGTCCAGGCTAACCAGGTTGGTTGGGGCAGTTTGGCCACTTTAATCTGGAGCTAATGAGCAGAATTTACGAGTGAGGCCAATGTGTTTAGACAGCACTGAGACCTGAGCTGACTTGTCCCCAGCTGGCTCAGGTGTCGGCACGTTCCAGGTTAGGGCTTAGCAGAGCAAGATCAGATCCATCTTGATCTGTCAGTGTAGATGTGCCCATAGTCTCCTGTCCTTTTTAAAGGACAAAAAAAAGTCCTTCTCATGCCCAGCTTGTCTAAGTCCCTCTGCTCACTGCATTTTATCTTAAGCCACTTTTTCTATGATGCCACAAAAATCAGTTTATACTACATACGTGTTATGTGCATGTGTGTATTAGATATGACATTTTATATATATATTAAACATATATAAATATCTATTTTTATATATATTATATATATATTAAACAACACATTCTATTCAATCATCCTCATTTCATGTTCTTCCACTGAATCCCATCACTTCTCTCAAATTGCACAAGTTCTTTAGGACTGACTGAGCTGTCTTTGTTTTGGAGTACTGTATGTATAGCCAATTCTAGTGATTAGCACTTTACTGGTACTGCATTTAGATGAGTGAGGGTTTTTTATTATTAGTGATACTCCTCAGAATCTTTACAATATGTCCTCAGGCCCTGATGGTATACCATCACTAAGACTCATAGTAGTGAACGGTCCATCTATGAATTAAGCTCATATGCATGATGAGGACTGTAGCTATTACTGAAAATTAGCACTGTATCAAACACTAGCTTTTACTGTAAATGTATGTCTAAATTAAAAAAAAAAAATCAAAGCATTTTGGAGAGTGGGAGAGAGATGCCATCATTTCCATTCCCACTATCTCTTACAATTGCATATATGGGGGAACAGTAATATTTTGGACTTCTCTCCTCACTCCAAAGGCCAGTTTTTGGAGATTTGCCAACAGGGATAAACAGTACACTGTTGTTCTATATGAGCTAGCTAATAAATTTCCCAGAGTTGTCTGTTTTTAGTGAAACAGGTGATAATTTCTGGGGTATATTTGTTGTCATTCTTGCTTGTCTTATTTAGCAGTATATGCTCAGTATGAAATACTGAACAAGATCATCACCATGGGTGTTTAAGAATTCTGGTTTGTTAGATGATATTTTCCAATTAGTAACAAACAACAGATAAGTTGTCCTAAGACTTACCAGAATATGCAGCTAAGACGACTGAATTCCCACTATTAACAAAGTCTATGAGCATTAACAGGGAAGTGCATAACAAGTAACTTACTGCGTATAAAACCCCTGAATAATACAGTATCAAACTATAAATTTAAATAACAGAGAGTAAACAAAAAAATTCACTATATAAATCACAGGAAAGGAAAAAAAAATCTCCAAAGCCCAATGGAATTTCCCGATATGAATTACGGCTTCCATAGCCAGTGAAAGGTTACTGCAATTCTATATATAAACAAAAAAGTCTACAGCAGGTATTTTAATTTGCAATTAGAAGAAAGTATCTGCAGATTGCATAAATGTGTTGTTGTGTCACATAATATCAAAGTTATTTGCAAAAATTATACAATCTGGAATGCTTTAATATGAGACACAACAATGTACTTAAACACACAGTAATAAGAAAATGAGAGCAATCATTATATAAAATGTATTTTTGGGATGCATTGAGTTAGCAGTGCTATCTAGATTAAACACGTAAAGTGAAAAGTCGTCATTTTAATAAGCTGCTCATTGATACCCCTTTTTGCCATCAGGACATTTCCTGTGCCCTACTTCTGCTGGATCTTTAAAGTCCCAAGGGCAAGTTAAAGCCAGTTGCGGCATTCAGAAATAATTCGGTTAAGATCTACACTGTGCGTTTGTTACCACCATATTTTTTTTCTTTTAAAAGAGAAGTGATTTCACAAAGGCAGGTTTCTTTCATTGACACAGTAAAATCCTTGGAGCAGGGACCATATTCTGGGCACTGCTAATCACATTGTTGGCACTCAACAAATAAATAATAACAACATTAATGATAATTTACTTTGCTTAACTCCTACTTATTTGTAGTGCTGATTCCCTTGATTTAAGTGATGCTCCTTAGGAACTTTCAGATCCTTTTGGCCTAAGTCCCCTCTGTCTTTCCTGTTGTCTTTCTTCTCAATGTTGCTACTCTCCTCAGTCCAAAAGCCTCTTATTTTCGAGGTGTTGCTGTTTTATTTGCACTTATAGCAGAGGTGTTCGATAAAGCTACACTTCTTTCAGCATTTGGTAAATCTGGTGTATCATACTCCCAAGGGCAGACTTCAGCTCGAGATGCTAAAGGTTGCTGTAAGTAACTACTTGGCTTATGGGAGTCAGATGAAAGCACGTTTCCCTCGGAAGAGGCATTTTTTTTCTGTTCTGCCAATTTATTGAGGTTTTCCTTTTCTGCTGCTTTCTGGGGTAGCTCCTCCCGCTCCCCAGTACAGGTATTAGGTGCATATCTATTAACATTCTCACACTTCAGCCCAGGGGAAACCTTGGAATTCAACTGTTTTTTCTCATTTTCAAAGACCTGCTGCTCTTGTGTCTCCTGAGTGGCTGTGTCCACCTTCTCTGAGCTCTTTTGATTTGATTGTTGATATCCTTCAGGTGTCTTCAGCTTATGATGAGACTTCCCCTTTGGCTGGGAAGGGTGGTTTTTCTCTGGCTCTGAGGAAGCAATAGACACATGTTTTTGAACTTTAGAGTCAGAAGGCACAGGACCAGGAGTTTGGTCATATATCTCCCAAGGACAAACTTCTCCTATGTCGAAATTGTCCTTGTGCAGAGACTTACCTGGGCCTGTGTCTGGATTTGCAGGTGTTTGACTAACCCTTTGTTGCTTCATAATTCCAGATTTATGGGTTTTCTTTGTTTCCTCAGAGTGGGTAGAGTTCTTCCGGTGGGAATCCTTATGCTCCCCTTTATCGGAGGCTGAGTGCTTTTTGCTGGCCTCCTTACCCTTCTGCTGAGATTTATGAGATTTAGTGCTTTCTTCTAGACTTTGTGTTTTACCCGTTAGTCCCAGAGTCTTTTCCTTGGCACTAGCAATAACACTGAGGGATTTTTGTAACACAGATGTTCTTGGATGCAGAGGCTTCTTATCAGCACTTAAATTATGTGCACTTACTGATTTGCACACTAAAGGGACTGATTCAGTGGAGACAGCTTCAACTTTTTCTGGAGCATTTTTGGTTAATTTGTTACCGTTCATGGAATCCAGCAGTGAATTCTCAGCAGCTATAACTTCTGTGCTTTCTGTAGTTAAGCTATTCGGTTCTTCTGTTTGATCCCTAACATGATCATAAGTGCTGTGGGACTTTTTTAATGAAAAGACTCGGTTTTTCAAAGTCTCTTCTTTTGGCTTTGCAGAACTTGTGGAATCCTGTGGGTTTTTTCTCAGCGTGGACATGTTCTTCACAGCACTGTGCTCCATCAGGTCCTTCTCGTCCCTGGAGCACTGCCTGGTCACCGTCTCAGGGATTTCTGTAATACGTCGCATTATCGAGCGCCCCAAGCCCTTTTTAGAGCACCTTTTTTTCTGGAGATGTGGGTTATTAGCAATCATCTTTTTCCTTTTATAGATTTCAAGCTGGGCATATAGTTTCTTCAACTCATCCTGCAAAGCAAAGTGAATGGCAAAACTAGTACGTACAGAGCAAGTCCAGTCAAATAAGCAGCCTGATGAATGCATTCCCCATTGCTCTAAAAACAGCATTAAACTTATTTCACTGTTTTTTCTAATTATTGATATGTAATTTCTCCATCAACTTGAATCCCATTTTTTTCCACTGTAACAATAAGTTCAACCCTCGTGCACAAACCAGTTACCTTCCACAGCTGTGCATCATACAACATGCACAATTCATATACATTCATGCTGTATGTTTCAGATTGTGCAATGCTGTGGTGCATGCTTTCCTACTGAACTCCATAGCTATTCTTTATTCTGGGAACATAAGCCCTTTTATCATGTAAGATAGGAATAAAGTATTTTTTTCTGGTAATCATGTGTTTTTAAAATTTTATGTTAAATAGTTATGTATAGTTAGGTATATGTTACATACAAATGACTAATCACACTGACACCAAATGCTGTTTGCACTTCAAGATAATTCAAATAGCCTATGTAAACTGATAAACAGCTCTTGCTGTGGATGATTCCTCCTCTTTAGCCTCCAGTATGACTTTTACTACAACTAGTAATGCGGCTTCTCTTTACACCAGTGAATATTTTCCATGACATTTTACATGACATGATACCACAATCACTGAGAGACCTAAGCTGGCCTGTTTCAGCTGATATCTGCAAAAAAAGTCAAATGGATGCAATTCAGAGTTTACTCATAGGAAAAAGTGTTGTTCTTGAAAATAAATGCTATTTAAATGAGTTATATATACCCGAATATCTTCAGGATCCAAACTATGTTCGCTCCATGCTGAATTGATACTGCTGTTCAGATAGGATCCAGATCGACCCATATCAAGCTCATCTTCATAAGCTTCTGTAGCTATATCATCTCTTGGGTTATTGCTTGAATGTGAAAACTGCAATAAGTATTTATAAAAAAGATGTTGCCATCAGTGCAAAAGTTTACTTCAACATTACTGTAAGAGTTTACATCAACAGTTTTTATGGCACAATGATCCTTCTATGGATTTCATGTGATTTTCTGAACTCAAAACACTAGCTATAGGCATCACTGGCATAAGTAATGTCCCATAGAATATCAGTACTGTATGGAAGGAAATCTTATTAATGATGGCTTAACTTGATAAATCTTGAGAGATTTGCATAAGGAAAAAAAAACACTTATTTTGATGCTTATGTGAACCTCTTTAAATTGAATTTAAATTAAGCTAGTATGGAAATAGACTTTCAGCCAGTATTTCCAATTAGGCTGCTAAAACCATAAGACTGTATTTTATATTTCATACAGTTTAATAATCCTGCAGAAAGCAATTCTCCCACTTTAGATCCTGACCCTGAAAAGGAAGAGATGGGGTGGCAAAAAAAAAGGGAGAAAAAAAGAAGGAAACAAATAAAAAACCAGACAAGTTAATTTCTCTCTTCTAAGTTTTAGCAAATGCTTGGTTCAAGAGTTGGAGAGAGGTTGTCAGCTTTTTTTTTGGTTCATTCATCTGTAGTCACTATTGTCCATACAGTCATCTGGCCTCAGGACTTTATGAATGGAACTAAACCTTGTGAATCTTCTCTTAATTCCCTGAATTCTTTGGTGTACTTTAAGAAAAGTCTGTGCCATGGTGCACAGATAATAAGCTAAAAATGGAAATGTTGATCAGTAGCTATGAGTCAGCTTCAGAAAGGTTAACAAATTTTCTAGGTTACTCTAGAAAGACATCTCTGAAGATATGTAATAAAGTATATAAATATAAAATAGAAAATAAGAAGACTATTGCTAAAGACCAGAAAAGTAATTTCAAATAAAACAAGGTTATTCAGTATAGGCTGCATTAATGTGTCCCCTTGTTATGACTGCTTAATGTATGTACATTTGACAGTTACCAGCATACCCTGTTCTGACACACAGGCAAAAGATGGGAATAGCAGCTTCATTAAACTGATAATTACATCAACTGGAACTGCTTAATGTTCTTCTTTCATATGTAGCCTTCACATTTACTGTTCTCTTTGACTCTTGACCTTTTGATTAATATTATTGGTCATTTCAAAAGCCATTATAAATCCATTTGCTTTGCTGGGGTACTAAGAAGAAAGCTCCATTCGAATCCCAAGGAGTGGTGCTAGAGACAGGTGGAGCTGTCTGCGGTTCTCCTGCCCCTGGTGAGACTGACATATTGTCGCTTTGCTCCCAGCGCCTGACGGGAGGTGTGCCGCAGTGCTCAGAGCGCTTTCTCGTCTCTTCCCTGCCTCCTGTCATCCTCCATCTTCTCGTGTCCCACACACGCTCATCCTCCTACCCAGCGCTGGCTCCATATCATAGGCCACGGCTCCTCTCGGTATGCAGCATCTGTCCGCCCCAGGCTCTGACTTGCAAAGGGCTCTCCTTTTTCAGCCTGGAACAACTGCCTGGTTTCAGTCCCAACCTCTCTATCTCACGGCCAGTCCAAGCTCCTCATTCTAGTTTTATTTAGCAGTCCATCCTAGTCTTTCTGTCCTCCCTAAACTCTTTGTCTGGTCTCAGCTAACTCTGGCAGCAGCACGGTCACCCAAATACCTGAAATAAGCATCATTAGGCGGGATTCTTTCCTTCTTGTATTAATCACATCAAAACTTTAAATACTTTAAACCCCTGGAATTTTGAAAGCTGAAAGAAAGCATCTTTGAAAACATATAGGAGTTTTTAAAATAAAAAAATATACAGCTTTCTAGGTAACATAGCCAAATTTTACATGTTCCTTTTCTACCAGTTGCTTGCTAATTTTGTACAGCATTGCTTCTGCATGACAACATTTATCTTCCTTGGTCTTAGCAAAAGAAAAGAGACAGGAGACTCGAATACCTTAGGGATCAGGAGTAGCCCAACAGTGACTGTCACAGTCAGGTGTGTGTGTGCAAAGAACAGCATCAGCATCCAGTCAGACTGAAGTCTTGAAGCAAGAATGAATCTGAAAATAGAATTCAGGGTTGTAATTCACTGCCTTTTCTCCAGGGCATTAGATTTAACATTTTTAATGTTCCTTAGGTCTCTTTGCATTGAAAGGCCAAACATAACTGGTTTTGTTCTGTACTGCTTTCATACAGACTAAAAATTATATCCACATGCTTTACTTATACACCACAATTCCAAAACAACTCAGAAAACAACCCCAACCAACAAGCCAAAACAAAATATAAAAAGAAACAACAGACCTTAAAGGATATTGCTTATTCCATCATTCTCACTCTATTTAGCTGGTTTTTGGGATGGTTTCTATTGTCACAGCTTCTTTGGCCTGAACTGAGTTATGGCAGTTTACATACATTAAAGATCTGAACGGATGATTTTAGGTTAAGTATGCACATGTACTATGATAAATTGCAGTGCACTTCATAAATACAGGATGTCCATAGATCGCAGCTACAGAGTGCGGCTGATAAGCCATCGAAGAAAGAACTGAACTGAAATGCATTTTAGTGGGGAGCAGAGAAATGGTCTTGATTGCAGGGCCGCCCGGCTCAATACTGCAGGGCCCAAGAGCCTTGCGAATGCTAGGAAATGAGTGGCGAACCTCCCAAATGAAGCAATTCCTTGCTGAGCTTTCTAAAAGAGTGGCAGACCAAGTGCTGCAGTTAAAGCTAGCTGGAGCATGCTTGGCTTATCTGCTTTAGTGAGCTCCCAAAGATAGAAGTGGTAAGCAGTGCAATGGATGAATGGATGTACCACTGGCTTGTAATTTGCAGGTTTACAAAAATCATTCAGATAGAAATTACATTTGCAACTTATCCAAGTCCACAGATGCACATTTTGCAGAAGCTTTTGTTAACAGAAATAGTCTGGCATGAAACACTGGCTTATATGCCATAATAATACAGTCATCATTTCTTGTTTAATACTTTGTAAATGAAATGTTTCATGAACACAAAAAAATATTATAATTATTTCTTACAGAGATGTTGCTCTTGAGGTGTGCAGGGATATGAGGAGGCTCAGGCCTGAGGTTTAGCTAACTGAACACAACATGAGAACTATTGAAGATGACATGAGAAACTGCTGGATGTAACAAATAACAGAGTGAAAAGTGAACAAAAGTTACAGACAGTGCTGTAAGGGATGGCAAGATTTCACAGGTAGTTAACAGGGAGTCATTTGAAAGATGGCCAAACTTCACAGGTAACTGAAGGGAGCACTGGGGGCCTTTGGGGGAGTAGAACTTGCAAGGTGAGCGGTACCTACGCAACCATACCAATAACAGCATATAAGGCTGTGATTACCTAGCTAATGATATCAGAAATACCAAATTTGAGTACAGATGTAGCAAAACTGGGACCAATAGGAAAAAAGTAACAAGGGGTGGGCTGTTTATTTGGGAGAAGACAAGGACAGAGATGGGCTAAGGTAGATGGGGGAAGAACAAGCATGGAAAGAAGGGGGTATAAAAGGGGCCAGTGACATATAAGCAAGTTGTCACTGACTGAGCCCTGTACCTGATCACTGCAATATCTCCTATCTTCTCAACAAATCATTCTCCTAATGTCTGTGTGATCTCATTCTTTACACTGTGCATGTGTGTATGTGCAATTCATGAGCAAACTTCAGGCTGGACTAGCCAGCACGTGGGAGACCCACACTGGGGAAGACCCAAGGTCTCAGCCCATGACTGGTTATGGGGCCCCAAGCCCAAAGATGGATATTAGACTGGCTTAAGGACTGTGCTTGTATTTCATAGAATCATAGACTCATAGAATCGTTTAGGTTGGTAAAGACCTTTAAGACCATCAAGTCCAACCATTACCCTACCACTGCCAAGTCCACCACTAAACCATGTCCCTAAGCACAACATCTACACCTCTTTTAAATGCCTCCAGGGATGGGGACTCAACCACTGCCCTGGGCAGCCTGTTCCAATGCTTGACAACCCTTTCAGTGAAGAAATTTTTCCTGATATCCAACCTAAACCTCCCCTGGTGCAACCTGAGGCCATTTCCTCTCATCCTATCGCTTGTTACTTGGCAGAAGAGACCAACCCCCTGGAGCTTGCTACAACCTCCTTTCAGGTAGCTATAGAGAGCAATAAGGTCTCCCCTCAGCCTCCTCTTCTCCAAACTAAACAACCCCAGCTCCTTCAGCCTCTCCTCATAAGACTTGTGCTCCAGACCCTTCACCAGCCTCATTGCCCTTTGGATACGCTCCAGCACCTCCCTGTCTTTCTTGTAGGGAGGGGCCCAAAACTGAACACAGTACTTGAGGTGTGGCCTCACCAGTGCCGAGTACAGGGGGACGATCACTTCCCTAGTCCTGTTGGCCACACAATTTCTGATATTTCTGTATTTGAAGGACCTGTGAATGTAGTGTGCTTGTGAATCTACATAGGGTGCATGTTTCATTAGTGAACATGATCAGCTGCAGAGGAGGAACAGGACCAGGCTGTATGTGTTGGACCTGCACTGGTCCATGTGGCCAGCCATGTGTTGCATGTGACTGCACTGTAGTGGATGTGCTCAACCTTGCTAGGCCTGCAAATAAAAACAGCAGCAGCCACATCCATCAGACAGAGATAGGAGAAAGCTCCCAGGTCCTGATGCCCACCAGATTTGGCTAACCCTTAACAGCTCCAATCCTCAAATTCTGTGAAGGCTTTTTGCTTGTTTTATGTGTAAAACCTTGACTGATTAATGTCTCCATGCCATAACCCTGAAAGCAAAATAGCATTTCTATAGCCATTCGGACCTAGCAGAGGTGGGGTTTCTATTCGATTGAGATTTTTTCCACACAAATTTTGTTTTTCTCAGTAATACAAGAGAAAGAGCAATGCAGGAATTTAATGTTATGTCGATCTGAAGATAATCAAGAATCCTCTGTTTCTGAAATGGGACTAATACTTCTAAAGAAAAACAAAATGCAAACAGTTCAAGGTTTCATTTAGTGTTTACATCAATCTTATATGAGCTTCGGTAGTTTTCAGACTGTAATAGTAGGTGGCCTTCAAGGCTCCAGTGCTTTCAACTTCATGACGACTCAGATATGTCATATAAATCTGAGTCTTACATTTCCACTCTTTCAGTTACACCTGGAACTTGGCAGGGAAGATGGAAGCAAAAAAAAAAAAAAAGTAAGGAAATGTGAACTTCAAAGAGACCGGATTAAGACTTGTGTATACAGAAATGGACATAATCTCAGGAGGGATCATGTACCTCCAGTGCATTTTATGAATTCCTATTCATAAACAGTACATGATATTTCTTCAACAAACCAGCATGTAGAGGGTAAAGAATCAATACAAAATGTACATTTTTTTTTTAAAAAGAAAGAAGACAAAATCAGCAGACCTTAGGCTGAGGGGACAGGATCCTCAATATGATAAACTGAAAGACCTAATCCTTTTGTGTCTCTTTCACAAGGCATGCATTAAAATGCCACGTTTTCTCCTTCTCCCCTCTCTTTAATCCAAGATCACTTTCATCCTGTCCTTAAAAGAAACTTGCAGCCCACATAATAGCTCTCCCAATACACTGAACTGTATCTTCGAACATGGCCCAAAATATGGTTTAGGAACATAAACTAATGGGGGAGAATTTTGACTGAGAAGCTGTCATATTAGTTATAATCAATTCAAAAGTATTGTAACTGAATTTTATATCTATTAGGAATGAAAAGAAAAATGCTTCCATCAAATACAAATTTCAAACAGTATTTTTGCAGATGTTTGTGTTAGGGAGTAAAGAAGAAGATTCTGAGAGTATGTGGATGTTGAGATATGGGGTTAGGAGAAGGTCAAGGAAACAAAAAGTTGCAAGCCTGAAAAGTGCAGCAAATTTTATAACAATGATAGGGGAAAAGAGCACCTGGAAGGAGCAGAGATGAAAGATTTGCTTTGCTGATGTTTACTCAGACAAAATGATGCCTCATGGAAGCAAACATCAGGAAAGCAGAGAGAAACGTGAGTTCCAAGATAGACTAAGGAACAGAGAAGAGTATTTGAAGACTGTCAATGGAGAGATGTAAAAAAAAAAAGAAAATCTTAGTAGAGAAGGTCTGTCAGGAGGCAAAGAAGGCGTGAGAATGTCATAAGAAAGTTATAAGAATCTCTTAAAGCATGAGATGAAATTCATGCTATCTTGCTATTTTGAATTTTCTAGGACCAATTAATTTTTACAGGGTACTCTGTAGGGAAGGCATATATAGTAATTTTGACGTAGCTCTGGCAAAGACCCTTATTTATTTCTTACTACTCTCATAATTTACAAGTATGAAATGTAGAGCTCATTATAAACTTTATAAGAAACATGTGCTTTATATTACTGTTACAGCATCATATGCATAACAGTTTTTTATGTCAGCATATAAAACACTCTGCTTCATGCACAAACCAGTACAATTATCTTAACATAGAGCTGCAGCTTGCCAATCTGTTACACACCAGGAAAAGTTCATATAAACCAACATTCTTACCTGCTGTTTTTCTACGGATACAAACCAGTGAGCAGTATGCAGATGACTGCAGACAGTAGTTTTGCTATATCTAATTTATCATATATACTGAACTTTGATCCAAGAACATATCAGCTCACTATACTGAAAAAACCCCTAATTATACAATTAACAAGTTGATTGTACATATTCTTGAATCCTATGGGAACAGTTTTAAGTTTAGTAATCACTTAATTTGCAGAATTAAATATTTATGAGACCTTCCATTATGCACCCCATCCCATTCACCCATTTTAAGTTGCACCATGTGAAACCTGAAAGATAAATAGTTAATTACTAGATCTACAGATCACTTGCCTAATTGTATGGAATATAGCAGAGATAATGAGCTCATTGTGAACTGCAACAGCCATATAACGTGGCTCATGAAATGCTGATGGGACTGTCCGCACTGCATAGCAGAGATAAACACCCCACAAGAGGAATAAAAATTCAGCTGTGAGAAGAACAAAAAGAAATAATTTGCAATTAGTTTTACAGATGAAAAAGGAAGGAAATTTGAAGTACTATAGTATCTTCTGTATGTGTGAGTATCTATGCAAAGACAATATACGCTCATACATGTATATATGTACACACATAGGCATTCAAACTCTTTCAGATACTGTCACTGTACATGATACATTTGGTTTTAATTTTACGCACTTCTTTTTTCCACCTTTGCATTCATGGTTTTTCAGTTTTTCAACTGGCAAACTTTAAGGCAATGTCTAATAATGTCTTGCTTGCTTTACAAATTGATACTGCAGAAGTTTGACATCACTTAAAATAACAAGTATTTTTATTTGTAGCTCTGGTTCTTGTTATAGAGGCAGATACCGGTGCTACTACTAGACTACAAGCTTTTTAAGATAACAGTTTCATTTCAAAGGTTTATAACTCAGATATAACAATATAGTTTGGGTTAAAAAAAATTCCTCTGTTCATGAGAGTTAATTCTGCTGGTGCCTATGATATGATGAGTCATTTCTGAGGGTCTAATGTAATCATAACGAATGACATGTTTCTCTCTGTTAGGAGAAAAATGAGTAAAGGGAGAAAGGAGAAGGAGTAAAGGGTCACAATCAGCTTAAACTATCCTGTTAGAGCTAACTCATCTGCACCCAGCAGTACTCTGACTTCAGTTTCCAGTGGACAGTCTGCTGTGACATCATTTTGATTTTGATACAAATGAAATAATTTCATATCCATCTTGCAAAACCTCTCCTTCCAGAAAAAAAACCCCACAGCTCTCCCATGTAGCTATGCGTAGAGCTGGCACCTGCGCCTCTTGCCTTGCAGTCTGGGTTGCGGATGGCTGGAAGTGTCTGAGCGTTATCCAGCAATGTGCTGTCCCATGTTAGACCCCTGCAATGCCGGCACTGCTCCAGACCAGCTTCAGAAATTGAGTGTGATCCCATTGTTACTCGTACACTGCTTTTGCCTTGTTGAATTTTTGCAGTAAAAACTACAGTCAAATGTAGTACCATAGAAGATTAGTTCTTTTTCATACTTACTTTTGCCAATACATGCTATTATACTGTAACTAGAACTGCTGATCAGTGACATCACCCTATGGTAGTGATCAGCAAATCGTTACTGGTCTGGTTTGAATAAGGACACAAATGCTTGTGGACCCTGCCATTAGCAACAGATTGAAATAAAACATCTGCACTGGATATCTCATGAGAACAGGTCCTCTGGTTCCTCCACTTTTAATAGTCTACAACTGTTGTAAATTACCTATATTATATTGCTATAGCATTTTGAAACTTCTAATTTTGCTATGAATCTCAGCTAAAATCGATAAGAGACAAGTCTGGATAAAATGAAAATTAATTCAGTTACATAGATCTCTCTGTGCTCTGATAAGAGTTCAGTTTAAACTCTGAAAAACACTTTGCATGTTTCTTATCAAAAATAGATGGCCTAGCTTTAAGACCATCATTTTTACTAGAACATATCCTACACAAACCTGCCAGTTTTACCAGTTACATCTGAAAAGGCATAATCCACACATGCTGCTATTTTTGTGTTCTTCCTTAACCAAAATCCCAATAATAAACCTTTTGACTAAGTAATAGTTTGACTTGGGAACTTATTGAGTGTTAAAATGAAAAAGGCATGGTATGAACCTTCTGAGACTATGCGTCCCAGCCTGGTTTTGAGCTTTACTACAGCACGTACGCAGGTATGTCTTTCCCACATCCCCCATACACTCACCATTTGGGCAAACTGGCTGCTACTTCCATTTCATTCCTAGATAATTAGCTATGCTACCAGTGAAGTCTGTTACTCTGGTTTCTTAAAAACACCTACACAGGAATGACCTACCAAGCCATCTTGCTCCTGAAGTCCTCTCTGAGCAAGTGAAATACAAATTTTGCTTTAATGAAATAAGATTAAAGGATCCTTCACAAATGTTAGTGGTTTTGGTTTTTCTCTTTAAGTACACTTGCCTCACATATGCAGAATCATGGCACTGAAATGTATTGCTCTTCAAAGTACTGGAATTTATTGCTTTAATTGCTCTGTATTGACTTAGAAGAAATTGAAAAGGAGAAAATGGTTAGAATTAGGTTGCTAAAGCCAAATCATTGTATCTTACTGTCCTATGTTCTATGGAAACTCTTCCTATTAATACAGTTCAGCAGGTATTCCCCAGAACATGCCAGAGAGCCTATTTCCTCTCATTTTGCCTTTCATCCAAAGTCCCCCTGCAGTAAAAAACCCAACATTAGTAGCAGAACTGAACAGATGAGCTAATTGTGAAATAACAGGCATACTCCACAAAACTACCCATGGTCCATTCTTCTTTCTCTTCCTCAACTGAAGTGAGAAGAGCCCCAAGTCTCTTACTGATTGAAAAGATCAGTTACAAGTGCTAACAGAGGCTGGGAGTTTGAAAAAGTTTGGCTTTTAAAGAGGTGAAAATACATGTATAAAACTCCATGTGCTGAAAGTATTCCTGCTTAAACTAAAGAGTGTGGGCCAAATTTTTCTTATTTTTAGAAGAAAAAAAAAATCTCCTCTAAATTTGAATTTTTACAAGATTTTTTTTTTTTTTGTATACAGATTTGTATATAAGTATCTCAGAAAGCAAGTGAAAGTGAAAAAGCCACACCTCCATAATAAAAACCAATTTCAATGAGCTGGGCTAAGTAGGAATGAAGGTAGCATTTGATCTCCACATCTGATTAATTCTGAAAATTTCACAGTTTTCAGTTTCACAATCATAGTTACAAGGAGTTCCTAAGACATCAAGAGATTTCAAAACATTAATATACTGGAGCATAACAGTAGTTAGCACCATTTAATGCATAATGCTTTTATAAAAGCTTTACATTTAGAGCAGAGCTGGCATTCCTGTCTGCAGATAATAATTAGTGTGACATCTGCTATGCAACACAAATAGGTAATAGCTTCTAAAACACAAGGTAAAATAACAGAGTTCCTGTACTTGCTAAGTCCAGAACTACAATAATTTCATTAGCAATAACAAACAAAACAGACTGATAGAAAACCAATTTATTATCTAAACCACTAATTACACAGCTTAAATGTATCACGTAGAAGCTATGCTTAAGGGAGGGAATCAAGTTCATATAATTAGCTACAGACTACAGGTGCAATTTGTAACAAAAATCTGAAGGTGTTATAAAATTTTGCTGTATTGTTTTTCTATATGGCCTTTTTGGTTTCTCAATATAAAATAAGGTGACATTTTCATGTATTTATTATACTGATGAAAAACACATATATAGCTAACTTCAAATAGACAGATTAGAGAGAGAGAGAGAGAGAGAGAGAGAGATGATGGAGCACATCTGGCCACCAAGCAGCAAGGTTCTTATGTACCACTCATCTCTCAAGTCTTATTAGTTCTGTCTATGGCACACTAGTGACTGTTTTGCGCCAAATATCTTTAATGATTAAAATCTGTGAGATGTGATATGAAATTCCTATTTGACTTGCTGAATAATTTTCCACTACAAGCCTGGTGTAGATGAGTGACTTCTTGACCACTAAAGGAATATCTTAGCATATTGCAAACCTGCCAAGACCAAACTCAAAGCTGAAAACACATGAGCTTGTTCCTTTAAGTATTTATCATAAGGCTTATAAATTAGCCCATTTCACATATTAAGCACAAGAACAAGAAATACCTCCTTTTCCCCTTCTGAAAAATGATGGAAATTCCTAGGAGAGAGAGCTGTCAACAGCTATCTGGACAGAAAATGTGAAGCCAAAAAAATAAAGCATAAAAGAGCTCTGAAAAAACTTGCAGTAGCTACTCTATAACTGTCCAAACTATGCATTTGGATTTCAGGTGCAAATCTCTCATAGATAAGAGAGTAAGAAAAGGCACAATTGCTTAAAAGGCATAAATGGATGTAGATATGAAGGGAAGGTAAGAGATGAAAATGTGGCCTCAATATGTCATGTGCACAAATTAATTAATCCTTAAATACATCTCTTCCAGGTCACTACATATTTCTTATCTACATAACCTTTTATCTGGTCTTTGCACTATCTAATCAACCTGCTTAGTGATATTCTTTGGTGTTTAAAAAACATGATTGTTCATTTTGTTTGCAATGCCCATCATGTTTGTAGAAAAGGGAGCATTTTGGAACTCTTAGCTCGGTCATCCAATACACTGGACCAGACTCATGCCCGATGCCACCAGCCTGTTACAACTAAGACTGCGCCATGCCTGCTCACTTGGGATTTGTGCGAGCCACTGCTCATACTCTGCATCTTCTGATAACGAAGGTCAATGATATACGTTCACAGTATGTGACGTGTATCTGCTCTATAGAAAAGGGCAAACTCAGTGTTGGCATTATTGACTTAATCAAACTTCCTCAGAAGATCTGGGTTAATATATCTACTAGGTTTTGCTAAACATGCAGTTGTCTGTGTTGCAAATTATTCTTTCATATTTAAAGCCAGCACAAGGCAAAGCTGTGTCCAGAGACAGTCTCTCTGACATTTTCTTTCAGTGTCCATTAGCCAAGTTGTGCCATGCCTTGCACAGCACAGCAAATGCAGACTGACCTGCTCCTGCCTGTCCAGCCCCCAGCACAAGTAAATTCCTGCGTTAACCCGTATCCTCTCTCATAGCCTGCTCTGCAGATGTCTGTACTTCACCCGACTGCACAAAACTGCAGAGCAAAATATGATGAACTGAAAGCAGTGATCAAAGTCACTTTTCTCTCTTTCAAGATTTGGAAAAGTCATGGAGAGCCTCCTTACGCTTGAGTGGGTATGGGAAGAGAACACCCACAGATGGCAAATGGAGTAAAGGCAGTAAGGGCATGACTTCAGGAGAGGTAAGAAAGAATGGATTCAGAAAAGCAAAGATCATATAAAGAAACATGAAAAATCAAGAAATGTGAAGCTGGATTTTTGAATATGGCTTACACACCAACTCTTAGAATCACAGAATGCTTCGGGATGGAAGGGACCTTTAAAGGTCATCTAGTCCATCCCCCCTGCAAGTGGCAGGGACATCTACAACTCGATCAGGTTGCTCAGAGCCCTGCCCAGCCTGGCCTTGAATGTTGCCAGGGATGGGGCATCTACCACCTCTCTGGGCAACCTGTTCCAGTGTTTCACTACCCCCATTGTGAAAAATGTTCTCCTTATATCTAGTCTAAATCTACCCTCTTTTAGTTTAAAACCATTACCCCTTGTCCTATCGCAACAGGCCCTGCTAAAAAGTCTGCCCCCATCTTTCTTATAAGCCCCCTTTAAGTACTGAAAGGCTGCAATAAGGTCTCCCCGCAGCCTTCTCTTCTCCAGGCTGAACAACCCCAGCTCTTTCAGCCTTTCCTCACAGCAGAGGTGTTCCATCCCTCTGATCATTTTTGTGGCCCTCCTCTGGACCCGCTCCAACAGGTCCATGTCCTTCTTGTACTGAGGACCCCAGAGCTGGATGCAGTACTGCAGGTGGGGTCTCACCAGAGCGGAGTAGAGGGGCAGAATCACCTCCCTCGACCTGCTGGCCACGCTGCTTTTGATGCAGCCCAGGATACAGTTGGCTTTCTGGGCTGCGAGCGCACATTGCCTGCTCATGTCCAGCTTTTCGTCTATCAGTACCCCCTCTTCTTAGAAGCCTTAGGAAAGTACTTCATCCTTACTTCTACAGCTTTGCTGTCTCTAAGAATTGGACAGCACTAAAATAAAAATACCACATATGCAGCCTTAACTTGGTCTCTTTTGCATATATAATCTTCAGTTAACTATATAATTTCTTAAGAGACCAGACTCATTTAATGCATGTGACAGAGAAATTCCAGAGATAAATCAAGGTTGGCTAATGAAGAAAGCTCTGTAATTTGTTGCAAGTGACATTCAGATGTCTAGGGAATGACAGAAAATATCGCAGGGGGAAAAAAGTGGTCTTGTGCACATGCGCAACTGAATTCTAACTTTGTCTGTACCTCAGGCTCCTGTGCATATGAAAGAAGTCCCTACTCAAGCCAAACTTTGCAGAGGTGATCACGGAGAGGATTTCTCTTGCTATTTGGGTGCCAACCTAGGCATTTTTGCTGCAATTTGCAGCAGAACTAAGCACACAGGGCTGTATTTGTAGCCAGTGAGACCATATATAACATGTTATATATAGATTTGACTAAGCTCTGTAACTGAGCCAAAGGCATTGCAAAATGGGCACCCAGATTAAATGGACCATATAACCTTAATCTTATTGTGCTTCAGCTCTGGCTGTGTAAAATGGGGATAATGCCACCCTGTCACTGCAAGATGACAGTGGAAATAAATTTACCCGTATTTGTGAAGAGCTTAAATCCTAAACTGTGAGTTTCCTTCCCGCCATGGTCGGGAAAGGAAAGTGAGTTACTGTAGGCTGTCCTGGTTGCTTCTCAGCTCTCCTAACCTGGCAGAAATGCCTTTCTCTTGTGCTTCTTCAGGATGGCCTCTGGGTGAAGAGGGCAGTGGGCTAAAGCTGCTGAAAGGAGCTCCCTGGAGCCAGGATACCCATCCCTGCGCTCGCTTGCACTCTGCTGTCCAAAAGCTACCTGAAAAAAGAAGACACCCCTGAAGGATTAAAGCCCATTTTCATGACTGTGTACGACTCTGTGTCTGACCACACTCACTTGCTTAAAAAGCACTGTCGTAGGCCAAGAACAGGCCGCTGCTCTCCAGAGACTGTGATGTGCTCTGCGTCCTTTCCTTACACTAATAAGGGAGAGCCCATTACAGCTGAGACTTGACTAAGTTCATTTGGTATTCCGAACTTTGCACTCTTGGCAAAACAGTACTGTTCCCACAGACATGCAATTTTTTTCCTCAGGTTTTGGACACAAATTACTGATTACAACTCTACTTACATCCGTAACACAGCTACAACTATCTGCTTCTCCATCACACTTCATTTTGTCAGACTAATGTTTACATTTTAAATCCCCTTTATTGAAACGAAGTGAGCTATGGATCTGGAAGCTCGGCTTTTCCATCCGTTCATTCACTCAGGGTGCTGGCTGGAGCCAAGCATGCACCATTTTGAAATACGAATAAAATTGTGTCCTCAATTGCTTCCATGTTGCCAGCCAGCACAGTCTCTTTCTGCCTCACTGCGTCCAATATCCCACCTGGAGAGTTGCACCATGTCATAGGACAAGTTTTTTTCTTCAACTGAAAGGATTTTAATCTATTTCAATGAACTGTGATTACATGTATAAGTCTTTAGTGCTGAGTTATTCCTAGCAAAGTATAAATTACCAGAGGTTTATCTGTCTCTCTTACCATATCTCAGCATCATTTTAATTAGCTAGGCACAGTAATACAGAAACCTATGCGTGGAGTAGGAACCAATGGTACCAAATCCTGACTTTTTTTCTACCAGAACTTCCATGGCCTGTGGCTGTGCAAGGCTGAAAGAAGAGCAGGGGTCCATGGGCTGGCGGGGGGAACAGCATGCTCTGCCACCCACACAGTCACAATTCTGCCTTGCAGGTCCACTCGATGTAATGCAAGGGACATGCTGACATACGGTCTGCGGGCCCCATGGCTTGAGGGTGACCAGCTTTTGCTGGCAATGGGGACATATCTACTGACTTGAGTGTGAGCAACATGCCTAGGAGTCTCACTGCACAAAACATATGCCAGTGCCCAGGTCTACAATCTCCAGGAACTCCCCTCATTTCTGCACTTCTCTCAGCCCTTACACACATGCATTTTATTTCTTCCTCTACACAGATGTGCTGTCCTGCCTCACTCTTTCCATAGCCCACTGTTGTTATTAAAGCCGCCTGGCCACTCTTCTGTCTCCATGTGCCCCATCACCCTCTTCACTTGTGCATGGATGAAAGAGGGAGAATAGGATCAGAAAGATCTACCACCAGCAGCTGAAAGCAAGCTGAATGTGGAACCTCTTCTCTCACTTCTTAAAGAGGATGCAAGCAAATGCCAATGGTATCCAAAGTACTTGAAGGGCTGGAAAGACTTGGAGCAGTATAAGAAGTAGATTCCAAAAAGGGTGGTGCAAAGACAAGAGGAAGTCAGAGCATCTTCCAGCCTCTCCCAGCGCCATCTCCTCCCTGGGTGGCTTGCAGAAGCATCTGAATATGGCATTTACCAATAAATACACATGCGGCTCAGGCAACTCAAATGATTTCCTTAGCAGAAAAACTTCTCAGGAATGGTGTCTAAATAAAGGCTATGGGATCTCACCTGTGATGTAACAGATACCAAGAAAAAACAACATTATTGCAGAGGGTAACGCAACCCCAACTGCTCAGCCTGGGCATTCCGGCACCACTCATCATCTTTGTTGCTCTTCCCCATACCTTTTCCAGATTTACTATATCCTAGAGATAAGGGACATAAACCACACACAGTGCTGGTGATGTGGACTGTGAAAGAGGTGTACATGGTAGCGGGAGGAGTGGGTTACAAGCAGGAAAGGGACAGAGCTGAAGGCTCCTTCATAAACCAGGATTCTTTTCCTATTTTTGCTGCAAACATTTTATACAGCCCTGGTCTTATCACTTAGAGTAAGCTTTTCACAAGTGATCACTATTTTTACATGATACATTTTCTGAGTATCTAATGTGAGAACTAAAGCCAGATCTTCATCAGTGCTGAATCCTAACAAGTGCCTCCTGGTTGTGCTTTCCACACAGAGGAGGCTATAAACAGTACTCTGAAAAACCAGTCCCTAGATGTCTCAAGACAGACACCCAAAATGGATAGCTACTATTGACAATTTTGGCTTCAATCTTTGTACGTCGATGCTAAGGAGAACATGGCTTAAAAACGTCCATTTGGAAACAAACAGTTCTTTATTCATTGCATGCTCTGAACAACACACCCTGAATATGGCATAGGGCCACATCAAATGGGCATAACAAAAAGAAATAATAATCACTCATCTGCTGAATGCAGCAGAGGGCCTGTAGAAAATTTAATAAAGGGCCTCGTAAGGCTGTATTACAATGCCCTAGCTCAAAACTGTACAGGCAGTCTTAATGCCCAATCTGTCAGAGCCTGTCCTGGCAACTCATACCCTCTTTGGATACAAAGATTATATACCTTAAATATCAACAAATAACGAGTGGGAGGGAGTTCTTTTGGGAACAGCCTGAAATACTTTGTTCCTTTTCCTGGCTGAAGGCATGCAGTAACCATGGCGCAGCCTTGTGTTTGAAATCGTCTGGATGCCCAGGAGCCAGAGCATGACCCACCGATTAGCGGGCTATGGCAGCAGCTCAGGCCAGCTGCGTGGGAGCAGCCCAGCTCCTGCCAGCCGCGAATCAAAGAGGCGCTGGGGAAAAATACCTCCTGCGCCTAGTTAATACCTGCCATTCGCTTCTGGTTTAAATAAAACATTGAAAAAAAACAGAATGCATGGGGAGTTTTAAAAACTACAGATCAAATCCTATCTGTGCTGGGTGAAACCCTGGCCCTGCTGAAGTCAGGAACATCCACCTGCCAAGATTTCACCTCTGCTTTCTATTTGTGTTTCTGTATGCTTGTTTATCTCTCTGCCTGCCTTTCTCTCCTGCCTGGGGCTTTGTTCATTAAACTTACTATTTTGCTTTTTTTCCCAGTTTGTGGGAATTTCTTTTAAATCCTGTGCTGACATCTGTTTCACTTATAGGTTTTTTCCCTCAGGATAAAGAATAATAGTTTGATTTGTGACACTGCAAGCCCTTAGGTACCAAAAGTTTATTGCTTGGGTTTTTTTCTAACTTGGAATCTGACTTTGACAGGTAGAGGTATAGAATATATTCAGGCCATAGGAAAAAGGCTTTGTGGGTGAGTATTTTCAAGTCCTCAGGTCTTTCTCTAAAATCTCAAATTGTCAACCATGCCACAGCTTGTCAATGAGACAGATGCCCCAACCTTGAAAGTGATGCAGAAATGAACACAAAGGAAATAAAAGAATCTAGGCAAGTGACAAATAAGCTACCCACGAGTATCCAACCTCAAGGAAAATGCACACTAACTTCCATTATGTTATGTAGATAAAATAAGATTTACTGAATGCTAATTTTTCTCATCAGCATATCACAGAGTACAGAGGCAATGCTAGAAATGGTGACAACCTTTGTGTCTAAGTCCCTACTTCTCTCACAGAGAGCATCCTCTTAAACTTAATGGAAATGTAAATATAAAACATTCACTGCAACAAAAGTCTCCGGAGATAGAGCCTAAGTAGCATGATTAGTATGGAAAATGCTTCATGAATCCTAACTCCAGTAATCTCTGGTAGCATAAAGGATTCATCTCATTACGACTTTCTAACAGAGCCTTCTTAATTCTCACTTCACTAATCTGCGACCTTGAAAATTCCCTCTCCACATTTCAGTAAAGCGTTGACAGCTGAATGAAACAGGGAGGTATTCCAGCAACGGCTACAGGTGACAGAATATATTCCAAAACACTCACCAGTTTTATATAAAATACTGTGCCTGACTAAATTAAATGAAATAACAAGCCTTTCATAAATTATCATTCAGCATTTTTATTTTCGCATTTTAAATCAAATATCATAATCTATCAATTAATTTATCACATAGAATCTTTTGCAAGGCTGCTCCCAGTCAACTATAGGAATAAAAGGGGTTCTGCCTTATGGGTAATTCTCCTGACATATGTCTGAGACTTAGTATCTAATTTTGGAACTAGTTCCTACTGGCTGTAAGCTTTTCAGACTGCTATTAACAATAAAAATCTTGAAGTGCATATACACACACATATACACGCACACATATATATGTGTCTATATATATAGACACACACGTTAGTACAGACTTGTAGGCATACATCTCCTGGTACCACTAATGTGGCTGCATAGTTTACTGAAGACTTGCACAAACATAACTTTGCTTATAAGCTAGTTTGGGTAAGAAGGCAAAATGACAGAACATAAGAAATTTTGCCCAGATTTGTTCAGGCTTGGGAGCTGGCTTTGCCTCTACTGCCCTTGGGTGCATTTTGAAAAACATTAAGAGCAGGGAAAAGGCAGAAAGGTAAGAATGTATTTCAGACTTCAAAACACTGATGTATTTGGGATAGTGGGTGGCACACCTGGGCTGTACTAGAAAGACCAGCTCTAGGTGCAGAAGCATCAAAGCTGCCCAGCCATCAGGAGGAAGCACATTATACTGTGTAACTGAACACTGGCATGGGGAATCCACTCTTTGTTATAAAATTAAGGAAACAAAATGTGTCATTTTTCTCCTCGATATGAGTTCTGCAGGGCGTCATTTTTTAGCTCCTGCCTATCCCATGCATCGAGAGCACATCTAACAAATGCGTTAAGTCGGGACGTTTGATGTGCATTTCCTATTCCCATTACTTTGATACTAATTTCTGCAAGGTTATGAAAGAGTGGTCCCGCAGGTTCTTTCCCTCCTCACACACAAGAGCTCTGCCCAGTTCTGTGGTGCAGAAGCAAAAAGCTTCTGTTATTTTAGCCACAATTTATCACTTTAATAGTGTAGGAGAGCACGATATCTTCTGCCTTCAAAGACGAAATTTCTTGAGCACCCATCACTTTGTTACTACAGTCCAAGTTACAAACCTTTGAAAGTCATAAAAGTCTCAGTATATTTTAAATATGTTTTACTTCTCAGCCCCTTTAAGAAACATATATACCAATATTTCATCCCTTAGAAGCTTTTCACGTGATGTTATGCAGTCTGACAAAACTTTAAGATATTCTAAAAGAAGAAAAATGAAAAGGCAACCAAGCTTTATTTTAGAAATTAAAAGATAAACTAGAAGATGAACATACCAACAGCCATCATGTAATCCCAGCGGTCTATGAGGCACATATTGAAGATCAGGTGGTCAGATGTTTGCCCTTGGCCAATAAGTGGAATGTTTCTCTCCAGATTTTGGGTTATTGCAGAAGTCCAGCCAACGAGAAACCAAAAGACTATCAGGAGAATAACAGCCAGCATCCTCATCACTCGCCCACCTGTCATGTATGGAATACGCTGAGCAGTTCGGGACAGGAATACCTTCAAAACCCTGCAAAATTCAGACATTGCAGAATTAAAAAGAGCACTAGCTGTGCTGCAGGAATTAGACTTTCATTTTACTTCACTATCAGATTATTGAAAAAAATTATCAACATTCTTTCCCCTGACAGTATGTACAAGAGTGAAATTTGAAACATTATTACTTTCACATTCATCGTATTTAAATGGAACTGATTGCTGCCCAGAGAGTGCTACACAGCAATAACAGAAAATATTAGCTATGCTTATGTTAGAGACATGGATTCGCATGCTGTGTTCGCAAGCTGTTTTGTACCTTCTAGCTCCCCGTGGAAGACTTCTGTCTTTGGAAAAGGGAAGGTCATTTCCATAAAATAGCAACCACGTGTGTGAGATTTCATTTTGTTTTGAGGCTGTCTGTCTGCTCATCCCCAATCATACTATTTCCAGAGAAAAAATTAGCTCTTCTTGGATGTTTTCCCCATTGAGTTTGATGCTTCTGAGACAATACCTTACTCCTAGTAGAAATAACTGTGGAAGGCACTTTGCTAATTAAGTGTTTTCTAACTCATTTAGAGGCAACAACATGTTTTTCAAGCTGGGACAGAACCATCATAAGGAGCTGCAGGGGCTGCTGCTGCCATTGCAGTGCTCCTGCCTTGGCCCTGCCAAGTTACTAAGGCTGGGCAGTGAGGAAAGGTTATCACTGAAGTTTTCATGTACCCAAACGGTTAGAAGCAGATGGGCTGAAGCTGAAAGGCTTTTTTAGAGATTGGGGTTAGGAGCCTTTCGAAGTGAAAAGGTGAGCTGTTTCAGTGATTTTGTCCTCAAAACCCTGGTGGTTCCTGATTCCTGAGCATGAGCATGTCTAGTGAATACTCTTGGTATCCATGAAGGGACAAATTATCACTGAGGTTTAGGAAACTTGAATTTTTCCAGAGAGTTGAATTTTTAAATGCCCTCGTCTGTTCTCAAGTCTTTTCAGCGTACCAAGCACCAAGCCACCTCCCAGGCCGTTCCATGGCCAGGCCCGCCTTTTCAGCAAAAAAAAAAAAATCACACTCCAGATTAATATTTATGCTTATATTTGTCTAAGAGAAGGCAGAAGCAACTGGCGCTGCCTCGCAAACAAATAATAGGGCACTGTCTTTTAAAGCAGAAGCACAAAAGCTTTTCCACATCCATAAAAATGAATCATCGTTTGACTACAAACACAGCCTTCACAGTGTGCATTAGGTGAAGTCAGAGATCTGAATATGTTCAACATTATTCAGCTGTTTCCCTCCCAACAGTTACTCCACAGGGAGTCACAGTTTTTGATCTTTCCGTGTTTGATAGATGTTCTGCTCTCCCTTTACAGATGCTAAGTGTTTTATGTTGGAAGGAGCTTTCCAAAGACTTCAGGCAGGACAGACAGACAACTCCACAGTGACAAGGTAGGCGACTCCCTCCACATTGCTCAGCCACACCACTACTGTTCCAGGGCAGCACCAGTAAATCCTCATTTTTAGAACACTAAAAATCAATAAGCGAAGGCTTTCCTCCTCCCTGTTGTGAATGCCGATCAATACTTAGCTTCTTTGAAGGGAAGGAAAAGGTATTCTTTTTGTAATGCACTGGAAAACACCATCTTTTCACAGATATAGTTTGCCATTTGGGAAAAATATCACATATGTTTATGAAGCTTTAAGAACTGCAGAAATAGTACAAACCAACTGAGAACAACTAGAAACTTTTCTTTGTATTTTGGCTCTCCAAGGTCAATTCCTGGTGATTCTACTGAAAGCCAACATGTGAGCCTTTTCTGGACGTAACAAGGCAGGACGCATTACGTTTTTTCCAGTACTAGCTCATTAACTGCTGTGAGACAGCTTTCTAAGGGAGAGGGGTGGGCTGCTATCACATTATTGATCTAAGCACAGTGAAACGTAACATTTAGCAGTACAGCAGTCAAAAACCCTCCAATTTGGATCAAACCACATTATTTTTTTTCATCTTTTTCACAAAAGTAAGTGTCCACCACCACCACTGTTTCTACCTTGAACATGTAGGCCTACATGTAACCCAATCTTTACACTTTTTTTTTTTTTTTTCAAAAATCCTTTTTCTGAGAAGCTGTAAGAAAAGCTGGGTAAGATGTGTAGTGTTGAAAATCTCCTTTCCAGAGGCTGTGGCACAAAAGTACTCAACCAGAACATGAGACCAAATTGCCTCAGCAAACATGTATTGTCTGATGACTGGTACCCTCCAACAGAAAACTGGGGAGTTCTCGATTCAAATCCCTGCCCTGACTTCTGGGTAGACAATGCTTAATCCCCCTTTTTCGTACTGTTCTATATTTATATATTGGGTTGAAATACCTGTTGAACAAATGAGAGAGATTTCTCACAGGGAGGTAAGCATTGGAGCTGGTGGGCTGCATCTATACCGGGAAAATAAGTACATCCAGGGTTGTCCCTGGCAGTGATGCCAACGGACACAGAACAGACAGCATCCATACTATTCCTGTCCAGCACAGGGCGGCTGCATGCAAACTACCCACTGCAGTGGCCTGTGCCAACTCCTGAACCACGCGGGGAAACGGCTTGGGAGCATTCAGGTTAGCACAGGCCAAGGGCAGGCCAAGGACCACTAGAACAGTTCAGCAGGACAGATGATGGAGTTCCAGCACCCAGGAATGTTCTCTGATGCTACTTAATTTATGAATATAGATGTAGCTCTGGATTGAAATCCCTGAGCAAATTAATGTTTAATTATGAGTATCAAGTAAGGCAATACCAACTAGAAAGACTCCTCCTCCTGTCCTGTGTAACCCCCAAATGCCTGGTAGTGCTAGGCAGTGCCCTGGTAGAAGCTTAGGGCACTGTTTGAGATGTATGGCCTCTGATCTAAGGCGGGAGAGGAAAGTTAACCATCTTCCTCAGCATCTTCTAGCTCTCCTCCCAACTAAAACCATTCAGCATATGCAATCCACTTTTATGTGCCGTTGTTGGATAATCAAACCATCATTTTCAGTGAAATGTCATCAGCTCTGTTTACAGGCAGATCCAACAGAACACTGCAATGTGTTCTACCTGCTTTGCTGTAAGACAGCTGCCTTCAAGCACAGCTTTGACCTGCAGACAGCATTAAAGCTGATATGCAACAGCCATCCTTTTTACAGAGTAAACAGAAGGCACAGTTCAGGCTGAATGAACTGCCTAGAGACCACTGCCGGTAACTCCCAACTCTGCTGGCTGTACCGCCAAGTCTGGGGAGAATTGAGCTATATGGTCTGAGGGTGTTTTTTGCGAGGCATGGCTCCATATAAATGGATGAGGGGAGAACTTGGTTACAAACACTGAGAGCTGAGAGCCAAGGGAAGCCCAGCAGCCAGGAAGAGAAGGGATGCTGCAAGTGGATCTGAAGCAGAGGGACAGAGCATGCTGGTTCACAAGCAAAGCATGTGTCTGCTGCTGTAGAAGTTACATCCTGAGATGTAATGTGTAATCTTAGAAAATAAATAAAACCATACTAAATTTTCATGTCATATCAATAATCTGTCCTGTCAACAGAAAACAGGGCTCCCAAATTATCAGCTGACTGCATAAGTGGCAGGAACAACAGGTGAAGGATCATGCTTTGACAGCAATGACCTGGCACGGTTTGTTTATTTTTTTATTTCTAGCATCCATCATTTTCTGGCTCTACTGAGTCATCCTGTCAAACTGTTCTGTTCCAGACTGATGATTTTTATTGTGATATGAAAGCTACATCAGAAAGATAACGGGTCAAGCTCTTATGAAGTATATTGCCCTCTATGGTGCAGGGATTACGTCTTACTGTTTTTTCTGGAGTAACAGCAAACATGCCACTAGTTACTTTGAGTTTGTAAACTGATGTGATTCTACTAAAACCAGTAAAAATGTACCAATGGCACTTGTATGGCACCATTCCAATACAAATGAGAGACTAGCCTTCACACTTGACACGCAGGCACACACACAAACACTGAGCGCAGGTTTTACTTCCACATCAGGAAAGATGACTGAAGAAGGAACATCAACACTTAAGGCCCAAGACCTTTCAATTCATATTTAGATGCACTCATACCACTAGTTACTGGCTCTCAGCTGGAAAGGATAAAACCCAACTGAGAGAGAGAAATGAACAGCTTTCTAAACCACATCCCAGATGAAAGTCTCCAAATTAGTCATTATCTACTTCCCAAGTGATTTCTCAAGACCTCAGCATGGAATAGATGTGAAGTTCAGAAGATACTCACTGAAATCAGGATGATCTTTTGTTTTACTGAGTCTGACCATCTTGAACCTGAGCAAACCTGGGCTGAGGGCCATGCCATGTCAACAGTATGACAATGGCATGGCGAGACCTGCATCATACACGTCACATCTTGTCCACTGAAAAGGTACAACAACTAGAAAAAGAAGTTCTGGCAATTATTTGGGTGTATGAATACTTCTGAGAGTCCCCATCCTATGTGTAGTCAACAAACTTGGCCACATATCACTGATAGCCATCAAAATATCTCAATTCCTTCACACCACACTTGGAACAAATCAAGGTGTAGATAATAGGATATCTCCCACAATTTCCAATTCAGGAAAGAATTTTCTAATAGCAAATACACTGTCAAGAAGACCATTGCCATGAAAGGCAATAAATTCTTAGAAGAACTGACTAACCCTTCCAAATGCACTGGATTTTGCCATTGGTAACACAGCACAAGTTGGCTGAAGGCTAGTCTGCACAGTGAGACAACTATGGTATCATAACAGGTAAACGTGGTGCTTGAGGACATGGTTTAGTGGTGGACTTGGCAGTGATAGGTTAACGGTTGGACTCGATGATCTTAAGGGTCTTTTCCAACCTTAATGATTCTATGATTCTATGATAAGCTTGCTAGATAGTTACAAGGTAAACCCTAGGTACCCATGGTACCAGAAACATGGAGAGGGAGATTGTGCTGCAGGATTGTTTCCTCTGTACTGGAAGCAAGCCTCGCTTCAAATCCTCTTCTGGGGGTCTGTGGTCAATAAATGGCAATAGTCATATCTGAGGATATCCTGGCAGTACATTAACAAATTACTGATCCGATAGTCCTGTGTACTGAGTGATCAGGGAAACAGTGGTGTCTTTTTTCCTTAACAAATTATATTTAGTTTCAAAAATGTGATTTTGAAAGTACAGTTTCCTTGATACCTTCCCCAGAGTTTTGAAGTGATTTCCTCTCGTGGGAAACTAATGTAACACAATTTTATCAGATGTATGGCTAGAAAAGCAAGCTGTGAAGAGGAGTTTAAAAATGTATTTCATCTCAGTGCCTGGTAAAAAATACCATTAGTAAGCAAACACACATGGGTCATGACAATGCTAACCTACTCAGTACAGTAGTTTCCTAGATTAGCTTTAGTACTACATGTATAAATGTAATCTACAGTGCTTCGATGAGAGTCTCCCTTCTGGATCAAAGTATAGGAGATAAACTGTGCTGCCACAATTTCCAAGAGTTTGACCAGACTGAGGAAGTTAGGAGGGAAATCACATGCCATTCAAGGGAACGCTCCGGGTATTGGGAGACAATAGGAGTCCAATAGGTCTCCCGCTGCAATCAGAACCACTCACTCATTCCCATTGAGCAGCACTGAACTCTCAGTCTCACGCATATTTAATAACATGGAAAGAGTCTAAAAATATGACTTGCTTTGATGAAAATGTATTGATTTGAAGTAGCGTTTGCCTGTTAATCTGTAGGTAAGCCTGAAATGAGCAATCAAGATGATTTTTTATTTTTTTAAATGTAGCCTAGATTCTGACATTTTTCATGCTATAAATATGCTTTATTTTCTCCTTTCACCTGCAAGTCTAAATTCCCACCTGAGGAAAGCTCAATTTCCTGGTGGACTACAGATCAAAAAGCCTTCTCTGTCTGCAGCCAATTCCAAGGACTGTAGCTGGAGTCTTTTGACAGATCAGCTGAGGTTTGCTTTTCCCCAGTGCCTCCTCACTCCCCAGCTCACTGCCCTGCTGCCCACGTCTGTTCTGGCTGCCTGCTAGCTCCCATTGCAGGAGACACTGAAACTGCGCACGTGTTGCTTTTTGAAGTGCTTTTGTTCATATTACCGTATCGTCCAGGCAGGTCTCATCAGAAATGCCTGTTCCTCAACTGGATTTGCCCACCCTGGATGTGTGCTGATGGATGTACCAAGCACCAGGGAGCTGAGAGGTAAGAAGGCTCAACAAGGGGACTTGCCATGTCACGTAACTAGGTTTCAGTGATGCAGACCCAGTCTCCGTATTTATGAAATCCTCATCTGCTTTGTGCTAATTATCTCTTCTAATAAACCACTTACTGCACTAATACCCCCATGAATCCTGCTGAGATTAGCAGAACTACACAGAGTGTCAGTGAAACATCTGACCCTCCACTGTCAAACTGACCAGGCAGAGCTCTTACAGAGCACATTGTGACTGTGTAAGCTGTGAAACAAAAAGCCCATCGATCTGCCCCCAGACAACTAGCAATGACATGTCTTCTGTTTGTCACCTATTCACGTTTAAGGTTACACCACATGGTTGCTTTGGTGGCACCAAAATCGAGAGCTCATCACCACAGAATCCTACAGAAGATTTCTAAAATTCTGAAAATCCCCGGGCACTGGGATAGGCACAAGACCATCTCATTCTGAGTCTGCTACCAAATGGTTAACATAGCCATTTTAATAATTTCCTTCTGATAGATATGTTTAAATAACTACATCCCTCACACAGTAAAAATGAGGTCAGCTCCTCAGACATTTTTCTCCATAAGCAAACCAATCTTGTTAAGCTCTTTTCTTCATTCAAATTTGAGGTGGTTTTGAGGCAGAAACCTTAATTCATAAATCCTTGAGACTCCTGCTGCTAGTAGTATAGACTGAAGATTATAAATCCATCGGCCTTTACAAGTTTTGGCTAAGCTAATTATTTGCTTCTTAAAAATCATCAGGTGATTATTATCTTTTTGTAAATCTAAAGCCATTCAATTCTTCACCCTTATCAAAGACTTTCAGAACAGGCAGTACAAATGGTCTCAAGGTCACTATTTATCAGGAGCTTCCACTGTGAAAATAGATGCAAGAACTGTCTCCTGGTAATCCTTTCCTACAACAGGTCAAGAACATTTTCAAGGCTTTCATTACAAAATTTGCTTCACAGAGCGCTGTGGAGTTGAACGTACAAAAGCCAACTCCCCTCGCGAGCCCAGCTCACAACGTTTCATTTAACAAAGGCTGATGAGTAAAACCAGCGGGGACGACACAAATTCCCCTCCTTGTTAGTGCTGCTCCATACATGCATCCTCTCCCGCTGAAAACATACACAGACAATTTCAACAAGCTTTTTGAATGTCAGAGGCATTTTCTAGTGATCAGCCATAAGGTAGCTGGTCAAAACCTTATGCCAAAGCTTGTATTTTTGTTCTTAAAATAGTCACACTACAGAAAGCAAAAAATCTTGCCACGGATAAAGCCCAAATCCAGGCCAAAGTAAATTTGGGGGTGGCTATATATCTTGATACACAAAGATTTTCTTTCCTTTCTGCTTCTCCTTAGTTCACTGGTGAGCATGATAAGCCCCACTTAAAAAAGACAGTATCTTTTCAGCATTTTTCATGTGGCCAGAAAACCAAAATACCTCCTTACTTTTAAGCTAAAGACAGTAGATACTCTGATCCATTTGCATGATGTGAAAAGTTGCAGCTTTAAGAAACAAAATGCATATGAAATTTTCAACAGGACCGTAAGATTTAGCAGTCAATAGCAGCTGCACTACGTGTTTCAGCACTGTTATAAATTTAAGCTATTAAATTTATTAAGGTACTATATAAGAAGAATGCAAGGCTTTTCTCTGGATCAAAAAGCAGTGAAGAAAAATCTAGTGAACTTGAATGAATTACAATTCACTCTGCTAGCAGTTGTTTATTGTGAGGACTGAACTATATATCCATAGCATATTTACAGGTCACTATACTTTGTTTTTTGAGAAATACAGTAAAGAGTAGTCAGCAACTGAAGAGACATAACATAACCATAATTTCATAGATAAATATCTTAGTGTTCATAGACGGATGCTTCATTGTTTTCCCCTTTGTATCCCATTACACATGTGGTTAACATGATACTGTAACTGTTAGTTCATGTGTGCTATATTGTGGATTGAACAAGATAAACAGATTTCAATAAAAAGATCTCATTAATTTACTTCTTTTTTTATTTCTTATTACATAGCAAGTAATGAAATGTGCTGTTATGTGATCCCTTTCATCTTATTAGCTGCTTTAACAACATTAAAAACTACTAATGGTGCTCTTCTAATAATATCATACAATTCTGTTACTGAATTTTCTAGAGCAGGATCTGAGATCCTGCAGCTTGAAGGCCAGATGTATCTCTTCATTTCACTCAGGCTGGGCAGTTACTGGCTGACAACCCTGGGACCCTGTTAATGCACAGACCAGTACAGGTGTTGGCAGGGTCTCCCGGGTCCCAGCAATGAGAAGGTTCCCCATCCCTTCTCTAAAGGAACAGATCAGTTGATTCACAAGGTCTAATCACAGAGTTTCAGTTTGGATTTGTCATCACAGGAGCTTCAGGGACCAAACAATTTCTCTGAACACTCCACTGGTATGAGGAGATGAAAAACAGAGCAAAATTTGTTTGTCCTTAGGAGTTGAATTGTGTTCTCCTTAGACAGCTTCTCATGCTGATGAGATTTACTTGAGGATCGTCAAGCTCCATGTGACATCTGGTATTAGCTTTATTTCCAAGATACTAAAGATACAATTCTTTAAACAATGATGGGGTCAGTAGACTTCTCTGACAGAAGTGATATTGCCCTGTCTGTCAATGGACTGCTGAGCAAGCTCAGGAAGAGATCTGGGAGACAGTAGTGGGTGACAGTAGGAGAGCTAGAGCAGGTCCAGGAGCCTGGAAACAAAATTCCCAAGAACCAGAGAAGACTGTGGAGCGCTTGATGCAATTTCAAAATTCACTAGAGTTGGATCAAATCAAGACCTGCCCTGCAAGGGCACGATACACAAGTGAAGTATTAGGCATAAACACTGCTATTTCTAGTCTGATATATCTAGTTGCCTTGAGTTTTTTCCATTAAAAAAAAACAATCACTTCGGCTGGTCAAACAGATCCCTAATTTTCAGAGTTTTCTCTTTGCCTTTTTGGAGGGGGTTCCTGCAGGAGAAGGTGCATACAGCTCAAAGCTGTTGCTGACTGTGGGTCTAGAAAAGACTGTCAGAGAAGATTCAAGAGAAGTATTTTTCAAAATAAACTGGTTTAAGTACACTGCCTTGAAAAATTCCAGTGAAAAGAAAGAGACCAGAAGAAGTACTGTATCTGTGGAGCACTCGCTAAAGTGCTATACACAAAATCTTTTGGCACAAAAGTATCTCCTCACCAACTTACTTGCAAGCACTTGTTTCCTTTTCTGCTGTGAAATGATGTTCCTACACACTACTTTAAAATAGCAATCCATTATTAAAGATGCAGGAAGCAAACATCAGCAATTGAAAGGACAGGAACTTCTCCCATCTTTATAAAGTGTAACACATCACCGTTTTAATGCCCTTCTATTTCTTCCATATCTTTTGGAGGGTATTTTTTTCCTTTCACTTTCCTTCTGACAGAATGTTTCAGTGCTGGAAGTTACAGTGAATTGGCTGAGAGGTTCATACAGCTGCTTCAATACTGGATGACCAGAGGGATGTACACCTTTACATATCCAAACAGAGCCATAGAAATGTTCACATTTTTTTATCACGTCGTTCTCCCAATCTTACCACTTCATTGCTTATCGCATGCAGACATGGAAACCTTATTTAAAAAAAAAAATCCTGAATTGCATCTAACATTGATGAAATTTACATAGTGGAATTTCCAAGATTCATGCTTTTCCCTCAAATTACTACAGTTAATATGTGGAAAAATCTCTTTTTCTACTAGTCCATATAAACTAACCATGCAGAGTTCTTACATATCAGCCCTCGAAGTTATCTACCTTTTCCTAACAAAATAAGAGTTAAGTAATCATGAACAAGAACAATCCAAATCTGCATTTCTTTTCAACCACAGGGGCACTGAGGAGGAGGATGCACTGAAAGGTCCAGTCTTTGATGTGTTCTGCTCTCATTTACATGCATGTATAACCATGGCAGATAATCAAACAGCACAGATGTAACAGAAAGAACTTGTCCTACTATTTTACTTCTTTTAGGTGTAAGAAAAAGTAATCACACCCACTGGACACAATCCTCCTCTCAGATCCACAATGCAGACTTCCATACTTCAGCAGAGCTCAAGAAGAGATACTGGGTTGCCAGCACCCTTATTACATGATACAAAGCTGACAGGGGTTAATGAAATGTGGAACAGAAAACTGCAGAAAGACACATAACTGTAATATTTAGTTATATTTGTTGAGGGCTTCATGCCCACTTTAATAAAATAAATGTTAACCACTTTATAATGTGATTGACAGGCAACAGCATTTTATATCAGCTCTACTGAAAACAAAGCTCTTTATCAGCATTGTGTTCTCCTTCCACTTGTGGAATAAATATTAACTTTATCTCGTGGTTGTGCATGCAGGTATCATGGCTAAGACCTTCATGTGTATTTGAAAGGAAAGTTTATTTTTCAACTTGTCTGCAAAAGATAAGATTCAAACCACTCTTACAACAGATAAAATCAGGAACATCTTCACCTGTCACGAGATACAGCAGTGTTACCACCAATAGAAATTGAGACCATAAACAATGCTAAATTCTTTGGATAAAATTTCCATGTGATAAAATATTGTTATTATTAAAAATATTCCTCTGCAAATGCATGCCTGGAGTAGATTACACTGAAGGGAATGAAAATCCTGGCAAGGGTATTAAAGCTCATCAGGCATCTGGGGAGTTATTGTGGCTCTGGTCAATTAATTCACAGAATGCCAGAATAGTCAAGGTTGGAAGGGAGAGATTAAGAAATCGCCTAATCCAACTCTACTGATCAAAGCTGGATCAACAACAGCAGGTTGCTCAGGACCTTGTACAGTCGAGTTTTGAGTTACTGGTCTATGTTAAGCATCTCCTGCAGTGGGGAAAGGAAGAGGCCAGTTGCTGGTGTGGAGGAGCAGCGACCTTCTCATAGAACAAAAAGCCCAACATGCAAGTTAAATACCAAAGGCTTCCACAACAGCTTCATGTCCTTTGGTGCAATTTCCAGGCTCACAGGAGATACTTAAGATGCAGGAACAAAATCACATGTTAATACACCTCTACTCTATCAATATAGAGGTGCAGATATGGCTATTAAATGTTGTAGTAGTAGTACTTCAAACCTCCCCTTGCTTTGGTAGTCTTCTTATTCTACATTTTCAAGTTCTCCAGTCTCAAAACCAACAATGACAAAAGGTTCTAAGCCTTCATATTTCCAAAACCCCTGTTTGTTCTTCTCAATGCAGATGATGCAGAGGACAAACAGACATTAGTTGGTAACCAAGCTGCTAGTCACATAAATTCCCTGACACAGAAGAAAGGAAATTTTACTGTAAACAGATCAAAATAGAATTTTTTAGGTCCAATCTTACTCACACTCCAGTATGTCAAACACCCCTCCTGAAGGAAGAACAAGGTGAACAAGAACCGTGTAAGAAAATGAACACCAGTGTGTGCACAGCAGTTTCTCAGCTAAAGCAGAAAACAAATTCTGGCCAGAGCAAAGTCAAATAGGGAAGAATGAGAAGAATGCATCTCTTCTATAATACTGTAATAAAGGAACAAAAAACTAAAAAACCCAGCAACCAAAAAGCCCCAGCTGTATAAAATCGACATCTGATAAACTGTTGAAGAAGCGTGGATTCTTCTGCTCTGATTAGCCTCAGCTTGGCTCGTGCAAGCAGCACGGTACACAGCAGTGCAGCAGTGCAGACTAGCCCTGTGTTTTTCCATATGCTATTTCTGCACGAATCTGGCATGCTACTGACTATTGTTATTGAAACAGATCAGTTACAGTCGTGCTCTGGAGGAGATAAATTGCATTCTGTGTGTTCTTTTTCCAATGTTTCATATAAAATACAACATACAGTTAAAGTAAATTTCAAGAATCGCAGTCCAGAATCATTGTATAGTATCAGCAATATCCAAATAAAATGAATCCTTTCTTCCATGTTCTATTGCCAGGTAAATGCTCATTCAACTATGTTTACTCTCAATATGTGTAAGCATGTGTAGCAATCAGAAAAAAACCTGCTAATTAGGTTAATCATGAGCACTTCTGAGGAAGCTGCAGTTTCCTGGAAACCAGTTTCTGAATGTCTGTCTGAATTTAAATTTTGTGAAAATAATTAAAAGTTGTGTGTTTTGACAAATACTTGCTCTTCCCTCCCCTGCATTGCATAATACCACACTGCTAGGAATCTGCCTCAACAGCCAGGCCTCCCTCCTGAAGCAACAGCACTAATGGTGTCCCTAAAAATAACTGCTGCTAACAGGACTAGAGTGCTCCATGGATGGGTACAGGCACTTTGGGAAGGACAGACTGGAAGGGCAAGTTGCTCTGTTTTTGAGAGGGCAGCTGGGATACATGGAGCTCTGCCTTGGGACACTGGCTGAGCCAGCTGAGAGCTTATCGTGACACTGTGGTGGCTGTCTGCTACAGATTGCCTGACCAGGAATACAAAGACAGTAGGTCCTGAGGTAGGCCTTCTTTAGACAACTGGTGGAAGCCTTTTGCTCGCAGGTCCTGGTCCTCATGAGGGTTTTCAGCAACCCAAATATCTGCTGGAAGTGCAACACAGCAGGGCACAGGTAGTCCAGGTTTCTGCAACATGCTGATGATAACTTCTTCACGCAGATGACTGAGGAGCCAAGGAAGGGAGACACTCTGCTGGACCTCATGCTTACAGAGAAGGAAGAACTGCTGTGGCCGTGAAGGTGAGGGACAACCTTGGCTGCAGTGACCATGAATGGTGGAGTTCAGGATACTGAGAAGGGAAAAAAGTTTCAAGCTCCTCCAAGCTCAGAAACGGACCATACCAATGTGCAGGAAATCAAGCAAAGGTGGCAGGAGGCATGCATGGATGAACAAGGAGCTCCTGACTAAACTTAGACATAAAAAGGAAGTGTACAATAAGTGGAAGGAGGACCCAGGTGACCCAGGAGGGATATAGAGACATTGTCTGAGCATACAGCACTGGATTTAGGGAAGACAAAACCCACCTGGGGTTCAACGTGGTGAGGGCAGATTCAGCTGGCAACAAGAAAGGCTTCTACAGGTATAACAGCAGAAAAAAAAAAAAAAAAAGCTTAGGGAAAATACAGGCCCACTGCTGAATGATGCAGGGACCTGGTGGCAAATGACACAGAAAGGACTGAAATATTCAATGCCTTCTTCACCTCAGTCTTCACTAGTAGGACTTGCTTTCAGGAATCTCAGGTGTCCAAGACCAGTGGGAAAGTCTAGAGCAAAGAAGATTTAACCTTGAGGGAGAAGAATCGGGTAATCGGGTTAGGGAACACTTAAGTGAACTGGATATACAGAAGTCCATGCATGGGGCGTGACAGGATGTGGCCGATGTCATGGCGAGGCCACTCTCAATACTCTTTGAAAGATCATGGTGATCAGGGGAGGTTCCTATTGACTGGAAGAAAGCACATGTCACTCTGACCTTCAAGAAAGGCAAGAAGGAGGATCCCAGGAGTTACAGGCTGGTCAAACTCATCTCAGTCCTTGGGAAGGTGATAGAAAGAAATCCTCCAGGAAACCTTTTCCAAACACATGAAGGACAAGGTGACTAGGAGTAGTCAGCATGGATTTATAAAGATGAAATCATGCCTGACTGACCTGATAGTCTCCTGCAAGGAGATGACTGGCTTGCTGAGGGAAGAACAGTCGATGTTGTTTACCTTGACTCAGGAAGACTTTTGACACTGTTTTCTATAAAATCCTCATACACAAGCTGATGAAATACAGGTGAGATAAATGGACAGTGAGCTGGACCGAAAACTGGCTGAACTACCAGGCTCAGAGGGTTGTGGATTAGCAGCAAGAAGTTGATTTGGAGGCCAGTCACTAGTTGTGTACCCCACAGGTGAATACTGGGGCCAACACTGTTTAACCTCTTCATTGACGACCTAGACAATGGAGCAGAGCACACCCTCAAGTTTGCAGATGGTACAAAACTGGGAGGAGTGGCTGAGAGACCAGATGGTTTTGCTGCCATTTGGGGGGACCGAAACAGGCTGGAGAAATGAGCAAAGAGTAATCTCAAAGTTCAACAAAGGGAAATGCTGAGTCCTGCGGCTGGGCAAGAATAAACCCATGCACCTGTAGGGGGGCCAACTGGCTGGAAAGCAGCTTTGCAGAAGACAACTTGGGAATACTGGTGGACACCAAATTGACCACGAGCCAGCAATGTACCCTTGTGGCAAAGGTTGCCAGCAGCCTTGTGGATGATATGAGGCAGAGTATGTTCAGCAATTTGAGGGAGGTAGTCCTATCCCTCTGCTCAGGATTGTTGAGGCCACACCTGGAGTGCTGTGTCCAGTTCTGGGCTCCCTGGTACAAGAGAGACACGGACATGCTGGAGCTGAGCCCAGTGAGGGGCCACAAAGATGATTAAAAGACTTGAGCATCTCTCATAAGGGGAGAGGCTGAGAGGGCTGGGACTGTTCAGCCTGGAGAAGAGAAGGCTCAGGGAGAATCTTATCAATGTATATAAATATCTAATGGGAGGGAGTAAAGAAGATGGAGCCAGACTCTTCTCAGTGGTTCCCTGTGGCAAGATGAGAGGTAATCCACGCAAATTGAAATCCAGAAAATTCCATTTAAACTTAAGAAAAACCTTTTTTCCTGTGAATGTGGTCAGACACTGCAATAGGTTGCCAAGAGAGGTTGTGGATCTCCATCCTTGGAGAAATTCAGAACCTGACTGTACATGGCTCTGAGCATCCTGCTCTGGCTGAGCCTGCTCTGAGCAGGTGGGTTGGACTATATGATCTCCAGAGGTCCTTGTCAACCTCAACTCTTCTGTGATTCTGTAATCTCTGTGCAGTCAGTATACAGATATACAGATAGATGGAAGAAACTCAGAAGTCACTACTATTTTCCTAGTATGCTTTCTGCAACAAGCTTTTTATTCAGACCTTAAATCTTAAGATTTAATACACTTAGAATTACACTTCTTAGAATAGAAGTGTACTAGCATTAAAGGTATAGTTAGCATTAGAAGCTTTTTTGTATAACTTGTTCTATGAAATTCTTCAGAGCTTTGACTGAATATTCCACAAAGTATCACAAATTCTGTTCTCAGGGGCCCACTAAAGTACACCATTTAATTTCCAAATTTATTACTAGACAACACTGTCATCCATTCTAATGAAGAGCGTAATGCAATACTCATAATCCCCTGCAAGGTTATATATATAAATGCAACATATAATTTCAATAAATAAATGAAACATTCTGTTCATTTGTCATTCTGCAATAAAATATTCAAGTTTTAAAAGTCAACTGCAAGAAACACTAACTCTCATCTTCTACGTTTCCTCTCAGATGCACAAGAAGAAATAGCATCATCTGACAAGTTGTCTGAGTTCTGAGAAGTGTTGCTTTGTGTGTTCACCATAAAATAATGAAAAAAATTTAAATTACGGTCAAAGGTTTAGCTGTTGAGGGTTCTAAGTCAATCTAGAAAAAAAGAATAATGTGTCTATTTAAAGATAAACTGAATTAAAATTATTCTGCCATTCTGAAGGAGCATTAAGCAAGGATACAGGAGAGCTAATCTGAATTCCACAATTTTCAGGAAGAAAGAGGAAAATTTTCTTGCTATGAGAGAGATAAAACAGTCAGAGATTCTCACTGAAATCAAATGTAAAAGATGTAAAAGATGCAGACCCAGGCAATCTACCCACATACAGCAATGAGACCATACTGACAACAAAATGGACTGAACAGAATGAGAGGAAAATGCAATAAACTCAAAGCTCCATAAAATCTGCAAAGATGAAGTAAGGAGGAAGAGTCCCACCTCCACTCTGAGGTCACTTGCACATTAGAAAAGTGTTGATAGCCATGAGTTTTTGTTAAAGAGTAGTTGTTTAAACAGAAATATTCCAATCAGAGAGACATCAAATAGCGCTAAGAAATGCAGTGGCAATGACCTTGCTTCAAAACCAAATGACCCAAAGAAACAAATAGGGAAAAAGGGGAAATTAAAAAGACTCCTTTCTTATTAATAGTCAGACATTGACCCAAATTCAGACTTGGTGACATCCATGCAACAAGAGCTAATCATACAAGAAAGAGATTTGGACTCTTGAATATAGCAAGCAGCTTAAATGTGGTGTTTCATATAGCATGAAGAGGAAAATAAAACAAATCAGCCCAGTCTAACTGAAAATGGAGACAAAAGGGAACAGAAAACGGTTTATTTTGTTTTGACTAAAAATAGTCTTGAGAACCATCATTTGGTTTCTGTATTCTATCTGACAAGTCTTGCAAATGACATAGATGACTCTGCCTTTGCATGGTAATGCAGATGCATGATGATAGACCTGAGGCTTCCCAGGGCAGGGCGTGCTGCCAGCTCTTCAGACATCCCAGCCTGCTAGGGCTGCATCCAGGCTGCAATAAACTAGGAAAGAGCTAAGCTTAAATGCTCATTGCCTTCTGAGAAGATAGCTACAAAACCCATCTCACTAATTTTGATTTCAAATATCTTTCAGGGTACTCAGTTTTGCTATTCTCGACAGTCTTGGGTTCATTCCAGAAGCTGGGGAGCCCACTCAGGAAACACTTTTGGGATTTAGGATAAATAGTATTGTTTGGGTTTGCAGGATGATCTCTGTCAGTGGCTTTAATACAGTCACTACGCTTCTAGTAACAAGGTGCAGAAAACAACTACAAAGTTCACTGACTTCATTTATAAATTCTACCTTTTTTCTTACAAAAAGACTCACAGCTGAAGTCTAAAGAGCTTCGGGTTGGGTTTTTTTTTTGTTTGTTTTTTCCAGAAAGCCTGTGCACTCTGGCTGGAGTGCAGGTTTAACAGGCACATCGCATTCTGGCCACTATGTGACTCTGTACAAGAACGTGCTTGCCAGCTGCGGGGAACTGCGCCTTTAGGAAGATCTGGCAGAAAGTGACTGCAGCTGGTGGCTGTGCCCCTCCTGTCGTGCAGCGCTGACTGGATTGTGCCCACTGGATAAAGCATGGGCTCTGCATGATTTCTGAACACTACAGAAGGAAAACAAGCAAAATACAACCCTTAGTTCTCTTGCGGTCAACCTATCTTTCTCAGCTCAAGAAGCAGTTTAGGTGTTTCATGGTGCCTGGAGTTGCAACTGGCAAACCCTTCAAACCCAGGCAAGCTGTCCGCACATGACCAGGAGCACTGAGGAGTGAGCAGCAGGCAGAGGCAGCTAGGTATGAAACTGCTACACTGAAATTTGAAAGTGCAGGACTTTCTTCATAAAAGCGGTGTTTTAAACAGACACCCAAAAGAAGGTGGGAACAAGAGAGTTTGTAACATATCTACAGTGAAAAACTGGTCTTGACAAGTTTTTGTCAAATGACAAATGACATTTTGTCAAATGTCAAATGATATTTGAGGTGGAGCAGCTGAGTAACAGACCTGGTTGTGGATGACATCTGATCGAAAAAACTCAGAAGGGAATTACTGGGAACCCAGAATTAGCCCTGTGAAAAGCCACTAGGATTTGTCTAGCAAATAAATTACCTAAAGAGAACTTGGGATCAGAAGACCTGTGGGACAAAAAGGCATGTGGAGGAATCTACAATAAACACTGCATTGCACCTGATGGCACTAGACAAGGCGTCTGTGTTCTTTAAACACCAGGCATGGTGTCTGAAGAACTCAGATGCCTTGTCTAGTGCCATGCCCGGTGTTCGAAGGAAGGCTGAAGAACGATGCAAGTCTGCCCACTCCAGCTGAGCACTCACACCCCGCACAGGACTAAACCAGCAACTCAATGATGAATGAACCAACAATGTATCATACCATTAACCTTAAGGCGGTCCAAGGCACACAAGCCAAAATGGCATTTGAAATAATGTCTAGTGCTCCAAGTAAATGCACAGCTAATGAAAAACAAGTGTAGTTTTGGACCTAAGTGGTGAGCAAACATCCTGTAAGCTGTTAAGTTAAATATACATATGGATAAACAGATAATTGGAAAAGACAGTTTATAGCTTTTACCAACAAAACGTGTATAAATTAAGAGGATAAAAGCGTGCCTCACTCTTGGTCTCGCTCAGCTATACCTTTCTTTGGAGATGCAAAGAACAGTCAACTGAGGAACATCCTGGCAGAACGTAGCAGCATCGTAAGAGTCCAAATGACCTATAGTTTCATGACGTCAGTGATTTATGGTGCTTACCACATGGCAACAGCTTAAGTGGAGTGAGAGTCACTTGCTGTTCTGACAAACAAGCAAGGGATTAAGTAGTTCCGGTTCTCCAGAAGGGAAATGCAGACTAGCTAAAAGTGCAACCCTGCCCCTTTAAGGCTACAATATAAGTAAGAATCTGAAAGAAACGTTTGGATGCCCTAACCAGGGAAAACCCGGAGGGAATGGACTAGGCCAAATGCTGAGGCAACTGTGCAATACTCTCATCTTCAGGAGACATTATGGGACATGGCACAGAGATGCTGTATTAGTACAAAGCACACCAGTATCAGGACTGGAAGCACCATGACTATGTTAGTGAGGTGCACACCTCAGCTATTTGTTAGGAGTTATTTTTTTTCCTCAAGTTGGCCTCAGGTTGCACCAGGGGAGGTTTAGATTGGATATTAAGGACAAGTTTCTTCACTGAAAAGGTTATCAAGCACTGGAACAGGCTGCCCAGGGAAGTGGTTGAGTCTCCATCCCTGGAGGTATTTAAATGACGGGTAGATGTGGCACTTAGGGACATGGTTTAGTGGTGAACCTGGCAGTGTTAGGTTAACGGTTGGACTCGATGATCTTAAGGGTCTTTTCCAACCTTAATGATTCTATGATTCTATGTTTGGCACACTGTTGCAGGGCTCTACTGCTTTCAGGTATCTGCATGACATTGTACCTTGTGGGAGAAAATCAAGTGTCAGCACCTGTTTGGTACTCCTGCACCATGCTTCAATGCATGGTACAGGCCCACTGTCTCCTCTGGGTGAGATATAGGTTATCTTGGGCATGCTTAAATTTTCAGTCAGAAACACAAAAGCCATTTGTTAGCACAAAAACCATTAATCTATGTAGGTGTCATTTTGGTACAGGAAGAACTCTAGAACAGTTGCCCAAGGATCTAAGTATCTTTGATGAGATCTAGGGGTTCTGGGCAAGGATAAATGAATACCAGAATGCCCCATGAGAGAAACAGCAAGCACAGGAACAAAGTTCAAAGAGGAGTATAAATAGACAGTGGCCATCACCATCATGTTTCCTCCCTAGATGAGACAAGGATATGAAAACACATAGAACAAGGATTTTGTGTCTTGCCCGTATCAGCGATCCTGATGGTGCAGCTGTGCAGCAGATGTGAGTGCAAATCTCAATAAAGAATGTGAAAAACAGTATGAGTTTGGTCATGGTGCTTCCAGCCCTGAGGTATCACCGTAGGAAGTAAACAAATTTAATTGAGCGCCAGCCAATATTTCTGAGGAGGCACACTGACAAAGTTCCCTTACAAGAGACTGAGCCACAGACAAAACTGAACATTACATAATATATGTCTTTGCAAAACCCTACATTTTAATACATTCAAACGGTAAAATGGTCAATGTCTCTTTTTCATGGGTATAATAGGTTTTTATTCATCAGAGGCCAATGCTAGCTGATACTCACCAGAAGCCATCAACTGCTACTGCTAAAAAGAGTTTGACTATCATCACCTACAAGGTTCTGTGCTGGTTTTGGCTGGGATAGAGTTAATTTTCTTCATAGTAGCCAGTATGGGGCTAGGTTTTGGATTTGTGCTGAAAACAGTGTTTGATAATACAGGGATGTTTTCATTATTGCTGTGCAGTGCTTACCCAGAGTCAAGGCCTTTTCTGCTTCTCAAATCACCCCACCAGCGAGTAGGCTGGGGGTGCACAAGAAGTTGGGAGGGGACACAGCTGGGACAGCTGACCTCAACTGACCAAAGGGCTATTCCATACTGTATGATGTCATGCTCAGCATATAGAGCTGGGGGAAGAAGAAGGAAGGGCAGGACGTTCAGAGTTATGGCATTTGTCTTCACAAGTAACTGTTACACATGATGGAGCCCTGCTTTCCTGGAGATGGCTGAACATCTGCCTGCCGATGGGAAGTAGTGAATGAATTCCTTGCTTTGCTTGCATGCGCAGCTTTTGTTTTACCTATTAAACTGTCTTTATCTCAACCCATGAATTTTCTCACTTTTACTCTTCCGATTCTCTCCCCCATTCCATTGTGAGGGGAATGAGCGAGCGGCTGCATGGTGCTTAGTTGCTGGCTGGGGTTAAAACATGACAGGTTCCCAGAGCATACATAGGTTATTTTCTCAACTAGCAAAGTATGATTTGCAAATTGAATAAAAACTTGGAAGAGATTTGGTCATTGCAGCCACATTCTCCAAAGCATTTGAAAAAGTGCAGAGGAGCAAAGTCCAGAGCTGGATTATGTTAATCCGATTTAAAAGAAAAAAAAAGTCTGTCCAGTCTAGGAGAGAAGACAGACTTACTGCTGAGGAAAGATCCTGCATAAAGTAATTAAGGCTGTTACTAAGGGATGGCTGGGACAGTGTAATTCCAGCCCTTTTATCAGTTTCAAGGCTCTCAGCACTATATGGAGTTCTGTTCAAAGCCAACAAGAGAGTAATTTCTGAAGTTCTAGAGAAATATGTCAGAAGGAATATATGATGGTCATTTAGGGACTGAAGGAAACCACAGGAGAGCTAGAAAATACACGGTTTAATAAAAACTAGTATCAAATACAAATTTCAATACAGAACTTTATGAAAAAAATACAAACAGTGGCATGAAAAAGGTTCTAAAAGATTGTCACATATGCCAAAACTAGAAAGACAATTCAAGCAGAAGAACAGAAGATCTCCTGAAAAACTGTGAGCACAAATTTGTTTGCAGCATCTGGAAAAAACAGCTCATAGATTTTTAGCCTTATTTCAGTGAGGCAATGGTACCAAACAATTCCACACTTAGAGCTATCAACTCTCTTTTTACTAGCCTTGGTGAAACTGCCACAGTGCCTTCTGACATCGGCTCTTGATTGGAGGCTGTGAATTTACATAGTTTGAACTGAAGTATGATTTCAGACAGGTAATGCCAATTTGCATTATCCACAACTGAACAGTAGAAAATGATGTCAAAGTAATGCTGAAAAACATATCGGAGAAAGACCTTGGTCCACATATAGCAACAAGGCAGCACCAATGAATCCCTGGTTGCTTATTTTGTAGAACAGAAAGCCAAAACCAAGAATGCCTGCACTGGAGAAAATTGATGCCAGAGTCAGAGCGGCCTAATGGATATATAAAAAGATAGGCAAGGAGAAACAAAAAGCTTAGGAAGATTTGTGGTCACAAGAGTGACTGCCAGTTCTCAACAACTCTGTGCAAGCCAATGCTTAAGGCAGAGGCTGCCAACAGCAGGGGCTTCACTACCAGCAGCCCTGCACACATGCAGAATTGTAACCTCCCCTACGCACACCCGGGAGGAACAGGCGGCATCTCCCTGAAATCCCAGTGAGGGGGAGAGAGATCGTTTTGCTGAAGAAGATCTTGGAAAAATAATAGATGCTGCTGTTGCAGAGGCCAAGTGAAGAATATGGCTCCACCAGAATGACTGCGCTGCTATGAACTGCCAGAGCATAACCGTGCTGATGGCTGGGAAGAGACCCAGAGGCCCTTGACTAACTCAGCACTGCTAGCTAACTTAATTCACACATTAGAAACAGGCACTCAAAATTTTACACTGATTATTAACCGCTAGTATTTTTAGATTTGCCCAGAAACAGAGGCTCCAGCTTGAATTGTGTACAACTGACTGCAATTATGTGCAGAGGCTCACACTGGGCACATGAAAGAGGTAGGACTCAAGTCAAGAAAATCCAAAACTCAGCTGCATGTAAAACCTGCCAGTGCACTGTACTGTAGTACTCTGCAATAGCAAAAGAGTTTTAATTTTTACTACAATTTTTTGGTGGTAATTTTTAATTGAAAATATTACAGATTAGCTCTAAAAGGAATAGCTTGATACTTGCAACTGAATTAATAAATACTGAAGCTTTCTTCAGGACCTACTGTCTATGTGTTCCTGAACTTCTAGCAGCCAAGGCAGCATTGTCTTGGCCTTTCCAGTTCAGATCATGGATCTAATACATTGCATCTAAAATTGTTAGAGCACCTTGGGCATCTTTCAGAAAAGCATATATGAGGATAACTCACCGATGTGCAGACTAGTACAATGCTGACAAGCTTTACCCCTCTGTATGTTACAGCATGGCAACACAGCATTTTGTGTCACCCGTGGTTGGTTACCACTGGCCAGATAAAGACTCAATTTTTCAAGAACATAATGGCAATTTTTGGCTTTCACAAAAATCCAGAGAAGAGCAACTAATATCTGACAATATTTGGTCCAAGCACCGGTTTTCCCAGTACTAAAGATCTGCATAAGGGTAAGTGATCAGGACTAATTTCAAAGCAGCTGGTGTGTCCCATTAAACAGTACAACTATAAATATGTCATTTCAGTTTATAAATATCCTTAATTTCTCAACAGACCCATACTAACACGAATGCTATCATTTCTACTGCATGTTTGTAAAATAAGGCCAAATATAGGACTAACCCCTAAACTATATAGCTTGATCAGTTGTATAACACAGACCATTACATTTTTCTATAGAAACTCCTGTAAGTTGTAGTAGTATTTAACTATAGAATATGTTCCAAGAAGGGATTCAGTCTTGATCTGAAAGCAGCACAAAAAATTCCTCATTTTCCTTGTTAGGTTTTTCTATAGCTAAGCACCCTTCTGAGAAAAATTTGTGCCAGATTGCTCATTTGAATTTCTCTGGCTTTGGGTTCCAGCTACCAGATCTTATTAAACCTCAGTCCAATAGATTAAAGAGTCTTTTGTGACTACTTTTTCATCTCCCTGCTTGTTCATACACCACACAAGAAGTCCTCTCTCAGTCTTCTTGCTGATCTAAAAACCAGATTAGGTTTCACAGTATCAAGCACTTTTCCCAGCCCTCAAATACTTTCTGAACCACATCCATCTATTGTGTACCTCCTTTAAAAATGCATCTCAGGAACAGGACATAATGCATTTGTATTAGTCTCAAAAATGTCACCTCCTGCTGCAAAATCAATTCTCTACTGATAACCTTTAAAACTCCTCTTCTCCTCAATTTTGTGTCTTTAACTAGTCCCTCACTATCATTTGCCTTTTGGCTGTATTCAAGTATATCTCTTTGACTAAGCCCAAGTTACCAAGCAATAAAGATTACTTTTCATTACTATCCTTTCTGAAACAAAATTTACCATTTCACCAAGCTTTGTGTTATCCACAAATCTTATGAGTAATCACTTTGTGCTTGGTTCTTCATTGCAACTGAAAATGCTAAATACTATCAGGCTTACTCCTGATCCTTCACAGTAGCCCACCAGAAGCCTCCCCTCCAGTCATGATTTTTCACTGACAATCAGCGTATGTGATCTGCAGATCTCTGCTTCCACTTAACTGTGATCAGCCCCTGTGCGTGGAGTGTGAGTCACACACTTAACTCCCTCTTCACACTCCTCCACAAATAGCCTATAACTCATGTATTGCAGTGCAATGCCTCATTTCTCTTTCATGCCATAATCCCACCCAGCAGACAGCTGGGCAGCAGATACCTTGTTCCACCGACCAATTTTGTCCTTCCCATGGAATGAGGAAAAAACCAGTCTGTAGAGCTACATTACTTGTATCACAAATGCATGCACAAATGCATGCCTACCTGGAAGGAAGATGCTGCTGTATTGCACCACAGCACAAAGTTTTGCCAGCTGATGGGGTCCTGGGCTTGGATAAGGTCTCTGAGAAGAGACCTTCCAGCTCCAATTCTGAAGCCCTTCTACTATCATGTAATCTGATGTGCAAAACCAGTCCTTTCTGCCATTATCTGCCATGGTGCTCTTGTATGCCATCAACACAAAAGAGATCTCAAAGGTCTTGTAATACCCGTGGATCATTGTAGAGGGCCTTCCAACCCACTGGGTTTTTTCCTAATCATGATGGGTATATAATTTAATATTAAAACACCAGATACTTTCTTTATCTTTTCTTTGAACTTTTCTAGCCAAACTCCGTCTACTATGATAAAGCAGGATGCGTGCTATATTAAGGTGATTAAAAAAAAACACCCCACGGAACTGTACAGCTGTATCTACAATATTTTTATATAAATTAAATATTAATAGGAATATGGATGAGAATATTTTCAGGATCACAGTGCTCTAATAATCTTATGTACTTTATGTGCCGCTGATTTTTTTGCTTAAAGATAATGTTTATTAGTCCCACTTCTACACTGTGCTCCATCAAGATTAATTCTGCACTGAGTGTCTTTATAACAGTTGTGCTACATTTTATTAGTTTATACATATGGAAGTAGATATTTTATTCAGAAATATGAAACAGAACCATTATGCTGTCTAGTTAAGGCTAGTTATTGCTTGAGCATGGCAGGGATACAAAGGAGCTAAATAGGATTTTAATAATGCAGATTTTATTGGGAAAAAAGCCACAATAAAACAGAATGTGACTCTGTTATTTAATCTAGAACTACCAAAATGAGAATTTCATCTTGAATGTGCATCACGCAGGAATTACTAAACTCTCTAAGTTGTTGTCTAAGGCCTATAAGAATAAACAAACTAGCAAAGGTTTGCAGCAGGCAAGAGAAATGAATTATACTCAGGAAATGAATGAATTAGGTTAAGACATGCTAACAAGAAAACAGATTTTTCCATGACCAGCCTAATTAGTGAAACTTGGTTCCTTATGAACTCCTACTGTATGTGAATACATTTTTGCAGCAAGTCCAACTCCCTTCCTCCCTAAACTGCATCTCCCAGCCTTTCAGTCTCCCCCAGCCCTTAAAAACCCCGTTTCTCTGCTGTTTCCCCCAGCAACCAGGCACGAGGCACAGCATGGGCACCACCAGCAGCTCGTGCCCGCCGACCACCTGGGGCACATCAGGCAGAGAGGGACCTGCTGATGCTGCGGGTTTCAGCCTTTGCTCTGCGGGAACATTCATAAGGTCTGTTTTCCGCCCCAACACTGTTTTTCACAAAGCTCTGTAGGACTTAGTGCGTACAACCTCTTCTTCACTGCTATCTTTGAACTATCTCTTTTCATAAAAAAGAAGCATCAGTGATGTGAGCTTGAAATAATGCAAATGACATAAGAATCCACATGCATTTTCCATTTACTGCTTTACTTGTTTAAACAAAGATGGGTATGTGTGTATGGCAACAAACTGCTACATGTGGAAAAAGCAGTGGAAGAGGACAGAGATGCCCCGCTTTCACAGAAGACTTACTTTTTCCTAACTAAGTTAAGTTCATAATAAATGCAAAAAGTACCTGCTGCCTCTTTTTTCACCGTGTTTCTCTTTTAACTGAAACTAGGTACCTCCCTCTCATCTGAGTCATCACTACAAGAAAATAAAGCTGATAGCGAGGTGACAGTAATGCAGGAAGGCTCTTTTTTAGTCCTTACAGTTTCTGCACTGCTGCTGGCTCTGATATTCAAAGCAGCATCATGGAGCTCTCACATGAACACAAATTAAAGACAAGAGGCAGAACAGGGAGCTATGGCTACAAGAGCATCAGAGAGGTGTGATGGATGTACTCGACCCCTTAACCAAACTAGCGGTAGTTTGGTGCAGGCTCCAAAGAAGGTAAAGGCCTCAGCTGTAGCCAGGCCAAGAACTCTTCTAGTTCCAATCTTTTCTCTGAAAACCCACAAAGGAGCAGAGTGACACAGTGAGCATCCATGCATATGAGCTTGGAACACCAATCATGAGATTGACACATGAATAGCAGGTGGCTTTTCCCAGACTCATTTATCAAGGAACAAAGAAAGTTGTGGGTACAAGGAGTCTCATGCCTACCTTTCCAACTCGTGTGATTTGACTACGAGCCAACCACTTTATCCCATAAATATGACAGCCTAAGTGAGCCTTCTTTGAGCTCTCCCTGCTGGGCAGCATGGCTGCATGGCAGTGATCTCCCCTTGAACTGGGACGCCTCTCAAGGTTGCTCCTCGAGGCAGAGAGACCTTTTACCAACGGCAGATCTTTGGTAAGCGACTGATATTGCGCATAACCTTGCAGTATGGTAACTGATTTGTGTCTTGGTAACTTTGATTTGTGTCTTGGTAACTTTGATTTGTATCTTGGTAACTTTGAATCATCATTCAAATGATTGAGCCGTACAGTAACAGAGTGAACCTTGGCATTGAACTTGGTTAAGTCACACTTCTACAACATCATATTAATACCACTTTCGCTAATACCTTTGACAGTGGTTCTTTAAGCGACCTGAATCACTCATTCGTGACATGAGGCATGGAGCTCCAGCAGCCCACAGCAAAAGGTATATGGCTGTGAGCCCTTCTCTGCCAAGCACTGGAAAGTTTTGGAAGCTTCTTGAGTTAATTTTCCTTGTAGAAGAGAAACTGGCAGTACAAAACAACTATCTTCTCAGTGCAGGATGTTTATTTTCAGAAGTCCAGATGCCCTTCTTCCCAAAGCCAGAACAATAACAAGCAGTGCTCGGGCAACTCTGTTCAGCCAAGGCTTCAGACTGGGTGTCTCTCCCCTCTCCAGAAAAATGTCTTCACATCTTCATCTGCCTCTCAGCAGGGAGGCACAGACTTGTGAGCCAGACAGCACTTACTGCTTCTATGCAGGAACAACTGATTGCAACTTCATGTCTGACCACATACCCCTTCCCTTCTCTTGCTTAAGACAATGCAGTCAGAGACCAAGGAAACTGCACATCAAACCTCCTTCCGTGATGTTGCATGGAAGACACAGAAACATGGTATCAGACCTTCATTTGCATTATCAGGAATTAAAGTTAATAAGGAAACTTGAGATTACACCTTTGTTATGTAACTGCACAAAACTAACATGAGTTTTTATCTGGTTTAATTCATATAAGATTACTACAAAAAACTATCTCACTCAAGAGAGGAGTACTTTTAAGTTTATGAGTCTTGGGGTCAAATCTAACTGCAGTTGCAGCTTGCCCGCTTTCAGGTGGAGAAAAGGGAAAATCACACATTCATGGACAGTTCCACAAATCCCTTGGAAGGAGAGGCAGATAACATCTCCTTCCAGGGCCTGAGGGAGATTTATAGCAAGTTTCAGCACAAAGAACCATGGAATATATCCTATAACACACCCCTATATTGTTCGCAGCAAGTTTGTCTCAGGATGGTTGGTCTTTAGAGGGGAGTTCACAGTGACAGGTCACTTGGCTTTCTTGCAGCTGATGCTGTGATTTATTTCATGGGAATATAATAAACAGGAATAGCTGCCCCAGAGCATTTACCATAAGATCACAGGAACTGGATTTACAAAATGAAGAGAGCTGCATAAATATAACAAAGATCAAACTTCTCAGGTGCTAAAACACACTACTTCCAGGGAAGAGAAAGACAAATGGCCAGAATGATTACAGCAAGCCCCTACGGGGGCTGAGTACAGGGGCCAGTCAGGTTAAAGCAGTAAAAACCCAAACAAGTCCACAAGGCAGAATGAGACCAGAGCTCAGGACACTGCATTTCTGCAACAGCAACATCTGTCTCCAAAACAATTTTTCCCCCTTTTGCTTCACATGGGACAACAACCATTAAAGACCACATCCAATGGCAAAATCCAACATTGTGTGCATCTACCTGAAGCCACTTCACACTTGCCTTCCATAAGAAAAAAGCAAATAATTTGATAGAAATTAAATCTCCCACTTTTCTGGAGTGTTCAACCAAAATGACCACAAGGGCCTGACTTGTTTCAAAAACAAAGAGTAGCTCACCACTACAGCCGATGCCCATCTCACTTTTCTTGCCCACCTAAGCTGAGGTTATACAGTAACCACTACTCCAAGACAAAACTTCTCTCTGCAGTGCTTCATCACAAGCCCCCGTCTCATGGAAACATTGGGTAGTAGCGTATTGGTACTATGGAACTATGATCTATTGGTACTCGGAACTGTGAAATATTGGCCTAGGGACCACCCAGCTGTACCAGCTCCAGCTGCCGAGGTACCTTCTGTACCTTTCTGCACCATGTTCCCACCAGCCAATTCTAGACAGGATCATCTGTATGTTCTTCCCCTCCCCTAGCTACAAGAGGAGGTTACACCATGTCCCCCCCTTTCATGTTCTTGCCATCAATGCACATGTCCACCCAAGTGCTTCAAGAAGCAAATGGACATCTTCTTTGGTTTCTCTGCTAGCATGAATCTCCTCTTCTGTAAGATACTGAACCACAACATGCATGTGTTCACAACATGAACGCTACCCACCCTGCTCTTCTCCTCCTTTCTTTATCACCTACAAAGATCAGTAGGAAGGGCCACTACTTGCTCTGACTGTACCAGATGGCAAGGCACGGCAATGTAATCTTAGCATAGCATTTAGATGAAGTGCAGAATTGCCTCACAGGGTTAACATCTTCTTGTCCCCTCATTAACCCATTCATCTACCATCACTACTTACAAAAAAGCCAGTGTGTCATTGTCTTGTTTTCCATACCTGGAACGCTACCTTCTCCATACCTTCTCATTCTCCTCACTTCCCCACTCTCCTCTTTTTCTCTTAGTAATGTAAGAAATGGGGACTCCCACAAACTAGAGATGCCATTCCTGGGTTTCATTCTCCTAAAATGTCTGTAAGCTATCCTGTGTATACACATACACATATACATATGTCTGTATGTATATACCTATAGCTTTCTTCCATTCTTATGCTTTAATCCAGAATTAAGGATTCTGTTTTAATCCTGACACCAAGATGGTAGAAGTTCACAAAATATTAAAAATAACGAGATAACCTGTTCAGAAAATACAGGACTTGAAAAGGGACACAGAATGTCTTCAGTCACAGAAATATACTGAAAGATGCAACATCAGCAGCTCTTTTAAACCCAAAAGGTTAAATTTGAAACATCATTATTTCTTGAGAGAATTATTTTGAAGAATTCATTGTTGAGGAAAGTACTGAGTTTTATGTTCATGGCTCTACAGCTAGATTTCTTAAATTAAGCTCATTTCCTTACCCCCATCCTTCCACCCCCATAAACATCAGCTCATTATTTTAAAAATGCACAGTGAATAAGAAAGAGGCAATTTAAGATGAGGCACTGTAGAAATTGACTGTGACGGGTGTTCAAAGAATGAATCAGTACATGACTTCCCTGTTCTTTTACTCTTCCTTAAGCATCTGCTTTTGGCTCCTTTTCTGATTTCTCCTTGATGCTTGACCCTAACGAAACCTCAAAGACCTCCTCGGGAAGTGGGGAGCTAAGGGAAAAAAAAGCCACAAAGAAAACAAGTGTTTCCAGTGCCTCCTACCTGGCTTTGGATAACCTTCATGCTCCAGTGCTACTCAAAGCACCTCATTTGTTGAAAAATACAGGTTTAGACTTCCTGGTTATCATTAATAGCTGCTTTTACACAATATTGGTTTTCCCATTAAACTTAGAAAAATCACAAGTTCCTTGCTAGCAATCAGTTCTTCCCCCAGGCAAGACATAGGCTACCTGCAGGAGGGAACCAGTGGTTGTCATGAGTATTTGTGGTGTCTGCAGCAAGCCATTCTTCAGCCCTGCAGTGACTGTGGATAAAATTAGATCTGCCAAAAATTTCTACCGAATTTCTACTAACGTCATATTATTCTTAATTAGCATAACTGTTGCAAATGTATATAATAAAACATACATCTAACTTGACTCAGTCTTTTGCAAGGCACACTCCCTGTCTGAAATATTCAGTACTAAAAAAAGACCACAATATAATGAATGAAGGAAATGAATGGGCAGGAAACCTGGATGGAAAACAAAGATAGATTCCTAGAGAAAGTAATTCTAGATTAATATTCAAAATAGTTTTTTTTCTCTTCATGTTTCACAAAGAAATATAGAATTATTCAGGCTGGAATTACCTCAAAAGGCCATCCAGTGCTCAAAGCAGGCTTAACATTGAATCTAGACCAAGTTGCTCAGGGCTTTAACCAGCTGGGTCTTGAAAACCTCTAAGGATGGAAATTCACAACCTCATGGGCCACCCCACTCCACTGCTTAATTACCCTGATAGTGAAAATGTCTTCCTTGTGTAACATTGACCCTGATGTTAATTTATATTGTATAAAGTTGAAATCTCCCATTTCAATTTGTCATTGTCTTCTGTCCTCCCAATATACATCGCTGTAAAGAGCATGCCTCCATCTTCTCAGTAACCTCCTTGTAGGTGTTGGATAGCTGCTGTTATGTCCCTCCAATGCCATCTCTTCTCCAGGCTGAATAAGCCCTGTTCCCTCAACCTCTCCTTGCAGAGCAAGTGCTCCAATCCCTGACCATCTTGATGGCCTTTCACTGAACTCACTCAAGTTCACTGGTGTCTTGGGAGAGTCCAAACTGGACACAGCATTGTGGGTATGGCCTAAGGCATGCTGAGTAAAGGAGAATTATCACTTCCCTCAATCTTCTGGCTGCGGTCCTATTGATACAGTCCAGTCTGCTGCTAGCCTTCATTGTATTGTGCTGATCAAGGATGAGGATGTAGTTCATTCTTGGTTTCTTGTTCAATCTTGGTCTCATTTGCTGAGCCTGTCAGCACGGGTGCCAAGTAACACCAAAGAGCTGAATGAGCAAAGCAGAAGTGCAAGATTTTCTGCCCAATTTTGCAGCCTGTCCTCACTTCATATAAATGGAAGATCATCTCCCCTGTCACGATATTGCTTCCTCTCACCATGTAAAATCATAAACAACCTGTTAGGGTAGCAAAACTGCAACAATGATGTGAGTCTTCCATAGTCTTAGGCTGTTTCTCTATATATCTGAGCTATAGATAACAAACCACACAAGCAAAATCACCAGTTGTGTTACATCTTTTCTATAGTGCTCTAGTTGTTATTCTTTTTGCATCAGAAATTGTTCAACCCAGAAAATACCATGAGGGTGTGGGATTTTCTGGATGAATTTCAATATGCAGATGTGGCCAGACATAGCATTATACAGTCAAGAGTTTACCAGCCAAAGTGTACACTTGTAACCAGGGACACAAACAAAAGAGAGCTGCACGAAGAGGCTCTATTTCAATGGGAAAGCAGGGTTTCCCACCTGAAATGTGACAAGCCAATAATGCAACATGAAACACAAGATACCATCAGTCCTCATTCAGTTTACGAGCACAATATCAAAACTTTCCTTATCTAACATGCCAACACCATAATGAAACTAGGATAAGAAGATCAGCAAGCCTACTTCACTCAAGATGTCTAAGTACCAATAAACACATACTGCATTTCTCTTGGCTTCACTAAAAATACAGAATGTATCAGTAATTTTTTTTCACTAAAGTTTAGAGAGGAAAAATCATTAGGATTTTATCGAGCATAGCCAGAAAAGGCTTCAACTTTAAAGGGGACTGTAGAAGTGGAATTTGAAGTTGGGTCTCTGAATCTTAAAGTCTGAATTGCACGTGAATGCACTGCGAACCCCGTAGAACCCAGAATTTCCCACACATTTTTGCTGGCAGGCTCATGAGTATGCAGCCTGTCTGCTCTGATTGCCCGCAGAAAGCAGCCTTTGACTTACAGAATCATAGGATCGTTAAGGTTGGAAAAGACCCTTAAGATCATCGAGTCCAACTGTTAACCTCTCACTGCGAAGTCCACCGCTAAACCATGTCCTCGAGCACCACCTCTACCCTTCTTTTAAATACCTCCAGGGATGGAGACTCAACCACTTCCTTGGGCAGTCTGTTCCAATGCCTGACTACCCTTTCGATGAAGAAGTTTTTCCTAATATCCAACCTAAACCTCCCCTGGCGCAGCTTGAGGCTGTTTCCTCTTGTCCTATCACTTGTTACTTGGGAGAAGAGACTGACCTTCACCTTCACCTTGCTACAACCTCCTTTCAGGTAGTTGTAGAGAGCAATAAGGTCTCCCCTCAGCCTCCTCTTCTCCAGGATAAACAACCCCAGCTCCCTCAGCCACTCCTCATAAGACTTGTTCTCTAAACCCTTCACCAGCCTCGTTGCCCTTCTCTGGACACGCTCCAGCGCCTCGATGTCCTTCTTGTAGTGAGGGGCCCAAAACTGAACACAGTACTCGAGGTGCAGCCTCACCAGTGCCGAGTACAGGGGCACTATCACCTCCCTCGTCCTGCTGGCCACACTATTTCTGATACAAGCCAGGATGCCATTGGTCTTCTTGGCCACCTGGGCACACTGCTGGCTCATGTTCAGCCAGCAGTCGACCAGCACCCCAGGTCCTTTTCCGGCAGGCAGCTCTCCAGCCACTCCTCCCCCAGCCCGTAGCGTTGCATGGGGTTGTTGTGACCCAAGTGCAGGACCCAGCACTGAGCCTTGTTGAATCTCATACAATTGGCCCCGGCCCAACGATCCAGCCTGGCCAGGTCCCTCTGTAGGGCCTTCCTACCCTCCACCTGATCAACACTTCCACCCAACTTGGTGTCATCTGCAAACTTACTGGGAGTGCACTCAATCCCCTCATCCAGATCATCAATGAAGATATTGAACAGAACTGGCCCCAGTACTGAGCCCTGGGGAACACCACTCATGACTGGCCGCCAACTGGATTTGACTCCATTCACCACCACTCTCTGGGCTCGGCCGTCCAGCCAGTTTTTAACCCAGTGCAGAGTGCACTTATCCAAGCCGTGAGCAGCCAGCTTCTCCAGGAGAATGCTGTGGGAGACAGTGTCAAAGGCCTTACTAAAGTCCAGGTAGACAACATCTACAGCCTTCCCCTCATCCACTAAGCAGGTCACCTTGTCATAGAAGGAGACCAGGTTAGTGAAAGAGGATCTCCCTTTCATAAACCCATGCTGGCTGAGCCTGGTCCCCTGGTTGTCCTGCACGTGCCACGTAATGGCACTCAAGATGATCTGCAAATCATCTTATGAGGCGTAAGAAAACAGAGTAAGTATATACACCATAGTGTACTGTTTTACCCACCACTGCTGCATCTAAACACTTAGAAAAAATCTCTCTATGAACACTTTACAGGGAAACTTCTGAACACTTCTGAACACTCTGCAAACACTTTTGTATTTTCCTATATTCAAGTAAGATAATATTCACCTTCTGCGAAAAGGGGTTATTGCACAATTTTACAGCTGACATACATTTTTCATCAAAACCTGTCTGTAGTCATAGTTCTGTACTGGGATTAGAAGCATATAATTTGAGCAGGAACAGTGAGGAGAAATACACAGTGGTTTTAAAAATCAGAGATGGTGCTTGTTTATCATAATGTTTGCAGCTCTTCCATCTAAGTACCCACACAGATTGCACATACTCCCACAGAGATGGAAATTAATAATATGTGAAATACCTGTGCAGTTTGAGCGTCACAGTTCCATAAACAGTAGCAAAGCCCAGAAGACGAACCCATCTTAGGAGAACACAGCGAAATACACTTGGCTCAAAATACAAAATGACAACCTATAGAACAGAAAGACAGAGAGAGCTTCAGTACCGCTTTAATGTGAAAGTAGTTATTCATTCAAATGCAGAATAGTTGCAAAACAGGACAGCAGACATATTTCAACTCATACTGCTGTATATTTAGATTTTCTAGTAAAGTGACGGGATGATCAGATCAACCAGCTGGCACAGTTCTAGGCACCAACTTCTTTTGAAGGGAGCTGGCAAAAGCCCTGTGACAGACTGTGAAGTGACAACACTTTTAAATGCAATTCCACTGACTTTTCTTAACTGAGTGAAAACATGTACCCAGAGAAGAGGATAGAACAGACAAGGACATTTTCCTTGAGCTATTCCAGTAATATGCAGCTGGCCTAATTCTTGTTTGATGGACTGTATTTACTAGGTTACACTTCAAAGTCACTCCTTCTAATAAACCTAGCAAAATGACAGCTGCTCATTCTTCTCTGCCAACTATCCTGCCACACTAAAAATGATTGCACTAGCCTCTCTCTGTCCAAACCCCCAAAATCTTGATGTCATATTTCTTATTCTTCCCCATATATTTTCTCTAAGCTATACCAAATCACCCTAGGTATCACCACTTTCTTAGTGAAAATAACCTTTTTGTTCACTTATGGCTTTCTCTGATCACAACAGAAAGGTCCTACTGGCCTTTTGCTCTATCTACCAAGCACCATGCATGAGGACAACACTCAATGAACAGTGACATAAAGCTACTTCTGCAGGTATGGTGCATATAAAAGCATCATTACCAAGTAAAATGCCACCCTTATCTAAAACAGAGCTGCTCAAATGGTAGACTCAGTCATGATCTGAACCAGGAGGCCATTTCTTCTCATTCCAACAGATGTTGTCGCTGGTGTCCTGAAGGATGATCTCATACTCCTTCCCACTTGCCTGGCCCCACCAGGAGCCTGCTGCCCCAGGGATTTGGCTGTACACTGCCCTCACCCCACCTGGAGACCCTGCTTGGTCCAGCAAAGCTAGATCCAGTGCATCCCACCCATCTGACCAGAACCTGGTAAAACGACCCAATGCACTGTAGTACAAATCAATTGGGTAATCCTGGTCTAGAGGAAGAAAACACCGAAACATTTCAGGCCATCTGCCACAGCTTCATTTAGAGTCAGTGCATTCTGGCAGTAGAGGTAGTATTGTGCCTACCGGCTGCCACATGATATTATTTTCCTAAGTAAATGCTTTTCTATGTGGGAATTCAAGCCCAGGATATTGGCCAAAAGCCCAGGACTATGTCCTTTGGGTGACATAGACATATTTAGGAGAGTGGGGACAAAAATGGCAGACGTGGGCTGAGAGAGATAGAAGAAACTGCTGTGCTTCGCTAGCATGTTTTTTTACAGCAAAATCAAGCTATTTCTTTAAAAAATATGGCTTGTTGAATCAAACCATGGTGCAAAATTTAATCCAGTTTTTTCACTGTTATTGGACTGACGTTTCAAGGTAGACATTTTCTGGTAATCTGACAAATTCTGCATGTAGGGAAGGGAACAGCGGGCAGCAAAAGGCCCACTTCTTCGAAAATCAGCTGGAAAACCAAAATGCATCCACACACGCATGAACATGCTTGTGTAAATAGAGCATCCAGCAAGAAATTTCTCAGAAAGACCTGAATGATAGTAGTGACCTCTTATCCTAATACACAGCTATACACATTAAGACAGCTGCAGAACCAGAGCAAAGTCTGTAGCTTTAACCTGCCTCCTGAGGTTTGCCAGGGGGTAAAAAACACCGTTTCATCTTCGATTCTTCCAAACTAGAAAAACAATGCCAAAAAAGACTAGCATGCAGAGGCTCCAAACATTTCAAAGTTGATCTGAAAGCAGAATTTTTCAGATGATTGAAATGGGAAGGTCTGAAAACTTTCCAGGCACAGAATTTTCTGAACAAGGGCAACAGTTCTCTTTGCCATGAAATCTGACACAGCAATTTTATCTGCAGTTGCTTGTTGAAATATTAACTGCTTGTGTCTAGAAAATCTCATTGATTTGCATTGAACCATTTGTATGAGCAGCTGAGGCATTTGGCTAGCTATCAACCAAGAAAACACCACTTCCAATGCAGCATGGTGTGAGCTGGCATGTGGCAGCTCACCGGGAAGGCTGCAGAGGCAGGCTCTGTTGGCGAAAACTGTTCTCATTTCCCCATTTGAATGCAGACACATTTGAACTACTCCTTTTCCCAGTGGTCAAGTACATTGCATAAGCTGTCAAAGACTTGATCCAAGTTTGATTCCCTTTTGGGTCTTTCGAAAATCTCTTCCTATGTTTGTACAATAGAGAACAGTTGCAATGCCCTCCCAAGGGTCAACATCCATTTCTACCTATTCTTCAATAACTTGCATGTGGTCTGGCATGGACCAAGTCTTTGAACAGCAAGAATTGCTATACTTATGTTTTCCTTGCTTTTTAGGCTTTCCAGAAGATTATTCAAAGAGTATGTCCCTCCCATCAGGGCTAGGCAGGATGTTCAGTTGACTGCCCTCTCTAAGCCTTTGTCAGCATTAAGTCTCTTATAACCACAGTGAATTTTAGGGACACAATTTTTAAATTGAATAATCTTTAATGGATTGGAGCCAAGGGGCTACAGAAACACTGCCCTGGAAGCTCAGTACACCTGGAAGCTCAGTACGCCATGCTCAAGTTTTTCATCTTAGTGGAATCACATTCTTGCAAAGAATATATATCTGGTGAAAAGTACGGCTGCTGCACTCCATCCCTCACTCTCCCTAGCTAAAGAACACACAAAAAAAAGAAAAATAACACAGAGAAGTCTTGGTTTTGTTTCATATCAGACTCTTCTACCTTCTGGTTACCAAAACCCCCATTCCCTACTGTTCTTCCCGGAGATAAGCCTTCCTTAAAGTGATACACAATATGCAGCAATAGGTTGCTGAGCTCTGAGCTAAGAGCGTAGGATGAGCACAGGATTCACCCACATACCCAGGCTTCTCTGAAGAGAACAAGGGAATCCCTCTGCAGTTCTACAAGACTACTTTGCCCATCAAAAATCTGACAAGAATTCATTTTCCCTTTTTGCTTTCATAATGCATTAGACCATGACAGCAGTATAAATCTCATTAAAAATGCTTGGAGGTTTTCACAGAATGACAGAATGGTTGGGGTTGGAAGGGACTTCTGGAAATCACCTAGTCCAACCCCCCTGCTAAAGCAGGTTCACCTAGAGCAGGTTGCACAGGGTCACATCCAGGTGGGTTTTGAGTATGTCCAGAGAAGGAGATTCTACAACTTCTCTCAGCAGCCTGTTCCAGTGCTCTGTCACCCGCAAAGTAAAGTAGTTTTTCCTCATATTCAGATGGAAGTTCCTGTGTTTCAGTTTGTGCCTGTTGCCCCTTATCCTGTTGCTGGACACCACTGAAAAGAGTTTGACCCCATCCTGCTGACACCCACTCTTAAGATATTTGTAAGCATTGATAAGATCCCCTCTCAGTCTCCTCTTCTCCAGGCTAAACAGACTCAGCTCTCTCAGCCTTTCCTCATAGGAGAAGCTCCAGTCCCCTAATCATCTTCGTAGCCCTCTACTGGCCTCTCTCCAGTAGTTCCTTGTCCGTCTTGAACTGGGGAGCCCAGAACTGGACACAGTGCTTCAGATGTGGCCTCACCGGGGCAGAGTAGAGAGGGAGGATAACCCCCCTTGACCTGCTGGCCACACTCTGCCTTATGCACCCCAGGATACCACTGGCCTTCTTGGCTGCAAGGGCACACTGCTGGCTCATGGTTAACTTCTTGTCCACCAGGACTCCCAGGTCCTTCTCCGCAGAGCTGCTTTCCAGCAGGTCAACCCCTAACCTGTACTGGTGCAAGGGGTTATTCCTCCCTAGGTGCAGGACCCTACACTTGCCTTTGTTGAACTTTATTAGGTTCCTCTCCGCCCAGCTCTCTAGCCTGTCCAGGTCTCGCTGAATGGCAGCACAGCCTTCTGGTGTATCAGCCACTCCTCCCAGTTTTGTATCATCAGCAAACTTGCTAAGGGTACACTCTGTCCCTTCATCCAGATCATTGATGAATAAGTTGAACAAGACTGGACCCAATACTGACCCCTGGGGAACATCGCTAGCTACAGGCCTCCAACTAGACTGTGACACTGATCACAACCCTCGGAGCTCTGCCATTCAGCCAGTTCTCAATCCATTTCACTGTCCACTCACCCACACTTCCTGAGCTTACCTATGAGGATGTTATGGGAGACAGTGTCAAAAGCCTTGCTGGAGTCAAGGTAGACAACATCCACTGCTCTCCCCTCGTCTACCCAGCCAGTCATGCCATCATAGAAGGCTAGCAGATTGGTGAAGCATGATTTCTCCCCTTGGTGAATCCATGTTGACTACTCCTGATAACCTTCTTTTCCTCCACATGCTTAAAGATGACATCCAGAATGAGCTGTTCCATCACCTTTCCAGGGATGGAGGTGAGGCTGACTGGCCTGTAGTTTTTTGCTGATGCATGTCACAAAACCTATTTACTGTACCTAAGGAAATGTGATATCCTCTGTTTCACCAGCTCCTGAAATCCATTTAAATACTAGACACCAGTTTCTATTCCTCAAACAACAAAGATCTGGGGAAAAAATATTTGGAAACCAGAAGAAGAGAAGTCAGACAGTGCCTGTTCATGTAGCAGTTACTGCAGCTGTGTGTGAGACTTCATAAACTGTGGCTCCTCTTTGTCATTTGGACAAACGCATTTAGATGTTTGCTTTTAACCTCAACATGTTTTAAGCTATTATTACCCTTGCCAAAACATTGCCCCAGTAGTCATGCTACCACTTGTGGAGTCAGAGATGAAAAGACTTTCTAAGGTCATGAGCAGACAGAAACAACTGTCAAGTATGTTTAGAGCTGGAGAATTACAGACACAGAAGAGAGACTTAGCTTGCTGACACAGCGTTCAGCCAGCTCAGTTATTCAGCTGACATGATGAACAGGCACACACGCTCTCTAAAGACAATGGCTAAAGTCAATACAGGCACCTCGCCCACTACGGCAAATTTTTGTTATCAGGACAGGTAGGACAGTAAAAGTGCAAAGAGAACTAACATTGAACAATTTAATGTTCAAAAGGAAAAAGAAATCAGAGCTTTATAATGTTAATAGTGAGCAATACTTCCACACAACACAAAATATTCTTTTGTTTTTCAGATTAACTTTACTGTGCGCATTATAAGATGATTAATTTTGCCCTTCACCTTGGGTACCAGATCCAGGCGAAAATATTTTAATTAATACTGTGCAGTTCTCCAAGGTGCATTGACTGGGATTCAGTCTGCCTAGATCAGGCATACAATTTCCACCTACATTGTAGGGGTCTAGTAAATCAGTCCTACTAATGCGAGTTCCATAGATAACCCATGGATAAAGGCAGGTGCCTTGAAGAACCCTGAAGAAGTTCAGGACTTCAGCTACTTGGACAGAATCTTGGCCTAAAGGCTTCACATACACATCTTCACTGACTAGGAAGGTACTTCGGATTTATTTTAGGGAAGTTGCTTCACTATATGTCAATTAATAATTTGCACTAGAATGACTAAGCCACACACTCTGTAGCCAGCTCTAACAATTTTGTAATGTATTTAAGACAAGTTGCTTTTTACTTCGATTCTTAAACCATAAAAATCATATGAATAGATCAAAAACTCATTTTCCTTTTCAGTCATCAAATTTCTATACTCCACCTTGAGAGGGAACGGGTAATGTTATAATGTCTCAAAAGATCAGAAGTCAAAGAACAAATATTTTAAAAAATACATGGAATTGTCAGTCCTACAAATCCTAAACCTAAGCATGAAAAATTTTGAGCAGGACCTTAACTCAAAAAAACCCAAAGTGTTCACTTTTGAACTCTTCTTATTTTTGCCCTCAGTTGTAGAATCACAGAACAATTTGGGTTGGAAGGGACCTTTAAAGATCATTTAGTTCCCAGTGCCATGGGTAGGGATGTTATCCATGTTAAATACATGGAAATGAGATACAGGGCTTAAAATTTGAGCATCAGCATCATCTGGTTATGGATCTGAGGTGAAAGTCACCTACTTTAGATAAAAGCCATGCAAAAGTATTAATTTTTTTCTCATTTTCAAACAACTAAAATTCTCTTAAAATTGTGCCCAGTTAACGCAAAAAGCTTTACAGGAAAAGTACCTACTTTTTTTATTTAACTTCAGAATTTGCTGCAAGTACTCTGCACAGTTCAATGCAGGACATGACGCAGGCATTTAAGATAATGCCTTTTGGGCTAATTCCATTAACAAGCATCTAGGAGATATTGTGAAGAGATCCATCCGATCTGTTCCACTGCCCAACACCATCTGCCCTTGCCTGACTGCAATAGCCTGTCTTGGGCTGTCTCTAGGCAATTCCGCTACAGAACAAGCCGTCAGATGCTTCCTCTCGGTATCCTGCTGTGCTTTGAGATGGGCACTCTTCTTTCTTCTGCCATGTTTCAGTAGTTTCTTTCAACACACAAAATATCCTCCAGGGTAACCTAGTACATCAAGTCACCTAATAATGCTTCAGTCCTAATACTGAGGAGGGATTTCCCGCAACAGAGATGCTGTTTGCAATGTTAGATAAGCTTGCCATCCAAACTCATAACAGTCTGGCACTATGCTTTCTAGAAAAGGGACCAATCCACTTGTAGGTGGGCATGCTGCCATCTTAACAGATGGGCATGAATGAAGGCATTCATGAGCCTGTGTACACTACGGGCACCACATACCACTGTTCGAAACATGATTCACAGCTCAGAGCATCTGCTTAAATATTAGTGAATGCACAACTCATTATCCAATCCTGTACTACCAACAAATATTTCCGGTGCAACTACACAAAACATTTTAGAGGTATGATAACAGCTGAATATGTACTTAGGCTAATTATATAAGAACACTTCCTTCCATCTCCATCCCATTGTTTTTAAACCACATGTGCTTTTTAAGCCATAACATTTTACTCTAATGGGCCTATGGACACACAGTACCATCAAACCCTGTTACCCTTGCAAATCTCACAATTTTAAAGCAGAGTTGTGCTGGATCATTAGCTCAATGCCTTATAAAGCACACAGTCGCTGCAGTAGGGTTTATTCTTGCCTCTGAATTGGAACTGAATCAACTCCCCAGTACACAGCGTTGGAGGCACTCTGCTGCTGGGGGCAATGCATTTCAGATAAGATGTATGTCAAAGTCAAAATACTTACGGCCATTTATGATCTTTTGGGTTTCTTCGTAAAAGAAGGTAAGTTCTTCCTAGCCGCCCACACAAAGTCCAGCTTGAAACTCTGCCTACTGAACTCCTCTTTTCCCTCCCACTATACTTTCAACTGTAGATAGGTTTTCTCCATCACCTGTCTTAAAACATATATTAAGCCTCTGGCTGTATTTCAGCAAAGAGATGTCTTGCCTGTAAAGTCTTTTGCAAGTCCACGATGCAGTATAAGCGCATAACCACCAGCACTGGTGTAAAATACAAGGACAGACTTCTAGAACTTGATTCATCAAAATGCTTTGCTATCACTAAGTGTTATTATACTTTGGATTCATCCCCATCAGGCAGTAACAGCGGATCTCTAAAGCTCTTTATGGAACGTATTTTTTACAGTGGAGCTCATTTAGCCTCCTGAGAGATTTATCTGGTGATTAAGCAAACAGAACCTTCGAGATCATTCTAGTTTGACACAAGACTGCATACTTAGAATGTCTTTTTATTGATACGTCTTCAACTATTTTCCCTCTTTTTTTTTCCTGTTCATGAGGCAGATCTCAGCTAATGCTTGACAGGGCATCTCTGAATAGGTTATTTTGCAGAAAATAGATGTCCACATGACTTCCAAGATGCCGTCATGTCTTTCCTGCAATTTGAAGTGAAAAAGTTATATGTCACAGATCCTACCAGCTTTGGAAATACTCATTTATAAGTGACCTGAACACATGGCCTACAAACGCATTTATTTGCCATAAATTCTAGCTTCTACTTAGAGTTACTAATGATCCAGCTTCACTATTCCTATTTACATTGGCCTAATGAATACTATTCTAAAGTCAAGTAATAAAATGTTAACATATAATCCACAATGTCTCTAAAGAGAGACATGCTTGCACTCTGTAAACAGATTTGTTCACAACAAATGAAGTGTTTCGCCTAACAAGGCCCACGCAGTAGAGAAGGGCATTCCAGTTTTTTTTTCTAATAATGTCTAAAACTTTGTCAGAAAACACTTCCTTAGCTTATGAGAGACATAAATTGATGCCTTGGCTGAATCAGTTATAAATGTTAAGGGTTGTAGGGTTCCCCAAGGGTGAATTCACAACCAAGAAGAAAAAGGGGATAAAAAGAAAGACAACACACTAAGTCTGTATCCTCTTCGGGGAAAGAAAAATGTAAGAACCAGTATTACCAAAAGGACTAGACCCCTGCCCCAGGCAGCTCTGGGAATCATCTGGGGAACTGAGAAACAGAAAGCACCTTGAAACCAAGCTAAATCAAGAGACGGGTTATCACATACGTTCTCTGTATCTATCTCCAAACACAGAAATTAATGCCTAGCTTTTCACTTTAACAGAATAAACTATTTATCTTTAACTGTAAACTTCTCAAATACAAAGAGAGATTTCAACGGCACTGGCCCAGGGAGTGGTGATCCTAAAACAGTAAAACATGGTCATTCAGGAAGTATTAGGTCTCCCAGCCTAAGGGGCTATAGGCACTGAGCTGCTGGCAGTGGCAAATGTTTGCCCAGGAAAGGTGTCTTCCTGACCACTGTGAGTTATTGGATGCTTCTGCAGCACTCAATACAAGACAGGGAGAAGCTCTGAAGCTCAGAAGTTCCCTTGAGACCATGACAAGGTGTAGCACAATGAATAAAACACCTAACACTGAAAAACCCAACACTGAAACAAAATAAAAATCTATACAATAGCTCTAGTCACATTCCATCTTAAGAGAGAAGAGAAAATAAAGTCGGAATTGTATACTACTCTTTCCTTGTTCTCATTCAAATATATTTCTGCTCCACCACCACTATAAAGCAAAAGCCACAAAAAAAATACTTTTCAGGGAATCCAAAGAGAAATGGGCTTGATTGGCCCAATGGATGTTCTTATCCATCTGCTTTGATGTGCCAGTTATTTCTCTGTCTTTGGTCTGTAAGTATCCCTCATACATATATTGGCTCACTTCTGACAGCCTCACATTCTTTAATACAGTTACCCTAACAGCAGCCTGAACAGCCTCAGAAGTCAGTCCCTGATGACTTGAGAGTTGGCTGATCTCAGCAGTTCAGAGACTTCAAGTTGGCCAGATGTGGACTTGGCTGAAAGTCAGAAGTTTCCACTGGAATCAACACATTACCACAGAAGGTTTAAAATCTATTTAAACAAGATTTTTAAAAACAGAAACAACTGTTGTGTTTGAAAATTTAAAGCCCACCAGAATCCATGTAGCTAACTGTGCACGGGGGAAAAATGTTTTTCCTGACTCACGTAGGTCACCAGCCGCAGCCTTGAAGCACAAAATTAATGTCTAGTCATTGACCTGATTTTAAAGATACTTAGGAACTAGCCAGGGAACTAGAAGCCTTTGACTTCACTAAAAGGCAACCACCCAAATATTTAAAAAAGTATCTGGCTCTCTGTGTTCAAAAAGACCTGCAAATGTTAAGAGCAGTGTAGATCACGTTGATGCTCTGCACTCTTTTGATGTTTCTTCTTCCTAAACTTATACACAAAGGCCTTGGATTACTTTTCCAGTTAAATATTGAAAAATATGTGAAAATGTGGGTTTCCTGATGAAGCAAACGGTCAGGTTTTGAGTGGAGATTATTAGACATGCTCTGCTAGCAGCAACACTAAAAGCAAAGATAAGCAGGTGGGACATTCAGGGCTCCAGCCACATGCACGCTAAGGATGAGAAAAGAAGCACAAGTGAAGTGTAGAGGAGAAACTGAGCTCCTTAACCATTCAATGCTTCTATTTTCATCGTTTCATTCAAAAAATGTAATCTAAAATTAATAGAAGTAATTTCATCAGAACGTTTTATCTAGGCAACAGGTATATATGCATAGGCACATTTCAAAAATTGTTCACACCAATGCAAAATTATGAAAGTGGGAAATCAAAGGAAATTGTAAAGACAGAATATCTTCTAAAATATTTGCTTCCTCCACCAGTTAACTTTTTCAATCCAGCTACTTATTTCATCAGTTCAAATAGATTTTCTTCAGTGTGACATGGCATTGGGTAGATGACAGCATTCAACCGAATGTCTAGTTTACCTACTCCAGATGTGGAAACAATAAAAAACTTTCTTATTGGATGCACTGTTATCATCTTTTCTTAACAAAGCTGTGGTCACCCCAGCAGCAGAAAAATAATCATTTTAAGGAGCTGAAATATCTAAAATGAAAAAGATATCTATTCAGGCCAGACATTTGCCAAATACTTGACACATTTTAACAACAGGGTTAAGAATATGCTAATTTCATTTTATGAATAAAGAAGGACACTACGCAACACAGTATTTTGTTAAAAACAATGAAAATCTACCAATTCATTTTAAGACCTTGTCTGTGATTTTAAGAAAAAGGAACCTTTTAAAAACATAATGGCAAAGTAGTCTATATTAAAATAAATCTTGCAAGAGCTGCAGCTAAATCAAGACATAATAGACTAAATTATTCAGAGTAACTTGCCAAGTATACTTAATGCAAGACACAGGTCATAAAGCACTCACATAGACCTTTGCATTTCATTACAATAGGGCTGAAATCCCTACAAATATACAGTGCAGAGAAGGGTTTTATGTGAGTATTTTCAAATAGTGACTTCTACCTGGGAAAAAGAAAACATGCAGCTATTTAGAGTTCCAAAACCACAGTATCTCCTGGTCTTAATCTAACAAAGCCAGTGAAGTATTTAACACTAAGTTTGTGAGAAAAAACTACCCGCTGGTTTAGGTTTTTCAGGAATACCTCCTTCCTGGTTGCATGCTCTCTCTGAACTACATGTTAGGCAGGTTCACGAGCTAAGGCAGGAAATTTATTGACACCACCTTTTAAGGTGGTTACTTGGAAAAGACAGTAGGGACAGAGCAGGTCTTTGAAATATCCTGTTAAACCACAGCAAAGAGTAGGACACAAAACTGGCTGTTACCGTCTGCGGGAAAGTTTTTGTTGGTATTTATTTTGACAACCAGTAATTTAGAAAACCTCTCCACAAAATACCAGCCGGACATCTCAATCCAGCCAGTGCTGATTAGTTTACTGCAGACATCACTGCTGGAACTATCGACTTTTCATTTTCAGCTATGTACCTGTAGCAACAACAGCAGTGGGGACAAGCCAAAGGCCACGGTGTGACAAACCTCCAGAGGAAGTGGTGGGAACGCTCCACCTCATAATGTTCCCAAATCAAGAACGGATGCCCGTCTGGGAAATCTGCTTCAGGTAAGGTGAAGCTATTGGCTTCAGTAGAGAGGTAACTGGGTGAGTTGTGAAAATGAGTGACATACTCTGATGACATGATCTATGATCCCACTGGTTTTAAATCTGTATTAACCATACTAAACACATTATGTCATTAATATAAATAATTAATTATGGGTAATTAACAAAGTCCAGAAGAAACCAGCCACAGCTGCAAACTCAAAATTCACTCCATAGTGGAAACTATAGCAATAGGAAAGAAATACTATTTCTCTTCCTATTGACATTCTTACAGTTCTCGTATCACACGGATATGAAAGTTGCTCCCTTCCAAAAGATTGTGAACAGTTTTCTTGGCTAAGAGGGCCAGAGTGCTCACGTGCTTTCGTTCTAGTCAAAAGAAAATTATTTTTTAATATAAATCCAGACAAGAAAAATATTTATCCAGTGTTGATCAGATATTGATAAATTATTATGACTGAGAAATGAAAAAAGAAATTTCTAGATTCAAAGCAATCAGGCTCTTCAGAAATTTTCTCTCAGTCATGTATGACCTCTAGGTGATTTTTAAAGAACAGCATAAATCAGCTCCACTCCTCCCTGCAGCACTGGAGCAGAGCAGCCTGCAGAACCAGCCCTCCTCTGTGCAGAGCATAGGCACATGCACTATGGGTCCTCTTCTCTGGAAACCCAGACTCATCCATGGGTAAGCCACTACTTACCTACAGGGGGCTCAGAGATGCTGCAAAGTAGTAGTTCAATAATGGCCTAATAAAGAAGAAGTGAACGTGATAAATGTATGAGTGGGATTACTACAATGGTTGCCTGGAAGAGCAGGGGACTGATCTCAGTGAAGGAGGAGACCTTTCTTATATGTTCCTAAGACAATTCTTTGCTTCCAGATTTTCATTAGCAACTTTTTCTTCACAGAACTTATATTCTCTGATGTATTTCTGCCATTCTGATTCTTAAGCATGGACGGAAAAGAATGAACTCAATCAGCTCTATAGTTAGAGAAGAGCTGAGATTACTGGAAGGACTATAGACAGAGCATTTTCAAGGAAACATGTTTCTTATTTCCTCACTGCATTTAGGTTCCAAGATGCAGGCAAATGAAGACTACAGCACAATGCCTGTCTTCCTGTTTTCATTGTCAGTCAGCCATTGAAAACATACTAGACACAAATTCTGCTACCGCACATTTGTTGTCACAAGAGCTGCCATTTGTCTAGGTTTGTAAAGGATCCAGCACATTTCTGACCACTGCTCTTGCTACCTAAGAAGTGCTGGGAGTTGAAGACTCCTTAGAAAAGCATCTCTTTCATGTAGGAGCTCCCAGCTCTTGGCATCTCAGTTTGAATTCAAAGGTAGCTGGGCCCTTACATTCCTTGCCATGCACATGCAAGATACTGCCAGATCAATTAATTAATAGCATTCTTAGCCTTTTAGAGATAGGATTTCATACCGCTCATGGAGTTTAACCAGCACACTTAACCCTTAACCGGAGAAGTCTGACTCACCAGCCTTTCAAGTTCTTGTGTTAAGGTGAACAAATAGACATCAGGAGACATGAGCTCTACTTCTCCACCTGTCATGGAGCTTCAGAGGAGGAAAATATTCTTAAATAAATAAAAGCAGTACAGAATAGATACTTCGATGGTGCAAAAATGAATGCTTTCACAAACTTCAAGATCCTGTAGACTATAGATATATATTGATATCATGGTGCTGCAGAATTTGATTCTGTGTTTATGGGTATGCATGTGCATATGAGGGGATAGTTGTAAATAAAACATCAAATCTTTTTTTTTTGAGTGTAAGTACTACATACACAGACATTTCCTAATCCCTTCTCCAGTTGATGTGTGTGCATATGTGTGTTTGTACATATAAAATTAATCACTTGCTTGTATGAATGTTTATATATCTATACATTTATATACAGAAATAGATATGGTGCTTTCCTTGTGATTTCTTTTTTGCCTGCAAAATCATGATTCTCTTTCAAAAGTTAGCTACTTTACATACCAATTCTACAGCACAGTGATTCCAAAATAGCAGAATAATTCAATTTAAGTATATCCGTGCTGATGTTTTCTTCTTTATGAAAAGCAACACAGAACTTCATCAAGTTCAGTCTGCTGCAATCCTAAGCAACCCTGAAATGGACTTTTAGTGCAAAAGGGTTCGCACAGCATCTCCATGAGCCACAAAATACTCCTTCACACAGTATGTGAGAAAGTCATATTCTCTATATTCACTCTCCTTCACCACATTCAACTAGCGTGATTTTATTCTATAATCCCTATAATTCTATAGGAAATAGACATCTGGAGTGGAACTTCTACACACCTGAGCTAGGGAAGACAAGTAAAACACCTAAGTCCAAGACAGGCAGCCTAAGCTCCCTCTGTATTCAATGGATAGCATCATAGGCAGAGGGCAATGCACAGCATCCTTCTACAGGCACCTAAGGCGGGTTACAAGCGCTGTCCTCCAGAGGACAGCCTCCAGAGTCTTTTCTCCACAGGCTATAAAGGGAGCCTAAAGGTAAAATGTGATGTTCAGAGTTAAAATCAATTAAAAAAAACCCTGCACTGTAAATTACTGCTCCAAAGTTTTACTCACAGTTCTCAGCACTCTCAGCATGCTCTCCTTCTCAAATGAGAAAGACTTTTCTACAGTTCACATGCAGCTAGTAACCTGGCAGACCACGTAAAGCCCATCCTTCAACTCTGAAATACTACAGAGAACAAGCTGGAAAAGTCTTCAGAACTACTTAGCCTAATTTAATATTTACTACTATTTTAAACTGGGGATCTCAAAGGAAAAAAAAAACAACAAAACAAAACTTTAGAAGAATCCAGCTGAGGAAAGAAATGGGCCTAGAACACAAGGTATGTTTCATGAATTTTAAGGTAACCATCAGGGAATGCAGAAACACAGAAATAAGATGGCAATGAAAGTAACGCAGACATTAGCCCATTGAGGGCTATGTTCTGAATGGACAGGTGTCAGTTCCATTACAGAAGAAAAATGCAAAAGCCTTAAAATGAAAAGCAATGATCTCAGACTAGCCATGTTGAACACAAGCTATCAAGAAGCAATACATCAGCAACATAGCTGGGTGAACTCAGAGAAGCTTGAGAAGAATTCTTCTTTACAGACCTGAGGAGGAATATTTCTGTAATAGTACAAGAACAACAGACTCAACTCGGAAAGAGCAGTCTTCAAAAGCTTCAACACATGTAGGTGGCAACCAACTAAACAGTACAACAATTCAGAACAGAAATCTCCCTTTGGAAATGCTGCATGGAAGTGGAAAGTAGGAGGGATGGATCTCAGAGCAGATCTTCAAGAAATTGAGTGTGGACTTGAAAAACTTTTAAGAGTCTGTGGAGGTCACTGAGGAGTCGGTGAGAAGTTTGGAGTACAATGGTGCAGGAAAGAGAGGAGTCAGATCAAAGGAGAGTTACAAACTGTGAAATCATTTACTGGGGAAAACCAAGGCTGATGAATTCTCTTCTCCTGGAAAACAAAGATTCATGACACCTCAGCAATTTGTATTGCTGCTCATCACCTGAAAAATCAGTAACAGTAAAATCCCTAAGCAATAATAGGCACATCTCATCTTCCAAATATCGCATTTCCTAACCTTTGCATACATTCTGGTTTTCCATAAAACTGCATTGGCAAATGCACAAGTAAACATACTGATGAATTCTTAATTGTCTGACATGGGCAATTTCTTTTTCAAAAAGAAACAGATAAACCACAAAAACATTTGAGATGTAAGGTTGTATTTGATGGGCATATCAGTCTTTTCAGGTCCTAAAGATTTGAACTCAAACACCCAGAACAGCATTAGAACTTGCAGTTTGTTTTGCTGAACTATGCTTTCTCTGTAACTTAGGGCTTGGGGTTTTGTGATCAAAATTGCGTTTTATTTCAAACATGTAAAATAACTATAGAGAAATAAATTGTGGATAAGAAAAAGAAACTCAGAGGAGTCAATTTTTTCTTCTTTTGACAATTTAGTGGGATTAGACAAAAAAACCACACCTGTCCTTAGTGCAACAATTAGCAGGTTTCTGAGGAAAGTTCTTGACAGTTAATGCTTTAACCTGGAAAACAACCAACTTCAAGCTATGTTCTTCCAGTGATAACAGTTGAGGTCCGTATGCTCATACCTAAAAATAACTTAAGCATTCATTGAAGCAGGTATTAGATGCCAGGTCTCCCCCTTCTACCCAATAGGTAACCTAACCAATAGGTAAAATACCTTCCCTACTACACTGTAGAGTTAGATTAATATTTGTGCTTATACCCATTTACTACTGCTTAACGAAGCAATGTGAAATGGAACAATAGGAGCACAAGAGGCTGAACAGTTCTCATGCAACAGCATCTTAGAGACAAAGCACTAAAACTTTCTTCAAGGTGGTACAAGTTTGTATATTCTGAGCCAGAACTGAACCTGAGTGTCACATCCAGAATGAAAACATTAATAAGTGGGACACTGGATAAAAAAACCTATGTATAGGTTGGTTTTTTTATCACCTACACTTGGTAGGAAAGTAAGGCTTCCATGGTGCACCTGAAGACAGGGTTCAAATCTGCAGCCCTTTGTGAAGGCAGGCATTTTTCCACGCACAAAAACTAGGCAGATCATAAACCACAAATTTCTCTGTCTTCAGCACGTCCAACTCTCCAAGCTAGCCAAAGCAGGCATGCTGGTTTCTGTGTCCCTGACTGTGAGTACACAGCCCTCTAACGTAAAGACTATCTTACTTGACCTCAAGGCACCAAATTTAGGCACTGCAATCTGGAGTTGCGATGCCTAACCCTATGGTAAGTTGAGTCCTTAAAAGACTTGCCATGATAAAAAATGCTTTTTTCCTAACATAAAAGCTATGTTAGGAAACACATTCCCTGCTAATGGCCTAACTATTCAACCATCTTTGGTCTCCTCCTTTCAGAGACACTGACCAAAATAGCTATAACCAGTACCTGCTCCTTCCCTCCTGCTGCTGCGGCTGTAAAAATAAAGCATTAGAAATACCAGTCTTTCAGGGCAAGATCTCTCATTTGCAGTCCCGACACATCTCACTTGCATGGTCCACAAAATGCGTTCATTAACAGAGCGACAAAAGAGCAGAAGGAGGCTTCCTTCAAATGTTCCACTCCTTTCTGAGCACAGGGGGAGTCCTCCAAACATTCTACCAATTTATCAAAGAAAAAGCCCACCCTCTACAAGGCGAGACATATTCTACTGCATTTTGTTGCTAGGCAGTCCTCTGCATTTAACAATTATTTATTTTTATGAACTTCCTTCTCCATCCTCCCTACCAAGCTGCTTGGGGTGTTGGAGAAACAACTGTACAATAAAAACAGCATAAAAGCAGAAGGACAAAATATTTAAGAGCAAAATGAGCAGTTGTCACCAGAACTAAAAATTAGATAGTAACCAGAAACCAAAAATAACCGAACTCCAAGAGGCCAGGGAGACACACAGCATTTTTTAAAAAGAGAAGTCAGGTTGGTAAGATAGATAGAAAGACAGATAGCAATGAGATAAAACACCCAAGTGGTGAGACCCTATATCTGAGACTGGCCAAAACAAACACTTCAAGACCCACATTTAGATGCGGAGCTGAGAGCACTCAGAAGGCCATGACCTTCGTTTCTTCAATGTTCTTGAACACTTACTATATATATCACAACTATTTATGATTTAAAACAAACCCATTCAGGCAAATTTTGACAGGATTGCTTGTGACATGTCTGAGAAAAACGCATTACTTCAGATGATCTAAGGAAATGAACCTAGCAGATTCACTATATCATGCTACAAAATTTCATCTACTTTATGAAAGAAACATATGGAGGGAAAAAAAACCCACACATTTCTTTGAACTTGCTTGGGTAACTACAAAATCTCAAGAATGTCTGCCATGCTCTCTAGACCAACAGAGTACTCAGATAGTGTTTAGCAAAAGGGACTTCTCTGTCCTCTATTTCTTTTTCTCTCTTTCACTCTGAGTGGTTTCAACTTTCTTTTTTTTCCTGTTCTCTAACCTATTTCTTAATCAGTTAAGACTAAACATTACTTGAAGTTAGATCAAGGTTCCTAACTTTTTTTTGCATTTGTTGAAAATAATAGAGAATGACTTTTCCCAACTTTAGTGTCTTCTCAATAATTCATTCTCTGTCAACTTGCTTGTTTGTTTCATCTGATCCATATCTGGGGCCTTGTTATTAATATAAACAAGAACACATGCTAATTATGGTATAAAAATATGATTAGTTATCTATTATGAAATTAATTTCATGTCTACAAATTCTTGATCACCTCTGATGTCTGCTATACACACTGGAGAGTCAAAACAGAAGTGAGTGCCTTTCACAGCTACATCACTTGATGTGAAAGGCTTTTGATGTTATCAGGTTAGCCCAGTTTATAGACACTTGAGGAAAGCCTAATATACTAGAGGTTTCTTTTCCAAATGTAGTAAGCACTGAAGGCACTTATCCTAAACAGAGAGGACATCCTGCCTGAGAAAATAAGTGCTCCGTATTATTTGCTACTCCCATAACCAACAGCAGTAAGTACAGCATATAGAAAGTCATCTCAGCTCAGGCTCAAAACAGAGCAAGTTTCTTTTCCTGTAAACCTAGTAGTGTGGCATGTCTTTTGGTTCCAGAAAAGTTATATAAAGAGCAGCTAAAAATTAAATTTAGATTTTTTTAATATTCTTGGTGACATCTGAAATTGGCAGATACCTTATTGTTACCAATATAATTGGCAAATAACTTAATGTTACTAAATCTATTAATCTTGCTTAAGACTCACATTTGTAGGTGTTTAGGGTATGTTCTGATTCAGCTATATTCCAAAATTCTTAGAGCATATGATTGTCTAACAGAGCCTTATGTTGAATTAATCGTTAATACAGATGTTCCTTAGGGTTTTAAAAGACTTGTTATGACAGCATTTTGCCTTCTCTTGTAGCAATGACTGGTGATTACTTGAACACAGAATGACTGCTACTATGGCAGTAACTTATTTGGATTATGATTTCAAAGATGTAAATATGCCTCGAGGCTTGGAAAGTAGATACAAGTTTAATAAATATGGATATAAATAGCTGACTAAATAACCCAGCACACAGACTTCTACAGATTAGTTTTGTAGAGATTTCAAGGCAATGCCATCAATAAAGACAGAAAAAAGGATGAGCTGACTCCACGGGCCAGGAAGCTCTGCCAGAGTTTCAAAACATTTCAATGGTTCAGCATGCTGGTGTTTTTGGATTAGGAGTTTAAGAGAGTGAGCTGAACATTGAGAACACTTGCTCTGTACCCAAATACATGCTGTATTTGAGAGAATTAGGCTAGTTAACAAATTAAGCAGGATTAGTAGATTTAACAACATACTACTGGAATATACAAAATTATTTTGGACTCTGACTAATGTGACAACTTGCACACTTGGATTGACATGGAAGAAGAGATCTGAAGAGTAAATCACAGCTCCAATGTTTAAAAACAGTGCTTATTTTAACTATTTCCTATAGAAAATTCCCATATTTGAAAGGAAGAGAAAACTCTGAACAAGATACAATATTTGAACGAAAAGTGGAAAGAACTTCCTTATGCTAACAAAGCTTCCTCTATTTTTCTTCCTGAATGTCATTATAGTCTGCATAAGTACCAGCATATGCTATACAACATATACCTGTTGGATATACATGTAACAGGATTAAACATTTCTTTCAGTGAAAATGACCAAAAAAGTTTTGATTACACAGGAAAAGCAGTATCAATATGCATTTAACAGGAAAAAAGTTAAACAAAGGACTACTAAGTTTTCCCTTTATCCAAAAATGTTTCTTCACCAAACTTTGTACACACACCACGGAGCAGAACCAAACCTCTTTGCAATATGCTCTCAGACAGCAAATGCCCACAGCGGCGATGTGCTGCCGCCTGAATGGAGCCCGGCCACGGCAGCAGCAGAGGGCACGCTTTCCCACAAGAAATTCATAACACAACTTTACTCCATCACAAAGCACCGAGATTTCAGCACACCCAGGGAACACGCTCTGCCTTCACAGTGGATCTGCCCATGTGCACCAGTCCGACACATTCAGAATATGTCAGAATTAATGTGTATGTGCACTATGACTATGGTTTTGCATTTTCCAGTGGATTTGGCCTTTCAGATTACTTTTAAAACCAATGACCCTGACACTAATAAAGTTTCCAGGTATTGCAAATGACTGCTTAGGCTTACTTTTGCCTGCTTTTTGGCTTACTGCCTTTCTCTCTACCCTTGATTCAGTCTCACACTGGACATACAAAGCAAGGACTTTCTATTGTCTGCAATATCTAAGAGGGGAAGAAGACAAGTAACTGGCAGTCCTTACTTGCCAAGGGGACTAAGGCATCTAAAGGATTACGTTAACTTCAAGACTTATGCATTGCTGTTAGTCACAAAAACCTTGCCTAACCTAGCATGCATCTGAACCCCCTCCAGCACTACCACTCCACACAAACAAACCCATTTGACTCATGCCATTGCCAAACTATGTAATGTCTAACTGCCTTCTGAGCCCTCTTCAGCTGCTAGCATGTAGGAGCCAGGCTTGCTGGCAAGGCCAGACCAGGAGACTGAGTGACCTCACTCAAGCCATGGAAAAGCAGTTTTAAATCCCTGATTAGTCTGAGAGAGTTCAAAGACCCTTATCTGTAACAGCATGCCAACTGTGAGGCAGCTCAGTGGTCTGAAGCTGGCCTGTTCTCAACCCATGCTAGCAGAGCTGCTCCAGTTTACATGGAATGCTTGAATGCATTCACCAGGACAGTCAGTACCTTATGAGTTCAGGTCAGTCCCCTAAAAACGGACAAACCTGAGTTGCAAATTCATGGTTCCGTGACTATTCAGCAGAAGACTGAAATATTCATGTGAGTAAAACTCGGACTTCTTCTTGCTCTTGCCCCTTGACATTGCAAGCATTCCCACTGTTCCCCATTATATTAAATCCTGCAGTTTGAGGCTATCTAGTGGGAGTGATGGATTTTCTTCTTACTATTCCCCGCTGCTTTGTTTGTCATCTAATGTCTAGTCATGCAAGTTGGGTGCAGCTCCATAGAAATTAGTAGAGTAGCTCTGAAATACAGTCCGTGTGGGACTGGAATCAGGCTTTTACCTGTTAGTATTTTTATGGCTTAATCTTTTCAAGACTAAATCAAATATTCTCAGATTATTCTCACAGAGTACCTATCACTTCTAGCAGTATAAAAACAGTTGCATGCTACCAAACCTTTGAGAAGATGAAAAATTCACCATCAAATGTGTCCTTGCTCACACCTTTAATAAAATATTTTTAAACACTTTCATTGTTATTATTAGTAACAGCCATTTGTAATGTGATTCTCACTCATTGATCAGGACCCTGCTGTGCACAGCACAGCTATGCCAAACATCCCTGTACCAGAGAGTTCATAATTTAAATATGAGATGAGAAACCACATGTCAATACAGAGGAAGCACAAGGAAAGAATAAAAGATTTATCTTCTACAATTATGTAAGTGGTGGTCTAGGAAAGGAGAAGAAAGCTTGCAAGGAGTAGTGAGAAATAACTGTATGCAAGCAAAGAACAAACACTGAATGTCCAATCCGTGGTTTTACAGATATCTTCCATATCATGTAATCGTGACGATGAGAGAAAAGTCGGCACTGTATCAAGGTACAAGATGTCACTTCTGTCTTGTTTTCATTTCTATACTGTTTGGTTGTTCAATTTTGGATTAATTTTCCTGTTGCTATATTAGACTTTTTGCTGTGTTTTAATTCCCAGTGGCAAAGTTCTCTATTCTTTTTTCTCACTATCATCCTTTCCTTTTTCTCTTTACATCGCTTTCAGCAACTAAACAATATGCAATAAGGCTTTAGCGCCCCGGCTTATTTAAAAGATTAACATCAAAGAATAATGAAAATTGTGGATAACTTAAATAATTTAATATAAATTTGATAAATGATACACTGTAAGAGAACTGTATAAAAATGTTATTTTCTTCCACTTGCAACTTTTTGTGTGATGAAAGAAAGTCTCATTTCATCCTCTTATTTTCTATGGGGTTTGCCCATATATATTACCTTGGAATTGCTTAAAATTTTTATTAGCTTTGAAATCCTCCCATCCATTTCCAGTAAGAGTTTTGATTGAATTGACATATTTCTCTCTTTGCTCTTCTTTTTTTTTTTTTCAAGAATGCACAGAACTTACTGAACTGTATCATGCCACTATTAGAAATCTACTTTGGATTCAGATTTCAAAGAGAGATCAGCACATGGATGCTGTGTATTGGCTATGAAGGACACAATATTCCTTAATAGCTTCCTCAAAACCTGCATATATTTGCAGACCCGTGCTTAGTCCTACAAAAGCAGAGGATCTCGAAATCAAATAGTTTGTATAAAACACTGTTTGCTGAAAATAATATTACTTTTTCTATGTGGTCCTGACATAGGGAGATGTGTGCAATAAATCAGGTTTATATCACCTAGGAAAAAGCTGTTCTTTGTAAAGACTAATTGCTTGCTCTAGTGAACATCTTCTATTCCATCCCCAGTACTACTGGTACTTCTAAGAACAGAAATCTCATCTCTCCCTACTTGATGTCATATAGATTTAGACCCAGGCACTACTCTTTCAAATGTTTCACTTTCAGAAATCAAGCTGGCTAGTTTCATAGCGAACTTTTTACCTGCTGGCCCCTAACTCTTCATTTTTTTAACCCCGGCAAACTAAAATTTTGAATATTTCTGCCAGATGACTCTATTATTATCAATAATAGAGGAAATACAGCATATCTTATACACTAGTACTTGTTGATGTGTTTGGATAATTTTATATTGCAACTTATATTTTATGTTGTAAACTTGTCTCTGCTCTCATAAGTATTTATATTACTTTTTCCAGTTCCTCTCTACAAGTAAAAAGCTGATTTCTTATTTACATCAGGTGATAAGTGGTTTTGGGTAAAAGCATTGATTTACATCCCATTAATCTCTTACCAGAGTTTAGAAATGAGAAGTTTAAAAGTGCTACATAGTATGATACATTCCACTATCACTATTATAATTCTATAAGACTTTTCCAGTGCAAAGATTTCAGTAGTTACCATATCATTTTGCCTGTAAACTGAAAACTGCTTACCAACATCTAGCAGTTGGTATTAAAAACCATAAAGATATCATTGCCTGCATATTCTTGGTTCTCAGCATGTAGAATGACCGAATAAGGGCAGTCTTATCTCTGATGGATGAAATCTCCTTTCTTAATGACCTCTTCCAAAAACATCAACTTTTCTCTTTCTCCATTGTAATGCATTGACTTTCTCATCCCTCCTAATCATTAACCATTAATCATCCTCCATGGTGTGACACTTAAACTCTAAGTAGATGGTTAGGAAATACTTAATGCATTCATACATAAAAGAAGGACTGAGAAGAAAAACCGAGTGAGCAAAGAAGAATATTTCGGCTCCTGTATTATTAACAGTGAACAGACTTTGAGATAGAGATTGTCTTTCCCTTTTCCTCTGTGTTGATGCAGAGTACTCTGTCAAGTTGATAGGTAAGATATCATGTTTTATCACTCAGTTGTACATATTCTACCAGTCTGTGTCTTACCTTTAATATCTCAACCTCGTATCCAAGGCATGGTGAGTTATCATACCGCCTGTTTCACTCTGGCAGCATGGGTTTACAATTGCACTCAATTTCATATCAGAAACAGCTTGGTAGCACCAGATTATCTAAGTCAAGTCTTCCTTAGGCATGAACTGCTTCTGCCTTCATTTTGCTTCTGATTCTTGTTGATGCAGATCACAACAACCCTGAGCTACAGAAGCAAGCAACAGCTGAGTCTAGCAAGTTCAGCAAAATTTAACGACAAGCTACAGGCCTTTCACTTGACTACAGTTGTTGCTCCTCGGGTCTCGGGTATGAAAGCATGAATAAACAATGAGAAAAGACATTTGGTGGAAAAATATGAACATACCCCTAGCTTTCATTGAAAGACACCTGGGAAAGTGAATAAGAATGACTGAAATTTATCTCCCACCAACTTGCAGTCTCTCAGGTGCTAAACTAATTAGTGAAGGTAAATCACTGACGTTAGGACTGTGCCCTACTGAGTATATGTCAAATGTTGACTACAACTTTTAATATTTTTCTTTCTGACATAGTTCAATCCTGGCTCATCTATACTATCAAAACCTCTTGCCTTTAGTTTTACAGTTTAATAAAAATGTGGGACATCATTGTTTTTCATTATCTTTCCTGTAAAAGTTCTATCACATTTATATTTTGAACTAATACATGAGAGTGCCTTTTTTCATGTGTTGATTTTTTCATAAACTTAAGTCACTACAGTAAAATTCGAATATATTCTAAAAGTGTATCAACTCAGTTCACTTGCGCAGTGGTCAATGTGATCATCAAAACACGTTTGGCTGAGAAAAATATTCCTATACTTTCTAACTTATATGCCACTGAGATCCAACAAGAGTTATAAAAAATAAAGTACATAATCATTCAGTAAGACTTTTTTCCTGTTTTATTACTCTAATTCAGGAGAAACAGGGGGGACAAGTGAAGACTTTCACTAATTAGATTTTTTTTCTACCAGGTGTTCCTCAGTAATTCCTTGGCTTGCCTACAGCACTGCTGTGGTCTCCCACCCAATTGCTAGCCAAGCCCCTAATGGTTTAGCCTTAGAGAGCTGAGCAAGAAGATGGATTATTATAGCATGGTTCCAGGCATCAGTAAGGAGCATACCATGAATATTTCCAGCACTATTTTCCTCCATATGAATTTACCCACATTTTAGCCTTCGGTAATTTTTGTGTGTCAATACTTTCTATGATCAGAACAGAGCTCCCCACAGCTTTTATTTTTCACATGTAGCAGATCTTTAACTTGTGCACATTATTGCTCACACTGTATCAAAAAAGTTTAAAAGCCCTGGCTAAATATTGTGCATTGTTTTTCAGGATTGTGGTCTGGTTTTATAATACTACTTTGAAAAGAAGATGTTAATATAGGGTCTTTACCTACAAATCCTTACATATACAAGTAGTGTATTTGTGCAAGTTACTGCAGTGGAATTATCAGCAAAGAGGAAAGACCACAAGATCTTGTCCTGCTTCCCTCACCATGAGATTAATTTCACTGAATGAAGGGCTGACAAGACTGTATCACGTAAGTCCCTCCAAGCCAGCAGTGCAAGACAGCAATTTAAAATAAAAAGGTCAATGAAAACCCAATGCAGCAGTTGGTTCAGGTCACCGACTGCTTTTTCTCTCCAGCTCTCAAGCCCTGCGTGCATGCATATACTTGGCTATTCAGTGAACCTAAATTCTAATAAATGTGTCCTTCAAACTCAGTTCTCAAAAAAGCTTTCTGAGTAGCAAAAATAACACTGCCCTCCTACAATCCTGTACTGCACCTTTGGATCTGTGGAAGGAGGAGATCGGGTTTTGTCTTGGTATTGCAAGTCGTGTCACAAGTATGAGCGTGGGAGTCCAAGACGTGAAAGAATAGTAACATCAGTACCTGTACCTTCACTGATCTATCTACAGCCTGTCATTTATAAAACCCCCTATATGTTCCAACATCCCACTATATGTTCCAACATCACATATTTCATCACAAGATTCAAAATCTACAACCATGTGACTTTATTATGTGCCTGCACACTGCCCAGTTGGGTAGTCTCTATCCTTGCAGGTTTTTAAGACCTATCTGGATAAAGCCCTTAGTAACCCTGTCTTATAGCTAGTCTTATAGTATCTGGATAAAGCCCTTAGTAACCCTGTCTTATAGCTAGTCTTATAGCTGACCCTCCTTTGCGCAGGAAGTCAGACTAGAGGCCTCCTGAGGTCCCTTCCAGCCTGAGGTACCCTGTGAACACAGCATGCAGACATACACAAACACACAGAACAATCTCTTTACCAAATTCCACTTCTATAATTTCTTAGAATTTATGGTATCATAGCTCTACTGAGTTTCCAATATCCCAAACATTTGTCATTTACACAGAGATACCAGTATCAAATCAAGGTCATGAGACATACAGCTGTGGCTAATCACAGTTCTAGATGTGGATATATACAACAGATTCTAGATATCTCCTTGATAGTAGCCACTAGATTTTTTAGGACAGCTATGTAGACTAGTAACAACAGAACTATGAGAAACTATTACACTGTGTATCTTGTTTTTCTGCTATTTCAAATACACTTATTCAAAAAGCAGAAATTCTTCAGTGCCTGCTTCCTGTTAATAAAAACAGTCATAAACATTTTTCTTAGTGAGGTTCAGGGCAAGGACATAAGTGTTCCCAGTGCCTATGAGGTTTCTGTACTTTGAAGAAAAAGCTTGTAATGCAGAGGCTACATCATCTTAGTTTTGGCTTTTGCATTCAAAGCAAGCTGACTCTCAAAAAAAAGCTATTGGTTTACTGGTTGCATGTTAACTTCAAAAAGCATGTTCATCTGACAAGGACATTGAGAGAGACAAATCTTCTGCCTGGTTCCCTCACTTCTCTGTCCAAGCAAGACAAGGCACATGTAAAATCCTGGCAACATGGCTTTTAAAATCTGCCTTTCCTATTGGCTTGACATCTCATCCACTATGATCCAAATAAAATGGAAAGACCCTTTTCTAGAGTACTAGGGAAATCTGTAGTGATTATCTCAGAACAGGTAGTTACAGTGTCCTTGGACTTCAGTGACATGAATACTATACTGAAGACAGGCATGTTCTTTAGCTACTGTGAAACAAGAAAATGATGGGTGTCAGGTTTTGCCCCTCTCTTCAAAATCTAAGAACAAAGAAATATAAGTGAATCAATTAGAAAGCCCAGCGTTCATTTAGAGGAGGTCCATCAATAACTGGAAAGACTAAGTAAAGGGAAATCAGAGATGTCACTGTGAGAACTACAGATAACATAAGAAGTAAGAGCCTCAGAAATCAGAGCTGCCCAGCAACTGCTGGGTAAAATCTATGTATTTGTAATAGACAAAGCTCATCTGCCTGCTTATAATTCAGGGAAGATCAGTGTGTTGTTATCAATACAGCAGAATTTGAATAATAAATTTTGGTGGAGACCATCATTTGCACTTCCCGTTTGGTTAGAAGGGCATTGTAACAGCTGTTTTTCTCACCAAAAGCAGCTGGCTGGTGATATTATTTTTCAATTAATGATGCTACACTATGAATAGATTACTGCATGCAGACATGAAAACAATGACAATTAGTGAAAGAAATTAAGCAATGTAACAAAGTAGGTTTTGGTTTCCATTTAATTGGAGGGTAAGGAAAGTCAGAGATGCAATAAAGCCCTTCTGGACACAGCAAAATTTGTATGCTGAAGGCTCTCAAAACAATCCAAGACAGACAGGGTGAATGGATTCAGAAAAAGCGAGAATTAGGAAAGTGTAGAGGAGCGGAGAGTAAAGGTGCAAAAGACTTAAAGCAGTGTTGAGAAAATCTAAGGAGATTTTGATTTTTAAATAAGAATGTAATCCTTCAACAAACAGAGATTTGAGTTTTAGATTTGATTTAGAACTGAAATGCTGTCATTTTATCCTGTTACATTGTATATGCACTAAGGCAAGCTGTGTAATTCTGCACTTAGTTGAGCGTGAAAGTAAAGCTTTTTGGTTTTACCTTCCAAATCACAAAAGAAGAGATGATACAAAAAAGGAAAACAGCCTTATGTTAAAGGAGAACACCTTACTGCAGTGATGCTTGTCTGGACCAAACTGGTGAACTCCATTCCGTATTTTAACTTGCATTTTGTGCTAGCTGTGGAAAACATAACCTAAATTGGGTGTATAAGAGGTGAGATCTATATTAATTGGTCTTAAAGCTCTAATGTACTCCTCTATAGTAAAACAAGTTTTAAATCATTGAAACAACTCTACCTCTGTGCACATTACTAAGTCTTTAACTACCTCACTGAGTTACAGAATATTCCCAGTTCTTCTCAGAAACAAATAAAAACACCAAATAACAAGAAGAAGTAAATAAACAATGGATATGACCCAGGAAAAGGAAGATCTGCTTTGCCTGTATGTGACTTATAAACAATATAATAATTGATAATCTATGCCCTACACCTTGCTATGAATGACCATGTGTGAATGTCAGCTGGTGCAAACGAGACCCTCCGTTTAGAGCTTGGATTTTCTTTCTCTCACGCCATCCTGCTCTGCTTTGTACTCCTCTTCCAGAAAAGAAGCGGGTGAACATATTTAGATACTTTCCACGTACAGCAAAATTTCAAGAGTTCACATTCCAAGGACTCACACCCCATAATTCACACCTTGCAGAAACACAGGCTTTTCTTTCTTAAAGATTATAAAATAGACCTCTCTGGCTATGCTTTATAGCCCTCACACATTTATTGTTCCACTGTCTTGTCCTGGATCAGAAATGGATGAAATCTTCCTTGAAGTTAATTGAGGGACAGGGATATTGAAATGCTGATATTTCTGTATCAGTCCCAGTCTTCTTCGTTTTTTACAAAACCATATTCTTGCGGCTGGTGAAACCAGGATTAATTTCTCTGTGTGAACATTAATATGGCCTCCCACTACCACATTCTCTACATGCCTCCCCTAAGACCTTGAAAATAGAAATGATAATATTTCTCTCTGTTTTGTTTCAGCCTGTAGGAGGAACAGCCTGATTAGTAATTACCTGTGTAAGAAAGAAAGAGAGCCCCAGCAAAGAGTGTGGGAGCATAAAACTGCTATAAGAGAGAAGTCAGGTCATAAACTTTCCATATTAGTTTCTAACAGAGTGTGTTCTCTGTGGACAGTTTTATATAGTATGAGAACGAGATGTGCAGAGAAGTACAAGCTCCAGTCAAGTATCTACACCCCAACTGGGAGACAGGCTAATCAGGAATTTTCAGCAACAGATTTTTCCTCAGAATATGCCAAATTGTCGTTTGGTAACTGCTGTACATTTAACATAGTTAATGTCAGTGAAAAAAAAAGGGGGAAATGTTTAAACATCGGCAAAAAAAGTTGAGGGGATGCTTCGGTTACCGAACCCCTCCCTCCCAGCTCCATTTCCTTTCCTCTCTTCTCCCTCTGCATTTAAAGGTTGTGGATGGCCATCTCTTGCCTCTATACAGGATGGTTCTTCTTCAAGTCAACTGCTGAGAGAGAAGTCTTTTTCCACCAACACTATCTAAGTATCCCTGACACTAAGCACCTGAAGCCTGAAGATAAACAGCCACCAAAGGACATTCGTCCTTTGTGAAATACAACAATTAGCAGATCAAGACAAGAACTGGGAAAGAAACTGAAGAATTAGTGACAGCTGAGAAGACTGCAGACACAGCAAGAGCTATGATGAGGCTTCTGGCATACTTTCGAGTTGAGGTTGTACAAACACTGACTGGTTCTTATGGAGCCTCTACCTGGGGAAGCCACTATATGGCTCCAGGGCTCTCCAGGAAAGCAAAGAGGAGACAGCCATGGAAAGGAAACCGCTCGTGCTATGCTTTGTGCTATGAATTTCTGTAAAGGTTTCACAGCATTTCTACACCCGTTGAGGAAGCAGTGCATGGGCTTTCTGTTCTGCTCACTGGAAAAGAATATGAAAGAAGCTCTGAAAATCCCAGGGAGACGTATTGCAAGTTGTAAAAAGCATTTGTACAATATGGAAAAACACAAAACTTCTTTTTTCCTGACATCTGCAAAGTGAAAGACGAAAAACCACATAAAACTATCCTAGAAATGCACACATGTTTTCTTTAGAACTTGAAAGGCCCATATGATTCAAAAAATAATGTATAAAAATTCCATCAGGATTTGTGTTTATTATCGTATTCACACCACATTCTACTACAGCTTGCTTGCTACTTGTTCTGCAACTGCTGAGGAGTTTTGTTTTCCAGCTAGTCTCTCAGTAACTACACGATGGTCTGTAAAAGCACAGAAGATTGTGACTACTGAGGAAAAGAGAAGGTAAAGGTATTTTAAAATAATCCATAACTCCATCCTTCTTTCTATCTCCTGATCTGCATGCTTTCTATCAACTTAATTCAACTTACACTTTGATGTCTTGCTTTATCGAGTCATTATATTGGGTTTACGTGGCAATCAACAAACTCGGGTTTTCTGGGATTTTTGAAAAGAGAAAGGATCTATACTTCTATGAGTTTTGTGATATATTCCTCAGGCGACTGTGAAATTACTTTTTTTTCCACTTACAGCGTAGGGATAATACCATCTCATTTTGCCAAATACATGGTATTGCAGATGTCACATAGCTTCAGAAACATCAAAATATATGCCACTAATACATTGAAATGATTACTCTCCTTTGTACAACATTCCAGAGAAATACTTGGTATAATCAGTGTCTTCCTTTTACACACCTTGCATATTTTTCCCATAGCATAGATTAGAGAGGTATCGTCTTTCAAAGCAAAAACTCAGCTTAACCCAGAACACCTAAAAACTTCCAAGTAAAAAACACTGGAAAGTTCCCTAAACTGAAAATGAAGAATTATTACAAATATAGCAAAACATTCAAGTGTTCTTAAGAATATTTACAGAACACAGCACATTTTATAGTCAGATTAAGCTAATCATTACATAAATAGTTTTGACATTTATATTTTCACCAATGTGATTCATGTCAGCAAGGATATCATTTTTCCAAAGTGTTATAGTTTGACTTACTGGGAAGTACAGAAGAAGTGATCCAAAAAGAATGGTTTCCAACAGCACCAGCCCTGAAGCTCTGATACTCTAGAAGACAAAACACAATACAAAATATTAGAAAATTCTCTCTCTCTCTGTGCCATTTAGATGCTGAGTTCTTTGCAGAAGGTACCTTCACTTTTGTCAGTATAATGCCTCCACAGTAATGCTTATTAAAGCACAATATTAAGCTGTCTGTCATATTGGCGTGCTCCACATTCTTTAATTCACAGGCCCATTACAATGGTTGTGTTTTACAAAATCCAATTTAAAAAATCACTCTTTCCTATGTTAAATACTATTCAACACACGTTACCTGGATACATTTTGAAACTGCTAAAATTGCTCTCAAGTGTGAAGAATTACGGATCATGGGAATTACAGATATGAATTTAACTGTAGAATTTGTTCTGTACTATTTAAATTTCAAGAAGTCCTTCGAACATTTTGAATTATTTAATATTAATGACTTGGCTTCTATAATACGCATGAATAATCTACAATTTTACTGAATACAGAGTGTGCTCTAAAATTGAAAGCGCCTTTATTTTTCCTGAAATTCTGTGCAAAGATGTTGATTCAGACATTAACTTGTCAGGATTGTAAAATATCATGACATTTTCTCACTGATTCTAATGCAGTCGCTCCATCACAGTTTTCTTACATTTTAAAATAAAAAAAAAAAATCAATTCTTTTTCCTAATACAAAGTGTATTCCAGTAAGTTTGATGATTTATGTATAGTGCATCTGTGCCTTATCTTAAAGACAAAACATGAACACTGTTTCCCATTCCTTTAACCATCTCCTTCCCTTGAGATATTGTTTCACACGCTGTTCTGGAAGAAGGCAGTGCTTTCCCAGCGGCAAGCAATGCAGCCAGATAGGACAGCAGAAGAGGCTTTGCCAAAAATCTTTTGAAAAATCCGCTTCTTTCACATCATAAAATCCTCTTGTGGGCCGGAATCAATGACTTGTGGTAATCTCTCTAATGGTTTTAGATGGGAGAAGTTTATCTTTCAGAAGTAAGGCAATCATAAAAAAAGAATCTCTATCTGAATGGAATGACAGACAAATTTTTGGTGCCCTGGGGTCCAGTTTCTGCTTGCAAAAGATTAGTGGAATTTTCTAGATAAAAATTCAGCTTTTCAGTGAATCTATAATCTTAGATTTCCTATATTATTTTTTTCCCAGGAAAATCTTGAGACCACACCTGATTTCCTTATTTTTTGGCTGGAATTTTTCATGTATTTGAGAATCATTAGTGTGGCTCCTCTTTTCTAGACTTTTCCAATTCTTTCACTTTTCTTTGTGGATCTTAACCTTAGACTTTCATATGAAGGATTGCAAAACTGTGCTGCTACCAGTCTCTAAAATTGCGCCCTGAAACTGAGACATATATTTCTAGCAAAATTTTCATGGAACTGATACACTTCCATGAAATGTTTCTTAAAAAGCAAAGCAAAGCAAAGCAAAGCAAAGCAAAGCAAAGCAAAGCAAAGCAAAGCAAAACAAAACAAAACACCAACAAATAGCTAAAATACTGTAACTATCTTTCCGAATAGAATGCAATGCCTGCCTTAGCAACTGCTGAAACTTGAATACTGACCCACAAGTGCGGCTTATACTTACACTGGGTTCTTGCAATGCAAGGCATTTGTTTCAAGAAACCAAAATAAAGCGGGGTTTTTTTGGGTTTTTTTTTCTCTATTATGATGTTGGGTAAAGTATAAACACAATCCCAAATGCAAAAAGCTGGGAAACTGGTAACTGAAATGCCAGTGTCAGATTTTTAGGCTCAAGTGATCCCATTGTTCAATGACATATCAAATTCAACTGAGTCGGTACTTTATATAATTTATTTCTGTTACTTGAATAGATGGGCAGCCTCACCCACTACTATGCTAATATAAAGATGGTCCAGCGCTCCCATACTGCATTTCCCCATGTAACAGCCCGGCTTCACTTAATCTAGAAGGATGCTCCGGAGAGACACTCACAAAGCATATATATCAAGAGAAAAAAAAAATTGCCCAAAACACATTGATTCTGTATTTGTGAGACACTCATTTGTTATAGGCATCCCTAAACAATAAACAAAGACCTGAAGGGCTGATACTATCTTTTATGGCTGCTATAATAAAATTGTTGATGTACCCATATTTCTGTATTCAGATGCATTCAACTTTTTCAAATAGCACTATAAAAATCAATACATATAGACACCTTTTCAAGACTGCTTTCTGCAGACGCTTCTGTTCTGATAACATCAAAAAGCTGGAAGTAAATGTTTAGATGCCAGTTATAAAGTCATTAAATGGAATGCTTCCAGGTTATTTTAATTAAGAAGTGACTAGAATCCCAATTATTTTATAGCTTAAACATTTGAAGCTATGGATCATGCACACTGCTTTGACATGTATAATAGAAAGTGCAAATATTTTTACAAACTATAAATGGCAGTGTGAGTTAGTTCACATTTCTAATGAACACATAAATTTAGCCTGAGTGAGACGTAAATCTTGTGTGCAGCAGATGAAAAAGAAAAGCTTAGAAAGCTTAGAAAAGGTTAAAATCTGCCTGTTATTACCCAGGTTTCACACTTTGTGATGTAAAGTTCCCAGCACTATATCATAAATTTGAAAAAAGCACTATAGGACCATGTCCACAACATTCCTTATATGGCCCTGACTCTGCCATAGCTGGGAGCTCCACATGTTTTGATACAGTTTTACTTCACAACATCTTAGTAAGACAACGGCACTTGACTCACCGGGAATTAATGCAGAGGGGTCTTGCCCAATACCACACAAGACACTGACAGAGGTCAGTGGACTCAAGTCTCCCGCTGTCGATCAATACTCAAACCACTGAAGAAGCTTTTTTTTCTTATTTTGCACAATGTATCTGGGTATGACAGAATGGCTGAGAAAGCAGCTGAAATAGGTATCATAGGGAAGATGGAAATGATCTAAAAAAGCTGGTCTTCAAACAGCTTCTGTGTGAACATGCTTTTCTAAACAACTGTTTCGCATCCTATTCAGTCTTTTCTTATCAAGCTTTTTACTGGGAGGCGTGATCATAAGATAACCTGCAGGGGCAAAGAACTTCAGTGTTTCCAGCTCTTCTTCCAAAACAATGAATGAACCCACGATTTTCTTCTCACCTGTGTTCCAGTAGGAACCATTCTCTGTGAATCCTGTCTATGCACTTCTGTTTCCTGCCCCAAAAGAAGCATGCCTTACAGAGCAACACTGGAATTCAAAATGAGCTTGAATCCAGGTTTTGACTGTGCTTTTATCTTAGTCTTTGATACCTGAAGAATGGGGGGTTTAACCCAATGTTTACAGATACCACAGCTCTTCTTAATAGGATTTTTCAGCAAATGGAGTAGACATTCTGGCAGAGATGAATGCCACCCACAGTGATGATGAAAAGCACAAAACTTCAAATAAGAAACAGTACAACCAAGGAACTATTTTTGCATAAGTGTAGAGAAAAGAAAAAAATGAGATGGAAATGGAAGCATCAGAATTCTCCCAAACTACATTTTTGAAACTCTAATTGTTAATTTTTTCTACTGCAAAGAAAAGGAGATATTTTAATAACAAAAAAGTAACCTGAAAGTTTTTGGTTTAGAAAACACACATACATTGATTTAAAAAATATATATGACTTTTTTCTTTCAACAACCCCCATGATAGCCCAAGAGGTCCGGTCCAGGAAGTAAAGTCTCCATTCAGCACTGAAGCTTTAATAACAAGGAATAGCTAAAGAGGGGAAAACCAAAACTATAGCAGGACGTTTTTAAATTAATTTATTAGATGAAGATATTCTATATTTGATAGACGGTATTTCCGCCAGTCTCTGAGCACCACTTTTTCCACCAAAAGTTGAATCCTTCACTGTACAGACTGCAAATACAGGCCCCTAAGGCATGGCTGTGGGCAGCATCACAAATGCTTGACTGTATGGAATCTCCAACATACATAGCAGTGAATATGCTCACATACCTCAGGAAAAAAAAACTTTGCTCTTTTAAGAAAACAAATGAAAGAATGGAAACAAATGATAACCCAAAGCCTCCACCAACTGCTGTCCACCTATAGTGGCTGCACAATTAAAGTTCTCTGATGGAATTCACAGAAATCAGGGCATTTTAGGATAGAGCCCTGAAATTCAATGCAGTGGGATTTTCTTCCACTTGCATGTAACATTTGCTCAATTTCTTTTTCTCTTCCTTAACAGCTGCATGGTTTTTTGCATCTGCCTTGCTTGTTGGCATTTATTTTGGCTTTTGCTTATTTATTTCTCTGGCTGTTCATCTTGTGTACAGTTTGTTTATTGCTGCTTCCTCTGTGTGCTCATTTCCCTTTCAGGGTTTTATTTCTATGTTTACTTATTTGTGTCAGTAAAACTGTCCTTTCTGGTTTTCCCTGTCTCACTTAATGGTTACACATTGCTGACACCTAAGTGATACTGCAATTTATTTTGCTTCTAGCATCATACTAACTGTCGTACTTAGCGTAGCTACGTCTACCATACATTTTCCACATTGACTAGGTTTGTTTGCTTTTTAATTAACTGAGATCTTGGTTTAAATATTTATTATTATTATTGTTATTATTATTGTTATTATTATTATTATTATTATTATTATTATTATTATTATTATTATTTCAAAGGAGGAAAAATAATGGTTGAACCCAGCCTCCATTCAGAAATACTGGAATCAAACCGAAAGGAAGCAATTAAAATAGTATGGCATGTGTTACACTAAAGGTCAAGACCAGGTGTGTACTGGTCTCTACCATCTTCTTCACCCTGAGCCAGAGTTTTTTTAAAGAGTAGCTACCATCCTGCAGTTCTGCAGTGAACAATAAGGTCCACTAAGACAATTCTAGCAAATTTGATGCAAGTTGCCAGCCATGAGAGAAATTCAAGTGAATTGCAATGAGGTGTTCCATAGGAAGCTATCAAAAGGGCCAGCTGGCAAAATGCAAGATAGGTTTAGGTACCTGGTAGCAAATGCAAATAATGAAGTAGTGTGAGGACACAGGACATCAAGGCCCCTGTTTGGTAGGCTTGGTAACTTCTGAATCACTGGGTATGTAATGCTACACCTACACAGAAAAATTAGCATACTAGAACAGTAAAATGTCTTGCATCTGTATGTAATGTACATCGAGAAGCTTTTATGGAAAAAGTGAGTTCAAGTAAACTAGTGTGACTTAGGCACTGGCACAGGACTCATAGCTGAGCACACATTCTGATGTTATACAGCCACTACAGACTGGACCAGCACTCCAACTCAAGGAGGAAGACATTAGAAATATTCACAGCAGCTCCTCTCAGCTGGGATGTAGCTACTAACAGTTGTGAGATGCTACTGACTGTTTTGCATTTTAGTGACTACTCAAAGTTAAATGAGTGTTGGTGATCTAAAGTAAACTGCTAAAACTACAGAGGTTAGATATAACCTCCGTGTGAGATTCAGGATTTGATTGCAACTCTGCATCCAGGTATAGGGTCAGATTCATGGCACATGACATCATGCTACATGATGTGGCATGTTCAGTTCATAAACAAGTTGAGGAGCAGCTACAGTGAAATTGCCTTTGTAGGCTTCTCCTTGGAAGACAAGACATAATAGTGGATCACGGTAACCCCATGGCAGATTCTTTTGATCAGTCAAGCAAGATGCACTGATGGAGAGGAGACAGAGCCTTGGGGTAACGGCAGGGAAAGCAAAATCAGGGTGCTGGGGTCCAAGGGAGCCCTGTGAGAAAGGAGAGCTTGCCAGACTTTGGTGTGGTCCAAACACATAGACAGTCAGAGGCATTTTTCTTATTAACTATGTTTTCAATACTGAAATCTCAGTTCATCATGTACAAATATTCTGAATTAGGAAGACAAAGAAGCAGAGGCTGGTTCATTACTGCTGCTCTTCTGTGAAGCAAACATAGCAGTGTCTCTGGAGCAATTCCTTTACCGAAAGCCTCATTCACTGTTTATTACAGAAATACAGCTATTTTCTTTCTCATATGTCTTTTCTTATTAATTAAAAAAACCCAAAAACACTATTACAGGAGGGAAGCCATTCACCATAGGTCCGTGCTGTTCTGTGAATGGCAGCCCAGCTGAGAGAGAAGCACCCTTTTAACACAGAGTAACTCATGGGACTCATCCAAACCAGCAGGACTGGAGCTAATGCCTGCTCCACAAAATACAGAAGACTGTGACCACTCGTCAGTGCCCGAACAAAAGTAACATGACTGAGGTGCAGCTGCTTCAATACCATGCAGGTGTTTAACATGTAGATCATCCTGATTCCGTTATGAGTTTGATGTGTGTAGCTTTTCTAAGCAAGCAGCTAGCATGTTACAAATATACGGAGAGAAAACACAGATTTATTCATCTGAAAAGAAAAAAAAAAGTGAGGTGGAATGGGCAGGTAAAGCTAGAAGTAATATGGGTCCTAGGGATCACATCTGCAAACAAACATTCATTTGCAAAGTCTTGTGACAGGAAAAATGACCAGTGAAACTTGAGATTTGCACAACTTTTCATAGCAAGATCACCACCGCTTATTCTCTTGAATATATTAGAAAAGGAGGTGTCTGGATAGGGTGACAGAGCAAAAATGCCTACTAATCTACAGAATGGATTTGGAGAAACTGAAAGAAGATGAAGTAATACTGCACAGACAGGTAAAGCTGTAACTACTGACAAAGGTAAAACATCAATTAGCTAGCTGATATAAACCAATATTATTCACTACAATGGATTAAAATGATGTCGAAGAAAGTTACCAGAAATATTCTTACAAATAAAGGTTTCTTGTTCTAATCTACTTTATCCACAGGAAAGCAAATAAGGTAAGTTCCAAGTCTTGATATTCTCCAGGATACCCTAATGAACCTTACAAACAAGTAATCATCAGCTGAAAGAAGACTGAGATGCTCTTTTCTTTTCACAGTTTCTGTTATCATGCATGCTTTGTATCTAATCAATAAACACTCTCATATGCCACAATGTGCATAATAAAATTTAACTAGTCTCAGAATCACTGACTCATAGAAACGTTTGTTGGAAAGGACTTCTACAGGTCATCTAGTTTCATCCCCTGGTCAAAGCGCGAGTACTGCCACCACAAGATCAGGTCAGCCACGGCTTTGTCTATACAAGTCTTAAAAAACTCCAAGAATGGAGCTGATGTCTTACCCAGCTGACTCTGGTCTGGCACTTCTCTCCTAGTGAGAAAGTTTTTCCTAATGCCCAGCTTAAACCTCCAAAGCCATATTTGTTACTGTTGTCCCTTGTTACTTCCATCACTTGCCACTGCTAAGGAGAGTTTGGATCTGTCTTTGCAACCACTCTTCAAGTAGGCTGCTACTAGATTGCCCCTTAGCTTCCTCTTTGCCATCCTATCGAAGCGTAGCTCCCTCAAGCTCTACCAGTAGGTTATATGCTCTAGTCCCCACTAGCAATCATCCACTGGACTCTCTCAAGTTTCTCCACACTCTTTTTGAAACACGGAGCTCAAAACTGGACCCAGTATTTCAGGAGCAGCCTCACTAGCACTGAGTAGAGAGGAATAACAGCTTTCCTTTGCCTGCTAGCCATCCTCCTGTTGCCAGTACACAGTTTTCCTGGATTGTGATGAGAGCTCACTGTTGGCTTGTATTCAGCCTGATTCCACTGGAGCTTCCTGCTCTTCGTCAGCCAGGCTGCTAATCAGGGCATTCAATTAATGAAAAGATCAGGATAAAGACTTATACATACAACATATGAACAGATGCCTTTGTTAAGACGATGGTATCAAGGCAAGGGGTTTTCATCAAGCTTCCTCATCCATCTCATTCCAAAACTGCATTTCAGCCAGAATTTTTTATCTATCTGACTACTGGTTCCAGTTTTGGATCTGAGGGAGCTGGAACCGCATGTGTCTGGAGCATAAAAATGGAATTTCATTCTCTAGTCTTGGTACTACCTTCAGCTACTTCATAAAGAAACTGACCAAAACAAGAGGGCAGCTCCTGGAGAAAAACTGAAATGGTGACTACAAAAGCTGAGGAACAAGCATTTGTAGTCTAGCTCTCAGATGTCACTGGCAAAGAACAGGTAAAGCCAGATCACGTTCATGTGACAACACTTCAAAAGCGGGATTTCAGTGCTACTGCACTGTTTGGTTTGCTCCTGAGGCTTTCTCCGTGGCGGGAAGGAACTATTTGTCAGCTCCATCCATGCTATTGGCAGTCCACCTCTCAACTTAGAGCTTTACTGTCGATTGTCTGTGAAACTAATGAGGGGGCAGGGAGTTCCTAGGTAGCGCAGGCCAAGTATCCCCCATCTTACCTTCTGTTTCCCCCTTCCAATTGCCTTAGCAGAGCACATTTACTTAACTAGGCCTGCAAAAAATACTGTTTGTGAAGGGCTGCTTTATGCCTTGGGATTTGCTCAGACTTCAGTCTACCCATACCATCTAGACCACATTAGTAGCCTTTGAGATCAACAGTCATTCCTTATCCCTGGATCTCAGAAAGTAACACCATTTCTGTGGCAAATCACATTAGGAAAGGAAAGTCATATGCGCCTCTTGGGCACTGCTAAAGGGTCATAAATAAATGCTTAACAATTATTTGCATGAGGGAAATAAAAAAAAAAAACGTAGCCGGCCAAGTTGCATCAAATGTAACAAAACAAAAAGCTAAAATGATGGATAAACAAGCATAGAAGATATTGCATTTCAATTCTCTGTGGTCTAAGCAATCCAGGAAATACAGCAGCATTAATTAGCATTGAATTTCTGAATGTCATCACACAAAGTCAGTGATACGAGTATCAAAGTATTTTCAGAGAGGAGAAAAAATAAGAAATTAAAAGCCAAAATAAAATTAAAGTCATTCTGTATCTGCTACATTGTATATTACTGAATTAACAGAACTGTACACTTTTGGTGTCAGTCCAGAAGACTGCAGATTTCTCCAGGGCCACATGTCACTGAGTAGTATATGAACATGGTACCATGGAAACCTACCGAGGGGAAAAGGTTGGCATATTTTGATTTTCTTTCACTTTAATTAAACAGTTCTGCCATTTTTACAATATAAAGAATGGCCAAGTGGAACTGTGATTTAAAGAAAATTTCCTTTTGCACAGGTGGCTTACCACCAGAAAGTAAACTTGCCTTACAGATAAATGAGGCCTACAAGAAATTATTACAAAAAAAGCGAAGAGAGATTTTGTCTTTGATCTCAACTTTGAATACGATACATTTGTACTTATTAAACTGTAAAGGGTGTCCACCACTCAACGTACAGCTGGAAAGGACATACGGATACATGACAGAATGGTGCAGAAGCAAGGAAAGAGGGAACAGATACAGGTTTGCTCTGCTGTGCTAAGCTAATGTATTTGAAGTGACTAGATAAATTACGATGTAAAACTGTCTCAAAACAAGTGAAACAAAAAGCTTAGCTAAAGGTACATGTGATGGCAGCGTGCTCGCTCTCCGGTGCTCCCAGGTGGAGTAGCTTTGGCGTGACCCTCGTGGTGCAGGTCTGGCAGATCCATCCTACTCTGCACATGAGGACACAGGAGATGGGATGAGAAGTTACTGGATGGTATTCCTAAATCTGTCTCTTACTTCTCTGAAAACCCTCCCTGCTCAAATTCTTGTCTCCTGGTACAGGTGGTTCTTCTATCAAACGACAAAAGGGAGAGGAGATTTTGTCAAGTTGAAAATATTTGGTCTGAAGTGGAGCTGGTTGAAATGTTTTACTACCAGTTCCTTTTCTTACTAAAATACGCCTTCCCAGCAAACAATTTTTTCAGTATGACTATATTTTTGCTTTGATTTCCATGCGCTGTTTTTCTAAAGCCCATTGAACCTTTTCCCTGCCTCTCATCCCATAGAACTTTTCCCAATTACAAACACATTGTTATCTTTTTCAGTGAAGAAGCTGTATGGAAAAACTAAAGTGCTAATTTTCAGAAATATTATTTCACTTGAAATTTACCTTTAAGAAATAGAATATAGAGATCCTTCTTTCTGTACCTGAGGCTGAACTACAGCAAGCAAGATGTTTGGCTCCTCTGTTAAGAGACAAAAGCTGGACCTGCCAGTTCCCAGACAGCCACCGACATTAAAAAGAGCAGAAAAGAGTGGAAATGCATTTAGTTGTCGCGGTTATCTTAATACTGTTCACACCTGAACGAGGACTGCTAGCGACTAAAGAATAGTTACAAAAGCAACTGGAAGGAGTCCCCTGAAGCCTCAGTTAGGTACCCTGAAATGGTGCTGTCATAATTTTTTTATTTTCTCAATAATAAATTCAGGGACTGATTAGGACTGCTAACTGGGAAAAGGGAAATTTCAAATGCCATAACAAGGCTATGTTTTCATTTTATTATTGCTGGCTGACGTACAGAATTCAAGCAACTCATTCCCAACTAACTGCAGGAAACACTCTTCACTTCAAGACAGAAATGGTTGTGCCCCTTTTGAAAATTTCTTTGTAAAATATTCAAGATGAAATTCTGGCCCTGTTCAACCTCTTACCACACTGATAAATACTTTTAATGATAATTGTTCTATTTGAATAATAGCCTCCTAATAGAATATGGATTGCAAATACAGCAAATTTCATAGCAAAGGCCAATTTTCCAAAGATAGGCCTACAGTTACATGCTGCCACTTAAGCTACATTGGCAAATTGTCAGAATTTTCTGGCATTTGCAGGTTTTGTGCAGTATTCCTAAATCAAATAAATATAATCCTCATGTTTTTTCATTTCCCTTTGAAGAATACTTACACAAAGGTCAATTTTTTTTCTATTACTAGTTATAGCTGAACTCAAATAGAATATAATTATTAAATTTACTTTTTACTCGGAAAAAAATCAGGAAAAGCAAAGGTCAAGCAGCCGTCAATCATAAATCAATTTCATTAAAAGTGCACAAGATGTCAGGGACCCAAGAAATCCCCAAACACTTTCTTTTTCAATTCATGTGGCTCTTGATCCTTTCTGTTATACAAGTAATAAAACCTGTTACGATATATCATGATGAAGATAAGGTCTTCTGCACGGGTCCTGCTGCATATAAATTGCACTACACCACCTACAAGACAGATAGTTGAAAAACCAGCATTTGGTGGTAAAGAACCCTCACAGTGAAAATGGTTAATGTCCCAGGAACTTCTTTTCTTATAAGAGCAGGAATTCCTTCCTTGGGGACATACTGCTTAGATTGAGATACACGGTTCTCACCAAATAGTGATGAATATGTAGATGAAGGAAAATCAGTAATGAGGTAAATAATGCCTAAGTTCAGTTTCAGTCTATTCACATTCTTATGGTTAATTTAAAAGCTGAATATGTAAAATGATGATCATCAAAATTCTGGATCACTTAAAGTGCCTGTTTCACTAGGTTATGATTTAAGTAACGCAGAAATGAAATGAAAGGAAGATGCAAAGGAATTATGGTCTTCAAGAATAAAATGCACTTTAATATCAACAGTTGTTTAATCAGCAAGAGATCAAATGGAATATACAAAAAATCTGATGGAATACAACCCCAAATTTCATGAGCAGGAGGTGGAGCTCAGTTAGCATGTTCCCCTGATTTAGTTTACAAATAGCTTCAGAACACCTGAACTGAATTTCAGCTTTCTTATTCAACATGGCATCACCTATTACAGGAGAAAATACCACAGCTCGCTAGAACAGTCTGTATAAATGGTAGTTCAATCATGTAGAAAGAAATAGTTTATGGTAAATTATAGCAGAAAAAAACAACTTGACTGCAAAGCTCAAGATCTCAGAGGAAACAAACTGAGAATGATGTAAGAAGAGAACGGTTAGAATAAATCTGATAAAGATAAAAAAACCCCTCATTATTCACATGATTGAGAAGGCAAATGAACTATAGATGAAGATCATTATACTAATTTCAAATTAAACAAAAACCTCATAATTCTGAAGATTTTAAATCCAACTGCAGTTTATTTTATTCACTTCTACTTTACAAGAGCCAAGTGGCTAAACTGCTCCAAACTAATAGCTTATGATTGGATCTGAGAAATGCTAATCCCAAAAATGGTGAGATTTTTCAGCTCTTCAATATTTATTACACTAAGTAATCTCTAATTAAGTTTCATCATGGATTGTATGTTTCACTGGAAATAAAAACACATTTGCCTTTGAAGGAAAGATTGCTATGTATAACTTAATTTTCTTCCTACCACTGTATTGCTGAAAGCCCCAGCCTCAGGTCAGCCTCAAGTTATTGGGGACCCTGCACAAGGAGAAAGTAAAAAAGACTGTCCTCCCTCCACAAAGTTAAGAGTTTAAGATAAGGGACAACAGATGGATAAGAACAGATGGGAAGAACAATGGAACAACAAGGCAATATCACGTATCATAACAAGCAGTCAGTAGTGCCAGTCTACCGTAGTCACATACTTTGTCAGCACTAGAATCTGAAGACATAATATGGAGAGCAGGGGATGCTCTCAAAAAGCCTCTACCAAGCATGAGGAAAGTATGAAGGGAACAAGGGGTGTTTTCTGAAAAATGTAACAAGATGATGATGATAATGATGATGATGATGATGATGATGATGGAGGCTGGTGTTCTGCCGAAGAAATGGCATCAGGAGATAGAGAAAAGCTCATGTGGGAGTTCAAAATCTAAGAGGTATAGCTCATATACGATGTCAACAGGGAGATGCAATGAGGACAACACAAAGTGGCAGGACAGAAAGTCATTTGCAGCATCATTTTGAATAGTTAGGAGCAGGCCATGACTGCATTTGCCAAGGCCAGCTGAAAGGACATTGCAGTAGTCAAGACACAAGATAACAAGCTGAGACAGGAATTTTAGGTCTGTGGACCGGCAGAAAACATGTATTAAAAGGGAACTCAGAGGAAGTTCAGTAAGGCTTAGACATAGCCGGAGGCAAAGTGAGCTCCAGAGTCCAAAGTGATGTTAGATAACAAGCAGGTTGCTACAGTAACTAAGAAAGCAGTAGCTGGGATGTCTTAGAGGGAAGCAGGAGCAGATCAAGGTTTCTCTTCAGCTATATTGATATTGATGACAAGATGTCAGAGAAAAATGTCAAGATTTTATTCCAGACAGAGGGAGGCATGTCTGGGACAGGGAAGGCAGAAAGCAATCTGACTGTGTTCACAGCACAAAGTCCTAAAGAGAAGCTGACAGCATAAGGCTGCTGCTTGTGAGCTATAAACCTTCAAGTTTTGCCCAAGGAAATGAAGAAAAAAATGAAGAACAGGCATATGTTTTAGTCTGAATGATCTGTGTTAAGCTTCCACCACATAATACAGCCCAGAAAACACATAAAAAGCAGCACATAAAGTTTCTGAGGATGCTACCATTAAACAGAAGTTTTACAATTAAAAAAAAATTAGTAAAAAATGCAAGACTTTTCCTAGAATAAGGTTTCCAATACAGTTTTATTTCTATTATTTGAAAGTTCTCATGCCACATTTTTTCTGATATTGTTTGTTTTCCCACTTTCTTAATTTAATTTATTTCTTCCTTCTCGTTGAGTGGAACTTTTAAAAAAAATTATTTTCTCATCTTCAAATGTGTTTCTCCTTAGGTATACTGGTTTTCAGCATCAAAACGGGGTCCAGACAGGGGCACACTGGAATGCAAATCCCAGCTGCATCAAAAACCACGTTTCAGTCCCCAGACCTTGGCCCTGTCTATTGGCCAATACTTTTCAGACAAAGAGCTCATCAAGCAAATGATTGTCACTATGAAATTCTGCAAGCGTTCCTGGTTGAAAAGTTCCTCCACTACAAACCTGGCTCACACTTGGAATAGTTCTTCTGAGCCTACACTTAGACCCTTAAAACAAAAAGAAAGGCCTGCTTCAGACAGAAGTCTGCTCTTGGAAAGGAAGGCACGCCAAAGACCTTGTGCAAGCCACCGGGGACTTTGCTATTGCTATTGATTGTACAAGGAAGGTTCACAGCAGCATACAACTCCAAGACAAATAGCAGGATAAATAAATAATGTCGCCATTATTCTGCTGACATCCTAGAAGTCCCTTCCCAGCAAATCTGTAAATGCCCATTCACAAACCCAAATTAAATTTCAGGTAAATGCAACTGTCCTGAAGTTACCGCATCAAAGAATCAGGGGGAAAAGCTTATTATCATGTGACACACCATTTGGTCTACTCAGCTTCCCTACAAGGGCCACAAATACAAGACTCAGCAAGAATCAAAGACAGAGAGTAAAACACAACCAAAAATCTTAGCAGTTTGCTCAGTTTAATTTCTAGCTCTGAAACAGCTTTGGAAAAATTATTCTATGCTGTAATAGTTCTCATTGTTGGAAAATATATGCTGAAATTCAAGGATTCAATTACCTTTATTTTACACAATTTATTTTAAAAGCAAAATCATAGTGTAATACAATTAAACTTACATATGCCTTCAAGGCTACTACAGACTTGTCTCTGGTGACAGCTATCTTCCGGGCCAGCTCCCTACCCTGAAAGTGCCTTACTATCAGCTCCATTAATTTGAATGTTGGGTCTCTATGTTGTAGAGTTTTATGGAGTATTGGTGGAACAGAAGATGACAATGATTCATAGACTGCAAGGTCTTCAATAACAAGACATTAAGGTTAACAAAGTAAAGGCCAGGAATCAGTCTGAACACCGAAGTGGAGCAAACGTGTCATAGTCCACAGCTGAGTCACATCACTTCAAAGGCACTACACTCCCCGATCAACCATGTATGTTTTCTAGATGGGCCCTACGGTGCTGTGTAATTCAACTTTGTGGAGACAAATGTTGGCTCTAATATAAAGATATATAGAGAAGATTGTAGCTTTTGGATCCTTAGCACTACCGTTGAATACTGATGAAAAGTAATTTTTAAGATCTACCTTGTCCGTTAGGGGTAGACTATCTCTAGTGAACACTTACATAGCCTTTTTGTGCTTCCTACTGCCCTGCTCTTCTCATTATCTCTTCTTCACGAAATTGAACTGAAATCAACAGACATATTTTATATCTAGATCTTTATTTTCTTCACACTTCAGTTTTTCCTTAGGCCTAAGCTGTCTGTAGTGGAACCAGGTTTATTCCTCTATTCACAAGTACTTAATTCCTCTAAACCATGTATTAGAATGCAAATATACAGATGTGAAACCTCTGGGCTTATGAAGTGAATGCCACAACACCCTACAAGCACAGGGCAATACCACTGTTGCAGCTCTGCCTACCAATGCCTGCTGTCTTGGGGAACTCCAGCAGCCAGTACGCCATCTCCCATTCTCAAGTGCTGCTGCAGGCTAACAGCCCCTGCACTTCCTATCTTTTCAGTACGGCACTCTGCAATTATTTATGTGCGAGTTGAAAAAGTACACCATCCCTAAAGGCGTATCTTAAATGCGCAGAAAAATGGGAAAGGACATTTTATGAGTTCTGTTTTATGAATACAGGAAATGAGAATTCCACTAAAAACAACAACAGTTTTAAAAACAACATCACCAATGTCTTTAAAGCTGCACACCTCGAGACTACAATAAACTTCCCTGAGAAATCACAAGAAACTAGGTTCTCGCTCTAGGATATGATGAAGAAAGGGTGTATAAAGCACTGCACAGAATGTGTATGTGCCGAGTGAACTGTCAGGTATGCCCACCAGCACAGCATGTAAAGGCAGCTGCTCCATCTGTGCAAGATCTCTTCCCTCTATCAAGTTTCCACTTCAGCTGAAATGTCAGAAATTGGTGTCTAGGGAGAAAAAAGCATAATGTGCACCAAAGATGAAAGGCATGCAGGCATAAGCACATCAAGATGTCACTGTAGAGTTAAAAAAAAGAAAGGATTGGCTGATTTACATTAGCAAAAAAGGTATGTTTGCAAAGCCAGCATGCTTTAATATTTAAAGATGTATCACACATCAATAGCCTGTGATTATCTCACTCTGAATTACTGCATCCTATCACGGCTGCAGTAAAGGAGAAAAGACATTCTTGATTTCTCAGTATTAGAAAGGGGAACTACAGCATGAATTTGCATGTTGCCTTTCCATCTATGTGCAGTTTTGCGCAGTGTTTAAAATTGCATTGTTTAGGGACTATCTTCAAGCAGTTTTGAAACCATATTTAGCAGAACACTTAAATGTATTTACACTAAATGGAAAAATAGGAAAGTGGTGGCATAGAATATCTGGCCACTCTGATCTCCAAACACTGGAAATCTGTATTCAACAGAGAATAAAAACCATATAAAAAGTCAGTTGCTGTTATTGCCACCGTTCCCTCGAGAGAGGTAAAATGATTTATTCTTGATCATGATTAGTCATGTGGTCTTGTTCACTCTGAGTTTTTTCCTTGATCAGTGTTCCAGATATGTATTTTTCTCCTCTCATTCAAAGTATTTGTGTTTCTGTATTTCCAACAATTCTTGAGTGTTCATAAATGGGGGGGGCGGGGGGGGAAGACCAGTACAATAAAAGGGCATTTAGTTATAAATTTCTAATATTTGGGATTGGAAATGGACTTGAATGCAGCAAAGCCCATCATTTCAATGGGCTCTATCACGGTCCTTCATCATTGTTAATGTCATATGACAACACCATTCTGAACTGCTGTTCTGAAGACTCTCCTCTAAGCATTTTTTCCATTATTTTTCAGCTGAAAACAACCTTTTCCGAGTGTTCTGGTTGCTGTCAATTTTACCTTGATGTGCTGGATTTACATCCAGAGAAGCTGGCCACAGATACATTAGGAAGACGGAAAACCCAGAGCCCCCAAAGGTTTCCTCCCGCACGCCCACGGTTCCCCTACCCGCTCAGAACCTGGCAGCACCGCAGTGCATGACAAGGAAAGATGATGGGAAAGTAACTTGGCTTTAGTGCAACTCCTCTGAGGCCTTCAGCGTTGATCTGAATGAGAATTCACAGCAAGCAAAATCCTTTGGAATAGGTCTAGTGTGAGTCAAGGCTAGCATCAGATTCTCAGCTCTCCTTCATCACTGAAGTAGCAATTAGCCTTTTCCACACTGCGGCTGGTATCAGCTTCTCTGGTCTCTTTGCCAGTGGTGGTTTTTAGCATTTCTTAAGGGCACTTACAATTCCTCACAGCAGTTGTATTCTACCTGATAGCTCCATGTTTGAGTTGGTATGCTGCTATGCAAGGGTCAGTTATTTTCAGCTCTTCTTTCTGATTCATTTGAAACGGCAGCCTGATAACTGATGAGCTCTTTAGCTTCTTTGCAGGTAATGTCCTTCAACGGTCCAGTACTCTTGCAAGAACTTGTTTACAACGCAGCTGGTTTCCTCTCTAATGCTTTGGTAGATCTTTAGCCCTTGAAATCCTATGTTAACTTTGAAACAAAAAAAAAAGTTTTTTATTTATATTTATTTAAACATTGTTTCTTTCTGGTGCCATATAGCTGTGCTACCCTTACGCTGCATGTAATCATGCAGTTGGTCACTCCCTGTTTGAGCTCTCCATTGGTTCATATAACACTACTCACACAGATGAATTCTCCTATTTTGTTGATGCTTTCTCTTACAAAATCACTGTTCAGCTTCTCATCTTTGAGAATATTTGTTTTAGCATCAATGATTTCTGTCCTTGCCTAGCCAGCTACTTTTGTTAGCTTAGCCTCATACTTTTTGGACGTGTGTTTAGTAGTAATGTTTGCATTATCCAATCAATAATAATGTCACAGCACACAAGGATGTTTCCTAGTGTTCACCTTTACCTGATTTGTTTCTTTGTTGTTCAACTTCGAGAATGTTTTGCAGCGCTGTATACAGCCATGAAGATCTGACTCCGTAGGGCTGAAAGTTGTTCTGCAAGATCCTCTCATAGTCTGTCAAAGCACTTTCAAAACCAAAGAAATAAGAGGAGCCTATTCCTTTATACACTCCTCTACAATTGCTAGGACACATATCTAGTCCATCCAAAGTGCTGAGAGCCTCAGTTGAGCCTGTTCCTTGTTTTGCATCCAGTGTCCCCTCTTACTATCACACCGCAGAAGCCTCAACATCTCTCCAGCTGCACGATTCAGCAAGATCACCCTGTTGGGGCAGTCTCATAAAACTCCAATGTTTCCACTACTGAGGAAAAATCTCTTTTTCCCAGGCTTCATTGCACAACTCCCTCAGTGTCATTAAACTGGTGCTGTCAGGTGCCGTCAGCTTTTCTGATGGGATTTCATCCTTTTCCATCTCCCAGGGGTTTTTCAGCCTCTTGCAGCTTGTGTCAATGCCAGGCTCAGGGTTTCCAGCTTTCACTGCTGCTTTGCATGAGGGTTGTCTAGAGTGGTTAAAGATTTCTTTGAAGTGACCCACACATCTGCTTCTCCTTCTGTATTAGCTGTGAATATTTTTTCCTTTTTTTCTTTGTTTGGCACATTTCCTCCATTTACTCTCCTGCTGAAATACTTTGTCTTTTCCCATTATAGCAGCAGCATTTGCTTTATCTGTTACATTTTTCATCTTTTTCTGTCTTTCCCTACAATGCTTTTCACTAATGGTTTAGCTTCTGCTACTCCTTCTGTGCCTTCTTCCAAATTTTTTTTTATTCTTAGCATTTTGGCATACTCCCTTCTCTCGGCAAAAGACCACATTTTCTGCCTGTGATTTTCTCTAGTTATGACTGTTGCAGTTTAATAACATTGCTGCTGAGCTAGTCTTGAGGCTGCTGAATCACTTTCACCTGTGTTTGGCAAACCCTCAAATGAATTCCTCAGCATCGATCTGAGCTTTCTCACAGTATCTTTCTGCAGTTCCATTTTGTACTGTTTGCCAATGCTGACTACTGCTTGAAGTCACTAATTTGCAGTTTCATTTACAGGTTGGCAATGCCAAGATTTTGGTCAGTAGTACCAGTGATAGTTTGGAGTAACTGTGTCTTGAGCAAATGAGTTGAATTTTGTTTTGCCACCTATCAAACGTGCAAGTCTGTATGAGTAACTAGAATGCTTTCAAGAGACATGAAATCTAACTTAATGACTTTTTGCCAAGAGAACAAAAGAATGGCTTTCTAATTCAGACTCTAGTGTCCCACCTCAGGTCATTAGCCTGCATTATTAAAGAAGGAGGACAGCAGAGTGATCCTTCCTGGTCTATCCTCCCAGTTTCCAACAATAAAAATTATGGACTTCCTGTACCAGATATTTCACCAAAAACACTGTGTTTAAACGGCCAGTAATGGAAATATCCTTCATGATTCCTTCTAAACTCTATTTGAATTGATTCATACTTTGGGATTCATGACATTCTTTCCCAATGAGGGACATAAAGCAACTAGAAGCTGTGTAAAACACATATTTGATTTCTTTTAACTACTTGAGACATCACTTGAACACCCTCTAATGATATCTTAAGAGGAACCATGAATATTTGGTCACATGTCAATGTCTCCCTGCCTTACACAATTTTATACCATATTTCCTGCACTGTCTTTTCCTCTGTCATCTCTTGGTTACCTACAAGACGTGTAGCTCATCTAGTCCCTTGAGATCATGATTTTTAAGAGCTTTTAGTGGAAGACCTTGGAAAAAGTACTCTCAGATCCACATACTCATAATCCACTTTCACAGAGCTGTACATTTGTAGGGCATCACATTCTCACAAAAGCCCACTTCCCACACTTACCCATGGACCCAGTAGTTGTATTTTTTATTACCGTTTCTATGAATTTGCAAGCATGTAAGTTGGACCTACTGATCTCTAGTTCTTGTCACTATTACGTGAAGTCTTTATAAGCACAGGAGTCACACTTCTTATCCTCCATTCCTCCTCTACTGTTTTTAATGTAAACAGTAGCTTACTCCACAGTAAATAATTCATCAGTTTTGTAGAGTTCATAGAATCATAGAATCAGGTCAGTTGGAAAAGACCTTTAAGATCATCAAGTCCAACTGTTAAGTTCTTTCAGAAGTCTGAAAAGGACTCTTTAGAGGAACCTTTAGAAGTTCTAGAAGAGGAGACTCAAAACTTCAGAGACTTCTAAAAGTTCCTCTAAAGAGAAGCCTGGCTTTTAGAAGCCAGTCATCTCGCTTTGCTGTAGGTTTTGCCTATTTATTACCATTCATTTTTCAAGATCTTTCACTCGTGGAACCACTTTTGTTGATATTTACCAGGTTTCCCTGTAGATCATTATTATTACAACCTAGGTCAGTAATAAAGATGTCAAAATGAAAGTCATATCCTCACAATCTGCCCATAATACTTTGGAATTAATTGTCAAAAACATCTGTGTTCTCATTGCTGTGTTCTTTGGCTGTGGAGCAGTAGATCTTTTACCAATGGTTGTTCTTTCAGTAACCGGCTTAGATCTAGCATATATTCTGCACTGTTGATGAAACTAAGCCAATGAGTGACTCTTCCACAGCAGTTTCCATTATAAGTACTGCTTGGTCACAATCTGTGTAACCACTATGATCTGAATAGCTGAGATATTTCTTCTCTAAAATACTTCTGATCCGCATCTGCTCTTAGTGATATGCTGATTTTTTTGAGACCAAGGCGGTCACCTCCATCACGATCTAAAGGGTCCTTATGTAAGGTCTGGATTATTGCACTCATAATATGACAGTCAAGGTGCCAGGGGTGTATCTTCCCAAGGGGATTTCTGTTGGCAGACTGAAACTTTTCAGGACCTTAGCTTTTTGAAGTTAATATTTACGAGGAGCCTCCATAAAGTACAAGCATTAAGTAGTGTTTTGCACAGTCACTTTTACTAGAGTGGTAACCTGATCCCATTTGCCTTCCCATTTTACTGAGCTCATTGTACTGATCAACAACTGTACCAAAATGCCACATATCTACTCTTCACTCTTTTCAGCACTGGGGCCTTAATTTAGCATTTTTTAATTCTTAACCCCCGTCTTTTGCTCTTTTAAAGACTTTGAAGATCGTTTCCTGATATGGTAGCAGTACATGGTTCTTTCTGTTAACATGCTGTATTAAAAATTACTTTTTGTATCTATTTGAACATTGTAGTGCCATACGTGGGAGAGAATCCCAAAAATGCTCTTCTCTGACACCCACCCAGCACAATGGAAATGAGCAGTTTAACACAGTAACTTTAATCACAGACAGATATACTAACCTAATTGAGGTTTGTTTCACTAACAGTTGGAAATTCTCAAAATGCAGATAGGGTGAATATATTTCAATAGCTGTTCTTTCATTTTCATGACTTTCCCCCGTTGGCGGAGAGTACACAGTCAGTTACTAGTTTTCTTCATTCCCTCCAAATTTCTGTCATTATCCAATGTAACCAGCAGTTTTCTTATGCAAATACTCATTGTTCTCAGTATGTTTGCCCTTCACACAGCTTCTCATTTCATGGTAATCACACAAGATCTTTTTCTTTTTAAAATCATGCTGTACCAACAAGATAAAGAACATAAAAGGAATCCAAGAAAAAGCTCAGCTGAATGACATAAAAAGCAATGGAACATCTATTTGTCAGTTTCTATTCCTTGAAAACATTGATCATACAGGAAAGGATCGTTAATCACCGTATTACTTTTTTGTCTCTTTTTTCCTCCTCTTTTCCTTGTGAGATATACATTTAGAGCAAAGTCAACTCTCTTCTAAGGTAGCAAAATTATAATTGAATCCATCTCTGTCCAACTGAATGAAATGCAATGTCTCAAAGGCATCACTTTTCTGTCTGGACAAAAGAATGTTTTGTATTATGTCTGGTTCCTACTCGTTCAGATGTCATGATGAATCTTTAATGGTAAGAGGTAATCTGGAGAAAAATAAGCTCAAATTTTCTTATAAAGACTGAAAAGTTCTTTAGAAACAAGGAAAGGTGAGTATATGCCTCTTTGATATTGCTTTGATATTAAATATTCAGATCACGTCTGGTTCTTTATTCATAGCCTACTTTGGAGAAATGGCTAATTATCACAAAAGTACAAATGCACCTTTCGTTACTAGCAGGTTTTGTGAAATACAAGATTTCTGCAGTATGTTTAATAAAGATGTCTCTTTTGTTTACTGTAGCGGATATGTATATCAGAACATATGTAAGTGTACAAGTGCAAGAGTGTATGCAATTTTACTCATCTCTGATCTCAAGCTGTTTATGAGAAAATACAGAAATATCTTATAAAACAATCAATATTTCAGTGTGGGAGAAAAAAAAATCAAGCCAAACTTGCAATCGCTGCATACGAAGTAATCTACTCTGTTCACTTTGTAGGTATAGAGAGTACATTTTTTACCCGCAAAGAATGCTTCTTTCATGATGCTGTCTATGACATTAAAAGCAAGTAACATTACAACGCCGACTAAAACCTCCCAAAACTGGAATGAAATTCTTCTGCTAAGTTCATGTTAGGCAACTAACCAGATGCCTACAACAGACTTTTCATAATGAAAAACTTTATAAATACAATTAAGTCTGTAATTTGAATCATTTTATGCAATATCATTAAATACAAAGACTATGTCAGAAACAGAAGGGGGAAAAAAAAGAACGTAACTGCTCGTTCTGTGATTTCCTGCCAGGATATTAAAGTCTTTCAAAATAAGCCACACATTTGTAACACAGACACTGTAGGATTAGGAAGACTGGGGGATCAAGTCTTCCAAAAAACAAAATGGAAATGCTTATCTAGTTATGGGAAGTGGATGAAGCTATTAATTTCAACAATGTAGCATGCTGTGTGCACACCTACGTCTCCCAAATGTAGGTAGTGAATATACGCCAGCTTCAATTCTTTTTTTTTTTTTTTTGTAAATTGGAAGTTGCAGAGAATATTCTGAATTTACTGAGGCAACAGTGAGATTTCATGAGATCTTACATGTTAAAAGATTTTGAGTGAGATAAAAGCAGAAAGTTCATTAGGTTAGCACATAAAACGTAACCATAGCCTGCATCAGCAATTTACAGACACTCCTTAATATATTCATATTTTAGAGAATAAAAAAAAATCTTTAACCATAGAATCAAGTTTAAACTCTCCAAGAACTACAATTATTTGGAAAGATTTCTCTTTGATATAATTATTTTCCAGCTAGTCTCTCCAATACATTGAAACCAAACATCATTCCCAGCAGTGGTAGAACAGAGACTTTCAAGATCCCGATACCATAAATACCCCCATCTCCTTAGATACCTGTGTAACTGGCCTGATTTTCCAAAATTACTTTGAACATAATAGGTTTCCTTGATTTTTGCTGACCATCTATAAATGTAAGCAGATTTCACTGGGAGACACAAATTGCTCAGTATTTTTTTCAAAAACTACATAAACAATTTAGGTACTTCCACGCCTAAAGCAAAGCATTCCTGTTTGGAAATCCCACCCTTGCCTTGAGTTAAGCTCCTTACCTGAGACATTGACTGTCAGAATGAGAAGCTATACACCTAACATGAATGAGTCTGTACCACACAATGAGCAGGAATATCAAAGTAAAACATGTCTGCTTACCTTTGCCTTGCGAAAATGGTAGACTACCAGCATGCTTATGAAGTCCAGCAGCATACAGAGCGTTTGGAATGAGATGATAGCCAGCCGTAAATACTTGTCCTCCTGTGCATAGCAGGGAGTATCATCTGTACAGTAAGAACATCCTTCCCTGCAGGGTAGGCAGGTGTAGTCTTCCTCTGACAATTCGCCACCTGAAAAGCGATTTTCTGCATCCTTTCCTGAAAGTATCAGAAGGGTAAGGGGAGACAACTTCAGTTGTACAGGATGGGCATTTCATCCATACAGGTGCAAACCAGTCCTCTGCTGACTCCCTTTCCCTCCCTGTTGGCTTCTTTCATTAAATTACAAAATGGCTTGCCAGGGCTGCTTTTCTCATTTCACCCTCCTTTGTCACGTTCAGAAAATGCAGACCAATTTATACAATATGCTTAGTGAGCTTATAAAATGCCAAATGCTTTCCCATTGTATTTAAAGCTAAATCTGGGGGCTAAATCTGCATGGGAAATTCTTTGAAGGAGTATTCTGAATGGGGAAAAAATTACATCAAAAATTTGGGAATAAGGAAAGGATTTTACACAGACACATGAAGAGCAGATGCATTAACTACTTAATGTTCACAGTACAAGCTCTGATCCTATTTCAGATTGTTCCTCAATTTCATAAAGATGCTATCTAGTGAATTAATTAGCTTCAAATTAGATAAAACCCTTCTTAATTAACATTTGTTCAGCATGCTGTTGCATGATTGCACTCCTCTGTCCGCAAAGCAAAACCAGTGCATGTACACTAAGTATAATCTTCCATTGTTCACACAAGCACACCAGAAAATCTGGAAAACCTATTGGCAAGTTAATATTTTCTCTATGAAAATCAGTGATTCTTGAGCTGACATCTCGTCCATCAAAGTGAACCCACCAACAGAGCACACAGGATTCCTACTTTTTCTGATCCATGAACACTTGCCTGTAACCCCCTGTAAGACTGCTTACCTTACAGGCAATTAATGGAATAAAAAGGTGAAAGAAAAAGGGGGCAAAAAAGAGTATTGTTAAATAAGAAGGAAAACTGAATTTACTGAAAATGTTTAATATAAGCAAGACAGGCTTAGGAGCTTCGAGAAACAAGAGAATGTGGCTGAAGTCAAATCAATGGTGTGTTAAAATGTGTGATAACCTCTCTCACTTTTCACAAGACTAGAGAATTGCCCAAATATCTTTGATCAAAATTCTCCTCCTCTTTCAGTGAAAGTGGTAAATCATGCATTGTTTAGTCTTAATTCAAGAGAGAGCCTATTCCACTGGTGTTGCACATGCATATTGGCTCATGAAACTCTCTTCAGACTTTTAGCTTGAAACATATGAAGCAGAAGGTTATCTACAAGGGTAATTATTTCTTGCTTTCTCAAATCTACTTACGAACGTGCATGAGCACACATCTTCTGACAGGCAAAGCCTGGGAAAGGCTGTATACCCAACTCTGTTTATTTGGCATGCTGTTCCAGCAGCCCTGTGGCTCCTCGTCTTCAGTGTAGGATGCTTTGCTCCTGCATCCCGCAGTGAGCAAAGAACAGGCTGGTATTTCTCATGAAGATTGTGGATTTCTCTTTGGAGCTTTATTCTAAACAAAGATGTTGGAAACCTGAATATAGCAGAGTAGTGCTGACTCATGCTGGTAGCCAGATTTTCTTAGATACAAGCAGACAGCAAGAAGAGATCTTGTGTCATTTTGACCCAGACTGTGGGAGGCAGGAATGGAAATGTTGGAAAATAACCACGCTTGGGCATCCCAAGAAGGAGGAGAACCTCTAAGGAACACTAGTCCTGAAGATATCCTAGGACTGGAAATTCTTTTCAGAGCAAACGCCCATGGACCGCAGCCCATTATCATTCCAAGAGCTTTGCCAGAAACCACCTTCTCCATATCTAACATTATCTCTCTGTTTTCTAAATTACAGCTAGAGCAATAGACCCACACTGTCCTCTGTCAGAGACAGAAGTCACAGCCTCCCATCTCCATACCCAAATTAAGAGTGCACTCCCTACTGTCTGAGTTTTCCACTTTGTTTCCTCAACATTTGCACTCAAGTCAACCTGCTTTTCCACCACCCACCTGTTCCTTTATAATTTCTGTAAAGAGTCACCCTTCAATTAGCCCATCTCCAAAGAGATTATTTACTCTCTTTAAAATCTCACATTTCTGAGCCACATGAGCCATTGCTTAATAAGTTTTTATTGTGGTAACTAAATAAATTATTTTCAGCGTAAAAACTTAACTACTGAAAAAGTATCATTTAAAACCTAAAGTTATGAGATTACTTAAGTCACAAATATTATATGAATATGGCTTGATAATTTTGCATGGTCCTAAACTTGATATTCTTACTTTAATTCTGAAATGTTCAACCTTGAAAGTTGTTGCAAATACATTAGAATCCATTTTATCAAGCATTTTCTTATCCGAGTCATGCATGGAAGTTTCTTCATGTGTATGCTCGTCACATACTACAGGGATAACAGCCAATAAACAGTTGCATGTTGCAGTAAATATCCCAAGGATATGACTTCATAATGCAACACCAAGCCTTTGCTTAGATGCGTCTGGTGTCATGCTGTCTGCTGTACACAAAGGAAGACCATCGATATGCATATCCTGCACTGCCAGCTATGACTGATTATCTGGTGAATATCTTTTGACTTTGAAATGATTCTTCATTATAGTTGATATAAGAAAGATACAAAAAATTGGATCTACTTGAGATTTTACATAATGTGATAAGGAATTATTAACAATCCCCATCTTTTTTTTTTTTTTTTTCTCCTTGCCAAAAAGAAGGAACATTTTTCAGATCCTCTAAAAGAAGTGTTTGGGAAAGAACTGATCATTGTATTTACCATTGAGTGGAAACTTGTTTGTCCACCTACACCCTTGGCCTGACTATATGGCTCAGAGCACCGCTGCCCACTGCATAGTTGAACATTTCTGCCCTTTATGTCCAACCCTGTCCCCTCACCAAAGTCAAAGTAACGTCAATTCAAACCATAGACAGTCCAAGCCAAGCATGAAGTTACTGCCTCTTACAGCACTGCTAGAGATTTCACTGTGCCATGCCTTCTCCTATCTCAGCAGCTCTTTGAGATTACACATGCCTCCTCCAGTGAAGAAAATCAGTTTTTCCTCCCCAAAAGATGGCAAAAGATTTTAGACACTGGTAAGGTAGGTGGACAAGAAGTCAATTCTGCTCCATGTAAGACAGCAGTGGTTTTAGCACTGACACAAATGAGACGGAAGCAAACACTGAAAGACTGACTGTGCTGCAGGAGTTCAAACTGAAGATGAGGAAGGTGTAAAAAAGTTATGTCCTCAAGCAAAAAAGAAAAGGAAAAAAAATAAAATGCAGTAACAAAAAAAAGGATAATATGGAAGGAGAAAAGAACAAAGAATTGGTGGAAAGTAGGAATAGGGACACAAACTATTATGAAGTATAATAAGGAAAATGCTTGAGTACTGGAAAAATAAAACAAAAAGCTTAAATGCTTCAGCTATTTCCCCTCTACTATATTTTTTTCCTAGTTCTTCTCTCTTCTATCCCAGTCTTATTTTGCTGTCTGACTGGCCCATTTGTTTTTGAAATGGTCTCCTGAGGGTAACTCTTCATCAGCTTTGGTTCTCCTAAGCACACTCTGCTACGCAAGGGGTGCCTCGGCAGCTGCGACCTTGCCAGCTTAGACCTTCCTGCAAAGTAAGAGTGGCACCACAGACCGCTAAGTGCCAGGGCAGGGACTGCTACCATCCCAAACAAAATCATTCCAGACCCCAGTCAAAACTCAGCAGATGAACACAGAGAGCACAGTGCATGCTGAGTGCTGAGCAGAACAAAAGACTGATTCTGCTCCTGTTCTATTATAGCATAAATTAGGAACAACACCAGTAGCATCAGCAATGCTGCAGTAACTCAGTGTGTGTGTATGTAACTGGACCTGTTAGCATCAAAACCTGGTGATCATCCATGGTCATAATCCTCACCTCAGAAAGGGATCACTGAAGTCAGTGACAGTCTTCATAAGAGCAAAGATCTGCACGCGTGAGTTCTGTTGAAGAACCAAAGCCAAAGGGCAGGTGTGAAAAATGGGAATTCCCATTGAACTGGAAACCCCTCTTGGGACTTTTTATGTGATCGTAGCACTGTTATAGACAGTAAAGTCTTTATCCAGACAAAAGAGCCTGGTGCAAGCACCTTTTTGCACAGGGCAGGTTCCACATCCAAACAGCAAGAGCTGAGCAGAATCTCTGCAATATATGGATGATGCATTGCTAAAGAATCAACTTTTAGGTTGAACAAAGCACTGCTGTTCTACTAAGGATCTTCCAATGCAATCCTGATTACCCCATGAGGCAGAGAATGTTAAGTGTTTTGGAGAAAGGTGTTACAAAAATGTTAAAACGTATGTAGTCAGCAGTTAGTCTATTCTACCTGTACCAATAGTGCTACCTAAAAATGAGCCGTTAGGAGAAAGTGCATAATCATGTACTCAAGCACTTACAGGTTAATGCAACTTGCATACATGAAATAAATCTTTTTCTAAAATCAATTTCTATCCTCAAAAGAGACCGTGGAAATATGGCAATAACTCTGCGCCCCACTAGTACCCAGGGTCCTCATTAACTAAAGCAGAAAAAATAGAAAGGTTTTATGTATTTTGGCACTGTCCGTTCTGAAGAACAAACTCAGCCTTGGGAGGGAAATGCTCTCTTACCCAGCTTACTACGCAGTACGAGAACAGCCTAAATTTCAGCCGTGCCCCTGTCCCACACCCACTTTGGGAACCTCTGCAACCTCCCTGTGAGTAGCAACACCGTGCTGCTTTAAATCAGAAGAACAACAAGATTTGCTGAATCTTTCCTATGGAGGACACTGTTTATGCAACATTGCATCTTGGCGTTCAGGGCCCCAGCTGAGTTTGCAGAGGAGGCAGATAAGGAATCTTTTAAGCCTTTCCACCAGCAAAGCGTGTAGAACGTCCAACATCCCTGCGAAGCCATTTTATACAGCCATGTTTCAGACTCAAACCAAAACATTAATCTGGACCTAAAGCAGAACCTTGCCCCCACTTAAAACTCTGACACTTCAGGCACCATGTGCAACTGTAGTTAATCATATTCTGCTGTGGTGCAGAATCCCAGTACCATTGAGAAATGTTCCGATTTCAAGACACAACACATTCAATCCAATTTTTCAATCCACATACTACAGCTATTTTAACCATATCATCTTTTCCTTTTTTCTTTTTACAGAATGCAGCTGGGTGACCGGGCCAAGTTCCCTTGAACCACTGGTTTTTCCTCCCACTGCTTCACAGTCATTTCCAGTCTCACACTAGCTGTCTCACCATTCACTTTTTGAACTCACCTATTGAGCTTCGCAGATTGAGCTGCATCTGGATGAATTAAAGCAGTTCTTTATTACTGACTGTTTGAAAACTCATGTTTATGTTAACTCACAGTAACACATGCTCAAATTAAAGTGGCCCCAGATCACGTAATTACTCCCCCTAAAATATCAGCATATGCAAACACTTTCATGTGACAAATTTCATATTTAGAAGCTAAATATCCAATCTTAGGTAGCTATATAGGCTCCTCCTCCTATAGTAAATGGAGAAAAAAGGTTATTTGCCTGAAGAGTTACTTTTCCCATCTAAAGACAAATACTGCCTTTCTAAAGCAGCAGAATTACCCTCCAGGGCAGCCATGCTCTTGCTGCTGACTGCAGTTGAAACCTAGGTGACTAATACATACCAAGCACATACATTTTAGACAGCTGATGTGAGATAAAATGAATCTCATCTCTAATGATCAATGCTGTTACAATCTCTATCCACATTATTTTTGTGTGTTCTGTGGCATTTGGCATGACAAAAATCTAAGAATTATTTTTTTTTATATGCTCATTGAAGGAGTTAAATCCCAACTCCATCGTAACTCACTGCACTGCAGGAGCAAGCAAACATCATCCTTACTTTCTCAAAAAATTTGCACAGAGCCCAGAGAAAAAGTGCTATCAGAAGGCTGCCTTCTGCGACACTCCACAACATGAGAAGAGAAGGGAAACAAACACTCAGCAGGTAAACTGTTGAACAAACACGCTGTGCTATTTATGCCACATATACATACAGGAGACGACATACATATATATTTATCTCATACATATATATATGTATATATATAAGTATGAGATATACTGAGTCAGGGGTAAGATATCTTGGCCAATCTATATCCAAATCACATCAAATCAATAAAAAACAGGCCAACCCATGACACAGATCAAAGTATTTAATATCTGGAACTCAGGGCTGTGAACAAACAGAGAATTCTAAAGCTTTCCTAATATTAAAAGTTACCTACCCTTCATCTATAACCCCTGTCACTTTTTATGTAAGAAAGCAGAGCTCATGAGTAACTAATATAGGAAGGAACTTGGAAGCTTTATCTGAAGCTCTTGAGTCCACACTGAATAATTTATTTAACCCAATTATGAGGTACTCTGTAGCACGGGGGCATGCTTTTACAAGTACCATGTCATATAATCCTGCACATGATTTACCAGTACAAAACACCTGAATCTGTATCTCTGAGTATCACAGAGGTGCATGTTAAGTGTTGAATACTACCAGACGTACTTCTATAGTGGAACGGGAACAGCTGTGTTCACACAGAGCAGTAGATAATACATGCAGCCCTGGACCAAGCTGGGTGAAAGCTACTCATCACCACTCCCTGGGCATCTCATACAAACTGCTCCTGCAGCAGAGAGCTGACAACACGAACCTTTGGCTAAAGGATGGTGCGAAGAAGCTGGGATGGTATTCACTCGACAGCAGGAGGCAGAGAAGGATGCCCTGTTACAGTTTCAAGCAACACATTTACACCTGTGACTGCAGCACGAGTTCTACTAGTATAACCGCAACGATTTCAGCACAAAATCTGCGCAGAGATTACGCTTCGGTCATATGATGAAAATAACAGACATCAACTTTGGGCATGCAGTTTATATATTTTCCCTGCTGAGTATCAACTGAGTTCTGTTTCCCTTACTGTGGGCAACTCCATCTAAGTACCATACAACGTGTGTCCTGGGCAAGTATATCATACAGCCAACCAGACTCTCAGGCCTGACCCATCTCTAATACCTCATCAGCAAGTATTAGAGTTTGGGTGCTCTTTTGGATTCTCCTTTGCAAATGAAGTAAAATGAAAACAATTAAAGTCCGTAGAAAGCCAGAGGCTAGGGCATTCTAGTTTTCCCTGACCAAAGAGAAAATTACTGGATTAATTTTCTCAATACTTGTGCTTGAGCACAGATGCCAGAAATCTCTACTTCCCCATAGCAAGACTTCTTTTCATGTTTTTAAATTTATTTACAAATCAAATATTCTTCAAGTGGGTATGTTTTACAGGATCCTCAAGAGTATCGCGAATGACAAACCAAAGGGCTAGAACTCCTTAAGTGATTATATAATCCAAGAGTTGCAAACCACTGGGATTTTACTGTATAACCCTGACGAGGATAAAAAGGAGCCCTGCATTATTAATGCTAGCTCTGTTTTCTTTTTTTTTTTCTTTTTTTAAACTCAAGCAAAGGCACTTACTCTGAAAGCTGTTCACTGGGAAGATGTTGGGATGATAGAATCCAGCCTTGCAAATACATTTGTAGGCTCCGAGCACAAATCCAAGGCCTTTAATTGGCATGCACTGTGAGAAAAGAAAAAAAGAAAAGTCACGCAGATGATCATACAACGATATCCTCAGATGTACGTTCAAGCATAAACACATTACAAGGCACCGTCAGCAGGCTTCTAAGAATAAACAGGCACCCCTTCCAGTCTGACAGTATTTTCTCAGCGACTTTTCCCATAGTCATCTATCACTCCAATTTTTTTTTTTTTTGTTGCCCATCACTAGCAAAGACAGCTATAAATCAAGCCTGCTCTACTGATAAACCAAGCAAGTGCCAAATTTGATTCTTGTACTTCGGCTCTAGGTAGGACATGAGACGGCTGTGTTTTTTCCTGCAGAGTTTCCAGCACTATTCCCCAGCAGGGCAGGTGGGGTTCAGATGGCTGGAGCTCACGCTACGTGAGGGAGAACATGGACACCTGCAGCCAAGCCACCAACCTTCTGCAGGCAGCACGTGCTGGTGCTGGTGCCCCCGCCGCACCAACAACCATACCGGAGTGGAGATTGACCCAACCAAAACAAAGCCAACAACTGGTTAGAGAAAATGGCTGCAGACCTAAATCAGAGAACCTAGGTGAAAGAGAGCAAACCTACGCCAATGGGAGCCCATACTTCTAAGCTCTCTTGTCCCTTTTCAAGGATGTAATATATGAAACAAGTTTTTAGTTCAACTTCGCTTTTGCTTGATTTTGACATCAGAACAACCACAGCAAATTTATTACAGTGACAGAAAATCTACTGTCAGACCATTTCTGTACAACAAATAGACTGCCTAGTACAGAGGGAAGAAATAGTTCAGCAACATAAGGGTAGAAACACTGGTGAAATTATTTTCCCCAGTATAGCTTATTTCACTTTATCAGATCAAAGTAGGCTACTGTACTAGATGCCCTTCCCATCAGTAGAGGTGTACCTATACCAACATGCCTCCATGAATAGGAACTAGACATTAGTAGTTCCTCAGTGAGCAACTGAAGGATTTAACTAGAACACCCTCTGTTCTCTCATTTCCTTACGTTTCACTTGTTTGTGACTGTACCTTTAGAATATGCTTTAATCTCTAACTGCCTGCAACTGGGAGCAAGATGCAGAGGACAGGGTTTAATAAAAAAGATCTCAGTTTCAAAAATCAAATGCAAACCAAGAAAGGACAGTCTGCACTGACACTTAAGAAAAACTCATTTAATCTCAAATTTCAGCTTTGTGACATAATTCTGCCTGATGTTGGGAAAGCCACTTTGCTTTTCCGTGCCTCAGTTGGCAAAGAACGGCAAATGCCTCAAATGGCAAATGACAAACGCCTCCCAGATGGCATCGTCTTGTCTCGCACCCTTTGCTGATCTGATGTCCGTGCACGCAGCGTGGGCCTGCAGGTGCTATTGGAAAACAACTAAGAAGCAGGAAACCGGCATGCGAGAACACTGAAAATTCATTCAGCCTTTGTATAAACATGAAAGCAAGAAAAAAAACGGGAAGAGAAGGCACAAATCATTTTTCTTCACACTTCATCTTCGCCCTGCAGAAATGTGGCTGTTGACAAGGTGGAGGACAGAAGAAATCGAAGTGGGATGAGTGTGTGTGCAAGTCCATTGACAGCAAAACCTCTTTAACCAAGCACAGAAAAGCAGTTAAAGTAGTAAAAAGAATTTTTCAGGGGAAAATTCTGTTCTGCCTTTTTGGCCTCTTGCTTTGTAATGGGAAGGTACACGCTGCTATTAAGACTGCATTTTCTTTCTGAAGGCAAGGAAAAAAAGAAGCAGCTTCAACTGAATTCTGCAAACACCACAGTACCCCTAGAACCATATCCATTGCCACTGAACAAATTCATATAAAATGTGTCACAGGCTCATTAATCTGTTCTGCATTAAAATAAATGCTTTACTGATGATCCTTTCACACACATCCAATATTCACACCAAATAAAAGTCCATAACTTTTATTTTATTTCACTGACGAGTCTAGAACTTGAAAATAAACAAAATATTTCAAACGCTGTTATCTTTCCTTGGTCTAGGATATTATCCTTGTTTCCAGTCTTTGGCAGCTGTAATGCACACCTTAAAAACCATCAGTCAAATTCTGTTTCCTGCAGTCCGTATAATCCCATGCAAAGGTGTAACAAGGATCAGAACATCAGTCTGTTGAAAGGAGGGAAGGAGAGAAAGCAAGCCTAGATCCCTCTAGATGCAGCTTCAAACTCTGAAATTCCACCGTGCTCAACACTGCATGGAAACAGAACTATTTACAGCCTCACTTTTTTTAAGAAATTGCAGCAGTGAGGCAGGGAAGAACACTAAATATCATGTGGCCAAAAATGGGGAAAATACTTTTCCTGGGAAGAAAAAATTCCCCTCTTTTTACTAACGATTTAACAGTCATATTAACAAATGGTGGTAAATATTATGGTGAAAAAGGTAATAAATAAACTGAGTAAGAGTTTGCTGGTGTACAGAAGGAGTTTAGCAAACAAAGTCCAGATTTATTTAATCAAAGTTCTTTTATCAGATAGAGAGGCTTTTCCTGGCTGTCTGCGGGTGAATCCGCACAATACATGGCAGGCACATGCAATCAACTTTTGTCCTGGCCCTGGCAAGTGGCACCCTGGTTCCAGTGACCCCAGTGGCACCCCCAGAGCCCGAGCCCTGCAAAGCTGTAGGAGCTCTGCCGCGGCAGCACACGGGATCGGTCATGGGCTCCAGACCGCCAGGAGCACAGAGACTGAGCGGCCCACAACAGACCGTGCAGGCACAGCCAGTAAAATATTAATCTGCTGCTAAGTTACTTAAGATTTGATCCATCTAGAACTTAGCACTGAAAAAAGCAAATGTGTGAAAAATATCCACCTTCACATAAGCAAAAAAAGGAAGCATAAAACTGACCTGGTTTCAGATTTCATTATAAATGAGAAAGCAAAGCTGTGGGAATAAACCCACCATATTCCCGAGTATTTTTTTCTTCATTAGTGGCTATCAGCTTTTTAAAAATCATGCTTTATTTAATTCTGGCTACCTTAGGTTAGACCAGAAGCTCCATTTAGGCTTGTATCACATCTCTTACGTGCCCAGCCGCAAGTGCCGAGGCAAACAGTGAAAGATGCAGGGTGGCTATCGAGTGAGCCTTCCTCTGATGTGCCCTTCAGAACATCATACTCCTAAATGGAATTTGCATTGCTTTAACTTCCAGCCATTAGTACTTATAGATGGCTTGGTTACAATTCAGAACAGCTGTATCATAATCTTTGCTAAAAAGAGAATAGGCATCTGTACAATTCACACAGCACATTTATTCCAGCTGTCTGTTCCCTGCTTTGCAAGTTTATACTTTCAGTTTTACAATATTTGTATAAGGTAATGACTCCCAAGTTTAACATAGTATACTTTAAATTATACAGTCAGCTCAAAAAATAAGATATTCAATGAATATTTATCTTGAAATTATTTATAAATAAACAGGTCCTGCATAAACACAGACACATCACTTAAACCAGTTAAAGAAGTTTGTATTGATTTCATTTTTATGCTGCTTGTTGTAAAGGATGCATTTGGAAAAATCTATTGTGATAAAGAATAGATCTGTTGGAAAGAAAATAAATCCTTCAAATAACCTGTGCAATTGCTTTGGAAGTCTGAGCCAAATCTTCTGGCCTAAGAGAGGCAAAGCCCTTCATCAGATCTGATTAGCCAGAACCCAAGTGACAAAGTATTCAGCAGATACACAAAGCAGGAGTTACATCAACACCAGAAAATAGAAGAGAAGAAAAAGGCAAAAAGAAACTAGTAGTTTAAAAGAGAAAGCATGTGGCATCATGTCCTACATGTAATTTAGGAACTTAGATAAACAACCAAATAAATCTGGCCCATGGCATTCTGGAGCAGAGGGGTTAAAACAGGAATTTTAGAATTAAAAAAAGAAAAGAAAAAAGACTAAAAATGCAGTCAGCCTTTACCTGGGTTTTTCAAATTTTTCAAAGAGCATCTTTCAAAATCCATATTTCCACATGCATAGAGTGATGGGGATGTCTCCCGTTTCTAAAGCTGACTCCTTGTTCAAAGGATGGAATAAGAGCAAAGTCATGATAGAAGCAGCTTAGCACAAATAATACAAATAAGCCCACATTTCTTTGCTCTGGTTTGGGGCAGCATGTAGGGAATTTTTAGAAAACACTACGTACAGATGAGTCATTTTGTGCCTGGCACATGGTGGCAGCTGGAGCAGGTTGGTGTCCTGCGAGACCCCAAGAGGTCCTTTCTGGTCCTGTTTACCATGTTGTCAAGAACACTCACTCATAAAAATACATGAAAGAAGATAAAAGTCAGAGAAAAATTCTGCCCGCCGAAGTCGATGACAGCTCTGTCATTGAAAAGGCTTTCCCTGTTATATTTTCTCATTTAATTTCTCCTTCAAGAGCAGAGTTTTGTGTTAAGTGTGTTTGCAGCCTCAGAAGTGAACAGCAAGCACATCCACGCATCCAAGGTCCTGGTGCATCACCTGGGAGCCCCCGGTTGTCTCCGGCCAGCTCGGGAGGCAGCCAGCCTGCCAACAACGCTACTCATAAGCTTCTTCCCTTCAAACACAACATTTCGTTTCAAAAGGACAGGACAGGGCTGGCTACTCGATAATTTACACCGCAGCGTTACTTGTTAGGCCCCCGAAGCTTTTCTCCTCCCTTCTGAGTTCATCGGTGGAGTTAATTCTTGTTTAAATTCAAGTCTAAAAATGTGTTTTCCAACAACAATGCACTTGAAATGACACTGAATTGTTTAAATTCTGAGTCAGACAAAGCACAGCAATAGCTGATCTGATTCAGCTCAGAGCAAAGGTAGCCATCAGGACAGTATCTGTCTCAATAGTCTGAAGCTTTGCTAAAAACTTCCCACTGCTTTTTAATGTGACTTTTCATTATTCTGGTCTTGTTATGCTATGGGACCAGAGAAACACTGATGGTAAGGAGTCTCAGCTCATTCACACAGATAATTATAAACCACATGTGATTGTTCAAGTTCAAATGTCTGATTTTTTTTATTAACTTCTAATTAACCCCTTTTGCAACGTGAATCACTTTGGTTACCAGGCTGTATGTCTGAGGAACCCTAAAGGATCCCCTTCTGGTTCTCCATCACTCCCAAGATGCCAACATTATCAGCACATTCCTGGACAAAAGTGACAAAAATTCAAGTGCTAGGGAAAAAAAAAATAAATAACTTTGGTGGAAATGGAGCGTTTTGCAAAGAAGTGGAAGAGAGAAGATCAGAAATATATACAAATCACAGTACTTGCTTAGAAGACAGTGAGAGAGGAAAAAAGGTGAATTTAGCAGTGTTTGAAAGCAGGTTACTTGGGGTGGGGGGGCTAAGCAGCAAAAAACCTCATAATCAGCTGTTGTCATGCATATGGAGAACCTAAGCTCAGCTTACAAAGTGCTCCCCACAGTCCGGACCCTTTACCGAAGGATGAAAGCACAATTACAGCAATTTTCAGAGGATGGGTAGCGTGGACACTCAAAAGTTCTCAGCAATGACAGTGTTGAAGACAGATTTTTCATTACTGCTGAAAATACCTGTGCAGGCTACAATCAGCTTGCTTTAAAAAAAATTATATGGCAGACTGGAATTGTCATTGGTAACCTGAATATCATTTTAGAACACATCAAACTTTGCTTCTGATTAACGTGATAAACAAAATTACAATTTCTCCTCTCCTAGAAAACTGTGCAGCAATTACAGGGGAACACCAAAGGGACTGATAATTTTATAGCCATTAAATAATGCAGTGTGATTAATTTGAAGGCACTTTCTCAGGGCCAGATTTCCTTGGCTTTGAGGATAATTTTTTTACTATTAGCACAGGTTAAACTGCATTTAGAGCGAAGTCTAATTCATTTCCTTAGTGTCTTACCTACTTTAGAGAGAATTCTCTTCACACCGAATCTCTACCCCTTTTTTCCTATCACCAGGACAATTTTGTGCTTTACACATGGGCAATACAGAAAATACCAAACGTTATCTGCAGAAGACCTTCCAGAAGCTGTCAAGGAATATGCTAAAATACACATAGGTCCTTTACCTCTGGACATCTGGTTCTGCCAACTACTTCTGCATTCATCTGTGACCTGGCAGCAAGTGTTGCAAAAGTTGGCCTAGAAAATGGGCCACACAGTAAGACAGGGGATTAAGAAAGCTTGCCGAAACCTGCAAGAATGTGAGGCATTTCCAAAAACATTTGGTGGGAAGAAAGGCTGGATCTATTCCTGATCCCCATGAAGGATGCAGTTCCGAGTAGTGGAGTAGTCTTTCTCACCTATTCACATTTCCCTGAATTATTAACAAACTAGCAGAATTTTGTTATGTTTTAAAAAATGCGAAAAAAATCAATTTCATGTTACTTATGCTAATTTTTTTAACTGAATTTTCACAGTTGGCCATTCACATTTTCTTCAATCAAGACAATTGTGGAGTTTAAGCAAAGAAAACTCACTCAGAATAGGAAAGAGCAATAGAGGGCGCACGGGAATTGCACAGCTCATCTCATCGAAGAGCATGGCTGAACATCTTGTAGACTGCACCGTTCTTTAGAAAGAGCTTGACTATTACAGTACTGCCAGCATGGATAGCCTGCTGGCCCTGCTGTGTGGAAAGGGAAAAATTTCCTCTAGTTCACCCAAAAGCTAACAAATAGATGCTATAATCAATGGGTAATTTAGATGCATAATTCAAAGAGGGGAATAAAGTGGTGGAAAGCAGTGCACAATATTTTAATAAGTTAACATGGACAACATTGCTAAACCAACATTTTCTAGCCAGCTGCTATGTAATTTCTATTGCATTTCCCAGCAACCATTAATGTAGTTACTTCTTGACTCTTAAACATTATTTTTAGGCTGATTTCACATACTAGCAAGACATATGTGATCACATTGGAAAAGGTGTGTAACAGCTTGTGTGTGTTTTCCCAACCCACAGTAACTTTTTGGACCTACTGGCTGGTTCCAGGCAGTGCAGTAGGAGTGAGAAACTTGCCGAGTTCCCACAAGCTTCATGAAAATAACATCTGGTAGAGAAGAGATACCTTATCAGCGTCCCTGCTGAGGGATAGACTACATCATGAGGACATATCTTTTATTGGACACTAAAGAATGCTCTCTGAAACGCCACAGTCACAAGAAAAGCTTTAGCTGCCACTGGTGCCCTCTTAGACATCAGCTAACAGCATAAGAAAATGCGTTAGGAAACCAGGCTACAATAATCTGCTGTTCCTGTTCCTTGGCATTCAGTTGTTTTAGGACAAGTTGGCCCATTTTTCCAGAGGTTTTTACTACTCAGGACTGCTAGGAGGAGTTTTGAGTTGAGTCCAACTATGCGAAGTTGGATAAAAGATGCTCCTAGTCAGAAAATCATTTCTTACTGAAATTCTACTTGAGTATTTTGTGTGAAACATGATTGAGAAGATGGCTGCATAAAGGATCCGGATTTTAGTATCTTTGCTCAATTTTGCAGCATTCTTTACTTTTATATTAGTGCAACATTAGACAGCAATTGAAGGAAAATACCCACCTCGCTGGTAATGGAATGAAGACACAGCATTATTTATCACAAAACCAAGTCAAACACAGTCTATTAAATGAGTCCTTGTGTTTACTTTGTGGTCATTGGTAAAACAAAACTCCCAGCTAGATTCTGTCCATCAGCAGCATGCATTTTAAAAGCATATTTCTTTCATGCAAGAAGACAGACAAGTCCTGCAGCAGAGTGACTGCTCTGTCCACAACTTGCTCAATATCCTTTCATTAATTTTGCTTTATTCTGGATTGTAGCCTCTACAGTTTGACAATGTGTCAACTCATCAAGAAAGTTAATCTTGTTTACAAGATAGTATCAGAATTTGAGTTTTTCTACTTGTCAAACGTATCTCCATGTTCCAGCCACAAGTCTCCCAGCCTCAAGGTTGGGATGTCTCTCAGAACTGACGTTCAGAGCAGAGTTTCTAGGTTTAACCTATGATCTGAGCTCTGTTAAACCACAGATCCTTCTTGATTGCTTTCAATCTCATCACCTGGCTTCTTTCACAATTTCATCTGTCAAAGGAAACAACGATTTTGTGACAAAGCCATCATTCCTCCTCTTGCCCAAGAGGACTGCAGACCACAGTCTGTCAGACTGCTGTTTAAGCACCCTCGTAAGGGTCACATCACAGTCAGAAGCACCACCATATTATTGCTGTTAGAAAAAAATTCCCCCCAAACTCCTATTACTTGACAATACCAGCTTCACACTCATTTTCACAGCTTGGCGCCGTACACTCACTCATTACAAGGTACAAGTCCCACAGAGGTGCTGCATGTCCTGCTAGAACCATGAAAATACAGCACGTGCTATTTGCCAAATATTTGCTAGTTCATTCAGCCTCTTCTTTAGCACTAGGCAAGCATAAGAGTTTTAAAATATGCACTTGGGCAAGACATATAGTTATACTTTTGGGTAATAAATCAGAAACAAAAGGTTATAACTAAAACGAATATGAAACAGCAATATACTTAATAAATGAATACCTGCCTAGTTGCTTGTGCCTTCTCATCCAGGACACCAAAGAGAGATCGGCCATGAGGGTATACCATGTAATCCCATTTTTTGGTTTGAACACTTGCTTTCATCTTGCAACCTTTATCAGCTTTGAGGAAAAAAGCCCTAATTTTGAGTAGTAACTGTCCTATAGGTAAGCCCTCACATCTAGGTCTAAGGCTAGCCAGAAGGCTAGTGACCCAGCTCCCTCTATGGAGCCACCATATTCTAGACAGACACCTTGAAAATCTTTCCTTTGTTCTTCTGCTTCCCTTATCTCAAATCCAGATTCTTACTTTTTATCCAAAGCCAATGTAGCCTTGATGACTCATATCTCACTCCTCCATTGCCTTCTGGAGCTTGAAGGTTTCGCCGTGAATGTAAATTCCTTGGAAGGCTCTCTCTAAATGACCACTTTTGATATTTAATGACGCTTCTCTCTGCCGATCATTATTTTTCCCTCAGGTTTGCACTTAATCCAACAAGGCTATTCTTGTGCCCTGGTGATTAAAAGCCACTTTTCCCTGTTCTGCTTGACTGCAATTTCCTGCCCAAGCTGAACTCCTCCTTTATACAAAGCTACAGCCACCCTCAGTTTAACATTACAAAAGCCACCCATTATAAAGATGTTCTCTGAAGCTCATGGTATAACACCAGCTTTGATACAGACCTATAAGAAGCATTCTTATTTTAACAGACTGAGAATAAACTATTGTGTCTAGACATGTATATGAAAGCTATTATTCCCTTGTCCTGACTCCAGTAGGGAGCCCGTGTGTTACAGAGTCCTCTTGTACCCACAGAAATTTTAGCTGGGTGTCAGCTAGAGCACATTGCCCATAGCCTAACGGGTCCCAGAGCCCTGCCAGGACTCTGTGTCAGTGTTATGCCAGGGACCTCCATGGAGCAGCCCAGACTCACAACTGTGCCAAGGTGGCTTAAAGTCTTGGTAGCAGCTCTCCTCCATTGTGAGAGCTTCAAGCAGGACAGCTTTCCTCTTGTATAAATCTGAAGTATAACTAATCTTCACCACAGAAGTATAGCCACATTTAATTAATCCTCCAAGATGTATAACAACACACACACCAAAATGAAGGTTAAGTTCAAATCTAAGCTGGAAGGATGAAATACACTTCTAGTTTTAATTTGTTGAGTACTCTGCTTTCCCTCGGTTCAGCAATGCACCGTTTTTGAGCCAAGGGCCCAAACTGGCAGACGGCTTAACCAATTCTAAAATGAGTTCCCTGCTAACCCCAATGGCAGATGGCAACACCACAGAGAGACAAGAAAGATGAAGTTGTTCCAGCTTGCAGCGGGAAGCCAAAGCAAAGCATCAAACAATCTCTGGAAGCAGAAACTCTGGAACTTTGTATTCCTTCTCCTGGCAGGGTAACTACTGATAACACTCTTTGAAAAGCATGTGACTGCAAATTTGGAAGCCAATTTCATAGGGATCATTAAGAATGTCAGAAAATTCAGCAAGTTTATCTGCACTGTAATTATTTCTTCCTCTGGTACTTGCAAGTATACGGTGGCAGAAGGGTAACACTAAAACACGGGAATCAAAGTGGCCTTCAGGCAGTAAGGTACCTATCACCCACCAATTCTATTTCATGAACTTGCATGAAAACAGGGACTACTGAATAACAAGTAACATGGTAGAGCCAGTGAAGAGAAAGCAAGCTGGAGTTTTCTCTCTATTATTCAGCAGCTGCCAGGAGCTGGTTCACAAAGCATGATGGACTGGATCTTTTTTGACATCATTAAAATTAAAAAGGAAATTGTTTTCTATTATTAATTATAGAAGTGTACCTCTTGTTCTCAGAGCTCTCATAAGTGGTGAAACAGCAGCTGGTAGCAGTACGTTGTAGACATATAAACCTCAGCAGACAATAAGATGCTTGGAAGAGTTTGCCTCAGACTCAACAAAATGTCAGGTTTACTTTCCATCTGACAGAGCAAACGCATTTTATTGGAAGCCACTACAGAAATAGCACCAAAGACCTGCCAGCCTTAACATGACACACGCACGCACATGCAAAAGCCCACCCTTGCTCCACATCATCCCACTTTTTAACTCTCACTTTGAAATCACTTGAAGAGGCTACAACACAGTTTTCACTTCTATCAAGTGGCAAAATCCCTGAGACCAGTGAAGCTAAAGCCAGAACAAATGAAGGCAGAACCAGGTCCTGTCACACATACATAGATTTTAGTTGGTAACATGTAGATATTATACAGGTGACAATGGAAAAGGAAACAACTTTCAGGTTAAGAAAAAAAAGTTTGGTTAGTAACTTCATTAACCTGCAGCTCATAGCATCAGATTTTGTTTCATATTTATAAATAAACAACGCTCACCTGTTTTCCTGGTCTAACAATTCCACAAGAACAAAAACATTATAGCACACAGTCTTGTAAAATTAACTTACTGTTGTGTTTTGTGTTATTCCTCTCCCATCTCTGTCCTTTCTACTCTTATTCTGCTGCAGAACACACCACCTCACCAAGGACATGAGACTTGTGACCCATCTCCCCAGAAAAGTCTCCCATCTCACCCCCAGGAACGACATGGGGTTCACCTCACTCCAACAGACTTATTCCCAATGCTTATGAAGCAGAAGGCAAATCCAGGCACCAGCTTATTCAGTAGTCTGAAGAGCCTCCCAGTTCAAATACATCGACCAGTACTTTTCCAAATCTTCTAACAGCACAAATGGGACACAGATTGGGTCTTCCAAATTTCTATTCTGAGACTTCTAAAATTCCATCTCGACCATTGACTTCATTAAAACAAACAAAAAAACCCTCCTGAAGGTAAGTTGTATTAACATGTTTCTGTATGGTAAGTGAATTATAAATCAGCCAAGTTTGAAGACAAGAGTTTCTACTGAGTTTTCTCGAGTCTGAGGCAAACTTTCCCAAGTACTGTCACTGCTTCAGAGTTTCCAGGAAGTTTCTGGATTCTGTATCCAAAAGTTGTAATTCTATAATATCGTGAATATAACCCTATAATACGATAACTATATCCAAAAGGTTTTTTTTATATAGTTATCATATTACAGAATTGCATTCACTATATTATAGAAATAAAGCCACATGAATGGACCATGGCAGAAGCTTACGGTGTAATCCTACTCCCACCCACATCAACCTCCCAGAGAGTCAGCTGCAGAAAATGTAATGAAAAGCCTAAAACCCAGAAGCAATGTCTTGAAAGCTCAAAAAAGTCAGAAACATTTGAAGAAGCAAATCACTCTCTGTAAGCAGCATGACAGCCTTGCCAGCCTGCAGAGCCCACATGCTTCCAGGTCAAGTTTGGAGGTTCTTGATAAGATTCAAAAAGATCAGAAGTTCATAGGTATCTGCATGGTCACTCCAGGACAAATACTTCAGCAGACTGTCAATGTGACTTACCTACTAACAATTCTTACCCATCTCTCACTAGGAAGATGGGTCCTTTACTTATCTACAGGCTTCTTTTTTGCTTGTCTTGTAAATGATACATCTTTTTCTTATCTATGGACTTCTTGGGCGTGGGGGACTTTGTTTTTTTGATCCCACTTGCAAATCCTCAAAGCATCTCAAGATGAGGCATTTCATACAGCTTTGTACCATGAGAAGTGTTTTGGTGAACTCGTATAAATACCAGGATATTTAGTCAGTATGACACCCATAAGAAAATACAGAGAAAAAAAGAAAAAAAAAAAAGAATCCTTGCTCTAAAATGTAATAACTTGCTCGCTATAATGCAAATACTATTATTCCCGCGACATAGAGAAAGTTACCTGACAAGTTAAATTGTACTTAGATTTTGCTATAACTCTTTGCTGTCCTTATTAGCTCATTGGAGACTGGTACGTTGCTCTTGACTATCCTGACCTGTAAAAAAACCCTATTAATATTGGCAGTGATGCTGGTACTGGCAGAGCAAGTTATAGACACTGAAGTTAATTATATTCAAACTAAAGTAAATTTGAGAAATATATTTGGATGCACTCAGCATTTGGCTACCTTTCAAATTACAATCTACTGTAAACGCAGAACATTTCCCCAGTGAACTTTTATAGGCTTCTGTTATGACAATTGTTCAGTTTTGGGCCCCTCACTACAAGAAGGACATGGAGGTGCTGGAGCGTGTCCAAAGAAGGGCAATGAGGCAGGTGAAGGGTCTGGAGCACAAGTCTGGTGAGGAGCGGCTGAGGGAGCTGGGGTTGTTTATTCTGGAGAAGAGGAGGCTGAGGGGAGACCTTATCGCTCTCTGCAGCTACCTGAAAGGAGGTTGTAGCGAGGTGGGGGTCGGTCTCCTCTCCCAAGTAACAAGCAATAGGACGAGAGGAAATGGCCTCAGGTTGCACCAGGGGAGGTTTAGGTTGGATATTAGGAAAAACTTCTTCAGTGAAAGGGTAGTCAGGCACTGGAACAGGCTGCCCAGGGCAGTGGTTGAGTCCCCATCCCTGGAGGTATTTAAGAGAGGTGTAGATGTGGTGCTTAAGGACATGGTTTAGTGGTGGACTTGGCAGTGCTAGGTTAACGGTTGGACTTGGTTATCTTAAAGGTCTTTTCCAACCTAAACAATTCTATGATTCTATGATTCTAATTAGCAGTTTTGTGACGGAAAAGTTTCCTCGGTAGGGACCAAATGTAAAGGAGTGGGCAATTAAACACCTCCACCTACAGAACGCATCCTTCCACCAGCAGCCAGGTGAGTGCCAGTGCCCCTTCATCCACCTCCAGCTGTAACATGTGAGAGAGGGGAAGGAGGGGCATTTATATACTGCACCCATCATGCTTTTTCTCATTACAGTTTCTACAGCTGCAAGACATATTACTGAACACAGAAACACTACTTTCAGTGGCACTCTTTAGCCCCTTACAAAATTTTACCCAGATATTCATGGAAACTATTAGTATCCTGAAAACTGTCTCCCTCCCTAGAGATACCTTACAGGCTCCTCAGCCACATCTCATAACTAACTCCTATTATAAGACTGAAATAAGTACACAGAGAGTGGAAAAAAAAGAGACATCTTATCTTGCAGTAATCTCTTAGTAATAAAAGTAAATGCTACTGTTAATTTAGAATAGTAAATATGAATTATATAAATTTACATAAATACCAACCGAATGAAGTTAATATACAAAAAGAATACATAACTCTCAGCCACCAAATGTGTTTGCACGTAAATCTGCATTGAAAATAACAGAAATAACAAGTAGAGTGGATCTTTAAGATCACCATCAGTTAGCTATAGCTAAAGCAACAATGTGTCTCTGTTTGAACTACAAGGAATTTAAAATACTTTACAGCAGAAGTTATCAGATCTATTAATGACATTAATAATAATGAACACTTTTTTTGCAAAATTTCATTTTGATTTTAGTAACAAGTCTATATTGCAATGTACTACAGCAGTCACTTTGCAACATATGTCCTCACTGAATCATACCTTAAGTGTATATAGTCTATGTATTTTTCATTTAATATCTCTAGGTTATAAATCAGCAAATTTCAAAATGGTTGTTGTAATCAGTAACTGCTGACTTGCTCAGTCAGTACCCTCATGGATTACTTCTTATACTCAGGTCAGAATTTGGATTAAAGGATGGTTTGGCAATGAGAAATTTTTAACTGTAAGAGTGTAATATAGAACAATATGAAGCAAAATTCCAACAAAATGTAGATACAATCTAATATAAACATGTAATCTGGGGTGGAGAAGACAGCAACAAGTCTGCAGCCAGAAGGCAGCCCGCTAGAGGATCAGACAGGGGCTGCAGCCCAGCCATGTACTGGGGTGGTCTCCTTGCCCTTCTGCACCAAGTTGAACAGAGCTGACATGTGCCCTCAAAAAAATCACATCACTTGAACTAGCATTTTTATGAAAACCTCCTTCCATCAGAAAACTGTAGCTAAGCTCCTCTTATTTTAGTTTCTCTCATGTCAAAATTAACAATACAGAGGAAGGCGGGAAAATTTAGTATATCTTATTATCCCAAGGACCCCATCCACTATCTTCCTCCCTCATACTCCTTCCCCAACTTTGTAACCTAAATCTTCCAAAGCCATTTATCCTCACAGGCAGTTGTGCTGCTGAACCTTAAACTATAGCTGAGGAAACACATTTGAAAGGCAAACCAGCTTTTAGTGGCATAATGTCAAAAGCAGCTGAAAATACACAGCGGTTCATCAAAAAGGACAATTCTTCAGGAAATGGTTAGTGGTTATTTTCAGAATCACAATAACATGCTCAGAGTTGCACAGAACAAAAGACATACATGGTCTCTGTCACATGAAGTTTATTGTAACAGACACTTGGAAGACAAAATGAGAAGGATCCAATTCTGTTTTCATTTACCTTGATTTTAAATAAAACAAAATTCCAGGGACTCCAGTGCTTCCGTGGTTCCAGTCACCTCATTGAAATTACTGGCTAATGATACTAGAATCAAATCCACTTCGCTTCATTCTACTTTTATACTTTAATTTATACTCAATTCCTTTAATATAAATTCATTTGTTGAGACTACTACGAAGTTATAAAACCTAAGAATGAAGACCAGTGTAGCCTCAAGTGCCACCCACAATGCCAGCTTCCAGCAGATTCCAGAAGGACCAAAAGGTATTGCCAATTAGAAAATAACACTCATTTAGCCACGTGATTTCCCAGGTCCTCATCAAATTCCAGCTTTATCAGTGAATACTTTCCTAAAACTGTTTAATCCTCAAATTCTGTTTTTCAATCCAGTTTCAGCAAGCCTCTCTCTTTGCTGTAAAGTGCAGAGTAAACTTGCCTTGAGATGCCAACCGATTGCCAAGTTTTACCACTGAAACAGCTGGATTTCAGTGTTAGCAGGTGGAAAAAATCCCTGAGCTATTCTTGAAGTCAATAAAGTGCACTGTGGGATCTTTGATGAAGGAAGAGAGTTATACGATTGTATGATTGTTAACAGGACTTTTATTATTTTTACTGAACACCCCACTCACCATAATCAATGCCAGAGAGATTATGGACACAGCCTGAACTTCACTGGTAGGACTAACAAAGAGGCTCCTTCCAAGAAAACTGAAGATCCTCTGGAATACCTATTTGTAGCATCACTTGAGATTACAGAAAAAGCTGGCTCCAAACACAATGCTGTACTATGGACTAACTGATTCACATCTTTATTAAACAAAGTTACGAAATAGTTACTAGGTTGCAAAAAGCCCCTGTCTCAAAAAAGCAGTTCCACTGGCAGAACTTCTGACAGCCCAGACACCTTTTCACTTTCAGTGAATTAGCTGATTTTTACACAGCAGTAACCCGTAGCTGACCTATGAGAATTTCACCGTTTCCATAATCACCCAGATCTCTCTATAGACAGCATCCTCTCCCTTTATTGTGTAAAACCCCCATACGTTTCATGTCCTAACTTACCTTTCATGCAAACTGCCTGCTGGATTGGAAAGGCCGTCTCCCCAACGCACAGGTTGGGTTTGCCCTTTCCCCCCTCCCGCCTGCAGCCCCTTTTGCTTCCTTGGGAGATTCCTCTGCCTGAGCAACCTGAAACAGTGCCAGTTAAAGCTCGCTCTTCTCTGCCCTGCTTCACATATTCCTTTATTCCACTTTTCTTTCTGGTCTAAGACATGCTTCTTGATTTATAGAAAAATTGGGGGAAAGTTGCTAAATGGTTTTAGGCCATCATCCTGGCATTCACATTCATTACAAACATCTCCTTAACTGAATGTGTCAGCAGCTCTTTAGAAATGAAAATCATTAGAATATTATTCCTATTAAGATCACGTAGATTTCAATCAGGATGTTTATTATGAAATTTCATCCTTTAAAATAACTTTGCAGAATTCTATTCAACTTACTGTCCAAACAAGTTACCTCTTTCACAGAGGTAAGAGGCACTCCCCACTTGAAGACACTAACTTCATCTCTATTTTCTCCTCATTTACTCTCAGAGAAGCAGGTGCCCTAGCTGCATACGTGTTAAAGCTACAACAAAAATTCCTTCTTTGCATGGGAGATTCTGTCGTCTTCTCTATAATGGTTTGCTTCTTACTCTGAAACAGCCCCTCAGGTTTTCATGGTTGCTTTGCTGGAGTGAGAAATTACCAAAATGAGCAAGACAATCAAAATATAGCCCTAAAATAAGGTGCATAACAAAGCTGTTATCCTGTTATCTGTGGAGATGTCAAGCGTTCCTCAGCTTTTGGAAGAATCATTTATACAAATATTTAAGTCCTCAAAGCCAACACATTTACCAATCATTTAGACATAATCATCTTGTCACTTACATACAGCTCAACGAACATGTCATTGGGGAAACCCTACAGTGTAATTAACATTGGGTTGAATGACAACTGAAGAAAAACATTATAAGTGGCTTCATTCAAACCTGAAAGGTAATATCTAGTATGTCAACACTCGCTTCACCAGGAAGATTGATTTTCTCCATTATTATTCTTAATTGTACACATGTAGCTTTCAATTTAATTTCACTCAGGATTTTAATCGCGCCTTGGCTTTAAGGTTTTCTGTTTAGCAGTGCAGTCCAAACTTTTATACTCAGGAACACAAGAGATCAAGCCACGGCGCCTGATGGCATAGTTAAGAGATCCGATGGTCAGAGAGGAGAGAAAAGAAAAAGAAAAACTTACTGTAATTTTTACAAACCTTCAATTTGGTAGGTAAAATTTTAAAAAGAAATGTAAGTGCCAGTTCCACTCCAATCATATTTTCCTAAATATAGTGTCCAGTCTTCTGAAGGAACTGTGGCCTCAAAAGGTCTTGTTTTGCTGTCAGTGTTGTAAAATTTCATAGAGTGAAACAACTTGCAGTCATGTTTACCTATGTTATAACATATTTCCTCTACACCGACTGCAGAAATGTAAGCAGAGCTATCTGTCGGTGTATCATTTTAAAATACGCGCACAACCGTTCTCTAAGCAGCACAACAGCCCGAAGCTCCGAGGTGCAGCAAGGTCTCACCAGCACATCTGAATTCTGCATGAAGTGCTATTAGTGTCTGATTAAATATTAATTACAAGAATGTAGTTGTACAGCATTTAACTGGGGAAAGGCCATTAGCGAATCGCAATTTTTCTGTCAAAAAATACCTAGCACAGCACAATGTTACTTTCTGCCCTACTTAATATGGATCACAAGGAGGTAGTAAGTTGCCTGAAAGCATCGGTCCCACCCAGTGGCAAAGGCTGTGGTTCAGTGTCCTCCCCACTTTTAATCAGACAAAATCCTGGCTAAAAAGCATGCCTGGGAGACATGAGTACTATTTGCTTCAACAGGAGCAAGAGGAGAATGTTCCGTTTCAAAGAGAAGCCAAGCCTGTACGCAGGGAGCCAAAGCCACGGCTGCTCCCGACCTCTCCTCTGCTCCCCCTCCCCTCTGGCCTGATGGAGGTTTCGGGCGCCTGCCCTCACGCCCCAGCTGCTAGCCGCGTGGGCGTCCCCACTGACCACACATAGACCACAGCCATCCTTCTCTGAGAGGCAAGGACCATCTCCAGCTATTCACGCGTGGTTTTTGCAGTCAGTTTAACCAGCACATCCAACAGAGGACCCCTCCCACACCCCTTGCCTTGCTCAGCTGCCGCCTGCCCTATCCTGGGGAAGTCCACCAGCTCTGCCCGTGAGCACTGCCGGCAGCTACACAGCTGTGACACCACTTTTTCCCCCTAACAAACTTATGTCATGTGATGAATATATCACAAAGACTTGAATTCTACCAACTGAGGAGCACATATCTAGTGCCTCCGTCGAAAAATTGCGGTCGTTCCTATTTTGCTAACTTACAGCAATGAGATGTGGGCTGAAAGAAAGCTCTAGCACTACCACAGGCAGGGCTGAGCAAATACATTTCAACTATTATTTACAAAATAAGAATTGTTTGGGTCATATTTAAACTACTTAAATATCTGAATCCACTTCAGTGAAAAACACTGGTGAGGAGAGGGAGAGCTTAAATACTGCATGATTAAAACACGGGTTCAATAATGCTTGCAGAAACGGTCATCTCCCACTGGGCACTGAAAAACCAGGAGCACCTACACTTACTGTGGTGCAGCAGGCATCACAGGTCAAAGTCCTTCCCTTGTGTCGAAGGACCCAAACTGGCATCTTGCATCCCCAGAGACTGCTCTGGCACTCAAAATTGTTCCGGGAGTGGTTTCTCTCAGACTCAGCCAGAACATTGCAAGATACTGATCTCTGGGCATTTTAGCTGAGGTCTCTGAATGTGCCTTAGAAACAGTATCTCAGCTCTCAGATGCACCCTTTAGCTACCAGGCTACTGATCCATTCACACCTCCTCAGTGCTTCCATGCCTCATGTCAGCACTTTATTTAAGTGATTTATTTAGTGACACTAGTGGGGTAGAGTCAAAGCGTAAAATTTACTTCCTATTTCCTCACACCAAAACACCCCCCTTACATTTTTTTTCCACAAACTTCTCTCCTGTTCAAGGTGCCCTCTAGGTTTTCACATGTTACACTTGAGCACTGAAATATTTTACAGCACTCACAGGAGTGCCGGATGGCAGAGACACATGATCCCTGCCCAAGGAACGTACAGCCCAGAGCAGCGGGCAAGGGCGAGGGAGTTCGGTGTTGCAGTTACTGAGCTCTGGGAGATGCTCTTCCTGGGCTTTCCCACCTAGTCCTGGCTCCTCTCCTATCTGCCCTCCCCAGCCCTCGCCTTCCGGGAGGCATCTTTACAGCCCTGAGCTGCGCCTGCAGGAATTGCTCTGCTGTTGGGCTTTTTTTTTTTTTTCCTTTTTTTTTAACTTTCTTTCAGTGCCTTTTTCTGCTTCTTGTTTTTCTCTCTTTTTCTGTTCCTTTGTTAGCTCAGTTTGATATGACTAAAATCAAACCTATTATCACTTTTAATATGATCACACTGTTCTTCCCTGTAACACAGGACACACGAAATGCTTAGGAATTAAGAAGTCATCAAGCAGGTCTATGTGAGTTAACCATTTTTCCAGAGAAACCTATGCAATCAGAAAAGGACACTAACTCTGAAGCACCTTTAGGTTGGCTGGAGAAGCTGGGCATCCTCAGTCAAGACGAACCAGCTCCCTACAACCCCTTCTGTCAGCTTCTCAAGGCACTTCCTCTCAAGCGATCTGTATTACCACATTTTCAGCACTTTTTCTGTCTTCAGAGCAGTTGCTCATGGAAAGCTGGTAACCTCCAAGAGGATTAGAAATGAGGCATGCAACCTGGTAGAGCACCATCACATTAAGAGCTCCCAAGGGCTCTGTGGGAAGCACTTCTCCCACCTGGGGCCCATGAGAAACAGCGCTGCAAATAGCACCATGTGCAGAAGTATGAAACTATGCTTGGGGACAGAATTTGAGAACGTTTTTTCACTCTGCTCATTCTTTGCCTGCAGCTGCCTTAAATACACGTGAAATTGCTCCACGTGATCCAACTTCCTCAGTTTCTGCATTGGGTTTTAGAGTAACAGAACAAGCTGAGCTTGTGAGTTTTTGCTTTAGTTGTTGGCTCTGTATTAAATAGGTTATGCTGAATGCTGAAGGAGAATAAAGAAAAAAGATTTCTTCTTCTTAAGTGTTGTCAGCATAGGATTAGCCTACTAGGAGATGAATGCCAAGGAACCTCTCACTGGGCAGCCTGGATTCAGGCACTCTCAAACTGCAGATGCCCTGGGAGAGCACAGGCTTTTACTTGCAGATACACTTGATCCTAGCTTACACTTGTAATTATTTGTAACTGCTCATCTCCATAGAAATGAAAGGATTTACATCTTTTTAAATAACTGGTTTAGAATAATAGGTAAGGGTTTGATGAATTTTCAAATGTGTCTTACAAAGACAATTAAAACCATTCAGTCTGTGTTATCTAAAAAGCTGCTAGAGCAGAGAAGCAAACAAACCAGTATTATTCCCCCTTCTTTTACTAATGCATTTTTATGTTCTGCATACTTAGATAGCTAGCTATATACTTTTTAAATTGACAAATGGAGAGCTGCAAACACTATTTGAATGTTACATCTAGGATTACTGTGCCATTTCTCAGGAGTCACAGGGAAGATTTTTAATGCATATTTTTTTCTGTAGTGTTGCTCTCCGTGCCTTTCCTATGTTTTTCAACTTTCTACTGCAGTATTTGAAAACAAAACTGACCAAGACAGCCCAACAATTAATTCCAGAAGCAGTGATTGCAACAAAAGGTTGGTATAATAGATTTAAAATAGGCTAGTGCTCCAATGTCCCTGCCTTCCACAGTCAACAGTCATAAATCCTAACTCATTCTTTGAAATCAGAAGCAGGTTGCTGATGCAGGCGGCTCCAGTTTCACCTGGGAGGTAATGAGGTGAAGTCATTGCATTGGAGAGAAGAAAAATACAGCCAGCTGACTATGTACCATTTAACTCAATGGCTCCCTAGTGGGAAGCATCAACAGCAGGGGTGCAGCTGACAAGTGAAATGCTGCTTTGTATAACACTTTACTACCCATTTGTGTGCTATTGGAATAGCAAATAGTTAAAAGGCCACAGGGGAACAGAGCGCCATCAAAGCAATCTGCAGAGGTACCCTTTGTGGTTAGTAGGCAAGAATTCAGCAAGCTCGTGGGTTGGTGCAAGGCTTTGTCCCTTGAATTGTGTTAGAAACTAGTTTTCTCAAAAATGCCTGCCCAGACTGTGCAGTGCTTTGTAGTATTGACAGAATATAAAGTCCTTGCTTTTAGACCTTAGACTATATAAAGGGTGGGTGACAATAGGATTTAACATCTCTTTTGCTACTCTGGATGCCTTTGTTACCATCCAAAAAAAACTTCTATAGGCAGTACAATGAAGGAAGTCAGGTTTCTTAATAGATGTACCTCATGTTTCATTGTGAGCTCTACTTAAATCATCTCACATGGCTGGGACACTTACAACATCTCCTGCACTTGTGCAACTTCCCCTGTCTGAAACAGAGTAAGTCACCCCACTTCTTTCACCTCATGGAGAGTTTTCACTCTCCTCCGCTCCTTTCTCTTCACAAAACATGCAGGACCAGAACATATTTTTGACATCCACCCCACTATCATATTAGCCAATTGGCTCAAAATTTTCTGCGTGAGATGACCTGACATCACACAACACAGTCGCGAATGCATCTCTTCCATGGGAAGCCAGGCTAAAATTACAATAGAAACTTATCTAACAGTAACACAGTTTCCCCCCACTCCCATCACTTGCAGACCTTAGATTCTGTGATCATTACTCACCGAGCTGCAAGACTGTCCCTACTTAACCTGGATGGCTGGCCTCCAAAACACTTCCAAGCAGACTCCTGTTTAGCAACACTGGGGTATGAGAGTGTGCCCACAAGTCTGCCAAGATTCGACTCTCTTTATCCCGGGGCAGGACTAAACACCATTAGAGATTGCTCCATTTCAGCACTTTTCTGCTGTTGAGCTTGCACATCTCTGCAATCACAACTGCAACTGTATGACCTGAATAGAGAGGTGACTGTAGAAACACAGGAGTTTCCAATATATTTGACACTTTACCAATTAAAAGTAGAAATCATCCAGAAAAAAAAAAACATTCTTGTTCATTTATCTCCACCATAGCTTCCACATTTCTACAAGCACTGCCACAGCTGCAGATAGGTTAATCTCACTATAGCTATTCAAAAGCATGTCTCTTGTGTCCGGTACCGCTATTTCAGTCAAGTACAACAGATAAAAATCATGACATTAGCATGCCAATAGCCTCTGTAGCCATCCAACAGCAGAAAGAAGATGGGCTCCTGCTGAATGATGGTGTCTTGAGAAGACAGAGAACCGCCCAACACTTCATGCTTTCTGAGCAAGGGGAGTATAATATCATTGCCAATCAGTTCCATCCACTTCTCAGTCAGCTACAAGGAAGTCAACGGCACCAGCTGACCACTGACCCCGCGCAGCTAACCGTCAGCTGCGCTGTTTGATAGCACTCTGAGGTAGTCATGCCCACCACCGCTGCCATGACTTGTCCTTCCCAGTATGGCTCCTGTCCCGCTCAAAGCAGCAGCTAAGCAAGGATAATGATATAATCCTAACTGCTTATTGATCAATAATTAACTTGATTACCATCAGCAGAAAACAGCTTCCTGAGCAAAATTTACCCAGTGGTCTCACCATCAGATACTCTATCCTTCCCTCCTAAAAAAAAAGCATTAATAATCACCATAAGCAAGAGTATAACAGTTTCTTCATGGATATTTCCCAAGCAGGGAGGTCACTTGTCTGCAGCCTAAAAGAATCTGCCCCAAAATCCGAAGGTCCGAAGATAATACAAAGCTGCCTCAACAATTCGGCAAACACCACTGACCTACACCCAGCCAGAAAACACAGTAGCATTCGATCCATCATTTGCCACATTTGTAGCCTTGATAGCAAGCTGGGCAGCCTTGACCTGCATCATTTCAATTTGAGAATCAGTGGAAATTTCCTCACAGCTGGGGGGCTGCTGCACCTTTTTGAGACAGACATTGTTAATCAGACTGTCCTTAATCTTAACCAAGGCTGCAGTTGAAACTTTACAGATATAATACGAAGATGGACTACAGAGAACTGCTTATGAAAAAAAATATATATATATATACTTTCTAATCCTGTTGTCCCAATGGATTCAATTCAAGACATTCTGATTTGCTATGTTTAAAAGCAAGCACACAGCAAGAAACCTATACTCTTTCCCCACACACCAGGAATATGTCTTTGCTGTTCCCTAAGCAGTGCAACAACAGCGTGAAAAGATTCCTAGGAGAAACAGGAGTCAGAGTCTAGCACACAGGCAACATCTATTTTCTTTTTCCCATTAGTAAGTCTCCAGTGTTTTAATAATTATTAGATGCCTTCGCTAAGAAGGAGTTTCAGTGTCAGAACAGAAACATATAAATAGCAAGAAAATGGAGGACTCGAAGTGTCAAGTCACTAAGGTCATTTTTTCATTTAAAAAAATAAAATCAAGTTCAAGGTTGAATAAACCACTATTGAGTTTTGCCATTATCGTTACTGACAGATGAAAATGTCTTTGATTTGTGTGCTGCTACTCTTTCCAGTGAAGATATGGGTACACATTTGCATTTGCGCTTAGCCTTCTGTTTGAATTTAAGATTTGCTTTTTGGTGTGCTGGGAAATTCTAATAACACTCTAATAAGATTTTTAATTAGCAGATATGTATTTACACTTTCAGCTAAATTAAGGACGTGGTTTTTGTCTGGGAATTACATGATTTTTCATTTCATTTCTCACTGGCTGTGGACTGAAAGCACACAATGCTGATACTTCTCTCAAAGTGACTTTCCTTAGAAGGATTTAAATTTTATATTCCTTTTTCATTTGCAGTTGTTCAGTTCAAAAACACAATTATCTAGAAACTAATGAAGTGTTTATATTAGGATCATTGTATTGCTTTCATAAAGAAGAACTCATGCTTTCTTTAACTATCTATCAATATAAATAGATGTCATTCCAAATATGCATTATCTTTATTGTTCATAAGAATGGTTTTAAACCATTAAATGCACATTTTCATATCTTTTCATTATATTTTTCACATAATACTCTGGAATGATTAAAAGTTTCAATGAATCTTCCCTTATCCAAACTCCCACATATAATCAGCCAAGCAGTTTAGCAACAGAAATAATGGTGCAAACAGCAAAAACTGTATGACAAATGCCTAATAGCTAGACATTTGTAATACAAATAAGGGTACAGAACATATGTGACAAACATGTTCTAAGAAAACCAAAAGAGATTGCTTGAATTTGGAATATTAAATTGTGCAGAAAAGCTAAGGTAAACCAAGAATTACCCACCAAGATATTTCATGAATGTCTCTGAAAAAAACATACCTAAGAAGTCAATTTCTAAAACAAACGTGTGTTTTTCAGTTTTTCTCAGTTCTAACTACTATACATGAAATAAAAGAAAAAAACCAAAAATACCAAAGTTGTGCAACAAAGAATTTAAGTCAAATACAGTCAAAGTGGAAAAATTCCTCTTGCCTTATTATGGTGTTTGAATCAAGCTTTAAATAAATATCAACATGAAGACACTACATAGTTTTCTGAAGAAATATAGTCCATAGCATTCTAACTGTGTTTTCTTTTTGCTTTAGTAGATAACCTGCTTACACAGCATCTTTGCTGTTTGTCGCTTACTCCTTCCCCATTTCATCACTCCTTTACACCACTAGGCTAAGGTTACTCGAGTAGTGGTAGATTCCTTTTTTTTGTTTTTCTTTTTTCCTTCCCTCCCAAGATTAATTGCATATTCATATATTACCACAAATCTTCCCCAGACCATATGGGAATAATTTCAATCTGCCCCAGGTCCATTTCTGTCATTATTGGCTATTCATTCCCATTAGAAGCTGTTACCCATCCTGTTACTCAACATAAAAATGAAATCCTGTATTATCTATTCCCTGCATCACAGGGATGACAGGGTTTGCCTCCTGCCATTTGAGCAGTTTGTGGCAGCAACAAGAACACCACCACTCTTAGAAAGTTTGCAGAGGCAGCTCCTCTGCTCGTTCAACAGATGGTGCAAACCTAGCGATCTCGCTCATAGACGTAACTCATGTAATTCGACTAACTGTATTATTAGGCTGTCAGGAGTGGCATTATGTATATAAACCATTCTGTATTTTATTTGACAGCAAAGACTAGGTTGAAAAGAGGTCAGTGTTTACAACTCTAATAACAGTAATAAATAATGAAAGAAAAGGCTTTTTTTTAAGTTTCACTGGTACAAATATGCAAGTGTTCAGCATGGTGAAACTGGGCAATGACATTGCTTCCCTGTAACTAGCTGATCCTGGAGTGTGGAAACCTGACTTACCTTCTGTAGGAAAAAGAAACCTGACTTTCTCTCCAGAGAACAGCCAAATGACCTTTACCTTTACCCACAGCAATTCAAGGAAGGAGAGGCTGTAGTGAGATCCAGGTCTATCCACTGTTAGGAGAGGACCATGGAAGGAGAGACCAGTGGTCTCTATGCTCCCACTTCTAGACTAAAGAAAATCTTCTTCCCACACTTTGAATCTTTGCTCACACTTTACTTGAAGAAGACAGAAGTCTGTCTCAAAAGCCATATATACCTCACAGGTTGTATTTCAAAGGACTACCGCATAAACTGTAAACTGTCTGCTCCAAGTTCTGAGCAGCTCTGCCGCAGCTTCTGACTGATGGGAAGGGGCAACAATTCAGGATGTGTTTTCAGCCCTGGTGCTGCACTGTACCGTGGCTCCCAGGAGCCCGCTTGCTCAGTCACAGCTCCTTCCTACGGGGGACATCACTCAGAAAAGCGCCTCCTGGTAAAGCTGGGGAGAGCAAATTGCAGCCTCGCTGCTCCCTTGTGGTTCCCTTGGCTTTCTGACTTTTCCAACACAGCTCACCAAGACCAACATCACGCCAGGGGGTGGGGGCCATTCCTGATCACCGCCCTGTGACATTCCTGGTGGCACTCCAGCCTTGATGAGCCACATGCACCTCTCCGTTGCAGGCTCCCTGGACTGTCCTTTCATGGCCATGTCATTAGCTGCATTTCTGAATGCCCTGCACTGGCTCCTTTCTCTACCATTTTACCAAGCCGTGCACCATAAATATTACACATCTACTTGCCTCTGAATTGATGTGACTGATTGTTCCATTTTACAAATCACATCCAGCTCTATCCTGGTGCCATTTCCAGCTAAACCACCTGGCCTTCTTTTCATTTATTTTTGAACATAGCAATAGACTTTCTGGGATGACTTGTCTGACTTTGTATTCTACCTCCACCCCATGGTCCTGAAATTCATATTTCTGTGACCCTTGCAGCACTGCTTTATCTGACACCAGAAGCAAGGAGAGGAACTTAGGATGGGCCAGCAAACACTGAGACAAAGAAGAGAATCACAGGATACTATCTGTAATTGTACAATCCAAGGCTGTCACCCCTTCTTCATTCAGGGCACAGGCTAGATCTCGACTTGGGACAAATCCTGGTGCTTACTGACAGTGCCTGCTGCCTGAGTAACCCTTGCTTCATTTGTTGCAGTAGTTGAGCAGTGCACTGAAAACGAGGCAAAGCATTAGAGGACTTGCAAGATGATTTCATGATTCAGATAACTACATACTTCCCTGAAGATCCTGTTTCTATCCCTGCCCAAGCTGCAAAGGGTATGTGTAGTTGCTCTGGCAGACTTGAGCTCACCCTGCCCTTTCCCTATCCCTGAAGGTATTTAAAAGACAGGTAGATGTGGTGCTTAGTGACATGGTTTAGCGGTGGACTTGGCAGTGCTAGGTTAACAGTTGGACTCGATGATCTTAAGGGTCTTCTCCAACCTTAACGATTCTATGATTCTTTCTCCAAGTCAACATGAGCTCACCCTGCCGGTGAGCTGGTCCAAGACCATGTACAACCATAGCACAAAGCCCAGGCTCATATGCCCTGCGCAGGAAGTCAGGCACTCGGCTGCATGTAAGGTGCCCAAAGTCAGCAGAGTGAAGTATTTACTAAGAATGTGAGTTTTTCTACTGAGGTCCATTTAGTTGAACCCCATCATACCGAGGGATAGCTCGTGTCCTGTCTCAACAGCTGCCAGGAGGAAGGTGCACTGCTCAGGGCAGTTCTCCTGAGTTCTGACAGCTATCCTATCAAGACAAGAAGCAAAAAAGTTTTCCAAGAGGCAGAGATCTGCTCAAGCCGGGGCACAGTGGACTTTGGTTAAACCAAAATCAAAAGCAGCAAAGCGGCAGAGATCAGAAGAAAGAAACAAGCGCCCAGCAGGTGACATTGGACTCATACATTTTTGCTGCTGGGGAGGGAAGGCAGCTGAAGCAGTCTGATAACCACATGTGGTACGATCAGCAGCTTCAATGGTTAGCCAGATGGGAGCAGGAAGAAGAAAAGGTGCCACAGAAAATAATGGAAAATAATTCCAGCAAGAGCTGCCTTAACAGTGCCTCTAAAACTTCTGTGTAAACAGTCCTCCAAAGGCCGCCTCACAAGAAATCTGAAATAAATGCTAGAGTCAGAGTGCTCAGCAGCCTGCAGCTATTTGCAGGTTGGAAGCATCCTGCGCGCCGAGCACTGGGGCTTACAGCCTCCCAGGGTGCTTGTTCGCCCTCCCAGCTGCACAGCAAGAGGCACAGATCCTGACACCACTTGGCCCAGGCAGCAGGAGCAGGCTCTGCTGGCTTCATTGCACACCCACCCGGTCCCAAAGCACCTGCACACATCATCTACATCTTGCGTGGAGGCCACCTCTGTCCCTGGCTGCCACCTTTGTCAATGGATAATATCTGCTGCAGTTCTTCCTATATATCTACATGCAACAATACTGCTCCACATATTTCTGCATGGCCTAGCAAACACAAGGGGTGTTGCACACTTAGTTTTACTTGCATAATGCTACATCTAAACTAGTATTCCCAATGGTGTTTTATAGTTGAATTAACCTGTAAATATTCTAGGAGTCAAAACACTAAAAGGATGCAGACTGTGCTGCTTTATTTTTAAACAGGCAACTACTGCATTTCATTTTAGCAAACATTTCTCTTTGTTCTCATTAAAGGGAAAAGCTGTTTTCACAGGGGTTGATAGATATGTCTTATGACCTCTATGTAATTCCCAGATTTCACAAGCCTTCAGAGTTAACAAAAAATGGGAAACACCCAGCCAACATTTCATATAATTTAGCCAAAAAAATCAGAAACAAGTGTTGGGGGTTAATATGCTCTGAATGACTCCAATAATAACCTTAGAATAAAGCTCTGTTCAGAGTTTGATGGTCAGATGGCATGCAGCAAGGTGACAAGAAGTGTCCTCAGACACCATGAGTCGTTGTTTTCCTCCCCCTTCCTATGATCTCTGACCCGGCTCTGCAGCGATCATACGCTGCAGCTTTTCTTTTATCTAAAAGAATCCTTGAGAAGGTTACAATAGGTGAAGTGATAATACTGTAGACATAGCCTACTTCTGCTTTTGTGTGGCAGTTCTCTGAAATACTCATAAAATATGCATGTTGTAAGCTTCTTCGTGGCACTGACTATTGTGCTAGTTAGCTTGATGAAAGCAATGCAATGGCAAATTTAAAGGGACACTGCCAACTGGTTTGAGGCCTTAAAAATGGTTTGACTCAAATTCAGCATGTGTGTTTGGAGGTGCTGGGTGTTAAACAAGTCTAATAACTACAGAAATGCATGTGGCAACAAATATCTTAAACTTTAATTCAGAATAATTTGAATTCTTTCAAATTATCTTCCATAAAGTTGTGAAGCCCCTTCCAAAACATGACTGTGCCAAAATGAGAATATAGGAGAAAGAACCCTGCAAACTCTGTAATATAATCAAAATGATGTAATTTTTAAAAATTACTTTAAATGTTTCTCTATTTTTGCAGAAACATCCCCAAGCAAAGATCTTTGTCTATTCTGCTGTTGCTATCTTCTGAAAAGATGGCTCTAAAGTAAAGATAATACTGCAGGAAAGTTCAAGCATCTTGGTTAAGTCTGAAAGCTTTTCAGTCTCGGTGACAAAACCTTCAGAGAAGGTGACCCCCACCTTCAGCTCTGAGTATCCATTACCTCAGTCCACTCAGGAACACATCCAAAATTGGCAGGTGGACTTCAGCCTTAACATGTCTTCCATTACTAGCCTTGATGACCCACCCACCCATCCCCTGCAAAAAAAGTGCAGAACTTGGGTCATACAATACTGAAGGCCCTAAGCCTGTTGACAGTGTCCCTTAACAAGAACTAACTAGGCTTTTACACTCTTTGAACAGATGCTGACATCTGAGGAAGGTGCAGAAGCCAAGTACTCCTGACCTCACTCCCCCCGTACCTGGTGTGCAGTCTGGCAGGCACGCAAGTACCGACAGAAGCAGGCTCCCTGCAGAAGGCAGCTGCTGCAGTTGCATCTGCCCCTCTCCCCCATAGTTTTTGGGTTGCAGCAGTTGCACGGGACGTGGAAAGACACAGGTTTAGGTCCCTCTTGTCTGAACAAGGTTCAAATCCACACCTTGTAAATCCCAAGAAAGAGCATTAACCACCAGACTCTGGACTCTGTGCATGTGAAAGGAGACGAAGGGCAGGAGGTGGTGGGGAGTGCTCCTCAGCCATGTAGCTGAAGCATTATCAAACCGAATTAAAGATTCATTGTACAAGACAAAGAAATTACATATGTGTCAGGAAGAAAGTAAGTCTCCTCCATATCTAGTGAGGTCCCTGACCAGTTGGCTACAGAATAGTACTTTCCTCAACCCTTTTCTCCTGTCCGATTCACCTTGAATCCTTGGTTACACAGTGGCATCAAGTCAACAAGAAGAGGTGAGTGTCCCAGCTAAGAACAGCATTAGCCTGGTGGCATGTTACTCCTCTGATCTGAGTGGGTTTGTATTCACTCAGAAAGAAGAATACTGGAATCTGGTCTCCTTTATCCTGGGTGAGAGCTTTAATTACTGAGCCATTGCAGAACGAGGACACTAGCAGCAGCTCTTCCTCCAGCTGTGTTTTAAATTAAAAGAGTGAGGGCATGGTGAGTTCCATGGGAAAAGATAAGAAAGGCTGCCCATAATGAAAGGGGGGCTCAGCAGCATGTAAAGAAACCTCTCTGCTGCCTTCGGTCACTTGCCAGAAGTCATACAATGGGTCAGCAGCAGAGTGGGGAACTGAATCCAAATCTGCCTCCTAACCCAGTGCCCCTTCTGCTGCATCTTCTGAGCTCCCAGCTTCTGGCATTGAAGTAGACCTCAGCCACCCAAGATTCCCCAACTTTACATGAGTTTGCCTAGCAGAGTGCTGAAGTCCTTCAGCACATTTCCTCTTGGACAAATCTAAGAAGACATACACACATTATTCCTCCCCTGCTGGTTTTATGTCTAGGTGCCATTCCCCTACTTTGAAGAAAAGTACAAAGCTGAGAAAAAGCCAAATGGGGGAAGATTTTGAGAGACAACCTGCCTAGCCTCTGGGGAGCCTTCTCAGAGTGCATGTCTACGGTCAAATGATCAAAGCAAACCCATTTTTGCTGTTACCACTCTTCTCTGGGTCCTTTGAAGAAAAGAAATAACAGCTCACAAAAAAAGCGAATATTTACTCTTGCAGTTTACATAGCACGTGATCGCTATCCAGCTTCTTTGGCTTTTGCTACAGCTGCTGACACACTTCCTACAGCTATTGGACGGGGGAAAGGCTTCTTATTTTCAGACATCAGCTATTTCAGCTTCTTAAAGACTTCTCTTTCTCGCAGTTAACCAGCAGAGTCTCTCTTTTAACACTGTCTCCGAAATTGCTGCCCATGGAACTTGGCAGTCAAAGGAATAATATCTGCTAATGTCACCAGAATAATCTATACTTTATCACCATCACCTTCTTCCACCTTCCCCTCTCCCCCAAAAGGATAAATCAAACTAACCATCACCTGCTTAAAGATCTTCCCTCTCTTTTGTTACCCCTCTCTAATGTCTACTTAAAACTGTGTGGCTCAGAACATTTCTCAGTGTATGGCAGATAACACACTGATAGACAGTAGGATAGTCTTAATGCCAGAAAATTTGGAGTGACTCATCTTCATGAAAGCAAGCCATGTGAGTCACATCCATGATGACTCAGAAGCCTGAGGAGACAGCACCTTTCTGGGAGGAAGAATTGAAACTGTCCTACTTTTCCAAATATATAACTCAGAGAGGAGCTTCCCATAGGGGTAGATTTGGGGGGCAAGGAGTGAGGGGGAATTACTTCATCGAAAAGTAAAGGGACAACATGTATATTAATAGCATAAAAGAAAACCACCACTTACATTGTGACTCACCATAATTTCATTATTAGACCTCCTATTTAATAAATAATATCCTTCTTTTCTTGTTCTGGCAAATTAAATTGTGTTAGGCTTTTTGTTGAAGAGCTTGATTGCCTGACTTCATTGACCATTCAATAATGATTTAATGAGTGACCACAGAGAAAATAAAACTTAGAAGACCTACAGTTCATTAAAGCTGTCAGCAGAAGTGGATAAATATGACACACTGAATAACAAATTGTAATGTTTTGGGATGTAAACGTGATAAGGCATTTATCCATCATACTTCACTTGATGGTAGCAGAAATACCAGACTGAATCATCTGAAACAAACAGGATGAACTTATAAGTCTGCTTGTCATAATTTTTATATAAACTATAAATTATAACTCTGCTTATCAGAAATTGTGCAAAGAGCTAAATTAGCAAGCACCCAAATGTGATGGCAAGTCAAGCAAATTTCCATCTATGGACCACATGTGGTCCAGGCTATGTCAACCACAATGTCTTTGTCTACAGAGGTTATGAGGCTTTTCTGTCAGGATCTTACATAGAGCTACAGAAGGAAGAAAATTCATGAAATAGAAAAATTCGGTGGCTACAGAGACAGGTAAGTTAGAAAACTCCATCTAGTTATCTGGTTTGATCCATCAAATTTCAGCTAACCTATCCACCTCAAAATGGTCTCTCATACCCAGGACCTCACTGCCAGGATGAATAGCTCTATGCCAAAGCTGAGGGCACACTAAACCACATCATGCAATTGTTCATCGTTCATTTTGTTGCCTGATTAACACACTCTGCTCCCTCATGCTCTTTATCTGTCTTTTTTGTCTGTCTTGTCTTCCTTCCATATGTCCTTAAACACTTCTCTAGGTAGTCTCTTCTGTGATCTCACCTTCAAAGTTTTTGGTTTCCTTTTCTAAAATCTGTGAAGACAGTCTCATTCATTTTTTTTTTTTACTGCTGCCAATAGGATCTGCACTACTGTTGAGTAAACTGTCTTTTGAGTGCTTTCAGTGTTAGAATCACTTTATTCTTCAAGTTTCAGCCCTTGCTGCCAGATTTGGCTTCAGAAATCTTATTTTTCTTGCTTCAAATTGACCATCCTACCCATGGCTGTTCTGGCCATGTCCTTTAAGTACAGTTGCATGGACTAGACTAATCAATGGCTGTCTCTAAATATCTTCTCTTCAACCCGCTTTCCATTCCCTCGAATTTCTTTTTGTATTTTGATTCCTTGTATTTGTCTTAGAGTTATGTAGTAATGCAGCTTCATTTAAAACATCAGCAAAAAGGTTTAAGTTAATATATTTTATTTGGGAAGACCAGGAACATGCAAATGAACTCCTGAGGTCCCTTCCAATCTGAATTTCTCTGCGAGTCTATCAGATTGATAGTTACAGTGCCTTAAATAAAGAGCAGCAGTTTGTTACCCCACCATAACTTACCTATTTGTCTGAGACCACATTGCCGTTTGAAGACACAGCTTAGAGCGTATACCTACCATACAGGCAGTCACACAAAGAACCGCTTTAAAAGGCTGTCAGTGTTCAGATACTTCAAAAGGAGAAGCAGCACGTACACATGCAAAACAGACAGGTTTCGCAGATGTTCCCCAGAGAACCCACTTGTTGTAAATTATTTTGAATATTTAGCCTGACAGCCAGCAGGGCTGGCTCTACCTGCTGCTGCTGAGGTCATTGCTGCCCTGGGTGTTTATTCTGCCCTGGCCACAGCTGAATTACTCAGCTTACACTCTGGCCTTACCATCATCAGCTGGTAAGGGTGGGTTTGCATTAAAGCTCAGGATGGAGAACTGATGCAGGTAATTTACCTGCCCATGATCCCTTGTTGGCACCTGCCGCAGGGGTGCAGGTCTCCGACAGCCGGGACACGGAGAGGGCTGGGGGCAGCAGTGTTTCAATCTACCATGTGTAGGTTTGCCAGCAAACATCTGCCAGAGCCTGGAATTTCCCTGGACTTAAATTCAGATAATTGTTTGTCTTTCTATAGATGCAGGTGGAGCAATGCTCCCCACCCACATTTCTATTACTGCCTCAAAGGTATTTATAGATCTTGGCAACATTTTCCACAGCGGCCAGCTCTTGTGTATATTCTGATTTCAGGACGCCTCAGCTCGATTCACCTGAAAAGGCCCGGTTACCAAACGCACCGAGTGCCAGCTCTCTCCAGAAGCAGGTCATGCTGAGGAGGCTGAGCTCCCTGGTCCCTTCGCACAGCCAAAACACTTGATCCGTCTCCCTGACTCTTTCTTTTCGTCAGGCAAGATCTGTGGCAGGCATGAATCAGCAAAACTCCTGCTGGCTCATAGAAATTTTAGTACCATCTTCTTACAGGTTTTCTACTTCAGTTGTCACAGACATATTGCCCTTCAGTTTTCTCTCAGTTTTCCATATTTTTTGTCACCTCTCAGAAACAAACTTGAGGTCACACCACAGAGTACTTATCTTGAAGCAGCAAGTAAAGGCAGCTTAGAAGAATAAACATAAAATAGAAGTACAAACCAAGACAAAGGGACTTGCTAATCTGTGTGTATATACGTGATTATACGGTATTGCTACTTTTTCTGACGTATGCTATTAGAGTCAGTGGTTTGGGAGCTGCCTTCAGAAAGAGAAGCAATTGATTAGAGATCCACAAATTCCTCTGACACAATTGCGTTTATATTTATAAAAGTCGTATTTCCCTGAGCACAGGAGGAATCAAACAGCAGGAGACAGTGGGTGTGTTGATGCTGCAGGACGCAGTGCAGCATAGAGATACCATCTTTAAACAGGCTGGTTTGCACACTGGAAAACTGCGCTGCCGCAGCAGCACGGAGCGCTGGTTTGGACCAGCATATCCACCCAGGTTTGCACGTTAACTCCTTAACACTTTCAAAAAATTTTTTCTTTGGTCCCTGGCTCCCTGACTGTAGTGTTAAAAGTCAAAGCGAATGTGATGGGAGCAGGCTGAAGCAGGTTGCAATGGTGCTGTTCTCAGCTGGCGTGCAAGCCCTGCGGAGGGGCTCAGAGAGGGTTTGAGCAGTGGCAGAGGCAGGGAGCTGCCCACCCAGGCTCTCTGCAGAGCAGCCAGGCAGCACACCCAGGACTGAAGTCCAGGCTGCTCCAAGAAAGCACAAAAGTTTCCCAAGCCAGAGTGACTCTTCCCTAAATCAGGTGCCCTTATATTTAAGCGTCTCCAGTGCCACTGCATGTCTTGCTGCTGCTATTTCTCTTGCTCACCCAGAATGATTACATGAGACTTCAGGAGCTATCACAAGGTAAGACTGGATGTGGGAACAATGTAGTCACTGTAGCTTAGAAAACATATTTACACCTTAGACAGGTACACGCATATTCTTAAGGAGTATCGATAAAGGGAACTTCAGTGACTCCAGGAGCTAAAACCTGGATTAGGCTCAGGCTTGTCCATCCTCTTGGCTCAGTCCATGAGCCCCCCTGTTTCCCAGTGCCCAAGCACCTTTGCTTTTCCCTTAGCTCTTGGGAAAAATCACTCAGAGATGCTGAATGAACAGCGAGGACACTTCTTATCCCCTGCGCCACACCCCACCTTTACAAGCTGCTTCTGCAGGCAATTGATAAGATCCTGAATTACATCAACAACAGAAATGGGCGTTGCTGCACAGCAGCGCTAATGCCTCTATTAATTCACAGCCTCCATGAAACTAAGGCCAAAATTCACAGTCATCGCTTACAGGAGACTCCAGACACAGCCCAAATCAGACATAACGAGCAGACCGTATGTCTAATGATAAGGTACTGATACTATTGGACATTGAAATTACTTCAGAACTTCAACTCACAAAGGCTATATATTTTAATTATAAAGTTATTTATAGCCTTGATAAGAGGATAAAACTAAGTCCCTTCTGCCTAGGCCTGGTTGCTGAGCACATGGACGTTAAGGATCCCGCTTGCATTCAGGGATCAGGATAACTCATCTTCTCCAATATAACATTGCTCTCAAAACTAAGTTCAGAAGTGTTGACTTTGTGCTTGCGATCATGTTTGAATATAAATAAATAAATAAATAAATAAATAAATAAATAAATAAATAAATGCATGCTGTTAGGGACAACTGCCTACACCTTAAAGTACTAGAGCAGTATAATGTTAAATTGGAAATGAAAGTAAATTGTTCAGTTTTCACTGGCTACGAATGCAGCTGAGAATACAACAGTTGGTACAACAGTTGTAAACATAACATATACATAATTGTAACCGTTTGTTCCGATCTAAAGAAAATTAAAAGTAATACTTTTTACAAAATGCTGTTCACTACAAGAATAAAGATGCATAAGTAGATTGTATTGTGCTTTTTGTTGTGTACACAGCCAGCTGAAACAATGCAAAGTTATGCGGATAAAGGAGCAACATATTTGAATTTACCTCTCAACATCCTAGACATAGGGCTGCACTGCAACTGGAAGGACCCGTGGAAACCAGCAGTATGTAAAATTCAGAAATTATCTCTATAAAACCACCTGTACAGTTTATTAGTTCTGACAAAGTTGGGTGTACCAAAAACGCTGCCATATTGCAGGCTGGAATTACAGCATGATACTAATTTGAAATCAGATTTTCACATATATATATAAAGAGAGAGGTGTGAGAGAGATGGATGACATTAGGAAAAACAAACTCCCCCAAAGTATTTTCTATTGCAAAGCATTCTTGAGTTCAGTACCCAGAAATTGTAACCACTTGTTCCAAAGAGTTACCAAACAGGCAAGTAAGAATTAGGGAGAAAGCACAAATTACTGAGCACAGCACACAAGGAAGAATCCTGCTAGACCCAGAAGTCAGAGATGTGCCTTTCAAAATTCAGCCTTGCTAAGCCTTCCTGAATTAATAAAGAGATGAGCTACATACCTTCCTATCACCTTTTCCACAATTTCCAGGTCAAAATATAGATTGGTTGTGCAGTCTTAAATTCCCACTTACTCTGCAAGAACTAACATCTTCCTCCCTATCCGAGAGTTTTGCAAATACAGCTTCAAGAAATACCCTGCACGACAAGCAGAAGTTCTAGAACATTTGGACGGGACTGCTCAAATAAACACTAAGGACATCTGTTCTGAAAACTGAACCAATCTTTGTGGTTTTATATGAGTAATATGCTAAAAATGGATCATAAGTGGCCAAATTCTGTTCTCAATCAAACTTAAACAACTTCAGTGATTTCAACACTACTACCCTAATTATCCCGGTTGATGTGCATCACTTCTGCCCGTTGGCAAAGAAGCTGCAATATTCACTATATTACAGGATGAGGTGCTTTCTGCAGTTGAAATTCTCTCCTTTCATTGTCTCTTCACTGGTAATTTTGTTTCCCACTAGTCTTCGGTCTACTATAATTTAGTAATTTCATTTCACTTTGCACATTTTTCATCAAGTTGAGAATTACAGTTTGAAAAAAGTGCACGAGGAGAAAGGCAGAAATGGAGAAAGGCTAGCATTAGCATACATTTAATCCACTCAAATCACACCTCCCTTCAGTCCAACAGCAGAGTGTGAGCTAGTCACAGCCATGAGTAACACAGTGAGATAGATTACCAAAGGAACTAAGGAATTTCTCATTGATTAGAGTCTTTAATTTCAGATTGTAGGTTTCTCTCAAAGACATACTTCAGCTACAATTTATCAGACTTGACAGCTTTTACTTACATCCTAGAAAGATGAATTTCCTCCACAGCAGGAATTACCGAGTGACATTTTGTGCTTTGAATTATGCAGGTGATCAGACCAGTTATTCATATCTTCTCTATATGGCCTTAAAATTGGTGAGTCATGGCTGAAGCTACGATATCTGATTTGATGTGGCCTGGACTTTCCAAATGAATATTTCACTTTACAGACCAGTCTCTGCCTAAAACAATTGTAAGGTTGCACAGTTCATCAAGTTACCAGGTCCTGACTGATTCCAACTCTTATTATTCTTGGACAGGAACATGTTTCTCAGCTTTGGTTTAATTCAAGTCCAAAATTAGGAAACGTTTCATGTACGCACAAGCCATAGCCCTAAAGTAAAGTAATAATCAGGTTTAGATTGTATGGGGGAAAGAAAACAAAACCCACCTATATTTTATTTCAATAACTTTAATACATTAATTTTTATCACTGCTAACTTGCAGTTATTTTGAGATAGAGGAATACTAAGTGATTTTGTAATCTTTACTGTATTCTTTTTATGTCTTTGAAGAACTCAAAGAATAAAAATTATACCAGTGAAAGACTCAGTGAATTCAAATTTCCACAGCTCCCCACAGAAAATCAGTCAAGGCTGAGGAAGTTAATATCTCACAGGCCATCAGCAGCAGAACGTCCCTTGCACTAATGCAATACAGCAATTCTCAATTACCAAATGGTAGAAAGCATTTTATTCTATTCCTGGCAAGTGGCACAATATCAGACATTAAAATCACATAATTTCATTTTTCTAACATTTTTACTTTCTTTCCCCCTCATTTCAATTTGGATGTGATATTAGCAACCAATAATTCAAGAGCAGCCAGAAATAGAAATCAGATCCTTGTACTATCCAAGAATAGCTTAAAAAACACTTCAAAGGCTCTGAAGCATTAACCTTCTCTTTTAACTCTTCAAAAGAAGTATTATATATTGGATCCTTAAGTCATATCTGAAATGGGAGGAGGCAAGATTAGAATCAGATATCAAGGGTCACATCTCACAATTCACAGTAAATACTTTGGCAAAGGCATAAATAATACAAGGTTACATAAGAATTTCCAAGCATTATTTGTACTCTATAATCTTTTTCAGTAGCAGCACCATAAAGCATGATGCAACTGGCTGCAATGTATTCCTTGTCTCATTGCTTTTTACACTGCAGTAACCAGTGCAATGAAAAAAAATCTCATTAAGGCTGAATTTGACCAGGGGAAGTAAACAGGGACCAAACTCAGCCCTTCTGTGAGTATCACACTCCAGTAGCAGCAAAAGGGGATAAATATGAGGCTCTATTTGGGTCTGATCTAGAGGAAATTGAAGTCAGTGGAGTTAAATAAAATCTTCCTACTTTCTGTCCCACTCTAAAGGATTCTCAAAATTGACAAAAAAAGATTACAAACTTTTTAAAAATTTCATAGAACCAATACAGAAGTTCTAGCAAACTTCCAGTGATACCACTACATAGAAAATTTGAAGTCTCTAGTGTTTCAGTACCTACACAGAGATTTTAAAAAATTTTTTCATTTAACACCTTGACTTTAACAGTCTCATTTTGTTCCACCAATGGTCTAGAATGATATTCTGAATTTTGTAGTGCTACTGTCCAATCCAAGCTACTGTGAGTAACTATGCTCAAGTCTCCTTTCAAACACAGCGCAAATGCAACACCATAGGAGAACCCAGAGCACCTCTCCATAGCAGAAAAAGGATTTGTCACCACTTTTACATTACTGCAAGGACCATCAAAGGTCTTGCGATCTCTTGACCATTTTCATCAAAAGAAACCACTTAGAATGACTGTGGGATGTTGCCAGCTGAGAATATGGATATCAAGCAGTGGGATTTTTGGCTGTGTTATTATGATAGCTCAGCAAGGTCTCAGGCACCTTGATATTACATGCATTAGAATAACATACAGTACATCTGCCAAGAGGCAAAATTGCTTTGCACTGAAAAGGGACTATGCTAATTGCACAAACCTGTAGATGAGTTAATCACTAATAATGATGATCCCAGTAGTACTGACAGGGTTGAGTAAGCAGGTAGAACTAACAAAGCTAACAATGAATAGGAGGCTTTCAATTAAATTGCTATATTTGTGGTTTTAACTGAAAATAACTATATCTGGAATCAGAGTACATATTATTTGCATACCATAATAATTTGAAACAGCTACAGACTTGTGTACTTTAGGTGTACACAAAACATGAAGGAATAAAAGGAGCTAATTTGGCACCTTTTTACACCATGCACAGATATGCATGTAGTGTATGAAAACCTTAGTTAAAAAGAAGTAGCAAATGCACGATGCGATATACTGGGATGTGTACGCGGTAAAAGGGGAGCTATAAATCAAGCTGCTAGACAGCTAAACGGGACCTGTGTGGGCTGCTTGAGGTGCTACTGGGTGTGAGTGGTAATTCTGCTATTGAATCATGTTCATGGCTTAACGGCTCTGAAATTGTAGAGGCTTTAAGACAAGAGAAAGCTCACCCCTTGCCGTAGAAAGCTGTATCATGCAGAGTTACTACTCAGCTCCACAAAGAGAGTATCTGCATGTAGTTAAGTGTCGCAGACAAGTTAGTAAGGCCCTTTGTCGACAGGAGTTACTAGCTCAGGACAGCCAGCTCAACAAAAATGCAAAGAGAAAACAAGAAACTCTCATCTTCTCACTGGTTCACCTGGAAAACCAGAGTTGTATGAAAGAGCCTGTATCACCTGCAGCACAGCCCCAGACTGAGCAGTCCAGCGGGCCTAACCACTCTACAACAAGAAGCAAAATTGCAGAGGTTTTGTCACCACAGGCTTCCAGTATGGTCATATAATGGTGTATAATGCTGGGAGACAGACAATAGACCCTTCTTAAAAGTAACTACTGTTATGAACACACGATAAGCAGAGATGATCTGTACCAGAGAGCCTAGGAAAGGCACAGTCTTGTCTGATGGCACTGGTGACAGATAACACGCTTTGGGCTCGGAGGCAGATGTCTGCCGTCACATGCGTTCCTCCCCCATGCCAACAAGGAGTGCAGCCTGGCTGCACTTCTTACACACTCGTACACAAAATCCCTATTAGACATCTAGTCCATACTGTACAGAACTATTTTTAAAAAACTCTGAATTTAAGAGATATTCACTTATTTTAAACAGAAAGCTCCACTTTGATTCTGCTACGTATCATGTTTTAAGTTTTAATGTTTTTGCATTTTTCTGTTTCATTATTTGGGGAAAGGAGTAAATGTCCTTTTCTGTTAACCTTTCTTTGAACAACTGTTTCTCCAAAATAAAATTTAGATCTTCAACAGCTATGTTATGTATACATACATACACACACCAAGCCATGCCTTTTCACATCCACTGTTTTAAAGACAGCCCTCAATCAAAATTAACAATATTCTCAAGCTGATTTTCAACACCCTATCCATTTAATGAAAAATCAGGCTGTTTTCACTAATACAAACAAGAACACAGATATATTTACTAAGGAATCCAAGATCTCTTCCTTTTCCTCTTACACACCATCTCACTTAGCTATTAATTTATTGAGCACATCACACTATGTGCTTCACCAACACGAAATTCAATTTAATGCTTAAATAAAAATAATAATAACCAGACATTCATAACTAGAATAATTTCAGATTTTTCATTCTGAATTTTTTTTCCATTTGATCTAGTTCCTATTACTGTTTACTTTTTTAGTAGCTGATTGAATTTGGGAACGATGCTTGCTGACAAATTGTACATTCTGCTTTTCAAACATTATCCAGTGGGTTCTGCTGGTGTTTACCATACCAGATGTGTGTTCCCAGTAGTGTTTCCATTGACTTATTTTTAAACTAGAAAGATCATTAACTGAAAAAATGTATTTAAAAAACAATGCTAAAGTACCAGCCTTTATATTGTAAGTCCTTTTAAACATTAGTTTAAAGACAAACAAGGGCAGGGGGGTTGGAAGGGATCTTTAAGGTCCCTTGCAACCCAAACCATTCAATGATTCTGTGATTCCATTCTATACACTCAGTGCTGTATACTGCCACAGTGGACTGGGGTGTAAGGGTCACAGTGGACTTCAACGCCAGCCAGCCACCACCACACCACCTGATGCACCTACCACTCCAGGCAATGCTTTCGAGGAGGCAAAGGGAGGAGGCTACAACCCTTTTAATCTTAGTTCTCATGTACGTCCATGATCTGCTACTTGGGTAAGGATGCTAACATCTGCCCTAAAATTAGAAATACTTAATAGCTCAGATTATATTTTCAAGATTAAAATGAACTATGGGATAGCTACTTTAATTTAAAAGAAAAACAGCTGCCATACAGATAGGCATTGTTCTCTATGCTGTAGTCTATATTCTTACAGCAGAATACAGTGTATCAATGTATACCCTGAATTATACCACAGTCATCAAGGAAACTGCTGCCATTTGCAGCTGAACCTCTACAGTTCCTGGCCTCTGTAAACACAGAGCCAACACCTCATGGAAGCCAAGTGGTCAGCACAGGCTCCTGGTGTCTTCTTAGGTGAGGCACAACTGTGCATCCAAGTCCAAAGAAGAAAGGGATGGAAACATTTTGACCCCTGTGGCCCTGCCGCCTCTAGGCAGCGCTCCTGACGGAGAAAGCTGAGTGCTTCTGACCTGTACTTCTCATGGGACCTTCAGCTGACAGCACCAAAAGCAACGCTGACCAAGCAAAAAAGAAATTAAGGAGAAAAAGTATATGAGTGCGAGGAACTGAACGGAGTGGGACTCTCCAGCTTGGAAAAGACATGCTTCACTAGAGGCACGATCAAAGTTTATAAAATGACCGCCACGGAGAAAGTGAACAGGGAGGGACTATTCACAATTTCTTATAACACAGCTAGAGGCAGAAGAAAACTACTTTTTCCCCGCAAAATATGCTATACTAAGCAGGGGCAGGGAGCTGAGACATTTCACCCCAGGTGAGTGAGCATTTAAGTCTGATTAGCCTTGTAGGATTTTGTGTGCGTTGGCTCTCACAGAGAAATCACGGACATGAATCTTAATAAGTAAAGTTAGTGGTTTTGTTGTTTTCAAGATAGCAGAGTATCAATCAATTCTAGGAAGACTTCTGCAGAAGAGCAGAAACAAAACTTCACAAGATTAAAGGGCTTTCATTTGTTCTACAGAATTATCTTTCTTCTGTTATGTTAGTGACCACCTAAGAAGATCATATTTTGCTTTCCTGAAGCTTTGAAATGTGTCTATCAGCAGCAGCCATTCCTACTAGAAGCCATTAGCTAGCAGGAAACAGCAAAACTGTTCAGACACAAGCAAGAAAAAAGATCAAAAATTAGAAATGCGCTAAGACAAGAACAGGCTAAAAATATCAGTGAGCAAGTTTCCAGATATAACTGAAATACAGTCATAGGCAACACATCCAGCTCCCAACAAATGCTGATGCTTGCTCTAGATGGGCAACGGTCACTAACTTGAAGCGAAATATTACACTATATATGAACAGAGCAAACTCTCAGAGCTTGGTTGAAAAAGCTAAGAATACTTATGAAGATTGTAGATCTACTTTTTCTGTGCTAAGAGAGGAAGATCTGCTTCTCCCAGGCCAACAGTCACGTCAGCACGAAGAACCGTCCTAACTGTACAGCCTGAAAAGGATTCACCATTTTTCATAAAGTCTTCAGTTTGAAGTTTATTACAGGATTTATTTTCACCCACCAAGTGAGCCCTTTGGTAATATTTAACTGTATCACAGAGAAGAGAGAGAAGCATTTTACTTTCTATTTGGATGACAACAGTAGCTCAGGGCAGAAGCAGATCAGCATCTTCAGGGTAACGGCGATCCAGCTACTCTATTTGTAGTGTACTGGGCCAAGATACCCAGAAAAGTCACTGGAAAAGATGTACTTCTAACCACCCTGTGAATCGTTCCCACTGCTGACCATGAACGATTCAAGCTGATGGGAGTTTTAACCACTTATTGTGATCTCCACTCTCCAAAACGCTGACTGCAGAAAAACGCAGGCACTGCACAGCAGTGCCTATGGGTGTGTTAATGCAGAAGCAAAGGGTTGTGATACAGGCTACAAAGCAGACAGAGGAACAAGACAGCTCAGCCTTGCTGTGACGCTGCATCTCTTTAATTGGTCATTCATTTGGCTGGACCTTACTAATTTGCAGGTCTTCAAAAATTAAGTGCTGTCAATTTTAAAAGGCCACAGAACATGTGATAATCAGTTTTATCAAGAAAGATTTATAATGAACAGTAACAGCTAACATTTAGAGGCAATTCAAGCCTTTGATGAATAACTTCAGGAATTTGCAATAGGAATTCAAAGTCATTTCTTCTGTTTCTAAATACATAAGCTTTTTTTTTCCGTTTGGGATTTTTGTAAATTTTTTTTTTCTATATCCTATATGGGCACTTAGTGCATGTGACAGGGACCTGCTCTGTGTCAGGTTCCATAACCCAACGCAGTGATCACATTTCCCAGCCGAGGCTCAGAAACAGCTTAACTCCTACAGCTGCAGACGGGGGGCCAGAGTTTGTAGAAAGAAAATCTCTTGCCCTGAGAAAACATTAGGACAAAATTATCCTGACCATTTCCATTAGGATGCCAGGACATGCTGTTTTCAGAACTGTCCCAGCCACCCAGGGATGTCTAGACACATTATGTAGCTACTACAAACGTGAAATTTCATCCCAGTTGCCCGTGCTGCCAAGCTACTGCTGAAACTACAAAGAGTGTATGTCCAATAGGCTACACTGCCCTTCTGCTACAGAAACATCTGCAAAAATTTCTCATTTATATGAGCAGAACAAAATTTTACCCAAAATGATGATGTAAAATGCTTCAGTTCTGAATAACAAAAAGCATTAACTCTTAGAAGCAAGAAATCCAGGGCCAACAGTCTGGGTAGGGTTACTTGAGTCTTCTGACACCTAAACTAAAAACAGGCTTGGGCAGGTAATGCAGATAATATGCCGAAGATACCTAAGTTGAATGAATAAATTCAGTCACCTTCTTCACCTAATATCAAATGCATAAGTAGTTAATGTAAAAAAGCATTCAGTTTGAAAGAAGAGCAGAGACATTTTCTCCCTTTTTAATATATGGGAAACTCCTCCTGATGTCCTGGGAAATGGAAAGCCAAACTTGGAAAACCACTGTTTAAAAGGAAGGCATAATCAAGAACATATGCTACTAAGATTACACAGAAAAAATAGGAATTTCACAGACAGTTAAGGAGGTTCACAGAACACAAAATTTAACGTAGCTCTACCTGAAATTTTATACCTAAAGGAGCGAAGAGCTAAGGTAGATGAAGGACAGTGCTAGGGAAAGCAGTTACGCAGAACATGACTGAAGTTCAAAGCTTCAGAAAATACTTAGGAATCTGATAACCACTGAACTTGAAATCGGGGAAAGGAAACTCTCAAGGATTTCTGAAGGATTAGAAATTAGTGATCGGAATTAATCACCAATTACTCTTGACTGCTAAGACAGCAGAGCTGATCCTGGCATATATCAGGAGGGGAATATTGCAAGAGCAAAGACACAACGTTAATATCATACTATGGCATTCAAGAGGCCGTAATTAAAAGGCAGTGTCCTGTCTTAGCATCCAAATTTCAGAAAAGATACGGACAAATAAAAGGAAGAAGTCAAAAACAGCTATAGGAATGAGTCAAAGGTTAGGAAATATGCACAATGATAGTCTAATTTATTAAAAAATAAAATAATAATCTATTAGTTTCATAAATAAACTTCCCTGCCAGGCAGACTTCTAGCACTAGTTGCCTCTTTATCCAACAAAATGGCCTGTCTCATTCTAATTAACAGAAACTGAAGTTACATAACCTCAAAATGGAAATAAGTTTATTATTTTTGCCAATTAAAGTCACAAACTTTTGGAACAGCCTGCCATCTCATGTGGTTGGTTATAGATCACTGGAAGAAATTCCACCAAGATCAAATATCTTTATAGAAACCTTGTTGAAACTGAATGAGTAATTACAAACATGCTGTAAAGACAAATGAAATTGTTTAGCCAGAATTATACAAAGACAGTGGTTCCTCCCACCCCTAGCTGACAAAGCTATTTTTAAAGTTTCAGATTTCAGTGCGTCAGGGCAACTCCACTGATTTCAGATCATTTATCCAAGACTCACTTCAACACAGCTGACATCAAGCACTGGCACAGTGACTCTCAGTAACACACCAAAGATTACAACATCCAGTTCAAACTGAAGTAAACGTATTTGGAAAGTTTTAAGGAAAACTGATACCTAGGCATGCTATATTGTTGAATATTGCCTCCGAAGAGTGTTAATGAAAACCACTTGGTATTATGCCATCTGCTATTTTCAGTGGCACGTTTTAAGTGCAGCAAGACGTAATAGACATACCAGCAACAGGCCAACCAAAAAAATAATCATTGTTGATTCTAGTAAGTAACTCACTTAGGGAAGCATCCTCAGTAAATACTGAAGCAGCACAGATCTGCAAACTCAGTTCACTTCAAATTTCCAATTATTTTTGTTTTTCATATTAGTTACAGATATGCAAACATGCTACTTGCATGTATTTCACATTTCAAATTCTCAACAGCAGCAAAAGAATTAGTAAAAATATCGATGCATACAAAATTCACAAAAATCACTTCCTATTTCACTAAAGGCTACACTCAGTTCACAGTTTGGGTAAAGACACCAACCAATTTTTTCTTCCCAGAAGTTTTGATCCACTCAGAAGTCTAAACATGTTAAAAGAACAAAGGTAAACATTCCAGCCTCCTGAAAGACTAAAAGAGAACATAATCTTTGAATAGAATACCAGGAAAAATATCAAAAATAGTGAAATAAGGTGTTTATATAATCTCTGAATTCAGCAATGGTGAAGCACATTCTGGGATGTGTGCCCATTCCTGGTATATACATTTTGTGAAGGATCAGTGGTACACTGGAGTAAATTCAGGAAAAGATCCATAAAAATGAGCTGAACACCAGAAAATGGGCTTTACAGACACAATTCTTCACGATAAAAAAGCCCGAGTTGTTCACATTGAAACACATTTTCACAAAGAAGGCAAATTTTGATTACCAACCAAGTATCTATAGTGGAAGAAGTTAATCAATAGTAAAGATGATCTTTAGACACATGGCATGATGAGGCTGATATTTACATGTTATCTCTGAATCTGTGTATGACATTTATGATGAAAAACAAACGAAGCTAGACAAATGCAAATATGGAATAAGATACTTATTTTCACTGGAAAACCTATCATGCTACCAAACAGATGATTTACCATTTGAAATGCAAAAACAAGAAGGGATCTCCCTCTCCAAGTCATTGCCTTGTGGTCTACCAATTTCATGCAGGAATTCATAGGTAACTCCAGGTAACCTGTGCTGCACAAGGGCTTGGTCTTTTGATTTATTTTCTCAAGAAATTACGGCACAGAATTGTTTCACAAAAGATGTAGCAAAGAAAGCCTGGGGTACTCTCTTTGGGTAATAACATAAGACCAGAAGGCTTCTTGTTCAGTCCCTACCCCTGCTACCACTGCATGATTTTTAACTCTGTCAGTTAGTAATTCAGCTGGTGCCTTTGATTTTTGTTTGCTTCACCTTGAAATACTTAGAAGCCTGGCATTCTGCAAAGGTAGAAGACTGTGAAAGAGTAGCTGCAGTCTATTACAATGATAATACAGTGAACACAACCATGAAGACTTTTCTGAAAGCAAGAGAAAAAATGATCTGAAATAAAAGTAACAGCAGACTGATGGAATATGGCTGTTCCTTCTATAAAAATGGATGACAGAATCCCTTAGCTTTTTTTGAGTTAAAAACATGACTCTGCTTTTAATGTTCATGGTAGGTAGGGCTAGTTGGGACTAGGGTGACAACAAGAATCATTTCTCCTAAGAAGTAATGAATTATTCAGCATCACTATTCATTAAAAGAAAAAAGGAAAGAAATAAATTATTTTAGATGCCAAAAAGACAAGCATAAAACTATGTATTTTTCTTGCTTTTATGAAGCCTTAATGAAAAATGTGTCTTTATCCAGTGGCGAGCCAAATGATCTTAATCAGAACAAGCTGTGGATGCAGAGGGTGATGGCTCTTACCTGTGTTAACCACCCAGTAAAAACATTCCTCTTTCCCTTTTAAGCAAGGAATCCCTTGGAATCAGCTAATACCAGACCTTGCAAGAAGGACTGTCGAGACTCAAATGTTTCTACATTGCAAGAAAGCTGGAGACTGCCGAGATGGAGACTGAAGGTGGAAGGACAAAAGAAAAAAATGCTTGAAAACAGCTTTTAATAATTTCTGATTAAATAAAAATGGATGTTTTAAAATATACTTTATAGTGGGTGACAAAGAAGTGAGGATTCCTAGATTCTGCGACTCTTACATTAAATAGCACTTTTTTTCCTAACATCACCTCACTATACTCAGTAGAGCTGCCTGTGAACTGAGGTGTAACTGAAGTAGAGAAGGGCAATTATTTCTCAGAGAATGCAATGGGAATGGTCCTGCATTTCATTAAATTTATATTCATCATGCCTCTAACAGAGTTGTGATACAATTTGCACATCATTTCATCTTTCTACTGACATAAAAAGATTTCCCTATTTCTACTAAGCACTGGTAGGGACCTACACAGCAGTCCACATCAACAAGAAAATTCCAGTCTATTAAAACTAATAATCAGTTCTACTGCTGTGACAATGCTGACAAGTTAAAAAATGTGAATTTTACTCAGTAGGAAAATTATCATTTTTGCAAGAAAACTGAGACTGAAGAGATTCTCAGTAGGTAATAAATGAGATCCACAGGGCTTAACCCATCTGTTTGATTCCCCAAACCTCTGTTGTTGTCCCTCCCCACCATGATATGAACCCCAAACACCCACTGTTTTCCTTGCCTGGGGAGTCTCACCAAGCTCACTAGATGATTCATAAGCACTCTTAGCATTCTTTGTATGCCTTTATCAGTCTTCAAATAAAAATGGCTTGCTTTGTGTCTGTCAGACCAGAAAGGTTTCTAGTGTTCAATTACGTGGACAAATGCTGACACATCCTTTTGATTACCACAGGCAAGATTATGCCATCCGTCATGGCATTTTCCTCAGCTTTTTTTCTCATCATATAGTTCATACTTTCTTGATATTACTTACGAGGTATGGTGTCCCTTAAGTATTTATGCAACACTTGGGAAATCATGTCTTCAGCATGAAGAGGAAACAACTCAGGCAACATACAGGCATCTGTAAATTGGTGTGATCTGTCCCAAACTCTGTGTAACCTATCTCTCTGCTACTACTGCTGCCTGGGCTAGGTAGATGAAAGTTGTCTTATGAACCAACTTTTGTCACTTTTATCCTTTAAGTGTGAAAATACCTTTGCCAGAAAAGAGTGACACAAGATGGACCTATCAAACAATCCTTTTCAGTACTGCAAGTCATCTCCCAGAGGAGTATAAAAAATTCACTACAAAAGATAGGTAGCCTACACATCCAAAGAGAGTGGTCTTGTACCCTTTTCTGATTGAAGACAAGTTTTACAATGTACTGACCTCATTTCTTCAATCACTTCCAAGCCAGACTTCATATCAGGAATGCACTTAAGCTTCTGCTGAAAATTAAGGTGGCATTTCAGTACCATTGAGGTTTAAGTCCTTCAATCCTGTTCCTGATGTTTTCCTGAACTAGGACCTTGAACCAATATGCGAACAGATTCAAGGTCAGTGTCTTCATTTGAGGGCAAAAGACTTATAGTTAGCTCCTTTATTGCTGGTTCTCTTATTGTTGTTTGCACTGTTATAGAGAAACAAGGCTCTCAAGCCTTTCTTCCTAGCATTGTTTTTTCAAAATAAGGTTATTAAGGTCTAACGACCCCATAGCCACTAAAGACAACACAGGTATTGTCATTAAATTCCTGAGAAATGTAATTCCTCAATTTTACAGAATCATAGAATCGTTAAGGTTGGAAAAGACCCTTAAGATCATCGAGTCCAACCTTTAATCTATCACTACCAAGTCCACCACTAAACCATGTCCTCAAGCACCACGGCTACCCATCTTTTAAATATCTCCAGGGATGGAGACTCAACCACTTCCCCGGGCAGCCTGTTCCAGTGCCTGACTACCCTTTCGGTGAAGAAGTTTTTCCTAATATCCAACCTAAACCTCCCCTGGCGCAGCTTGAGGCTGTTTCCTCTCATCCTATCACTTGTTACTAGGGAGAAGAGACCGACCCCCACCTCGCTACACCCTCCTTCCAGGTAGTTGTAGAGAGCCATAAGGTCTCCCCTCAGCCTCCTCTTCTCCAGACTAAACAACCCCAGCTCTCTCAGCTGCTCCTCATAAGACTCGTTCTCCAGACCCTTCACCAGCTTCGTTGCCCTTCTTTGGACATGCTCCAGCACCTCGATGTCCTTCTTGTAGTGAGGGGCCCAAATGTATTTTCACTACATTCTTAGCAAAAAAACCTTTAAAGTGCTCAGCACCTATCAGTCACAAGAAAACTGAACTTTCAAAGTCTCCAAGAGCTGAGCTCTGCTTCCAAAAACAGCTTGTGTATTTACAGTCATGCTTTTTGACCTACTTTTCTTATTTTCCAGTGGGAATACACAACCTAAAAAAACTGGAATTTAATTATAGTAATGGTTCATAAATAAAAATTCCATTTTGGTACACTCAACCTGACAGGGTAAGCTCTGGAAGTCTTTTCACAGACTACACATGCATACTAGTTTGCTTACGTTTCATTATTGGCATTGCTACCTACCAATTAATTGACAAATATTGTAGACAAAGTGCATAAAAATACTTGGGAAAAGCAAGGTCAAAATAATATTTAAACCTGAAACATTAAAACACTGAACTGGAAATTGTTTAGATACATACTTGCATTTAACACTCATTGTTAGACACAATACAGAATTGTTCAAATTATTCAGAAGTTTGGTCCTGCTACAGACCTAGAGGGGAAGAAAGATGGCACTTTCTTACCCAGGAATTTTTTTTCCCCTAATTTTAGCAGTAACAAACACACAGCGCTTTGGAGAAAGGTGCTCCTCAAGTACCTTCAAGACCAAGTAACTTATTTTCAAATGGATAAACGAATTTCATTCTTATTTCTGAATTCAACCATTTGCATCTATATGATACACTAATACAGTCGGACAAACATGAACCTGATTTTGTCTCATAAAAAGAAGCAAGAGCACATATTAATTTTGAGATTTCAAATTGAGTTTGTATGGGTGGAAGTTAAAGTGAAAACATCTGTAAAAAATCATGAATACAGAAATTAGGTAGTAGCCACAAGTACAAAACAGAAAGGAAGGGAAGAAATAATAATTAAAAAAAAACTCTGAGTCATATTTTGGGACTTCTGGGGGAGCTAAACACCTTACATGTGACAGTTGCTAGAGCAATGCCCCAGGTTGAAATTGCTCAGATACTCAAGGCTCACTGATGACTTGACAGCCTAACTCAGAAGCAGTTCCTTGGAGTCTATGCAATCACATTCAAGTAAACCCTGTGTAAGCACGAGGAAAAAGTAACCCTTTATTAACCTGTCAGTACTAATCTTCAATAATCTTCAAGTATTCTATTTCCTCCTGTCAGGGTAAGAGTAAGACATGAAAAAAGCAGCAAGATATGCTCCCTACCACACAACATTTCAGTTGGGCTCTTTCTTACAATACCTAGTTCTCAAATCAGAAGTTTTTCTCATCCCATCCAGGCATGCAGTTATATAAAAGCAAACTCAGTTACTAACTGTAGCAGTAAAAAAATTCTCAAAAATGATGTCCACTGCTGGAGTTTCCAATTTTAAAACTAGGTCCAGCCTTTTCACTTTGGGTAAACTGGACACCGCGACCCTGATCTGGCTTCTTATAAGCCAGCACTGGCAAGAACATTGTTAAAATAAAAAATAATAAAAAAAAGAGCTACTTAGTACAGGATCAAGGCGTTTTTAGCTTCTTCATTAAATGGAAGGAAATAGATCATATACAAAATGCATGAACTGGGAGCGACAGAGATGAATAATCTATCTGTTACTTGTTTGCATAATGGTGTTATTTGATCTACTTTGACTTCTCAGGCAGAGCAAAAGTAAAGAGTAATGGTTTTCCCACCTTCTTCCAAGAAAGTCCTCAGCAACTCATGCAGATTTTGCCACTTGCATTGGAAAGATACCAACCACTGGGCATCTGCCTGATTTAATGAGAGAAGCTCAAGCACTCATGCAGAAGGTGGCAGACAAATGTCCATGTGTGCTCAGATGGCAAAAAGAAAGAATTTGCACAGGGGAGTAAAGAACAAAGGTATTTCAGAGAGGTTATTTTAATGGATTTAGTGTCCTTTTACCCATAAACAACCCATACTCTTGTGAACTTTTAATACAGTAGTTTCTCCCCAGATAAGCATTTTAGAAAGCTTTGCAAACTTCTAAATGCTTTCAAAAGCCTTAGTCATTACTTTCTGAATTTGAAGGCCAACTGATAACATTCAATCATTTGCAGGGCAAAGCTCTGCAGCGAGAAGTTCAGTCCTAAACTGAAGTCAACGGCAGCACTGTCCAATGAGGAGCGAAGCTGAACATCTCTAAGACCTACACCAGACCAGCTTCTGGTGACTTTACACGTAGTAGCCATTCTTATGCAGGTACGCATGGCACTGCCAGCTCCTATGGTCTTAGTGCAACTTTTACACAATTGCAATGGTTTTAAAGCTACAGGTCTTGGAGCTCCTGCATTTAGACCTCTCCAAATACTTTTTGACTCAAGTGTCCGAACCAAAAGTATTTTGCTTGGATTGGCTTGAAATCTTCTTTGGGCTGTGGAGGGCTAAAGGAGGATGGGGAACACTGATTTTCTTGCTGAAAAAAAGCTTTCCCAGTTTCCACCACCACCACAAGATAAATAAAATGTGTTACTTTTGTTTGAAACATCAAAAATGAAAGCAAAGCACTATCCACAAAAATAATCACAAAGATTGTTATGTCTGGGATTTTTTGTTTGGTTTGCTTTTTTTTTTTTTCTTTTAAATCTTTTAAACTACTCTTGAAAGGATGACATTCACCTCAAAACCAAGAGACACACTTCCTCTGTGGCTCTTCTGCAGTAATAGTCTGCGAGGACATTCTGCAGAGGGGAAGGGATTTTCAGTTTCTCAACTGAAGTTACTCCACTTTCATATAAAGTAACATAGTATTTATGCAGAAATCTGTCAGGAAAACAAAGGCACTTCTGAACACAGTAAGACCCTTTTTGATAAGAGGAATTTCCTCTGAAATTGCAACCAGTTTTTCTACCCACACTCACTTCAATATCACTTTTTTTCTGGAACTCCCTACATGATAGTTGTGGCAACTATTCCCCCTGGTTTTTTTTTTTTAGATTACTGTTAAAATTAATGCCCAGAAATAAAAAATCGTTTTCAATGGTTTACAATTCAAAGTGCCCTTAAGATAAAATATCTCATACTCTGAGTAATAACGCCAGGTTTACACACTAATAATAGTTTTTTGCATTCGTTTAGGCTCATACAGTTAATTCCTTGCTCCCAGCATCTTCAGCCATGAACACCGAGATTTATAAATGACTTAGTAATACGAACTTTTACAGCCAAACATCAGTGAGAAAGGAGTAAAACAAGACACAACTCTTCAACCACAGCAGATATTTTTCTCCGCATTTCATCCCAAAATGTAAGTTAACAGTTGCCAAATTTCTGTGGTCCTTCAAATCGTGCTTAAAGTCAGTACCAGATCCCTCAGAAGGTTTGGTCCAGCACCTGAAGAGGACTGCCTGGCCTGCCCAAAGTGTTACCGTGGCTCTCATGTAGGAATTCAGCGTGTGGGCAGATATGGTGTACTTGAAAACCCTGAAATCACCTGTGGGCAAACTAACTTTATAGGTGTTCATTATCATCTCTATGGAAACAGCTTCTTGCTCTGCTTTTTCTGAAAATTTCTTAGGATTCCTTGTCTCTTGTAATGGCAGAACTATACTGGGTAAAAGAATGTCTTATTACAGAACAGCTTTGGCATTACTTTCATTCTGGATAATCCAAAATTAACATTAAACCCAGGGATTTTCCAATAAAAAACCTGCCTGATAGAAATTTATATACAGAAGAAGGCTAAATTTAGAGTTTAAAATATAAGTTAGTTCTCACTTATGTTATAACAGCTTCCTACATAGTACTCAACTGAATAAAAATGGTTTGCTCACCTTAATGAAAACAATTAAAATAATAGGACTGCATTTTTCTCAGTGTTTACATATTTGAAATTTAATAAAATGGCTTTTTCCCCATCTGATTTGTTTAGTTAATATCCTCACTATGCTCTCTCAGATAATTACATCCTCAAGTAAGAGGCTCCTGTTATTTATCTTTCATTACACTTATTTTTTTTTCCCTAAGAAGCCTGCTGATCTCTTTTCCTCATTACTTCTCACACCTGAAAGCACCTTTTATTTTATGAACAGAATATTGTTGTAATTTTTAAGCTCTAGGAGAAAAAAAATAACTAAGAAAGGATCTTCTCATTGTGACCTAGAAGAGCTGACCTGTCTTTTACAGAGCAATAGCACACAGCAAGGTGCACTGGCAATACGGCAGGAGCACATGGCTCCTCAGCCAGAATTCGCTTGGGTGTACTGACAAACTGGGCGTTAATGCTTTAATCACTTCAAATGTGACTGTATACAGCCAAATACAACCCCGCTTTTAAATTACTGTCCTTATACAACAACTAACTTAATGGCATGACTTTCACTGACAGAGGTTGACAAAGTAGTTCAACAAACGTTAGCTTTAGTCATAAACATTTCCAGTGCAAGTCGTAAGAAAGAGCAGCTTGTTTCCAAGCTTCCTATCCAGCATCCCTGACTTCTGATCCAGCATGAGGAAAGGGATCATCAAAAATTGCCCAGCCAGGCCTAAATCCATCCCAGTATTGTTAATTACTGCCCTAATGACTTGCCTTGTTATTGATAAACTGATTCATTACAAAACATAAAAAAATACCCAGAAGGAAGAAAAACAGGAAAACCATAGGCCTTTCCCACTAAGCGGCATGTTTTCCCTATCATCCTATCCCATTTCCTAGAATGGAACACAGTCTACTTGATTGCAAACTCTTCAAGTCTGATTTACATTTGCTTTTAGGAGTATTTTACATGACAATAAACATGTCTGTATTCCTTATATCTGTGATATAGAACCCATCACACATTTTCCCAGTACAAGTAGGCTTTTTGGGGGAAAGTTCTTAACATTTGTCTCCATAAGAACCAGAGCAACTCTGGCACACGGTACCACATTACAGAACACATCCTCATCATCGGCCCTCCTGAAGAAGCTATACCAGGGGCCCTTCCTGTGAAGATCAAATTGTGCCCCAACATTCAGGACCATCAGATCTGAAATGTCAGTTAATGGCATTTTGACAGAGATAAGAAAAAGCAATTCTTTGTGAGAAAGGGAAATAGATAAACACAACACTATTTTGCAGTGCTGAAAAAATACTCATTTTGGAGTAAACGCACTGTAAATATCTTTAGATGTTTTGACCACTCACCATCCCTCCAATACGTAATCTTTACCTTTCAGTCAGAGCGCAGTTTCTTGAGTCAACTCTCACAAGATCAGCGTTAGCAGTGGTTTAAGGGAGAACCTACTTTATACAAGTAGGGAGAAAAAGAGAAAAAGACAAAGCTAAAGAAGTCTAATGTCCACTGGTCTGAACCTGGACTTTTTCCTTACAGATGTCTGGCCACAGTGTTTTGAGATGAATGTGCAAACTGTGCAAGTTGCTTTAAAAAAGCTGTGCTGTTTCTTTAAAAACCCGTTGTCTTCTGCATAAAGATTGCCTAAGACTGTTATTATGAGGCTCCACACTTCTTGTGTCTATCCTGAACAAGATTCACCCAGTACATGTCTGTAGCTTTTCCTCTCCGAAAGCCAAACTGACAGTCTCAGGCAAGCATCCAAAATCTAGTTGTCATTTTTCTTATTACAGACTATGTTCAGGGAGAGAGAGACGTGACCAGTCCAATGGTGCTCCCCACGAGGCTCTCAGGCTGCCACAGCACCCCAATGCATTGCCTCATTTCTCTCAACAAGATGCAACGCAACAAATAAACAAGACTAAGTCTGTAATCAAAATGCAGCAGGGATATTTAAGAAGGCACAAAGAAAACTGTCAGAGGTTCACTGGACGTCTTTCCTTGATTTTCATTACAGAGATAAGCCTAATAAGAATTAGGCTCTTAACTGTCCCCCAAGTTAACAAGTCTGAGGAGGATGCATGAAGGAAGAAAAAAAGTTTCTTCTACTATTGCTCTATTTTTGTTCAGCTGTGCTAAGAAGAGTTTTCACATATATGAGCAGAACTGGCTCAAAATAGAGACAAGCGGCCGACTCGGTGAGCCAGATGCTGCCATTTCTGCATTTTCACCTCTCCCAGGAGAGGCAGAGACCTTTGTGGTACCCACCTGCAGCCACTCCATCCTGCACAGCCCTGGGCACGCACCGGCCTTTGCTCCACAGTCCCGCAACCAGGAGTTTTACAGCAACCACGTTAAATCCTCTCTTCTTGAAATTCATTACAGAGTAGTAACATTTTAGAGTTTTAAAGAAGTTTTAGGGTTTTTTCACATGCATTATGCTGTTAAATGGCAAAATCTTCACAAATGTGAGTGGCTGAAGCAAAAAGCAAATCAGCTCTGCAGTAGCAAGCTCTCTAATGGGGTTAGACTAAATAAAATTGTACCAGACTGTTGTATAATTGTCTCGGTTTGGAAGACTCTCAGCAAATTTAGTTCAGAAAAGACATCAAAAGGGGGAGATATTTACTATACTTCAAAAACTCTCAGCAGCTGAAAGAGTAACAGGACCAAAGGTACATGTGATGAACGGATTCAGCATTTCTGTGACTTTATTGACTATATTTTAAGCCAAAGGGGAGCATTAGATAATATAATCTGACCAACTATATAACAGAGACCACACCGCTTCAAACAAAACACCTCTGCCCGGATCTCAACAGCATATGAATGGCTAATAAGGGTCTTCCAGAAAGGTATCTGGTCTGCATTTGAAAACCAGAGAGAGAAGAGGTTGGAGCGTATTTGGATTTGATTTTCCGCAAACATCACCAGCCTACAATGCATTTGCGCTCATGGTCATCATGGCAAAATAAACACCACAAACAAATGCATAATTATACCTTCACACACACCCCCCACAGTGGCCCGGCTATCAGCCAGCAGAAGGGATTTCACATAGATCGGGGAAGCGGAAGGCCCAGGCCCACGGGAGGGTGCAGCAGCTTGCTGCTCCCCGCATGCCTAAACACTTGCACACTTGTACAATACACAAGGTTCTGCTAGTTTCAAAACTCGCTCCAACCCAAAGCATTCCAGCATATTTACTAGAGGCGCTACCGAAGCTGGTAAGAAAACAAAAATAATATGAAGAGAATAATAGAAGAGATCAGAAATAAGTTAGAAAGAAAAGCTGAAACTCCAAAGCATTTCACTGGATAGTCAATCTAGAGAGGAGAAAAGCAAAAACAGATTTAAGGCAAACAGTTGCACACAAATAGCTTCATTTACATCTGCATACTTCCCAAAACCAGGAATACAATCTAAAACTAAGGCTAGGCTAAGCTAGAGACTCCCATGTAAAATAAGACTGCAGACTCAAGAGCACAAATTTATACAGTTGTTTGGGATTGTTTTTTTTTTCCAAAAAGGCAAAGTGCAGTGTGGGATTTGGTGGCAGGAGAAGGTAAAAGGGAAAAGGTCTGATTGTCCCAATTATGACACTGTATCAAAAGGCAAAAATAGTTATTGGTAACATCCAAGATGGCCAAACAGCCCCAGGGTCCCATTGTACCAGGCGCTAGACAGAGTCAGATTTCACCTCCGCTCAAATAAATTGGCAATGAAAGAAAACATTAAAAACACATCACTACAGTGGCTATCAATACAAAGCTGATTCTTGAAAGGTAAAATATGACCACTGTGATGTCTGCAGTCATTCCAAAAATGAAGAGAAATGCCACTAGTAAGGTAAGTGGTTATTTTATTTCAGAAAATAAAAGGGTTCTCCTTTCCAAAAGAGGAAGCAGAAACGAAAGACTTTTTTTAACCTGCACAGAGGTGCTCCAGAACTCAGAATGAATGCCTGCCAGAAACCAGTCTGACCTCAACGATTTGGACCATGTCCACAGAGCTATACTTACTAAGAGTATGTTGCTTGTACTGATGGCTAAATTGAACAAGACGACCAATAGTACCTGAGAAGGTGATAAAAGGAGAATGATCCACTGAATGGTGAGCTGATTAGCCTTTGTTGCAAGAGGGAAGAACATATCCCATTTGCTTTCATTCTCCCTCCAAGATCTAAAATGCTTCGCTACAGAGAATACTCGAAAAAGCTGGTCATAGAACAAAGCACAACAGGGGCTCTGAGGGCCAGCGCAACAGGTCAGCAGCTCCGCTCACCTTTGCGGAGATCACAGACTACTGCCTCTGTTATTCAGGATCAAAAAAGGATTAAAATCATATTAGTGAGAACTGTCTGCATGCTCCAGACTGAAACACCAGTTCCCAGTGTAAAGCTATTGCTATGAAATCATACAGCTATGGAACATCTGAATAGATAACTATAAACATACTCACACTTGCAACCCAAAATTATTTGGGACTTAATCAAGACAAGAAATAATAGGGGGGGGGAAACAGGCCTGTTCTTTGTAATAGTGTTTATATCTTTGGAGAAAACAAATGAAGTGGAATAAGAGCGCAGACAAAGTCAAATGTTTGATGTTTACAACCAACAGGTGAGATGCTATTTCATTGTAAATAAGAGCTAATGTTAACAATGTTAACAGTGTTATTCTTGTCATGTAACTCTTCCTAAGAAGGTAAGTATTCAGCCGTTGTATAGAATTTATCCTTTTCAAGCCCTCCTCTTCTTCCATCGCTCTTTTCTTGACAGGACGTTGAAGCTTGTAGCTCTAGCTTAAGGGGAGCCTTCTGCGGCCACAGGATCCCACTGACATACATGGTGCTTCACATACACATGAACTTTGCTTTCTGTCATACATCTGTGAGACATGGCAGTCATTTCTTGTGTAATGTACATATACATTTAAACTTAGAATTAACTCAAGAGCTATGGAAAATTCAGTGAGAAGTGAAGACTTCAAAATTGATGCACCTCTTAACTATTCCAGGTGTGCAAACATTTTCACCATTTAGCAGTGTAATAACAAAGATATACAAATAGGGAAAATACTTTTAAATTTGGTGCAGTACAATACAATGATAAAGATGCAAAATGTGGCTCATTATAACAATGTAATCACTGAAGAAAATATTTTTAGGTTACACTTGTAACAAAAATGACTGTTATACTGTATCATTGTAACATTTTTGTTAAGCAATGTTAGAAATCAGCTAGAATAGTCCACTGATGCATAATTAAAAGCAACTCTCAATCACCTATGGAAATGAAACGTAACTGAAATATGTATTAAACCTGTAAAAATAACTCTTCAAGTGGCTTACTGAGTAATACTTCATAAAAATTGCTTTTTATAATTACACAGACTATATAGCAATAAAGTGGCCCCTTAGAAAGCAATCACTGTTATGGAGTCCTATCCTGCAAGAAAACACAAACTTCAAAATTAAACTTCATTCCATTAGCAAGATAAAAAAAATCAGTCTTGGACTTTTTCACAAAAATATTCCAGAAGATTCATATCAGGATGATTGGAGCATTTTATTTAGACTTTTATTTCAAACAAGCATCCTATTAGTTATCCATATAAAAATTCTGTATAATTGAACTACAAGAAATGCCTCCTTGAGTTAGTGTAATGCATTACTCACTTTGAAGGGCTCTGGAGCAATACGAATTCAGGAGTTTAAGCTCTCCAGGGCAAATGGTTGCTCTCACATGCTTAAAACCAATTTGTGCCATGTCTTGTACATACTGGAATATAAAGATGTTTTATCATGTCTTGTAAAAGTTTACACGTTCTGGAGCACTGCTTTATTTGACTTCCTTTCTTGGAAGAGAGACAAGCTGTTTTGGCTGAGCTAAAAACCACAATGACTGTCCAACAGCGTAAGACAGATGGGATTAGTGATGGAACTGGACAAATGGTATCAAAAGTTTCTCAGCCTTTCAAGAGGAATAAAGGACATGTTTTTGGTGGGGCTTTGACTGGTAGACAGGTTTCCAGAATTTCTCAAAATTTTATGATCAAGCCATTTTCCACTATCATACAACAGGACTTTCTCAAAATGTCTTTTTCTCATTTTTTTCCCATAAGAGAGGATTAAAACTAATGCACATTCTTAATCAAGTTTTATCAGTCTTTCAAGATATACGATTTCCTAGAGCAGCTCCCTGAAATACATATTTTCATATTTTCAAATTAATACTTTTTAAAATGTTAATTCAGGAAAATGCACTGCTGGTGTCAGTTTCACTCCATTTCAGGATGAAAAAAAGTATCAAAACATCCTAATTTCAAACAAGCCAATAACAATTTACTGAATAACCCTAGCAATTCTCCTCTATCTCTATGACAGTATCCTATACATTGTAGACTAATTTACTCTGTTTAGAAAACTCACATTTTATAATGCAGTGTATATTATCCAAATAAATCCCACTACCATATCTATGTTAAAGATCTTCCCCCCTTTCAGAGCTTTAACCATTATATCCTTAGATAATATATACGAAGGGACAAAAATATTTCAACCCTAGCCCAAGCAGCAAGCCAGTATCATCACTCAAAATCTTAGTGTTATCCCTGCTAGATCAGCTTTTGAAGTTCTGAAAGTAAATAAGTAGATACGTTTGCAGCTATTAACTAAAAAATAACAATCTGAATATACTTACTTCATTTCTTCTATCATAGTAGGAGAAAGAAGTGTTGAACTTGTTATAGAAAAAGTATCGGAAGTAAACGATTTCTCAAAAAACTCCCATACACATCTTCACAAACTTACGAGGAGTTTAAAAGAAACAACTGGCGAGCAAAAGCAGTTGGCAATGGAAGAGAGCCTTGACATAAGCATGAATAAAACAGAGTGGAAATACAAAGCTCATAAGGGATACCATATTCTCCAGATATAAATCAGACAGGAAAAACAAATCATGAGAAAGATGAAAGAAGAGCTGACTGCAGAATCACACAGCAGCTGAGGCTGGAAGGCACCTCTGGAGATCATCCAGTCCCAACCCCTGCTCAGAGCAGGCTCAGCTAGAACAGGCTGACCCAGGGCCACATACATTCAGGTTCTGAATACCTCCAACAATGGAGACTCCACCATATCTCTGGGCAACCTGTTCTAGTGTCTGACCACCCTCACACTGTAAAAAAAAAAAAAAAAAAAAAAAGTTTTCTTTTTCTGTTTCAGTTTGTGCCCATTGCCTCTTCTCCTGTCACTGACTACCCCTGAGAAGAGTCCGTCTCCTTTATGCCTTTCCATCAGGTATTTACAGACACAGATAAAATCCCCCGAACCTTCTCTTCTTCAGGCTGAACCGTCCCAGCTCGCTCAGCCTCTGCTCATTCAACAGGTGCTCCAAACCCTTCATCATTCTGGTGGCCCTTCGCTGAACTCGCTCCAGTACATCCATGTCTCTTGAACTGGGGAGCCCAGAACTAGACACAGCCCTCCAGATGCTGCCTCACCAGGCTGGGTAGAGAGGAAAGATCATCTCCCTCGACCAGCTGGCAATACTCTGCCTAACACAGCCCAGGAGGCTGTTGGCCTTCTTTGCCACAAGGACACTTTGCTGGCTCATGGTCAACTTGATGTCCACCAGGACCCCCTGAGCCTTTTCTGCAAAGCTGCTTTCCAGCCATTCAGCCCCACAGCCTGTACTGGTGCATGGAATCAGGAATCAGGCCAGCAGGAGCAGGGAAGTGATCGTGCCCCTGTACTCGGCACTGGTGAGGCCACACCTTGAGTACTGTGTTCAGTTTTGGGCCCCTCACTACAAGAAGGACATCGAGGCGCTGGAGCGTGTCCAAAGAAGGGCAATGAAGCTGGTGAAGGGTCTGGAGAACGAGCCTTATGAGGAGCAGCTGAGGGAACTGGGGTTGTTTAGTCTGGAGAAGAGAAAGCTGAGGGGAGACCTTATTGCTCTCTACAACTACCTGAAAGGAGGTTGGGGGGTGGGGTGGGGGGGTGTCAGTCTCTTTTCCCAAGTAACAAGTGATAGGACAAGAGGAAACAGCCTCAAGTTGTGCCAGGGGAGATTTAAATTAGATATTAGGAAAAATTTCTTTACAGAGGGAGCGGTTAGGCATTGGAACAGACTGCCCAGGGAAGTCGTGCAATCACAGTCCCTGGAAGTATTCAAAAAACATGTGGATGTGGTGCTTAGGGACATGGTTTGGAGGTGGACCAGGCAGTTAGGTTAACAGGTTGGGCTCAATGATCTCAGAGGTCTTTTCCAGCCTTAATGATTCTATGATTCTACGGGGTTAGGTGCAAGACAAGGACCAGTATCTCCCCAACCTCTGTAACACCTCATCACAGAACAGTTCTAGCAAAATGCCTATGTGCAAACGACCAAGTCATTCAGTTCCCTGTATATGTATATACAGGCATGCATGCGTGTGCATTTATATGATATTCATACATACGTGCACACATACATAGATTAGCTGTAAATAAATGTATATATAAAAACATACACACAAAAAATATTTAAGGCTTGCAAATAATTCAATTTATCAGCTATATTGTTTCTCAGGTCAGGCCAACCTAGTTAGCTTTATTTTCAAATAGAAGAGTAAGACCATAACTGTTTTAGATGAAAGTTACAGGACTCACTTTGCCTAAACTAGAATGCATAGTTATACCACTCCATGAATTTTTTTTCCCTAGCCAACCATATCTGAAAGACGAAAAAATTAATAGAATGATTAGATGGAATTGGTTGTGTAAAAAAAAGTAACTACTATATTCTGGCAGAAAGAGTGGAGCTCAGTAAGCAAATCCTACTATTTTATGCAAGTAAATGGAAACTGATTGCCCTGCAAACAACAGTTGTGGTAAATCTAGGGACTAAATTTAACTGCAGAGGAATTCTGATCCTGCTGCAAGAAGAAAACAGTGCAGTACTACAAATATAAAATTGTCTTATTTGTCTCTACAGTAATACCTACTTTTCCTCACCATCTCTTCCAAGTAAAGGAGGAATCAAAGACAGTAAATATCTTATTTATCTTAAGAAGTTTACATGCATAAGATGTTGGGAAGAAGTGTTTTTCCTTTCATTACTTATTCACCGTCAGAAAGAAGAGTAAAACCCTTAAAGGAGATGAATGAGAAAGAAAGGCAGTAATACCATGAAGCTCAGTAATGGCTTATGAACTAGCCAAAACATAAAAAAAAGAAGAGAAGAAATACTCAAAAAGATAAAGATTAAAAATCAAATGTTCTGCATTCCCATGTTAGTACTGGTGCTTAATATATTCATGATCTAAAACAGCACAGGGCGACAAAGCAATGAAGAAACACAAAAGAAGACACTATATATCTCAGTTCAAGAAGATATATGCAACCCCTTCTACGACGGGGTTACAGCATTGGTGGATATTGGAAGAGCAAGTGACGTCATCTACCTGAACTTGTGCAAAGCATTTGACACTGTCCCACATGACATCCTTGTCTCTTAATTGGAGAGACATGGCTTTGATGGATGGACCACCCAGTGGATAAGGAATTGGCTGGAAGGTCGCACTCAAAGAGCTGCAGTCAACAGCTCGATGTCCAAGTGGAGATCAGTGACGAGTGGCGTTCCTCAGGGGTCAGTATTGGGACTGGCACTGTTGAACAACTTTGGTGCGGATATGGACAGTGGGATTGAGTGCACCCTCAGCAAGTTTGCCGATGACACCAAGCTGCATGGTACAGTTGACATGCTGGAGGGCAGGGATGCCATCCAGGGGGACCTTGACAGGCTGGAGAGGTGGACCCGTGTGAACCTCATGAAATTCAACAAGGCCAAGTGCAAGGTCCTGCACATGGGTCAGGGCAATCCCAAGCACAAATACAGGCTGGGCAGAGAATGGATTGAGAGCAGCCCTGAGGAGAAGGACTCAGAGGTGTTCATTGATGAGAAACTCAACATGACCTGGGCAACGTGTGCTTGCAGCACAGAAAGCCAACGGTATCCTCAGCTGCATCAAAAGAAGCATGACCAGCAGGTCAAGGGAGGCGATTCTCTCCCTCTACTCCGCTCTCATGAGACCCCATCTGCAGTACAGAGTTCAGCTCTGGGGCCGCCAACATAAGACAGACATGGATCTGTTGGAGCGAGTCCAGGGGAGGACCACAAAGACGAATGGAGGGCTGAACACCTCTCCTACAAAGACAGGCTGAGAGAGTTGCAGTTGTTCAGTCTGGAGAAGAGAAGGCTCCAGGGAGACCTTCTCGCAGGCTTCCAGTACCTGAAGGGGGCCTACAAGAAAGCTGGAGAGGGACTTTCCACAATGGCACATAGTCATGGGACAAGGGGTAGTGGCTTCAAATGGAAAGAGGGTAGATTTAGATTAGATATAAGAAAGAAATTCTTCACTATGAGGGAGGTGAGGCACTGGAACAGGTTGCCCAGAGAAGCTGTGGATGCCCCCTCCCTGGAAGTGTTCAAGGCCAGGTTGGATGGGGCTTTGAGCAACCTGGTCTAGTGGAAGGTGTCGCTACCCATGGCAGGGGGGGTTGGAACTAAGTGATCTTTCAGGTGCCTTCCAACACACACCATTCTATGATTCTATGATATTAAGCAAGTTAGTAAAGACTGAGAAATTTCTAGGGAGACCGGCCCCTGCTCAGTGAATGGATGACCTGATAGCCATCAGTTTACAGTACTGTCAAATACAAACTAGAAGAACAAATCATATGAATTACTGAGATCTAAACAAAAGCATAAGCAAACCAAAAGCAGCTCTTTCATTTGCAAAAAAAACATTCACCTCCTAACAGAAGTCACCAACAAAAATGATGGTATTTAAATGTCTAGTGCTATAAAATTGTGCTCCAAAAATAAAACTAAATGAGTTTGTTTCCATTAAGGCTATTACTATGGCTCAGTACATTGCTTTGAATATGAAGATTCAGCAGCTATTCTCTCTAGTTTTTCATCCTGGGATCTTTAATATGTTTTCAATCTAATTTTAATTTGTTGTAGAAAAAGAGAAATGAACTTTCTTCTCAAGGCTAAATTAAACTTGTCTCTTGTGCAGTATCACAAAGTATAAAAAAGGAGAAACAGTTGCTACATTTAATAAAAGCTTTTTAAAAAAAAGGCAGACAAGTTTTTTCCGTTAGTTTACTGTTTCACAAGTCCACGTTTTTTCAACAAAAATAATTAACTGTAGAATATGTGCATGAGCATAATATTTTTGTATTTTAACAACCAAAAAACCCTCTGCAGTATATTGCCTGAGTAAGCCAATAGCTAAGTATGCAAGTCAGGAACAGAGTCTGCACAGTTCATAGGAAGCTGGCGTCCTTTGCAATGACAGCAAGTGTAGCAACAGTGTGTTTAGCTAAGAGGAGGTTGGGTGGCTTCATTTTTGATCAGAATGCTATCACAAATCAAGATTACTAAGAAAACTACAAAGCTGGTCAGACACAGGTTTCAAAAATATATCAGGATGCTTAACTCTTCCTGGAAGTATCTGAAGTGTGGGGTGGATGCATGCTGTAACGCACCCCAAAATCCCACTCTCAGGATGATCCAGCCTGGTCCCTGGCTGAAGCACATCAGGACTCCCTTTATGCTCATGTGCTCAGCATACCTTTCTGCAGAAACCTAACTGTGGAAAGGGTAATTCGCACACCTGGAGATCACACCTCAATTTGAGTGAGGGTGTCTATCAGGTTAGAGATAATCATTTTGCCTCTGCGTCCCAGCTGTAAGATGGGGGTAACAGTCTTTATATTATCTCACATGATATGGGAGTACTTGTGTATCTTCCAAGATAAGCATATCAAATCTCACAAAGGATGGAGCAGATGCTTTGATACCAAAATGCTGTATATTTATCTAATTTCATATATCTAATTGTGGTTAATGCTACTAGAGACATTTTTCAGTTATTGTACAGTCCTCTGAATGTAGTGATAACAAATGAGAGCCCTGAATGAAGCTGTGCTCTGTTTATACCTAGATCTGATACACCTACTGCCACTTCACATCTGTGAAAGGTAACTCACAGCCAGCCTGCCAAAGGAGAAGGGTCCAGCCTGGCTACAATCCCCAGGCTCCTTGCTGCAAGGTTTTCTGTGGCTCCCAATAAACCCTGATCTTTCATCTCTTGCCTCAGCCACACAGTCAGTTTCTCAGTCTCTTTCCAGGGAACAGCTCTTCCCTGCACCCGTCCCCCTCTTTCCAACTTCCCCTTTGCTCCCACCAGGTATATTTTGTCCATGTCCCCCCAGCTACCTAAACTTCTGGGCCTCACCTCTTTCCTTCCCGAACACAATGGGGAGAACCACCAGTTCAGATAACTGGCGTTGCCTAATAGGATGCTCTGTCCAGCAGAGAAAGACCTGAAAGCTGTAGCAATAGGTCTGAAAGAACTGGTAATTGATGCAATGCTATCATTGCCTCTCAACTGCAAGAGAAACCAAATACCTCCCTGCTACTTTCATTTTTGTCAGAGAGCATCATTCAAGCAGTCATCTACTGCTTTTCACTTTTTAACTTGGAGGGAAGGAAAACAGCAGCAAATAGAACTGACTCAGATGAATTTAAATGCTGAAGTAAACACTGCTAACTAGGATGAAAGGAATTGTTGCAAAGGTTTTCTTCTTTTGAAGAAAGCATTGCTAACCAAGATTAGCTCCTGCAAAACACAGAGTCATGTAAAATTTTTTCTAAAAAGGCAAAGATGCTGTAGCTAAGCAACCTGGCTCTTCCTTAAACTGAAAGTTGGTTTTCATAGCACCTTGTTTATCACCAAAAGCTCTGACAAACTTCCACCTTATTTTATGTAATCATGTCTGGGGGAGTGCCAGATTAGATCTGGTACACTGTCATAAAGGGACTTTTCCCATGAATGCAGATGATGCAAAGTTATTTTTAAAATAGCATCCAAAATGTTCTTTGTGTCTACTGCATGCTCTTCAAATACACTGAGCTGTGTGAGCAGCCATCAGCCTGAGAGAACAGATATGCCTTTCTGCTTTTGGATCCAATAAGTGCTGGCTATGTTTTCTTTATCTGTGTACTGAACCGAGCCGCTCCCCTTTCTGTCTTAGATTGCCCTTTTAGCCCAGGATTTGATAACAGCATTTGGTATTTGTATTCTACCACTAAAGATCTTGTTTTCTTCTAAGAGGAAATATATCCTGACATATGCTCTCTACGCTTCTCTTGCCCTATCTTGGATGCAATCTGTAGCTCCAAGGATGATGATTATTTCCAAATTAGAAGTTAACTATGTTCTGTAAACCCTGTTCACTCAGATTGAATCACCAAAAAACAGCTTTCTTTTCAAATCTTTCTCATTCTGACTGCATTTTTCCTAATGGATGGGACAGAAAATACATGCAAATAATAAATAAAATTGATGATACTGGATATGACCCACTGCATTATGACTTTGGATACTAATCTCTTGTCATGCTTCCCCTCCCAGAGAGTATGTGCGTTAATAGCCTTTTCCCAGTTTGACAAGGGCACTGGAAAGCATGTTTGAGAAACCTGGAAAGCACTGGGTTTTTTCCTCTCTCTCAACTCAGTCCACATTACAATTTTATTTTTAATCAGCCCCTGCCTCCCCCTTTTTCAGCTAGTTGTCTGTAACACTACATACAGTATAATAAGTATGATGGTCCCAAACGCTTTGCTAAACAATAGAAAAAAGATTTTGGCTGTACTGCTCATTTGTTTTCCTTTCTCAGTTGGTTTTGTGTTTGTGCAGAGTAAATACACACACAGTAGGCCTATGCATCTTTCTACAAACACAGAAATACACACACTGTATACAGACAGCAATGCAGCTTTTTTGTTTACTCTGCCTCTCTCATTCCCTCTAGATATTTTTGCACGCTGTCATTTGTGGAATACTGTTGAAACCCAAAGGGATGTCAGCTGAGCCTGCCTCGTATTGCAAGCTGTTGGCAGTCTCATTAAAGATGGGGGAACAGCGTGGAGTCCACTGCCATTTTTCACAGACTGATGCTGCTGGTTGGAAGCGTTTGGCCGAGCTCAACGGGCTATGCCAGCTGATTTCTTCAGACGCTCCTCAGCCTTGATTTTATTGTTGGTGTCTCAACAAGGACTCTAGAGTTGTTACTAGAAGTGCCAGCAGCTGCTGACAGCATGTATGGGGAAAGAATCTAATATATTAAAAGAAAAATCTTCAAAGGTTTCAAACAGGGTAAAAGGCATGTTTTCTTACCCCCATAACCAGCCTTGCCTGTACAATGAAATTACTTTGGATTTGTTATTAGGTAACAATATTTTTTGTACATTCGTTAATTTCAGAATTATCTGCATCACTTTGTTCTCTACCCAATTAATTTTAATTATTTCGAACCCTGCAGATACTACCTGCCTCGTCTGTCGCAGCCCCACAGAATCCAAATCTCATGTCCATGTATTTTTTCAAGGAAACGGTTGCCTATTTGGGTGTCAGGGTAGAGGGCAGGAAAGAGAATGTAGCACCCTCTGCTTTACCATGAGTTGTCCCTTCTTCTTCCTCCAGGTCAAGAAAAGAACACCTGGTCATCAGCCTCTTTTTGGCCAATACAATTAAAAAAAAAGGGGGGGGGGGGGCAGGGGGGGATCACAAATGAAATAGACTTTAGCCACTGCTGCCGTTTGGCTTTCCTGTGTAAAGTCTCACCTAACTTCCTGCCTAATTAGACTGGGCAGTTTCCAGTCATCCTGAGGTTGAAGGAGGGCACTCTTGTTCTCCCAGTTCATCAAGGCTGCTATGAAATCAGGGATATATGGGTCCTGTGCACAAAAGAGAACAAATCAGGGAAAAATATGACTATATATTAGGAATTTAGGCAGTCAGTTTAAAAATGGGGAATCTAAAGTTCACAGTGCTTGCTTTCATTTTGTATTCAATTTGAGAGCACCATACATAAAGCAAGATATTTAAGAGTCACCAATCCACCTCCTGCGGAACACCTAAATCTAAGGACAGATGGCAGTTAAAGGAGGAATAGTATGTCTAAGTCTAAGCATTTTGTGTATTTAAGTTGTAATATTCTTTAATTCCCCAACCACACACTATTTTTCTTTCAAGCAAGGACTAGCACTACAACTATTCCATCACATAATCAGGTTACTCTTGATGACCTTCCAAAGCCAAATCCCAATGTCAGTTAGCATCATCTCCTAGTGATTCTGTGCCAGAGCACGTGAAGGCAACACAGTACTTTCAACGACAATATCTTTATTTTCTGGTAGAAGTTGGGTGCCATCCATTCCTTCCTTTTTTCTGTCTAGCACATACAGACCACTGGTTTACCGTATGTTTACATTCACTGTAGTGCACCTCCATCTCCCTCCTTTCAAGTGATTTTTATTTAGAACATGAACACTTCAGGACAGCACAGAAAGTAGGAAAATTTGTCTGCAATGTGTCTAGCAGATTTTAGCCACTATAAAATTAACTGAAACATAAGACAAAGTAAAGAAGCATTTTAGTAACCTGTACGTTCTTTTTTTCCTCCTCTTGTCCATTCCCTAAGTCACTCCCTTCCCCTTCTCCGTCACTTGCTATATTTTCATAGTGTTAGGGAAGAGGAAAGTTGTATCTCTGAAATACTGAGCTTTATGCCTTAGATTTAATGGCACTGGTAGCCCAGCCACGTAGTATGGGCTATGCAGTAAACAGACTTTCAGAGCCAAATCAGAAATTCACTATGGCAAAGCCTTACCAAACGGTCTGCGGAAAGGCTATGCTGCACTAAATATGCAAGTCACCTAACAAAGCTGACAAGAGGAAGGAGGGTCTAACTTAAGCAGAACTGGAAACCCAGAGATCTCCGTTCTCTTCCTTACTCTGCTGGAGACAGACTTTGTAATCTGGGGCAGAGCATTCCAGCGTCAGCAGGTATTTCTGTATCTGCCTCTAAGAAGTGAAAAGTGAGGATGGGGAATATCATTTCATTAGCATTTATAAGGCAAACTGTGCAGAAAGCATTGTTGCACATCTATGTAGTTTACCCTTATTCCACGGGGTAGATTCCAATTAAACAAAGTGTGAAAAGCAGCATATGGGGCCTGCTTATAAAGAAAGAAGTCCCCATCAGACTGAACTCTCCTGAAGTGGTGACCATAGAGCAAAAGGAGAGAAATCTTCTCTATAGATTGTTCCCAGCAACTCCCCATCCCCAGGGTCACTGTTATTAAGCAAGGAGTCTCATCCTCTTCAGGCGCAATAAGGAAAGGCACTCCCTGCTTCCAAGTTTCATTTCGGGGGAAGTTCGTATTACCTATATATCCTTCTCTTAGCCATGAGAGCCTCGTTGATTTAACACTCTAATAAGAGCCATGGAGAAGGAAGAACAGCTGGGAGGTTTTTGCTCTATATACAAGTTGAAAAGCCATTCATGAAGTGACATTCATCTCCTTACCCGTGTTATTAACAACTTAAGGTGTGAACATGAGCCACTCTCACAGATACAGCAACACTCATTAAAGAACTTCTGCCCTAGAATGTATATTTTAATGTCTTTTTGCATCACAGGAACTCACTTATGAACTACAGCATTGCAGCAGGCTTACTAAAAAAAACATGCAACTATCCAGTATGAAAACATGCAACTATACAAAAACATGCAACTATCCAGTACGAAAAATAAAACATCCTTTGTAACATCAGCAAACGTAGTGCTTCCTATTGTCAAAACAGCACAAAGCAGCTCTGGTATTACACTGATACATCAGGTTGGACTCAACAGTAGCAGAAGTGCTGTATAAAAAGAGATTACAGTAAACTATGTACAGCAGTCTTTGTTAGCTCTAAAGAACAAGGAAAACACTATGCAGAATAAACAGGGACAGGAAAAAAGGAAGTAAAAACAACAGTGGGAGTGAGTCTGGTAAATAAAAGCTCTGCAAAGAAACTTACTTGACCACAGCCAGCTTTACAACAACACACCCCAGAATCCCAACATGAAGAACTGATCTGTAACGTACTTTTTAAGTGAAAGAAATGTTATTCCCTCCTTCAGCAGATAGGAAACGGCCACCACCCTCTCAGCAGGAGAATGAAGCCCAGAATGCCAAGAACCCAGTCCTGGCTCAAAGCTGGTGGAGACACCTTCTCTGCATCAGTGGTCCATGACAGCCACCTTGGTTTCTCATGCACAGTAAGAGATGAAATCATAGCGGTGAGATTTTCCAGCTTGCCCACTGAGACACTAAAGACTGTGGAATTAAAATGTTTTTTGCAAGTCATAGAAAACTTTCTGTAACCCTCAAGGTTGTCTTTCATGCAGAATTTCTTTCTGCACTCAGTTTCCTAAATGATGCTACGCTTGCCTCATGTGCGATAATAAAATGGAAGGTAGATTTTACTGAATGTCATATTCATGAAGAAAACCCCTTTTCATAATCAAAGTGAGTTCTACAGAAAAATAAAACCTACTTTTTACTCCCATGAAAATGACTTGTGAAAAGTTAAAAAAATCCTTTTATTTCCACCCCTTCTCCAACAAATTCTTCCAGAGAGAGTAGCTTTTTGCATTGTGCTCTCCAGGACATACTCTGAAGGACCTAGATTTAGAAGGGAAGTGTAATTGTAGAATTATATCCAGTTTGGTTTGACTCAGATTCTGTTTTCCTATATATTAAGAATACAGAGCATGATGCAGAGCCCATTACAGTGAGCAATGGGTTTTGAACCAGACCAGATGTGTGTTAAAGCCCACCATTGACCTTTCTTCGTTTTCTACATTCCATTTTTGCCTTCGTTTTTCTTAGTCATCTTATAGGGGTTTTTTGCTTCCACTTTTCTTCTTGGTTGCACAAAGAGATGCAACTTACAATCCCATCCCTCTGCTGACAATTTTGGTCATAAGATATTAGGAAAAGGAGGAGCACTTGACAAAATATATAATCACATTCAGGATAATTAGCATATATTAAAAAACAAGGTTTACCAGACCTCATGGCAAACAATATTTTCTTCTAGGAAGAAACATCAGATATTGAAAAAGTGTTCCCTTGAATTCAGAAGTCAAAGAGTACTTGACAAAGGAAAAAAAAAAAAAAAAATCTTTTTTTTTTCCATTTGCAGAAATTTTTCATTTAAAATTAGTCTTTATCAAAGACTACTTGATTTCTCATTTCAAGTTTATTTTAAGAAAAAAAAATTCAAGTGAAAAATACCAAAAAGGATGTTTACAAAATCCTGAGTTTTTTCTTGCTCAAAAATGTTAGTAAATGAATTCATCAAAACCAACTCTTTTCCTAAATTTAGATTTGGCTTTGAGAAATTGGCGTTTTTTTAACAAATTAGGCAAACATCTCCTGACTTCTGGCAGACAACCGTCAACTTTCCCTACATTTTAATTGTCCTTTCTGAAAGCACAGAAGTGCATGAGGTGCCTACTCTCACAGAAAACAAATGGGTGCCTTTGAAAACAACGTAGTATGCCATAATAAAAAGAAAAATCATTGAATGTATTTTGGTTTAAAGTTTCATTGAACACATATGACTGGCCAGGCTGAACGATCTATGATATACTGACAGACAGAGCCAGACACAGACCTTCAAAAGAAAGGGGAAGCAGGAAGGAGCTGAACAGAAACATTTAGTCAGCTCTGTCAAAATGTTGGCACTGCTATTAAGAAAGAATTACAGTATCCAATTCTGCCTGTTATTCTGCATCATTCCACCAAAAGCCCATGTTTTTCTGAATAATTATTATTAGCATTTGAGCTACTTTTACTCTATTTTGCAAGGCTGTCCAGTCAAAATTCACACTGACATTAAAAGCCTATTTTGATTTTGAGTGTAAAATAATTGTTTGACTTGCAAGCAGAACTTCATAAATCTGGTAATATTCTTCTTCCATATAGCTGTTATTTCTGCACAATAACTTAGCTTCTGTTTTATTTAAGGCCAATATTCCTGAAATGCAGTCACTCCTGAAACTCATGCATACCGTAACGCTTTGCACGGAAAGATTTTTTCAGCCTACAAACCACATTTAAAGTCTATAAAATAGATAGCATTTATACTACGGAAAATTACTCATGGTGGAAAGACTTGCTATTGAAGTGTAGCTCGGTCCCTTAGGGACAGACGTACCTCGGAATTGTTGAGATGACATCTGTGCGTGCCCGAGAACCACCCCTCACTCGAACACTGGTCAATGTCCACCTTCTGCAGATTGATGTCGACTTTGACAACACCTCTGAAAATAAGAGAAAAACAGCCTTGAATACAGTGACTACAGAAATAGGTTAAACTTCTTTATGATGCTGTAGCCTGCAAAGAGGAACTACATCTTTCTTCTAAATACGGCATTTGATTAAATGTCTGAAAACAGAGAATTTTTGTGTTCCCGAAGCCATGACTGCAGAGACACATTTTTATGTTAGACCTTACTGAGATGTATTACAACAAGGGCTCGGTAAATCTAATGCACTAAGTGTAAGGCGGCAGGTAAAAATAAGTTATATACTCAAACAATTTAATGCCCTTCACATTTTACAATGCAGCAAAGAACTAAAATAAATACAATGAATGACCTGCACTACTTTTCCCGAGGCCAGCAACCTCCCCGGCTGACCCTGAGTACAGCACCAGGTGCCACACCTCACCCCCATGCCCAGTGACGACAACATCCTTCCCTTTGTTCCAGGGAACGCAATTTGCCAAAACAACCGGGAAAAGTCTTTTTCCATACTCTCCCCAGAGACACCCCAGCCTCCAGTGACTTCAGGCCTCTCCTCCGTGGCTCAGCACCTCCTCCAGCAGGCAGGGTGGTCCAAACCCCTCTCTCCCCATCTCTGCCAGCCGGTGCTGGTATAATACTTGATACAACATCAGAAGGGCAGCGTGAGCCAGGAGTAGGCCACTGATGTCTGTGAAACTAAAACAAATGTTCCCTACACAAACAGGTCTTCAAGGACTGTCTGAACTGTAGTAGTCCCATGCCAAGAACACTCAAGTTTTCGTCATCAACTGCTTCCCTCAGAAATTTTTTTGAATGAAAAGCTAACAACCCCATTTGAAAGCCAACGCTCCATTTTATAAACAACTTGGAAATCACCAGAAAAAGAAAAGCTATAAGATTGTAGTTGCTTATCTTAAAAAAAAAGCCTTTAAAAATTTCCTTATTCTCTCTAAAATAATGTCCAGAATGGCTTTGGACATAGAACATTTATAGCATCACCTCATGAGAGCACGTATCTGTGGCTGCTTCACTGCTGTCCGGACTTAGCAAAAATGTCAGTATGCAACTTCTGGTAGTTAGATCATTACACGGACTCACTCATAACTGATGAGTGCTTTGTACTGATTTCTTAAATCTAGAGTACCACTTATTTTAAGTCAACTGTTTCAGCCACTTTAGACAAAAGTTTTGATTTCCATGACTACAAACACCATCACCCTTTCAGGCTGTAGACTACCAAGGGCACGACCCAACCTTTATGTCAAGAATACCTCACTCACCTCAAAGCATATTGACTCTCTTAGTTAAAGCTCAGTATACATAAGTAAGAACTCTACTAATAACAGAGCTACAGAGCCATGCATCTGGGAGGCCGCTTATGAACAAAGTCAGAACAGGTCTAAGAAATGAGCTTGATCAAAACCAGGACAATACTGCTCCCTCATACCCGGTCCCAGTACAACCAAGTGCAAAGTGTCCACAACAGCTATATTTGGACATTTATCTTCAGACATGCTTTATAGTCATCAGAGAAACACAAGCATGTCATTTAAATGATCTGATCGCTTCATCCCCCTCCGTCTCCTGCCTAGAACCTAAATACCTGACACTAGGCACACTTAGAAATGACCTGAAATGTTTAAGTGCTGGCTCTAGCAAGCTCAACTTGAAATAGCACACACCACGCTTCTAGAATATTCAGAAATATTTTTAATTTACAGCTTTATGCCTTTCCACTCTTGTTTTGGACAAAAGCTTCTTCAGGGACTGCTAAAACTACACTTCTGCTCCAATGAACTGTTATTTCCATGTTGCAGGTGACCAATAATCTTAAGGGAAAAACTGCTGTACTGTACAGACTAACTCTTTATAAGATGTTGATGTCAGTGGATTACAAGCTTATCTTAACCTGATAACAAGGTATCTGTCTCCATTGCTCATAGAGTGCACTGTGGCTGCATACAGGCATGAAGCAGGCAGCAGGACCAGGACCAACGCTACTCCTTGCTCTCCTAGTTCATGTTATATACCAGACACTTTGGCAAAGGTCTCTCAAGCATTAGCATCATTCTGACTACTCTAAAGAAATCAGTTTATACAGTAGGAAAACCAGTAATGATTCATCCTTATTCGGACTGCATCAGATTCACCTGGGAGACTCTCTAAGCACCTTAGGGAGGCAGGTCTTTATTTCCTTTGCATGGAAAGCTTTTCCCTCATGCACATTTCGTTTTTAACTGATAGGAGAGGAAACTCCACTTTACCTCTACAAACACTTCTGTGAAGAGAGAGGTACAGATTGAAAATTAAGGGTAAACTAATTACTGCTAGGAGAGGAGAAACACTTTAAGAGTTTGCTGTGTGGTATCATGAGCAGGCCCTGTAGAAGCACAGTCGGTACAAAGGGCTATAAACATTTAAAACAAAACAAAACAAAACCAAACCTTACCTAGAGGTTACTTGTGAGAAAGACAACACACCCAAGCCAGAGGAATTAGGGACAGTAAGCGCACTGAGCAAGCATTTGAGTACAGGCTTGTATCAGACATGCTGCAATTTCAAGAATTAGTGGCATGTTCTAGTGGGCCAAGAGGCAGGACAGCATCCTACCGCTCAGAGCCACGTACTGGAAAGAAAGGAAATGTACTTCTGGATTTTTCACATCAGAATTGATTAAATAACTTGTATCCTTTGAAAACTCTTTGATACAATTATTTTGTTCAAAACAGATGTGAAAATCATAGATTCATACAGCAGCTGTCATTGGAAGGAACCTCTTCTGATCATCCAGTCCAACCACCTGCTCAAAGCAGGCTCACTTCAGTTGGGTTTTTTAATACCTCCAATAATGGAGACTTCACCAGCTCTGGGAAACTTGATCTAGTGTCTGACCACCCTCACAGTGCCAAAAAAATAGTCTTCTGATGTTGAAATGGAATTTCTTGTACTTCAATTTGTGTCTCTTGTACTTTCTGTCCTTTCACTGGCTACCCCTGAGAATAGTACCCCTACCCCTCTGTCTCCTTTACACTTTTCCATCAGGCACTTACATGCCTATGTAAGATCCCCCTGGAGCCTTTTCTTATCCAGGCTGAACAGTCCCAGCTCGCTCAGCCCTTCTTGTCTGTCAGAAGCTCCAGAATCATCTTTGTGGCCCTTCAATAAGCTCACTCCAGCACAGCCACATCTCTTGTGCTGAGGAGCCCAGATGTGGACACAGAGTCATCTATATGCAGAAGGCTATTCGGTTGGTTAAACACTATTTCCCCTTCATAAATCCATGGTGACTACTCCCCATCACATTCTTCTCCTTCATGTGTTTTGGAAGTGGTTTTCAGGAAGATTTGCTCCATCACCTTCCCAGGAATTGATGTGAGGCTGCCCAGCCTGTAGTTCTTGGAAGACATCCAGTACCTTGGCCTTTTCCATGTCCTCTGTCACAAAGTCCACTGCCCCATTCAGCAACAGGCCCACATTCTCCCTTGTCCCAATTTTCTTGTCAGTGTACTTACTTCTTGTTGCCCTTCATGTCCCTCAACAGACTGAGCCCCACATGGGCTTTGGTTTCCCTAACTCCTCCCATGAATGCTCAGACTGTATCTCCATATTCCTCCCAGGTTAATTGATCCTGCTTCCACCTCTTGTGCACTTTCATTCTATGCTTGAGTTTTGTCAGGAGCTCCCTATTAAGCCATGCAGGCCTGAAAATTACCTCATTTAAAAATATTTTCATAATACTTTTTCCAGAAACACTACAAAATTCTTCAATTTGAAACTGAATGCATTTTCCTCTTGCTTGTCTTGTGTTAAAACTTTTCTTACAAGAACATTTGCCTTTCACAAAACCCAGTCTTCATGAACTCAATCCAAACATTTCTACCTACACTCTTCTGTCTGCAGCTCTTCTGTAGCACAGCCTGAACTTCTGATATGATTAAGTTGTTCTGCTTTTTCTCAGAGCTTTATGAATTTCTGGGGTGAAAATCTACAGTAAGGAAAAAGAGTACAGTCCAGAAGCCGGCATATGAAAACAATCTCTCCTGGCAGTTACAATCTACCATAGGCTTTCCATTTTTTTTCCCCCCATGGTACATATTATTCTTTTTTCACTAGACCTCTGCAATGTATGCTCATGCTTCATGGTAACATCACAGTTCTGCTGAGGTAGTAACAGAGTCTGCAACTACTTGAGGATATAATGCTTTCAAAAGAAAAATTTCTTTAAGCATACATGTTGGAGCGAGTCCAGAGGAGGACCACAAAGATGAATGGAGGGCTGGAACACCTCTCCTACAAAGACAGGCTGAGAGAGTTGCAGTTGTTCAGTCTGGAGAAGAGAAGGCTCCAGGGAGACCTTCTCGCAGGCTTCCAGTACCTGAAGGGGGCCTACAAGAAAGCTGGAGAGGGACTTTCCACAAGGGCACATAGTCATGGGACAAGGGGTAGTGGCTTCAAATGGAAAGAGGGTAGATTTAGATTAGATATAAGGAAGAAATTCTTCACTATGAGGGAGGTGAGGCACTGGAACAGGTTGCCCAAAGAAGCTGTGGATGCCCCCTCCCTGGAAGTGTTCAAGGCCAGGTTGGATGGGGCTTTGAGCAACCTGGTCTAGTGGAAGGTGTCACTACCCATGGCAGGGGGGGTTGGAACTAAGTGATCTTTCAGGTGCCTTCCAACCCAAACCATTCTATGATTCTATGTGGCATTTACAGAAAGCATCATGATTGTACAAGACTTTTACTGCATTCATTTGGGATGCTTTGCCATTTTAAAACACCATCTCAGACATGCACCCCACCATTATTACACATAAAGTACACCAAAGTATACATGATATATTTCTGAAATTCATCTGTGATTAATACAGTAGCTGGCACAGCCTGGTTCGCCACCCACATTTTCAGTTATTTTTGATTCAGCATTCAGAAAATGGAACATATGGAAGAACACATCCTCCTAGAAGGTATACAGACCAACTACCTGTGTTATATTTATTGAACTAACTGGGAATAATTGCAGCTCTGCTATCTTGATAGAAGTGATCAAGACAAATACCAACTGTGTAAGAGTAGACTCAGCTTGTCAGCATAACACATTCATCCATATGACAACGCTGCCTGGCTGAACCCAAGCCACAGTGATAAGTTAATAACAATATTACTAGTAATTGTGGACCATCTGGCAATTAAGTATATTTTGTTAATCTCCTTATAACAATAAATATTTGTTTTCTGCCACAATTTTACAGTCCTTACACAAAAAAAGATACTTAAGGATTTGTGCTGGTTTTGGCTGGGATAGAGTTAATTTTCCACATAGTAGCCAGTATGGGGCTAGGTTTTGGATTTGTGCTGGAAACAGTGTTGATAACACAGGGATGTTTTAGTTATTGCTGAGCAGTGCTTGCACAGAGTCAAGGCCTTTTCTGCTTCTCGCACCACCCCACCAGCGAATAGGCTGGGGGTGCACACGAAGTTAGGAGGGGACACATTTGGGACAACTGACCCCAACTGACCAAAGGGATATTCCGTACCATATGGCGATCATGCTCAGCATATAAAGCTGGGGGAAGAAGGAAGGGGGGTGGGGGGACAGGACACAGACGGACATTTGGAGTTATGGTGTTTGTCTTCCCAAGTAACCATTATACATGATGGAGCCCTGCTTTCCTAGAGATGGCTAAGCACCTGCCTGCCGATGGGAAGTAGTGAATGAATTCCTTGCTTTGCTTGCATGCGCAGCTTTTGTTTTACCTATTAAACTGTCTTTATCTCATCCCACGAGTTTTCTCACTTTTACCCTTCCGATTCTCTTCCCCATCCCATTGTGGGGGGAGTGAGCGAGCGGCTGCGTGGTGCTTAGCTGCCTGACAGGTTAAACCGCAATGGACACATTTATGTTTAACATGTAGATAAGAAAGAATTAGTTGAATTGTACATAATAGATAATCACTGAACAATGATGTCATCAAGGATTTTCTGTCAGGCCAGAGGTTTGATTTAAGAGGCTTTCATGTCTGTCTTAATTTCCAGTACCACTGTTTGTTGGCATGCTGTTTGCCTTGAAATCTGTGCCAGAAATTGATTTAAGCTTATTTTCCCAACCTACTAGCTATCTTGATAGTTTCAGTAGTTATAATATTTCATTGTAACAACGTGTTGTAAAACCTATATCTACAGAAGAATTTTTTTGCCTGTACTGTTACTTCATAAAAAAAGCAGGAGCATGTTCTCTTTCTCCCAGACAGCTTAAGCTAGAGCTGCACAGAATAATAGCCTGCCAACATTTAAATGGTGATAAACAATATCTTTGTCCTCTAGATCTTCAGAAGCTTTTTGGCACAGAGGTCATCACAGCTCAGCTAAACAGGCATTCAAAGCTTGCCTTCTGAGTTTGTACACTTATTTTTGTACCTATAAGCATTGCAAGCAGCCATAATTAAGATGTAAGACATGGATATCACATGCTAAAGCAGACATCATCCCTCAAATCTAAATGCCTGCCTAGATTCTTGCTGCCATATTCATTCACCCCTGCATGCTGTCCTTCCTAAGTCCTTTTTACCACAAAACAAGGAGATAGGAAAAAAATTCTCTACAGCCGTCCCAAATCTGCAAATGCCCACACCTCTAGATAAATGCATACCGTAATTAGTATAGCCAATGTTTTCAGGGCAGATACCTTTTCTGACCATTCTCATTTTGGAGGCTGGCACTTTCAAGAATATTAATCTTCAAACAGTGCACACTACCTGACACTTGAGGCTCCTTCAATATACTGTCAACTGAGCATCCTAAAATAATCCTGGTGTTAAATTCACAAGTGACTTTCAGCCATGAGTCTTACTGGTAATCAACAGCTTTTGCAGGTTCAAGTTGCTTTTGAAAGTTAAGATTTAGGATTCTGCATCACTTAGACATTTTTAAAACTACTACCTTTGCACACCCAGCCAGACTGACAACAGGCTACTGGGATGTTACATACAACGTAATTTTGATCTGGTCACACAGTTACCACTAATTCCTTACTAATAGGACAGAGACAGACTTACCTAATTCCTCAGCCATAGCATGACTGCTGCTTTTCAGCACACATTTTCACAGGAGAACCAGCTTTCACTAAAAATAAACTTAACTGCAGAGTAAGGTATAGGAGTGTGGGCACATGAATCAAGATTCACCTGCAAAGAGAATCCCTCTAGGCCATTTGGAACAGTACTACAAGGGTGGAATACTTAAAGCTGAATCCTCTATTGTCTGAAGAATTATTTCAGATTTAAATCTGCCTTCAGATTTATGGCATGCAGTGCTGCGCCTCTCTGGGAATTTCCCCACAGTTTCATCAGAGAGCTTCCTAGATACTTGGAGGGGTGGTGGTATTTTTTTTGCTTGAGGATGTCTAAGTTGCTGCTAGCATCTTAACTCTGTCACAAAGCATTACCTTATACAGGAACACTGAGGTGTCAGTGATGGTGGGGTACCACTTGCATTAGATTCTCCCTATGAAAAAAATGTCTTGGAGCCAAATTCAAGCTATTTAGTAAGAAACCAGCATATTTTTTTTAATGCTCCCATTACTATCCATGGCGTCGGAGACAGGTGGAAAGAAAGGGTCTCAAGGAACAGTATAGAAAGTGATATAAGGAAAAAAAAGGTTATGAATAAGAAAAGCTTTTGAATTAGAAGGATCCTACACACAAGAGATGGCCCCAGCCTAACTATACCCAATCTTCTGACACTGAAGATTTATTTAAAGGTAATAAGGGAATTTTAAAGCTGAAAAATAAGTGGAAGCCAACATTAAAAAAAGGAAAATGGAGAAGCATAAATCTGGGCAAGGAACATACAAAACTACAAGAATGTAAGACAAAACTAAAAGACATTTTTAGAAGCAGCATGTTAAAAGCATAGGCTCTACAAATTAAAAACTTTTCAAATGCCTCAAAAAGGAAGCCTGAAATAGAATCTGTAAGGCCAATAGCCAACCAAGATATAAAAACTGCTCAGAGTAGAGACAGCCTTTGCAGAAAATTAATTCTTTTCATCACTGCACACTTTAGAGCCAGGAAGGCTCCAACCTCTGAGCCGCTCTTGAGAGTCTCAATGTGACAAAAGTCAGCTTTCACATGCAGGGATGTTAACAAGCTGGGCACCACAACTATCCCTGCTTTGTTCAACGCATTCACAGATGACCCAAATGGGTGACCAGTGACAAAGTTTGCAGTTGATAAAAATACTTAGTATAACCCACAACTAAATCTGACTGACACAGAGAAGATGAATGAACACTTTCCAAAGTGTTTTTTTTATCAGAACAATCTGGGATCTCCCAATGAATTTAGATTCATGGAACAAATTTAAAAACAGAAAATAATTTATTTTCTCCTAACAGTTCTTAATTATATTATGGAACCCAATGCCAAACTACATTGCAGAAGACAAAAATGGGTTAAAAAGGAAATTAAAATCATGGAGGTCAATTTAATCTATACTTACTATCAACACTCATTCAGAGACAGTCTGAAAAACTTTTTTTTTTGTTATTGCTTATTATCTGCAAATGGGATATAACCAAGATAAGAGAATTCAGCACTTCCATTGCTCTTACGTTTTCCTTAAGTACCTGCCAGAAGCTGCTTTTGGAGACAAGGCTAGGTAAGCCTTGCATCTGACCTAACACAGCAATGCTTTTGTTCTTACCTTTAGTAACATTTCTCTATCTCAGCCCAGGTTCATGAATAGACAGAACAGAAGGTGACAGTCCTGGAGTTGCATCTCAGATAGTAAGGATTGTCACATGTCTGTTCCCTTCAAAAGAGCTTTGATAACCTGCTGTGCTGGAAGCCTTGCCCAAGGGGGATGAGGGTAGAGAACAGAGGAGTGGAAACAGCAGTTTGACCCAAAAAGCTAGTTCCTTTTATTGCAGCTTACCATGTGCTACATAATTATTGACATAAATGCAGTATGTGTTTCAGTCCTCTTCTGGCCATGTTTAACATCTTTCTTCAAAGACACGCTTCTGTTTCTCCAATAGTGAAGAAAGCTGAATCACATTTCTAAAAAAGAAATCCCTATTTATTGTTCCTCTTGTTTCACCACCATCCAGTTTTCTGTCCTTATCCATGACCTCGTACAAAAAAGGCACAGACATAATTGATTGTCTAGAGAATACTCATAACATACTGGGGGTTTCTATAAGCAGACAGTAAATCATAGGAAGACATTTCTTTGTTCTCACCTCTTTTCAGGAACATAAATCCCAAACTTTCAGAAGTTCCAGGAAATAAATTATTCTTTCTCAATTTTACAACCTGTTCTAAATCCACCCACACCTTCAATCATGTTATATGGGCCAGGGCGCGTTATAGAAAAAATGTCAGCCTCACCATTTTAAAGTATTTTCAGGATTATACAACTAATGTATCATGTCACAAAAAATTAGAAAGCCTCCTTAAACAATAAAAATGAATTTTCTTTCTTAGTTCTGTACTGAGACTAGATTAAAGAGAGATTAGGGTGGAAGCTAAAAATAGTGGCTAAAGAAAGAAATTAAACCATATTTAAAAGAAAAAAGTTACTAATTCTTATAATCTCTCTTTTTTATGTCTACTTTTATGGTTATTTTACCAAACAATTTAATATCTGTGAAATATTTGGCAGAAGAGGAAGTCACATATATTCCCTAAGAAATTACTTATTTGTCATATGTAATTCTATGTCCATGGTTTAATTTGCCTTCAATAATGTTTCCTCAACTAAGAGCCCCATTATGGCCCAACACTGGTGTGGCCCAAGTCACTGTTAATAGTACAGTGGAAATCACTACATTACACTGCCTTTAGGGAAAACCAGCTACATTTAACTGTGCAATAAGGATTAATCTTTGCACCACGGAATACCTTTCTAATAATTAAGAGATAAGGAACAAATGTCAAGGAGACAAAAAATATTAAGTGGTAACATTTGATTCAGCCAAACTTCAGAATGAAGTTATCTGCAAATGCTCCAGAACACATCATTAAAGAAAAAAACAAAAAAAAAAAACGCACAAACTTACTCAGCTTGCTGATTGTGGACCTTTCTCTTTTCTGCCAAAACAACCATTATTCCATTGCATTCTCCCAACAGTCCTTAAAAAAGATTGCAAATACTGCCCTGGATTTGTTGGGCGGGGGAACACAACAATTCACCTGGCCTCGCTGGAACGGAGTGGCGGGTGGTAAAAAAAAAAACGTGTCACTGTACCCTAAAGATATTCTGACCTCTTAGATGAAAAACAGTGTGAGAGCAATGACCAGTTTCCAAAATGTTGAACTATTACAACACAACATTAAAGAAAATGAGAACAGCATGCAAGAGAACATTTTGAACTGCAAAAGCAGCAATTCATTCATCAGACTTTGGGGATAATTGATGTCATTGCACAAGGCTGAAACACTGCACATGAATCTGACTAACCACATTCAAGAAATACTGGAATAAGACTTGGGAAGAGGGACCATGGCAACAGAGAGCTTCTGACAGGAGACTAAAGAATGTGCAGTCTAGTAAACAAAGGTGGAGAAGGGACTGCTGCCTATAAATAGGTCAGGGCAGTAAACATCAGCAAAGAGTGCTATTTCAGATAGAAGGCAGTTCTGGAACAGGAATAAATGGATGAGAACTGACTGGGAATAAATTTAGATCAGAAATCAGAAGAAGCTATCCAAACATTAGGCCTGGCATGCCAGTGGACTGGACAGCCAAGAGGGAAACCCACCTACTTTTAAGATGGAGTTTGGTCAGCTGGTGACATTAAGTGGGCATGTAACAGCAAGAGATTGGACATAGTGACCCCGGAGGACTTTTTTTTTTTTTTTTTAAAAAAAACTCATATGCTCCTAGTAGCTGACTCCTTGCACATCTTTCTTCCAGATCAAGGAGTAACCCTCCCCGCTGGCCTCCTAGACTGCTGAAGCAATGAAAAGCTCCCATTTCCTCTCCAGAGGCCAAGCGAGTACTTTTAGAGGGGAAATGTACTCACGACATGCAGCTTCTCACACCTTTCCACTTCCACAGTAGGGCTGCAAAGAGACCAGCTGGATCACCATGTACCACGTAATATGGTTCAATCTCATCATGTAATAGGGAGTAGCAGAGGAAGGTCACAGAAGATCAGTGACAAATGCTATCATGCTCTATCCTCTGCAGCACTAGAGTTGCAGAGTGATTAGACACATTAGATGGTGAATTCCAGCTGCAAACTGCATCAGCTTAGACTTTTTAAGAAAGGTGAAAGGGAATGGTTAATATCACCAAGTGATTACTTCTAGTCTCTGTGGCTCCTCATTCCTGAATAAGAGCTTACGCTGTGTTCTGTAAGCAAGTGGGAACGTTCCCTCCCTGCACTTTGGGCGGACCAAAGGCCGATGAATGCAGACACCACCACCAGCAAGCACTGCTAAGAAGCGGCAGACAGTCAGCACCACTGGCTTAGCACTGTGCCGGGCTAATGTGGTTCCATGGGGCCTGAACAGTTTCTGGCACATTTATCAGCACAGTCAAGTTGTCTTTGGTTTCTCCACCTCATCTCAGTATTGGCCTACAGTGCTAGCCTTGGCAAGACAACTTAACCATATTCTCTCACCTTTCTTGGCCTTCACTTTGGACAGTTTGGCTGTCATCTCTTGGGAAGGGGAGGGAGAGGGCGGGATGTGAAATTAAAGACAGACAGCAAGCTGCTTGCAAGAGCCCCCTTCGCTTCCTCTGGCAGGAGGCACTCTAAGCCTTCACGACATGAAGAACAAAGCTTTTTTTTTTTTTGCTGCGCTTCCAGAATGTCATTGACAACAGCATTGCAGTAGTAGCACGTACTGAACATAACCAGTAGTAATCATTAGTATTGCCTTCATTAAACTCTTTCCATTGCTACACCACACAACATATCCATCTGTTACCGCAACAGAAGAGATACCAAGAAGCAGGAGCACTGGCTTTTCCTTCTGTAATCCAAAAGAACTCTCTTCCATGAAGATATTGTGTTCCTGAATGTCTCTTGCCCTAATGTACCATGCCATAAACCTAATGTCAGCAAAGAAGAAAGTGCATAAACAGTTCGAAGAATATTAAAGGGGCATGCACTAAATTACCATCAATGACCTCATGCCAGACTATTAAATGGCAGGAGCATGTAAACTGATCCATTAACATGTTCCTAACATGGTTCAGAGGTACTTTGTTGGGAGAACCAATGTAGTGTTCTCAAAAGATGGAGGTTAATACATACTGCTTTTTACCATATGGGCCTTAAACAGGAATTTGAAGTTAAATCATTGTGTCACTCAAAGACAGATGGTGAGGGGAAACAGAGCTTATTTCAAGAGGTACCGTATAATAATTAATACTAATGTTCTAATAACTAAATTAGATTTTACATTTTTATATTACTTGCTTACACTTTAAACCATTTCTTCTCTTATGAACGCACACTGAGGCAGTGTGCCTATCAAGTATAGAAAATATTGTGCAAATATTAAGACATCCCACAAGTCTTGTGAGAAGTGTATTTTTTTTATACTATGTCTTATGTAGCTGCAGTTACTTTTTCAATATCCCAAATATTAAGCTTTCAACAGAATCCCGTCTTTCACATAACATACCTCATACTAGGCACGCAGGAACCATCATTTAGCCTTGCCAGAATATGTACATATATATGTACTTCTTCCACCTGCTTCCTTATATAGTCACCAAAAACATAGTGACCCATTTTCTTAGAAATGCTTACCATCTCTGGTTTTGATACAACAAAGCTTTGTTAGTTTTGTCCTAACTGTTCAGTACAACAGCAATACAACGCTTTGAACTTGCACAGCACACCCCATCGCAAGGTCTTCTAAATACGAAGAGGATCTCCAAGCTTAGATGTACTGAACGGATGCCCTTTGAAGTATCAGAGTTACAACAGGTTATTCTATTTCTTCAACTGAAGTGACTCCCACATGGTAAGCAGAGGCTGGGAAGATGAGGAAGTGAAGGCAGGGCTTCGTACTGCACCCAGGAGGACCTCTACTGGTTGCCTTGGTTGGCCAGGGCTACTCCAAAATGGACCTGGTGTGTTCTGCACACCAGAGCTACCACAGCAGAAACCGGCACCACTGAGATGCTTCCTGACATCACAGGATCTTGGCACAGAACTAAGGGTGAAGCTTTAGACTCTGTTTAAGAGACCTGTTTTTCTCTTAACTGAAATCAAGATCAAAGCTTCTTTGCATTAAGCTTTATATCAAGAACTAAGTCCTCAGACAGCTGGTTAGTGGCTGCCACCTCACCCCCAGCCTGGTGGTTCTTTAGGTTATATGAACCTCTATCCCTAACAAGAAAATATGAGCCTACACTAGCTTTCGTCTGCATCCTGAAGTTCATCAAGCGTGAAACACTGCATTTCAATGAAATACAAGAAGTTTCCCGAACTTTTCTGGACATACATCACACACCCCCCACTAGGGTCCAGAAGAGCTCTGCAGCAGAGCTATTCTTGGGTTTTGGTCTTGAGAGGAATTCAGCAACAAACAGCCTGCAGGTGAGCTCACTTTACCTTAACCCTACCAGCCTCATAAGTGTGAGGATTTCAGGGCAAAACATAATTCCACAGAGAAATAATCAGCCGTTCTCTATTCAGCAGATTTTTTATTTTTTTCCCCCAAGGATGCACAACTGCATTCATACCTGTTTGATCCCACTGGATTTCAGACTAAGCCAAGACAACCAGTGTTCACATACACAATTGCCTGGCCACCTAGGTGTGGCAAAATCTCTTTGGTGTCTTGTGTTCTTGTCTATCATTAACTACTACTGAATCAGAGCTGAAAGCAAGTTCTGTGCTCTCTCAACCCCTGACAAATGCCAGCTGCTTCTGGGCAGTGGGTGTTCCCTGAGGAACAGAGTTACCCATGAACCCCACCACAGAAATGCCAGTGGGAAAAGTCTGACATCCCATGCCCCATACGTTGCTATCATTCCTCAGGCACATCCCTCTCTGCTGTCAAAATAGGAAGACACAAGAATGGGCCTTTTTTTACCCTCCTCTCTGCTAATCACAGCCCAGCTGCAAAGTCCTGGGGGTAACAGCAATAAAAAAAATAAGCAATTCTTTACATATGCCAGGTATCAGCTACACAGCTATGTTACAGGGGAGTATCCTAAGAAAAGCTTTCCCACTGCCAGCTCAGGCTGTAGCCACATGCACTATGACAGAACTGCAGTCACAAACACTTATTTACCTACAAGCACACTGACCAGGCTCGAGCACCCCACAGTGGATGTGCTCTGGAGACCAGAAATGGCAGTTTACCTGTATAACAACATTGTTTCCCAGCTGGTTAAAATCATAGCTGGGGTCAAGCTGGTTTTAATTATGCAGTATAGTAAGAAATAACACCTGAGTAAATATCTTCCTCTTGCAGTCAGAAGTAAGCTACAACTGGCAACTGCTGCTCTCCTCTCCCGCCCCGAAGGATGCCAGGAAGCCCGTGCACACCTGTTTCAATGGGAGCAGGTAAAGCAAATGCTGCCTTACAGACAGAGGTGGAAGCGATTCTTTTACCGAGCAACAGCTCCCTGAGGCACGCGGAGGTAGAGCTCAACAGGAAGGCCTGAGGTTGCTCTGCGGTGTGGCTGAGCAGCCCATCTGCAAGGGGTGACCAGGTCACTCTAGAGACACAGCGTGCCCTTCCCCAGGGCGGTGGGGCAGAACCAAAACCCCATCCTACACCCCTCTCAACAGAAAGCAAGCAGGGGAACACTCCTCCTACCTGAACTCGGGGAGGAGGTTCGGCCGCAGCCCGTAGAAAGCCGCCGAGAGGGTCACTAGCCAGCCGGGTTTGTAATTCCCATTCTCACACTCCAGGTAAGGCGACGACCACCTGATGTGGTTCTTATCAGTAGTGAAGCTCTCCCTCCTCTTCCAGCTGTTCTCCAAAGTTTTGGAGCCCGTGTTTAAGACCTTCCTGTGCAGATGTGGCCTCCACTTGCGCCTCAAGCTGTGGAACCACTCTGTCTCCACAGAGGCGTTGGCCAGGCGGTGAGCCGAGGAGGACAAGTCCTGCAGGAGGACCTGGCTCTCGTGCCTGCTGGCCTGGAGGAAAACCTGGGGGGTGGGGGAGAAAGGCTCTGTGCTGAAAGTGATAGCTGCCCTGGAGATGTTGGGGTCCCCCTCCAGGAGGCTCCTGATCAAGGCGCGGTACCACTCCAGGTCCTCCGGCAAGTTCTGCTCCCGCGACTTATTGCTCTGGAGGATCATGTTGAGGAAGTTGGTGGCGTGGGTGAGGGTGTCCAGGGCCCCGTGCAGGGAGGGGTGCGAGGTGAAGCGCGACTTGCCGGCGAGGCTGGCCAGCTCGTACCGCCCGGAGCAGTTGGCGCGCCGCAGCTCCCGGGAGTCGCCCGTGTAGAGGAACGAGGCCACGTCCTGGGGCACCTCCTCGGCGAGCCGCTGCGCCAAGATGGTGCTCTCCGTAGAGCGGCTCCGCGGGGCCGGCGGAGGCTCCCGGCTCTTGATGTGGTCGAAAATAGGCTGCCTCCCTCTGAGCGCCCGCTCCCGGCCGCGCACCGCCTGCCCTTGGCCGGCGGCGGCCCCGAGCCCCCGCGGGGCGAGGAGCAGGAGGAGAAGGAGCCGGAGCAAAGCCATGTCCCCCGGCGCTGCCGGTCGCGCAGGCACGGCGAAGCGGCTGAAGACGGGCTCCGCGCAGGCGGCCGCGGCGCAGGGGCACGACGAACGCGCAGGGGCGGCCGAGCGGCAGCGGGACGGAAAGCGGCCCCCGGCTCGCGAGTCACCTGTGGCGGCGCCGCCCGCGCCTTCCCCAGCGCGGGGCGCCGCGCAGCCCCACCGCCGGCGCGGAGCGGCTCCCAGCCCCTCCGGCGACGGCAGCGGCTGCAGCGAGCCCGCCGGTGCCTCCTCCCGCCGCGGCCACCGCGCTCACTGAGCTGCTGCCCAGCGCAGCGCGCAGGGGCGGCGGCGCCCGCGCCCGGCGCAGCGGCGGGTCCCTCCGCGGCGCCCCGCCGCCGCCCGCGCTCCGCCGCTCCGCATCCTTCGGGCGCCGCTGCCAGAGGAGGGGGGCCCGCGGCGCGGGACTGCCACTTGCTGCGGGGATCGGCGGGCGGGCGGGCGGGGCTGCTGCTGAGGAGCCGGCGGGCGGGCGCCCTCCTTCGCGGGCGCTCGGCTCCCCGAGGGAGGACCCCCGCCCCCGGCTGTGGGAGGCTGCTCACCGGGCGGCTCCGCCACGGGCAGCCCCTCACCACCCAGCGCCCCTTCCCCGCCGGCCCTTATAGGTGTAGCCCAGGCAGCTGCCGCCCTGTGTGGCCGCCTCGCCTGTCAGTCAGCCGGCAGCCATTCACGGGGCAGGAGGACGGCGCCGTGCGGCGCTGAGGGAGGCGGTGCCGCCGCCGCGGAGAGGCGTCGAGGCACCTCGCTTCACCTGCCGCCGGCTCGGCTCGGGGTGGAGGCGGGGGAGCCGCCCGCCGCGCCGGCAGCCGCTCCGCTTCGCCTCCGCGGCCGAGGGGCGGGAGCGGCGGGCGGGGAACCGGCCCGCGGGGGGACCCCGCCGCGCCCGGGCGGTGCGCAGGGCTTGCCCGCGGAGTGCGGCAGCGACACCCGCTGGCCGGGCGCGGAGCGGCGCCGCCGCTCTCTGCGCCTGGGCGCCGGCGGGCAGCGGCCGGCGGGGCCGAGGGGAGGAGGGGGTGCCGGCTGTTAAAAGTATCCCCGCCTCCCACGCCGCCGGCGGGGGACGGGAGAGGCCCGGCGCTCCGGGGGAGGGCAGCTGCAGCCGGATCCGCAGAGTGTGGGCTGACGCCTGTCAGGGCTGCGTGCCGCTGTGAGGAAGGCGCTCCTGCCTCGGGCGGCTCTGGGGGCGGGCGGCGGGGGGGCCCAGGCCGGCTCCCCGCGGGAGGCGTGGGGCCAGCCGGGCTGCCCCGGCAGGGAGGAGGGCGGTGCTTGGCGGAGGGCACGGCGTTTGGGCGGGAACGGACAACTTTGGCTTCTGGGGCCTCGGGGCCCACGGCCAAGATCTGCGTCGTCCGCAGGTGCTGCCGCCCTCCCCGGGCTGCTGGCGCGGCCTGCCCCGCGCCTCCCCCGCCCCGCGCGCGGGGCCCGGAACGGCCCGGACAGAGCGCGTCCCGCTTCCCCCTCCCTCCAGCTGCAGTGGCTGCTTGGTTATGCTTGTGTAGCCATAATCTTTCTTCCCTTTTTTCCTTGGTGTTTTGTCCATCACCTGTCTTTTAACTCCAAGATGCTAATTCCTACTGCTGCCTTCAAAACTAAGCCGTTAATCCAGTGGCTTTCAACGCTGACCGGTGGAGCACTTGCGTGGAGCCGAAGCAGCGCTGGCTAATCACCTGGCTTTCCTCCTGCTCTGCCGAAACCGCCTGTGGAAACACCCAAGTGCGCTGAAGATGTAGTTACGATTTTCCGGATAAGCCGTCAGTTGTGGGGCCATGATGATCAGTAATAGCCAACCTAGTTCAGCAAAGCCTTTAAACGCCTTTACCTTTGTGCATTTTCTTTGGCAGAAGTATTCGCCTGCTCAGTATCTTACTGTTGGGTGAAGGGTTTGCGACAGGAGGCAGTTAGCAAAGGGTGAATTTCAGAGAAGATGGTCCACAACGAAATCTAATTACAATTCATTCCCTTCTGGTTTAGTATAAAACTCCCTTTTGGAATTCAAAAGTGCAGATGAAGAGAGTAGTAAAAAGAGGATCTTTTTTTTTTCTTTCTCCCACACACATGTGCATGCACATCCTATAAGGAGCAGATTTCAGTCATGCAGAGTATATGATCTAATTTTAAACCACTGACAAGATATATCTGCTCCTTAAAGCATACTCTTATTTAGGATTATTTGAAACTATATTTAAAGGAAAAGTTGTTCTAATATAGCTAAGTGTAAATTACATTTGCAGTCCATATATCCTAGTGATTTAATGCACTTTATCTTTGCCTATGGTCACCTTTAATAGTTACAATATCACATGTGGATAAGAGAGAAAGTTGCATGCGGTTGAAGAGGATATTCGCTGCTTAAGAGTAATTTACTTGGAATGAACTTTCCCTCAAGTGAATAGCCTGTGAGATTATTTAGAAACTGCATATACTGAGCAACTCAGAAGCTCGCATTTACAGGTTAGCACAGCACAGAGAGTCTGTGCTTCCAAGTCTGCACTGAACAAATACCTAAAGATGCATCATTTGCTGTGGATAAGTGAGAAGCGGGGCTTTTGACAGGAGCAGCTGTCAGGACTGAGCTAAGCGAGCATGGGATCAGTTACATGGGGAGATATCAATGGCAACATAAATAAACAAGCATTTTTTTTAACAGTGTGCCTGCGCTGATTTTCTTTACTGACTGTCACAGGCTGCTCTAAAGGAAAGGTCAGTCCCTGATGGGAATTCGCTTCCCCTACTGTAGCCTGACTGTTAATACCTATCTAGGTTGCACTAGGCCTGCTAAATGGCCACATTCACACGTTCTCAGGGTAATAAAAAATCCCTTTAATGTACTTGCATAGCAAGTTCCTTCTGTTTCCAGATCTCCTCATAGTCCTTCCAAATACCCTTCTCCAGAAGCACCCACCGCTGCCCCGCACCCTTGTCCTTCACTAACACCCCCAGAAGCTCTTGTTCTTAACCCAAAGGTTTGCCAGGAGCAAAGACGCAAAGGGGTTAGGGCACAACTCCAGCTGCTGGAAGTCTCTCCCTTATCTCAGGGTGAGGAGGCTCTCTTTTTCTTGTCTCATCGGTTTGCTCTGTGTTTGTGCTCTCTGCGCCACCGAGTCAGAGGGAGAGGATGAGAGGTTAGCTGGAGGACTTTCCCATTAAGGGTGCCAGGTTCGTTGTTCAGTCTTGTGCAGCTGCGTTGCAGAGGGTTCAAAGAGCCTTTCTTTATCCTTTAGGGCTTCCTCCTGCAGTCAGTTCAGACCTGCTCCCGGACAGCTGTTGTGTTACAGCCAAAATGAGACATAAACAGATTTTAAGCCATTGCAAATGTGCATCTCCTTACGGCTTTCTAAAAACTATGCTGCGGGACCCAAAGCCTACCATTCATTGCCCAGATCCAGGGAGCTGGCAATATGGAAAGATAGTATCCTCTTAGATTAAAGAAGTCCGTCAAATATTTTATTTACATGGTGTTAGTAGGGATTGGAAGAGATGTAGGAACCTTTGATGATAGTATTTTTATTTTAATAATAAAATGCACTAATGATTCTGGCCTGTCATCTGTAATGAGTTGACCGTGTCAGAAATCCGTTCAGCTGTGACCAGTACAATGTAAAAATGGACTGGGAGTCCCTGAGACACAAGATTACTGTGACTGAATAATGTCTCCTCTGCTTCTGCCTCAGTTCTGCCAGAGGTGCTGCTTCAAGCCATCCACCAGCGAGGAATCAGGAGGCATCTCTCCACTGTCCTGCATATTTCTGAGTTGTTACAGCTATCGCAATTGCTGTGTGCAAAGTGCCTGTACACGAGGGGTCTTGATTGATTGTATTACCTATCAGGCTAGAAGGCTGCATTAGATGTCACGTGAGCTCAACCTGAGTCTAATTACAGAGTAGAAAAAATAGCAGTGCAAAATGTTAGCAGTTTTTTACAGACTGGAGTAAGTGTAACCTACTTTCTCCAAGTACAGCCTATACAAAAAGATCTTGGTTTATCTGAACTATTTGAAATGCTAGAAGCATCAGAATTATTGCATTATTAAAACCAATTGGAATGAAGGAAAGACTACTGTAGCTGTGAGATGTATTTAAAAACTCAGTTCCTTATTATTTTTTTTCCTAAGGTGATGAGGTGATATACAGAGTATACTCACTAAGAGTAAGGGCTAAAACTTTGAGAATGATGCGTTTTATTTCTCTTACAAAACAGAAGGAAAATGTTTATCAAAATCATTGCTTATAGTATTAAAAAGCACATGAAAAATAGTGTTTTTAAAATAAGAGTACTCTTAGCTTCATTACCTAAAGAAATAATGTTCTTGCAATCATACTTTTTGTCTGTCCGATGAGTCCCTTCTGTCTGCCCATAACTTCTGATCCCATTAGTTCATTTCAGCTAAGTTTGACAGTAGTATGAAGGTCTCAAAGTTTCTGCAAACTTCTACAAATGTGGTGAAACACAGCTGGATCAAAGAAAGTAACCCATGTTCATTTTCATGCTGGGGGAAGAGCTGCAGAGTGAGTTCGAGCGTTAGATCGTCTCTTTGGTCTTTCATTTGGCCGCTCATATTGGTCAAGAAGTGTAAATACACCCCAAAACAACAGGAGCATGTGCTGCTACCTCCCTACCCAATAGACAGGGAACAGTGGAGGGGGCTAGTGGAGGGCAACTCAAAAAGCCAGGGGGGAGCTGGTGGCACTGTTGATGGTGGACACAGTGCCACGAGGCTTTAATGTACAATGCAAAGAGTACACAGGGGCTGGGAGAGATGCTGGGTTTATTGCAGCAGAGGGTGAGAGAGAGAGTGAACACAAATCCGTTGGAAACCAGGCTTCATTGCTTCTCTTGTTTCCTCTCACAAATGAATTAAAACCATCACCTAAATATTGCAGGGAGAAAAAAAAATATGAAATAGCCAAAATGCAGAGTATAAAAGTTCTTACTTAGAAGCTGATGGAAGAAGCAGCAAGAGCTTACCTGTCAATTAATGTTCACTTATAGTGAGAAGTTCAAACCCACTGGATATTTTTTTAGAAACACTGAGACAGAAGGAATCACTCAGAGGTTACCCAGTACAGCACTCCTGCACTGCGGCAGGATTATGTACAGCATGACTGTCTCTGGCAGAAGTTTAGCTGCCTTTCTCTCAGAGAACTTCCAGTCAGGTAGCCTCCACAGCCACCCTACCTACCTTCTTCCAGGTTTCATCACCTTAGCACCAAGTGTAGGGTGAGGGGGTTCCCTAATACACCAAAGTCTTCTTTACTTTCTTTGGTTCTTTGCTTTCTTCTTCTGAGAGTGCAATCACCATAAGTTAGTATCTGTCTGCAAAAGACCACTCTGACTTACTCTTTTTTTCTTTTCTCTGGGCTAAATTAATCAAATTTCTTAACAGGCTATGCTTTCTAAAACTGTTGTTGGCCCTGCTCTTCTCTTCTTGACTGCCCATTTTGTTAGCCTGTTTCTCTAGGTGTCCCAGACAAGGCCTCCTGCTATGCATCTTCCACAGGCTATGTAAAATTCTCTTTTAATACACCCCACATTGAGGTCTGCCTGCTTTTTCACCTTCACCACAGTATTGACCACTACTTGAGTCTGTAATGCTATGTAATCCTCATAACCTTTCAAAGCATATTGCTTCCTAGTTATCTATTTTTATTTGAGGATTTGAGCTCTGCTTCCTCTGGGTAGTACTTTGCACTTGTCTTTGTTGAATTTTACCTTGCTGATTTTAGGCCATCTCTCTGATTTTTCAAGATTATCTTTAATTCCTATTCTGATCTTCAAAATGCTTTTAACTATCTCCTTGGTTTTTGTAGTCACTTGCTAATTTTATGACCTTTTATTTCCTTATCCAATTTGTTCATTAACCTATTTAATAGAATGTAGCTGAGATCAGAACCCTTCGGGAACCTACCTGAAATATCCTCCTGGTTTGATAGTACACAACTGATACTTAGTTTTTGAGAATGACTTCAGAGGCAGTTGCTTACCCACTCCTGACCCACCTACACAATATTTCCTTAGCTTACTGATGAGAACCTTATGCTAAGTATGTAATGAATGTTGCTGCTGCAGACATATAGCACATCTACTGCTTCATCGCTGTCCACGAGGTCAGTTATGGTCAAAGAAGAAAATCCAGTTTGTTTCATATGGAGTTTTCTCGACGATCCCACATTGGCTAATTTTAATCCATTTATTATTTTCTAGGTGATTACTAAAAAGTAGTTTAATAGTTCTGTTCTCAGTCTTCCTGGTGATATTTATTTCATGAGCTTCTTTATAATCTCTTCTCTTTTTCTGAAAATAGACAGTATGATTTTTTTCCAACTTTAGAATCTTCCTCCCAAACACTTGAAATGGCAAGTGGTAGTATATGTTTGGAAGATCACGTCTTATCTCCAACAGAAAATGTTATTCCAGATTAGGAGAATATTGTCTGTCAGACAACATATCAATGGCTTTGACTCCTAATTGTTTATGGAGAACTTGCATGTGATATGCAGATGTATCTAATATGCAGATGCAGACTCTGCATTTTAAATAAACACTATTGAAGAGCTTTGTAAGCTTATTCACAGTTGGGAAAAGATAAGGGGATGCTGAAGTTAAGGTTGCAAACACAGTCCATTCTGCCTGTACTTTACAGAAATTATTTCAATGCTGGGAGACACTGCCCACATATACTGAGAGCTGTTGGTGCCTTCAGACTCTGTTGCAAGGACACACAGTGTAATGCACTTACTTACACTAAGGAAAGCAAAATTGTAACTCAGGACACATACCAACAGCAGTCAGATCCCTGAGCCAGTTTCCATAAATTTCTTTATTTTAAATTAAAACAAAAGTAAATCAGAAACGACTGTGGCAATAAAGGCAGAGTACAGCAAATGGAATAAATTACTAGCATAGTACCAGGGCTGCCTTCACAGAGTGAACCCCACTTCCCCCTAATTTCCAGAATAAATGTTGTCTAAATAAGGACATAAAGTGGGCAACACTCTTAATAATGGTAGAAGAAGACCCAGTGCTGTATCCAAAAGGAGATATTAGTGTTTAAGTCACTGTTATGAAGCTTAAAAGCTAGCCTAAATCCCTGGCCTCTCCGGCAGAATGAACAGCTGAGCTCAGCCCCTCAGCCATCCCTGGGAGAGCAGTAACACACGTGGAGCAGGAGTGCTTGCTCCCCTGTTAATCTGTTTTAGCTGCAGCAAGAACAGCATTTAACTGCAGCCTCTCATTCAGGGAGTAAAAATACTTCTTGCGCTTAGCCACTTCAGTCATATATTTGGGTACAGATTAATGGATGTCCACTAAAGCCCAGCCAGAGGTGGTGGTATTGCTCACCTTCGGATTCATAGCCAGCGCCTAGAACATTTCTGGGGCAAGTGAGAGATGGAGGCCCTTCTCAAGAAGAGCTTCAAAACCACAACTTTGAGAAGACATCCCAACAGCAGGCTGGCAGCTGGTCAGGGCCAGAATGGAGCAGGCAAGAAATGAATAAAAGGTAAATGCACTAAGACAAGATAAAGGAGGAATCACCTGAAAAGTAAAGTTTAAAAAAAATTATAAGCATCGGGAAAATTAAATCTCAACTAGCACATGTTATATGGGGTAGCTAAGTTTCCTTTGAGCACCTTGCCTTCAGTAATGAACCAGTTGATTACAATGAGCATCCTAATCAATACAGTGCTTTTTAACAGCTTAATATACATCCTTCAGAACTACAAGGGAAGAATAATCTGCTGGATAAGAGCACAGGCAAGGTGGGTTTCTTTGTTCTCTTATGACAAGAATAACATTCATAATATCATAATGGTTGGATATCATAGTATCCAACAATATCTCAACAAAAGTAATTCTTTTATCAAGCCATAAATCATGAATGCACACTATCCTGCCAAAGTCTTACCCTCCTATCCTAATCGAGTTTGTACAGCAGTAAAATGCTCTCTGTTATTTTCTTCCTTGCTTTCTCCCTGCTTGGGATTTAGGGCATTGTAAACTTTTTTGAACTTTCAAAGGTGTGACCCACAATATGATGACATGGTAACTACTTTGGATTTAACTGTATGTCTGGATTCAATGTTCTTCCTCCCAATTATTCTACCATTACTTTTTTTCAAATACTTTTCAAAACTAAAATCATCTTGTATTTGCTTTCAGTTACATAAAGTAGAACAAATTGTCATCTGATGTAGATTAGCATATCTTTACTGAAGCCAATGAAATTATATGAATTTATATAGATAAGTATTTGCCCACTCGCCTTACATACAGAAGGCAAAATCCAGAACTCCTATTAAAATGGTTCAAAAACCTACATCCTGTTACATTTTGTTCTAAGAATCTGCAGATGTCAGCTAATGAAAATAAACTTCAAGGGAGGAATTAATTGGGAGCTAAATCACAATCTCAAAATAAGTTCTGTTTGGAACTGGCTGCTTTATACTGTGTTGTTAAGTGCGTATTAGCCTTTTAACAGCTCTTCTGTTTGATGCGGAGCTGTCCACTTGAAATAAGAAGTAAATAGCAGAAGCTACTGATCGTGGACCTCGAGGTCTGAGGCAGCCCTTGCTTCCATGCTGATAAAGTATTCAAAATAAACTCTAAGATGCTGCTTTTTATTTTTCTTCTTGGAAAAAACAAGATTTCCCCAAGAAAATGAGATTACCCTCTCTCTATTCCTGTCCTGCTGCCCCTGCCACATTCAACAGTGAAGCCATGAGATAAGAGATACGGTAGATACTCTGACTCCTATTACCAGTGAATGAGAGGGAAATACCAACAATATTAGAGAGGGAATGAGAAAGAGAAGCCAAGGACATTTCAGTTTCTGACTCTTTTTTTTTTAATAATGTGTAAAAAGAGAGGCTCTGCTTGACTATATGTCATCTAGACTGCACTCTGGAGAAGAAAGGTAATGTGTTGGAAGGCAGTACAGTGAAATTATTATTATTATTATTATTATATTATATATTATTATAATAGTAAATAAGAATAAGAATAAGAATAAGAATAAGAATAAGAATAAGAATAAGAATAAGAATAAGAATAAGAATAAGAATAAGAATACAGCCTCTTGCCATATGTACAAGGCTCCAAAACACCAAAACACCCATCTTTTTGATTTACAAAAGTAGTTTTAATGGACAAGAGGGCACATGGCTGGATAACCCTAGGGCAAATCTTCGATAGTCATACAAAACCAATAAAGCAAGGACAACAGACAAGGAAGATTACACAGCCATTTGCCACAGCAGTGTTGGGGTGGGAACTCTGTAGGGTTGATCCAGGCTCAAGATTCCTCTGGCATTGAAGAGGGAGGCATGACATGAGGAACTAAGGCAGACAATGGATAGGAGCAGACTAGCAAATACACTTTCAGGTCTCCACTGAGACTGTCATCATTAATGCCCTTTATTTTCAACTGCGGTGTTCATATTTCCTGATGTGGATCACTGGTCACTAGGACCTGTAATGAATAACGATGCACAGAGCTACATCCTTCATACAAATGGTAAAGAGGTCTTGTGGGGATAAGAGCTTTTGGTCTTTGAACTCAGAAAAAAATCCCTATAGATGAAGAAATCTCTTCAGCCAATCCAGCATTCCCCTAGAATCCTCTTAAAAATTAATGTCAGCTCAAAAGCAGAAGAGAATTTCTGTACATTTCTCTAAAATTGGAGACACTCGAATCTATGGTTCAACTGAGCAAGGATGACACTTAGGAGAAGGTGCTTGTTCCCCACTGATTCTACAAATTGGTGGTTTCCAAAAGGACTGGAAGCTAATGCGGATGAGGTAGAGGGAGAATTCAACCATTATTGTCAAGAGGAAAGCTATTTCAGAGGAACATTTCAATTTACCTTCTGTAGAAAGAGTGATGATTTCCCGTGAGGAGAAAAAAGAACTACTTCACAGAAACAGAAAAGAAGGATAACTCGTTTTCTACACCTAACCTCATTCAGCAGTCCCGCTCCCTAAGACATATTATAGTCAGTGGCTCAGTTTTTACATTGATTATCTCAATTCCTTTCCTAAGGCAATTCAAATAATAAAGTCAAAACAAAGGTATGTGAGTTACATGTTAAGTTATAGATTCAAGGACATTTTTGCTCATATACAGTTTTCAGCTAATAGACTGTTGATATTTGCTTAATACAAGTCATAATTTGTAAAGGGTGCCTGTTTTCCACAAATCCTGCCCAGCAGCATGGGATGGATGTACTTGAGCTGTCTTTACAGTATTATCCAGCTGCTGTTTCAATCTATGTAACATGCCCCAAGGGCGGACACAGTGAGGGACTTAGGACTTACAGTGTTGGAAGTTATCCGTTGTCCGTTATATGTTATCCGTTTCTTCCACTCTCTTTCATTAAATGTTTGCAAGGGACAACATCAGAAGCCATATCAGTGTGTCCTTTTCCAAGACTGTAAGTAATGGGCCACTGTGACTGTAGCAATACATAGGTAACAGGACTTGCAAGAGGACTTGCAAAACACTCGTGTCCCCTATGCTGCTCTACCTGGTGTGAAAGGCAGTCCGCCAGCTTTCATAGACATACAATATTTTTACCAAGCATAAGTTTCCTTTTCCTTTACTGAGGTACAGTAAATTTACAGATTCTGGGCAACCTACATAAGGACATACAGTTCTTCATATAAAATAGACTTTCAGTAGCTATAAGAGAAACCAGCCAGGTCCAGATAATTCATTCAAACATGAATTACAGCTTTCAGAGAGGTAAAAATACAGTGACTGGTGGTAGTAAGATAATCCGGGGACCTATTTTCACAAGTGCACTGTTGTTAGTGTTGCTTCCCTATTCAAAATTTACTTTTTTTCAGTTGCTCTGTTCAAACTCCATCTTTATTTTCAAGTGGATGCAAAGGCTAAAATCTATCTACACTGCAATCAATAGTAAACCACCCACAGATTTTTCCAGAGTTGGTATTTTAGCATACATTGGCAAAGGAGACACACCATCAAGCTCTCTACCGAGCTGATGTTGTCCCTTGCAAACATTTAATGAAAGGGAGTGGAAGATATGGATAACATAGCTTCCAACACTGTAAGTCCTAAGTCCCTCACTCTGTCCGCCCTTGGGGCATGTTACGTAGGTTGAAACAGCAGCTGGATAGTACTGTAAAGACAGCTCAAGTACATCCATCCCATGCTGCTGGACAGGAGGATTTGTGGAAAGTAGGCACCCTTCATGTATAACTATGCTGAGGACAATTCCAGTCAATACCTTTTTTTACTTACTTGCAAGAGAATGTCTTCTAGTTTTACGCTGCTGTGATTAGAAGATACATAACCTTCAGCTTTGCTCTCAGCATCAATCATTTGCAGCTAATATTTTCAGCAAGTGTAAGCAGCCTGCATGCCACTGATTCTTTTGAATCACAATGTTTTAGCTAAAAATCATTTTGGAAAATGAGACTTGGACTCTTTAGACTTGGGCAATTCACAACACATTACTTTTTTTCCTCACATATCTCAAAGAGTTATGTTAAAAGATATGTAAAGCATCCGTTCTCTTCCACAAAGAGGAGAGGCATCTTCTGTTTGATAAGCCAGAACTTATCAGCCATCTTATCTCAGACCTGCTATTTATACTGCCCTTCTGCAAATGTGTTATCACTGCCCTGCACACTGTTCTAAGGCATTTTCCACTAAACCTACAGATTTCCACATCCGAAATGAGCACAACCCAGATCAAATTTATACAGAAGCTGGAACTCAATCTTCACTTTGGATGGCTGTGTGTGGGAGTGTGTGCATGTATGTGTATTTGTGTGGGCGTATCAGCATTCATTTCTTAAATTTTGTTCCTGCTGTAAAAATGACTCGTATAGCAGTTTATTTTAATACCAAATTGCAAGGTTAGTTCATTTTACAAGATGGCAGTTTAATACATCAGGAGAAAGAGGGAGAATAGATTTTTCCTAAGATCTGCAGTGTCTGTGATGCTCTGTAACAAACAGAGCAGAACAAAATTCTGGTGACCATTTTGATGAAAAAGTGAATGTGCTCAGTGAGCTAACAAGAAGCAGTAAGGGAAATCAAATATGAGACTTGATAATTTTTTCCTCTTCCAGCCATTCCATCTGAATTTCTGTGATTTTATTTAAGGCAGAAATATTGTACATAAGGGGGTTTAATGCTTTTTTTAATTAAATATGCTCAATTAGTTTGTGAAGAAACATTTCTCTGTAAAAATCAGCTGCGATACTTGGTGAGTTCATTCTTTCCCTAAAGCTAAAATCAACTGTAATAGCTTTCCTCCTAACTCTAGAAAAAAACATTCTGTAACCGTGGCACTTTAATCTCCACAAAGGCCGTATAGAAACAATCACAACAAATGAAGATTGAAGGGTGAAGACAAGCTGGCTTTAGGGCCCCATTACACTAAAAATGGGAAGAGAAAGGAAGGATGTCTTCAGAGCATGAAAAGTACTGTAGCTTATGCTACACAAAGATGAAAAACTCAGCTGCCTGCAGCTGGCTTGCGTCCCACCATCTCTGCGATTTAAGGCAGTAGGAGTCTCCTTTCTCCACCTCTGCCCAAATGAAAAATTTTCACTTGTCATTTTGATGTACCTGTTGGGTAAAATTCACATCATCTGCTTAGAACCCATCATACCTGCTCTCTGCAGGCTCTCAGTGTCCCAGTTTCAGGGTTACCTGTGAACTTCCCACAGGCTCAGCCAGGGAAAGACCTGTCTTTTAGGACCATATATCCCAGCAGTCCCACCCTGACCCAGGGACACGATAGTGTACTCTTGTGTACTGTTGTGTACTGTTGGCTAGGGTTCACCGAGATCTGCCCAAGACCCAGGCACTGTTAAAGGAACAGGGAACACCACTCGACTTATGTCTGGGAGTGGTGCTCCTCCTGCCTTTTTCTTTGCTATGAATGACAATGCTTTCGTACTAATGAAATGCCACATACCAAACACTCCGGGTACCTCCATTAAACTATCCAATACTGCAAAAATAATCCAACACTGAAAAAAAAATCCCTTTCCCATGCCCTTATCTTCATATTCTGTTTAATAGCTCTGATCTTCTGAAACTAATTAAGTTCTCTGCTTTCGTCTCTTCCATTGCACTCCTATGTATTCATCTATGTGTGTACACACACACACACACTCCGACACACTTTGAACCCTATGACATTGTCCTAACCATGTTCCTTTTCTACTCCAACCCCCTTATCCCACCTACATTTTTAACCCTGAAAGACTCACTTGCTCAGCTGAGGCAATGTCACAGCAACCGTTTGTGAGGACGAGAAGAGGGAGGTGCAGCTGGCTTGCACAGCTGGGAAGGAGCAGGGGACATGACAGGTGGAAGAGCTCTTTCAGCGTTCCCATTATGCCCAGGACTAGTGCCTGCTGGCTATAACAAAGACAGCAGTGCTGAGAGGTAAGGGTTAAGTCAGCTGAGGTCCAAGGCATATATTCTGACTGAACCTTGCAGTACTTTTATTTTTTCTGCAGCCTGTGAGTGCCACAAAGCTGTGTAGCTGCTAGCCAGCTCTGCTGTGCTTTCCACCACTGTTCACTACGCTGCAGATGTTCACCTGTCACTTTGCTCTAGGCCATCAGACTTGATAAATTCCTATTGCAAACAGAAGATAAGCTCCATGTTTAGCAAAGTGGAATGATACCAAGTCTATTTTCATTTCTGCTGCCCCAGGAATATGCATTATGCATATATTTTACATTTATGCCAGTTGGACTCAATTCTGCATCTTCCTGTTAGCTGAAATGATTACCTTTGTTTTTGGCAGTGGTGTGATGATGCTGTATTTACCTGAACAGGATTTTAACTCATGACTCCAATCACCAGCTTAACATATTCTGCTTCGAGCCACCTTATTTTGAATGAGGATGTGGAAGTTGTCGTGGTCCTGTCAGTAGCAATGGTAGAGAACCCCCCGTAGCCCTTTAATCTTCCCCATCCCTTGGAGTTTTGGCCCCTGTGGGGGGCCATCTGTGACAGGGGGAGCAAGGGCACAGTCCTGAGCAGCAGCAGCCAGCCTGCACAGGTAGTGCGGACCCTGGGAGGCTGCTGGCCTTGCCCAGCACCACTTCCGTGGTAGTGTTTGGGCATTAATGCCAACCTGGGAGCATTCCCAACAGGCTTTCTGGACACAGCCACCCTGTTCAGTGGTCTGAAAGCATTTAGTCCTAGAGGTGTGAGCTGCACCAGGGCCAGTCAGCCTCTGAGTGGTCCCTGGGCCATTTTGCAGACATAGCCTACCACTCTAATCTGACTTTGCTGCTGTCTTTCCTATTTTCACCCCATAGATTCAGCCATTTCAAGTGCAGTTGCACCTCTCTAAAAAGACACGCTCGCTCTCTCTCCCTCTCTGCATTCTCATTTGCCACCAACTCTTCGATGTTTCCTCTTTGATCCCTTTCCTGCATTCAGTTTTGCCAGTCCACCACTTCTTACTGTCTTCCATTTCTTGTCATCTGAACACTCTGTCCTTCAAATCTGTAAATTCCTGGTGCTCTTCCATCTTGGCTATCTCCCTTCTTCTCCTTTCTTCCGTTGAGTCTGGTGGCAGCACCCTGGTAATAGCGCTTTTTATTGGGAAGCAATACCATGGTAGTAAAGGTTTTAAATTTCATAGTCCTTCCTTTTCTCTCTCATTCCTTTTTTCTCTTGGTTATCTTCTCCATTGACTTTCTCTCCATGTCATTTCATATTCATTTCCCACATCTTTAGAATTCACCAGCACCCTGCTATTCCCTCTGCAGCTTTGCAAGCTTTTTTTTCCCTCTCTTTTTTCCCTTTTTCTTATTTATAGACAGCGGCCACTCTTAATCTTTGCAGGAACTATTCATCTCTCTGCAACACCTGTCATCTTTCGTGCCCCAGCTTCTCATTTTACATCTGGTCTGCATTTGCATAGTCTAGTCTTCAGCTGGCTTTCCTGGTGCCTTTCATAGCTTTCCCCACATCATTTTTAATCTTTTCTGTGCTGCTTCTCCCTTCCTTTTTATCCCAGAGGCAGAAGGGCCCTGTTAGCTAGTTCTGTTTCATAGGAAATTTTCTTTCAACATCAAAGAATACCAGATTGCAAACACTGTTAAAATTAGTGCACAGCTCGCTAGATCCTGGTGAGTTATAGCACTGGAAAAAGATTTATGCCCCAAGATTTCTTATTCATCCTTGGTTTTAGTGCCAATCAATTTTGTGTGGCCCAGAGGTTTTGGCACTCAGTTTATCTCTTTTTCCATGTCTGTACCTCTACGTCAGTTTTGAAAATCATCATTTCCCTAAAACCTTGCCCTGCTGTTCTCAGTCACTCACTTTTGCCACTAGAATGCACACTGAAAGTATACTTCTTGTTCTAGGATTAAATAATTTCTCAAAATTCCATAGTGGTGGAGCTCCCGCAGCCTTCCCAAGCAAGCTGAGCCCTGCCCCACTAGCCTTGCTCCCTGTCCTTGCTTGTCCCTGGTGCAATGTCAGCCTATCTTTGTCGTGCCAACGCAGTGAACATGGGGAACTATTCACTCCTTCCTCTTTGCAGGTACCATTTAGATTTTGCACATATCTGCTTTCAGCCTTCCCTTCTCTGGACTGAGCTACCACAGGGATTTCAATCTTTTTTTCTTGGGTCATATTTTCTAGAGCTCTGACCATTCTTGTGTTCTCTCCTCAGGTCCCTCAGGATCTCTCTCCCTGCCAGATTACTCATGCTAACACACTAACCCTGCTTTACTGAAGAGAAGCATTTGCCTCCCCATTAGTCTGGTCATCCCCCAGTAAAGTTTATACTTACACTCTTCTGTATTGGAGAGGAGGTCTCAGTGCTCAGGTCTGTGGTTTATATATGATCTAAACATAAGTGTGAATGCTTGTTAATACATATAGAAGCATTTGAAATAATTCTGATAGAACATGCTTGCTTCACTCCTCTGTCATCCTTGCTCCCCAGGGTATGTCACTTTTTCCTAATAATTCTGCTCTTAATTCCCTTAATAGTGTCTTTGGGCTGAGGGTACCCTTGGTTTCACTGTCAATTCCTCTAGTCTACAAGATTTTACTTCGAAGTAGCTCATTGCATTTTCACTAGCAGTTTTCTTTCTCCCTAAAATAGCAGGGGTTAATTACAGGATTTGTGTTATCCATCAGTATTTCATTTCTAGAATTTCCTGAAGACATATAAAGGGCCAAACACACAAAGTTCAGTGCTGTATTTCTATTTGAAATAACAGAAGGATATAAATCCACCTACAACCAGTGACCTTTCAGGATTTGCAGCATTAGATCACATGGAAAAAACTCTTGACAGATGACAAATATAAGCGTTAGGCAAAAGTAATATCTGGGATCCCTGGTATAATGTTTGCAAGAAAAGATTTTATAGCAGTTATTTTACCCTTTGATTTATTCACATCTTTTGCATCTACCCTCAGGCCAAACTGCTCAAACTTCTCCATAATAAATTCACGTTTGGCCAGATTTTTCCTCTAATGAGATGCTGGTTGCCTGTGGTAGTTTTTTCTGAGAGTCCTGTCTAAGTTTTTTCCTGTGACAAAGGTTGCAGCTAATGTTAAGCCTGTAATTTCCTTACAATAACTTCGTGGCTCCTGACAATGCTGTAGGAAATGAGGATGCCCCAAAGGGCAACATAGTAAAATGAATGGTGAGAATTTGCTCTGAGTGATAGGTAAGACCTATCGGAGGTGGATGTCCATCCACAGACATGCACAGACACACACACAACGTGTTAAGGTCACAATATGAACTTTTGCACTGATGTTTATTACAAATCTCACCAGAGAGACTTTTCTACTTTTTAAAACTAGTTTAAACGTTAATCTGAAAGAACTATAAATGCTGAAATACCACTTTTTATGATAAACACATCCAAGAGAATAAGCAACACCAGTTCTTTCACCCAAGATTCCTTCATTCATAGTTTTGGTTCAAGTTTTGCTCTCAAGTCACACAAAGCCAAATAAGTCTTTCTAAAACTTGTCTGGTCCCCTTCTTTAAGTAGTTCAAATAACCTTATATAGGCTGTGGATGTTGTCTACCTAGACTTTAGTAAAGCCTTTGACACCATTTCCCACAGCATTCTCCTGGAGAAGCTGGCTGCTCACGGCTTGGATGTGCATATTCTTCGCTGGGTAAAAAACTGGCTGAATGGCTGGGCCCAAAGGGTTGTGGTAAATAGAGTTAAATCCAGCTGGCGGTCAGTCACAAGTGGTGTTCCCCAGGGCTCAGTACTGGGGCCAGTTCTGTTCAATGTCTTTATCAAAGATCTGGATGAGGGGATCAAGTGCACTCCCAGTAAGTTTGCAGACGACATCAAGTTGGGAGGGAGTGTTGATCTGCTGGAGGGTAGGAAGGCCCTACAGAGGGACCTGGGCAGGCTGGATCGATGGGCCGAGGCCAATTGTATGAGGTTCAACAAGGCTCAGTGCTGGGTCCTGCACTTGGCTCACAACAACCCCATGCAATGCTACAGGCTGGGGGAAGGGTGGCTGGAGAGCTGCCTGACGGAAAAGGACCTGGGGGTGTTGGTTGACAGCCGGCTGAACATGAGCCAGCAGTGTGCCCAGGTGACCAAGAAGACCAATGGCATCCTGGCTTGTATCAGAAATAGTGTGGCCAGCAGGACCTGGGAAGTGATCATCCCCCTGTACTCGGCACTGATGAGGCCACACCTCAAATGCTGTGTTCAGTTTTGGGCCCCTCAGTACAAGAAGGACATCGAGGTGCTGGAGCGTGTCCAAAGAAGGGCAATGAGGCTGGTGAAGGGTCTGGAGCACAAGTCCTATGAGGAGCGGCTGAGGGAGCTGGAGTTGTTCAGTCTGGAGAAGAGGAGGCTGAGAGGAGACCTTATCGCTCTCTATAGCTACCTGAAAGGAGGTTGTGGCAAGGTGGGGGTCGGTCTCTTCTCCAAAGTAACAAGTGATAGGATGAGAGGAAATGACCTCAAGCTGCGCCAGGGGAGGTTTAGATTAAATATTAGGAAAAATTTCTTCACCAAAAGAGTTGTCAAGCTCTGGAGCAGGCTGCCCAGGGCAGTGGTTGAGTCCCAGTCCCTAGAGGTATTTAAAAGAGGTGTAAACGTGGTGCTTAGGGGCATGTTTAGTGGTGGACTTGGCAGTGTTAGGTTAACGGTTGGACTTGATGGTCTTAAAGGTCTTTTCCAACCTAAATGATTCTATGAGTCTATGATTCTGTATTTACTCAAGCCATTAATGCTAAGATTAGCATCCAGAATTTGTTATGCTCTTTCTACAGCTGCGAATGCTCTGTCCTGGTAGGTGGATTGCAGTAAATGGGCCTGACAGCATCTCTTCTCAAATGTGTATCGCCCTGCCAATGGCCAGCCACAGCTGACACGTTAACCGGCAATTCCCCCAGCAGCTTTATTTTGCCTCTTGGTTTCTGTCAATGCACTGTGCTTGAGTGAAGGGCGCTAAATAATACTCCAGTCTTTACATGCTGTACCTGCCCTGCCTACATATTTTTTGAAGGTGTTCAGTTGTGTTGCCAAGGTCAGAACTTGAGGGGGGGGACTTTTTTAGCCTTGTGTCTATTCCAGATACCTTTACCTACACGGGGCTTCCATGCAGTAGTGACGCTAGTCTGGTGTGTAGTGTTCCTGTCCCAAGGCATTTCTTTGGGCTTTCCTTAAAGTCTCTGCAATATTTCTCACCACATGACAATATTTCAGATCAAGCTCTGCCAGCAGGCAGCATAATTCAGATCATTTACCTAACCCAGCCACAAACCTCACCCAGAACGCGACCCCCTCCCAGTCACACTAATTTCTTAAATCCATCTGTGCTGTGTATAGCTTACAGACTTTTGCAGGCTTCTGGACCTCTGAATGGAAACAGGAATATTCCATACGATAACCCTTACCTGTTGGTGTTTCATAAGATAATCTTTATCTGTGAAACGCTTGTGCACTTCAGAGCTCTTCATTGGGCTTTAGAGATGAGATGCTTGAGTATATGTAAAATAGGGTGGATTTTACTCTCCATAAACAGCAATCTTTTAATTTCTTCTTGTGGAAGCAGGTTTAAAAATTAAAAAAAAAGAAAAAAAAAAAAGCTTCTCTTTACTACATAATTCCCAGGATCTGCCATGGGGATCTGTGGCTATAATAAAAGCAGCTGTCATGCCTGAGATCCTCAAGGCTGATTAAAGAAACATTACATAAAGCTGTATTCAATGACTAACAGAGCAGCTGAATAATTCTACCTGAGCCAATACCCTGGGACCTGCAGTGGTAAAAGGCAATCCTCTAACATGTCACTGAGTGGAATTTGCCTTTAATCCTTAAAGGCAGGCTAGAAATTTAGTGTTCGTTTTCTGCTTACTTTAGAGTTAGCAACCTGAATAGCTATGAAGAGCGTTTCCTAGGAGGCTTAGGAGCAGGAATAGTCATTAAACTCTGATATGGCCCAGTTTTAAGAGTGGAACCAGCTAACACCTTTGGGGTGGGCTAACAAAGGCTCCTTATTCAGCTACGGTACCCTGAGCATCCATCCCTAGAGACACGAGGGCTCTGCGGGCAGAGCCTGCGTCTGTGGGGGCAAGTACGCAGGGCACCCATAGCAGCACCCAGCTGGCCGCCCACCCTGGCCTGGCCTCCCCAGCCAGGGCCCGCAGGAGCTCGCAGCCCGGGCGATGTATAATATCGAAACAACATTAGGGGGAGCTCCATTACCTCGTCCAATTTTTTAAAAGAGTGTGTCAGTGGCAGAGCAGTGGCTTCAGTTCTGGGGAAATCACTGTCTGTCCTGTTCAGTCCCAGGCTGCTGTGCGAGGATAACGACTGCTCGTGAGTAATAAGGTCAGGTTTGTTACAGGTATTTTCTTATTAGAAAACTGGCAGCCAGCTAATCCCACCCTTAAAAGTGGCCAATTATCAGCAATGGTTTTATCATTTCTGACAAAAAGTCAGAAACGCCAGAGAGTTACTTTTAACTGTAGTCTTTACATCCACAGACTGATTAGCTAATGAGATCAATAATAAGTCACAGCAACTTCACGCTCCCAGTTTGTGGTACCTATACAATGAACTGTTTTGGCAGTTTCTCAGCAATTTTTAGGGCTTATGACCCAGACAGTTTGGCACAGTAATTATCCCAGAACATTTATTATTTTCATATAAGCTGTAATGTGCATAATTTAATTAATAAATAATCATTAGAGAAGAAATGAAGAAAAAGTAAAATAAAAGTTCTGATTCAAAGGAGATGGGATGAATTTGAGTTAGAGAATAAATGTGGGCAGATCATGGCAGAGCAGTTGTGGGGAAGGGCAAAGACAGGTACTCTAGGAGGCTGGAGGAGAGCGGGAGAGACTGGAAGAGGCAACAAAGTCTATGTAACACTACCAGAGGGATTATTATTGTCTTTATTTTTTTTAGTGCTGGGACACAAAGATCAACTGTAGGCTTATTTCAACAGGAAAAATAAAATGCTGTGTACTAAATGGTCTCTTTCCTGTCTTAAAATGCTTCCAACCCTAAGTAGTCCCCTGCAAGCAGTGGCAGTGGTCACACAGGAGTCCACAGTTATGCCTTGAAGCACATTTTTAAGCACCTAAGACAAAAGGAGGAGGCTTTGTGTTCAGGTTCTGTGTGCACCATCTGCTGAGAGGAGACACACAGACTTTCAGAAGTCTGCCAGCTGGCTGGCCATTCCTCTCATTTCAAATAAACATTCAACATGTTTTCAGTAAATTCTGAATGATAAAAGTCTGCTTTTTCCTTTCTGCAGTTCTCACTGGAGAGGGTGAGAGCTTTTTTTTCTCTTGGCTATATTATATATTTCCAGCAAGATGAACGTTCACTTCAGATTGTTATTATCTCATAAAAATAACTCATACGGAGTAATATTCATTATTAGGGTATGATATTATGAACTTTAAAGGGGTTATTAGCTCTTTGAAGCAGGCTAAAGAATAAGATCACTTAAAGATCCCTTACTGAGCCTATACCTGAACTATTCCAAGGATGTTCCAATAAATTAATAAATTTTAAAGAGAGATTTTTCTTTCTGGCATGTTTCATTTATAAAAAGTGAGGAATGCAGACAGCTCTGGGGTGAAGCACAAACATTGCACTACTTTCACTGCGTAGTGATCCAAGATAACAAGCAAATGCCATGTCTAGGTACAGGACATCGATAAGTATCATGACTCAATCACTCTGTATTTAGCAAAGACCCTGCTGCCAACACTGGCCGTCTTCAGGAGTTAAGATCTCAGTTTTGTGTCTCAGAGGATGCTCATCATCCATGGACATCCAGATGTTCAGGTCTGAAGGGAGCAGGGTGGAGCAGTTTGGCATGGGGAAAGAAACTTCTGTAACCTAAAAGCAATGCACACCTGAACCACGCTGCCACCCTCAGTGGGAATGCAACACTATAACACCACTTCCAATTTTTACCTCAACATTTTCTAAATAAAATCATGAAGAGTATCAAAGTTGTTGGAGTACCTGATTCTCCCCGCCTCTATTTTTTAATGCCTGTGAGAATATGCAAGCAATCAAGTTATTGTTATTAGAGGAAATTCCAGAGCATCAGCTATTGTCTGATAACTGCTCATCTGAATGCTCTTCCTTGCAGGACATGTGAGGTCATTTTCCCCTCTTTCACTCACAGATAAGCAGTCTCAGTCCCCTTGGTCTGGACAGGTACACACAAGCAACGGCCATGTAGCCCCAAGCTATAACTCCCATTTTGTCTATCACCATACCAACTCCATTTACACAGGCATTAAACTCTTAATTTCAGATTCTTAATCTGTCCTGGGTCTTTCTTCCATCTGCTGCTTTGCATCTTGCATAAAAGAACATAATTTTTTGTTCAAATGTTTTTATTTTATGAGCCATGCACTATAGAAGAAGTTTCATTGTACAACCTCAAGTGTAAGTACCAGGTTTATGTCAAAGGATTCAAAGGTTTTTGGGTGGCAAAAGACAGGTGGACAGACAAACATAGAAAACACAGTGTTCTTTGAGAGACCTGGGTAAAAATATTCATAGCAACAGCCTGATCCTTCAAACAAACATTCAGGTCAATAACTTTTCTTGGACATATTCTCTTATCACCTCAGTAAGTTTGTGTAAAATTATTCACATGCTAAACACTTACAGAATCTTTCCAGGGGTCATTTCTCCTCACCCAGTTTGTTAAGTTCATCTTTTTCTTTGGTGATATATATTGTTCACACATCAAGAAGCTAAATCAAAAGCACAGTGATATTCTACTGGTTTAAAATCCTTTGGCTCAAACCATAGGACAATTTCCTTCCCAAGAGGATGTGCCATTTAATAAAAGTTCTGACATAGCCTTTCACCCTCCACCCACCCCAAAAATGTAAAAAATTTCGTATTTAGCTCATTTCCTTCTGGGACAGAGAAATAGTGTGAGATTTGTAACCATTAATTTACTGGCAATACCAACAGCCTGTCCAATGAAATAGGAAGGAAGTATAGTTCATTTCACTGGCAATTCCTATTGTAAGAAATGTTTCATATGCTGAAATGTTCCTTATGGCCATGAAAAATGCATCCTCATGCTACTAAAAACAGACTAGGAAATTATTACATACAGAAACATAAACAAAAAATTCCCAAAATAGCATAAAAGAATGAAGAAAACAATTAAGTTAAGGAAATTCCTAATGAAGGTGGTAACTACATCAGGCAGTGGCATAACAAATATAGCACACATAAATAAACTGAGACATAATAAAAGGTAGATTTACTGAAGTGCATTCCGCACAACTCATGTCCTGCTGCATTACTTCCTGTCATTAATTACCCCATCTATGTCCAAATAATATCAATCAGCCAATTGGAAGCACAAGTCAATGAGCAAAATTTCATACTCTGGGGTCAAGTTCCTTTTCCTTCATTTGTCTTCATTAGCAGCACCTCTCAAGGCTTTCCCAAAATAGAAGGCAGTGAATTAGTCAAAGAGATTTTAAAAGTCGCACTCAAAAATGCTCAGAAATAAAATAGCAGGATTAGCCTCAGAGCTCTTAGGATGAAATGGAGGTTGTTATTGTTATTTAATAAGATTACCAAACCTACGTGTCTTGCCTTCCTAATTATTTTCACCATCTGTACTCTTGACTGGGCGTCACATTTGCCTGGCACCTTGGCACTGAAGGATATACAAGTGCTTTACAAATTACTGCCTGGTCTGTAACCTGTAAACTGTAATGACTTTCCTTCTCTGGTTACTCCTGTTCAGTACATTGCAGTCAATGAGCTTCCCTTCACAACACCCTATCCTTTCTTTCTGCTCCAGTTAAACTGGGCTTATTTCTTTTCTTCCCAAGGACAAATCATGAAAATCAGCCACCACTGGCATCCCATAGCATCTGCACAGAAATAAGGAGACCAATACAGCCATGGGATGGCCACAGAGAGGTCCTGCTTCTCCACACCCCCTCCTGGGGACTTCCAGTCTCCTCCAGCTCTGTTGCCCTTGCAGAAGTCATGCACACCAAGACTCCCCTGCAGAGTCCAAATCCCTTTAAAAAATAGTTACGGGCAGGAGCTGGAGAGGCAAACAGGAAAGTGAGGTGTCCCTGCATTCATTCTCCCAGGCTTATGTCATTTCTGCTTATAAGCTGCCGGGGAAAAGGAAAAGGTAGCGTCTCAGGGAGCCCTTCCTTATCAGTAGCCAGAGTCAGCTTGAAACCTCCACCCTCAACTCACAGTTGGGAAAATATAACATAGCCTTACAGTCCTAGGAAATATTTTGGTCGCTGTAGATATGCACCAACATGGGGTGAAAATGCGGCAGTTATTTAACAGCTCCGGCAGTTTGCACACACATGGTGAGGTCAGAAACATCAGCGTCACTGAGAGGCAGCACAAGGTGGAAGCGTTTGGAGATTAAATGTGCACACAACACATCTCTGCACTGGGGCAGAGACTCCTGGGTTTTCCTATAGAGGGATCTCAGTCTTATCTCTCATGAGAATAGATGTTTTTTCTATGCTGATCCTATTCTGTTTGGCACTAACACAGAGTCCGTTTATAAAAAAGCAAGGTGATAAATGGCAAAAAGCTTCTCTTCCCTTGGAGTGGAGCAGTATTTTACTTGAGGGACATAAAACAGACTTCCAAGGATCAAATGGTGTCACATAAACACGGTCAAAGCCACCCTTTAGTGTGGTGCTGCCTACACATAAAGGAACAGGAGAAGGAAAAAAGATGTGAGCACTTGGAGTTAAGATGTGGTGGTGGTGGGGAGGTTCATTGTGTCAATGAAGTTCAAACAGCTGGTGTAGTTTGAGGTCTCCAGCCCTGTGAAGGCGGAGGGCACTTGCAGGGATCGGACCGAGGTGGTGAGGCACAAATTCCCCACTCTGATCCCCTCTCGGATGCTTTGCTGGATGACCTTGGCCAAGGGCCTGCTGCCTGCTTTCTAAGAAAGGCAGGGGCATTTAAAAAAAAAATTACAATAATCTGTGATTTTTTGTTGTAGCTCTTTCAACACTGACCTTTCTAACCAGGTGTTCAGGACCATGTGGGGACTGAGCCCTGTTGTCAGGGGTGTTGGTCATACCCAGAAGAAAAGCTGATCTTTGTGAGGACCCACCTGACCCTCCCAGCAGAGCCACTCATTGCAGCACCCTTTAGTAGACCCAGTGCAACCTTCTGGAAAGCCTTTAAATCACCCAAGTTAAAAACTGCAGTATCACTGTGAAAAAGAGCCTTTTCAAATAAATTTTAATTTCTTTATGGTTTTATTCTTAAATCAGAATTTAATTGATAACAGTTCCTCCCAGGGAACAGTTTCTTCTCAGCTATTTGGCTTTGTTATCTCATTGTCTCCAAACAAAACCTCTCAGCTCTCTGAGTCAGATCAGCTTTCAGTTCCGTGAAGTGATGGCAAGTAAAGCTGTGGCAGATCAGGCCTGCATACAGTGGTCCCCATCACTGATTCCTCTCAGTGCACCACTGAAATTAGGCCAATTCCTGCCTTAACAGCTGCTGACAGTGAGAGCAGGCAATACTGAGGTGGTGCAGGTACTGCATGGTTAAGCTACCTCTGCATAACAAGGTTCTCCAAGGACGGACACCGTGGAGCAGGGCAAAGGAGGTACTGAGGGAGGTCGGTGGCAGATCATGGTGCTCCTGCAGCACCGGGGCCCGGAGGGAGGCAATCCCACTTCAAGGAACAGGAATGACCGAAACGTTCAGGGTGCACAGTCCTACCTGAACACTTCCCTGCCCGAACCAGCTGGGTAGAGAGAAGAAAGGCTTGGTTTGGTCTTTTTTGGTTTACAAGACTTAGCTAATGGGGCTGAGTGGACATTTAATAGACAAAATAGGAAAATTAATTTACTTAATTTTATCATCAATTTCCTTGAAAAAGCTCAAGAGGATTGCAATGCCAGACTCCAGATAGAAAATTATTTCTGCAAGAAAACATGCTGAGCTGCAAAACTGGGCCCTGGAAGATTAGCCCAAGTTGTCATAAAGCAGGCTGGGACTTCTTTTGAAAAAATCTTCCAAATGTAATTTGAACAATTAGCTCATCTCTGGTGTTTCTAGATCCCTAGGCAGTCCCTACGAAAGAAAAAAAAAATAGGCTAGCCAATGTTTTGGCCCTACAAAGAAGCCATATTAGCGACACTGTGATGGCCTCTAATGAGACAGCTATTACTGCTGTTGATTTTCTGTGGAAAATTGACGGAATTTTGTAGCCATGGCTGATAAAAGGGATACAGGATTGATTTTTATACCGACTGTCCGTGTACCTTGGTCAGTCATTTATACTGGCAGATTGATGGTAAGTGGAATAGTGATCATTTTGGAAATCTGTCTATCAGCAATTTATAAATTCCAATTTAAAACCTCTATTACAAACTCTCAGTATGCAAGAGGAACTACATATTAAATTGCAAACTTCATTTTGTGAGGCTAATCTGCCTTTCTTGCCACTGTCTTTCCAGTTCTTCTGGGGAGTAGATGCCAATACTGATGAAAAAAGACAAATTTCAAGATTTGTTAAAGCTTATGTGCCTCCTACTCAAACAGAAACCTTCTTCAGCAGAGAAGGTGGCCAGGTGAAGAAAACTGGCTGGTGTCTACTCAACAGATCCTCCATTGTGAAGACTTTAAACAACTGGTGATGTTGATCAAGGGTTACATGATAGGTGAAAGTGATAACCCAAAGTCCTAAAACTGTGAAGCCTTGTTATTGTATTTGTACAAATGAAGCAGTGGTGTGCTTGAGCGTGTGACAGGCAAGCCATTAGATATTGTGCCTGTCCCTGATCCCTCAAAGAGGTGACAAAGGTTGAGGTGAGACAACTGTGGTACTGCCTTGAGCAGGACATGCAAACCGGGAAATGGCTACGTGTGGCATTAAAAGGCATGCAGCATGAACAGCACACACTGTTGTATAAACTTCTTGAATAATCTTAATTATTCTATATATTTCAATATTCAATATTATTGTGGGCCTTGGTATGTCAGATACTGTAAAATAATGTAGAAGTAGTTTAAAGCAAGAGAGGTAGAAGAACATGACTGAATGTTACCACAAGCTTCAGCCTGACTTCAATCATGCTAATTTAGGTTAATAGGAAATAAAGTAACAGGAAAGCATTAGATGCAAAGAGTGTCAGACGTGAGCGATAAGCCATGACATCCTATTAACAGAAAGAAGCTGAACTGCAAACAGCAAGGAGGTATATCTGCCGGCCTTAAAAAGACAGAGATAATTTCATATTAGAGATAAGCTATTAAAGGATGAACTCAACCCATCTCCGAGCTCATGTTCAAGGAAAGATTCCTATCTGCAGATGGCTTGGGAGCTTCCTTAGAGCTCAGGTAAGTTTCAGTAAGGTTTCTCCCCTGTGAGAGAGCTGGCCCCCTTATCCGTGACTGATCTTTAAGGCAGGGCTCAGAGCTTTCAGCTATAATTCCCACTCCTGTGCCTGTTGTCAGAAATTTAGTACTGAAGCCTTATAGGAACTCTTTTCCCTTAGCAATATCGCATTGTCCTTTTTCTACTCTTTTTATCATGTGTTCAGAAATAAAAGTAAAACTCTTCCATCCACAACAGTGAGCGCATCATTTCTGTAGAGTGCCTTCCTTGGACTTTCTTCCTTTCAGCTCAGGTTTACAGATCAACAGCTGCTAATGACAGGATCCCACTTAGCACATGCTTAGCATATGGGTAGTATAATTAAGCCTTTAGCAAAATGCATGGTGGGAATAGGAAAACTAATAAAAGAATGTATGCTGTAATGTATAGGGAAGCAACTGAGTTGTGTAAAGGATGATCACCAGCCACATCTTGTGGCTGATCAGCTTTCTGTTCACACCGGGTAAAGAAATCTGCAAAACAAATCTGGGGTCAGGCTGAAGAGAGGAAGGCAGAGGGAGGTTGGTCCTAGAAAGAGGTGGCTTTAGAGCAGGCTCCAGTGCAGCTGCCCATGCCTGTGGGTGAGCAGTGCTAATGGTGACCAGCGCTCACTGTCACCAGCAGCTGATAGGGGAGTCGGCCCTGGAAGGATCCTGTTCCCTGGGGATCAGGGCCAGTGGTGTAAGTACAGCTGAATGAAGTTTACCTATTCTGATTCTGGCCTATGCAGAGTCTACCCCCTTTTCACTGCATGACCTAACAACCCAAGCAGGAGATTTTCCCCAGCCGTTAGCACTGGCCACCTCTCTGGCCAACTGCATGTTGCCATGCTCATGGTGCCACTGCCTTCTCCACAGTCACTGGTCATGGCAATGGCCTCCCATGCTTTTTACCCTTTCTTTTTTTTGTCTTTCCCAACCACCCCTCTCTTGCTCATCCTTCTCAAAAGCTCTGTCATGCTGGCATTATCTGTCTTGCCGTCTTGCTTGATTAGAAACCAGTTTGGTTAGGTTACATAAAGGGTGTTTGTAAAGTAGAGTTGTGACAGATAGATCTTCTTTCCTTCTCCTGGAGTCTGCCTGCATACCACCCCAAGCATCCAGCTTCCAGGCCCAATGTGCAGCTGGGTGTCCCGTCAGCTGCTGACAGTCACATTTCCTTCACTTGAAGTGGGGCTAGTTTCTGGCAACGTTGGAACTGATTAAAACTCTTCAGAAGATCAGCTGATTAATTGAGACAACAGAAACATTGATCAGCAGGAATCAGCACATCATGAATATTCAGGAGGCCCTAAAGTAAAATTTCTTTAATAAACAACACCCCCTCTTTCATGACGCCTGGAAGTGTCTCATTCATGACTACTGAGCTAGCAGCTTCCCCTCCAGCCTCCTTGCACAGCAGTCTGTTCACTATGGTGCTCAGGAAATATGCTGAAAATACTCAAAAAGAGTGACAGAGATTTGTCATGCACTGATTAGCTGCCCCAAGAGAAAGCAATAACCTAACCTTGATAGAAGACATTTTTTTACAGTGAAAACAACCATTCACCGGAACAACCTTCCCAAGGATGTGGTAGAGTCCCCGTCGCTGGAGGTTTTCAAGATGGGCCAGTCCCAGAGTGCTAGAAAATAGGTTGTCTTTCCCACAAAAATTTGTACCAGATGATCTTTTGAGGTCCCTTCCAACCTGGGCAGTTCTATGATTCTGTAATAAAAGTGAATGTGAGCTCCTGAATATATAAAGCAGGTGATCACGCTCCACAGGTCACTGTTTCTCTCTTGGCTTTGGGCACCTGTACCTCTGAACCCACTGCAGCCTGGTAAAGCGGGCAAGGGCAGCCTCGGAGTCCCCTCGGCCGCAGTGTCTCCCTTTCCCAGGCAGCAGCAGCAGCAGCCAGGACTTTGCAGGAGCTGCAAGTTTTGCAGCGTACCGGCACCCCTGCCCCGTGCAGAGCAGCTCCAGCAGCAGAGATGGGGGTGACATCTTCAAGGCTGAAGTCCTCTTCTGTCCCCTTATCGTGAGATTAGGTACAGGTAGTTTGGCATATTTCTGCATACAGAGAAATCTAATTGGATTCATTATAGCAGCATTTGCATACATTAGCATCACCACTGACACAGAGCGGCGTTATTATTATATAACTGTCCCCATTTTGCAGGGGCCGTCAGTCAGCCACCTACGGTGCTGGCAGGAGGCATTTTGTTGGCAAAGAGACTACTGCCACCCGCTCTCCATGCCATTTGTTTGACAAACAGTATTGTATCAGCCAGGAGACTTAGCTATCTGTCACCGTGATGACACATATCTGGTCTATCATTAAAAGGGAAATGTCTCTAGATTTATATGTGTGTAAATTAAAAAGGTATTGTTTCAGCAACTTCTTAATCTAACTAAATTCTGAGAAAAGTGAATATAAATTTTCCATTAGACTTTTTGTCCTGTTTTATAAATCATGACGGAAGCCGGGAGTCCTTTCATATATGACTTTAACCAGAAGCACATGCTGAAACAAAATTTCTTATGTCACCAGTTATTCACAACTTTTTGTAATGTATGGAAAATTATAAGCTCTGTAGCACAATCAATAAGTAGTTAGTGTATTCTGAATTAGAAGCCTTTTCACAGAATATCAGACACTGCCAAGTCCACCACTAAACCATGTCCTCAAGCACCACATCTACACCTCTCTTAAATACCTCCAGGGATGGGGACTCAACCACTGCCCTGGGCAGCTTGTTCCAATGCTTGATAACCCTTTTGGTGAAGAAGTTTTTCCTACTATCCCACGTAAACCTCCCCTGGCGCAGCTTGAGGCTGTTTCCTCTCGTCTATCACTTGTTACTTGGGAGAAGAGACCGACCCCCACCTCGCTACAGCCTCCTTTCAGGTAGCTGTAGAGAGCAATAAGGTCTCCCCTCAGCCGCCTCTTCTCCAGGCTAAAGAACCCCAGCTCCCTCAGCCACTCCTCATACAACTTGTGCTCCAGACCCTTCACCAGCTTCGTTGCCCTTCTTTGGACACGCTCCAGCACCTCGATGTCCTTCTTGTGGTGAGGAGCTTGATGGGATTGGAGTAAATATGCTGATTTCTAAAAGGGTTTAATGCATTTTTTCCTGTTTTTCTTTCACTGGAAAATGAACATACAGCATGTCACTCTTAGGAACCTGATGTTAACCTCAGTCCCTGACAATGACATCATCCCTTCTGTGTGCCCATATGAGGTCAAATCTGTTGATGGAAGAAGAAACAGAAAATTTCTGAAACAGAAACTGTAATTACTTTTTGATACAGAATTTGCCTGGAATGTTTTACAAGCAAGACAGATATTAAATTTAAAATTATTTTTATTTTTGCAAGTAATACTACATATTTGGTATGCGAATACGTGTCTCATGAAAAAAAAAACATTGTCACCTTCGGAGGTACATTCTATTATCACACAAGTGTCCTAACAAACAGGACTGAAGATCACAGATAAGGAGCAAAACCTGAGCCATTAATGCCTGCGTGGATATTACAGCTAAGGAAAATAACAGAGCAGCTCTTCAACCTGCAGAAGCCAGGGCTTTGCAGAGACACATCTTCCTGCTGCACCAGAGGACTTTCCTGATGATGGTCCCGCCATCCTGGAGAGACTAATCAGTGGCAGCCACGTAAACTGGGTGCTGATGAGTCCTTCCAAGAAGCTGGGGATAAGTATAATTGTGACAATCTCTGTGATAAGTGCAAAGCAGCCCCTATTCTCGGCCTCATTACACATGAAACTTGTGATGGGGAAATAATGGGAAAGGTGGTGAGATACTGTCAAACCCCTGTCAAGGCAAAAGCCAAATGTCATTTCCTAGACAGTGCTGCTGTATTAAACAGGCGCGGTAACAGAGTGCATTATGCAAAGGAGGCACAAGATGGACAGTTTGGCAGCAATTCAGTTGCTTTGGACAGACAGATCACTGCCAGTTTTTCTGGAGGATAAGTATTTTGCTAATTGATACGAAATGCCAATGAAGCAACCTATGAACCACAGACCAAACTCAAAACTTCATTTCACTGAAGAGATCTACCAGTTACACTGAAATACAAGATTATGCTATACTTTTTGCTAAGAGAGGTTTGAAGCAAGGTTGTTTTCTTCTTTCTGGAGATACATGAGGATTAAAGAGAGAAGGCACAGTGATGCTCTCACATTCCCATTTCCCTCTTCTGACAAGACCAGTTTGGTACAGCCTTAGCCATTTCCCAACAGTGGATTGCACATCTCTGTAACATATAATGTGTTCAGTATGCTCTCTGGAGGCTTCCTCATCACCACAGAAAAGGAGCCACAACACAGTCAAGTTTGGCAAGAATGTGTGAAACCATATTAAAACCTGAGAGGAAACGCTTCAGAGGGTGAAATGCAGCTACCAAAGCAAATTCTACCATGATGTTCTTCAAAATGTGTTCAGGGCTCTGTCATGCCCACAAACAGAGAGGACCATGCGTTTGCAGAGTGAGGATATCTCCTGCCAGACATTCAGAGTCTGCTGCAAAGATCTCAGACACAGAGCTGGATCATCCGTCAGGGGAAACACTGAGCTCCATCTGTTTGCCAAAAAAAAAAAAAAAATCTGTGTCAGACATCATTAGAAAAATACAGGGGGGTTTATTAGTCACAACTTGTTAAAAATAAATAGCTTTGAAAAAGAAAGCCATGATTTGGAGAGTGTAGAGCTAGCACTTTAGAAACAAACAGTTCTGCCCTGTGCTCTCCTTGAAGGAAGGTGGATGGCAGCTCCCCGCCGCACAGCGTCCCCGCAGCCCCCTCTCCGGAGAACATGGCGCTGCAGAGATAAAGAAGCTGTTAGAGCAGCCATCGCTTCCCTCCCAGATAAGGATGACTAATAACTGACTCAGCAGGCCCCTCTTTTTTGGAAGTGCCATTCTTAAAGGCTTACAATTAGTCAAGTCTGACTGAGGAAAATAACGTTTCCCGGGGAGTGGTAACCAGCTGAGAAAGCTGGTGGCCCAAGATGAATCAATTAATCCTCATCAGCCAGTCCCCAGAGCAGTAGGTTGGCAGAGGTCACCGAGGCTCTGCATGAAAGCCCACTTCTACCAAAGCGTGAACCACCATGTACTGGTACCCTGGATATTTTTAGAGGACAGGTCCCCATCCACCCCACCAGCATAAAATCCTGACATGACTAACCTGCCTGCTTGCTGAGCCCTAATGTGAGATTGTTTTGATGGGTGCCTCAGTCACATTTTTACTAAAAGCTAAACCTACCGTTTGCAGGGCCCAACCGGAGGAACGCCGGCTGTCAGCAGCTGGAGCCAGTGTGCTCTTGGCAGAAGGGAGGGCAAAAGCATCTTCACCCCAGGGCCCGCTGCTCAGAGCGTGGTAGTAAAGAGAGGCAGCATCTCAGCTGCTGTCACTGATGTTTCTCCAAATGTGTGCCCCATACAGCAACATAGCCGCACTTTTTAACCCCTTGGTGCCTTCAGCTGCTGTTTCCCAGTGCTGTTTCTAATGCATGTAATAGAGGAGGGTCGAGCGCCCGGAGAAATCTCAGCAGCCAAGGCCAGGGTTGGGGACAGCTGTCAGGAGGAAAGCAGGGGTTGGGGATGCCTGTCAGGAGGAAAGCTGTGCTTTTCCCGTCGCTGCAGAGAGCTCTTGCTGTGAACAAATTCTTCAGGGAAGGGATGCCAAAACCTAAAGGCACAAAAGCAACGAGGGTTTGTGCAATCATAAGGCAGCGTCAGATGCATCTGATAAAGAAAGCAGGATGGTATGGCCGCAGGTGTGCTACCGAGGGGCCTCGGCTCTCCCGCCGCAACGATCCAGGCACAGTCACTGCCGAACAAGAAGAGATAGGAGCAAGCAGACCGTTCCCTGCCCGTCAGCAAAGGGGAACAACAGTCGAATTCAACCCTGCAGACTTAGTCGACAACCACTGCTGACGCCGAGAATTTCGGGCTGCAGATAGCTGTTGTGTAGATGTTTACATATAGCATTTTAAATCAGTTCCTGTGACTCATCATAATACAAATATTTTCCTCACTGAATGTAGCCATATAAAGATTACCTGTGGAACTGCAACCACATTTAACTACTCCCGTGTTGCAAATATCAATAATTAAATAGTAACCATTCTGAAGATCACAGGAGGAGACAAAAAACTAAACTTATGATGCTGTGAGAAAAGGATATTTTCCTATAATAATTCTGAGAATGTCTTAAAAAAAGTCTTGTGAGACTGTATGTTTTCCATAACCTATGTAGCAATTCTTCAGCTTTCAAGTGAAAGCAATATGAAGGATTAAACCAACTGTAATTTAAAAAATCCAATTAAAATAAAAACCCTCATGAAATGGCACTTTCATTCTGCAAGTACATGCTCTCTCCTGCTTTACCCAGCTGAAATTCCCACCCAAAAAAATTGATTTGCCAGCTCCACAAAGGCAATAGCACAAGAGGAGTGCAGCAGAGTCTGTCTGCCCTTTGCATCGTCGGGAAAACTGAATGCTGCCTTCTTCCTTTCAGCTACCGATGTGCACACACTGCAGAAAAGCAGCCTGGCTTTCCAGCATACAGGTTGTGTTTAAAAGGACTGGGACAAAAAAATGTCAATTGTAAGCCAAGCAAATAGTCTGTGGTGCTTATTAAAAGGATAATAGGCCACCCCACAATTGATAGCTACAGTTATGGCTCTAATACTGCTTGTTTTACAGGACAGAGGGAGGATTGGAGAATGGTCCTGAAACACAAAACCAGGCAGGCCACCTTTTCAAGGCAGATTAGGTAGCTACATAATGATCTGTATGAAATGAGCTGGTAATATCACCCCACTTTTGGAGGCAGTAGATACTCCCATTAGAAAAATCATCATCAAAGCTATTGTCTTTCTTACCGGAGGCAGACAATTCAGTCCCAGGCCTCCGTCCATTCCCAGAAACGGTCCTTCTGTGCAGTGTACGGACAGGCAGGGATGTGGATGCCCAGGCTGCCCTCCTCAGGCCCTGTCCCTGGGCCGCTCGGCAGGCAGGCACAGGCATTTGCCTTCCTGGGCTCTCAGAGCAGCACTTCTCCCCAGGCAGCAGCCCTTGTAGGTGGAAGAGCTGTACCAACACATCCTAACCTGGCGCTGCAAACCATTACAGCCATGTCGGTAAAATTCCCCCAGATACAGTCTTATTCCAGGATCAAGGTCTTTTTTCTTAACCACTGTGGTCTAAAAATCAAAAATACCCTGTTCTTCCAGAGGTGGGGTTTCCCCATGGGGATTTATACCCGTGCATTTGTATTGGCTTACATGTACTAGAATAAACATATTGGTAACTGGTAAATATCCCTAAGCTGTTTGGAAGTATAATGGAGACAAAAAAGCCTGGGGAAAGGGGAGAGAAAGGGAAGGGGGGAGGAGAGGAGGCAAAGGGCTGGTCTGTTTAACTGCTCTCCAAAATAAGAAATCTTGGAGATATGCCTTTAAAATAAGGTTTTCAGGGGATGCAGACATCCATTTCATGTGTGCTTTATCAATTCTGGGAAAGCTGATGAGACTCTTTCTGAGAAAGCAGGTGGCTCTGCTCCATCCAGCTCTTTGAAATCACCTAATGAGATCGTTTCATCCAGGAGACAACTGAAGAGCCCGCGCTGCACGGCAGCCGCTGAACGGCAGAGCACTCCGAGAGTGAAGGACGTTCAAGGTTTCAAAACCGCATCCTCCCTCATCTCGACATGATCGAATCAGTGATGAGACGGCGCCTGCAACAGCACTTGACAGCTATGAAGACAGAGTGACCGGTCCGTCGGTCAGCGATCAGCAGGTGAAACGGAGAGCAGCTCCCACCGACCAGGCGAGAAAGTAATGAACCTTCGTTTCCCCTGCCGTCTGCTCTGTGACAGATAAAAACTCGATTTCGCTGCTGAGTTTGTCAGGTGATAAATTCAGGTTAGTTTAAGGTAGGAAATCTGGAAAATGCTTACGACTTTCATTGGCTGTGAGTGCACAGCGGGGACCCTGGCAATGCCCCTTCTGTCCAACTGGAGCCACCTGAGCAATGGCTGTGCTGTAGAAGTATAAAAGCCAAGCAGAGACCTCGCGCTTAATTATCTTAAAGTTCATGTAATGTCATCCAGCAAATGTCATCCCTACAGTGTCAGGAGATCTGTTCTTTCAGCCACTGATCTTTTTATGCCCTTAAAGAAACAACCCGTCTGTCTCCTCAGTCTGGCAGGATTTCTCGCCAGCGTGTAGCTCCAATACATCTCCCTGGCTCATGGGAAACCAGAGTTCAAACCCTTTTCCTAGTTCTTCACTTCCTACTCAGAAAGGAAAGAGTGCCATTCCTGGGAAAACAAACTTGAGATTCGGGTGCTGGATTTACAGGCCTTCCTTGGGGTCAGTCTATATCTTCTCCTGTTGGCCCTTAGTAGATGACATGCTGCAACCAGTGCTCTTGACAGAGCCCTCTTTTCTCCCCTCAGCTCTACAGCAGGCCTTTGGGGTTTGGAGAGCTGATTTCTGTCCTCAGCCACTGCCCACAAGTGATCATCCAGGGCATGGAGGATCTTGAGATGGGAAGTGTGTCCCTGAGGCACCACCGAGCATCTTCAAAGCACAAGATCCTGGGTTCGATAGAAGCAGCTTAATAGAGTAGCTGTTTCCCACTGAGCTACAAAACACCAAGATAACATAAATAACAACTGTCTAAGTCAGAGTTTAGGTTGCTGTGCTGCGGTGAGATACTAATATATTTGGTTTTGATGAGGATAATGCTTTTGCTTGTTATACAGATAATTTAGGATTTACACTCACTTGAGGATAAGCAAGTTTAGAAGTGCTGAGTATTTGAAAATGCATTACTGGGGGTGCAGAGAGGGAAGCAGAGAGGCAGAGAGGAACAGAGACCTAGAGCAGACAGCCGGGTCACTAAGTTCTGTCCCCTGCTGTCACACAGCCCAGATTGTGTCATCCCATCCAGATGCAAGCCACTTTTCTTTGGCAAAATAGCAAAGTATTTGCTCTGTGAATAGCTTGAAGGGCTTATTGCAAAACCTCAGTGTCTAGGTGAGTAGAAACTTTGTGATTTAGATATACTCTGTGTCCTCTCTGCAGGCGGGTTTGTGGGCTGATACCGTCCTTTCAATAGCTGGGTCTCTTCTCCAATGTTTTCCCTTTGGTGTATCGGCAGGCAGGGACAGTGGTTTGCTGGACTCATCCTGCAGCCATGCAGGATGCTGGCAGCCCCTAGGCAGGCCGGACACGTCCCCACGATCGCTGGCAGAGCTCTGCAAGGAGCCCACACAGTCATACCTCAAATGGCAGAGCATCCTTGCTCTCCAGCCCATGGCAATGGGACAAAGTCTCCTGGGCCTCCCTGATGCAATTGCCTTGATGTAAAAGGGAAGAGAGCAGGAGGCAGAGGAAGGTCAGGATGGGGCATGTGAGCCTGCACGGCGGCTGAGGCAGCCTTTCCTTCTGCCCATCGCTAAACTTAACTATGGGAAAAGAGTGAGTTTTCTATTATGATTTGTCCTTGTTGCCATTGTCATCTACAAAATGTGCTGTGTTTAAAAGAGGTTCATATAAATATTTAGGTAACATGCTTTAAACATCAGTGCATATTGTCCCAGTATGAAGAAATAATGTCAGGGCTCTGACATTATTTCTGTCCTTGTGGGACACCTTCTACTGTTCGTTTGGGCCCTCCTATGCAGAAACCATCCCAATTAAAAGCACACTGTAGAGCTTTGTGACTGTTCCTTCCCCTTTGAGAACAGCACCAAGGGCCTGTGCCATCGCTGAAGGGAGGCAGTGGCTCCATTCCCGTAAGGTGTCCCGGTGTCATTGCGCCCGGGGCAGCCTCACCCGGGGAGGCACCGAGGGCTGGCACAAGTTTTTGTTGTTCCTGTTCTGCAAAGCTTCCCAAAGCAGTCAAGGACATTCTTTAAATTCCTTTCTCCCAGCCCCTTCTTTGATAGCCCATAAATAGCTCCTCTTCAAACACAATGCTGAAAGTCCCAAGCCAAGAGTGAAAATGTTTCAGTGCTTAAACACTTTGTTGTATTTGTGGAGGCCAAAATCTTCAGTGCTCTGTTCAGGTTTAAATTTAAAAAAAAAAAAAACCACCATATTCAAGAAATGCTATCTCGTTCCTGAGATTCCCATAAAACAGGGCTGTTTTCCTTTAGTCACCAGAAACATACCTACAGAGCACAAAAGGCTGTGAAAATAGCAAGGATGAGCTGAGCTGCAGCAGCCCTGCATGCTTTCACGAAGTCGGCTTGGAGATCATGGCCAGGGTTTTCACATTCAGGTACCTAAATATAGAGCTGTGCACACTCACCATGGCTGAACTGCCAGGAGCCTTTATGTTCAGAGCTGGAACACGATCAACAATTTCTAAAAAATCAGTCTCTCTGTGATGTCTAATTTTGGGTACCAAAAAGCAAATCTATTTCAGAACACAAGTTACTTATGGAAATATTGAGATTTATTTTCTTTCATGTGTCATTCATGAGATTACTTTGTTCCATGACTGTGAAGGCAAGACCAGGGAGCAGCGACCTGAGCTTTCTTAGTACTAATATCATATAATATTACTTTATAAATATCATACCAATACATACCCATAATAACCTGGTTATCCCATCCTGTTCATTCAGCACCTACTCATAGCAACATGAAGTCAATTTTCTGGCTTTAAGGCAAAGCAGTGCTTTTGGAGAAAGCACTTTCCAAAGGGAAAGAAAAATGTTTTGCCTTCCTGAAGACCTTTCCCCCGTGCCAGTGGGTGTTGTGTTAACTGCCCCGTTCAGCACAAGTCCCGCAGTGGTCGCTGGGGTGCACTCCTGCTGTACACGCGTGCGCAATGCAGCATTCTGCAACCCCGTGCCACCGGTTAGCGTTATTAGGAGTAATTTGATGTCATTAGAGGATAATCCATGGATTGTAACAGAGTAAAATATCTGTTATCTACTTGCCTCTGGGATCTAGAAATGCTGGCTAGTCTTTTTTATCTTGCCAAACCTGACCCCTCTGTAACACAATTAACATTTCACATTAAATGGCCCTTAGTATCAGGGATGTTGATTTAGCCCCTAACCTAGCCTTACCTTTCCACCTGGGAGTATTCCTTTTAAATGATACGACCTGTGTGATTAGTTCCAGCACGTGCTAAATCGCCGCAGTAGATGAGGGTCTCCAGGAGAAATACCCTCCCCTTCCCGGCTTCGCTGCCGAAGACCTCTGCATCCCATCCATCCTGGAGCCGGCTAAGAGACTGAAGACGTATTGCACTCATTTTGGTGATAGCTGCTATAAATGTTAAGTGGACTGTGAGGCTGGGAATATCCTGCGGAAAGCAGCCGTGATAATAAGTCATCATAAAAGTATTAGAAATGCCTCACAGTTTGTCAGCTAATGTATCTTTGCAGAGGAAATAAGCACGAGGAGCAGGAAACTCACCGCCAGTCTGGCCACTCTCACATAACTTTCTTGCATTGACAGGAGGTGGTTGAAGGTGCAATCAGGTCTCATTGCGATCGTTTGGCTCCCTGTCCCTGGACATGGTACCAACCTCTGCAGTCCACAGAAACGCAGCCCGGGAATTCAGAGGTGGGACACCCCCATCCCCACTTTGCAGAAAAAATACCGCCTGTCCCCCCTGCCCAGAATGCTGCCGCCACTCCTGCTTCCCAGCCGGGGAGAGCCTTCGGCCTCCCCGAGGTCTCCACTCCTGCTTGTCATGGGCCGACGCATCGAGGAGCTTGTTCTTCTCCTGGACTAGCTGTGTCTCCCGGTTCTCCCCTAATAAAATGACTTGTTGGTTTAAGATGAAGCTGTATCTCACATTCTCTTCCAATTTTAGGAAATTAAAGGATTTGTTTTTCAAGTCGATCTGTAACTCTGACAGTTTGACCAGTTACTCAGTCAAATGCAAGTGGGTCTTACGACATTGTGAAATTTTTTACATATATTATCTTATATATACTCATGTATCTTATACATTATGACATTTTTCTTCCTTCTGTAGGGCGTAGATTCAGATTTTTCCAAACATCTTGCTACTTTTACCTAATCGTTCACTCACACGTGATTCAGGAAACAAAAATGGGCAGGCGCTGTGAAAGACGTGGCCCTTAGAGATTTGAGGAAGACCTTCAGCTGGTACAAATGGCATTTCTCCAGCTGGACAGTGGAGTGCTGCAGCTGTTTTGCAGCCAAGCAGCCAACCCTCGTGGTGCCTGGACCGCGGGGACCTGGCACGGTGCATATCACAGCACCCGGGCTGGAGAGGGAGGCAGTGGAGGCATCCTCAGCCAGAGGAATCCAGAGTCAAGACAAACCCAGGCGCACCCCACTTTGAAGGAATGCCAAAAACTACTCCTAACACAGAAAAATGGATGCACCCTAATGCACTTTGCAACACTAGGTCCATAAACACAAGAAAACTGCAGGTCCTTTTATAAGCAACAGGACAGACAAGCTCCATAAAGACCACTAGGAGCTTCCCTGCTGCTGAACTGGTTACTCAGGAGGTGATCTTGGGCTGCAGGGATGGGGATCTGTCAAGTAGCTACTCCCAGTTTCACACATTCCTGGGTGATGCAAATGAGGGTGGTTTTGGTTTAACATGTAAAACTACTTCTGCCTCCTGCTCCCAAACTGTATCTGGTGATACCCAAACATAAGAGCCAAATAAGGATTTAGATCCCTTTATAGAATAATATTAAGGAGTTGGAGATAAAAGACGTGTTTTCCCTTCTTCTGGGATAAAATCTAATATAAGACAGTCTCATCTTCAGAAGTAAGATCACTCCAGTACAGCAGTCAGAAGTAGATGAGGCTTACAGACATAAAGTCCCAGCTGTACCCAAAGGGGAAAGCGATGCTGGCAACTGACTATCAGTTCAGGAAAGGGAATCCCCTCCAGGCCCATGTGGAAATGAGGGGTGAAGAGAGAGTATCTTTGCTGTGGTGATATTAATAGTTCATTTGCAACTTTTTACTCAAATCTATTCACTTCAAAAGCTGAGCTTGGGGACTTAGAGAGATTTTTCAACAAAACATGAGTCTCAATTAACTAAATGTAACTAAGATAAATGAGCTGGAAAAAAAATGAAGCGGATAAAACTAGTGAGGCCATTAAATCCGTAAAGGGAAGATGCTGAAATTTGGAAGGCACCTGAATACAACCCTGCAAGTGTTCCAAGGCAGGGTCAGAAAGGGATAACGGGGCCCTCCCAGGCCGGAGAGGCTGAGCGACCAGACGGTATTGACACAGGCAGACAAATAGCAGCAGAGCCCACAGCAAACACTGCGCACTAAGGTGGGAAAGAATGTTAATGAGCAATTTCAGTCTCATACGTGCTATGAAAAAAGGACTTGGCATCGTTCCCAATGACAGTGCCCTCCAGATTAGAGACTAAGTCACAGCATCCTCAAGGGAGGATGAAAAGAGACAGCAATAGAGTTTCTTTCTTTCTTTCTTTGATCCTGATATACTAATAGTAACATGTGTGCATAAGAGCTATATTGGAGCAAAAAGCACAAGTCGAAGAATAAAAAATAAAATAAAATAAAATAAAATAAAATAAAATAAAATAAAATAAAATAAAAGAATAGAATAGAACCTCAGTAAAATAATGTTAACTGATTTTAAGGCATTAATCCAAAGTTTTATGACCACCTATAGCAGGTCATGCACTCTTAGGTGAACAGTAACTTATTTAACCGATAGTGCCCCTTCAAAAGACTATTTTCTGATGTCTTCAGGAGGACTAACATCCCAGTTCTCTGAGATGAGGCAGATATACACAAAAGCCAGCAATATCTTGTGGGATGACAAGTTCTGCCCTCAAAAACACAATGGAGGAACTGGCGTGTACAGTGAAGGCAAAAGAAACAAAATGCTCTTCAGGCATCAGGGGGCATCAAAAAGCTCAGCTGTCTTCTGCAAAATATCTGCAATATGTTATTAGCCCAGGGTAAATAAGTCAGATGCTTCCCCCAGGAGCCATTACACCCCGTCCGGGCCGGGGGCGGGGGGCCGGCAGATGGCTGCTGGGGATGTCTTTCTGTCCGGAAAACCGGGAATGAAAAGAGTGTGCCCCTGAGCACAGCTGATCGCTTAATGACAGCCTCATGGTGCTCTGTCCCCAAGCCTGGCATGCCGCGGGAGCTCTCCCACCCCGGGCGGTGCCAGCACTACAGCTGTCTTCGCTCTCCCCAGCAGAGCGCAGGCTGCCGCAGCATCTTCATGGCCTCGATCCTGCTTTAGGCTGAAAGAATATGATATGATAAGTCAGCAAAACTCACGAGAAAGCCTACTAATACCACTGTAAGGCTGAAAGAGCAATGTGCACGTTATTTCCCCAGCTCTGCACCACGATGTGCCATGCAAGGCCTCCAGGAAACCAACATTTTTCATTTTTCAAGCCATTGTGCTGCCACGCTATTGTGGGCTCGGCCCCCTTGTGAGAGCAATTTCCCAGCCAAGCTGCAGAGCCAGGGAAGGCCAGTTTGCTTCATCTGTTACTGCCACCGCTTGTTAAAATGACGGAGCCTCTCACCACCATGCCGTTCATTTCCATTTGATCCTGTTCATTATTTCTAACCAGCTTTTTATAAATCAGTGTCCTGCAAGAAACGCCAAAATTGAGCATAATGGAGACCTAGGCACGTATGGTGCTTATATCCAGATAAAGACATACTGGTTAAGCTGCGGATGGCTCTGTGTGACGCTGAATGTGCAGCCTCGCTGCTATTGACGTGGCTTCAAATATAGGTCTTCAGCAATCCCGAGCCAGCGCCCGCAGCCAGGACCACCCTGAGCGCCACCTGGACATCAGACAGACACATTCATCCTCCCAAACTTTCCCTTTGAAATAATCGGGAACTGGAACACTTGAAAGCAATTAAATGTTTGAAAGGAAAGATATGCAAACTCTTTGTTGTCCCCCAAACTTGTGAGTAGGGACATTTTTCTACCTATTCGGAGAGGTTATTGTTACTTTTGAAAACATAACGTAAAGCTTTTAGAGAAAAGGCTTTAAACTATTGGGTTTTTCCCCTTTCTTTTTCCCTAGGCAGAGCCAAAAATCTTCAGTGTTTTCTACATCAGTAGCTTCCCTCAGGTTTTTCACTTAAAAATCAGAAACGTACAATTTTACCTCGGTAGATTATTTCTATTATTTATTTGTGCATTTTCCTGTAAACAAGACTGACTGCTTAATGGAAAGTCATCTCCTGTGTTTCCCAAATCAGAAAGTAGCTGCTGTCCCAGAGGCAGACATGAGTAATTGCTTGGTAACAGCCAGTGCAGGGCTTTGCTTTTCACCACAAACCTATTCCCTACGCAGAGACTAATTAGCTACTGCTGAAAGGGAAAGGGAGACTTGCAGACCTGCTCGGCCGCTCTCGTTCCCAGAGATTTGCAAGGTGTTTCCTTACACCTCCTGGTCTCAGACCAGCCACAGCCCAAGTCCAAAACCCTCCTTAGCAGTTTGGCCACCTGCTCTGTACCCTTCCCCTGTGATAGGATTTTAAACCACGCTGCATTTTTCCTGTCTCTGGAGTGAAATAAAATCCTCAGCCCTCAGCTAGCAAGGATGAACTCTTCCAACCGGGCAAGGGGCTCTTGGTTAAACCGCGAGTGGTGGGGCAGTATTGCCGGGGAGGCGCTGGACCATCACTTTGGTCACTGTATTTCCAGCGAAATATAAGGGAGAAGCAAATGGGACAAACAGACACATAGCTCCCCGCTCTCCTCTGTGGGCCCTCCATGGCTATCCTCTCCCAGGCTGCCATGCCAGGCTGACTTCGCCTTTGAAACTTCAGGAAATCAGGAGTTTAGATCAAATCTCGCTCTGCTGGGTTCTAATGCAAAGTTCTCTGTGAGACATGAAGATGAAGACCCAGCTTATAGGGCTACATAAATACATGTATGCTCAGAGTAGGTATTAGGAGGGAATTTCAGGAGGAAACTATCTGTGAGGATGTAATTAAATACTGCATTGTACAGGGTATATATGGGGAAACTGAGTTAAGCTGCCTGGGAAGTTACGACTTGGTTATTTCCTAGCAGCTGAATGTTTGACCTTGGAACTGTAGCATTTCTTTACTCAAGTTTTCACATGTCATATTAATAGGCAACTGCAGTAGCTTCAGTCACAGACTTGACAAGTCTCTCCAGTGACCATGTCCCTTGTTGTCTTTCAGCTTCATTACACAGGGCAAGCATCAGGGAGACGGAAAAAGTGAATGAGATTTTTAATTGCTTTGGAAAGAATGATGTCTGTTCATGTTCAAATTTATACAGAGTCACTTGTTGGGGTATCTGGCTTTTAGCCTGCGTAAAACAATAATGCAAGGGTTAACAGGGAACATCATGGATAATTATTTTAAAGTTAATAAATATGTAATTAATTTCCAGTCTGCTTTTTACAGCAATCCAGTCTTGCTCCCACTGAACATCGTAGTTTTATGATTCACTTTAAATGAATCAGGCTGCAGAGTTATCATGTAAGGTAAAATCCAGCACTTAAATAAACCCTTTATTCTGAAATTCCAGGGACTTCTCCAAAGATGCATAGTACTGTTACTCCTGTCATACAGATGTAGATGCTGATGTTACACAAAGTCACCCAGATGGTTGGGTGATGGACAAGAAAAGAGTAATTCATAGCCTGCTTAAATAAATGAGCTTCAATGAAGCTACAGATCGTATTTCCAATGGATAATTTAGCATTTTTATTATTTATAAGAGAAATTCGGCTTCTTGCAATCCATTTTTAAATGCGGTTTGGAAACTGTATTCCAAATATTTATTCCAAAACAAAATATTAGCTTATCTATTAACTGTTAAGATATCTGTTACTGTCTTCCCTAAATACCCAAAGGTGGCTGAACGGCTCTCAGCAGCGCAGGTAAAACCAGTCACTGCGGGGAAGGACAGTGGGGCCCGGCAGCTGCGATACCGCAGCGAGGGGAGCGGGCGAGGGGGCCAGGATGGGATGGGGCAGCCGGCACTGGCAGGGCTGGGAAGCAGGACCCAGCCCCGCACTCGCCCCAGGCGCGATACCCACCTGCACCTGCTTTTCTCTAAAAGTGCCTGGCAAACACAGAAAGTGAGTTCACAGCTGCATCTTCCAACACAGCCTCTGAGCTACTGTTTGTTGGGCCTTTTTCCCATCAGGGCACCCATACCAGCAGTTTGAGTTTAGGCATCTTCCCAGCCCTCTAACACACCCTTATTCCCCTTGGACAGGCTGTATAAAGCAATGGGCATTTGCTCTGCATCATTGTTCTGGGTCCTGGTTGCCAGCCGAACATTGTTTGGACTTCTTGTGGCATAAAGGCACCTGGACTCCTTCCGAGAGCAAGATGCATGCAGACTTCTGGTAGTTACTTCGTTGTAGGGACTGCTGATTTTGTCTCACAGGGATGAGTTATTTCCCCTTTGTCTGATAACTCAAAGTGTTTCTGTTGGAAATTATGTATTAAAAGACTCAGCAAACCGAAAATTAGCAGGGATTTTCTTTTTTTTTTTAATAATAAAAGCAACCAGCATTTCCAAAAATACTCTTCTCATTTATGTATCAACCACAAGGCAGAAACTGCTCTTGAATTATCATTGCTTGTAGGAAACTGCCTTAACTTTACAGATACCAGAACGAAGTGCTTGTTTTTGTTATCATGAAAGAAAAACTCATACATCCTTCAGCCTGCCTACATTTCAAAGCCCATCTAAAGCAGAGCAGCAGGTGTAGCAGTTTCTCCCAGTCGGCTGAAAATATGGATGGTGCCCAGATCTCTGCCCCTCCTCCAAAAGGCAATCTCTTGGACCAGGCTGAACACAAACAGGGCTGCACAGGACCACCTGCTCTCCCTTGGGCTACGTAACATGTTCTCCAAGCCCTGGAAATTTAGTGAATCCGGGTTCAGAGGAGGCAACTAAGGACAGTGGGGTGTAATGGAGTGGGCTGCAGAAGAGGATCATTTATTTTCCAGTTGCTACGCTGCTGCAAGTCTCTCTCCAAAATGTGCCTTTTGCCTGTATAGCAAATGCCCAAAAGTAAATGCTATTGTACACTGTGTAACAACCTTTCTGGCTTCAGCTTACACCAAACACAGACTGATTTGAATCATAAAATCATAGGATGCTTTGGGATGGAAGGGACCTGTAAAGGTCATCTAGTCCATCCCCCCTGCAAGTGGCAGGGACATCTACAACTCGATCAGGTTGCTCAGAGCCCCGTCCAGCCTGGCCTTGAATGTTGCCAGGGATGGGGCATCTACCACCTCTCTGGGCAACCCGTTCCAGTGGCTCACCACCGTCATCATGAAAAATTTCTTCCTTATATCTAGTCTGAATCTGCCCTCTTTTAGTTTAAAGCCATTACCCCTTGTCCTATTGCAACAGGCCCTGCTAAAAAGTCTGTCCCCATCTTTCTTATGAGCCCCCTTTAAGTACTGAAAGGCCGCAATAAGGTCTCCCCGCAGCCTTCTCTTCTCCAGGCTGAACAACCCCAACTCTCTCAGCCTTTCCTCACAGCAGAGGTGTTCCATCCCTCTGATCATTTTTGTGGCCCTCCTCTGGACCCTCTCCCACAGGTCCATGTCCTTCCTGTGCTGAGGACCCCAGAGCTGGACGCAGTACTGCAGGTGGGGTCTGCTTAGAGGAGTTTGGGCAGCAGCAGCGGCTACAGAGCAGGAGCTCACAGAGCGACTAGGAGGCCTTTCTTCCCGAGCGCCGCCTTCTCTTCCCTCCATACCAAGTCCCACTTCTCCAGAGTGATTTAATCAAGTCGGCAGGTGAGTTCATGGGATATATTTTCCTGTCTTTTGCCTAAATCTAGTTCACACTCTGTAGCTCTGGAGGCCTCTCACCGATATCACGTCTCACTGCTCTTCGCAGTTAACATTCATGGGTTTTTGTTCTACGGCTGCAGAGGGAAAATCATCCAAGACCAAAGTTTATAGGCCAAATTGAAGTCACATCTTTCTCTGTAACAAACAGCCGTCCAACAGGACTGCCTAATTTCTTCCCAGATAAAAAAGCTCCTTTTTACAGCTACCTTTTGCCCAGTTATCAACCTAATGAGCCAACTTTCCACTTATTCCATTACTTTGCATCACATTGTACTCTGATCTGAAATTTTGCCAAATGCTCTAAAAAGCTATTGCACTCCCCTTGTATACCGTAACATTAATATCTTCAAACAAATCCACTCCATTAATGAGTTATGACCTCTCTTCCTAACACTACCATCACTTTCCCGTCTTCTGCCCCTGCCTCTTTGTTGGTTTTCCATTGCTTGTTTATTCTTCCCTTTAGTTAAGAATATGCTGAAGGAATTTCTTAACCACTTCAAGTACCAATTCATATTTCTAATTTCCCTGAATGTTTCTATTTTCCAACCTTTAAGGTTTTTCTTTAAATGTCAGTTGGCAAGTAGCAAGCATCGTTCATGCATTTGATGTTACAGCTGAAATCCACACAATGTTATTATATACTATAATAAAAATGTATCGATTGGTCTGATTGAAACTAGTGGATCAAATGTAACTTTCACTATATGCCAAAATGGTTACTCTAGGCAAAATCAGAGATAAATCCCATTTCAAACCTGGTCCTCAGAACTGACATTTCAGAGGCAGCTAAATTGCCACCATTCAGTGTTTGCACCTTCATTTAAAAAAAAAAAACAACAACAAAACCAACCAAACAAAAAATGGCAAAAATTAAAATGGATGGAATCAATGCATACTTGCAATCCAGCCTAAATTATCCAGGTAGTCCCTTTAAGTCCAATGCCCTTGTGCTTGCTTAATGACCTGGTTTGAGAAGTGAGATGAAGAGATTGCCAACAAGAAATACGGTGCTGGCAGGAATGAGCCTGTTATGAAAGACGAGCAGAGACAGGGAGGCACAGCATCTCCAGGTAGGTTTGAGGAGCTGCAGAGCACATGCCAGATCGCACACACATTTCTTCCCTGTCTGAACCAAGTGAAAACCAATATAAATTCAACAAGGCTTTGCTGCATCTGAACGCTGTCTGTTTATACACATAGTACCTCCAAACATTAAGCCTATAAAGGCTACTAGACACTCCCAAAATGAGATGATTTCGTTAATCAGAGGGATCCAAAGGCAGCTGAGAGTCTACTTCTGCCATGTACGAAACGTGGTGCGCTCCCAGAGACAGCTGCTGACTTTGGCTGTGGCAGCAAGCGGGGACCTATGCAAGGGCCCAGCAGCCCAGTGACCCCTGTGAACGGAAAACAAAGTCACTTTCATCTGGGCGCTTGCGCCAGCACTAGTGCAGGCTCTCTTTTGCCCTTAGTCCCTACCCCAACCCTGGACACTCACATCTGGGCTGGGAATGTTGTTCTTGCTCCTTCAGCCCTGATGCCAAGCTGGGCGCCCACAGGGGTGGCCAGAGGGCTGGCTGGTCACCGCAGCGCTCCAGGCCCACCACACTGTGCCGGCAGGGACAGCGGGGTCAAGAGCAGTGAGAGCACAGTACCACATGCCAAGTGTGCCTTGGGGGTTGGTTATACGAGTCAAGTGGTTTCGCTGAGTGAAGTGAGAGCAAAGAGGTAAAGGGTATCAAGGGGCACTTTTGACCAGAGGCTGATTGGAGAAGCATCGCTCGGACAGGTCAGGAGGGAGCAGACAAGAGGAAATGAGGAACAGTGCAGAAGAGAGGTGGAAAAGGAAAAGGGAGAGGGGGAAAGAAGAAAAAAGCATATGAGGTGGTTTCTGTTGCTTTTTATTAGTGTTGCAGACTTTATATTTCATGAGAAAAGTATCTCAGTCATGTTAAAATACCCCAGTAAATCAGTACATGTCCCCACAGTTGCAGAGATGCCATCTATCTAAGTCTCTGCTTTCTCCCTCAGGTTTTATAGATTCCACGTCAGTATTTTGTCCCCAATCCCTGAGACACTCTCACCAGCACAGCACTTTCAGTTCTGTCTGGTTTTACTCTTCTTATCTCGCACAGTTTCGGTTTACATGCTCTCACAGCTCAGCGACAACGACCCAAGGTCAGGCGGCAATGCCGCACAAAACCAGCCAAGGGTCACGGCCAGCCGGAGTCCCGGGCTGCGGACCACGCTGCGTTCCTGAGCCCGACTGCACGGCTCAGCAAGGTCGTGTGGTCCCTCTGCGACATCTCACACGTGCGGTGCAGCAGGGACAACGGCACGGGCCAGATCCCCCCTGGACCTGCTGGTGCGGCAGACTGGCACCCACGGGGATGCAAATCCCTTTCTACGCATGATCTGAGATGCATCAGTCAAGATGACTTTCACAATGATCCTATCAGCATGATATACTGTGCACACAATAAGCTGAAATACATATGCAATCTATATGCATATACTTTATATATATAAATTCTCTCATGTTTTGCGTCTCTCAAAACATAGAGTAAACTGAACAAGATACCCTGGAACTTTCATAATCAGGAAGAAGTCATACAGCTTCTGTTAGACAGACCGCTAAAGTATAAGTGCTCATCCCATGTTAAACACAATATTTGAAGTTTAAAAAAAAAAGTCAGTGCTTTCTTCTTTCTTTACCTCAGAATTATTGCCAGACAAAAAGTAGAACCACCCCCCTCCATCCCCCAAAAGCTGTTTCCCTGGTACCTAGCCTCACTGCACAGCAGGAATTTACACAAATCTCTCAAGAAAACCACAGCTCCACTTTTACAGTAAGATTTTAAGGCTAGAGGTGGCCTGTTTTAGTCATGGCCATGTTTAAAGGAATTGTTTAAGTGGTCAGAATTTCAATCTTGGGCATTAATTCACAGACACTTGGCAGAATTTTGTCCAGCTTGACTATTCACTGGATCTGATTTTTGCTGCTGTGTTTCCCCCTTTTTTACTTTCTACATATTGAAGTCTGATTTTAAAAATAGCTCTTCATTTTTGTGTCATTCATTTATGAATATGGGGAGGAGGATGGCAGGGAAAAAACCCAACATCCCCTAATCAATTTGAACAAAAGAAATGTTGCAAAAATCACCACTTTCAAGGTTTCTGAGAAAGATATCAGCTTATCAAATATCAGCACACTGATGCATATACACCTCTTCTCCTCTTAGGTCAAGCTACAATAACAAAATGTCCTCTGGTTTTCCTCTCCACTGAAAATTGCTTCGTACATACACTTTTCCTTCCGTTCAGAACTCATGGCAATTTGTAAAATGCTGCTGTCTGATAGCTGTCAGAGGAGAGTTAGTGACAACACAGCTCACAGACCTTAAGTATGAACATTTCAAAGGGTACCTGATTCCAGAAGGGAAATAAAACTCTTGGTTTGCGGTCCAAGCATCAGCCTGAAAGGAACTTAAATTACATTAACTACAAAATGCTTATTACAATATTATTATTTTTTTAATTTTCCAATTCTGGTATTTTGAGTTACATTTACTGTACAAAGACTGATTTTAAATTCTCCTGTTAAAAGGATTAGAAAATTGAAAAATAGTTATGCTAAAATGACTTTATGATCTGAGTGATGGTGAAGAATTTGAGTGCATTACACAGACATCTGCTTTGCAAACCAAAAAAAATCAGCAAGGTGGTCTCAATGACACCCCAAACGCTCCTGTTATGTGGCTTATTTCTTCTGTTTACGCTGTAAAAACAGATCTACAAACTGCATCATCACTAACAGCTTCTATTGCAGCTGTCAAAAAAAGGAAAGAAAAAGGAAAGGCAAAGGAAACACGGTGCATACAAAAGGGAATTTAGGAACACGGGACTGGGCAACTGTTTCTGGGGAATTGGAGACAACCGCACAATGAAATTGCTTTCATAAGTTGATCAAAAAACATCTTAAATTAAAGTGACAGGAAAATCATCGGGGGAAAGTTAAGGGACATTGGAGGTTAAAGAGACCAATTTTTGTCTTTTTGGTCTTTACCCACACAGCCAGAGTAGCCATAAGGCACAATAACTCATCAGCTTCTCAGCTGCACAATTACTTTTAAGCTATTCCATTTACATGTAATTTGATTTATGAAGCACATCATGCAATTAATACAAGGAACAAAAACTCATCACTAAAGATGATGCTTGTGCTGCCCCTGAACTGTCTGAACAGCCACACCGTGGGAGGTGGGAGATCCACCCTTCACCCCGTAGGCTTAGCACAACAAGCTAAGTGCTCACAGAAGGCAAATTTTATTTTGCATAGATTAAAAAAAAAAAAAAAGAAACGTAGTTTATATTTCTTCATTTCCCCCTGTCAGCTGTCAGCTGTGCCTTGCGGAAATGAGTAACAATCTGTGATGCTGGGCACTACAGCGATCTTAGTAGTTTGTGAAGTAGTTTTCCATCTAGCTTTTGTACCGGCTCTGTACAGCGTCGGAAAGTTCACTTTGCACTCAAGATCTTCCGGCTCATCTTCGCCACTCTGCATTTTGAAACGGGGTTGACTGTGTATTAGGTTTGATTTGTCTTTAGTAAAGTAATTCCAGTGTCAGGCAAAAGTAACACAGTGGATAATTGTGTCTGTTTTATATTCAGATGCCTTGGAGAAGGAAGGGACCTGTACTTACAACCATTTCTTTTCACAATAATATAATGAATAAGAAAGTAAGAGCTTTACCGTCAGTGACCTATGAGCACAAGGAACAGAGATGTTTGCAATTCAGGTGCTGCACACATTCTAGAACCTGGACTTAAAAGCTAATTTTAACAGTTTGAAAACATAACATCTTTTTGCTTTTTGTAAAGGAAATGAGAGCTGCTTTTGTATTTTCAGCAATCATCAGTGCATCTTCAGCATCCAATATAAATTCAGAGAATCCAACATATTGTTTTGATCACAGATAAAGTGTAATCATGTAATTTGGAAGTGTATTAAATATTTAAGTATCTGATAATTTTCTAAAATGCATATTTCTAGATTTCTGAGACTGAGGAAATGAAGGGAAGAGAGTGAAAGAGATTAATTATGTTACTAGTTTCAGGAAGCAAATCTCCATGTTGAATAATGACCCTCTGTATCCCACTTATTTCAAAACCTCATGGAAGTGCTTTATAAATCTACCTTCCAGAAATTCCAGAAAAATCTTTCAACAAAAAAAATGTAATCCAGAGTGATAAATCATTTAGAACAATAAAATCACTTGCATGAACAAACACAGCTTCTGTCAGTAATTGTGCTTGCTTGCCCTAGGCATAAGTTTGTTACATATGGGAAGTGATAATACTTGTGGTTACAGTTCCCAGTATCCCATTTTCCTTTCCCAGTTCACACTTACTCATAGCTATGCTTATCCAGCAGCAGTTACATAAGATGCAATTCCAAAGATTTATAAATCACCTCTTGCAAACAATAAACTGCATCAAATTAGCCCCTGATGTGCTTTGTACTAGCAAAGCAATTTGCAGATCCATCATGAAGTATCAGTACTGTTATCTGTCAGCAGTCAGTATGGCCATTTTTTCCTGAGTGTGTTACCTGCACGGGCTTGGTTATGTGAACTTATAGTGGCTGTCATGTAACTGAGAGACCCTCAGGCAAAAGGACAAATTCAGTGTCATACATTTCCCCCATTTCTGGGAGTCGGAGTACATATCCATCTGATTCGACATCATGAGATGTCCCCGTAGCAATATCAGCAATGGTTGAGAGCACCGATTTCCACTGGTGGTCTCCATTGCACCCTACTCATTATGGCATTTTGGGGGACCCTGAACCCTGCCGTTGCCTTGACTAACCTGTTTCCGTTGTTTAGCTGTGTATATTTCTACTTACAGACTATCCTTCAGGATAAGACCTCTCCACATGCCAGCCATCAGCCCTTGAGAGCAGAAAATGTTTCTTTCCTCAGTACATTTGTTTTTCCTGTTTTTTAAATCTCCTCTGTGGGACAGGCTTCTTGCTCTTCTCAGTGGAATCCTGTCCCCATCTACTCACCTAGTGCTATGCCCAATTACTACAAAGAAAATCCAGTGTGTAATTTAACTTGAAAGGTAACAGCAACAAATCATTTACTTTCTCATAAACATTTCATAATTACTATGTGTAACTTTCTTTGTACTGCTATTTCCACATTCTTAAAATAGTCATTTTCACTTCACCACACTTCAAAATTTGCAGCAAGTGGGAGATGTTCAGGCCCTCAAATTTTACTGATAGTCAACACGAGATACTATTAACAAATAGTTTTGCCTCTGCAGTCCGTGTGCCAGATTCAACCAGCAGGTAGGTTCTACCAACCTGATCATTCTGAAAGTGTTTTTTTGACTGACAATTGTCTTGAGCGAACAAAAATTCATATTCTGTTTTGCTTAGCCACCTTTGAGAGATGACAGAGGTATAACAGCACATTAGGAAAAAGAACATCTGCTTAATGTCAAAGTAGTACCCACTCACTCGGCAAAGACTGTCTATTAGCGTCAGTGGTGGAGGCAGCCACTACTCTGTCCTCTCAGCTGGGTTAAATGATGGGAACCAAAACCAGAGGGCTGAGGCATCGGCGGCGGGCAGCACATGGAGGAGAAGGTTTAGCAGGAAATGTACACATGCATTAGAAAAGATGCCATGGGAGTTTCTCTACCACAAAACAATAAAAAAAAGAAAAAAGAAAGAAAATTAGTCTACCATAATCCTTTCTGTTGACTTGAAAAAAATTCCACAACTTACATTGAATTCCAGTTTAAGGACAAACTTAAGGTAGTGCCTTTTTTTCCAAACCAAAATGCAAATAGGGCACTAGCTAGAATGGAAATATAAATGATTGCTTAGCTCAGGTCTGATCGCACAGACTCAGCAAAAATAAGCAAAGTAAGATCAGGACTTTAACCATGGGGAAAAAAAAGCAAGTATAATACGCACATCTCTATGTTATATAAAATCTGGCACACTTGTATTGGTTTCGTAGGTTGTATTATGCTCCCTTCATGCTCATATTTAAGGAAAAAGAGTAACAAGGTATTTGATTTTAGCATGCAAAGATTACAAGAAACTGGAAAAGATACAAAGCCTGAAAGAAAGGAGCCCTGCAATTCAAAGAATTTTTTTTTTTTATTTTAGATTCTTATATTAAAGCAAAATTGATTCAAGATTGAGAGTTGAAAAGTCTCTAGCAGCATATAATGCCATGAATTAGTGTGATGTTTCTCTGACCTGGAAGCATCACATATTTCTGGGTACTCCACATATCAATGAATATTAACCTAATTATTATTAAGGTTTCTTACTTAAATTTATGTTAATTACATTTTATAAAAATGAAAATATAAAAAACTCATGTAACATTACAAATGCTTATGATAGCCTTTCATTTAGAGCCCTTCAAAAACTGCAAGAAATTATCACGCCTAGCAAACTTCTGTTAGGAATGCCATCTTGTGGTTAAAAGCTGTATATAACAACGATTCGAGGTAATAGTAAACTAAATTTTTACTTTCAAAATACCGATTTTGCAGAAATGAGCTATTCAGGTATGACCTTTCGGAACTGTATAGCATTCTTTTATTAACCATTCTAGATGAAACCGACTGTGAATATGGCTTTCCCATCCTCATCTGTATACAATGCTAATTAATTATTCAGGGAGCACTAGTTTAATTAGGAGATAGGATGCATTTATTAGCATTTCAAACAGAACCAGATTGACACATGTACTTAGTAAAAAAAGTCCACTAAATGCCTACTCTATTTAGATATAATTTAGTGAATTAGTCTAAAATGTATAGAAAATACACAGATTTTTCTCAAAATATGTTTGTAGAGCAGAGCCCTATGAGCATACTTTACCTTCTCCAAACTTTATGGAGCATCTTTGGTTGGTATATAAAAGGCCAAGCTTAACTGTAACAAGGAAGCATTGGATTTTTCAATTTGTGTTATATAGATGTTATTGTGAGCTGAAAATAAATTGAAAATGGCCACTGAATCATAACCTGCTCATGAAAGGAGAGAGAAATGACAGGTGAAGAATGGAAAGAAGGGGTCCAAAAGCATCTAATAAACTTTAAAAGATGTCTAACTTTTAAAGGCTTAGAAAAACGAATAATAATTAGCTACATTCAATACAGCTGACATTTGCATAGGCACTTTCCTACTATGTACGTTCACCTCATTTTCATAATGAAAGTATATCTTGCCTGAACCATCACAACACATATTGTATAATGAAATTTAAAGCTAATGAGCCATATCCTAATAGCCATGAGTCAAGTCAGGGTGTGCATTAGTAGTCCATTTGCAGTTCTCCAGAGACAGGAAGAACAAGGCTAAACATATCCAGTAGCCTATTTAGCGCACAACTTGTTCTGTGTACTGATAACACCACAGCAGAACTGAAATGAGTTCACAATCTCTAGCACTCAAACCTCTGTGAAATACTGTTCGTACTTTTGTTAGCACGGAAGTTATTCCTGGGGCAGCCAAACAGGACTGCTGTGATCATTTAGTTTGACCTCTTGCATTACATGGATCTGAACTGCCTGAATTAGTCCTCTATCAAATCACCTCTTTTCAGGAAATCATCTTAACACGTCCAGACTAGAGAAACCTTTACCATTCTGTTACGTGCCTTTCTCTCTTCTTGTAATGTGTCCAGCTTCTACTTAAAATCACTGGATCGCTCTTTCTCTGCTAGACGGAACAGACCTTTATTTTATTATCAAATTTTTGCTCCAAAGATGGTTCTTCTAGGCTAACTCTCCTTTCACTAAACTAAGTGCATTCTGCTTATTGAAACTCTCATGCCAGTGCTTCTCTTTAATAATTTTATTGCTCTCATGACTCTTTTCTGTCCAATTTTCCAGCATCACCAGAAATTGTGACTATTGGAGTTGGGCATAGCGTTTCTCTAAAAGGTTACGCCCAAGTCAAATATGGAGAGCAATATTACTTCCCTGACAGTATTTCCATTTCTAAACCCGAGACTCTCACTGGTCCTTTCGTCCACAAGGCACGCTGAAAATTCATGTTCGGTTGAGCACGCACATCATCTCCAGACAAATTGTTCTATTTGGTAAGTATGTCCTCAAACCTCTGCTCCTAGAGACACAGGTCTACTTTAGGCCACAGTGAAATGCAGATTGCTTACAGCTCCCAACCAAGTAATTCATCTTACTCTGTTTAAGTGGCTCCTTAGTACTTAAGTTTTGTGACACCTGTAGATTTGAGCAGTCATTATTGTATTTCCTTCTGTGTTCTAACAAACTCATGGTTAAGAGCCAAATCCTGCGTGAACTCACGTTAACAAATTTGTTCAGTCACAGCTGTCCTTTCAGATTTACATTTTGTGAGCTTTCAGATTTGGACTCAATTAGTATTATGATGAATTTTAAATTTGGGAGTGATATTTTGCATGTTTCTATAGCAATAACTTATTTAAAATACAAGAAACTATTTGAAAATCTAAGGGTATTCCAAATACCAGTGATGAAATACCTAAAAAAAAAATGCTAGAGCAACAATTCCTGTGCTATGTAACTGATTTTGTAAAGGTCAAGATCCACTTTTTATGAAAAATGTGTTCCTATGTTGCACAGGGAAAACACTGTGGTTTCTATACATGGTTAAATTTTATAAAATATTATACATAAGCAAGTAAATCAAGTGTTTTCTTCATTCTGCTGAACAATTTTCCTATTAAACCTTTTACTTCCTGTGCTGTCAAGAAAGTAGCCAGAGACCATCTTAAACAGCTACCAGGGAATAAAGTCTTCTCGAGTAAAAGGCACCAACAGGTTAGATTTACCTCTATGCCGGGAGACCTTCAAAAGTTATGCCTAAGTTGGAGAGCAAGACCAAGATTGATGTCTTTCAGATCACTGCATTCTGAAAAATTGTTGAAGCAACAGCTTCCCAGTTCTGATAAGCATGCTGAGCACGTTTATGACTACTATGAAAAACCACAGTAACATTTAAATCCCCCTCAAGCTGCTAATATATGTTCAGAATTAACTGCTTGTTCGCATTAATTCATTGAAATTAACTACTCATTTCTTCTTGCTGTTTTAACCATTCAAGTAATTTTTAAGCCCATGATCCTGAAATCATACTCCAAGTGAACCAAAGTTGCTCCACAACTGTTAACAGACCACCAGTTTATCCCTCCACTGAACTAGGCGCGAATAAGAAAGATTAAACTGTCATAGATTTCCTTTTCCATATTAATTCCTCAGAATACAGACTCTCCATGCAGCACCAGACAAGCCTGTGCTACAGTGTAAACAGTGTTTAGACATTTGCTGTTTTTGATGTGGGTTTATTTTTTCATACATACTTTCCTTCCAGGATGATGCAAATTATCTCTCTAATACCTGTCAATCTCAGCAAAGTGAATTACTATATTATTTACTATACACCTAACTTTCAAGTAAACACAAGACAGAACATGTCTTTCACAATTTAAGAATATCAAATTCTGAAACCACTTCTTTTCATGGGTTTTCTTTACATCACATTGATAAGGACTTAAGAAGATATTTGCAAAGAAAATACTACAGAGTGGATCCCACAGTATTTATTTAGAAAAAATATAGTGGATACAAATTACTAATGCATATTTCAGGCATGCCAAACATGATATATTTAATAACAATGTGTGTTCTTGATGTCCTTGAGGAGCAAAGTTGACCTCTTGAAAAACAAGAATCTTCCCTTTAGAGTTCCATCTGCTAAAATATTCCATCACCTCAAAAACATAAGTAGCAATTATTTCTAAATCGTACAATACTAAGAAAACAGAATTCTTTTCTGAAGTCACCCCTATCTGCTCTATTCACCCTTTACCTCAAATCACTCTCTGTCACCCTGAGAAGCAGGACTGTGACTAAAGGCAAGTAATGAGCAGCTGGTAAGTCTGTAAGCAAAACAAAGCATTTTCCATGTAAATATTCTTATAATACAAAGTGTAAATATAGACACTACATTTGTCCTTACATTTGTTGCATTTGTCCTTAAGGTTTTTCTTGTAGTATCAGTGTTCAGCAAAGATTTATCTATACAGAAGAATAATAGCTTAACTAAAGCTATGCTATTACTCCAGGTCAACAAAGCTAGTGGAAATGTGTATATATGCATGCTCACATTCTTTGTAAGCCTGGTTTATATTGATTTAGACTGCAACATCCTATCTTTAGACAAACAGGAGCAAACTGTGTATACACCAAGCCTAAATGGCTTAAAGAATCCTGCTAACCATTACAATGTAGGTTTGCTTTTGTGCATCATTAGCACACCATTTTTGCCTTAAGAAGTTAATAGAAAATATTGCATGACAACATCCAGTGTGCACAATGTCTGCAAAAGGCAAAAAAATGGCACTTGTGTCCACTCTTAATCATTAATGCCCTTTGAATCTTTCATAATACTGATAGTGGGGGAAAAAAAGTGCAATACCAGTAGCACAATATTTGTTGAACCACAGTATTTTGCTGACTGACATTTAGAAAAGCTAGACTGGGAAGGAAGAACGATTGCTTCCCTCACTATCCTATCCCCCCGCAGCCAGCTATAACAACGAGTACGCTGGAAATTTCTTCTTTGCCATTCCTCCAGGCCCAGCAGGACAAGGCAAGCCAGAAGACTGTACATTACAGCTACCACAACACAGCATCAGCACCTGGTCACAAACACTCTGTACATCCAGGATCACGACACTACTGCAGCATTTTATAGTGCCCATTACTAGAATCCACAAGCAGATGTGGTGCACAGAAATAGTTCACTGAAGTTATAAGAATGTCCAAAAACGAATTCATTATTTTTAAAAATGAGCAAATACTGTATTGTAAAAGCCTTTAGAAATTCTGAGAAATGTACTAATACCATACATGCTCTTTAACCACTGCCTTTATACACCCTAACGTCACATTGAAAGCCCATAACTAAGTACAACTCCTCATTTTTTTTACTTATTCAATTCATGTAACCATATCAACTGTTATAATAGCTCATGTGATATGCAAATAGCAACTAGGAATTTTACTAATACTTTCTCCTTCAAACCAAGCTTGAGTTACTGCTATGAACTTTGAAATACTGTTTGAGTCATGCCAAAATAAATCCTCTGTTATCTAATAACGAGCTAATTCAAGGTAGGACATTGGCTTCTAGCCTAATCCTGTTTAGAATCTCAGCTTTTCTCTTTTAAGTGCTTTCTATGAAAACAAGCTCTTCTTTGTAGACATTTCTATGAAGTATAGTAACAGTGTGTGACAAATCGCCCTACGATGTCAAATGGCATCAAGCCCCATGGAACCACGTACTGCAGGATTTCCAGAGTGCTTATGCTGAAACCAATTCCCCTTCCAGTAGTTCAATCTAGGCAGTTGGGCTTGTTTGGGGGTTTTCGTTTTTTGTGTTTTGTTGGGTTTTTTTTTTAACATTTAGCATTCTGGTTTTGTACTGAGCACATCCAGTGAAAGTCTTACATTTTTTTCCACTTGGAACTATTGTGAGAATCAGATTGAAACATACAGAAATACAAGGTGGATGTGCACTTATCACCTACACAAGCAATGCTTCTTTTTTGGTAATGTGCTCATGCAAATATTTCTTACAGGACTTGGGCTAACTTTTTTTAATTTCATATTTATGGTCTTTCTCATGTTGTGTCTGCAAAACAATGAAAACTCCTCTGCCTTATGAGAAGAGACTGAATGAGTTAGGTCTTTTCACCCTGGAGAAGAGGAAGCTCAGGGGGCACCTCATCACAGTTTTCCAGTACTTAAATGGCAGCTAGAAAGAAGATGGAGGCTCTCTTCACAAGGAGCCACAACAAGGGGAAACAGGTACAAGTTGCACCAGGAGAAGTTTCATCTTGATATAAGAAAGAAATTTTTCACAGTGAGAACACTCAATCACTGAAACAACCTCCCCAGGGATGTGGTAGAGTCCCCATCGCTGGAGGTTTTTAAGACGTGACTGGGCGGGGTGCTAGATAATCTCATCTAGGCTCCCTTTCCCACAGAAGGTTGGACCAGATGATGTTTTGAGGTCCCTTCCAACCTGGACTGTTCTATGATTCTGTGAAAATAAAAATAGAAAATTATTTTCCAAAGTTACTGCAGAAATAGCGAACGAGGATTGAGCAAAGAAAAGAACTAGAAAGGTCCTAAAAAGGCACCCAAGAACGGCAGAATCTAGAAAGCTATTGTGTGGCACCTTTGTTATCAGCTGTCTTTAATTTTATTGTATAATGTATTCACTGTGGCAAATGCCCATCATGCTTGGGTCTTTCACCTTACACTGGAAGAAATGACAATTTTTTTAAAATAGTTTGCTAGTTCTTCACCTTTAAGGTGGCAGAAAGTACAAGCAGACACACAGAGGAAGCTGGGGGATATGGGAACAGTTCAAAGCCCCAAATAAGTCCTGACATCTAGGAGATGTTGCCTCTCAAAGAAGCAAAAAATATTATCAATTACCACCTCTCTTGCCAACACTTTCCCTATTTGAATCTTGGTGGGAACCACAACCTCCCGTAGCTATACATCCTCACATCTGATGACTCTTAGCTCTTTACCTGTAACTACATGCCACTCAAAACTTGCCAATACATCGTTTTACCATTTCTCTTAGTGTGAAATGTAGTTATACTTTACGCCCTCGCCAAATCTAATCTACAGTTAGCAGAATAAGTTTGTCCATAACCACATGATCTCCTAGGGCAACCTGCTCTATTTTTTTTTTTTGATGCAAAAAACCCCAACAATAAACAGCCTGTCCTTAGCAAAACCAGATTGCTAACATAGATATATTTTAGGTTATACAATGAATACCTCTGACGCTATCACACTTTCCAGACACTGGAATTCATCCTTCACTTTCCTTGATGAGATGCCAAGCACTTTGGGAAGCTTCTTTCTTGTACTAATTCATGCAAAGCATGAATAGAATAGAATGTCAAGGAAATTAATTTAAGAAAAATATGAAAACAGAAGTAATTAGAACAAGAAAGCTATATGATCTCTAAGAAAAAACTTATATTCTGAAAACTTAGAATACAAGAAATAAATGTAAATAAATGGTGAAGTCTGGTTCTTACTTAAAGAGACTGCTGCTACTACTAGCAAATTCTTCTATAGCATTAAAAAAGGATTCTAAAGTTGAAAGTTCAAATAGAAAAGATCTAGGAAAGAGACTACAACACACTGGAGGAAGAGTATATCTCAAAAATTACTAAAAATATTGAATGAAGGATTCTAATTTACACAGGAAAATATCTGGGAGGAAAAAAACACCTGAAAACCAAAATAACCACATTTTTTTTACATAAATGCTGGCCTCACAATACATTAAAAATATTATACAAGGTAACATACCACTAAACTGAATGGTTCAAGGATTAACAATACAACCATACTTCAATCTTTGTAGTGAAATCAACCCTCATTAGTAAAATACGAACATCATTACATATCTTATTATGTTTCAGTGCCCTAAGTGAAGTGAGTTAAAGTTTAACTAATCACCTACTGACCAAATGATCACATCATTCTTGCAACAAAACAAGACCTATTAGTTTCAGAAAGGTCAGTTTCATTATCTTCCTCCTTCCACCGAGAATGCTTTAGAGTTATGAAGGAGACAGCACTGTCAAGGAAAGCTGGCACTACTGCTCTCTCTACTATGTATGACCTGCAAAAAAGTATTGCAATCTTTTATACTCTCAGTTCACAACCTTTCACCACTATGAGAAATCTCACACGTGTTACTTACAAATACTGTTGAAAACTTGACAGCTGAATATAAAGCTGCAGACGTTACGCTGTGGATTGGACACGGGCCAGATGAATCATGACTTTATTAAAACATGCAGCTTGTTAAGAAGGTATCGCAATTGACACAGTGGGGGGTGTGATCACTTAATCAGAAAACTTTCATAAAATGATTTTGAATTAAGGTTTCTATATGGGACATCAGCATACTCATATCAGCAGCACAGACCTGGTGATGATCATTCCCCTTCTTTTTCAGGGTCTCTAATAGGCCCCAGTGGACTGGAGGCAGAGGGCTGTAAGAACTCAGCAAGTGAAGCTGACTTAATGGATTCTGTTTTATTTCTGCAATCCTCAAGGCCCTCAAGATAGCAGGTGCAAACTTAGAATAATGAGCCGTAGATGAAATAATAATTGGGCAAGTTCTATCTTGTAATCGATCTGCAACTACTTTAGCAACAGCTGTGTGTGTATCCAAAATATATCCTGTAGTACTGTATACAGAGTGAATGGCAGCTAGACAGTCCTCCTCAGAGCACCATCCAGCCACCAAGTCCTGCTGAAGCTTTTCAAGTAGATCTTTCCGTAGCTGGAAGTGGCCCTGATTTTCCAGCTGGGTGTATAATTGTGTCACCAGTTGTCCATCCTCATTAGCAATCAGGTGCAAGTATCGCTCAAGATTGGAGGACTTCAAAATATCTACTGCTGGTGAAAAAGTGGGAATTAATTTTCTTCCCCTCAAATCATAAACACCTGTTCTTATGAAGTCAGTCAAAACGTTGTTTTCATTGGAAGCACAAATACATTTTCTAATAGGAATTCCCATCATTTTAGCATACAAAGCAGCTAATATGTTGCCAAAGTTTCCTGTAGGAATGCAAACATCTACAGGGCTTCCAAAAGGAATAATATCTTGATGAACAAGATCAAGGTATGCAGAGGCATGATAAACTATCTGAGGAAGCAGTCGTGCCCAGTTTATAGAGTTTGCTGCAGCTAAAGCTGTTCCATATTCTACTGTAAGAAAGCCAGTATAATCAGAATTAGTAAAGATTTGCTTTATAGCTGTCTGGCAAAAATCAAAATCAGATTTGACACCTACTGACCAGGCATTTTCTTTCTGACAGCCAATCATCTGTGATTTCTGAATTGGGCTTACTCCATCCTCAGGAAAAAAATTCATCACAGCAATTCTCTGCTTGTCAGTGTCATGGAGTCGACTAAAGCCATCTAGGACAGCACTCCCTGTGTCACCAGAAGTAGCTACCAGAACCAAGTAATTGCAGCTTCTGGGAATGCAGTATGCAAATATATGTGGCACTATCTGTAATGCAAAATCTTTAAATGATGCTGTTGGTCCATGAAATAACTCAAGGAGAAACTGATTGCCTGCCAGATGCCTAACAGGGGCAATTTTAGAGCAAGTGAAGTTTTCTCCGTATGCGGTTCCAATAATTTCTGCCAGCTTAGAAGCAGGAATATCAGCAGGATGTATGCATCTTTCTAGCATCACCTGGGCTCTATCAATGTACGTTGCTTCTATTAGGCTTTGCCATTCTCCAGCAGTGAATTTTGGAAGTCCTTTCTCAGGAACAAAGAGTCCTCCATCAGGGGCTAAGCCCTCAGTAACAACATCACTGAAATATTTACAAGAGTCTTTTTCCATACTCCTTCCAGACCTACTAGACCTAGTTGAAATGAAAGTTTCCAGTTCTGAGTTTTGGTATCTCTTCACAGCATCAAGTACCTTTTCTGCTACAACCTCTGCCGCAATATCCCCTCCACAGAGAACACGGATGTCATACCACCTTTTGTAGAACTGCTTCCTAAACTGAAGTATGTCCTTGAGAGAAATATCAGGAGACTGGCCCACGATGCGATCCACTTTCATTGATTTCAGCCTGCTCATAATGACTGTGGTTGGCACATCCAGATATACAACTATTCCATTTTTCTTCATATGCCGCATGCCAGCAGAATGCATTGGATTGGACCCAGTAAGGGAAATGACACTTCCAGATGCTGAAAACTTCAACAGGGCTTTTCCTTCCTCCTCTAAAAATTGCTCATTACCAACATCCTGCAGTTTTTCCGACACACTCATATTCCAGGTTGTTTCAAGGACATCGTCATCTATGTCTATGACAGGGCAATCTAGTTTCTGACCTACTATTCTCCCAACTGTTGTTTTCCCAGCACCCGGAGGTCCCATCAGGATAATATTTTTGTTTCCAACAAGACAATGGCTTGAGAACCACGACTTCCATAGCTGTGCAAATGCAACAGGTCTCGAAAGCATGAGTTTAAAACACATGCTAGAAAGACTGTTTTGGGTTATTAGTCTTAAAGGACGATATTGAACAATGTGAAACATCTTCTGCTGGGCTGTTGGTTTTTCTTTTTCCAAGCCAACTTGACAATCCACTCAACTGCTTAAAAAAGAAAAAAAAAAAACAAACAGTAATTAGTCCTTCAGCAAACATCTAGGAAAAAAACTAAAGGATATGAAATTCAGAACAACAAGAATTCAAACATAAATCCAGTTATGACTTCATCAGTGCCAGGGAAGTATTTTTCAGAACAAGAGTCATTCCCCTCTCCTGCATAGCTGCAGCTCACTTGCACTGACAAACCCAACTTCAAACAGTCCATGTCATCAGGGTAAACAAAGACATCCAAACCTAACACTACAACACTATTTGCAAATAATATTGTTTATAGGAATTCAAAAGCAATTAGATTTTCCTCTAGTAGACTTACTTTTAAGTACGTATTTACAAATAATGAAGATTAACTAAATTACCTTCTTGTAATCAAAATGTTAACAAAATATGTATTTTCCCCACCTCCAAAGTTGCCTTTGATTTCTTATATTGTCTTTCTAAAAAAAAAAAAAAAGCAAGACCAACTTAAATACACAGAAAACTCACAGACTTGTGCAACAGCAAGGCTGAAAGAGTTGCATCCAATTCTCTTCCAAAGAGATGGCAAACCAAGCAAGTGATTTGTGAAGAACTCCTGTAACAGAATTGTATTGAGTGTAGTTTGTGTAAAGTAAGAGAGAGAGAAAACACGTCATAAAGACACTCTACCCTCAAAAAAAAAAAAAAAACACTAGGAAAGTTTAATCTCCAACAACGATTACGCAAGAAGCTCTCAACACGGTATTTTGTTTGCTTAGAGAAATCAACACCAGTAACAGCACGAATTGCAGCACAATTTGTGCGTGTTTAGGGCAAAGGGGGAAGAACTCTCAAAATCTCCGTAAAGGGGCGAGGAGGGGGCAGAAATCAGCACAAATATGCACAGAAAATCCCTACAGAGTAATTTTTCTTTTTAGGTAGGCAAACAAGTATCACTTTGTTATTGTTATTTATTCATTGTTCATTACTAAAAATGCTTAAAGCAAAGCAACACTGAACTTCCTTTTAGGAACTTAATGAAATTTTAAATGTAAAAATCCAACTCGGTGCTTACGGATCAATTCTAAAAAAACAATATATATTTTATATAGATATTTGCAATATCTATATAAAATCAGCATTTTTTAGAAATTATTACTTTTAGTTGCTATAGTATGCAGTACAAAGAGCTGCAAGTTGTACTTTTTTTTTTTTTCTCCTTTCTGGCACTGTAACACGTAACCAAAATGGCAATCAGCAACTTCTAATAAGTACATTTTAAAGACTCCATCTAGCTGCTAGCACCCCAGCATTTGCTTTGGAATGTTTTTTGTTTTTTTTTTTTAGTTTCTACACCAGCTACTTTTACCAGTGAAAAAAAAATTTAATGAGAAAGTGACAAGACAGACTAAACAAAACAATTAAAGGAATTCACTGAAGACTAAGTTTCCAAATCCTTCAATTGTTCAGTGCCTTTTCTCTAGATGCTCTCCAGTCCAACAGCCTTTTATCACTGTGGAGAGCAGGAGGAGGCCTGGAATTGCAGTAGCAGGCAGGTGAGCACCAAATGGGAACTCCATCATCTTCCAAAGACCTACCCATGATTAACCCATGTTTACAGTTATCACACCAGTCCTTCAAGACCCTGCTGTTCCCCATCAGCACGCATAACATCAAATGACTCCACAGACACACGTCACAAACTTCAAAAACGACACAGAAGCTCAAGTTTTGTAAGAGCAAACCACAAAGACTTCACTTCCAGATGCTCCTTGCTCTAGATACTGCTCTGCGTTCCCTGTACTGTCTTTCATACTCTCCTTTCTTTACCAAGCTATTAACATAAGTTACAAAGTCAAAGCACTTCTAATTGTTTAAATCTTTGCATTTGCTCACTTCTGTAAGGAGAGATGAGCTTGCAAACAGTAAGCCTCTGTGTTTGCACCCAGTGCTGTGACGTGATGAACATGCTATAATTACAAGGCATAGATGAGAGTAAAGATGGGCATATCATACTGTACAGTTTTTTCCCAATCCTTGTAAAGTAGAAGGGAATGGTCATACATAGATACAATATAAGGTTTTTGTAATAGTTATTAAAAAGAAAAAAACAATCTGTGAAGAGTAGTTGTAATATTCAGTATCATTATAAAGCTGTACCATACTAGTAATGCACCCTAATAAACACAAACATAGAGAGCTACAGGGCCAGAAAGACATATTTGTATTAAATGTCCAGATGTAAATAAGTTATGTTCAGAATTTTAAAAAATTTAGAGACAATATTATAGCGATTTTATTTCCTGAACATAGGAATCACTTCAAGCGTTATGTATGAACTAAGGGAGTACAAACCATGCCAAGCATAGTGGCCTGCCTACCACGTCCAGTTGCACTACAGATTCACTTTGAGGTGCAGTCACTCAGCACACACTACACAGCTGCTGGACATAACATCTGGACTGCTTTATGAATCCAGGCCACAGGGACTTAAATCCCTCCAAATTACAGGTGTAGACAAGGAACTAGACCCAGATTTGTCTAGTTATAAGCTTAACATGTTTACATGAACTTATAAGCAATCTATGGTATTGTTTGAAATCAACTTGGTTAACCTGGTGCAAAACTTTGCAGGGAATTTCTTTATTCAGTTGCTCAATCAGTTTAATCTATTCCAGTGTAATTCAATTTTGCACCCATATAAAGTACATTTACACAGAAGCTTGCAACCATTGAATTCAACTGTTTCTTTGAAACCATTTTTTATTCAATTGGCAAAACCGTACTGTAAAAACAGCTCAAATCAGACTTTATATCTCATAGAGTTTACCAGTCTAGTTAGAACACCAAACCATCCAACTTTACATATAGCTAATTCTCCCAAATTAGCGGTATTTTTTTTTAAGCAGAGCTTACATCCGTACCTCCAATAAAATTTTAAGTTTTGACAATACACCTCGACCCTTCACTTGGACTGCTGACAGCACCTACATATCGTCAGCAAATATCCACAGCTGTAACAACCTCTGCTGATGACAAGAGTTATAGTGAAAACCAAATTTTGTTACTGGTATAGACACAAGTTTGCAACAACTTAAGGTATGGTTAAAATTCAGTAACCAAACAAGTCAGTGGCAATTAGCAGCTGTCGAAGACCTCAAGGTAGGTCAAGACTGGTAATTATATTTCAAAACTGTTAACAGAGGACAACTGCCATTTGACTTTTCTCAGAGCTTTTATGCAGAGAAAAAAAAAAAAAATCACAAACTAAACCGTTCAGCTTCAACTGTCCCACGACCACCCCACAGACTGAGATCCTGCAGAGGTTCCCGCCTCACCGTTTCGACGCCCCGAAGGTGTCAAAGCGCGGCTGGCAGGAGGGGGCCGGGCCGGGCCGGGCCGGGCCGGGCCGGGGCCGGGGCAGCGCCGCGCCGCGCCACACCACAGAGCCGGGCCAGCCGCGCCCGCCCGCCCGCCCAGCGCAGCCCCGGCCTCCCACCTCCCCTCGGGACGGGTGGCGCCCCTGCCCTGTGCCCGCGGCTGGGCTGAGCTCAGCTGGGCTGGGCTGGGCTGGGCTGGGCTCCGCTCGGCTCGGCTCCCCTCGCCCTCAGGCGCCCTCAGGCGCCCCCAGCGCGGCGCGCGCACGTACCGGCGGGGGCGGGGCCAGCTGCCACAGGTACCGCGCGCGCCCCAGCCTCACCTCCACCCACCCCCCCCCCGCCCGCACGGGCGCGGGCGCAAGCGCAGGCGCAGGCACCTGCCCGCCCCGCCCCCTCGCGGCTCCCCGGCCCTGCCGGCTTCACCTCCGCCAAGTGCGCCTGTGCCGCTCCCTGCGCCGCGTGGCGCCATCGCGCCTGCGCCGCCGCCCCTGGCCATAGCGCCTGCCGACAGCGGCCTTCCGCCGGAGGGGGGCGGAGCCACGGCAGCCCGCTTCCGCCCGCCGTTACCGAGCAACGGCTTCCCCTAGTAACGGCGGAGACAACAGTGTGGCGGCCTGAGGGGGCGGGCGGCGGGCCGGGGGCTCAGCGCGGGAGGGAGCCGTTCGCTGAGGTGGGCGGGGGGCAGCTGCGAAGAGGGAGGAAACGCCAGGTCCCCTCAGCGAGGTGGGCGCTCCCCCGCGCCCAGAGCCCCTCAGCGAGTTGGGCGCTCCCCCGCCTCCAGGCCCCCTCAGCAAGGTGGGCGCTCCCCCGCCTCCAGGCCCCCTCAGCAAGGTGGACGCTCCCCCGCGGCCAGGGCCCCTCGGCCGGAGGATGGCGGCGCAGTGTGCCCAGGAGAGCATCTATAACCTCCTGCCCCGCCTGGAGGAGAAGCCTGTCAAACCTCCCAGGTACGTGGGTGTGACAGCACCACTTGCAGACACGGTGACTGGTTCTGGCAAGGCGATACGTCTTACGGGTAACAGGTATTAAAAAACCCCAAATCTAGTTTTTGCGTAGTTATTGCTCCTCCTAATGAGTCACTAACTAACATCTGAGGGTTTACAGCCTGCTCCATGGCTGATGATTCAGTTTGGTATCTGCAATGCCATCTTGTTCATTGACAAAGAATTTACAAAGCACTCTTTCCACGCAGAGGAGTTACATGACAGCTTTGTTATTCGCACTTATAACAATTTTTCAGTGAGCAGCTGAAAAGTTGGGGATTTTTAAAATTTTTCTCAGTGCCAGACTTCCATTCTTTTCATGTGTCAGGTATGTCTTCTGACATTGTTTCTTTTGCTTCTCTTTCTCACCCCTTACCTTAAAAACATTAAAAATGCCTTTTGCCCCCCCTAGTATTAATTTCTTTGAGAGTTTTTGTAAAGTTCTTATTTGATAATTATGGAAACATATAGGGTTTTTTTCAGGTCCCTATTATTTTATATGAAAGAAAACTGTTACAGTTAGCATTTTCAGTGAAAGGTTAACTCAAGCCATAACTCAATAGCTTTAAAATGAGCGGAAATATCAGTGGTGCTCCTTAGAACAAAAATAGTTATCCCTTTTCAGGTAAAAAGGTTCAGACTTGTGAGATTCCTAGTTCTGAACCTTTTCCATGTCAAAATAGATAATACATCTTTCTTTGTTTCCAATGTGAATGAAAGATACTTTTGGCAGACAGAGGAAAGTGAAATGACAGTACGGCAAGGCACACAGCACGCTGCATCCATTCCTGTCTTAATACCATTCAGGGACTTGGATACTGCATGACCGCCGGCTTCAGTTTAGGCAAGGGATTTCTTAGGTTGGATGCAATCTGATAAATCCCCTTCTGATGTCATTGACTTCTGTTGTCACCCCACTTCCCGCTTTGGTTCACAATGTGCCAAATATCCAGCTGGTAGCAACAGTGTTGAACCTGGTTAATAGCACGACCTGACCAGTTTTAACTAATGCACACAAAATCTAGGGTCTCTTTTCTTCAAATGACATCATATATATTTCACTCTCAACTGACCAGGTACTACTCATGAAACCAAGGCAAGCATCCTCATTGTCCCCAACTTTGATGTCCCAAGATGACACCTAAGGAATAGTAACTGTCTTCTTACAAACTTATTGTCTTTTCTCCCCTTGCCAAATAATGAATGGATTAAGATTCTCAAGTTCCCCATAACCATGTTTTCTTCCTTGCAACCCATTCTAACACTATGTTATTGGCGTATGACAGTATTTAGCCACTTTCTTGGCCTGAAAAGTCATTGAAAAAATAAAACCGCCACATCTGTCTGTCCAAAGGAATGCCTATAGCTGTCTACAAAGGACATCTTTAAGACAACTCTAAACCTTATACCAATATGTAATAAACTCAATACCTTCTCCTTCACTTTCTCATTCCAAGACTGTGTGACCCCTGCTAGGTCAAAAAGTGACTAGTAGTGAGTAGCGACAAATAGTGACAAAAGTCAAAGTGTGACATTTTGTCACAATAGTGACAAAAGTCAGTCAAAGTAGTGACTCATAAAGTCACTACCTTTCTCTACTGTGTGGCTGCAATGCCACTCCTAGCAAATGGTGAGGAATGCAGTAATTTATGAATGTGGTGGGTTTGTGCCAACGTTGATGGCTGTTTGCCATGAATTTAACAGAAAAAATAAATAAAACCTCATTCCTTATAATTAGAGGTATTTCTGGAATATCTTATGTACATAATCGTCTTTTTGATTTTGGAAACCAAATCTCCGGAAGACAAAATAACTCCACATTTCTAATAAAGTCCTCTTACATTTTCTAATGTTATGATCAAGTACAAATACATGTATCAGACATTGGCAGCTCATATACAAAAGCTTTTATCAGTGTGGCTACTATGACCCCCATTCACTGCCGCAGCACTAAATCGTTTCTTTCATCCTATTTCAGTATTTCTGTAAAATAGGTTGCATTATGTGTAATCTTTTTGTTCTTTTTTTTTCGTTACCTGAAAACATGGTATACTTTTTTCATAAACACATTTTTTTTGTGAAAGAAAAGCGCAACTGTGTGTCAGCTTTTGTCCACCATAAATTAATATGACATGCTTCCTAAAGATGGTCAGCTTTTAAAAGGTACAATGAGGTAGCCTGAGCTTCAGGAGCAGGGAGTTCTGCTCCTTCAGGAAAACATCTGTGACAGCTCAGTCCTTCAGATAGAGGCAAGATGCTGCAAATCAGCTAATGATTGGAGAACATGTTTGCATACTTTCGATTAAAGCAGAAGTTACAGTGCCATATGCAACATTACACCAAAACAGCAGTGTGTGCATACCGTGTGCATACAGCTTTTCATATCTGAGCCCTTACTGGTTTTCACATTAGTTGTTTCAGTTAGTGCCAAAACCACCACTGATTACGACAGTTCAGGATCATAGTTTGGATCTGTGTAATCCAAGAAATACACAGTTTGCTGTGCTATTTCAGAGCAGTCATCCATCTCATCTAATCTCTTATAATAGTCTGTAACAGATGGTTCAACAGGAACATTGAGACGATACAATGGACAGTAATAAGATAAACTGATGATCGAGAACATTCTGTCCAACTCTCGACTACATTTGACGTGTTTTCTGAAGCATGAGGTTTTCAATACCTCTAAAATATGTTTCATCCCATAGAATGAAGCAGCAAATGTTCTCATCAATACAGGTCTCATCTTTTTTGAAGCCAACTGAGCTTCTCCTTAGATATGTTTGATTGCTATGTTATGTAAGGCCCTACAATGTACTGCAACTGCAGCTTCCGAAACAGCCAAGATACATTGGCATTTGCATCTTCCCCATGCTACAGATTTTCAAATACAGAAAATCCAGCAAAGCAGGTTCATGATTACTGTTTTCCTGTACATGCACAACAGCTGCATATTTTGGATGCATTTTGGAACAAAAGAAATAGCCCTAAAAAAAGAACTTTTCAAAATGAGTTAATTAAAAAATAAAGACCAAAGTGTGCAATGCATAACCTCATGAAAATAATAAATTCACATTTCTGTCAGACTTTTAGTAAGCAATGCTCAAAGCAGTTTATTTCCAAAATTTAGGTTTTGTTGAGTTTCAAAATACCTGTTTTCAGTATTTATATGAACAGAGCATACAGGAACCGTTTTCCAAAGTGTGATAATACTGACCTTGGAGACACAAGAGAAGAAGGAAGAAGCAAGCTAACTTCAGAATCAGAAGTACAACTTGTCAGTGCAGTGCTGGCCTTAGCCTTTGTATGGAGGTTGTATGAATGATGGCCTTTATTTGGGAGAGAGTACAAAACAAAATAGCTTAGGCTGTTGGCATGAACTACTGCAAAAATGTATATTCTTTGAAGAAGTATTTTTAATAATTTTCTGACCTTTAACTTTTTATGGCTATTATTTAATGTCTAAGGTATATATCCACATTTAGACCATCTGTGAAATGTGAAGTAGCAAAAAATAAAGCTCAGTGGAAAACTATGGGACCAGCAAAAGTTGCAGTGCCATCTCCAAAAAACTTTCTGCAGAAACATTCAAAGGAACCCAAGCTACCAGCAAGTAAGTGTAGACATGAAATATATGAAATGTAATGTATTTTTTTAATTTTAAAATTGATAATATTAATGTTGAAAGTAACAGTTAGTTATGGAGAATCTTTTTTTTTTAATTTAAAATAATTTTTGTGTGCTGGTGCAGTTTCCATTGTTCCTTTTATAGTATCTATGATACCAAAATTATTTCTCTATTTTACAAAAATGTTTCTTATTTATTGTGTAAAATACTGAAACAAGCAACAAGGAAATTATGTATGTGATTAGAAAATACAGTAAGCATTTACTGTCATGTGCTGCAAAACCAGCTGAAATAGAAAGAAAAATTATATGTCTTTTGGCTTCAGCTATTCAGATGTTGAAGATGTGTTGATGATATGTTCTATCCTGCTGATATTTCAATTTGTAATTATGTAGTTTAGATTTGTACGTCATTCTTTTCTGCAACTGGTCATTAATATTAAAGTAAATAATATGAATGGGGGTATTAAAAGTGAACTAATTGTTTTCAATGCTTGAAGAGATATGGGAAAAGTATGTGTGCCTTTCTTGATGCTATAACCAACATACGGCTTTTACTCGTCAGCACTCATCGTCAGCTCTTACTCCTGTAGCATTAAATTGGCTGGCAGTGTTCAAAGCACAGAATTTTTTTGAGAGCTGCGTGTCACAGAAATAAGAAAATAGGAATATTTTGTTGCAAAATGCATTCTGTCTTTGGGCACAAACCATAATTCTGGGTATAAGGAGCTGACAGTTCTAATGTTCAGCCTCATGGCTGGTTCTGCAAGGGTGGAGTGACCTTCTTAGTGCTGCTGGAGTTCTAAGTACATTGCTGTCAGAATTTGTAATTGAGTTCTAAAGTTTCAGCTTGAAATTGTTTTTAGCCTGGAAAAATAGAAAAGCTTAACGTACAGTACAAAAAAAAAAAAAGCTGTCTAAGAGAATGTAGGAGTCCAGCACCCAAATTTGCGTGGCACATGCAAATGGCTTTAGTGTTGAAAATACAGGCAGTCCCAGGAGGCTTCGGAGGCTTAACGCCTCAGGCAATATGGATTATTAGAACCTTAAGGTAAGCTTTGGTCCCAGAGGTCCTGTAGGCATCCTGGGTCGTTTTTGAATAAAGTATTCACTTTTTCAGGAAATCCGAACAGCGTTCAGTATACTGGAATGTAATACTGCATGACATCTGAGCATGAATGCTTCCAAGCTCAAGACCTTGTTAAATTACCACACTAGTGTTTTAGATGGGCCTAGGAAAGAAGGTTGATTCACCAATAATTTGGAGCAGTCCGTAAGATCCCTTTTAAGTCCTTGTATTATAAAATTAATGTTATCTAGTTCATCTATATATATCTAGTTATATATTAAGATACAGCACTCTGACCAATTTTTCTCAGACAAGCAGCTCACAATATTTCTATTTCAACTTGTTGATTCAGGGCTTCATGATAGCAGTATGTCCTTGGGTGTTTGCATTTGGAGTCAATGTACCAGAGCCTCAAAATGACTATGACGCATCATAGCTTTGATCCAGACTAGTAATTTCATTGCCATGATTAGATCCTAACAGATCTTGAGAAGGAACTGTATCATTAACTCAGAAAGTTCTTGTACCTTTGCTGGATGGAATTTCATACCTACCTCAGAGAAGTTATGTCGCTTAATCATCTGTTTCAAAGCATGGCACTTTCATCACTTGGAATTTAACCAGTTATCAGTTGTCTAAATGGAATTACGGCATTGTCTTCATGGTATCTGTGCCGCCTTCAAGACTGGGTTTGATCTAACTAGTTAAAAAATAGATTGCAAGGACAGAACAGAAAGATTAAATTTTTCTCCCTGAAGTCTGGGATAGTGTCATACTTTTAGAGTCTGATTACTCCCACTTCCTTACAGAAGGTGTGTTTCTTAACCTTCAGCTGAATCTTGTATTACTGGACTCTGGCATTCATTTTAACCAAGCTCGGTTGCTGGCTCCAGAAAAAGCGGGGGCTCCCAAAGCAGCAAGTGTGCACCAGTGTACTGCAGATAAGGGTGAGCCAGTGCTCACTGAGAAGCTTCAGAGATCTTGTTTCCAAAAGGACATGCTAAGAGAAAGAGAGATTTAAGTCTGCATGTCCTACGGTACTAAGTTATGGCAAGCTATCAGGTTGTAAAAACAAAACCCAGGAAAGCACTGGTTCATGGGGTCAGTATCAGGAAACAAGCTGTTGTAGGAATGAGCTCGGTCACATGTGACATTACAGTTATTTTCTGCCAAAGAAGAACATGAACTCAGACAACCTGAATCAAGTCATTATCTCTGATAATGACTGTGAGTTAGAGTTATATCTAGTGGGAAATATGGTGGGAAATGAATTGTCTTTCATCACTCACCTGAAGTCAGACTATTCAGGAGACTACTGGCTTTCTGTTGGTGCCTTGGAGAAAAGATGACACTAAAAAGGAAGAGTTTCTATATTCTCTGGAGAAAGGATTGTGAGAAGTTGTTTACGAGTTGTTTAGGGAGCAGCAAGAGCAGGGCTTTTCCCTAAGGGGAGGTGAGGCAGAAACTGAGGGCAACCACAACGCAGGCTGGGCAATGACCTCACCAACAGGGTGCAGTCCCACCACACCAGAGGCAGGCAAGCAGAGCAGGTGGTGATGAAAATGTGTCCTATCAATGGCCTAGTGACCATCAGGAAAGACAGGGTAGTGGGCCAAGTCCATCCCCTGATTCCACACAGCTCTTCAGGAAGAGGACTGGGGGCAGACACGGCTGAGACAGCTCAGCCAGGCACTGACAGCCCAGAGCTGAGCTGAAATGGGGTTCCTGAGCCCAAGGGTGTGGGGTGGATGCCCCAGGTGACACTGGGCAGGGCCATTAATGCCTAAAGGCCCTGACAATGAGCATCTCTAGTAAAAGTAGTTTTAATTACATTTGAAAGAAATCCCGTACTACTGCAGTTAAGAGGAAGCGAGTGGCATATTATAAGGAAACCCATCTAAAACAGCGTAGTATTTCCTAGGTTATGAAACTTCTGTTATGCCAAACAAGCATACTCGTTTTCATCATAGTACGTTCCCAGTCAATTCTTTCATTGTAGATACAGTTGGTTCCTATTTTTATGTAATTTTGTATGTAATTTTTCCCTTTTGAAAAATGTAGTAACATTAAATTGCAAAGCTCTTCATGGTTATTGCTGAGAATGTTTACATGCTCAATTCACAGGAAAAAAAGAACAGGATAGTAAAAAATTGCCTGCATTATCAGTGCCACGGAGGACAGATCACCCAGTTGTGGGAATTCAGAGTAAAAAGAATTTCATAAATACAAATGCAGTTGCTGCTATCACAGGATTGCCTAAAAAGCCTCAACCTATTTATGTTGATAGAAGACAGGGAGATAAATATCTGCTTGAAACTTCAGGACTTGTTCCAAAATATATTAAAAAAAAGGTAAGTTTTATTAAATTATAGTGGAAATACTAGTAGCAATGCCTATTTCAGGTTCTCTATTGCATTCTCCTGTGAAATGTTTGTGATTCTTTTTGAGATGTTTAGATACCACTGCTGTTTGTGGTGGACCTTTGAAATTCATCAGGGAGAAATTACTGGCACTAGAGTTGTGCCTTGCTCTGTATTAACTCGCTTATGCTGTCAGAAAAAATTGGCAGAATGATGCTGCTGAAGCAATAGCGTATGTTTTGCACTGGGAGCCCAGGGAGTATCTCATGGGGACATAAATGGAGTTCTGTGAAGAATGAATGCTAGCGCTTTAGGAAAGAGAGGCAGGGAAGAAGAGGAGGGGTTGCCCCTAGGATGAAGGAGCTTGTTTAAATATATGGAGCTTTTCTATGGAATTGGCAACAGGCAGGTTGAGCTTCTGGGTCAGGATCAGAGGAAAGGCCAGTAAGAGTCAAAGGCATGTTTGTTATGGACTATCCAATCAGGTGAGGAACGGAATGAAATCTCTTTAAGCAACTTGAGGAAATCTTCAGATCACAGTGTAGCTTCTTGCAGAAGACTTCACCTTCCTTGATATCTGCTGAAAGGACAACACAATGGGATGAAAGCAATCCAAAAAGGTTCCTGGAGCATGTCAGCAACAGCTTCTTAACACAGATGGTGGATGAGCCAACCAGTGGTCATGCTCTTCTGGTTCTGCTACTTACAAATGAGAAAGAACTGGTCAGGGGTGTGATAATCGATAGTAGTCCTGGTTGCACAGGCCGTGAAGTAGTTTAAGATCCCCTCCTCCTCAGGGATGCAGGTGGCAGTGTACAGACCTTGTACTTCAGGAGAGCAAACATCAGCTTATTCAGGGAACTAGTAGGTAGCACCCCGTGGGAGACAGCTCTGAAAAGCAAAGGAGCTTGAGAGAGCTGGCATGCCTTTAAGGACAACCTCCTCCAAGCACAAGAACAGCCCATTCCACTCCTCAGGAAAACAAGATGTATCAGGAGTCTGGCTTAGCTAAACAGGTAACTCATGACAGAGCATTATGCAAAGAGACACATATGACATAACTCATGACAGAGAAAATGCAAAGTGAACCTGCAGCCCTTGTAGTACTTTTGCATGGCTAAACACCTATCTAAACAATGCTAGTCATAGTGCTACCCAACACTAAAAGATCTGTGAATCATTTAGCATTTGGTAGAAAGAAGGTAGACTCTGGTACTTTCTGGCAGAGCTAGACAGGCTTCATTTTACAAAGGATAAGGCAAAGTAGATGTGTTCCCCCTAGCACATCTGGGATATTAAGAAATTATTTTTCCTCCCAGAAACACAATTCTGCCACATCCAGTATGGGATAGTTTATCATTCCTAACTAGTCCAATTTTTGTGTATGCATTAACACTATTCACTCTCTTCTGTGGCATGCAATGTTCAGCAAAAATCAGGATACAGGAAGACCTTTCAAAGAAAGTATCTGAGGAATGTGTTTCAGAACCTAGAATATGACACCATATAAAAATGTAAAGTAGCTTGCTGTCATTAACAGGTTTCAAACTCCTCACTCAACCATCAGTTCTTATAAATAGACATTTTGGTTTCTGGATTCTGTTGTCTTCCAAGGTTGCAAAAAGAAATTGAAGGGAATTGTTTATACGTTTTGCCTAGGCTACAAAGACAATCACGTTTGATACTTCTAAGAACACTATGATTTAGGATTTTATTGCTTGGTGGCACAAAATTCCATTTCAAGCTGCCTTTGCAAATGTAATATACTATGGATGACAGGTACGTCTTTGTTTCCTATTTAAAAGCAGATATAAGAAACTTCTTCCTTACCCTTATAGGATTATGGTGTTACACCGAAATATGTAACACGGAGAATTGAAGAAATGAAGAGAGCTCAGGAAGAATATGAGGCTGGTATCTTGGAGCATCTCAAGAAAAGAGCCATGAAACAGCTATCTGATGAGGAAAGGAGAAGTCTTCTCCAGGTGCATATTTTGATTTAGTGTAATTAGTAACGTGTATAAAAGATTAACAAGGTAATGTAAGTCCATATAAATAATAAAAGTATACTAGATTTTTTAAGCGAGGCAAATGAGTTAGCTACTTTTTCACTAGATGGAGCTGTAGAACAGTTGTAAACTGAACTGAAGGAAGCTGATTTAGCTACAGTTTTAGTCCAGTTTTACAAGTACTTCAATTCTGTTAGATTCCTATCCCCATTAATGACTTGGAATTTCAGTGAAACTTCAAAGGAATGCAGAAAATTACCTATATGGATTTAGTGACAGTTCTGACTCTCACTTGTCAATCATGGAAAAATACAGGGGTTTTTTTCCTGATACATAACATTGCCGCTTTTATTGGCAATTTCTATCTTCACATTGTGACCTCACTGACTAAACAATAAGGTCATGCTTTAAAATGTGGCAAAAACAGAAAACAGAATTAAATCGCAATATATTCGTAGAAGTATGACTGGAAAAATTGTATTTTGTCAAGCTGCTTTGGATACTGTCTTTCATACAGTTTTTATTGCGCAAGATTTTCTAAAGAAAAGTAATACCATAAAAGAAGTAGAGCGGAAAAGGGACATTTTAAAAGTATATCCAATCCTTCAACTGGAATTTCTGATGACCACATTTTATCCAAATTTCCTGTGAAAATGAGGCTTACTTCACTGTGGTATCTGTTTATCAGTCTGTCCCTTAACAACTTGATCTTAGCAGCCACCTGAAACAAATTAGCAGATGGATGGACATCTCCAAGATGCTAAATTCCCACAAAAAAGCCAGCAGAATATCTAGAGAGAAAACACAGTGTCTAACTCACTTGCAAAGATTAACTGGTTAATCAGCAAGATCCAAAATAGCTAGCACAATGGTGTCTCTTGCTTATGCAGCAAGCAGTAGAAGCTAGGCAGGAGTATGGGAGAGAGGTGAGGGTATTGCATTGACAGCAATATAAAGAACATAACAGCAAGGGTGAAGATTAAGATATTTTTATGGTGGGAAAGGCATGGGACAAGCTGGTGGTCCAGCAAGTTAACTATGCAGCAAAAATATATGTGCAAAAAGGCATGTGAGTTCAGCTGCTCACAGTTCTGCATTTAGTTTGATTAAAATTATGTTCTATATTTTTAAAATACAAGAATGCACTTAAATATTTTAATTGAAAAGTTTTTAGATTGTTTTTATTAACTCAGTATTTTCTTTTAAATTTTTAAAAAAAGTTTGCTCTTTCATGGGCCAGATTACTTATACAGTTATATTGTCAGGAGGAATTAGTGTCCCCAGGGTATGTGGCTTCTGCCCAGTGCTCAGCTGTAGACATATGTGAATTCCTGCCTTTTAAAATAATTGAAATTGCTAGTGAACACATGTGCACTATCTAATTTGAAAGAATATGTGGCAATAGATGTCTGAGAACAAAATTAAGCCTCATGAACTTACAAAAATAAAGGGAAATAATTTGTGCCAACATTTTTTGAACTCTCTCTCCATTATGCTTACTTTGGTTGGGATTTTATGAGAATTAAGAGAGTATGTTGATAAATGCAGCACATATTTCTCACTGATCCAGCATGTATTAGAATTCCTTATATAGCGTTAGATACTCAGTTTGTGATCTAGCACATAGCAATAGTGGTCAGCATATTACATCGCTGTTGGAGGAGCTGTGAGGGAGATTTTTATGTAGGGAGTCATGATCTGCTTTTGATCTCTCGACTCTGTAGGGATGGAGTAAATTGTGATGAGTGCACGCTCTAAAGCTCACTGTTTCCAAACCAGTTTTTACTAATGTACTCAAAGAAGAATTATGTAAAAGAAGCTATGAATGACTATTCTATGAAAGTTTTGGAAATACTGTATTTATTTTCATGACTCTATATTTGTAAACTATACCCTATGCCTGGTAGACTAGGAGCTTTATTTAAGTACTTCACAGCATTGGACTGCAAAGACAAGTAACATTACAAGACAGTAAATAAAAAGGCTTGTTGCTCTTAGTTTCACATGTTGAGGTAGGATTCTTAAATTTATGTAGGTATTTGTGTATGAAGATTGTTGGCATAACCTTTATGGACAACACTTAGATGCTTAATATGAATATGCAAAAAGCACAAATTGCTATGCAATAAATACACTGCTTTGAATCAGTAAAATATTAGTTCATATTAAAAAGTATGTTTTTCTTAGTCAGTTTTGGCAGGGAGAGGTCATTTTTTTCTGTTAAATCAATTCATACAGTGGACAAAATCATCAAGCACAAGAGTCCTTGAGTTCTGAAATAGAAGCAACAATCTTCAAAGCTAAATATGTATTAAGAACAATTCATCTAAATTTAACTTCAGTATGTTAATCAATTAGCCAATCTGGGAGAAAAGGTGCTTAACAATACTGGAGAAGAAGGCAGAGGTGGAGAGGATGAGGCTGGAAATCACAGCGTGCCATAAAATAAGCATGTCAGCTGAATTCGGTTTCAGTTACGGAGGAGAGTTGAAAACTTTAGTTCCCAAGAAAGTAACTTCAGTTCTTCATTTTTGAAGATACTTTGTGATCTCCTCTAAGAAAAAAGAACTGACAGCCAAAAACATTTTGGAAAAGTGTTTTCTCACTGAGAGCTGTATTGTATTATTTACTGATTACAAGTTCCTTGTAGTAGGTGTGATTATTAAGTTCACCCATGTAGTTTTCATGAGGACATTTGATGCACTGAATAAACTCTACGAAATCCTCATATATGTATGTATGCACGTATAGGATGTGTAGATTTTGATTATCCTCTTGAGGAGAGAAAGTAAGAACAATTGTTGACTGTTACTCAGATTGACATAATTTTTTTCAGTTTAGCATTTTTGTAGCTCGTCCTTCATTGGGTAGTATAATTATTGTTTTGTTGCCTCTTAAAGACTGTAATTTTTTCTCTCCAAGGCACAGAGTTTTTTAAGGACTATTCCTTATATTGCATCAGAATGAGTCAAAATTTTTTCTGTTGCAACTACTGTGACTTTTAAGCATTTAATTAATTTGGTCCAATTAAGATCATTAAACATTATCCATATATTTATCTATTATTTTGACATTGCAGTGACACTTATCAAATGCCATATTAACAAAAAACCCTAAGTAGTTTATACGCCTATTATTCTTAATGAAGTAAGTTTTTCTCTTATATTTCCTTTTCATGTAATGGCACTAGGGGCTGAAAAAGAACTGGGAGGAAGTGTATCGTGAATTTCAGGGTCTTTCAGTAGAAATAGACACCATACCCAAGAAGATATATAAAGAAAAGCTGGAATCACAGATGAAACAACTGGAGCATGACATAGAAGTAATTGAGAAGCACAAAGTTATCTACATTGCAAATGAGTAAGGACTGTTTTTCAGATATTGCCTCTCTCCTCTTTTTCTTTTTCTCTATCCCTACATCTCCAAGACCCGCCCGCCTAAATTGTCAGAAGAAATTGACACCGCCAACTATTCAGAAGGAAATATTTAACTAATATAAGTATGTAGCTTCCTAGAAAAGTTGTTGCATAGAGCTCTCATCTGTATAATTCACAAAACGTTTTGAAATAAAATTCTTAATTAAACTTTGAGTATTAAAATATGATTTAATCTATTATTCTTTGTAATTTTTATTAACTAGTAAAATTTCTATAAACATCATACGAAAAGCATAAAAAATACTGGTTTGTATGTTTGGAGCACTTCTTTCCTTGCATAGCCAAAACAAAGTGAAATAACTGGCTGCTGAAGCCAGCTTGGTAAATATAACTTCAGGGTGGGATGGCTTCTGGACTAAAGAGCTACTAAAGAGCTGTTGCGCTTTATTTAAAAGCTTGAGCAATTGTATTTCTAAACAGCTTGGCTTCTGCATAACATTTTGTGTACTCATTTTTTGTTATCAAAACCAATTTTTATAGTGGAAGCCCATAATAATATAGACTTCACACAATACAGATACCACATGTAGCTTGCTGTGTGTGTTTATGTATAAATAATTCTGTAATACTATAGTCAATCTACAACTAAAGTAGAAAAATGTGTTTTGATTGCTATTATGTGTGTAATGTTAGAATGAAAGCAATATACTAGCATGTGAGTCAAGACCTAGGCAGAAATTATATCAGCACACTATACTCCGATTATTTGCATAAAAAGAAAATTTGTTTTTCTTTCCTACTGCTTAACCTCTGCTTCAGAACACGGCTTTTTCTGTATGGTATCAATCATTACCACCAGCAGCTGTTGTGACATCATAGTACCTGACATCAGCAGAGGATAAAGTAAAAAATTTCAAATGAACTACTAAAAGCCAAATTTTCACGTACATTAAGTTCCTTTCATAAATTTGTCAGGGAATGGCTTTGAAGACTTCACAGTGATTCTAGGCTGTATTTCTTGTGCATCTTAAACTTGTCTGTGGCACACACTAGGAAAGCGTGGGTGAGCAGGAATGTGTATTTTGTTCTTTGTAACTTATTGTTAAGCAATCATGTTTATTTTTGAAAGATATAAGCTGGAAGAAAGCTGTGGTTTTGTAAAATATGAATTTCATTTACTGCTTACTCAAAAGAATGACTTATACTGTATATTTTAACAAAAACACACCAATTATAAGCACTTAATAACATGTCACATTATCTCCTAGTGAAGTACAAGATGCCTCTTTGAAGAAATGCAATATAATCAAACATGGCTGTTTCTTGTGGCTTAAAATAAAAAACTAGATTTGACTCCAAAACAGCGTGCATTCCCACTGCCTCACTCGCAGCTTTTAGTTACTCGTAGACCATTTGGCTGGGTTAGGCTGAGGAGCTGGATTTGGTTCTTCCATTTATCATCAGTGCTAACTTTATGGAAATGCCAAGCAGGTGATGGCCTATCCCAAACTTTGGGACAAGCAACTAGGCCACACTTGGGAACATTCTGCATTCACCAGTAATAACGACTGCTTTTTGAAATTGTCAGAAGGATATTAGTATATTATTGGGAAGTTAGGAAGTGAACAGGAAAGGATGGAAAAAGTATTCCTGCTTAACAGGAGAGGGAGAGACGAAAGCCGGTGCACTTCTGTAGCTGAGGGGGCTGTCACTAGCGTCTTTCAACAGTACTGGGAGGGGTTTTTTGCATAAACCTCATAGAGCGCTTTGCGGGTAGCTCTGCTGCCACAGGGGATGTTGCCCTCTTGATACACGTGAACAGCTTCTGTCACCCTATGGGGAGGCTATAACCCCTTCCATCTATTTTGGTGTGTATTCCATGCGACCTACCAACACTTCTGATTATGGAAAAAATGTATTATAATGAAAACCATTGAAAATACACACAGAAGGATAACATTCTTACCCTTTAACTTCCTCTGGGAAGTTTGACAAAATAAATTTACAGAACTCGAAGAATGTAACTCTGTATTTATATGTTCAGAAAATGCCAGTAATTGAAGGGGTAATGTTCATCAATCAACTAATATGTACCATCAATATAACTAAAGCAAAAAGGTGAGTAAACTCAATTGTTCTGATAGAATTGTTCCTTCATAAAAGATGTTAAATATTAACAGAAACAAGTCTCAAATTGTTTTTATTGGGCAGCTTTTTTCCAACCTGTATCTTCAGAACTGTAAGTCCTGAGTATGATAATCTCTTTCTGGAACCCCCTAGAGTCAAGTCTGGTTGAGACCGAGTGTGTAGACCTGAGAGCAGAACTTTTGCTGTGATATTTTGAAACAAAGGGAAATTATAATGTTCTTTAGTTTAAAAAATGTTTTAAGCTGTCTTCTTGGTTAAAAAAAACCCAAACACTAATGTATAAAAACATAGCATCTTGGACATTTCTTAACACCTCAGTTTAACATGAAGATGTCTCTTGTGACTTTGATTTTGCTTACATATTAATTAGTTTTCATCAGCAGGAGCTTCCACCCTCCCCCATTTTTACTATGGCATTTATACTGTGACACAAACTGCTGGAAGTTTTACTGGGGTTTTCAAATATATTCTGAGCACTTGCTGAGGGTACAAGTTGTGTAACTAAGTGAATGTGTTAAGTGTGTAATTCGAAGTTACTGGTGCCAGTGGTAACCTTTCTACTGACTGTGACCAGCTGCACTTGAGTAAAGAAAAGTAAAAAAACCTCAGGACTGATCAAACGCTTTCCTACAAGCAACTCCATTTAGAATAGATGAAAAACTTTTATTTTTCCACACTTGGTCTTTCCAAATCGTGATTTCCAGGTGTTTCACTTTCATACATAGACCACAGAATTATACCAGCCCCAGCTGGAATAGGGTTTAGTCTTCAGAAATTCAATATATTTTTGCAAATATAAAAATGAAATTTCAATAAAAATGTTTATTGTGGGCTATCACTAAAACAGATCCAAATCGCACAAGCTGTGGGACTTAACACTTTTCTGTAGTGAAGTTTGAACTTCACCCTGCAAAACCAGCCACCGCTATGGGAGTTCTGTCCTCAGGCTAAAAAGTGGCATTAGCAGTTGAAACATTCTCTAAATTCGCTAGTCAATTACTGATAATCAATGAAATAACGAGAAAGAAAATCATCAAAATGCTTCTAGTACTTCATAATTATTTTATCGAACTGGTATTTTGAAACGGTCAATATTAAACTGGATAACCATCACAAACCACATGCTAAACACGGGATGGATGCTCTATCGGTCAGTAAGAGTTGTGTTGCCACAAGCTGAAAATATTTCCTGTTGGAAGTTGTGCATGACAAAACTGCGTATCTATTTTTCAAAAATAGCAACATGAAATTATGATGAATATCTCACTGGCTGTTCTTCAGAATGGAACTATTTATATCCAGGAAGGAAGGGATCAGATATGGCATCGTCACAAACACAGGGAGTTCCTGATTGTACGGCTGCGATAGAGCTGCCTCGAGCGAGCATCGGATCCGACGGGAGCATATGGGCTCCATGTGGCTGGTCTCTGAGCACGGCAGTTTCTTGGGCTCTGCATGCATTCCTGGGGACCAAGTCTGGGACAGTTCCGCAAAATCTTCCTTGCGGAGGGGTTACCTCGTTCCCCTCACGAAACAGTAAGGGCAAAATTCTGTGGAAGTAGTAACACGGGAGAAATTCCTCACCGATTTCATTTTCCTTAGTCTCTGTACGTGGGTTTCATTATAGGAGGGCATGTTCTGGCCCTTTGTACATTTTTGTGACAAACTGGCATCACAAACTGCTGCTGTGATCACTCTGCCACAAAGCTAAAATCTAGCCCTTTCACTGGCATACGCTTCAGGGAAAACAACGTATCTAAACATTTCAGCCCTAATGAAGGCAGACATCTTTCAGATAAGAAAACGTCACCTATATGCAGATTAATGGGAGTCCTAGATAAATGCTAGTCCTAGTCAACGCTTTCATCCTTGGCTTTATGATACTTATAATATTAATATAATTACAGGAGAGACAGGTGGCAAAACCTGTTATTAAGGTTGCCTGGCATTTCGCATAGCCAGGGAAGGCAGCTGCTGAGCTCTGCAGCTGATGGGGATCACCCACCCCAGTAACCAGAAGTGCATTGCGCCTCGCCAAGCTGAGGAAGACTGGCCATTTCTCCCCGCGAGTGGACGTCCGAGGCAGTGATGTATCCTTGACTGCTGAATGCCTAGGTTGTATTTTTTTTCATTCTGCCCTGATCTTGCTCCAGTTCCTTTTTGTTATGTACTGTTATGTAAACAAAATATGAGTAAATTCAGGGTTTTCATCTTCCAGGCTAAGCAGTGGCATTATGGTAGGGATACAAGGTGAGCTGAGTTTCTTGTTGGCGTTTCTTTCTTTGCTGCTTAAAGGGTGCTGAGGTAAACGTGACTTCCATTTCACCAAGTTATAAAGAACATACTTCATTTTTTTTTTCAGACTGTACCTCCACACATGGTTGTAGACGAGCAGGCATAGCCAAACAGCAGATTACATTCGTGTCAGCTGGTCTTGGTGCTGCTGTGAGGATGAACTTCTGTTCAGTCACAGCACTAGCCTGTGTTGTTAATTCGTTATTCCATGCCTGCCTCCACATTCGCTCCACAGCATGGAGAAGGTCACACAAACAGGCAAACACTGGAGTAACTCTGTCTTCAAATCCTTCCTCAAATGTTCCTTTGCAACAGTGCCTACCAAAAATTTCGCAACAGCTGAGCTGCTGCTGAGCTGAGCTGAGGGTTTAGCTCACTGACCTGTCTCGTTTCCTTGAACCCCCCTGGCACAGTAGCCAGTTGGTTCTCGTCTTAGGCTTAGGCTGCAAGTTTTTGTGGTGTGGATCATCTTTTTCTCTCTTTGCTTAGTGTCTGACACAATAAAATTTTTGTTTGTAAGTAGAGCTCCTATGTGATTATAATAATAACAAATATGATCATCTGGGGATGAATTAAGACCATGCAATAAAGGGAACGGATTCAAGTTGTTTACTAAGACAATCTGTTTTCCAAGAACCCTCATCTCATCTGTTTCAGCAACTGGAAAGTAGGAGTCAAAGGAAGAGAAATGAGATTTAAAGCACTTAACCTATTCCCTGGAGCAATATGATTTATTCATGTCTTTGTCATAGAATGTTTTTGAAATGCAATGATAAATGACTTATACCTGGCTTTTTCACTGGTAGCCATTAATACTGCATTTCTCATTTTGGGGGTTTCTGACTTCTGCAACTTGTGCCCATATGTTTCAAATACAGGATATGTGTGCCTGAAGTTAGAAGCTATGCTTTGAAGCTAGACAGCGCTATGTGATAGTTTGAAAGCTATTGTCTCAAACTGGTCACTCAAAATTAATGAAATTAAAGTTTAATTTACTCTTGCTAGGTGAGAGCCCCCATATGGAAAATTCAGGTGACTCAGTCCTCTAATTCCCAGAGCTGCTGTAAAGATAGACAAGTACCTCTAGAACTGTTCCCGTATTGCTTCAAGGGCTGTATTAAAGCTAAGGAATCAATGTAGTAATTCTCTCTTCAGAGGAAGAAGATCCAGTAGCGTTCAACATGTGGCCCCCAGCGCTGCACCATGAGGAAACAACCCCGTTTTGCTGTTTGCTCAAGAGAATGCTCTGTCTTTTACACAAACGATAAAATTAGCAAATGGCCTAAATCCAGCATTCCAGCGCCCTCAGGGAGCAGGTCATTCTGCGCAGCAACAGAGCTCAGGGCTTGGCGGGCCGTGAACATTTAGCGTGCCTATGCTACAGGAGAACTTGCTGGACCAGATTCTGCTTTTCAATACACTTTTGTTACTGCACTGTTTATTCTAGCCAAGCTGTGAAGTATGCAAAATTACATCAAAGACGACTGCGCTATTTGGAGGGGGACGACGGGGAGGGAAAATCCTTAAACTGTTATTCATTTACTTGTTTAAAACACTCAGAATTCTTTTGTTTTGCAGATTTTCCCAAATTTGCTGTAGTTTATTAAAAAAAAAAAAGAAAAAAGAGGGATGAAGCCAAGTGAACAACCTCCTTTAAAAAGAAAACAAACTCTAACAGTTAAATTAATTACATTGGGTGTGATTCACTATATATTTACAATTCCCTGACTAGTTTTCATGGCCGTGCACGATGAATTTGTCATAGGATATGTGAGCAGCATTTCTTGAAAATAAGGGAAAATCTTGGCATAATATGAGGGAAATAAGTTTATTCTAGTATTAAAGGACAAAAGAAAATTTTTGTTGGCTTTTATTTCAGCTATAAAGAACTCTATATTAATAACATGAACCTGAAAAGCAGGAAGAGTATCTTCAGGAGCCAGGAAATTGCAAAGTGAAGCTCTCGCTGCTCTAGTCTGGCACAGTGAGATTAATAACAAACAAAAATGTAGTTTTGTATTAAAGAAAGATGTTTATCATGGACCAAAGAAGTCAAAGCCCAGAATTCTGTCAAGCAGTGCCTAACACTGATTTAAAGATCATAAAAAAATTAAAAACCAGACTAACATCTTGAATGGCAGCTTTTAGGCATTTTCTTGATGTCAGAATTATTGTAGTTAATTTTCAAAGCCTAAGTCGGTCTCATGGACTCAGTACAGGTTAACTGCGATAGCTAAATGCTCTGACTTTCCCTCGTGGATCTTAAATGCTGCAATTGCTTTAAAGCTGAACTTTCCAATTCCCCAAGGTGCTAATTCTGCTGAAATTGAAGGCGGACAGAAGCTCGATTCCAGCTTGCAGTGCCACTCCATCTGTACCTGTACAGTAGTCACAAAGGGAAGTATAGTATCTATACTACTGTATATCATAGGATGCTCCCTAGCCCTGCCTATTGGACAGCTTTTCCTACGGTCTCCCTAGGTTCTTGAATGTAGGGGAATGGTTTGAAAAACTGCTTCGTGTTCTCCCAGATATCTGTAACGCTGTCTGGCAAGTATGTTCTGCTGCACTCAGGGTCTTCAGCAGCCACCCTATGGACTGGGTAACTGCCTCAGATATAATGCAAAAGAACGCAAAATTCTGCAATATATTAAAGCTGGATATGAAAGCAATTTAGAATTGCTTTCAACATGCCCTAAAGTACTGTATCTGCTAGACTTGTTTTTTAATATTCTCTTCAGTGACCATTTTACCCAAAAACGTCTTTCTCTGCAACAACTAGGGGGGTTCGCTTACCTTGTAACCACTAAGAAGTGCAGGTTTATGCTTGATAAGATTGTTTACAGTTCTGCTGTTCACATATCAGCTGCAGCAACAGGCAGAACCAGAATAAGAGCTCTTACTTCATCCTCTAATTGGCAAGCTTCTACCTAGGTAAGCCATACCTCTTGAAATATTCTGGATTTTCATGCTTTTCTTGCCTATTTTTGATGTTTACATATTAAACTGAGTTGCCAAATGTTTGTTATAACTTCTTGGGAGGAGAATACATAATGAAGTTGCAAAGGTTAACAGGGAACTCCATGATAATGTTTGTCTTGGTCTGCTTTCTTGATATATCCCTGCCCCCAACCTTCTATTTTCAGTATTTCTTTACATTAGAGTTGTGAAAGGGTGGATACTACATGTCCTGTTGTTATCAGTAACAGGGTAACAGAGGAAAAGATATGTAACTGGAATTACGAAGTTTGTTCTTTAAAGGCCCAAGATATAAATACATTCACAAGGGATTTGCATATCAGTCTTAACTCTGCTGTTTCTCTGTGTGTCGCTTCTTCCATCTGCTCCTTTATGTCTTTTGGCTATGTGTCCAGACCTACTCGGACCTACTTCTAAGTATGATCTACCCTATTTTCTTTGTTCTTTCCCCCTTTGATGTTTTCTCATGGTTGTATATCTAAAAGTGTTTGTTCTTTTCCTCCTATTTTTAGTTTATAAACAAACAGCTAAACAAAGATAATAGGGAAGTTTTTCAGAATGCTTACAGTCTTTTTCACAGTTAAGACTCTGATATCATGTTTTAAATAACCATATTTTGGCCCTAATTAAAAAAGATTTTGAAAACCTACTCTAAATTCATTCATTCTACACCAGTTCAAACTGTAAAAAAAAAAAAGTAAACATTCAGTAAGTGCATACACCTCCACAGCAAAATCCTCAGCAGCTTCATTTCCATCATGCACAAAGAACCTCAGTAATTCTAGTTTCTCTTAATTCTGTGGGTTTACAGAACCATGAATTTGTCTCATCTGCAACAAAACTAAGAAATGTATTACATTTTATGCCACTGAAAAAATCTTATATGGAGAAGAGCAACTTTGTGGATTGGACTGGTGGCTGCTGATAGCAGCACTACCCTTCAAACTGTACCGCAGCTAAATTTATCTAGTTTTTCATTTCCATATTCTTATTTATTGTTACTAGTGAGACATGGCACTTCATTACACTTCTTAAGTGAGCCCTGTAAAACCGCTGGAAGAGGGGAACACCAAAAGGAAGACTTGACAAAACAGTCGTCCAACCTTGACGGGAAGAACAAACATTTCCTGCTTAATTTTTTCAGCACAATGCCAGAGGAATTTATTTTTAAATATCTTGTTCATGTTAATCTTTTCCAAATTGCTGAGCTTCTATCTGTGGAATAGTTAGAAAAATCTGTTGTATTCCAGTGGTCTGATAAAAAAGTGGTTAAGAAAGACAGAAAACTGTAATAGTAACCCAAGTAGTCTAAAAGGTAGAAGAAACCAGTACTCGTACAGCAGTGGCAAAATTAATCTGAGTTTCTAGCTGTAATCCAAATAGCTTCAGAACTATAGAGCCCAGTTCTGTGATGTTTATGCAACAGCAGCTTTATATGTAACGTGTGGTAACTGAATCAGATTGCATTAGCTTTAGGGTGAATGTGGGCTTTAGAAGGGGTTCTTGCCCACCACCAAGCAAGCAGAATCTTCAAATCTTGAAAAGTGATGGTGGGTACAAATCAGTAGCATTTAATCCCAAAGTTTAGACGAAACATTAGACTTACTTTCTCAACAGTTGCATGAAATGTTGACATGCAATTGACATGCAAAGTATTTAGGGATTTTGCCCATTATGAAAATCTCCTATGTATTTTACAAAAATATTTTTACTTACTTTATGTAGGTTTGTACAAATCTGTATATATTGTTTATTAAATTTACTACTTTTTATTAAGTTTATTTTAAAGCACTGTGAACAGAAACTATTTTTTTCCAGCATACCTCAGTCTTCATATACAGGCATCACTTCCAAGGCAGACATACTCTAGAGTCGGCCTCTGTCACTTTGTAAACCTGGTCTTCTGTTCCTTTAGACATGTTATCAATTGTAGCGATAGTTCTTCTAAGAGTAGTTCCCTAACCCACCAAAAAGCAAACAGATCTGGCTTCATATAAGAAACAAAGCATTTATCACAAGGCAATTTTCAATTGCTTTAGTACTTAACCAGACTTTAGCTGGTGAGTCATTTATAGAAGCCTTCTTAACACCAGGTTCCTAAGCTATTCATTGTCCTATCAGTTCTAATATAAGTGCACTAACAGGATACACCTAAAAAACAGCCCACGTTGGACACCAAACTCGTAGTGTAGACACACCCATGGTGCTCTCTGGATTCATCTGTCATGACTTGTGACCTACAAGTCTCAATGACTGCATTCTAGAAAGCAGTGTACCAAACTGAAAGATCTTCCTACTTGGTCTGTAAGAGCCCCTCAGGTATCACTAAGCATATTTCATTATGTCCAGGCCTCTCCTAAAACCAACTTTTTCTTCCTCTAATAATTTCTAGTATAGGAACGGCAGAATTCTACCAGTTGTATATTTAACAGATAAATACCATACACTATTACCAACTTTCACTTTTAAAGCTGTAATTTTGCCCACAGTGGCTGTTAGCATTTTTTCCAAAAGACAGGATACAAAAAGAATAGAGTGAGTCCAAATTTGAATTTCTTACATGGATATATAAAGGCAGACAATTATCAGAGCAACCCAAGAGAAGCAACAAGCTCCTTCTCATCTGCGAGGCTGTGAAAGCAAAATATTAATAATAATTTTTATAGAATTGGAAGGAGGATGGCACAAGGCAGCACGCTTCCTGCTCTGTTCTCCTTCTACTGGACAGACAGCATGAGAACCGTGGAGGTGGGCTGAAGGCACTGGGCACACACCACTTGCTCCGGCATGTACACAGTGGTTGGGAAGGAGGAGCACCAGTTCAGAAGTCAGCAAAGATGGAAGGCAAGATTAACGAATGGAAGTTTGCTTTCTGGCATCCTATTTCCCCCCCCCCCCCCCAGAGTATAAGCAAAAACCTGTCAAAATGTCTATTTAAACCACACCAGCTCAATCTAATCCGCTAACGATTCATGAGCTCTGTCCAAGCCTTCCCACCAGCACGGCCTCACCCTGCCCATCCGTCCCAGCGCGGGCTGCCTCACGCCGTACCCCCCCGCGCCCCTCAGGCCGTACCCCCCGCGCCCCCTTCCCTCTCGCATCCCATTTCCTAGACGAGGCCATCCCGCCTGCAGGCACCGCTCTGCCCTGCGCCCTGCCTTCTGAACACCCATCCATGGCTTTACGTACAGCTCAGCTTATGCCTTACAGCCCGTATCGCCTCTCCCCATTAGAGACCTTTAGCAATTAAGCTTATCTCGTCATGGCATAACAAAATGGCATAACAAATGGTGGCCAGCAAGACCAGCGAGGTGATAGTGCTCCTGTACTCAGCACTGGTGAGGCTGCACCTCGAGTACTGTGTTCAGTTTTGGGCCCCTCACTACAAGAAGGACATGGAGGTGCTGGAGCGTGTCCAGAGAAGGGCAACGAAGCTGGTGAAGGGTCTGGAGCACAAGTCTTATGAGGAGCGGCTGAGGGAGCTGGGGTTGTTTAGCCTGGAGGAGGCTGAGGGGAGACCTTATTGCTCTCTACAACTACCTGAAAGGAGGCTGTAGCGAGGTGGGGGTCAGCCTCTTCTCCCAAGTAACAAGCGATGGGACAAGAGGAAATGGCCTCAAGCTGCGCCAGGGGAGGTTTAGGTTGGATATTAGGAAAAACTTCTTCACCGAAAGGGCAGTCAGGCACTGGAGCAGGCTGCCCAGGGCAGTGGTTGAGTCTCCATCCCTGGAGGTATTTAAAAGACGGATAGCCGTGGTGCTTAAGGACATGGTTTAGTGGTGGACTTGGCAGTGATGAGTTAACGGTTGGACTCGGTGATCTTAAGGGTCTTTTCCAACCTTAACGATTCTATGATTCTATGAAAAGCTGATGAGCGCCTCTTTGGTGAGCCCCGGCCGGCGGCGGGCACACCGCACGCTCTGTTCCCCAGGGAAGCCCCAAACACAGGGGTGCAGCCCCCCGCCCCGGGGCCAGCCCCCCCGGGCACCCCGCAGCCCGGCAGGCGCCAGGACCCGGCCACGTCCCCCCGCCGCCGCCCGCCGTGCAGCAGCTGCCGGCGCAGCCCGGCCCCCGCCGCGGCTCCAGCGCCGCTCCCCCGGCCAGCCCCGCCCCGCCGCAGCCCCTCGGGCGGGCGCGGAGGAAGATGGCCGGGCGAGGCGGGAGCACCGCGGCGGCGCGGAGCGGTGGAGGCCGCGGCGTTGTGGTAAATGCAAGCGTCGCCCGGCCCGCCCCGGCCGCTCGCCCCCCGCGGTGCGCGGTCCCCCTCCCCCCCCGCCGCTCCCGCTTCCCCGCCGCTCCTTCCCGCCCTCCGCCGCCATGCGCTGCCGCAGCCCGCGCGCCGCCCGCCCCTCAGCGCGGCTCCCCCGCGGCTGTCCCTCCCGCGGCGCCTTGCGCTTCTCCCCCTTCCCTGCCGGGCCGCGGCACCGCTCCGCTCCCTGCCTTGCCCCTCTGCCCGGCCCCCGCCTGTCCCCTCGCGTCCTTCCCGCCCGCGGAGCCGCCCTGTGAGGTTCCCCGCTTGCTCCGCGCTCCGCCGGCCGGCACTCAGGCCGCCTCCCCTCACCCTGCTCTCGTCCCCGCGCTTGCGTTGCCTCACGCCGCAGCCCGCCGTCCCCAGCCCTGCTGGGGCTGCCGGAGGGGGCCGGTGCCTGGCCCGGCCCGCGGGCTGCGGCGGGACGGTGCGTGTCGGGCTCCCCGGGCCAGAGGCAGGCAGGCCGGCCGGCTGCCCAGGCTTCACCGGGCTGTGGCCGCGGCTGTGCGTGTCACCAGGTTGCTTGTGTAACTGCGATCGGGACCCCCGGGGATCGCGACGTGCCGGGCTCCCGCTGAAGTGCCTGGAGGCCTCTGAGGATCTGGGAGCGCTGTAAAGGCACGCTGTTAGGCTGCCCCTTGTTCTTCTGCAGTGGGAAAACCCCCGAACGTTGGCAGTGAGTTTTGAGGACCTGTGGGGCTGAAAAAAATGATGCAAAAGTGAACGAATATGCTCCTTATTCTGAGGGGCAAACCAGATTCTCCTGTGAAGCAGACACCATCACTGCCACCACCTTAGTTCTGCTCTTATTTTCTTGAGGCATTGGGATTTTCACCGAGTTGCAGAAGAGCAGCCCAGGCCGTGGCCAGCGCTGAGGGCTCTGTGTCGGCAGCGGTTACACCCTGCCCACGCCAGCGTCCCCTCCGTCCCCCTTGCAAGAAACCTGTTGCTGTGTGTTCGAGCGCTGTCTGAAACCACCGTGCATCAAACACCTCTCCTGACACCTGTGTAATAAATGACGGTTTTAAAGTGCGTCAGTGTGTTGAGCACCAAAGGAGCGTGACGATACTGCAAAGGAGGAGATGAATGCTCATAACCATGTTCTGTACTGATTTCATGTTTTCTGCACACAGAAATGTGTGCATGTGCTCCCCAAACCCCCCAAAAAACAACCAAAAGTAACGCCAGTGCAGTGTGATTTAAGTTTACAAAAGCTGAAATTTGCTTGATGGCTGCTCCCTTATTTTATACTAAAGCAGAATCCAGGCCGTTGTTGCTTTGAAGCAAGTATTGTGCTCAAACCTCGTGTACCCACTTTGCCAGACAACAAAACTAGCAATGTTCTTCCACAGGTATTGCAACTGGATGTCTCCAGCTTCTTCCTTAGGCCTCAAGGGAACGCTTTTGGGTATTGCCATGTATTTGTATTCCTTTTTGTATACATTCACATCAACTTTTTAAAGAGCTACTGAAGAATTTCTGCTGGGCTGCTTGAACATGCCAAGCCTGAATTTTAAAAATAGCTCTTTCTTTCACTGTGGGACTTTTTTTACACACTTGTGTACCACTATATTTAGTATATATATTTATTTATCCAGTTGAATACTGTCTTTTTATTGAAACAATCACAAATATGTCCTTCATATTTTCAAGGGCTAAAGCCAGAAGTAAATAGAAGTTGAGTTTAATTTGGGGCGGATATTTTTTGACACTTAGCTATTAAACTGATGATAATCATACTTTTTTTTTTTTAAATTCACAAGCAGAATACTCATAAAAAATACTCATAAAAATTTACAGGTACTTGAAAATCATCCTGTAGCATAACGCTGTGAATAGCTTTAGGGTAAATGAGAATTTCTAAGCCTTGTTGTTGGGAAGTGCCTGCTTAAAAGAAAGAAGAATATGAAATAGGCTTATTATACTAGAAAAATAATTAGAAAGTACATGTGAATTTAATTTTATTTGTCAAATACCAGTGAGCACTTGTGAATGAGAACTTATATATTCTTGCAAAGTGATGCAGTGTATGTTCTTTGATTCAAGAGAACCATAAGGATAGATAGGAGAATCAAAATTTCATCCTGATCCTGCTTCATAAAGGACTTATTGTAACCTAAGTAAAAGCTGTTGGTTTGTGTGAATTCTGAAGGAGTTCCCATCCATTTAGTTTGATCTTCTGCATCACACTAAAAACACGCAATTTGACGAGAATGCATAAGTAAGCAATACTGACAAGGGTTCTTAGTGGGTGTTTATAGTACTTACGCAATTTAAAGCACTATCTGAAATTGTTTCATTTTATGTTAAAATGCTTTTGAACAAAATGATGCCAGACAGTTCATTGCTACAAAATGTTTAAAACCTGTCAGCCACCCCTCTGTACTCAAAATGAAGATGGGAAAACAGGCTTCCCAGGCCTTCTGCAGCAGTGTTTTTGGAGCAAGATTTGCCTCTAATTAAAAACCTCGCCAAGGAGGATATTTATAATCTCCCGTTTCTATGGAAATGAGGAACATAACTAAGTAACTTTTTTCTTTTGTGTAGTTTCAAGGCTTGTGTAAGTCAGGGGAAGACCTTTCATTGGTTCCAGTGATCTCCGAGCCATGCTCTTTATGGGCGAATGTTCAGTAGTAGTTACAACTATTTTTGATACAGAAACTGTTGGGCAGAGTTAAGAAAACACGATGGTCGAGGTGTCTGTAGCTGTCAATGAATATGCAAAAAAGCCCCAACCAAACAAAAATACATGAGGCAGAACACTGTTTCAGTACAGCATGAGGCAGAGCTCTGCCTAAGGTCAAGAAGACTAGATGTGGAGGAACAGCTCAACATCAAATATGTTGTGTTAGCCTAGATATGTTTGAGACATGGTTTATTGCTCTACTACATGAAATCGTAAGCAGAGGTTAGTTTCAGTGATGGTCCTTTAAAGGCTATATTTAGCAGAAATGCCATTAGGATGCCTACTTCGCAAAGGCAAGTTTCTCACCATTTATCCTTCTACTCAAGGTTCATGTGGCCAAGCTGTAGAAAGAAGACAGATAATATGTGACTTGAGGAACATGATTGTAAAGAAAACCTGTTTGGTATCACTTCTTATCCTGAACCAATATGGAAGCAAAGCTTTGTAATGATTCCAAGATACTTTGTGAACCTGCAGGTCTTGTCTTTCATAAGGAATTGTGAAAATTGTTGGTTTGGAGTTTGTTTAGTTCTTGTGCTGATGACTTTGCATCTTCATAGCTTTCTGAAGCCTTTACATGTTGGCTGATTTTTGCCCTACTTAATTTCTATTGCCCTTCTATGCTGTGGGATCTCCTAATTGTTCTATTCTGATACTTATAAAATTAACGTATATTAAATCTGTAAAATATTTTTTCTGTAAATATATGGATTTACAGACTAGCTGATAGGTGAGATGCGAACATTTTGTAATCACTTCTCTTTGATAACTTATCTAAATTAAGAACCTCACCTTTGGCAACAAGTACAGTCTTCCACTGATTTGTACAGATACCATCCATGAACCCCATAACTTATTCTCCCTATGTACTGTTTCACCTGTAGAATATTTATTTATTTATGTGCGACTTTAGAATACCTCTAAACCAGAAATGTACCATTTTAATGTATGATTTTATGACTTTTAATCCCACTGTCTGAATCTCCCACTGGAGAATCCCTTCTTACTGGTAATCTTACATTTGCATTTCGAGTTTGAAAGTAGTAAGAAACTTAGACTTGCCACTAGTTTAGTATTAAGTATTTCTTCTTTCTATCTAGTTGTTTGTAATTTCAGGTGAAATTTCCCACATTCTGTGGGGAAAAAACTAGCATTTGATTTCTGAGATATACTGAGAAGCAAAATAATTAATAGGAAAAGTGAAATAGTAAATAATAACTGGAAGAGAGTATGTCATATCATTAATTCGGCCAATGGAGTGTACTAGAATACTGATTTTATATCAGCTAGGTATTGTCAAACACCATGAAGTATTCTTTACAGTACTATTTGATATTCAGATTTCAGACAATTGGCCCGGATACAGTCTGGATTTGTTCACTTATCCTCAGCACTACTACGGAGATCTGGAATATGTGCTCATACCTCACGGCATTATCGTTGACAGGTGTGTATAGTTTGAATGTTACTAAATAAATTCTTTGGTCAGTAGTAGTATTCTTTTTTATAAAGCCTGTCATCCACAGACAGTGTGTATATAACATTTGTCCTAAAATATTATATTAGCAATTATAAAAATACTTTTATTTATTTAATTTGGAAAGTAAAAAAATGATTGCAACTCCCTGTCTAATTTCTTTGACTTAATTTCTGATTTGGGCATTGAATGAGACAGGGGTCCCAGAAAAAGGAGAGTGTGGTCATATAGTGAAATTGGCATTGGAATGTAAATTACAAGAGAGCTGAACTGAAGAAAGGGCAAGTACAAAGCTTTGTATATAGTTATATTTGAATGTCCCACTTACTTACACTCTAACCATCCTGTGTTTTTAGTACAAAAAGGAGAAAAAAAATACATTCCATTATGTATAACTTTGGCGACTCCCTAATACAAATCATTAATGCCGATTAACCTAATGGTTCCCGACTGCACCATTGACTTCTGCCATTCAGCACAACCGAAAAGTGTGTCGTGAACTGCTCGGGTCCAGATGCTACGTTTGGAGGGTGGCAGTGGGAAAGCTTGATCATCCCTCATTCCTTACCTTGTAGTAGTTCCCATGTGCTCTCAGTGTAGGCATTTGATGGTGCTTTGGTATTTGTGGTAGTCCAGCTCAGTGTTCGTGCTCAGTTATTATTTTGACATGCTGTTAAAAATCTCATGAAAAAGTTACAAAATGAAAATGGTAATTTTCAACAGTGTATTTATTGCAAATATCTGAATGGAATTTCATGGGACATTTTCAGCCTGCAGCTTTCTACCTACCACATTTAAACAGCCGGTTGCAAGTACTGAAATTATTGGAACTCCTTGAAAGAGGATTGTAAACATCCATCATAAGGAAGAGTTATGACTCCTGTATTTGTTTTTAAACACAAGCTTTCTTTTGTTGCCTTTTCAGTTACCATTGTGTTGAATTTTTAATCTCTTCTGGTTAGGGTCAGTTGACTTTTAATTCCTCTTTTTCTTAAATAAATACGTTACAACTTCAGTTCTCATAGAATTCAATATAAATTTGTTTGAAGTAAGCATTGAACTCCAATGTTGTTTTTGTACTCCAGCAGAAGGAACTCCACTGTTTTTTCTTATTCCAGCAGAAAAGACTTATTCTGTTCTAATGGAAAAGGATGCAGAACTGAATATATTGTGATCATGCCAATTTTTCATGTAGTAAGAAGGCTCAGCACTTGAGAAAATTCTCTTGTCAGTTGGTAGCAATTAAATATAGGTTAAAAAACTGATATGTTTTTATTTAGAAATTGAAATGAGTACATTTTTGTCTATGCTGGAGTTCATACTCTTTTTGAAATACAAAATGGTCTTTGGAATTTTCAGAAATTCCAGCTCCTCAAACAATCTCAGGAAGAATATAAAAAAATTGAAAATCACCAGAGAAATGTTTCTTCTTAATGAGAGATTGTTGTGATTTTCACCATTATGCTCAGACCTGATAAAAGATGATAAAAGACTCTTTTACTAATCTTCAGTAAAGTAAGTGAAAGGCTTTTACTGATCTTCATTCTTATATCAGTAAAAGGAATTATATATTTGAGGTGAAACAAGGTGATCTAATGATATCTTCTACTTTTCAAATCTAAAAAATACTAATTGCTGCTATGTGGAATTTACTTGAGCATTACAAATACAAAGATGTGAAAATGATGTGACAGCTTTTGTTCATAACTAGTATATTTTCAATTTAGAGCTTATTCTTCTCTAGTACATGCATACATGTAGATTTCACTAAAGTTCAATGTATTTCTGTAGTGGCAAATGGATTCCTATATTACAGTGGGTAGAGAAAAAAAATATGAAAAATGTAATCATGAAAGACATGGGATAAATTATAGGATTATTTACTAAATTGTATCCTGTCAAGAAGTCCGCTCTCATTGAAACTACTGATCTAATTCAGAGCGCTATCAAAGAACTTTCCAGCAAAAGTGTTTACAGAAAATGCACTGAGTTGTTTTTCCTCAAAACATCAAATAACATTGTTCAGTCTTCTGTTGATACCTGCTTTACATCTAGAAATGACCTGGTACCCTGTTTTAGGTCTAGAAATGCCATCTACCTTGTTCTTTAGAAAGCAAAGCTACTTAGGACAAGCATTCACGTTTATTATTTTTATCTTGAAAATTTATGTACAATTGTATGGCAGAAATGTGTATCTTTTGGTTTCAATCATCTGCCACATTGTGTTTGCAATGCAGAATTGTCAGAGAGAAGACAGGTATGGGAACCCTGCAATTCTGGGTTAACTGGAGCATAACCTTGATAATTCTCATGTGTGTGACCTTGAACAAGTCACTTAAGCTCTTTGCACTCTTCATTTTGCTGTGTGAAATAGTGATAATGTGTACTCTTTATAAAATTTTGATTGATGCTGTATTTCCTTATAGTATTTTTGTATATTTTTTTAAAAATTGTAGGGGTAGCATCTTCCAAAGCCTGTCAGTATGAAATATTTCTAATAATTCTCTTCCCTATCTTTCACTTAATTTATTGTTCTTGCATAGTAACTAACATAACAAGTTAGGGGATTGTACAGGAATATTTTATATTGATGTTTCCTGTGAGGTAAAACTGAAGGCTAAGTTGCATTCTTTACTCCAAAGTCTCTGAATTCAACATATGCTGAGATGTGATACTCCCTTTTCTATAACTAGGGAATTTGTGCATTTAAGGTTAATGAGTTTGGTTCACATGCTTTGCATCTTGCATTCATCACTCTGTATCTGCCTACTGTGAACTTAATACAAACCCCATCAAGTCAAGACACTTAAACAGACTGTCAGTCAAGCTATATACTCACCATAGTGTTTCTTTGTAACCACATGGAAAGCATACCATGAACTTAGGGAATCTGCATCTAATGTTATTTTATCCTTATTTTTTTTGCCCCAGGACAGAACGATTGGCCAAAGATATTATGCAAGACATTGGAGACAATGATATTGTGGTTCTCTGTGTCCTCAAAGGTGGCTACAAGTTCTGTGCTGACCTTGTGGAGCACATCAAAAATCTCAGCAGAAATTCAGAAAGGTTCATCTCTATGAAAGTCGATTTTGTTAGACTGAAAAGTTACCACGTAAGTCAACAACTTACTTATTTATGTAGATTCTGGTTGTATGCTCATAATAAATAGTGGACTTCTGTGACTGGGAAATTTTGTTTTTCCCCCAAATTATAAGAAAAACAGTGTGAAAAATATTTTTGTTTGAAAAACCTGCGAGTTCTTCTTTCAAAATATTTGCTCATGTCCCTCTGTACTTTATGGATAGTATGAATGAGGATATGAAGCATCCTCGAGCTGTATTTTTTATTTAGTCTGTCTTCACTTTTGGACAGCAAATTATTCAAGTTTCCGTCGTGTAAAATGTCGGCATGTTGTTTGTTCTCAAACTCCTCAACAGTTCTGTCAAGTTTATTTCATGTTACTTCATTTTCCACCCCCACCCCCACATAGTTTGGCATAACTGCAAGATGATAAATCTAGCGTCTTATTCTAAATGTTCAATGCTAAGTAAATGAAATGCTTTCATCTTCATAACATGCAGTTTACATAGTAGCAAAATATACCACTAGATGATTGTAGTGTTTTATAAGGAAATGAAATAAGCCATTGAACCAAATCCAGTGTTGAAGTAAGGGTCAAGACTTCCTGTTATCTTCAGAGGAAGTTACGCAATAATGATTCATTTGTTTCAGTGAGGCAATGATAGTGAGATGACTGGCCTTTTTTTAGAATGCGTGATTACAGTTCCTTTTGCATAAGCTATACATTTATATTCCACCTTGTAGTTCACACTCCATAGTGAGGGAGCATTTCTAGAAGTAAGTTGTCCTAGAAATGTCTGAGTAAGTACACTAAATAAACGGAGTGATAATACAGTTGCTCTCTGAGCACAAATGCAACTTGCTGAGTCCAGTGGTTCCCACAGTAACACTACGTGCTTTCCACAGAGAGAGGTTGGTTGGTTAGCATTTTGCTCTGACCCCAGTGACCATAAAATTTACATAACTTTCACAAATCCAGTCTGAATTTTTTCCATCATGGAAGAGAAGTGCATGAGAGTCTTTTGTAGCCATTGATTAGGATTTGGTCCTGGGACTTCTCTTTCAAGAATTAGTCAGGTCTATGAAGGATAAGTGCAATAGTAATATTGTACAATTTCTAGCTATTTAGAAGTATTGCAGAACTAATTAATAAAGTAAAATACAATGTCTGTCTCACATAAAGGCACATGGACATCATACTCAAATTTTTTTGGTGTAGTAATGATAGCACTTCAATAATACTGCTTGGCGAATGGTGGAATTACTTAAATTGGTTTTTATTTTGCATCTGGCATATAGGTAATGCACATGCTTTTCCTATTGGGTTATCTCTTATCCAGTATGAAGATACCCTGATTCTAAAATTTCTTCCCTTGGTGACAACTCAACTCTTATTAGCCATACTAACCCATAACCAATGAGTGGCAGGAGATGTATACTGCAAAAGTGTGGAAATCTTCACATCATTGCTTAGGAAATAAAATAAAAGCACGTTATATCAAGCTGAAACTGCAATACAAATTTTGTTATGCAAGGATGCAATTATCAAGGCTAAGTCTTAGGTGATCCTGGCATTTATTGGCTGTGCGTATTTTGGATCTTAGCCTCATGCTTTAGCAGGAAGGTAGTGCCTTCCCTCGAACTAGTGCTTGCATCTAATTTTTAGACAATAAATCCTTTTTTTCTTATAAGTGCTTCCAAACAGGTGTCACGTATTCAGAGCCTGAAGCTGTGCTTGATTTAGTGCTTGGAATAGTGCTTGATATCTGCCTGGTCCTGAGAAGCTGAATGACACTGCAGTATAAATTTGAAATTACATTAATATTGGTAGATTCATTCTGTGAGATATGCATAAATGTAATGCTGACTAAAGTATCAGTATCACTACCTGCCATCCTTTGCGTTATCATTGTGTCCTGTCCAACTGCAGGTTTTAGAGAAAGTACCCTTGTCAACATAGCTGTAGTCAGAACACTTGAGGAACTAGCTGTTACTCATTTGAGTGACTCTTTATCCCAGCCTTATATGAGACTCCCAAATCCCCCATGTAATTTTTTTCCGTAATATATCTCTCACAGTGTTTTACACTTTAATCAGAGGCAAATAATTACAGTTTTAGAGGTAACGCTTCTTTACTTTCCTTTGCCTTTTCTGTTGCACTTTCTATTAAGACTTACTACTGCTCTCAACTCATTTTTCTCTCTTTTTATCCTTTTTTCATTTTATAGACACTTTTCTTCTCACATTATTTATCGTGCTTCCTTCTACTAACTGTTCTCTGTTTCTCTCCTAAAGGGAGTCCTGCTGCTCTCAATATACTTCCTTCAGATATATCTCCCTTCTCCCCTCCAGCTGTTTAAATTCAACAACTAATTTCAGCTCAAACTCATGGGATTTTTGAATTGTCTCATTCCACCTTCAGTACTGAAAGGTTAGTCGATATTTAGAGGTTGTAATTTAAAGTGGGATTTCTTGGTTTAATCATGTAGCAAAAATGGTCTGTAATTGTGAACCAAAGTCAGATCTTGGCATCAGTGAAAGTGCATCTTAACTGCAAAGTATCAGCAGCAAATGTTGTATTTTGCTGTCTGGCATACTGACATCACTACCTTTCAAATAAAAGGAGACTGCAAATGTGACCTGCTTTACATGGCTCTTTGTTTTTCAAACACGTCATCATATTGCAGAATTTAGACACTTAATTAAGATGTTAAGATCTGCTTTCATATTAAGTAGCTGAAAGTTGGGCAAGTAAATTCTATTTTAGACTTCTTCATACAAATGAACTGATTTTTAAAAAAAGCATAGTACATTTAGATTCTCTGGATATTAATGAGATGAGGGGCTGTTTGTACTTCCAGAATCAAGATGGTTTTATCTGGTTTGAAAAATACTGACATGTGTGCCTAAGCCTGGACATTTTTATGAGAAAACCTCCTGTGTTTTTCAAATGGTGTCTTAGTTTCATTATCTCAAATTGGCATGTCAGATTACTGAATTTAATATATATACAGATAAAGTGCGAAAATACCATTTGTTTATTATTTTCAGAGGAAGCAAAGTGGAATCCAGCTTAGGAAACTGTAGCTTAAAAATAATGTGGTTATACTGTTTATACTCTACAGACATCAGTATTAGTTCACAGAATTCCTGCAACTGAAACTGGAGGTGCAGCCTTGTCTGAAAGCATGTTTTTACTTCCTCTAAAAGTCAAACTATGTTTTTCCATTTCTTTAGGGTTTTTTTTTCTCACTAGAATGCTAAAATGATACAGTAGAGAAAATCAAGAAGTTTATACGTAGACAGAAACTCATAGGCTTAGGTGTAGATCAATAAATAAAAAATTAGGTGTTCTTAATTGTGAAGTTTATATCTGTAAATCCATAAATACACAATTTACAAAGAAACACTTGATAACATTGTTATAACTCAGATTTTGAAGGCTTCTTCATTGGTAAGAATGATATTAAAAATAATTATGAAAAGGAAAAGAATGGTGATTGGAAGATACGTGGATCATTTTCCTCCATAGAAATACGATAAACTCTTTGGAGAATGCAATTTCTTGTAGACTTACAAGTGATACGATATACTTGTTCTCATTTTAATTTTGTGTATTTAAATGAGCTCAAAATAAGGAGATTATTTAAGTGGGGATTTGATTAGAGGCTGTATGGTGACTTTACAAGCTTCTAGCACCACAGGCAAATTAAAAGAAAGCACCGACGTGAGAGTTAGAAAATATGATTTCAGAAATAAACAGATATGGAAGTATCATGTTGACTTAAGGGTAAGAGTCAGGAAGTAGATGGAGAGGAAAATAAAATCCAGTGATCGAAATTTGAATGAGAAGCAGCAGCTCTGAGTTTTAAGAGACAGAGAGAAGAAAACATACACTTTTTCTGAATGAACTCAAGAGTAGGGAGGCAGTAAGTGTAGTGGGTGGACAAGGAAGCACTCGAATAGTCCTCAGATGAAATGGAAAGCAGCATGTCCAGTTTTAGAGGAGAACAATGTATTCTGGAAACACTGACATAAGAACTGATACAATTTGGCAGATTCTTAGGTATTAAGTTCTAAGACATTGGATTTTAATGTAAGGAACAGTGTTAGGAACAGTGGAATTGACTGCAGAGACTTTCGAGTTTAAAACTGGATGAATAAAATTTAATATATTCAATTTTCACCGTACTGAATTTCTTCTTGAGTGATCGCTCCTCCACAGGGAATCAGAGCTCTGAAGTTGAAAAGAGGTGAGAGTTTCAGATTGATAGAAGAATTCAAAATTATTTTCAGAAACATGATAGGTTGAAATCAAGGATGAAAAGTAATGGAGGAAGAAGTTGGGCTTGGGAATGTCATCCAAGGAGCATATGACACCAGCAGGAGAGGTAAGAAAAATGGATCCAGAAATTCTGTAATATATTTGTGATACTGATAACTTTAGCAGATTAAAGAACTAATTAGGACGAATCCAGAGGGAAGTACAACAGAGGAAGCAGGAAGGTGTTTTACTAGGGTGTTTACAAATTAATGGATAGGACTAGACAAGAAAGAATGTTTAAGGATGAACAAAAAGAGGGAGTGAACAAAGGAATAGAAGGATGTGGATGTCACAAAGAGGAGGGCTGAATGGCATATGTTTTAGTAAAATAACATAGCATGAGAACCATACCAAAAGAGCAGACTGTTCATGAACAATAATTAGAGCTTCTCTTTGTTCAGTGTGGAAGAGACAATTTAGGACAGGCTGATAAAGGTAAAGGCTGAATTAGAGCTTGAGACAGAAGAGGGTGTTCTGACTCATCAAGTCTAATCTCCTACTAATAGATGCAACAATATCACCTGATCCTGTTCCATGGGTATGCCAAATGCAATCTTTAAACCAAAGCTCAATTTTGAAACGGAGTTAGAAAAATTAAGGGGAGAAGTAGAGGAAGTATGCAGCGTCTGTATACTTTCTTGAGAAGTTCTCAGCAACCTGTCAGTAGAAGAGAAAGTAAATGCGTGTGAATTAAGACTTCTTTAGTGGACAGAGGGTGGAAGCTAAAAATTGAAAGAATCATGCTAAGAGTTGTTGTTGGAACTGATGATGGGGGCTGGTGAAAGAGAGGTAAAATACCACATACTTTTATTAGGCAGACCAGCATTCTTTCTACATGCATTGCTACCTGTTCTTGTGAAAAGTTTAGTATTCCCATATCGTTATCCATAGCTGTCTATTTAATTCTCTTATTTACTATATTTTACAAAGTAAGTGTGATTTGATAGTAAACCTCATGTTTTAGGGAAGGGCAAGTGAATCTCGGTGGCATAGCTTTTTTCAGTGAAAACCATGGTGAGCTAAACTAGGAGTGAGATTCATACTTTTCCTTAAGACTTCTGTGATTTCTTTGGTTATTCCTGTGTGGACTAAAGTGACAGAAGACCAGTCATCTCTGTTAGTTTGAAATTGTGCAATGCACTTCTGAAAGAGGATAGTTGATGAATTGTTGATAATCAGATAATACATCATAGTTGTTAATTCTGTCTTGAGCACAGATTATTACAGAATATTGATCTGTTTTCCATATAGTATCTGAGTTGTGCATTCTAGAAGTACATTTTTAATCTTCCGGTGTCAAGAAGATATTGTTGAAAATCATCCTGAAAAATATGAATGAACTTCAAAGGAGTGTTGCTTGCTAGTCACTTGGAGGAAACTTCTAGAGGATTATGTGGATTTGGTCAATTCATATAATTCCTTAAAATGAATACATTATTCATGGTTCCTACTAGAACATAACTAGTAAAAAAACGTGACCTCTGAATTGTAATCTGTGCACAATGGTTGCATTGAAGTCTGTTCACAAACAAATCCATTGATATGATCTGTTTCCTCTTCAGCCTCCAGTTGCTCGAAATATATTTACAACTGTTGGTTATTAATCTTGGCATAAACAGGACCATTAGTGCTGCAAAATTCCAAAAACAAGCAACAAAACAAGCATTGTTTAGTAGAAATCTGAATGTTTTTGCTATGTGGAGCCATCTCAGTAAATAGTTTTGCTAAAGCTCTCTACTGTAGGATTAAGGAAACAGAGGGATCTTACAATGAGTAAGTTGAAAGATGGTTGGTAAAAGTAGTAAAATTTATTTTTCTGCCATGTAGCTTTGCTTCTCATACAGCATTACTAAATCCTTACATTGTAAAAAACACAACAGCATGAGGCATAAGACTATAATCAGGGGATGGTGTAAAATGTACATTCCTGCTTTGCATAATAACTTATTCAGTACAATTTTACTGTATGGAACTTGTTTTTTTAAGATCAGTATGAACTTTACATCTGAAAATAATATGTTGTAATTCTGACCCTGAAAAGTAAGTAATTTCAAAATGGTTTTACTCATTTAACAACACAAAAGAAACAACTAAGTGTATTGCTTGCATTTAATGCATGTCCTGAGATGAAAGAGAATCCACATTAGCTTTTGTACTTACAGGTTTTCTCTTGGGCAGGCTGTGAGTTCCCTTTATTTTGCTTCATGCACACGGTTTAGTTGATGACCATGCCATCTTCCTGATGCTGAGAAGCCATGAAAGAATTACAAATTGCAGCCTACCTGGTAGAATTAATTCCTTTCAGCTTTAAGGCTGTGGTGGGTTGACCCTGGCTGGATGCCAGGTGCCCACCAAAGCTGCTCTATCACTCCCCTCCTCAACTGGATGGGGGAGAGAAAATACAACAAAAAGCTTGTGGGTCGAGATAAGGACAGGGAGAGATCACTCACCAATTACCATCATGGGCAAAACAGACTCAACTTGGGGAAATTAGCTTAATTTATTACCAATCAAATCAGAGTACGGTAATGAGAAATAAAAACTAAATCTTAAAACCACCTTCCCCTCACCCCTCCCTTCTTCCCAGGCTTAACTTTACTCCCGATTTTCTCTACCTCCTCCTTCCCAGCGGCGCAGGGGGATGGGAATGGGGATTGCAGTCAGTTCATCACATGTTGTCTCTACCACTCCTTCCTCCTCAGGGGGAGGACTCCTCACACTCTTCTCCTGCTCCAGCGTGGGTTCCCTCCCACGGGAGACAGTCCTCCATGGACTTCTCCAACATGAGTCCTTCCCACAGGCTGCAGTTCTTCATGAACTGCTCCAGCGTGGGTCCCTTCCACAGGGTGCAGTCCTTCAGGAACAGACTGCTCCAGCGTGGTCCCCTACGGGGTCACAAGTCCTGCCAGCAAACCTGCTCCAGTGTGGGCTCCTCTCTCCACGGGTCCACAGGTCCTGCCCGGAGCCTCCTCCAGCATGGGCTTCCCATGGGGTCACAGCCTTCTTCGGGCATCCACCTGCTCCGGTGTGGGGTCCTCCAGGGGCTGCAGGTGGAGATCTGCTCCACTGTGGACCTCCATGGGCTGCAGGGGGACAGCCTGCCTCACCACGGTCTTCACCAGGGGCTGCAGGGGAATCTCTGTTCTGGTGCCTGGAGCACCTCCTCCCCTCCTTCTTCACTGACCTTGGTGTTTGCAGAGTTGTTCCTCTCACATACTCTCACTCCTTTCTTCGGCTGCAGCTATGCAGGGTTTTTTTTCCCCCTTCTTAAATATGTCATCACAGAGGCGCTACCACCGTCGCTCATGGGCTCGGCCTTGGCCAGCGGCAGGGCCGTCTTGGAGCCAGCTGGCGTTGGCTTTATTGGACATGGGGGAAGCTTCTGGCAGCTTCTCACAGAAGCCACCCCTGTAGCCCTCCCACTACCAAAACCTTGCCATGTAAACCCAATACAAAGGCCAAATTCTGCAGTAATTTCACGGGATTGAACTCCAAATTACCTGTGAATTATCAGTCTGACATGCAAGTAAATAGCTTCAGTGTAGGCAAAATGTGGTTTATTTATTTAATTTGCAGAAAGGTTGTGCATGTACTAGACATTCAAAACCTAAAATATAAATGAAGCTTTTTTGGATGCATGGCTTGCAGTCAGCACTGTAGACAGTGAACACGTGTACAGAGAATTTTGCAGCATGATATACTTTTAGAAGTTAATGGGCAACAAAAGTATGACATTAATTTAGTCCACAGAAGCTACCAGTGTCAAGGATATACACCTTAAAGTTGTTGCTGTTCTGAGAAATGTGTTCTAGTGATTGTAGATGGTGCTGCCAAACAGATGTCTTACAGGCAAGCTAAACATGAGAGATTTGGGACTAGAAATCTACTCCTAGAATTGCCAAAGGGATTTTATCTCTGTGTACTTTTCCATGTCTATGAATGGATAAAATGGCATTTGCATCCCAAAGTAGTAGTATCTTTTTGAGTGAAAGCTCTCTGAAATGCTCAAACCTGCTAAGACTAGTGAGTAAAAGGCCCTTTACAGTTCCAAGCCAAAGATACTCCCAAGTCTTAAGCAGGCAGTGATGCTATCTCTGTATCTCTGATGCTTCAGTTATTTCCTGAAACTTAATGAGACCTGAGATGGTTAAGAAGGTGAGGAACAGTGGAAACAGGTCATATTTTGTATGGATAGAATGTTTGGAGTTGCTACAATTTACAGCCCTCCTAACTGTATCCAAATGTTCATTTTCCCAGTGTTAAGACTTGTTTAAAAATAGATAATTTTTCATGAAAGAAACAAAAACCACTTCTACATGCAGCAGTGTCTTACTGCAAAATGTCAGCCTCAGAGACACTAAAGCTTTTCAGAGAAGTAGCTGAAAATGTCTTAGTAGCGGGAGTTATCCCAAAAGCTTACTCTTGCGACTAGCTGATAAATTTTTTTAAGAAATTTACAAAAATGTAATGAGAAGAACATTAGCCTCATTAGTTAAATTGTGACTGATGTTATTAGAGTAACAGCATGAGCCAGGCAACTTTGAGAATAAACTTCTTGCCCGATTCATCTGTACATCAGGTATAGATAGTGGTTTGCTGTGAAAACTAAGACACTGGAAATGGGTCTCTCTTCTGACTGCGTCTGCACTGGCTGGAACGATGGCAGTCTCTGGCTCATTCCGCAGCGACTGCAGTGCCCTCCTGCCAGGCACGCTTGGCAGCTCAGCTGCCTCTGAGCACTTCCCAACCTGTCTCAGCCCAGATGAGACCAGTTACCAGAGACTTCCTATTTGAACGGCTTCAGCTTGCTGGATTAATTTTGTCTGACCCAGATGCACGCATGCATCTCAGCCTGCCAGTAGCCCCTGCCAGAGGGAGAGTTATAAGCAGCTGGGGACGGCTTATGGGCAGTAACTTCTTTAGTTAGCACAGCTCCTGCTGGAAAAAGAAGTCTGCCCATAGTCAAGGGATCCTCGTCACCAAGGGTGCAGCACGGCAAGCCTCAGACCCCCCTCTTCTTTATCTCAAGAGGTGATGCTCCTCAAAGGTGTCAGAAGGAGCATGGATATTTCAACCCTAATGATTTTTGAGAACTAACCTACTTTTCATAGTGTTCTAAGGCAAGCTGGAGAAGGCTATACTGTATGTAATAAAATGTGACCTTAAAATTCAGTGTCGTGGAACTTCTCAGGCCTGGAGGCAGATGCTCTCCTTTCTAGGCATCGTAGAGCTTCCATTTAACATGATGGCAGACTTGTGAGATATGAGAGCTTAAATTCATCACTTGCTCAAGGCTGTCTTGAGTGTAAGGAGGAAGAAAGTGTTTCCGATTTAAGTTATTTTAATTAAAACATACAGTATTTTCCTGCTGGACACCGCTTAGGGGCTTGGAGTGTTACTAATAATATTAGTAGGCGTTAATTTGTGGGCATAGTTCAGGAAAGGTCATAACAAGCCTATCATACCATCAGTTTATCAAGTTTATCTGTAATGTAAAACTTACTCATAGAAGGATGATCTCTGTAACTGTATGCATCAGATAACACACCTACACACCACTTAAATATGTTAGCGCCATCTGAATTCTTAGTGATTTTTTTTAAGTATGACTAAGTGTTTCAGTGACTCACATATAAAAGATTTGGGGGAACCAAACAGCTCAGCCAGGGGAGAACTGAGTAGGAAGCGACCTGATTGCCATGGGGACAGAACGAGAACAGATGTGGCAGTGAAGGCAGAGCGGTACTGAGCTGTGCTACAGCTCTCCAGCAGTAGCAAAATACTGTTTTAAGGCATTTATGGGGCATATTAAAGCAAGTAATTACTTGCCCTGTCAAGATACTTTTCATTTTTATCTATTGTTCCCTGCTTAGATATTACTTCCTTTATTGCGATCTGTGGTTTTTAGCTGTGGAATTCTTTTTTCTAACCAAAAAAATTCTACAGTTTTCCTGTGTTGTGGGTTGGTACTCTGGTCTTCTGGACTTCAGATTTAATGCAAACTCCACAAGAGGTATTTTCTAATCTTTCTGGAGAAATTTGTCTCCCCAAGGGTCACATTTTTCTAACAAGCTGTAATGTTTTCTTTTGAAAAAATGTTTTCCAATTTGAAATAAATGTTTTAGATTACAGTATGTTACAGAGGGTATAGCTACTATGCATAAATAGAGTTTTAGGTCTGATTTTTCTCAAGTTGTTTTAATATGTTTTTTTTCGTGAGCTTAAATTTTTTGTATTTTTAAGCAATCCAGGTTTCTGGAACATCTTAACATTTGAGACCGTGCATGTTTTTAAAATTGGTCAGTTTTAGAACAGATTCAAAGCCATCAAGGGATTTCATTAAAAGCATTCAAGAGGTCATCTTTTCAATGAGTTAGATTCTAAACTTCCCCTGGATACAATATTTGTTGTAAAGTAGTGGTTTGTTACAAAGCCTAAAAAATTGAAGTTTAGTCTTAGTAAAATATTTTGTTTCATATTCTGCCAAAAATACAGCAAGCTACTACTAAATTATGACATTTGCAGCAATACTATATGTCATCATTAGGAGAGACTGTAGGCTGTATTTTCAGTCTGCCTCACAAATTTTTACAGTGACAGGGAGATAGGCTCTTATGTATTAAGAAAGTTCCAGAACATAATGGTTGCTAATCCTGTTGTACAAATAAGATCTGACAAGTTTGAAAGGACCGTGACATCTTTATGCATTGGAAAAATATCACCTTGATTACTTACTTGGATGCTAATAATACCATTTAGTGTGTGGTTTTTTATATTAAGATCTGAAATGGGGCAAAATTAATTAAAAGAAGCCGGAGGGTTCTCATTTTCCCAAGGAATTCTATGACTGTGTTTTACTGGCATCTCTTAAATGCTGTTTCTTAAAACAGATCATAGCATGTGGGATGTTCATGCAGTGCCACACCCCAGGGGTGCTGTAAGGCATAAAGCAAAAAGGTTACTTTAAAGGAATATAGCAATAACAAGAAGTACTGTATTATTGCAGTGCTTATCTGTGTGACAAATACAAAATTCTTTTCCCTCCTCGTTTGACAGACAGAAGTTAGAATATTTAAATAGAGAAGGGATACTATGAAATAACCTTGCAAGCAAACTCACAAAGGATATGTGTGTTGTCAAAAGGTTCCGAGTTGTCACTAGCCAAGGGACTAAACATAATGGTATGAGGGAGAGTGCTACTGAGTTGTGAGAGTCAATGATAAACTAGAGTCCAGATTGCTGGAAGGGACTAAGCATTTGAGGTTTCTATCAGTCTCATCTTTTGTGAATTTGCTTACACCTATCTGTTTGTTTTCTCAGCCTGTGGCTATTTGACAAATTTGAAGATTCTTCTCCTACCTTCCTTTTATCACCAAATCCTAGGAACTGCTGATAGTCAGGGTCAGAAGGTTAGTACTTTATGCTCAGTCTAGAGAAAGCTGTTTTCTCTTGTGCTTGCAGAACCCCGCAAGGAACAGGGGTTTTAGTACGGAGCTACAAATTCACTATACAATTTTTTCACAATGTGCATTTACTTTTGTTGATTACTCTACAACACAATTTAAAAAATGGGGTAAGATGGTACATATGGATCTAGTAGTGTCCCAACTGGCATGCTGAGACTCTCTATTGATGCTGGGAAACACGACTTCTAGTTCTGCTTCTGTGATGTTCATGCATTTAATGCTAAACAATAATCGGGTAAAAGACAGATACTCCAGTTAACGTGGACTTGAACCCAAACTGACCTTTTCCTAGCTGAGTCCAGTGTAGTTGGCCATAGCATGCTTGATGTCCTTTATGATTTTTACATTACCATAGCATAGTAACAGGAGGAAGATTTTCCCTACATTTGTGAGCTTATGGTGGTCTTCTGAGAGCTGAGGAAGAAAAGAAGCCCAGGTCTCCTATTCCAAGAGTGTGGGCTTGTATTACCTTACTATCACAAAAGGTGGACACCCTTAGTAATGCCTTCTGGCAGTCCAAAATGAGTACCTGAGTAGGATTATGGCAGTTCAGGAGAGTACACTTCCTAAATTATTCTTTTGCTTGTAAATTTTAAATTTTATTTGCCTCCCATCTCTGGAGACAAAGTATGTGGTCTGAACCTCACCTCACATGACTAAACAGCCCTATGAAATTGTTCATACCTTTTCTCAACCTGGAACATATGCAGATTTTATTTCTATGTTTTAAATATTATTTTGCAGAATAAAAATAAGTTATAGTACAAGGAAACCTGAGACTACACTCTGTGGAAACTAACCTGAGTTTTGAGGACATATTGTCCTCAACAAAATTACGGGTTGCCCAGAGCGGTGGTAGATGCCCCATCCTTGGAAACATTCAAGGCCAGGCTGGACGGGGCTCTGAGCAACCTGATCTAGTTGAAGATGTCCCTGCCCATTGCAGGGGGGTTGGACTAGATGACTTTTACAGGTCCCTTCCGTCCTAAAGCATCCTATGATTCTATGATTGTGTTTCTGATTTATATATGATTCAAAACATTTGGTATCACATGTTCTTGATTTCAGTTCTTGCTGATCTTTTTAAGCGTACAGGTGCTATTTGTGCTATATGGTTATATGTGGTGCTGCAATCTTACTGCCTCATTCTTAAACAGAATAACCCATTGAACCAATACCAAGCAAATACATAAAACTTAATTGCTAAACCAGAAAGGAAAATATGAAATAATTTATTGTCTATAAACCTTATTAGCCAAGTTAACTGGCCTAAATTCTGTTGCAATTTACAACAGTTTGGCCCTTTTCTTGGAGAGTTACTTTATGTTTATGCCAATAAAACTGAAATCATATCTCTGTTTAGAGATTTTAAGGGAAGTTTTACCCGCAGTAAAACTACAGGGGTAGATCATGTATGCAGTCATGTTTTTAGAAAATTTTCTTTATTTGCAAACATTTGAAATATCTTTATTCTGTATATCTACAGAAGTTATTAATAGGTGGAAACGTAGTGTTGAACACATGCTTCCAGCAAAATAAGAGCGTAAAGAATTTACAGCTTTTAATATTTGCCCCTAGCAAATATGTTCTTAGTTGCAGGTATAATCTGTATTAGCCTGTGTTAACTGCATGAACATTGCATGTGAGTTCACTTTTGTTGATGTCTGAGAGTACACACAAGAGAGATCCAAAATTCCAAATGCCTTGACCGGGAAGGGAGAAGCTTCAATGGCAGTTTATGCTTCATTAGATACCAGAGAATCTCCATGGAAGCAACTCCTATAGGGGATGAATTTTCTAGTATCTATTTCAAGATACCTTACCTTCTTTGGCTTAAACACAGAGAAGGCATGCAAGAGTCCTGGTACGCAAGAAATTACTGAATGTGTGAACAGATGATTGTAAACAATCCAATTTATTAAGTTTAATAACTTACTATTGCCCTGAGAGTTGTTTAAGCTGAATGATCTGCCTTGCTTTTACAGCAGGGAAGAAACATACGCATGTGTTACCACAGGTCAGCTGATAAGGACTACCTTGCTGTCAGTAAGTTCGCTGTTTGTCTTTCTCGGTCCAAAGCCAACTTCCTCATTGCAGAACTCTGGCCTTCCCTGGAACTGGATAGACTAACCTGAATTTGAAGCACTTCCAAACCTGTGTGATGGAGCTTTTAGTTAAGGAATAATAACAAGGAAGAAAAAGAATAAAAAATAAATGAAATCTTCGAAGTAGTTATATTGTAGATCTAGCCACAAAGAAGTAAAGTATATCTTACACTATAGTAACTAGAGCTCTAATAGATACACCTATAGCAGTTTAAAATTTACTATCGCAGGTTATCCTGGCAATAGCAATAAGGCAGATCTCAGTGCAGCACAGTCAGTGGTGTGGTTACCAAGCAGCTCAGGAAGGCAGCTAAGAGAGATCTATGCAAGTGTCAGTGCTTCAGTGCAAATGTACCTTTACTGTCCCTGCGGGATAGGTGATGTTCTGACAGTGCGTGTATGCCAGTTTACTGTATCTGGTTTCCAGTTGGTTCAGCATTCTTGGCTTGTTTGCGAGGTGTTCAAAGCACCTCCTGCAAATGTATTAGTGACCTGGCACTTGATTATTTTGAATGTGGGTGTGCCCCGGAGGTTGCAGTCTGCCCTTTGGTATACATTTGATTCTGGGGAAGGGAAGGCGTGCTTTCCAGTCTTTCCTGGGAAGCGATCCATATCGTTCCCACTCATTTGCACAAGCCTCCAGCTTAACAGTACTTACTAGTTGTCCTCTGAATGTTGTTACTTAAGCCTGGATAGTCCTTCTAGTTGCCTGCCATGAAAACCATGACAGTCTGTGTTCTGACCTACACTCTTGAGGTCCTTTCTTCTTAGCTGTTGTTCTTTAGAGAAGAAAGCCAAAATGGTATCAGTTCAAGTGTATGCTGCTTATAAGTAAGTACAGCATCTTATATATTACCACTCCACTGATGTTCTTCTTACTTCTGCTGATGTACGGAGGATAATTTGATAGCCTATACTTTATGTATCAGTTTGACTTTACCTAGTAGTCAAAATAGGTTAACAGATGATGTAGATGCCATACTGACACTTCCCTGACCAACATATTCATATATTGAAGTACTTCTCAGAAGGCAGGCTGAAAAGCAATTAAGTTTCATACTAGGGTATCAGCATCCAAACTGGAAAATGAAAATTTTCATTTTAATTATTATGTTCATGACTGAGATGGTATAGTATGGTCATGTAGCAAAAGGTATTATAATTATTGAACAGTGTATAATTTCAAAGCAGAAGTCTTTATAATTGCAGATACATGTGTCTAAACTCTGCCAATACCTGCAATTAATTTCTGCACTGCTATTTTTTAAGTGCAGAAAGCTTGGTTATATTATGAATCAGTTTGCTGCGGCTAAGTCACATAGAAGTAATAATTTTCTATTTCAAAGTTGTGCAAGAGACATTACTTCTGTGGTTTCATTTTTGAAAGACATTAACCAGAAAGTAATTTCTTGTCATATCTGCTCTGTTTTCATCCGAGCATTATGTTTTTTCTTAACTGAAAAACATATCTCTAGTATGTGTTAATTTGTATGCCAGAGCATACAGTTCTGCTTGGGCTTTATGTCGTTTTCAATTTCTGTTGCAGCAGTGTGTTGTAGCCATGTCTCTGAAAACATATATCCATTTCATAAGTCAATTCTGTCCATGTGATGTTTCAAAGCCTCAGCTTTTCTTCACTGTATGAACTACCAAGAATTTTGTTCAAATCCTCATCATTCATTAACTTGGTAAATGTCTTCTGCCCTTTGGCTTTAATGCCATCCACCTTGTTCTCTCAGTGCCATTCGAAATGTAACTGTTCAGATCACCTTCAAAGTTACCGTTAGTGTACCCTACCCAGTTGCTATCCTTCCTCCAGTATCAAATGCAAGTTATTATTGTTTTATTGAGGTTCGTTGAGACTCCATTCTTGATGATCATGAACTCCACACACATGAAATCCAATTGTTTTCATTATTTCATTATTCAGTTGGTAAGGGTAAACCCTGTAGGTAAATTTATATTTCTCCTCCAAGAAGTGTAGAATGTAGAGCCCTATTAATCATCCAGTGTAATGTTTTTGTAAAAAACCTACAAAGACTGGTTGCTAATATTTTTTTTCGTGACAGAAGTTGGAAGAAATATTAGATTGGTTGTATCTTTTGAAATCTCTCCTCAAATATATTTCACCTAGATTAAAGTGAAACCTTTGAGTAAACATGCAAGCAAATTATCCCCGAGTGGTACCAAGGAGAATTGTGTTAAACATTTGTGTGAGACAGAGCCTGAGTGGATAGTTCAGGATGTTACTAATGGAAAATAGTCAAGACCATTGCTTCTTATGTGCCTACGGTAAATAGGATCAATTGAAAATAATTTCTTTCTGAGTGCTCAGTGAGGTTTCTAGGAAGAGAATATTGATCTCATCTCTTAAGCTGGGATTCTTCTCACCTGCCTTCAGATTTTGCACAGTTAGATGTCTAGGTGTAAGCTATTTGCTGTAGATTTCCCATATGGTGTAACAGATGATTTACATGATCTATCTTGTTTTCTCCGTTGGTTATGGAGAGAGCCCAGGGTGCATAGACTTAGATGTCTTAACTTTCAGATACCTAAATTAGGAACAGAGTAATCCTGTCTTTAATGAAGACATTTCAAGGTCATGAGTCACCCTACGAGAACAGAAGCAGCATAGATCACGTGCAGTTAATGGCAGTCTTAACGGAAAATAAAAAGATGAGGTCAAAGTGAATGTGGAGAACTGAACTCTACTCTGCTTTAGTGGACATGTCTTACCAAACCTATTGGTGCAGTGGTGCTTGACTCCTGCTTTTCAAACTCTGCCAATTGTGGGTATAAGTCAGAAACCTCACAGGCAGTAATTCTGTCCTAACTATTTCACTTAGCTACTAAGGAAGGGTAAGGGAAGCCTTAGAGATGCTCTGTGTTCAACGGCTTGAGGTTCCAAGGGACAACTGAAAGTGATGGCCTGTCAGTCACTTCTTTTTGGTCAAAACCTTCCTGGAAAACCGAGTTGTATGAGATGGGATGGTGGTGCGAGGCGAGAGAGCTGTCCTCGTGGGAATCCTCAGGTTGGCGGATCTGCTGTATCACCCAAGTAGCAGAAAGCAAAGTAGAACAGGCCTGATGGTCACATCCTTCTTTGTTAAGAGTTAATAAATTTGGGGACAAAAAGGTAATCACATTTTTTCAAAGAAATTCCATATGAACTCTGCAGGCTAGAGTAACTAGATGTGTGATAATGACCTGGTGTCCATATTTCATAATTTAGTTATGCATTTAAACTGTTATGTTAGAACTACTTTTTTGCCATGATTAAAGAATCTTTGTTTCGCTGAGCCCAGTATTAATGTACTCCAGATTCTGTTTCTTTAGAAGAGTAACAGATGTTCACAGTTTGGTGCAATTTTCAGATGAGCAATGCTGTTTATAATAAATTTTCCTGAGACCACCCAACTCATTTCACTTGTAACTTGAACTATGTCCAAGCGTTGATCTCAGGAGATGTGAAAGAGATGTAATAATTCTGTGCCCCACCCAGTTCAAAAGACATGACTTAGTATAGATGGAATTTAAATATCTATACTTCCAATCAACATAGAAAGTCAAAGTTTTATCTTGCATGCCGTGAAAAATCGAGGTGGAAATTGCTACATTCTTGTTTTCATTCATCAAATATTCATAGGATCTGAAGATGTATATTGAGAAGGTCTGAATGAAATAAAATTATAAACCAAAGATGAACAGGTGAAAAAGCACAACACAGCAAGTAAAAACAAAGAAATTGAGATTTATCCTGGAAAATGCAGATCTGTTAAACACAGAAAAAAATCAGAAATGGAGTATTAAATACAGCTTGGGATGAGGCGTAGGGGTGCGACACAATGCATCATGTCTTGTTAGGAACAGCTGCAATAAATTTTGTGCTGCATTAACCAAAACATAGTGTGATTTCGATATGTCTCTATCTGGGACATTATATTTAGTGTCAAGCATTTAACAGCAAAAATTGTGTTGATACCGTTTAGGGATGTTAGAAAGCAAGTACTGAGGAACTTCGGGTGACGGAAGGTGAACCTTTAATTCATGTCTCTGCATTTATACGAAGTCCTAGAGACTCAATCATACCAGTTCTGTCAAGGAACGGAACAACTCCCAAAGGAAAAAAGCAGCTCTGAATGACTTGAGACCATGAAAATTAAACAAACGGTTCTGAATTGACAGTAATTGGTACTGAATGAAACAGATTTTTTTTCTTTCCTGACATTTATTGTACTTTATACTTAACATTTAGTGCAGTGTTATTTTGAGATTATAAACTGAGAACTCAGAAAAAAGCATTGACAGGTTCCTATGGCAACCATAGCGTGCACATTATCTATGTGAGCATTATGATTACAGTAATGTGACATCGTGGTATTGAGTCTTGCTGTTTGGCAGGTACGTATTTTACAATATGAGTTAATTGATGAATGTAGTGATAGTTGTAAATGGCGTTAAAATCAATGGTCTGATTTTTTTTTTTTTGCAAGAGAATTGCTGCACTGCGTGATGCAAGTAATTTCTTTAAATTTCTTGAAAGAACCTTGGCTGGAGGGTTCTGAGCTGCATTTTTCTGTATGGTTTTTAGGCACAGTGCGTACTCAGCTGTGTCCTCTGACAGCAATCGTTCTTCAGTCAGAACATGAGGATTTTCATAATTGTGTGCAGTTGTGTCACAACAGCCAATGTGCGAATATGCAGATTGACGAGATGCTGTGATCCCCCGGCTCTCAATGGCTTTTGTGTTTGCTTAACTGCTTGCCAGCAATGAAGATGCTATTTCAGCATCTTCCTTTCAGCTGGAGCCAGAAATACCAAATGCAAAGGAAACAGTGCTGCTGTGAAGACTGCTGAAAGAGAGGTTTCTTTTTTAGTTAAAAATAAATAAATTCATTAATCATTGCACCTCACTGTTATTTTCCCCCCCTCTTCGTTAATTCTTGTGTGTTGGTTGTTAATGAAACTCCAGACTTTCTCATTTGGAAAGAAAAAAACATTTTGTCACTGCCTTGGTTACACATACCATGGTAGATATTAGAAACAATCTGCTTTTTATACTCTTATAATACTCTTGACCTGAATATGTCCCTGACTTTTGAAGAGTGACCTGTCTTGCTCTACAACAAAAGTCTTATGCTTTTAAGCCTGAACTTAAAATCTTCTCTATTTTCACTTTTTGTTTAGTTTTAAAATAATCTTCTGAGGAAATCAGTTGCTTCCTTTGGTTTTTTTTTTCTTTCTGTTTTTCTTTACAAAAATCAGAGAAATGTCTATTAGAAAACATATGGGATGTAACCTTCATTCCTGCTCTAGCTCTGTTTCCCAGGAAACAAATAAGAGCAGCATGAAAAGGATCTAAAGCTCCTAGATCCGGTGCAGAACAAGTGAAGGCAAGTCTAAAAACTGTCTTTTAAGGCAATGACTGCTAAGGACGTCTTATAGACTTGTGGCGTCAGAGTTTTTTGGGAGTGGAGTCTGACTAAAAGGAGAGCCTCTTGGTGGGTCTGCAGTATGCAAATCTGGAGAAATTGTCATCTGGGCAATTCTTCAACCTTTACTTACAGTTACTCAGGAAGGCTGCATTAATTTAGACAATCCATTCCCATGGGGACCAGGAATAGTTCCTGGGGTTGTCAGATTGCATGTGATCAAGTGGCTGCAAAGGTGCCTTAGAAGTCCCTGGACTTCTGCCACCTGGGCTGCGAGCGTGGGCAGATGCAGTTTCCATCTGCACAGGCTGCAGCTGTAACTGTGCCGCCTGGCAGCCTGTGCATGCTGCCTCTGCTGCTGCTGCTTTTTGGGGGGAGGAAGATGAGCTATAAACCCCTTAGCCCAGTATACCCTCACCTACCTTAGAAGTCCTGCTGTCCCATTATTTATTCATGGAAAAACATTTGACTTCAGAGCACTGGATTTATGAAATAAAAGCAAAGTATTCAAGTATTGCATTTTTGTCACTTGTTTATAATGATAAAGCTTCCTGATGTTACTAGTAAACTACAGTGTCACGTTGCGGTACTGCAGCTATTATTAAAATTGGACTAACGCTGTCTTCCTATGGGTAGGGAGATTAGATTAGCACATGCACCAATTTGGCAAAAACCCCACATGAACTATACTTAGTTTTGTTCGTGCTTTCTCTGGAAAGTTCATATAGCCTGGCCACGATTGCATATTTTTTAATTTGCTACCTTCTTTAAGGCCTCTTTTGTCTTCCCTTAAAAGTAGGGCTTCCGTATGTCTCCTTTACGTGATCTTAACTTTGTGTGCTGCTGATAATTAATTTCAACTAGAGCTGGTTGAGAATTTTCCATCAGAACCAATGTCAACTAGAAATGTCTATAAAACAAATTAATCAAAAAAAGTTTTACTGATTTTTTTGAAAAAAACACCTTTTCTAATAGGAAAATCAAAGCATACTATTCTGTTGCATTTAGTTTGACCTGACTGGCAGTATTTTATTTTATGAAATTGTCCTCAAGGATTTTATCTTTGAGTTAGTTGAAAAAGCAAAACCAAATCTCTTGAAACTGTATGGCACACTGAAACTATTCTTGATAACAAGGGATAATTTTTTGCAAAACTTTTTTCCCCCCAAAAAAATACTGAGTGAATTTCTTCGAAAATAGCTGGGTTGTCTGTGTGAGTGACAGATGTAAGCACATTTTGCCTGTGTTTCTAAAGACTGTTCCAAAAAAAGCATGTGCTTACAGATGTTTGGTCAAGCGTTGAGATGCTCCTGTCCTCCCGTTGTGAAAGGGGGTGCTCAACAATTACCATATTAAGAAATAGCGAGCAGGGGAACATTATTTATTTTAAAAAGAAAGGTGCAACTTTTTCTAGTTCAGTAAAGCCTGGAGCTTGATGTTAGCTTAAATACAACCAGGAGATGACAGAAGCCACAGGAACAAGTGAGAGTGCGGTTTTGTCATACACCAATACTAATGAGCATTAGAAAATATTGGTAACGAAGACTGTGAAAGATCAAAAAAAAAAGTTAACATGTTTATACTTTTATTTTATACAGTTATATCCAATTTCAAAGTTTTGTCTTTCTTCTTTCAGAATGATCAGTCTATGCAAGATATGCAGATAATGGGAGGAGATGATCTTTCAAAGCTGACTGGGAAGGTTTGTTAATTTTAAATTTAAGAAAGAAAATAAATCCACTAAACACACTTGAGAAAAGCTGTGTAATTTTGCACATGGACTGTCAGATATTAATACTGGAATCAAAGAAATTTATTAATCCCTATTAAATTGCTGTAATGCCATTGCTTTCAGATTGCAGATGCCCAAAAAGGTCAGAATGTAGCCACTGCATCCTAGTGTAGGGATTTCCCTATAGTTATACATGTACCATCAGTGAGACTGTGGGCAAAATTTGTGCTGTAATGCTTCCCCTGAGCTTGTTTATGTCTTGGAGCCTTGTTTTTTCTGCCTTTGATGGGTTTTGCAAGCAAACTGCAGGTTGAGTATCCCTGTTGAATTCAGCATATGAGGAGTTCAGTACAATTTTGCCTACTGCACAAATTTCAGTTGTGGAACCTTTCACTCAGATAACCACATGGGATTTTTTTTTTTATTTCAACATCAGGCGGGCTGTATGACTGAATTTGCTTTGCACTGTGCTTGAACATTGTGGTAATGAGAGTGGCTTGAGTCAGTGAAAAGGCTATTTTCATCCAACCATGGTAATACAAAGCAATACTTGGAAGAGGAAGGAAGGCTGATTTCATTAGGCAAATGGTCTATGTGGAAAATGGTCAGAAATGGATTCTTTACTAATGCATTAAGGCAACATAATGCTTACCTGATTATTTGTACTGTACATGCAGTTACTCTTATTAGTTGGCACTAAATAATAGCAGTTTCTTCAAAGCACTCAAATATAGCACTAACAAACTCCCTTGTTTTGTTGAACTATAGCACACAAGAAAAAGAAGAGAAAAACTTAACTTTAAATTAATTTCATTAATATTCAATAGGTTTTGATGCAACTAGAACTTAAGTGAAAAAAATGCAGCTAGAATATTTGGGTGATACGTATGTCCTCAATTTGCACTTCTAAATACTCCTGCTGGGTGTTTGTTTCCAAATTATCACTAATGCATTAATCATGTTCTTGGGAAATATTAATTCATTTCCTACTTTCTAATATTCAAACACTGGAGCTACCTGTTTTTCTATGATGATTTTGCATATGTTTCTCTACCTCACAGGCAGAACTGGCAGTGCACCTGTTCATCTTACCTAACATTTCTCTTTCCCAGATAGTCCAAACACTTTCTAAGCTTCCAGGCCCAGCTCCCCTTCCCCATCTTCCAGTCCCAAATTTTCTTGATGAATGGTTTCAGTTATTAATATCTTTTCCAGACATAATCTTTCTAGTATCATTTGAATTCATTGGGGCAAAACATTGTTTTCTTTTGCAGGACTTTTGTGTATTTGTGTGTGTCCACATGTGTATGAGAGAGAAGGAAAATTTCACCCCAAGTAGTTCTGCTCTGTCCAAAAATGAAGTAAATTGTTTTCTTATACTGAAAATCTCGGTGACCTTTTTCTCATTGGCACAGCCCTCCTGTTCCCAGGTATGGAACAGGACATAAAATTTGGCTGTTGAGAGGCTAGGAGATACTTGGGGAGAAGACTGAACAGCAAAATAGTTTAAGATTGCTAGGTAAGGAGGCTGGGGTCTTGGGTAGGCGTGAAGGGGCTGGTTTGGGAACGAAGGCGGTTGCTGGTCAGGAAGGGAGCCCAGTGCTGGAAGCTGGATGTGGAGAGGCTGAAGAGGAGGAGGAAGGGAGGGCTGGGACTGCCAGGGGAGCAGACTTGCTGAAAGAGCATGTTTGGCAGTTGTTTGTATGTGTGGTTGTCTGTGACACAGCTGATGTATGAATAATTAAATAGCATTTTCACTGTAACACATGAGAATGGGGTTTCCTTAAGACTTATCAAAGCTTGAGCTCAAATGCTCATACTTACATGTCTAAAGCTGGATATATGAAGGAGTGGCCTTATGTCCATGGATGCCAACTCCTCCATCTGTTGTTGACTTAAGCAATTAGTGCAAGTATTCAGCACATTTTACTAATCAGCCATTTGCAGACTGATTCAGAGCCTCCTACAGTCAATGTAAATCTTTCCTTGAAGTGTTTTTTACTACCTTAGTTTAGCTGCTGGCTCTTAAACTGCTGGCTTTAGTAACCATTCTAAGTCACTGAGAGAATTAGTGGAAGACTTACTGATAGAATTCAACTTCCCTGCTTTTAAGTGAGCTGGGTGCTGCTTCTGCCTGCTTGGACTACTTATTAAGGAAAGATAGTAATTATATTGAAAAATTAATATGCCAGGTTAAGTCCCATTAACTTAGTGATCACGGAAGGTGTTTCCAAAAGTGCCAGCGGGTTCGGAATGTAAGTTCCATTAAGTTTCTGGTAAAGTTCAAAAGCATCAATAACATAAACAGTTTTGAAACCTGCAGACAGAAGATTCTGAGATTTTGATCTTAAAGTGCTCTTCATTAAGTAATAACACCTGGAACCTCGGCTAGCCTATAATTTTAGTGAACAACTAAATAATTTCCATGCATTGCTTACTATTGGGAAAAAAGATTCCTGAGTATATTCATGAACATGCTGTTCTATAACAATGTTTTTTTTCTGAGAAAGCTTAAAGAAAGCAAAAAAAATTAAAAGCTAATTAAAAAGAGGCTGTTAAGGATAATAGCTCTTCAGAAGGAAGAATATCTCCTCTGTACTTCTCGACAATATGCTTTTGTTTATAAAAATATTATAAGCCTGGGAAGAATGTGTCATGACCCAAACCATGAAAAAGAGAAATATTCTGAGAGAGAGGAGAGTTAGCATACAGATCCAAACTGTTACCTGAAGAAAATCATCCACAATTTGAAATTCTTCTTCTGTGAAGGAGGTCACAGAGGCAAGAATGAAGATTTCCATGGCATGAATCATTAATAAAGGTACTTGAAGAATGAGTCCTGATATACCTTAAGACTCTAATGCTTCGTAACTATTTGTTTCTATGCAGAAAAAATATAATTCCAAAATCTATCCTTTAATGATGTAAATGGTGAACATAAAATTTCTCAGTAGCTGATTTCGTAGTTAAGCAGCTGTTTAATTTTCAATTACTTTAAAGCTGAAACGCTCATTTGGGTAAAAATTATCATTAATGTTTGTAAAGGGGAATACATTTTGAAAATGGGGAGAGAATTAATAACTGTCCAGAAAACTAGAGGCACTGTTTCAAAGCAAGATGGCTATGAAAATTCATGAGATGAGGTGAAAGAACAAATAATACAATCCTGTTTAGTATTAATACTGTAATTATACTGTATAATACTATAAAAATTCGTAACATATTTTAAAGTCTTTGTGGCATTTAAACAAAGTAGATTTTAAAACATCTAGAAACTTCAGTAGATTCAGCTGTACTGGAGTTGTGAGTTATCACTGCCATTTACCTCTTATACTTGCATGTGTGTATATTTTGTTCCAAGAGCTTTGGAGCTGGTTACGTAGACCAAAGTCTCTACTGGCAGGAATCATTCTGTATATCACTCCATATCTGATATGTCCTGTAACCTTTAAAAAAAGCTCCTATACCACTTTGACTTGTCTCCTTGCAAATGAGACAAGTTAGACAAAATCATAGAGTTTATATCATTTTGCAATTAAATACTTATTGCAGTTGTATAATGTATTTGATGTCAAAATTAGATCCATATATTTTGTCATTATCACTGTTTCTACATAGCATAGAATGTGAACAAAATTAATCATTCTTATTTGTTAGGTTAATAAGAGCTTCTTATTAAAGCAAAGTAGTTATGTAGTTAGTATGATACAATTATGGAGCCAGTGAATTTCTGATGTTCCATCTGTCTGTAATATGGATCAATGCTTATGTTCTTTATGAAAGACTATTCCCCTTGTTCATACTAAGTACGTCTTGTTGACAGCCAGTGGTTTTGCATTTTCGGAGAAGTGTAGAAGGTAATAAATAGCGATCAAGAAAAAAAGAAAGTGAATGTCGTCTTATATTCTCTCTGCACTTCATTGTGTTAGTTTGAGCACTCCATCAGTATTCTGATGCTCTCCTAAAATTACTGATCAGCTCATATCAAAAAGAGGTTTCACTCAGAGGAAGATATCCACCATGCAGCACTCCTCACTTCCTTCTGGCAGGATTTGTGCTATAAAATCTCCAAACTTCCTTCATATGTCTCACCTAAATCAATTTATCCACTGTCTACCATTTTCTTGCCCTACTTGTCATATGGGAGGATGTTCCAGGAACATAATGCAATCTCACTTCCTTTTCTTATGCCTCTCATTTCTTCTTTTATTTTATTGAACCATTTTCTCTGCATGTTGTGGGTTCTAACAGTTGAGAGCTGTTTCTCTAGCATTCTCTTAAACATGTTAGCATTTCAGTGTTTAATAAACCATACATGTGGCAGCTGTGTAACACAGGGTTTTATGCTCTAGATTTAAAATACATATTCTCTCCTTCACCATTCCAAGTTTGTTTCTCAGAATTCTGCTGGTACTATACTTATTATTTTTTTCTCCTTCAGTATTCACTGTCTTGACTAATGTTGTGCTTTCTCTCCTTGTATGCACTCCTTTCTGGAATAATGCCCGTAAATTTGCAGAAAAAATAATGGCATTCTCTTTAGAACATTATGTACATGAGGGACTATTTATATGACAGTAAAGGTGTACAAAATCCACCATACACTTCTGCAATCGTCATGTTCCCCAATCATCTCTACATCTTACTGTATTCCTATCAGGCGTGCAGCCTTGCCTTTTTCATCTTTTCAAAGGTCGATTTTATGTGTCTTGAAGCATTCCACATCTTCAGTACCTCTACTTAGCTGCCATCTTTAGTCACTTTTGTTGTTTTGCGTTTTTTCTTAATTAGATTTTATACTGTCTGCTCTTCTGGCAGTTGCCATCCTTAACTGCTTTTTCCACAGCAAAAGACAATATTTTTTTTCTTCCCCAAAGTCAATCACCTTTTTTTGCACTTCCTTCTTAGGTTATCTGTTCTACTGTTCATCATTATTTTCTTTTTTTGTTGTTGTTCTGGAGGAAGGAAAGTACAAAGAAAACTTCCCAGCCTTCCTATCCCATTTTTCACATGGGATTTTGCCTGTGTCTAGAAAATCCTTTTCTAATTCCAGATAATCAGAAAATTATACTTTTTCCTTCAAGTAAGAGAATGGAGACAGTGATGCATTCCTGCATTACCTTTAGATTGATTATGGTAATTTGCTGTACTTAGGCACAACAGAAGCATGCTCTAAAGATGGCTGCAAGCAGAACGTGTGCATGTACAGCATTAAACACGATGCTCTCTAAGAACAAAACGTCAGTGAGAGCATATCATCGTGCCCTCCATTATGTCCCCCACTCTGTTAACTCTTGGAGATACTGAACTAGTTTTACAGACTTTAAATAGCTGAGTCTGTATACGTAAACTCTTAATGCACTAACCAAGTTGCTACCATCAGCAGCTGACACTGACCAGATAAGAGTGTCTAAAAAAATAACGTTTTTGAGATATGGTATCTGTCCTTTCAGGAATGCTGTAAGATGTGGATCAGCCCAGCAGAAAAGATGAAAATCAGACATTCATGACCTTTTCTAGAACCCTGTAGAGAGCTCCTACTTAGATGTCTAATTTCTCAAAAGTCTTTCATATTATTTTCTAACATCTTGATGAAGTGTTAGTATACGTGGATTTCATTCCTGTGCATAGTGTAAAATGATTTTACTTCTAACAGCAGTCCTTGTAGCTTCCTTTGCACCTCTTCACTGAAACCCAATGCATTATTGTTCAACCTTTGCTTGCTGATGATTCTCCAGCCCTATGGCACTGCTTCTTCAAGCCTAACTTAAGTTGTCATAAAATGTCTTGTTTAACCGGTAGTATCTGAGGTTCCCCAGATACAATGCTAAGAAAGCAAGTACTGCAGGTGTGATGAGTAAGGTGATAAAACATTAACAATTCAGTTTGAAGATTCACATTATCAATTTATGTATTTCTGATGATATGGAGTACACATGAAAAGAAGGTGTCTTTAGAAATAATCTAACCCAAAATGCAGACTTCTGAATGGAAATGGAACTAAAGGGAGTGAAAATAGACTATTTTGTAGCCTTCCACCTCCCCCCACAAAAAAAAGAAATACAGATAGGTAAAAAGTGGCTGTATCGGGGGTTTTTTAGGCTTTTCTATTTTTTACGAATATGCCTTTTCCAGCAACTGTGTATTCATGCGTACTTTATAAGCCGGTATAACTAACAATACGTTACATGTATCCCCAAATAGTTTAAGAATAGTTCTATCCAAGAAGGAGAGAGGAAGGAACTCAGGACACCAATGGGGACTGGAAGATAAAAGTATTTCCATCATTCCTAATTTCCATGTATTTTCTCCACTTGTAAGACCACCATTACCACTATACTAAATAGGATGAAAAGTCTGTCTAGGCTTCTATCATGTCTTCAGCAGCAGACAACTGCAGTTTTATTAGGGAAAGGATATATGAAACACAGCAAGAACAGAGACTTCCAAAACCCAAGTTACACCTGGACTGTCATTCTGAATACGTCCAGTGCTAGAACTGTTAGCCACGTCTGTGTCATCTCTTTGTAACTCCACTTACGCCTCTTGTCCATCAAGATCCTATAGCAAGGAGCTTCATATTTAAGTAGCATGTGAAAAAGTTCTTTCTTTTAAGCTTGTTACCTGCTTACCTTCAATGAGCTTTACAAGACTTAGGTAAATCTGCCTTTTTGAATTGCTTCCTTAAAAAATTCTGCAAATCTTGCCACATTAAGGTTCATTTTCTCTTTTTTTTCTTTGCAGTACAGTTATTTGGCCTCATCACAAACAGAGCTTTGTTTAGAGATTCCTATATTTCAAGGTCCAAAACCACCATTATATTCTTGTCTGAACTTCTGGGTAATTAGATTGAAGCGTCCCAAATGATAATTTCTTCACTGTGCCTACAGTTTCTCTTTTGAGCTACCAACTATTTTGATTTAAAGACTTGATGGAGAAGCCTCCATACTTCAGGCATGTTTTACCAAGTCAACTGTCATCACTGCTAAAATGGTGAACCTAATTTTCTCTTCTGAATTTGGATAGCTTTTTGCCTTTCGCTATTGCCTTTCTTAATACCTTTGCCTACTAGATTGAGCAGCTTGCCGTTATCGAATGTATATTGCCATATGGTTGCATATTTGCCTATCATCCAGTCATTACTTAAGCTTCTTTTAGATAAACTAATACATTGGGAGCCTGCTGTAAAGTACTGGCATACTGTAGGATGAGACAAGTAAATGAGACAAGGTTTGAAAGTAGAATTAATAACAGGAAATTAATACTAGGCAATTGATATAGTTGGAAGAAACAAAATTTCAAGCATGCAGATCCTTCTGTTGGTCTGAACAGAATCAGCAAACTTCAAGCTAAGTTTGGGAGAAGCTCTTAATTTTAACCTCATGTAGTAATCAGACAATTTGGGAGAAAAAAGTGATTGCCCTACGTGATCACCAGCCGTATGACCAAAGGGGCAGATAAAAATGTTAAGAGTTCCTCTGAGGTAAAATAAGAGAGCACATTATCATCTGTAGAACACTGATAAATGAGTTGGAGGTCAGCTGCAGTGGAGGATTGTAATGTGCCGTAAAGCCAGTATTTTATTGTGTCCGTGATTTCTAGTGCATACAGCAGTTCCGAATTTTTGTTCACGGGCTCAGCTGTTGAAGGTATTTTGTGGTCTCTTTGAGGTTGTGGGCTGAAAGGTCAAAGTTCTTTTGTGAAAAATGTTCTCCCACTGGGAAGCAGGCTGTTAACTTAATAAAAGCTATTACTTCCTGCTAAAAACCTTACTTCACTGTAAGGTGTTTTTTTCCAGGTTTCAAATCATTCTTCTTTTCTCAGTCTTAAGTTCTTTCTGTTTTGTTTTTTTTTTAACATCTTTTCTTTAAAAAATGTGTGTGCATGTTATTCTACTGATTTTATGCTGAAACATGTAAGGAGAAAATACCCTCTTTGTGTACCTACCTGATTTTCTTGCTATACATGCAAGGGCTGTGTTTGTCCTCTTAGCTGTAGTATTGCATTAAGTATGGTTGTTTATTTGATTACTTAACTAGAGTTTCTGCCTTCCAGGAAATACTCCCCCTTTCTAAATTCGCAACTTAGCATTTTACCTGGTTAAAATTTTACATTTTATGTGAATTCAAAGACAGCCTTTCCTTCAAACTCTTATTGAGTGCTAATTTCAAAGCACTGCTATTTCATAGCAATTTTTCCTGTGAAATCAGTCTTCTAAATGGAACATAAAATCAAAATCTAGAAAAAATTGTTGTTCTTGTCCAGGAAGGTGAAAAATAGTTTTCATACTGCTTACTACTGTCAGGCAGGAGGCATACGTGATCGCATTACTCTGCTTGGTCTGGCTAGCTGACATTGTTCCACTTACTACTGACCTGTGGGAAGGTAAACAATAGAAATGTATTGACTCAGTGCCGGAGTATTTTTCAGCTTATTACAAGTCAGGATTTTTCTTACATGTATTATAATAACAACCTACTTTCTTGCTGTGTATAAGCTCATGTGGCTTTGAAAAGCAGTAAACTACAGATTTTCAGGTTTTGTAGGTTTCCAGTCCATTATTAAAAATTTTTAAATTCACAGATCCATTGAAATTTATTGTAAAAGTGAAAATGTGTCTCTTTAACCTGTGAGACAAATTCACATGGAATGCAGGGATTAGAAATTATTTCTTCTTCATTTTACATAGTACTAATATTGTCAAAAACCTCCTGCTTTTACCAGATGTCCCCAGACATGCTGCTATGAACCATTTCTACTACTGTCTAAAAAATGATGAGACCACAAATTTAATTTTTGTGTAGATCCAGTTCACACCACAAATATTATTTCTGCTCAGTGCAAATGTCCATGTGTAGAGTCACAAGTTGTGTGCACCCTGATCACTCAAAACTGGAGAATTTTAGACTTCACAGCACCCCTTTGCATTTAAAAACAGAGTACAGTTTTAGGGCTAGTGCTCTTTTATGTTTTTATAAATGATCTAGATGCAGGAATCAAATGTACATTAAGTAAGTTTGCCAATGACACTAAACCAGGAGGAGCTGTGGACTCCCTCGAGGATAGAGAGGCCTTATACATAGATCTGGGGGATCTAGAGAGATCTAGAGAGCTGGGCAATCACGAACCATATGAAATTTAACAAAAGCAAGTGCCAGATTCTCCACCTGGGACGGGGTAATCCTGATTATATGTACAAATTGGTGGACGAGAGGCTGGAGCAGCCTGCAGAAAGAAATCTGGGGGTTTGGGTTGATGGCAAGTTGAGTATGAGTCAGCAGCGAGCCCTGGAAGCCAAAAGGGCCAACCATGTCCTGGGGTACATCAAGCACAGCATAGCTAGCTGGTCGAGGGAGGTGATTGTCCCACTCTACACTGCGCTGGTGCGTACTGTGTGCAGTTTGAGGTGCCTCAATATAAGAAGGACATCAGACTATTAGAGTGTGTCCAGAGGAGGGTGACCAAGATGGTGAAAGGTCTCAAGGGCAAGACTTACGAGGAGCCGCTGAGGTCACTTGGTTTGTTCAGCTTGGAGAAGAGGGGGCTGAGGTGTGACCTCATCACAGTCTACAGCTTCCTGAAGGTGGGCAGCAGAGAGGGAGGTGCTGATCTCCTGTCTCTGGTGACCAGCGATAGGACATGAGGAAATGGAATGAAGCTGCATCAGGGGAAGTTCAGATTGGGCATTAGGAAAAGGTTCTTCACTGAGAGGGTGGTTGGTCACTGGAACAGGCTCCCCAGGGAAGTGGTCATGGCACCAAGCCTGTCAGAGTTCAAGGAGCTCCTGGATGACGCCCTTAGCCATATGGTTTAGTTTTAGGTAGTCCTGCAAGGAGCAGGGAGTTGGACTCGATGATCCTTATGGGTCCCTTCCAACTTGAGATATTCTGTGATTCTATGGTTCTATATTGCACCAGCCTACTTCCTGCCAGCTACCTGGTAGAAACAGCTGTAAACACAGGACGAATCACAGTCATCCATATCTATCAGCTCCCAACCATCCCTCTGATCCATCAGCAATGAAAGCTGCTGATTCTCTTGCAATGACTCAATAGAAAGGTGTTTCAAGCTCTGAGACTTGAGCCACCGCCCCTTCTTTATTTGGACTATATAAGAAATCTTTCCAGGACATTTTTTAAAAAAATGACTATTCTCTGTGTCTCGCTGTAAGGTATATTAGCACCATTATTAGATTTCTGGACATACTTCACAGATTGTATTGGTGAAGATGACTCTACTCAGAAATTAAGCCATCTTCAGTCTAGTCAACATGTCAGTCAATATTCCTATTTCCTGTCCTTCAAGCTCCAAAAACAGAAAACGTCAAATGCATGCCAGAAGGCCAGATTACTTTGCTTTTCATGTGGTTTCCTCCTCTGCAATTGCCTCAGATATATCTGAAAAGACAAAACAGTCTTGATCTGTGTGATACAGGAGCTTCAAAGACATATACTTGAAAAAAGATCTTTTCTCCAGTGTTCTTCAGCTTCCTATCATTTGTCCAGCTACCAGTTACTGCTGTAGCACCAGAAGCTGATAAGTTTCACTAGTCTCCTGCCCACCAGCTCACAGGTGGATTTCATGGTGAAGCTGAATAAGGTCTTTCACATAATTGTGACCTTCTGCAAGATATGCTAGATGCAGCCAGCTGTGCATTTAGGATGATGGTGACATTACTGATAGTGTACCAATTTGTTGGTACCATTCCATTCTTCTTTTATCTTCTATCCATCTGCTCAAGGATAAGCTGATCTATTTCAACCAGTTTTAGTTATACATCACCACCATCTAGTCTTGGATACTATATATCGAAACATTTCTTGGCAGTTTGTTCCTCTACTACTCTGCTATGCCATTCCTTTTCTGGAACCCTTCTGTCAGTAGCCTTCTTCAACAGGAGAAAGGTAGGGGACAGGCAGCAATACAGTCAGTTTCCCAGCACATCATGTCGTTTTGTAGGAGATGGTTTCTGGTACCAGAGGATGGCAAACCATTTTGAATGCCTTCAGTCCTAAGTAAAAGTTAAGCGCAATGACTTTAGTGACAGTAACCCTGCCTAATCAAAACAGGGATCAAAATCAATGATCAGGATGCCTGCTTATTTATATATTCAAAATGTTTTCATATCTAATATTTTATAGCGGCTTTTCCACTACGAAGTCCTTACATACAGGATTTCTCCATAGCACAGAAAATCCTCATCAGTGTTTTGGAAATAATGAGAATGTGCATAACACAAAATAGAATCTGTGCTTCCTGACCTAGACAACTGCCTGATTAAAGGGACTTTCAAAGGACCAAATCTCCCAATGCATATCATTCGCAACTGTTGGACTCCTTGACTCTGAGGAGAAGAGGCAAGAATAACAGAATGCTAGTCAGGCAATTTCAGGGTGCACCAGTATCCTTGCTTCTCAAGTTAGTCAATAAATATGAGATCTTACACTTCAGCTGAAGTCATGCACAGGTGACTATCACTCTTGTGACCAGACAAACCCTTCAGGCGTGTCTGGATCCACGTTAATCTTCTTCATATGAGTCATTTGTGATAAGGAAATGTAGACAAGATTAAATTTCTATTAGACGGATGTATAACTGGTTGGAAAGCTGTTCTCAAGAAACAGTTAATTATGCTTCACTGTCAGACTGGATGCATTAAAGCATGTTCTCCAGGGACTATACAGTATTTAATTCATGATTTAAAAGATGGAATTAGCATTTAATGCTAGTGATACTACCTGGAAAAATACTAAAGGATAGTATTATGATCTTAAGAAATTATTTTAAGAATTTGGTTCAAAGAATGACATGTAATGACAATAAAGATGAATACTAACTTCTGTGTTTATAGAGAAGTAATCTTTTGCATAAACGCAAGTGAGGAAGGACTGACTAAGCGGCAGTTCTGAACTGGAGACGATAGGAGGATCACAAGTTGCACATGAGAAAACAGCATACCTTTATAAAAGATGTAACTGTTGTACTGGAATATATAGAAAGACGGATTATATGAAAAGCATACAAAGTGGTTCTTTTATTCTTCTCGACACTGGAAAAGGCTTCTCTCTGGTTTGGGGCGCCACAACTGGAGAAGGATTCTGACCAACCAGACAGGTTCCAGAGGAGAACAAAAGAATGACCAGAAAGCTAGAAAATACAACTTGTGAGAAAACGTTGAATAAATAGAGGTTGTTTAATCTGAAGAGGAGGAAACTGAGGAAATACATCTGTCTTTAGAAGAAGTTAAAAAGAGAAGAAAATAAAGCTTTTTCTATGTCCACTGCAAAACAAGTTCAGATCAAGTAGCAACAGAAGTTTTCTAACGGTATTTTTGCTCTTAGATAATGAGGTGCTGAGACACATCGCCTGGGGAAGTTCTGAAGTCCTCATCATGTTCAAGAACAGTTAAATCAGATATCTGTGAGTTTTAAGTTGATTCTTTGGGCCAACAGAATAGTCTTGGTGACCTTTCATGGTCTCCTCAGCCCCATTTTCTATTAATGTCTATGATTTTTTTCTCACAAGGTAATTAGTAAGGTCTGCTCCTCCCTATTTGTTTAATCCCAATTCCATGGCCAGGGAGGCTGCCATCCCCTCATTCTGTCTTAATTTTATGATTTCTACTTGCTGAGTAAGCAAGAGAATCCCTGTTGCTGCTCATGACAGGATAGCTGAAGCAGCTGTGGTAACAAACATACGTATTTGTCTATCAATGAAATGTCCCAGGACTATGCTTTTCTCTCAGTCTGTCACGTCCCTGTGTGCACTAATAGGCCTTAATGGCCATGACCTGTGTCACTTGGGGCCCCTACCCACACCTGTGGGCACAGGAGCCTCAGTTCAGCTCAACCCTGGGCTTTTAGTCCACGCCTGAGTTATGCTTTATGGGTGCCGATCTTCAGCTCAGCTACAGCCATGCCTGTACGTTACTACAGATGTTGATCCAGACCCCAACTCACAGACTGACTTCCCAGTTTAACCTTGGACCTGTCTCATCACTGTGGACCTGCCTGGAGATCAGTGGGCTGTGTTTGCTCATGGTTACTCTCACTGGACCTGATCCCAACCTGTGGATTGATATCCCAGCTTGACCTCAGATCTGCCTCATCACCATGATACGCACTCTTGGTTGAAGACGAGTCAGGTCTGCCCGCTCGCCTCGCCCTGGCTGGCGAGGCCCCTGCACTGCCAGCTGTGTTACTGCACTCAGCTCATGGGTGCCCTTCACTCCAGGAGCAACCAGCCTTCGCTGCACCCTGAGACACTCTCTTAATGCAGGACTTCACAGCCCTCTGCCGTGTCAGCTTTGGTATGTCCCATCTCATGCCATAGTTGCTGGATAGGTCTTGTCACTAGAAGATCTGCACTTTTTCTTTGTGAGGAAAGTTCTTGTCAAGAGTATGAAGAGCAGCAAGAGATGCACGAAACTGGCAGAATGGGTCAGGATGTCAGGCTGATGTCAGGTCAGCCTCTCTTACCAGGTGCCACTCGCAGTCATCCTGGATTGTTTGCTGGTACTAAAGGAGTTCATTTCCATCTTTAGTTCTGGTGAGGTTCTTTCCTTGTCAACTCTTCTGCTCTCTCCCTATATCATATATATATGTGTGTGTGTATGTGTGTATGTATACACACATAAATATTTACATATATCACCAGCTGTGCAAGTTCCCTGGGGGATGGTTAAACCATTACTCCTGCACGTAATCTTCAGGTGTCCACTGACTGAATCAAGTGATTTGCTTATGCCTCAGACCCAGGTGTCCTGGGCTAGTCTTTGGAAGTGTTTTTCCTAGTTATGACTTCATCCAGGAAGCCAGATGAGAGCCAAACCCTTTTCGGATCCAAATGGCTTCCTTCAAGAACATGTGTCCCTGCACACCTGTCATAAGCTTCTGAACATAGTTTTGGTCTCTTCATCTTATCTAGAGAATTGACATACTTCCATTCTTTCTTGAAGAAAGAAACTTCTAGAGGCAGGGCATCTTTGGACTTTTGTCGTTAAGAGGCCTTTGACTTTTTACCTCCACAGGACTAGGTCTTTCAGATCCAGAGTTGTTTGTGTCAGCAGCTGAGAGGTTGAAAGTCAGGAGTGCCAAGCAGGATAACCACCAGTGAAACCTGTTATGAAAACACCAAAAAGGAGCCACCCTCCAAGATGAATACACATTCCACTGGAGCTCAATCTAAATTAGTGGCTTTCTTGAGTGATATCTCCATTGCTGACATCTGCTGAACTACTGCCGGGAGTTCCCTCCACACCTCTACCAAGTGTTTTGCCATTTCAGAAGCATCCAGGTATAATACAGTGTGTGGTAACATGTTTCTGCAGTGGTTGATGCATGAAGCATGCTGTGTCTCCCTACCACTGTGATTGTTAGGAGGAACTGCAGTATGAATATAAATATGCATAATCTGTTTTCATAATTTCTGTTTTGAAGACTGAAAAAAGATCAACATATCAGTTAATGAAACTGTCAAAGGTGTGCTGTTTATGAGCACACTCCCTTCACACACTCCTTCTCCATGGTGTTTGAGTCTTTCTCAGAACTCTCGACCTTGGGATTCTGTGATGGAGAACGAAGTTAGACAGTCTCCACGTTGTGTGCGTAGCAAAGCCAACAAGCCTGATAGAAAGGAAGCAGAATGTAAGCCAGCCTGGTGAATGCTGCATGAATACGAAACTATCTGTCCCAAGGTTTTGTGGGACGTACAATGTGCACATGTATGTAAGATGTATACAAAGATAGATAGATAGATAGATAGATAAAGGTATTTGTGAAATAGCTTTCCTCTTGCTATTGCAGGTTTCACCTCAGAAGGTAGATCTTAATACAAGATTGTAAGAGTCCATCCTTTTGAACATGCATGTGATAATGCCCACTAATAAATAGATTTTTATTTCTTCTAATAAGGACATTGCTTCTTATTATTGCTTTTAGTAGAAGAACAGAAGTCACCTTAGATACTGTGATTCCTGGAACAGTGAGGAAGCATTTCAGCAAAAAGATCAGCCTGTGTGATCATGCTGTCATAAGGCTTGACATCACTGCTCTTGACTGGACCACTCCCCTTCTCTTCAAGTAATACTACTGATTTCATCAGCAGTATTTGAAGAAAAAGAGGGTGCTTCACAGTATGGGAATGGCCGGCACAACTTGGCCTGTAATCCTTTAATGTGAGGTGTCTGGGGGACAGGGCAGGGGAAGAGCATTTATTTCAGAGTAAGAATATTATCGCTGTAGTCTCATATTAACATCGGAAGTAGTATTTTAGTGAAGTACAGGGTACACTGTAGTACACGGCTAGACACACTGGAATGAAGTGAAGCTCATCCCATTTGGATTTCTTCCATCTAATTTTACTTTCTGAAGCTACATCTGTTCTTGCATAAAAAGGATAATCTAGGCAGAGCTGAAGAGAGTCGTAGCCCCTGACTGCAGGCCTTGCTCTTATGGCTGGCTCTTTTTCAGGGCACAAAAGTGAAACAGGAAACTCCTTGTGTCCTACCGTGTTGTACGTATGCGCGTGAACCTATCTATCTTCGTTTCACTTTTTCAAACTTTTTCACTTCGCTTGTGAATATTGTGTAATTGTATTCTTTTTTGTTTGTTTCTTTCAGAATGTTCTAATTGTGGAGGTAAGTTGGGTGCTTATGTCATATTGTACTTAGATAAAGTCACGTAGTCAAGTCGTGATTGTGTGTTCAGTTTCTAAAACCCGCCTGTGTTTACACTTCTTGAGCTGGGAGGTGGTGAAGAGGGAGAGGGGTTGATTTGCTTAATGACCTCTCAGTCTTTTTGCAATTGCATGATGGATCAAACGACGTTGGTGCCTCTCTAATTGGTACTCTGCCTCGTGATACCCAGGAGTCTTTGTTTCTGTGTCGCTAGATTTGTTCTTTCTATGGTTTCCTCAACTCCTGTTCTGCAAGTTGTTCTGTTCCTTGGAGGACAATGAATCAACTGCAACGATGCCCTGCACTTTTCTGTTGCATGACTTTGAAATAGTAGCGTAGCCCTGCACATGCTTTACAACTCCAGGGTTGTTCCCACGCTGGCTGAGAACGTCAGTCATTCTCTCAAGTCCCCGTGACTCCTGCTCGTTAGCATTGCCTCCTGCAGTGTCCCCCGGGGAGGGCCCCTCACAGGTATCTTGCTGATGTAAATCAACAGTCTTCAGTTGTAGAGGAAAAGAACATGTCACCTCACTGGTGTTGCAAATTCTCTCTTAATTAATGTAGGTGATTCTCTTTTAAAATGTTGGAAAAGCAACTCGGACGGTTAGAGAGCACGTCGGGGTCGGACTGGCATTTCGGGCCCAGTCTGCTTGTGTGGGAAGTAAGCTGGGAAGTGTAATGAAGGAAATGCATAAATGTTGGAATGTCTTCTCTTAGCAAAGGAGGGGAAAAAAGTCATCAGCCACAGAGATGGCTGGTTACCTGAATAGCTGCTAGGACCTCCATATTTGTTTGTGCTAGCTGCTGTAACAGAAATGAAAAATGTCCGCAGCAAATCTTGTTCATGCTATTAGATAGCTGGGGAGCAGAGACAAGGTGTTGCTAACGGGAAATCCACACCCAGAGTTCAGGACCAACAGCTGCTCTCCATGATAGGGTCAGTTTTGTAGCCAGGTATCTACTGATGCCATTCAGATCAGGTTGGGTACAGCAGCTCTGGAGAATACTCATTTGTACTGGACTAATAAAACAACAAATAGAGCAGATTTAGCCCTGACGTGGAGAGATGTTGACATACTGTAGTCTTGAGCATAATATGAACAGTCTGATCCCTGCATCCTTGCAGTGCTCAGTAAAGTGATCTCCAGTCCCGTGTTACATCCCAAGTACTAGAAACAGCTGTTTTCAAGAGGAAGTGGACAGTCCTTTAACTGATTATTTTATGAGTGCTTGCTTCAAAGAGTGTGAGCTCAATTCTAACCTTTTTTGGATGTGGCTCACAATACACTGGGAGAAATACATAATTTCCACAAAATAAGAAGGTGGAACTGCTCAGTCATTGTCCAGATTTCCTCTTTTCAGCTTTCCTTTGTTTTTTACTTATTCTGTTTTTCATGTTTTGTAAGGATATTGTTGGAACTGGAAGGACTATGAAGGTTCTGCTTAATAATATAGAAAAATACAAGCCAAAAATGATTAAAGTGGCAAGGTGAGTAAAACGATCACAAAACTTAGCAACTAATTAGTGTAGCCCAACTTATTTGCCAGTGGAGGTTCCCATTCCGAGGTCCTGCTTTAATTTATGCTGCAGTATCGCATGGGGAGCTCTGCAGAGGAGCTGCCTGAGTCAGTAAGAGGAGGGTGGAGGAAAGGAGAGGAAATGCTTTTGTGTTGTTCTGCAGTGGCAATGACCCTTCAGCCATTTCAAGACTGGCACTGATGGACGTTGAAGGGGAACACACCCATCTCTTCCCTGCCATCAGGACGTTGTCGGGAGGAGAAGAACAAGAACAGTGATTCACGTGGCTCGGAAGTTTTTTGATAAAGGGAATAGTTTTTATGCATTATTATTATTCAGGTAAATATCTAGATTTACATGGGGTTTATTTTGTTTTTAATTACAGTTTGTTGGTGAAAAGAACATCTCGGCCTGATGGGTACAGACCAGATTGTAAGTGTCATTGTGAAAATCTGTACATGACAGTACAAGAAGTTACCAGTGTTCTACCACTTGCCTGTCATATCATTCTGTGGACTGCTAGAAGCATTGCAAAATATTAGTTGTCAACGGGACTACGAGATGCAATGGCAGGATTTGTATCATTGTGGTTTGGAAAGCCTAGCCTGATGTTTTCTGCAGAGTACTAACTTTATAGGGAAGTTATGAAAGGGTTTAATTTTATCCATGAAAGGTGAGTGTTTTATCTTCTGTCTCTGACAGACTATATAGAAGAGAAAGTCCATTTCTTCCTTCCTCATTGCATCTCTTTGGAGGAGCTGCAGGATTCCATTTGAACATGAAAGGTGTTTTATTGTGACCTAGTTATTCACAATTTTTACATTACATTATAACAGAATAACACTTTTTATTATTTTTTGAAAAGTATTATTGTATGAAGGGTAAAAAATTATAATTAAATCCCACCCCCAAAAAGCAAAAGATAAATTGGGCTTTTTAAACTTCTTCACACCAGCACCACTTCTCTCTGAGGTATTGGTACTTGTACTGTGCTATGAGGAAGCTGTAAATGGAGCTATTGTCGTTTTAGACTTATTGGAATAAATGATGTAATAACAGGTATGTGGCTAAATACTGAAAAGTATAGATCCATCTAGGAGAGATTGACCCATATTTGCTACTGAAGGAGGCTCTGGTCAGCTGAGCTGGGGAGGAGGGTGGGAGGAGAGGAGGCAGGTGAGTACCAGGAGGCAGCATGAAGGGTCTTGATTTGGGATGTGGGAGAGAGGGAAACTTTATGAAGCAAAAGTTTCTCAATGTTGGGCATGGCCCTGCGGCTTTAGCCCAAGAATCTGAACTGTGACCCAAACATTTTGTTGTACAACTTTTTATACAGTGGTATTTTTAACATTTAGAATTTAAACCAGTAAGTTAAAGTATATATTTGACTGGATTCACTAATGTTAAACATATAAAAAATACAACAAAATTACTTCATGAAGGGTAGCTTAATATTTTTATGTAATAACTTGTAAAATGAAACAGGTTTTATCCTTGTTTATTCATACTGTGATGAATTTTATAAAACATCAGAGATCTCTTGTAAATCACTGACAGTGCTGTGTCATTTCCTCACTTACCGAAATTTATGATTCCAAAGTGTCTATTATCCACAATTTTTAACAATTGAATAAATTCCTTACTTGAATACCTGTAAATTTTTTCATACTGACCTATTTTTGTGTCCATAAGGTTGTATTTTTCTCTAGTTACTTAGTGAATAATTTGGAAAGAGTCTAACTTGTTTTCTGTAGTGCTGATACTGCACAGACCTTCACACTCAAAAAGATAGATGCCTGTGCTTAGCTTCAAGTGTGTGAGTTGTATGATTCAGCTACGCTGCATGCATTTACTTTGTTAAGCCTGTGCATGAGTCTTCGTAAGGTTGGGGCTTTAATTTCAGAAGCATTTGACATGTTTCGGTAGCATAATATGCAAAATAGTTTTTGCTATTCTCAGAAGAAAATATATAAATCTCTGAAAGTTACTTCTGAATTAAAATGGTACATTTTTTTCATCATTAGTGTAATACTGGACAGTTGTCATCATGCATGTATACCGATGGAGCTTCCGAACGTAGGCAGAATTTTTCAGCTCTGATTTTGGCTTCCTTCCACGGTGTGTCTGTTGTGCCAGTGGTAATTGTACACAGCTCTCCTGCTCTCCACTGAACTAGTCACATCCCTGTCACAAAGAGTCTGTGAGCAGGAACTGGTTATTGGGCTCCTGCTGACCTTGATGTCTCAGAGTCAAAAGTAGCATAACCTCAACTGACTACATACAGCTATAGTTTGCTTGTCAGAGAACCAACACGTGAATTTAAGGGCTATATAATTGCTACTGATCTTGTATTGATGGTGTTTGTTATTTGTCTCAATACAGATTATGGATTTGAAATTCCAGATTTATTTGTGGTAGGTTATGCCTTAGACTACAACGAGCACTTCAGAGATCTGAATGTAAGTTTCTTTAAAAAAAATAGTTAAAAAAATCACTGTTTTACTTTTCCAGGGCGTCTTAAATACCCCATAATTTGCCTTCTCCCTGGGGCCTTAATGTCATGCTTGGGATCCTTTCAGTGAGTGTAGACCTCCCTGCAAAACCTCAAAAAATCCAAAGGAGTCACTGCTCAGCGCCGTGAACGGTTCCTTCCCATCTATCCCCGCTACGAGCAGAAGTCATACCTCTGCTACTCTTCCATCTTCTGTGAGCCTAGGACTTCACAGGTCCACCATTCCCAGTATGTACAGACAGCAGTAAGAAGTGAAACACAGCTACAGTTCAGACAGGTTTGGACTTTGCTGCTATGTTGCCTGCCCCTTTTCTCAGCGAGATAGTGATGGGAATAAGGTGCAAGCCTTGCCTTTGCTTCCTGCGGTACTCCCACGGGAGGACCTCAAAGCTGGGAATCGCAAGTGGGAAAACTTGCTGTAGCTAGAAAGGGAAATCAGAATTCAATTCCAGGTCTCTGGAAAGGAAGGGGTAATTACAAGATCACTAGATCGGTCAAGCAAAAGCATTTCTGAACAATTCATTAATAATTAATAATGTAATCAACTATGCTGTTGCAATCAGTGTTATATTTTTTTCAGCACATATGTGTTATCAATGATCACGGCAAAGCAAAATACAGAGTCTGAAGCAGTACCATCCTCCCCTGAAGATTTGTAAGCTTGGTGAAGCAGAAATTTGACTACACTCCCTTAAGCATCTCCCAGAAGAGTGTTTCAACTGACTTGTGTTTCTTTCAACTCAATATAACAAGGGGGTTACTCTAGAGATATTGGTTAACATTTACAGAAGTGAGAGCTCTTACCTAAAACGTGGAGGGCTTTTAAAGTTATTACCTTTTTTAAATATTTAAAATTACCACATAAGATGCCTTTTGACTAATAATTTGTCTGCCTCAAGTCTCATTGTGAATGCATCTTTTCTTCGCTCAGTCCATCGTGCTACCTGTTGCAACTCAGGTACTTCACTGTGTTGCATGAGATAATTCAAAAGCGCCATTGTGTGTGTGAAGATTATTTTACAGAATTTTATTGACTTCAGCGTCCCTTTAGTCTTGGTCAGATATGCTGCTGCCAAATTGAAAGCATTATTTTGATTTAATTCCACAATTCAAAAGTTTCAGCTGAAGCTGTATGTTGTGTGATTGATAGTACATTTCTGGCAGTTCATTACTGCCTCTTCTGAAGAGAAGTTTTAACTCTCAGAATGCGCTGAATTAGAGCGCTGGTACAAAATGAACCTTTGCAAGACACTGTTGATACTGGAAGATGTCATGGTTTCGGCATGTCATGTAGCCATAGATGTGTGTGTTTAATGTGCTGGATTTTAATCAAGACAAAACAATGCCAGGCAGGTTTCAATTTCTGCATGGTAGCCTCTTACTTCTATAGGACACAAACAAGTGAAAAAATTAACATAGTGTTCTCCTGTGCTTATATTCTTAATGAAACCTCATTAAGCACAAAAGTTGAATGCTAGTTGCACAATTATTCAGTTATGATTTGGTTTTTGTAGCATGTCTAAGTTGAGACTCTTTGTAACCATTTGTCGTCTTTAAGAATACAGATCTGACAATGTTGGAGACGACTTGTATAAAAAAGAAAAAATGCATAGGAAAACATAGAATACCAGTTAACGCATGGATACTGTAGACTCTAGAGATTCCTTCCTTCCCTTATGCATCATGCTTGAAGAAGTTGTTTGTTAATTTACATGTTAAGTGTGGAAAATTCAATTCTGTACTGTATGTAACTGTTCTCACCAGCTTCCCGAGGGAAGCCAATGCAAAGTAAGTAGCTGTGTCTCAATAGCTTTGCTCTGAACCGTAAGAGGCAGATTGTCATTAGCTTCAGGTTCCTTTAAACTAATAAAGAAACATTAAGAACACTTGTTACATTGCACAGTTGTTTATTTTCCTGCTTCAGCGTATTTTGCACATCCTGTAAAAGCTCTTCAAAAATACGCATTTAACTGGTAATCTAAGGATACCTTATGTATGTATCCTGTGGCTCATAAGCTGTTGTTATTTGGGTAAAATCCATGATGTGAATGGAATGAAGAAGATCAAAGAATTATTGTGATTGCTAGAGAAATGCTTTAGCCCTCTCTCCTTTACTTTTTTAACCTATATTTTTAAAGAGTTCTCTTGAAAAGCTTTCCCTCTTGGAAAAACTTTCTTCTGTTTTTGGAGTAGAAAGCACACCCGTACAGTCCCTGGAAGAAGCTGGTGAAAAGAGTTTCATCGCTTTTTCTTTTATGAGAGTGTTAAAACTTTTCTTAATGCTTCTGATTTCTATGGATTTAGTCGTATTGGCACATTGCCTAGGCAGACATGCTTAGGCTTAGGCTTAGCCCAGGAGATCCATTAGATTATTTCCTTTTTTCCTGTTGTCCTAGAAAGTCACAATCCAGTTTGCCTTGCTACGATGATCAGCCTTCAGCAACAACAACCAAAAAATGCGAAGTACTGTAGATGCACATAATTCAGACTGTGTACAAGTTGTCTCATTGGAAGATTCAGTTTATTAAAATCTACATACTTAACAGAAAAGACCAGATTTATAGAAAAGATAAGAAGAACCGGAATGTTTCTTCAAATTAATTTTATTTCCTCCTGCCATCATATTTTTAACATTGTGGAAAAGCACCATACAGATTTCAGTAGTGAATTTGCAAGTGCAATTACACTGTGAATAAGAGGTGTTTTTCTCTCCTAATGTGATCTTTGAATTTTGTACCTCCATATATCTGAGCGTGTCCCCACGTCTCGGTTGCCATCCAGGTTACTCTTGGCTTGAAGCACTTCCATCTGAAAAATTAGTTTTCGATTACTTTAATAATCAGATTCCAAAGTATCATTAGTGTAACGGAAGGAACAGGTAATTATGCCTATATGGCTGATGAATATTGGATCTAGTTTCTTTGGTGTGCGCAGATAGTTTAAAAAAATCATACGTTTTTTTCTGTAGCTGTCTCCTGGTTCAATACTGGTGTTGATTCCATTCCTTTAACTAAAAGGCCACTAAACATTTTTTCCGTTGTGGTTGCACCCTATGACCCACAAAGCAATGTATTTTTTTTTAAATCAGTTCAGCAACATCTGTTACTGAAGAAGAGAGGATGTTCTTTACAATCCCTTATTTTTCTGGACATCGTGTTTATGTATTTGGTGGGCATCCCTTTTTATCTGTTTTCCTTCTCATGCACTCTTAACCCCAGCATCCTTTCCCTACCGGTTGAATACAAATTAACATGGGCAGTAATTTGGTTTAAAGTTACGTAAATGTTTAGCAGCCATCCGGCTTTAGACTTTATTCAGTTCACTCATGTTTACATCTGGTCCAGTTCCAAAATATCTGAAAGTGATTTTCTGGAGAGAAAGCCAAAGTAGGAAGAATAATTCCTGCAACTTGGTTAACTGAATATGGTTTAGGATTTCATGTTACAAACTACAGCTATGGTCTGAACATCTAGTAGTTTCTGCTTAAAAAATAGAATTCAAATAGTCCAAAAGGTCTGTAATTAAGTTTTCAATTCAATTAGCTGCTGCATTCTGGTATTTATAGTTGAACAAAGTAGGAAACAGTGTCTGGTTTTTTGATTGCTTACTATTAGTGTTCTGTTTCCTGACCAAATTATGGTCAAACTCAAAGTTTTATTAATGAATTTCTGTAATGTACAATTCCAACACTTCTCCCCGAAATACAATATTAACTGTATGTGATAGTCAGTTGCAGAACAGTTTCTGATCTGTGAAAGAGTCAAATCATCACCGTTCATACACCGTAAGATGCTTAGCTTGGCGATGTATGTATGTATGTCAGGAGCCATCATTATTGCTCTGTGGTGAGAATAGCATTTATTTCAACAAAAACATTGGGAGTGTTAAATTTTAATATTTCTTTATACTGAAGAAGATAAAGGCCACATCAGCTTCTCTGCATATGTTTGCATTTTGATTTTCTCAGATAAAATGGCAGTGAAAGCCCCTATTGGAATCAGCCTTGTTACACCTGCAGACTGTGATTGATTCTCGCTACCCAGAAAACTTTCAGTTTCAGTTAAAAACCAGAATCTCCAAAACATTACATAGCCAGAGACAGCTAGCAGGTAGCATAGCAGGAGAGAGAGGGATCCTTGCCTTTCTGTAAAAGCATCACATTCAGGCATGTTTTTCCCTTCTTTTTAAAATATTTTTAAAACATTTTAAAATATTTTCCAAAACCTCTGATAATCTACTTACAAAGATCTGAGATGAATGCAATATCTAAGTGTACTGTGGAAGGTATCTTAAATTCTTTTTCTCCTTAGATTGGAGGGAGAAATTCACACCTAGAAGTTAATGTAGGTGTGTGTTACCCGAGTTCGGTCTTCCAGAAGTTAGCGCTGGCTGCACTCGCCAGAGAGCACAAGCTGCCTGCAGAGGATGAGCCCGCCGCTGTCTGTGCTTGTTTCAGGCGTCCCCGTCTGAAACATCGTAGGTGAGAGAAGCAGCGTCAGGTACCTCACCCATCCGCTCAAAGCAATGAAAATAAAGTGGAGGGAAAACAAAAGCTTCCACGCTAATTTCAGACGCCCTTCGCAACTCTGCACTGAATGCTCTCTGCCTTCCTCTGGGGAGCCAGGCACATGCGGGTGCCTCCGGACCTGGCCTAACAGTGTTTGTGCCAGTGGGGAATGACTGCTGGGCTTGCCGGCGATATTCCGGGCAGCGAGGAACGCCACAGCAACACGTGGCCAGCCAGAAACGATTGATCGCAAGCCATAAACTATACTGTGGGATTATTTTGTGCTGTTAAAAGGAGAATTCTTTGTTAAGAAAGAGCAATATTCTGCACTTACCATAAATTACAAGAGGGGAAAGATAACCAAAACAGAGAAGGGAGCGCTAACATATTGAAGAAAGGTTGCCATTTATTTTGCTGAAAACATGGAGAGCACCCAGTCTTTTTTAGAGGGGAAAAAGGGGCCATCGGTTGTGGGGGAGGCTCTGTAAGGCCCTTGAAGGCTGTCAGCTGTCGTTCAGATGCTTGTGCTCTGTCATGAAGTCCTGGCTGACGCGACCTTCCTTTCTGTCGCTAAACTAGCACCCCGTTTCTTTGTACCTTCATGGGAACGCAGGTGTGTCCACAGCTGGACTTCCCGCTGCTGCCAGCGGTTGTTCTGGGACACGAAGCGGGTTCCAAACCCGCAGGAACTTCGACGCAATTAGTTAAAATACTTTGCTGTCGTGCCTTGTTCCTTCTGCTGCTGCACGGAGCAAGGAACTGCTGACAAACTGCTCGAGTTTGCAGTACAGCAATTTATTTGTAATACTAAGAGAGAAAAAGGTTTGGATACCGTTCAAAGGCTGACCTTTAGTTTGTTTCAGGAGCGGCATGAAAGATTTCCGCTTTTTCTTCTGTAGCAGAAGGAGACAAAAATGACTTGTAGTATTGTGATCTAGCAGTCTCAGACCCGCATGACCGGGCCTCTGATAATGGTAAGAAAATCTTGTTTCTAATCATGACGCAAAATTTCGTTACATTAAATCATCCCTAGACATGTTCCAGAATCCATGGGTCCTACTGTTAGTAAAGCTTTGTACATCTGTCAGCACTGTTAAGTCATGAGGTTATACAAGGGACAACTCTATTACTGGAAGATATATGTTATGCCTTCATAGCTATTGAATTTGCATAGAAAAACATTGGAATTTAGCTAAGATGTTTTGGAAGCAATGCCAGAAAACACAGTTATCTTAAAGTGCCTTTTCTCAGTAATTTTCCATTTTCCTAAACTATTAGAAGTATTAATGTCTTTTCTTCAGATGGCTTTTCTCCAGTTACACCCTATTTTTATGTTGTGTTCTATCCTGGTGTCTTTTAGCCAAATTGTTGCCAGTCCTGTAGTTTTTAATGACACTTACAAATGTTTGTTGTTTTCCAGGAAAGATAAGCCCTTGTTCTGAAACATCCAGGGGCAGATTTTCGAAGGTGCTTAAGCATCCAAGAAAATTTTACGGGATTTCACCTGCTTGGGTGGGTGCCTAGCTGCATCCTTCAGTGATTATGTACATTTGAAAATATGTTTCTTGCCTGATCTGGATAGACTGGGAAAACATGCAATAATATAACTTGGAATGAAAACAGGAGGTACCAGAATAAAAAGGGGAGGCAAGTAGAATCACAGAATCACAGAATGGTTTGGGTCGGAAGGGACCTGTAAAGGTCATCTAGTCCATCCCCCCTGCAAGTGGCAGGGACATCTACAACTCGATCAGGTTGCTCAGAGCCCTGCCCAGCCTGGCCTTGAATGTTGCCAGGGATGGGGCATCTACCACCTCTCTGGGCAACCTGTTCCAGTGTTTCACTACCCCCATTGTGAAAAATTTCTTCCTTATATCTAGTCTGAATCTGCCCTCTTTTAGTTTAAAGCCATTACCCCTTGTCCTATCGCAACAGGCCCTGCTAAAAAGTCTGTCCCCATCTTTCTTATGAGCCCCCTTTAAGTACTGAAAGGCCGCAATAAGGTCTCCCCGCAGCCTTCTCTTCTCCAGGCTGAACAACCCCAGCTCTTTCAGCCTTTCCTCACAGCAGAGGTGTTCCATCCCTCTGATCATTTTTGTGGCCCTCCTCTGGACCCGCTCCAACAGGTCCATGTCCTTCCTGTGCTGAGGACCCCAGAGCTGGACGCAGTACTGCAGGTGGGGTCTCACCAGAGTGGAGTAGAGGGGCAGAATCACCTCCCTCGACCTGCTGGCCACGCTGCTTTTGATGCAGCCCAGGATACAGTTGGCTTTCTGGGCTGTGAGAGCACATTGCCTGCTCATGTCCAGCTTTTCATCCACCTGTACCCCCAAGTCCTTGTCTGCAGGGCTGCTCTCAATCCCTTCATCCCCCAGCCTGTCTTGATACCGGGGGTGGCCCCAACCCAGGTGCAGGACCCTGCACTTGGCCTTGTTGAACCTCATGACGTTCACACGGGCCCACTTCTCGAGCTTGTCCAGGTCCCTCTGGATGGCATCCCATCCCTCAGGCGTGTCAACCACACCACTCAGCTTGGTGTCCTACAGTTATGTCATTCTTTGATGAGGGCATGAATATCTCTTCATCTTTCTAAATCAATGCAAGTGTTGTTTAATTGATTTATTTGTTTGGGTTTTCATGGGAATTATTGTAGTAGTGTTTCTGCTTTTTCTTAGGAAATCTGGAATGAGGTGAGAGTGCTCAAAATTTCGCTTTTGGAAATAATAGCTCAGCATAATCAATAGCACAGAGAGACAAAGAGCAGAGCAGATACAAGGGAATATCCAACAGTAGCATGAGCAACAGAAGAGTCAAGGAGGGTAAAAAATGAAGTCTTTAAAAACTTTAATTGTAGAGTATTGATTGGAATGGATCCACCAGTGAGTGTACAGGAAGGATATTAAAATCTGTTAAATATGACCTGCTGAATGAATGGAGATGGAAGGCTTTCTGCTGAGAGCCAGTTTGGTCCTGGACCCATTTGTGCCATATGGGAAAGAAAACCATCATAAACTGAAATTGTTTATCTTCCTCCAGAAGGCAGTTCACATAATAACATCAATTAACTATTAACTGCATTTAAGTTTTTAACTACAAACACCCAATTTAAGCTTCCAGTACTATTTTGCCTAAGCTGTGTATGAGGCAGTCTCAGCTCTGTAAAGCCAATCTGAATCTCTCTGTGTCTTAAATTTAATCAACCACATTAGACACCTATGTTACTCCAGCTGAATAGATCCCAGTGTTCTTACTAACAGTCTCTCCGTCTTATTTTCTGAGGTTTTTAGGTCTTGCCATCTCAGGCTTTACCCTATTCCTTAGATCTTTATTTCCATTTTTCCCAGTTCCTCTTAGTCCATGTTGGGCAGAAACCAATTTACAAGCTCAGCAGGCGCTGGGAGCAAGGTGAAGGATGATCTGGAGACATGGCACAAACACTGGTGAGTTCGCAACCCTTAGAGAAAACAAACCCCCGGAACTGCTGAGACACTCTGCTGGGTGGCAGTTACTGGTCTTTCATGGGAGATTTTTAAGAAAAGTAGCAAATACATAATTTAAGGGGGAAAAAAATCTCTGCTTTGTGTCCAAAAGTATCAGAGTGGAGAAGCTAGCTGGCTTGCGAGGCATGGAGAGAGGACTCCCTGTGCCACCACCATCACCCAGCGTGGTTTAGTTTGCTCCAGGAGCTTAGGCAGCAGCTGCGGCTCGATGAGGAATCCAGCTATTGAGAAGCAAATCAGCACAACAAACATCCCGCTTTGCTGCAGTATTTCTAGCTCCAGTACTCAGACAAGCACAGAAGAGGGTTTATCCAGGTCAGGTCTGGCAGACCGTTGATTCTGTCAGGCCTCAGCCATATCTTGAAGCAGCCTAGCCAAAATACGCCTCAAAATATTCTGATACTTTCCCCACATGGGTCACAAGCTGGAGTCCAAAGCTAGCAAGTGTTTTCCTGACTATGTTCCATTTATTTATAGAAAAAGAGTCAAATATAAGAACACATTTCCTGTGCAGAAGGGAAGAAGGAAGTCAAGGCACGTCATGGCACTGCCCCAGGCTGATCTGAAGTCTTTGGTCGGGCACAGACTTACCGGCGTTATTTTCCATCCCTTAAACTGTGTTTAGACTGTCTCGACTTCAGCAGTCTCTGAGATGTAAATTATTTTATGCACAAGGACAACAGCATTTTGTGAAGTCAAAACAGGTTGTGAAAACTGTATACAAAGCTACTCAAGAAGAAGGAGTGTGCGTTCTCTGTATTTGAATAGCAAACTAACACCGTAGCATACAGGCCCCGTTCCTACAGAGAAACACAGACCCACTGAACACAATTGCTCACATGCCCCGAGTTAAGCCCCTACTGAGTCTTAGCAAGATCGGAGCCACAGTTTTTAGTTAGTATAGGTGTATGCATGAAAATAGTATCCTTTTCAATCTGGATGTTATTCCAAACAGTCCTTTAGCCTCCTTTAGTATAATATCGTTGGCCTAAAAGTAGGAATGCTTGTATTATTGTTAACTACGAGAATTTAAATTTTTGGTACAACATTTAATACATTACTAAATAGCATGGAAACGCAGTTGTGCAGTTCATGGTAAGGCTCACCAAACATTCAGTCACCGACGTGGAGTCACGGCTGTTGAGGTAAATCTTCAGTACCTGAGGAGAGAAAGGCACCTCATAGCTGTTCTCAGCCACCATTACGTAGACTTTCCGAAGCCCATGATAAAAACTTACAAGTCCTGTTTCTAGTAAGAAAAAGAGAGTAGAATATAAAATCTTGTTTATGAATCATAACAATCAACATGGAGCACATCTGCTTTTTTCTGCTTTGTAGTTCACCTGCGCATAAATGCCAGAGCTTTCTTCCTTGAGGCTCCTCAGGGCCAAACCTGGTCTGCCTAAAGCCATAGTTTCATCCATGTCTGAACACAGCCATTATCCTGACAGAGCAGACAGAACCTCTGCATCATCCACCTGAATTTGCTAAGAGAAACCCTTCCCCAGCTGAAGCACTAAACCATGTAAAATTATTATATGTATTGCAGGAGTGGCCACAAAGTCCTCGGTATCGGCTAAGCCCATGGGGTAACAGACTTGGGTGGAACCGGGACAGGGATAGTGGTGTTTTACCCTGCTGTTTTTGGAAGGGTTGGGAGGGTGAGAAGGACTATCGTAGTTCATGCAGCAGCCCGAGCATCTCGCCAGAAGCACGGTGCTCCCTCAGGAGTGGGAGGCTCCCATGGCAGAGAAGAGACGGCGACGCAGCTACCCATGGCGTCTCCAGCATCCTGCCGAGGTCTCCTGGTATTTTCCAAGCTCAGCTCGCAACGTTAGAGCAGATGGGATCACAGTTTAAAACTGTAAAGATGTAGGAGTTAGTTAGTTAGCTTTTCACTGAGAACAAGCTCTAAATAAAAAAATGTCATCAAGTTAACTTTTTTAAACATCCCGTCTTTCTCCCAGGGTTTGTGCTGCCCTCCCTGACTGCCAGGGCTATCTTTACTCAGCTTCTTTCCAGAACCAGTTTTTCTCATCCTCTGCTGGCTCTTGCTCTTGCCCCCAGACTGCTCTATAAATGTGTATTTTACAGTCCAAAAATACCATTCCTGACTTGTTATTCCCTTGCCAGCCCATGACTCCAACTGAAATAACTGGGTGGGTGGGAAGTATTTTGAAAATCAAGGAAGCAAGTGATTTCCATGTGTAGGTTTAATCAAAATTATAGTACCAAGATACTTGAAACACTAAGGCTACAAGGCCTGGCTAATGTCGTCTGCTGCTGTTGAAAGGAGCTGCTGCTTTCATTCCTTCAGACAGTTTTGATATATAGGGAAATGTAGTGTCCCAGTAGATAGTACTGTATTCATCCATAACATAACTAATAGCTAACAGATAGAGAGCTGCAAACTTATAAACAATTATTTAAGAATTTAGGGTTTGGAGGGTTTGGGGCTTTTTTTAAATTGTCCTCTGCCCTGACACACTTTGCAAAAGCCCTTTGCCAGTATATTGTGAGAAGTCTTCTAATTAGCCATTCCAGGAAAACAAGCATTTATAATTTGATCTTTTCATCTAAGGTGAAAAATCCTGGGAAGTTGCCATCACTCTTCCGAGTTAATTCAACGCGAAGTCATCATAACAAAATGGCTCTAAAAGTTAGTTTTAAAATATGCAATTAGGCATTCATGATTCGCTGTCTGCATTTATTGCTTTGTAAAAGAGAAAAAGTAGTTCTTATTTATGTATAATATTCCTATAACAACGATTGTTAGGAGAAACGTGGACACAGAAAAACAGCTCAAAAGAAAAATCAGTATTTTTATCCCTGTTTGTAATAAAGTCTCAGCTAAAAGGTATTTTTTTACTTCCCATATTCTCAGTTATTTTCCAGAGCTCTGCCAGACCTTCTGTGTTCAGCATTCTAAGTCAGTCACAGGATTCCTGCTTGATTGCCTACTGAGTGTACTTCGTTATCTCTACCTTATTGACTTTAGAAATTATGGTTAAGGGAACCCTCACAAGTTTGGTTTTAACTAAGGATGCTCGCTTTCCCTCCTTCCAACCAGTATGTTTCAAAGGTGGCATCCAGACTGCTCATCCCAATCAAATTTCTTTTTACTCTTCTTTGTGCTTTCCACAGCAGGCCCACCTGCCTTTTCCGACGCACCTAGTGTGTGTTGATAGCGCATCGCAGTGCTCCCATTTAAATGCGGAATTATTTCAGCAACCAGGAAATTGTTTTCTCTTGCTCCAGTGACATTTTATGGCACAACACGGCAGCCTTAAAGTGAGAACAACTGGGTTTAGGGGAATATCCTTCATCATTTGAGCCCTTCTGGCCATGACCATAGCATAAAATATACGCTGGGCCTCATCTTAGTTCCTGGCCTAGATTTCTGTGGCAATGCCAGAGCTTGCCGACCTGCTCTCCCACTGCATTGCAATCGACAGTTACCTCAGCAACCCCGGGTCTGCTTTCCCTGACTCTGAACAGGCGGGCTCCTGCACAAGCCTTACGCGGTGCCAAGATGCCGTAACCCCCACCTCGCTCCCACCCGCCGGACTTGTTTCGCACACAGGCGCAGCGTAATGCAGGATTACGGTCTGATGCCTCCTGCCTCTCCTACTATTTTTAGTTATTTGCAACACCTGGAGAAACTTCTAGAAATCCTGCTTCTGGTTTTAGTCATCTTCACCTGTGCGCCAGCTCGCTCCTCTTTGTCTCTAGAGGTCTGTCAGTCTTTTAAAAAACAAGAACTTTTTTTTCCTGACAAAGCCAGATTCTTGGCACATTCTTCCAGCATTCCTTTGAACAGCCAGTCAGCAAACAACAGCGCAAACGCTCGCCTGCCCTCTCATTGTTTCCTGACCCTGATTTACAAGAGGTCAGCGTGATAGATGTTTAAACTAACTACAGGCTCGGTTTATGCCAGGCCACTTCATCCGAGCTTTCATGTCATATTAATTGCAATTCCTTTAAATTCCATTGCAATCAAAATCAAAAGCAACAGTTGTATGCTTTCAGCACCTCCCACCCAAATATCGTGTATCGCTCGAGGCCAGATTCTACCCCTCCCCTTCTTTCTGGATATCATCTTCCCTTCTATTATTCATATTTTCAAACAGCTCTTAAAAAACGTCAAAGTTCATCTAATCGAGTGGACAGCCAAGTGTAGTGACATCCAAGAGCAAAGTGCTACTTTAGATAAGAGTGTTTCAAGCTGGTCCTTTGCAGACATTTCTAAGCTGGCTTTCACAACATAAACATGTGATGTGGGCAAGCATACAGTCTTAGATTTTCTGTTTCGAAAATCAAGAAGTTACAGCCCTGATTTTAGAGATACGTATCAGCTCTATTTTCAAGCTATTAGCCACAACAAATGAAAACAAACTGCTGCAGGAGCCGTAGTATTAATGCTTTTTCATATCCAGCAGTGGCACTGCACATGGCAAAGTGTCCTATTGAGCAGCAGCATCTTGAGGGGACGCCCTCGTCACAGCACCAGCCAGTCGTGCTGGGGTTTAGCTACTCAACCTCTTGCCCAGTAGATCAACTGCTAGATCATACTCTGCTTGCTGCACCTTGCCCTGTTCCTAATACCACCCCTTTTTCCCTCGCTGCATTTCTTTTACTGTCTTCCCTCATCTTTTGTTGTATTTTTAATTCTGCTTTGTCTTAATTTCGCTGGAACTAGCAACCTTCTGCTGGGCTCTCCGGCTCTGAAGGATCTGCTCTACTTCCTTTCTGGTCTCGCAGGACTGCTGCTGAAGCTTCTGGCAGAATTTCTTTCTTTCTGTAGCTTTTTTTCCCCTCAGACTCTACTGAAATAGCTGTTTGACTTTCCAATAAGAGATGCTGCATTACTACCCGGAGCAGGTGGTTCTCATTTCAGAAATTTCAGTCAAGAAACCGAAACATGTGACATCTTGTGAATCACAGATTCTTGCTTTCTGTCCTGACATTTCTCTTACCTTTTTGAGTTGAAGGCTGATCCTTAAAATGGATAGCTAAGTGAAATTGCATACCACGCCACTACAGCTCAGCCAAATAATATCTAGACAAATGGCTTAGGTGGAGCCACTGCAAAATGCAGAATTAAAAAAGATCACTAGATTTTGGCCTATAGAATATTTTTAGATTTGTACTATTACTTTCCAGATGAAATAAAAATGACATAGCCTGACAAGTCCTAAGTGGGTGTTTAAAATCTCCCTACGTCTTATCTATCAGCATAACCCCCTATGTATTTTCTTTTTCAAAAAGAGCAACCTGAGATCCTCTTTGCCATTTTGCAGCCTGTCTTCACTCCTGCCTGAGAACTGGAGTGCTGGCAACCCTGGCCAGCCACCAGGCGCTTCAGCCTGTACCGTGCTGTAAGAAGTGAAACTGAAAATGTACCATCTTAAACCTTACACTCTGTCCAGTGAGAGAAAATGTATAAGGAAAAAAAGCAGGAGGTCATAGAGAAAATTATTTTTTAAACATACATTATAAAAGGTTATCTATGGCAAGAGAGGATACTGGGTTTTAATATCTAAAATTCAAGATCTGAATGTCTTACACATTTTAAAATATTTCTCTGGTCTTGGAGGTCTCTGGCTAGGGTCTGTCTCTCTACTTGGTGTTATCTGCATTGAGCTGGTTGAAAGGAGAGTCTGCTGTCTCCAGACGAGTTCATCCAGTTTCTATCACTAGCCCATCAACTAACAACAATAACTTTGCACTTGGCTCCTGAAGATATGCCGGAGAATCTTCTTCTGCACCTCGCTGCAGTCCAGACAGGCTGGAAGGCAATGCAGTGTCCCGGGAGCAGCCGTGCCTGAGCCCATAACAACTAGTTTTTTGTCCTACTTAATATCTCAATGTTTTTAATGTTTTCAGTTGTGTGCAATGGACAAGAGCCCGGAGCTTGTGCACATGCTATTTGAACGGTCTCTGATAATGTCAGTGCCAAAGAGTTACAGTCATTATCCCTGAAAAATGTAATGTTCTCTTGCTGCCTCCGCAGTGGATTCACTGTGAAAGAGGAAACGGCATATTTGCAGGCGCAAGGAGCAATGCTTCCCAAGGATACATTAATCTCTCCCACCTTAAGAAACCTGTCCTTGACTCCAGATGCTTGTCCAGGTGCTCTCTCCTCCTTGCTGTGGGTCTGCTCCTTGAGCAGCGCATCCACAATCATTGCTCATAGTTTTCTTCTTCAGTTCTGACCTAGATCTTCCCTGATTTGGCTTCTGCCACCTGTGCTCCACTGAATCAGGGTGCTTAGCTCATGACTTCCAGAAAGTTCAGAACTGGATGTAAGATGAGTCTTTCATTCTAATTTTAAACTGTCACTTTAGAAATGTTTTAAACTGTTACTTACAAAACTCAGGTATTTTAAAGACAGGAGCTCATGGGGGAGGGAGAAGGCATAGTGCATCTCTCTCAGCAGCTTCCTTAGGATGAAGGCTAACAAGGAACAGACTGTTCTATTGATGCTGCGTTTCAGCCAAAGCTTCCGGAAAGCCCAGTTACCTCTTAAGGGTCCCACAAAAGCGTCTATTGATTTATTTCCAGCTAATACTACTGCTCCCTCCTCTGATCTGTCTCCTGCTTTCAAGAGATTTGCTCAGGTTACTCTTCATGCTTTCATTTGGCTTCCACAGTTCTATTTCAGCTTCCGCGTCTTTAATCTTCCTTACAAGGTGTTAAGGGATCCTCATTCTCTTTTCAGCATTTTCTGCAAATTCAAGAAACAGCTGTTTTCAATCACCTTTTCCTCCCTCTCTGTACTTTGCCTCTGAAGGATCTCACCATAAATACCATTTCAGCAGCTTTCTCCATGCTTATGATTCACCAGCCTTTCTACTTCAGATATTTCATATTCTTTCCAAGTGAAAATTTTGACTTGTCTCTTTGGAATTAATTGCCATGCTACTGTCTGGTATTTCCTAAGCTGAGCTAGTGCAGCACCCACATTGAGGTATTTTCAGCAATCTTTTTTAATGCCACTTCACTAAGCACATTTTCTTGCAACTCTTCAGCTTCTGTGTCGTCTTATTATAGAAACCTGATTTTGGTTTCCCACATCCGTTACTCCCACCTTGTATAACATGTTCCCATAGTTCTGACACAGGTAGGAAAGAGGTGGTAGGTTTATGTGGGGTCATGAGTCACTGTATCCTAAAAAACGTGAGCAGGTCTTGGCTAGGTTTGGTGAATGGAAGTAGATTAAGTCTTGAAAACATCCTTTAAGACTAACTTGTACTATCCTTTGCTCATATTTTTTTTTTAATCTCTGCATTTGAAAAGGTGAATAATATATAATCAAGCCTACCAGATTTTCCTAAATACGACTGTATCCAACTGTGAAGGTGTAAACACAAAAGAGAGGGTCTGAGTGCTTAGCACCGACCGATGGGGAATAACTGGGAGTAATGAGATTAAACCGAACAAAGGAAAACCACTGAAGGTTGAACATCAGGAAAATATCCTGGCCGTGCCTATCAGACCATGGACTAATTTCCCATGGGAAGTGGTGGAAACTCCATCTCTTGAGTCATTTGAAATTAGACCAGATAAATCGCTAAAAAACAGAGGGCTGGGAACAACCCAGTTGGAATTGGAAGGGGATGAACGAGACGGTTTTGAAAGACGGTTTTAGTCTCAGTTTCTCTTGTTCTGAAATTAAATAACATGCCTTGTTTAGGGTCTGTTCATGCAGGACTGCCAAACCTGCAGCTGCACTGTGTTCTCCTCATTACCGTCAGGTTGAAATGCTAATGTGACTCTAACTGATCATTTTTCTGTGTTGCGGTAACGTTACATCTCAAGCCTGCTAGCGTAACCAGAGTCGTCCCCCACGGGCCCTCCTCCTCCCTGTATTGCAGACCTGGCTGGGGACTGTCACAGGATTTTTCTGCCAAAATGCTTCTTTGTTTTGGACTAATTCCTCATTATTTCCTCCACCACGTACCCTGTTGGGCTGAGCTCCCCTAGATGGCAGAGCTGAAGCAATTTAAAATGCAAAATGTTTAATGCAGCCTTGCTGTAACAGGGATTGCCATAGACAGCCCACTAATTTCTCAAGAGCTACTTGCTAGAAACAGCTTCTGTTGTCATGGTTCACTCTCTGCTGCATGTGAGAGATGGTCCAACTCCACATACAGTTAATGCAGTTAGGATTTGGCCCCAAAAGGATATTGTTCCCCATAAATGATTCAAGTTTCCAGTTCTCAAAAGGAGCAGGCCAAGAAAATGGTTCATTTATGGTAGTGTCTTTAGCACATTCCCATGGTCCAGCGACACTGACTTTTCGAAAAAAAAAAAATCAGGTTTGGTACAATTGTACAAATGCTTGGAAAAGCAATGAACGTGATGAGGCAAGTTCAGAGAAGCTACAAGTGACCCTCTTGTCCATTTACACTTTTCAAGCCTTCTGTTACGTAAAACTATGGGTTATCCCATTAGCAGCATTAGTCCACGCAGTTTTTCTTTCAGTCCACACACAGATGTTTTTCCTACTAATTGAATTCTACAGCAATGCATTTTTTCAGGTTGAAGTGCTGCAGAAAGTTGAACCCAAACTGGATTACATTTTGAGGATTTCTTTTGAAATTACACACATAACTTTCTGTAAGTTTAAGGATCTGATACAAATTATTTGACTTCTGTTATCTCCAGAACTGTTTTCATTTTCTACAGTTTGCAGAAGAGGACAACAGGTCAGGGGCTTTTTTTGTGTGCCGTTTCTTTTTCAGCTGAGCAGCTCCACGTGGTGTGTTGCATTTCTCAGCTGGCAAAAGAATTTTTTTTTTTTGAACTGTTGTTGGATTGGCACGAGGTGCCTGAGAGTTTCCCATCTTACAGTCAGAGACAAAGTAAATAAACTGATAACGGCTGCGGTAGATATATAGAGGGAAAAAGGAAATTACTTGGGAAGCAAGAAGATTGATCTGAATTATTTCAAGAGTCTCCTTATCTTACGTATCTGAACGTGTAAGTTTAGGTAAGTAACGCAATCCAAACCAAGATGTTGTGAGTAGAGCATAGCAAAAGAAAAAATTATTTTACCTGTGTTGGTAAATCATCAGTTCAGAATCAGGCTGACCTTCTTGGCTCTGAATTTGTATAACTTTACAGTTTAATCCTGAAGAATTTTCTTCTTATACCATGGTTATTCTGCTTGCACACAGTTTTTTCCCCTGAACATTTCCTTATTAATCCTTGTATCTGTTATACTTTCCGTTGTTTTCATCTCTTTTTTGCTAAGAGTTTTACCATTTCTAATTTCTTACTCATCGTTGATTGTCTCCAGCTCATTTCACATTTATCTTGTCACCTATCTTGTCAGCTTTTGCTTCCTCCCTTTATCTGTCTTATCTTTATAATTGCTGTATGTCTTTTTTGATTTTCCACAGTACAGCTTCACAGTATCAAATACTCATGTTGCAAAATTTCCCCTCATATAAAGATCAACAATAAATTAGCTGGAAGTCATCCGTATTTCATTATATTTGGCACTGAGAAGTGCAGCTTTTAAAGAGCCTCCACCCTACAGCTGCATCTCATCATTGATCCATTTAAATGCACTAATCTAGCCAAAAAGCAAATGTTTCCCATTACAACCTGTCTCTAAGTGACATCTATGTGCTAGTTTAGGAATAGATCTTCATAACAGAACTACTTTGGAGGTAAAACAGGAAAAGATATTCTTCTGGTTCAGTGCTAAACATTTGCATGCTTTTAGCCTGAAATAAGTATGGAGCCACGTATTTCCATGCAGTTATATAGTGGGTAAAATAAACATTGTGAGCGTTGCTCACTGAATACAAATTCTGTAATTACGGGTGACATGCATGGCCAGTTAGGCCATGTTAGGACAGTTAGGCCAAATTGGCTCCTACATTTGTAGGGATTTCTCTACAGAAAAGGAAAATTATGAAAAACTCCGAAGTTCATCATGAACATAGGGTAGGATATCTAACATGCTACTAATACCCCGAAGGCCCTCAGCTCTTTATAATGGTGATCATACCACTATAGCTTCGTGAAGAGAGTAATCTGAAAGGCCTGATCTGCCCACAAGCTAATACAAGAGTGTGTGAGATGGCTTTTTAGTTTGTTTGACTTCATTGACATAGTTAAACTACTGGAAATCCTGCTAATCAAGATGAATTGTCTTAAAAAAAGAAAATGTGGGGTTTGCAGGTCCTGTGACACAGGAACATTTTGATGATAACCTCATAGAAAGCTGAAAAAGGTGTTTCTTACAATTAAGCAGGAAAATAAACAGTATATTCAATACTATATTCATGACTTCACATATGCATATGTTGAAATAATGATCAATGTCCTCTACAGATTATCTTTCAGTCCTCACGCTGCCTTCGCACTTCTCAGCGGTCGGTGGGCTCCAGGGCTCATCCCCAGCACTGCTCTGTTGCAACGGCTGTCGCAGGAGAGCTAGAGGGTTTTATAATGAGAGAGTGGGTAGCTGTAATTTTGGTACTCAGGAACTCGTGGGAGTCTGTTTCTTGACACCAAAGGCAGGTAGATAAAGGAGAACATACAGCAAGAGAGGCACAGGCTTTGGAGCACTTTGCAGGAGCTGCTACCAAGCCATCCACAGAGGCTGTACCCAGCTACTTACACGTTCTGGCACCTTTTGAAATACTACGGTTTCTCCTGAAGGCCTTTCTCACTGCCAAATGCTTTTTGCATGTGTTAGATGGGTTCCTGAATCATAGTTTCTGCAGTGCTAATGCTCACAAAACTAAGGCTGTTTTTGATCACATTGGCATCTCTGTTCCAAAACTTCTTTTCTTCCCCTTTAATCCACAACTGTAGTCAACAGCACCTTTGACCTCTGGCGCACCTTCCCAGACACTCAACCTTATGGTAGACATAGTGTTAAAACCCTGAGTTGTATTTGCTTTCTGAATTAACATCCCAGCTGTGATAAATGTGGCAGTTCTTGGATAACAAAGTTATTGTTTCATACTGTTTGCTGGCAGCATCAGGAGAATAACTGCAGTGGTCTCAGTTCAATCACATGCCAAAGGCTGTCTTTACAGCCACAAGGACTGAAAAATAACCTGTTGTAGGGAGGCTTTGGTTCTCAGTCCCAGTTCCATGAAAGGGACACATCTCCAACTACTATCTTGTCCAGCAGTGAACAAGATAAGGATTTAGTCACTCCTTGCTACAGAATAGTTTAGAGAGTGTCTGTACTGAAAATCTTTCTACGATGCTGACGTACATAACTGATCTCCAATGAACAAAAAAGCCCCAACCCTTGTGAGAGTGTATACTGTGAAAAGACAAGATTTGAATTCAGTTTTAATGCATTTGGCACATAGTATACGATGCTTAACTCTTCACCTCAGTAGAGGTCAATTATATCATGTCTCAATATTTTACTTTTCTCTAGACTTATACACAAGTCAGTTGTGAAACATATCCTCTAATAATTTCTTATGGCGGTGGACACCATCGCTCAATTCTTTACTACTGTTAAATGAACCCAATTTCTATGTCAACAAAAATGACATGTACTAGGTATATTGTCTCCAGGGTCACAACCATTCCTGGTATAGTCCACAACAGACAGACTGCTAAGTTTTGTAATATGATGAATGAAACTAAAGTGAAAATCAGTATTTTCTTCTAGAGAAGCTTTCAAAATACAAGTCCTGGTGCCTTGCTCAGAGTAAAAAATCCTTCCTTACTAAAAGCAAACCTCCAGTAATACAGATCCTGCAGCACAGTCTCACTGTTGCTCTCACCCCACAAAACAGCATGACAATTTATAAAGTGATAAGCCAAAGAATGAGGAAGCAACTAATTAACATAATTGAAATGTCTCAGTTAATATACTTGGTTAACAGCAATGCTACCAGGAGAAAATTCCCCCTACACACTTGGATGAAAGCCTTACTGTTAACTCGTGTCATACTTATTTCTTAATATAGAAATAATTAATATTTGTATATGTGTGGTTACATAGAGCAGAATTGCACAGCTGTCCCCTGCTACTCGTCAAAGGGATGCTGCTTTATATAGAGGAATAAAGTGTTACTTTTGTTGTAATTCTCACAATACAAGGGTGGACAAAAAGGAAACGAGCTAATAAAATGTCATTACAGTTACAGTAGTCTGGGCTCTCCCAGACGTCAGTGAAGAGAAGAACCCTAAGAAGTTGATGCAAGCCATCTTACATAGTGGTATGAATGTGTCTAGTCAGCTTCTGTGTCTCTTCATTGACTATTGAGAGAGCCGAGCTGATTAGTTCAGGTCAAATGAATAATTTATAGGTGGGTCAAATAATTTATAGGTGGGTCAAATCAGGTGTCAGGAATACCATCCTCATTGTCTAGTGCACTTGGAGAGCACAAGGCAGGCAGAAAATTTCCTTTGCCTCAGGATGGTAGGGGGTTGTGTTATTGGGCTCCCTGTTTGCCCAGAAAGAGAGTCCTATTGCAGCCAGACTTGTAAGGATTTGCTTGTACCTGGAGTTAGCAACAGCGGCCATGCTGGCACCCCTTTATCCAGAACAAGAGCCCTCATTCTTGTCTTCACAGTGAGCTCTGCTAAAGGTGAATAAGACATTCATATTTTTGAAAGAGAGTACCCAGCATACACTTTGCTAATCCATTAACGTTTTCAATATTTCAGCAGTGCTCCTGCTCTGAATTGGAACCAAAAGCAAGTCTTTTCATTAAAAGCCAGAAGGAGAGAGAGAGTATGAGATCCATTTAATTAAAACATTTCCAGCCAATACGCTAAGGAACATTTAGATTCTGCACGTATCTTATGCATAGTCAATGGAAATTGCATGAGCAGAGGCTGAAAAGGCTTGGAGGAAACTAATGTAAAACGAGCAAAGACTACAACAGTCTAGACCGTAGATTACAAGAATAAGGCTCTGGCATTTATCAGAGAAGAACCAAAATATTTTGCTGTTAATTGGACCCGCTGTCTGTGGCAAGTGAGCCCTGCCTGACACAGTTTAGAGCAACCTGTCAGTCTGCTCTGCACTGAGTGCCGCATTTGACAGTAATAAGGTGTTCCAGCAATGCTTCTGCAGAGGATGCTGCAAGGAGCCGTATCATGACCCAGCACAATCCCCTTGCTCAGAAGTGCCAGTCTCCCTATAGCAGCTATATCCTCTGGCTGGGTCAGTTGTTTCTATACCCTCTTTCAATGCAGAGTAGCACAAAAGGTGGGGCAGTACTTCATTAGTCCAGCAGTCTGTGAAATAACCGTTTGGCTCTAGGTGCAGCTGAAGTCGGCAGCTGTTTGAGGTAGCTGTCTTCAAGAGACATTAACATGGACCATCCTTTCCCAGTGATCCAAGCAGCGTGCCTCACCCTCTGCCCTCATCTTTGTTCTTGTAAGAACAATATTGTCATGATCGAGAAGAGCATAATCCTCTGAGCCAGAGTCAGAAAACATCTTGCAGGAGGAAAAGCCAAAAGATGACTGCTGCAGTGTTTCCACTCAGTTCATCCCCTTTGCTAAAGCAGCTAACTATTGGAAGGGGACTTGAGCTCTGCACAGCTGTTATTTACCTCTGTTTTGAAATGCAGAAAGTTGCAGTAATCTGTTTATTTTTCTTTAACTCTTTTGTGCTTCGGAAGTATCACACAGTTCAAAAGGCAATATGACTAAATTTTAAGGAAATTATTGTGCTGGCAGTGTTTTAACAACTGTTTCTTTGTAAAAGAAAAGCAATAAATAAGGGAAAGCAGATAAAATAAGCATAGAAGCTATCAACAGTGCAAAAAAAGTCTTAGTGAATAGAGAAGTTTGACAAATAATGACTGGTGCAAATCTTTGCTTTTTCTCTGGCTTTCATCAAGATTTCTCTAAAAATTAAGGATGTCTCCAAAAGATGAGCTTGACACATCGCAAATGGAATGGAACCTGTTGCTCCTGCAGCTGGTCCTACAGGTCTGGGAATGAGAAGAGCAAACAGGAATACAGGATATCAAGGAGGAGGGGTTTCCCTTTAGATTTCTTTTTTATATTAATCAGACCCAGTTATTAAGGCTAATTAGCTTTATAGAAGTTGTATAATACTTGTGGCCCTCACCTCAGGCAGTTGTATAGTCCTGAAATCTAACAGTCCATCCCCATCTGATCAAAAGGAAAGACCACTCTTACCATATCAAAAAGATTAAGCCCTGTCCTTAGACTTTGGGGAAAAATGCTTTGCATGACTGTGCTCAGAGTTTGTTCTGTATTTTGCTTAGGGCTTAAGGACTGCCTTGAGACTTAAATTAGCTTGGACTGTTTCCCCTTGCCTCTCTTGTAACGCTTTGGTCTAATCCTGCAAATGACCTTTGTGTGGACATACTTTGCATCCACATGGAGCCAGTTGGAGTCTGGTGCATGTGGAACAGCACAATACTGCAGCGAAGAGTTCAAGTATATCTAATGAGTTAAAATATTTGGCTGCTGCTGTCTTCTGGGAAAGCAGTTCTGAAATGAACATCTGAGGGTGTCTCAGCAGAAGACTGGGCTGAAAATATTCTGTAAACGTGGCTTTGTTCCTCAGCTCATTACTTTCATTCCGACTTCTCCCAGCATTATGTTATTGCTGATCAGGTTCCTGGATTTATTTTTGTCTAGATTTGCAACTCCATTGTCAAACTGATGGAGGGTGCTAACAATTAATTTAGTCACACTAGAAACATGTTATATTCAATGCCTTCTTCAGTCAGTTCAAAAGCATGTTTCTTCTTTATATACTACAGTTTGCATAGGCAGTCAACATAGCCTGTTTACAGAAAATTAATGAGCGTTTCTGTTCATTAGTTGCAATAATTTACATGGATGCGTTTCTATGGTTTCTTTTTCTGTACAGGCAGCCAAGCCACTTGGAACCTGAACTCAACCCCAGGTGTCCCTGCTTCCCACAGTTGTCTCTGTCGGTCTCTAAAACTAGAGCAGAATCACTCATTAGGTAACATCTCTAACTCTGATCAGCCAGCATCTTCTGTAGCATTTGACATTTGTTCAAAGGGTTTGTAAAACACTGAAAGAGAATGAGTCCAATATTTTCTTCTCCTTGAAAGCAGCATTCATAGACAATCCTTCCTCTGGAAGTAGGATGTAGCTTGCTGGGGAATTTATAATACTTCTACTATAATATAATTTCAGGAAGCTATGGTGACAGTTTAGCTCTGTTAAAATACCAAACATATTCCTAATCCAGACTCTTCTGGAAAATTCATACCATACAGACATAAATACAACCCAGCTTACCTCACAGATTTTTTTTTGATGGGGGATGTCCTGCTTTCATGGATACTGTCTCCCCATTTTTTATCTCACTTTCTAAAAGCCAGAGCAGGAAGATGGAGGGGGGGAGAGAACAGTGTAATATCACTTTCAGAGCCTAGTCCCCATAAATAGTAATCAGCTTACAGGTTTAGAGACCTTCTGGCCTTTAGATGGCTCCTGCTGTCCCAGAGAGCATCTCTTGTGTCTCTCTCTTGAGTGAAAAGAGAGCTGAGCAGCGGTCGGTCAGCGTAAGTAGCAGCACACGGAGTCAGGTTTAGAAGCCAGTAAGAGCTGACTACCTGGTTTCTACAGGGTATGTGGTAGTGAAGTTCTGATGAGCTCAAAGTGAAGTAAAAGCTCTTTGGACGGGGTAGGCAAAATAAGAAAGCAGCAACTGATACATTGCCTTTGGGTGGAGCACATCATGGCTGGAAGGAGGGGGGGTTCTGATGAAATCAATATATTCGTATGATATAAATGTATCATTTTTACTCCTAAGCTTTTTCTCAATGCCTGAAAGCTACCTTGATCCAGCCCCAGCTATAGAGGAAGATCTGTTAAATGGCAGGGCTCAGGAGAAAGCTGTCATACTTCATCCATCTAGAGGGAAGCTGTGGACAGTCGGAAGAAATACAAGATGGGTAGCCTGAATTTTGGAGATGGCTGTTAGCACCTCTGTGCTACTAAAACACAGTTTCACTAATCAGCGGATCAAGCTGCTGATTATGTGATAAAGCAAGGAGAGAGTGATAATACTGTTGTCAATTCATCAACAGCTACTTCCAGCTAAACTGTCAGCTCAGTAGTTAAACTAAACATTTTACAAAATCGGGCTGATTTATCACCTCCCAGTCGACAGCACAGAACCAAACACTGAGCTGTTATTTCAGCAGAGGAGCTAAGGTAACCCAGATTGTCATTTCACTTTTCTCTGCCATTCGAGCACTTAAACCTTTTCTGTCATGGCCAATTTTAAATAGATTGGATATTTATTGTGTTGAACTCTCTTAAACTGGGGGGGGGGGGGGGAGGGTTTCTGAGGGAAAAAGTGCTGCACATCTAATAGTCCCTGCTGGCTTTCTAAAACAAGTTAACATTGTTTGACCTAAAGTGAATAAAACCTCAGCAGAATTGAGGCTGATGACTTTATCTGTTAGACTCTGGCTCCTCTAATTTAAAACAAATGAAAGAATGTAGATAGTTTAAGTGAATGCAGAAGAGATGGGAGTGGTATTTTTTTTCCCTTAGACCTTTACAAAATTAGGAAATCTTGCTGTAAACAACAGGCATGGCATTTTCAGAAACAAGTTGTTATTCCACAGCGACAGTTTCCAACAGCAGAACATGAAAAACAAGAGTTTTGCTTTGCTTATGGTTTCAGAGTGTTTCAGTAGATTTTCATTGCTAGGAACCCAAGTTAAAAGTAAAGTGAGTTCTGCTGGGCTCCTCCTAGCCATAATCTTGCTTGCTCAAATTTTACACTGCAACTAATTCCCCTGGGCTCACTGAATTATACTTGAAATTGTTTTTGTCTCTGGCTCGACAATGGTAAATTCCTGCAGGCTTGAACAATTTCGTATTTCTTTACAGAGTACCAAGTTTGCTGTTGGAGCTGAAATACTAATGCCCCAAACCCACCAAAACGTATCAAACCCCAGACTCAGAATAGCAGGGATGGTTGGTGTGAAGAACTGAGGCTTATTGCTGTAAAAGTCGTGCACCAGCCTGCCTTGGCGCACATCAGTAGCCTCACACAAACACCTCCGGGTCCAGTTCAGGGAGACTATATGCAGGCACACACTGGAGCATGAATAAGAACCAAGTTAGGCTGTGAATTCACAAGACATCAGAAACTTTTCACCATCCCTGTTTTGGACACATTTCTCATGGAAGAATAACCTACCTCACTACTTGGTCATTCTTGCTCTGAGGGGAAATGAAATATCATGAGCCTCTTACCTGAACACAGCTCCCTCTCTATTTGGCGACAGATCAGTGATGCTGGCCAGGGGGAACAGTCATCTCGCTGTCAGCTCCTGGCTTCTCTTTGTGCCTTGGACATTGTCACCCAGACTCCATGAGGAGCAGCATCCTGACAGAGACAGCTCTCCCTTCACAGAGAGAAGCTTTGTTATCTGAGAAGACTACACTGAAGAGTGGAAGACAGATCAGCTGAGACATTGGTTTTCATAGGGTAGCTAGCTCATTCCCAGAAGTAGACAACTGCCAGAAGCCAAATGGCTCCTTTCTCCCTAAAATCCAACAGAATAAGAACACCCAGACATCCACCCAAGCTGTGGGTGTACTCTGTGTTGGTACTCTCAAACCCAAAATGTATTTTGAGAGTATGCAGTTCATTGCCTCCTCTTCCAAACCCAGGATTTCAGTCTGTGCACAGACATATTCCTCTATTGTTGTGGTCATGTCACATCTCCTCTTTGCAAAGGTGTTGGAGGCATATGTGTGCTCATGCACACACACACACACACTTACTCTGCCTCTAAGGAGAACACAAAGGGCCAGGAAACAACAGCAACACACAGCCCAGATTAAAAAAAAAAATCTCTTTCAGGTAGCACTGAAAGGCAAGACCCACTTTCCTGTCTTAAGAGAAAGCTGACCCAAAACCACGATGCCTGGCAAACCACCTCTCCCTCCATCTACCATCATCATCCCACAGCTGGTATGGGAGCAGACAGCCTGACCATTTCTACACAGATTTCAGGTCAGGACAGCAGGGCCGTTACTCACCCTGTGGGATAAGTTCTGCGGTCTCATGCTGCTACTGGAAAGATGCTGAGGTGTCCTCAAAGCAGTGGGTGGGGGAGCTGTCCTGGCACAGGATAGGAAATAAGCCCAGGGAAGTCAGTTCCTGGCAGCTCCTGCATGGAAGGGGCAGTCGTCTTCCCATGCACATCTCTACTCAATGGCCACAGTCTCAGGAGATGGGTCCTGAGAGCATAGCCAGAAATATTCCTCATGGCTTCACTGAGCACACCCAGTAGTGATCTTCACCTCACGGTCCTCGACCTGCCATGCATTTATGCAATGTCACACCCGAGCTGTCTCATTGCCTCAAGTCATTTACAGCTATGCCAAGAGGAAGGATGACAGGGGAAGGCAAGAGGCTGCATTGCCCATCAGACTGGTTAGTTTAGTGCTGGAGGATATTTTGAGGACATACGAGTCACCAGCAATGCAATTCTGGTCTTAGAGAGAATCCCTTTCTTTCCCCCTCACCTGTATTCAGCAAGCCTGGTGATGCTGGCTCTGGTCTGCTTCAGTGCCCAAGCACTCAGAGGAGACTATTTCCCCTTGGTTCAATCCCAACACTTGCCCGCAGGCTTGCCCTGTACCTGCTCTGTGTATCTCATTATTCATGGGCACTGCTGGCAATCAACCTCGTATCTCAGATTGGAGCCCCTGCTATACATTTTTTCCATGCCTTCAATACATTCTTGTTTGTGTAGTATATCCATTTTCTTTTCACTTTATTCACCTGAATTTTGTTCCAAATGGTTAATCCTTCTCTGGATGTCTGAAGTATAGTCCTCTCATGTCCTGTCTCATTTCCTGTGCCTTGATGGTCACCTCTTGCAAGGTCTGCTACTTTCTGTTGCTACCTCTCTGTTCACAGGATCTTCAGATGTCTCTGATCAGTGGTCCTAAGCTGGCCACTGTTCCAGCTCTTAAATGACACCTTAACACTCTCAAGATGCACACCCCACCACACATCTTAAGCATCTTCCTTGGCTTTCCAGTAGGCAAATGCCTCCTTTTCACCACAACTTTAGATAGGCAGGGATTTTCTCTGAGGGCTAAGTCCTGCAGAATACTGTATGTGCTTAGAAGGGTGCTACTTCTAGGGGATATTGCCTAGCACCCTGTGACTGGTGGAGATGGCACGACTGAAGCTTCAGGATGCCCAAATCATCTCTTACTATGGACCCAGTGGCAGGTCTGGCTGCAGTTCTCTTTGGCAGTGCTCTGGAGCCCTTGAAAAGCATCAGCATCCGGGGCCAAGTGAGGCAGGTGTGACCTCCTGTGAAGAGAAGACTGAAATAAAGGAAAGGAGATACTTTGGTCAGAGTTCAGTGTATACATGAGAGTCAAGACGTAGGCATGGCAGTGATGACATTTATTTCTGTTGTCAAAGTGTAGGTGATAGGAACGTCCATAGAGTGAGAGGGGAATATTGTGGTACAGTTACCAAGAAAACAGCCATCACCAGCGATGTCTGGGATGAATAATGTACTAGTGCGGGACAGGAAACAGATGCCTGTATCATGACCGAATTACAGGAATCTCAGTGCAGAAATCTGCAAAGCTAATACAGTTGCAGACAATGGTCCTATTACTGTGTAGTTCTAGTCGTGATTTCATGGCTTTTACATGTCTAGGAAGGGACTGTCTACTAGCTGCAGTATCTTGGAAATATCAGTTAATGAAAAATGTGTGCATCATCCACTTCTTGATCTCCCATTTTGGGGAGAATCTAATGAATCATTCTCACACAGGGCACCGGTCAACATCCTTGGGAGCAGGGAAGCTGTTAGACTGATGCCAATTGGTGCTCTGGCCATGCGCTGAAAAGTCTGTCGCCAGGGTGCTCACAAACATTTTCAGAGAGGTAGTAGCATTCATTACCTCCAAAACAGAGGAGATTGCAGAGGTGTCCATGTTCAGCCTCAACCTCTCAAAGCAGGCCCTGACCGTGAGATTTAAGCAGCTGGGGTCTACGGTGGAAAGTGTTATCAGAATGGTAACAGCAGCTCCTACAAGTGACAATTTCTGAGACCAAACATCACTACAAACATCTACTTGCTTAGAGGTATATCTCTTCCCACTCACTCTTCCTTTCATCCCCAAACTCAGGCCCTGTTAAACTTAGACCTTTTCCTACTCAACTTTTCAGACTTTCTAGTCTTCTCCTTATCCCAGCACAAAATACCCAAGATTTACTGCTATCTCCCACTACTGCCTATCTAATCTACCCTACCCAGGTACTCCACGCTAATCTAATCTAAAAAGTCCTGTAAGAAACCTGCTCTCACTTTAACTTCTGTTTCTCTCTGCTCGTGTTGTGCTCTAACCCAAACTGTAGGGCATTTGGGACTGGCTATGGCTGAGCCTCCTCGCTGCTTGTGGCACCTCAGGTCTGACATACCACGGTGGGATGCAGGTGGTGAGAAAAAAGAGGGCCTTCAAGATGGCAGGGACAACATAACTGCTTGGGCAGCGAGTTGCTTCCCAGAGGGCTGGGTGCAGGTTAGATGTCTAAACACATGCTGTACATGCGAGAGAGAGGCAGGCCCCTGGGCCCTGCTAGAGGCAGATGTTAGGGACCACGTGGGAAAGAGGCAAGTACCTAAAACATATTTAATGTAATGAATTTCAGTCCTCCAGTCTACCTGGCCAAGTGAATTTTGATGTCCACAATTTAGCCTCTAGAACGTCTATATTCTCAAGACAGCAACATGTTCGTTCAGCAAATGATAGTTTTAAGAAGACAGAGCCTCGTAATTGTGCCACCACCGACCCAGCAGAACAGGCAGAACAGAATAACTGAGCGCACCCCAGCCCCTGGGACTGCAGTGCAGGCTTAACTCTGCCTACCTCAGCAATTTAAATTCAGCTGCTAGACTTTGCACTGAAGTGGCTGAGATGTGCTCAAAGATGTCTGCACTAGCTCTCCTGTGGGGATGATACTCTTTAGCAAGGCGTGATAATAAACAGTAGGACGGTGCTAACACTTTAAGCTGCTGCAGCTGTCTGCTAAGTGAATATGTGTCAACACCTTCAGACTGGAAGGTGAGAAAGTGAAATTATAGCTCTCAGTTACCCTAATTCTGCTTTTGCAAACTCTTTTATTAAATCACTTTCAAGGGTGGTTAAGGGACTCTGAGGTTTTGCTTGCATGTTATGAATCTGAGATAACAAGCATGTTTCTGAAAGCTTGCCTCCTTCTTTAAGTTTTCCTGTTGTAACTATGACACCATATTTAGAATAAAAAATTACAGCAGCATAGCCTTATACATGAAAGTCCTAAAAACACCCCAGTGTCTCAAACAAAAACATCTGCCACGCAAAATAGAACACTGTGATTAAGAGGAAGAAAATGAAGTACCAGTTTATTAAAGATTTGCTAGTGTAAATATTCTTTTGATAATTACACAAATGTAACCTTCTCAGAGTTAATAATAAGATCTATTTCCTCAGCCTAGCTATGAAGTAATTTGTGATTACATTTTCTTCTTTGATATTTTCATCTCCCCGTTATAGTTTGAAAGCTAAAGCTAGAGAAATTGATTGGCAATGTAAGAAATGGAAGATTTGTCACTGTACTGATGTAGCTGTGCTGATATAAAGAGACTTGATAGATACGAAATGATCACTCAGAGGCTACTTGTGGTTTAATCTCTCTGAGACATTTTGTAAATCTGACAACTTTCTACATGGATATTAGTTATGATGCTAATTTAAATTTGGAGTCAGTACTGAGGGTCCTATAGAATAAGTGATTATTATGAATACACAGAATTGATTTCATATACATCACAGGTTTTTGACGATGTTCTGCAGATTGACACAATGACTACAGTGCAGAGAGCAGTATGCAGCCAAGCACACGGCTACACTTCTTGGTTCTGTTGGATAACAGCTTCTAAACAGGAAAAGTACCCTAGCTGTTCCTCTTCTCCACCTTTCAAAAATCTCAAGTGATTTTAATTTTGGTCTTTTCAACTTCTTGACAACTATGGACCAGACTGTATTAAAATAGTTTGCTCAGGGGCTGGAAGGCAAATAAATCTTTAAATGTTGTATGACAGCGAGAAACAATTAGGGAGCTGGACAGAACCATCCTGTGGATTGCCAGCTGGACAGCAGCATGCTTATTTAAAATATGTATATATAATCTCTGGCCCAGGTCAGGTTCAGCCACAAAGTAGTCTTTAACATCAGAAATTTATGAGGAACTAATTATTCAGAAACGGAGGTTTTAAATTGTATATACACCTACTGAAATCCATGGCAGCACACAGAATTGTTGGTAAGCACCTGAATCGGCGTGACAGGCCTCGAGTTGTAACACCCTTCTAAACTTGGCAGATGTGACTTTGGTTGACAAGAACCAGCATTTGGACCTGAAGACTTTTGCTCCAGCTACTGGATGTAAGCTCTTTCCTTGGTTCTCTGGATACCAATATTCATACCTGCTACCAAGGCAAGTAGCTGATGGATAACCAGGCCAGTCACCTCTTTTCAGAGATCCCTTACAGTAGCGTAGTAAAAAAACCACAACCCAAAACATTATTACTGTTTTGAGAGCACAAACAAGACATAACCTCATTTCACACAAGAGCTTTACCATTTCTTACAAATACTTTATTTTTCTTCGTTCCCTTTCACAGAGACCTTACTTGACCAGCCTCTACACTGAAAATCACCATTCTAGAAAAGGAAAAAAAAATAAGAATCACACACTCCGATAGTGATAGATGAAGCATAGAAAATATTTCCGTTTACCACCTTCACGGAGACAGCAAAACCAACCTCCCCACACGCCGAGGGGCGGCCGCTGGACTTCAGCCTGGCCCCGTCCCAGAGCCCCCCGAGGGCGGCCGTCACCGCCGCCGTCCCGCCCCGGGAACCCTCACGAAGCCAGGTGCAGGTCGGAGCTGGCGGCAGAAGCACTAAATCCCGAGTTAGGGCGGAAAAACTGAGATTATTCCTGTGCGGACCCCCCCCCCCCGAAAACGCTGCGGGGGAGGAGGGGGGGGGGGGAGAAGAAAGCGCCAACGCCTGCCGCCTCAGGGCGTGCCGGCGGGCGGAGGCCGGTGGCGGGGCGCGGGCCCGGCGGGGCTCTGCGCTCCCCGGCCGAAGGGCGGGTGCCCTGGAAGGCAGCCGGGAGCCAGTTCCTGCCCTCACGGTGTCGTCTGAGGAGGTGGGTGGATTTTTGGAGGGAACAGAAACCGCCAGCCTGGAGACGGGGGAAGGGGACGGGCTCCCCACCGGCGGGAACGCCTCGTCGCCGCCACGGGGCTGAGGGTCCGGAGCCCCGCGGGCCGCCGAGTGAGGGGGCCAGCGTCAGGGCCGGCGGGGCAGTGCCGCCCGTCGCGGGGTCGCGCTGCCGGCCCGGGCTCGGCGGGCTGGGAGCGGTTGCCGCCCCTGCAGCCGTCAGGGCGGGGGCCGCCGTGAGGCGCTGGGGCGGGCCCGGGGCCTTTCCGAGGCGGGGCGGGGGGGGGGGTAACGGGACGGGGGAAAAGGGGGGCCGTGCTCGGGCGCGGAGGCCGCGGACCACGAGGAGTTGCCGCGCTGGGCCGGGGAGGGATCGCGGTCGCGGGGAAGGCGGCTGAGCCGCGCAAAACCCCGCGCCTGCAGGAGGGCGCTGGCTGAAGCTCCCCGGGTGCGCCCACGGTTCCCCCTCACGCCGAGCCCGGGCCGGAGCGCAGCGAGCGGCCCCCGCCCGCGGCGGTGGGCGAGGCCGGTGCCCAGGTGGCCGGGGGAGCGCGGCGGGCGCAGCTGGCGCGGCGCGATGGCCCCCAGCGCCGAGACGCCCTAATTGGCGGCGGCTGCGGCGCCGGCAGCGGGGGGGCAGGGCCGGCCCCGAGCGGCCGCCTGCTGCCGCTGCTCTCGGGGCGAAACGGCGCGTCTGTGCGGGGGGAGGCGGGAGGGGCGGCGGGCGGGGCGTGGGGCGCGGTGGCCTGATCGCGAACGGCTCCGTAGACGGGGGGAGGGAGCCGCCTGCGAGCGGGGTAGGCTGGCGTGAGAGACAAAAGCCCGGCTCCGGCGAGCCGGGGGCTCGGCCTCGCCGCTGCCGGGAGGGCTCTTTTGTTGCCGTTTCCTCACCGGAGCTGGTGCGTTTCCCGCCGCCCCCCGCCCGGTCACAGCGCTGGTCACGGCCGGGGCGAGGACCGCGAACGAGCGGCCCCTCGACTCCCTGCCCCGTCCTCCACCAGTTGATCAAAGTTCGGCTGGGCCCAGGCAAGGAGCGAGCGGCCCGCCGCCCCGCCAGCCGGGGCTCCCTCCTTCCCTCCGCGGCAGCGCTCCCCCGTCCCGGCTCCCTCCCGCGGCACCAAAGCCTGTGTGTAGCGAAGTAGGAGGGAGTGGGCGCCTCCCTCCGCCTCCCTCTCCTCCCCGCGGCTGGGGCTCTGGATAGGAGGAGCCGGAGGAAGAGGAAGATGACGAGCGGGCGCAATTAGCCTAACAAGGCACGGGTGGCGGAGGCGGCGGCAGCGGCCCCGGGCCGAGGACTGACACATCTGCTCTCTCTCTCTCTCTCCTCCTCCAGCCATGAAGGCAGAAGCCGGGGAGCGCAGCTGAAGCCCAGGGCCGTCCCGGCGCTCTTCCCGATGGCAGCTGCGTGAAGGGGCCGAGCCCCCCTCCCCCGGCGGCGGGGCTGGCCTCGTCGCGTCGGGTGTGCGCGAGTGGCTCTGGCGTTGGTTCCCCCCTCCCCTCCCTTCCCCGATGTGGGCTCCAGAGGATTCGCTCCTCCTTTGTAACCGGGAATGAAATAATGGCGACCCGGTGGGCAGCGGGGCCACCCGGCGGAGATGGAGACAACGAGCCCCCCCCGGGCGGCGGCAACGGCGCCGGCGGCCAGGTAGGAGCGGCGGGGGCGGGCGGGGCGCGGGCTTCGCGTACGCGGCGGCGGGCAGGGCCGGGCCGGGCGGCCGCCTCCCGCCGCGGGGAACGGCTTGGCTGGAGCGGGCTTAATGGCCGCCCCCTCTCCCTCCCTTCCTCCCTCCCTCTCTCTTCCTGCCCGCCCGCCCCGGAGTTGCAGGGAGTTGGACGCTGGGAGCGGTGCGGGCTCCCCGGCAGCGGGAGGGGAGGCTGCCGCCCCGGCCGAGGGCTGGCCTCGCGGTCGGGGCGTCGCTCCCGGGCTGGGAGGCGGGGGCGCCTGCGCTGCCTCACGGGCCGGGCGGCGGCCCCGCTTCCCGCCCCGCGGAGCGGCCGCCGTCCTCGTCCTCGGGGCGGCGGTTTCCGTGGGGTCCCCTCGTACCCCCCCAGCCCCGCGGTCAGCGCTCGGCCTCTCCGCGTCGTCCCGACGTCCGTCTACCCGTCCCCGAGGTACGGCTTCGCGTCCCGTGCCCCCCGCCCCGTCGCACTCAAACCCCGGTGCTTTTTAGTAGCAGTACGGGCCTGGCCTCTGCCTCCTTGGAGTCAATACTTGCCACCCTCCTGCCTGCACGCAGCGGCTTCTATTAAACGTATTTCTAGCCATAGCATTTGTTGCTGGAACGGTCCTCTGTGTGTTCAGTTTAGAAACTTCATAGCATGCCCTATGGTGGCACCATTGCATGTTTGGACTCGCAACACGGAGTTTTTAATGCAGATCCGTGTCTTATGCTTCCTTTTGTGCTCCCTGTTAATAGTAATAAATGTCTGTGAAACAACTGTAACTTCAGATCCAACAAAACATAACAACAGCTTCAGTGGAGTTGTTCGAAGATCTGTCTTAAACTTTATTTACAAAGGCTAACTTGCTTTTGTATTTCTCAAAGTGGGGGCATGTTGTGCCAAAGACTGACTTAAATCTGTGTAGGGCTGTGGAATGGATGCCCTTTATATAGATGTTCCCCTTTTGTTTGTGGAAATTGAAATACAGTAGAGTGATTTTTAAACCTACAGAACTTAAAAAATTAAAGTGTGGATGATTTTTAGTTTGGTTGTGTTGTGTTTTTTGGTGTGCGTTTTTTTTGGACAGTGTTTTTAGTTTACTGCTATCCTCAATTCACCCTTTTGCCTTGGTTTAAAAGTGGCACATGTGGTATTGTAAGATTTTCCTTACTGCCATCCATCACCTCAATTAAGAGAGTCACAGTCTCTTAAAGCAGGTGGATTAGGTGAGGACAAAATGTGAGTCTTAAGTAAGAAAACAGAAGGTGCTAAGATTTAAGACTTAGTTATAAAGTATGATTCTTAATTTGTATGTAGGTTTAATCATGTGTTATTCTTGTTGATGTCCTTTTTAAAAATGTAACTGAAAACAAGGCCATTTTGGGGGATTGTTCAAATAGTGTGGGAAGAGGGAGGAAACCACATGTCTAAGTGTAAAAATGAAAATCTGCTTTTTAATTCTGTGCTATTGTGACTGCTGGTCTTTTGGCACTGGCACTTGTCATAATCCACCTATCCCTACTGTGGTAAGTCCTAACAAGGCCTGTGGCACTTTTGGAGCTCATCATGTTAAAGCTGTCAAATTGAGGACTACTAATAGGTATGGAATTGCAAAATGGACCACTCTGCCTGTTGTTTTGCCTGATACTTATATGTTGCAGTTAAAATGTAACTGCTAGAAAACATGTGCTTACACTGATGATCGCCTTAATCACAGCAGGCCTGACATAATCTTTGCTTGAATGTAGACGGCCCTCATGAATGCCTAATGAAGGTTGCAGTGCTTTCTCAGTTACTTTAGTATATGCATTGCTGCATGGCTTGAAGTTCAACTTATTTTCTTGTAACTTTTTTTCATAGATTGGTGTAAAATGATAAGAGGGAGTAAGTATTTGTGGCTTGGGATCTGCTATCTCAGTTCAGTTGATGGAACAGTTGCTGTGTACAGTGCTTTATGTGCCATAGATCAACAAATCCCTTTGAAGACTTACTTGTATTGAACAGTAAGAGCCACTTTTCTACTGAAGAAATCGGAAAACACCTTTAGTGAAACACAATTACTATAAAAAAGGAATTTTAAGTTTGCAAAAAAGTTGCTGCAGTTGCAGGGTTTTATAGTGTTCTAATACTGACATGCAAGGTATTAGCAATTTTGGGAAATGATTTATGTTTTGAGGACACTGTATCCCATATGGCGTTTGCATTGTAATGCAGTATTAACTCATCTACATTTAATGTTTAGCTGTAGACCTATATGCGCAGCAGGCTGTCACGAGGAAGACTCTAAGCATAGCTCGTGTTCATCACGGGCAAGGGAGTTGCAACAGAAATTAAGATTTTTCAGCCCATTAAAGGTTTTGGAAATGTACAGCTATAATCATCAAGGTTTGGTTGAGAACTGAAAAACTTGTCCTCTGGCTTCAAGATCAGTGGTCAGACAAAGAAAGGGAATGTCTGACTGAGAAGCTAGTGCTTCTGTGTATCTTCGTATACAGAGGTGGCAGAATTGAGGCCGTGTGATTTGATTCCTTTAGGTAATGCATGTGTTGGTTGGTAATTGTTTTGGATGCTTGTCTACTCTGATATTACGTTCCGTTTGGTCATGCCTTGCCACAATTTCTATTTTTTTTTGCCTCCTCCCTGCCTTTGACACTGTACCTGGTGGTCTTTTTCACTTCAGAGCCCCTTCACTGAGACGATTGTTGAGAACAAAGATTGCGCATTCAGGCTTGCAGGCTCCCGTCTGAACATACAGCGCCTGTTCAAAGGGACAGATCACGTATTCTGAGCTCTTGGGGGAGCTGGCAGAGGGGGCCAGGGACTCTCAGGGCTGTTTGCCATTCTGTTTGAAATCTGACACACATTCGCAAATGGGTGCAAGAATTGCCGAGCTTATTTTCATAAGGACAGATAAGTGAGAGCGTGTCTTTTCTGGCTTTTAGATTAATAGGCATATACTATCTCTGTTTCGTCAGGTTGTAGCAGTGTTTTGCTGGAGTGATTAAGCACTGCTGAGGTACGGGCAGTGCTACTTCAGTCACAACATACCATCTACAGGCCTGTCCAGATCTGAGGCTGGAACTGGCTTCTTCGTTAGTGTAGATCTAATCTCCCTTCCTTTGCCTAGAAAGGCACAACAAAAAGTGCTTTTTTGCTTTTCTATTCCCACTATTTTGCATTTACTTTAAAAGAATTGCTAAATCTGTTTGTGGTATAGTTTATTGTCATTCTATTAAAATCAAATTAAAAATGTTTAATGTAGGATGAAAAAAAAAAAAACACAACACAGTGTGCGTGGCTTTAAAAGCCAAATCTTTATTGTGAACAATACTTTTCCCTCAATTTGTGAATACTAAAAATGCTTTATCAAATAATTTTAAGTGTTGACATTTTTCTGTTGGAACTCCTTAGAGCACACATACATTCAGATATTTATTGCCAGTTTCTAATACTTTACTACAAATTTGCATTAAGAGTGTGGGGGTTTGGATGGTTTTGATTTTGTGGGATTTTTGGTGTTGTGCGTTTAGTTTTGTTTTTTTGTGTGGTGGGGTTTTGGGGTTTTTTTGTTTTGTTTTTTTTTGGTTAACAGGTGATTTGTTAGGAGTAGTTAACTGTCTTTAGGGATTCCTGAGAGTTTCTGTATTTGGCAATAGTTAGAAATACATTTCCAAAGACTTCTATAAAAGAAAAGTCAGAGTTTTAGTACTTGCTTTGTAACCACAAATATACAATTTTAGAAAGGGGGAGAAAACCCCACAGTATCCTCACTCCTACGCCTTATCGGAGAGCACAACTGTGTAAACTGAAAAGAAGCCTGTGCTGGCAGGGTCAGGAACCAGAGAAGGGTGATGATGACACTAAAAATAGAAAATGATTGGCATTCTCACTAACAATAATTGATAGATTGTTCACTATTTTAACAATCCAGTTGGGATGACATTGGTAAACTTTGAATGGTGACTTCCAGCTGTTATGTCTCTCTGCTATACAGGCACAAGCACTGAAGGGCTGTATTTTGATCCTGCGTTTCAGTCTTTATGTAATTATGCCTGTAAACATGTAAACTGTTCTGGAACTCTGTATTGTTGGAGGTCAGTGCTTTTTAGAGGCCAGAAGGTTTAACCATAATGTTAAAAATCAGAATTAGAGAAATGCATTTGTAAGGTTTTATATGTCAAATAATACACAATACCAAACCTAGTCGTTAGAAGTGTATATCACTTATGGTGATAGAGAATTCTGGACAAATCTTGCATCAAGGCAGAATAAATTCAATATAAATACCAGTGTTACCAGGAGTTGTGGTTGCAACTATTCAAAAAGCTTGAGTCAAGTCCTGTTTAACCACACAAGCATAACACTGACTTCTGCTCTCGTTTTTGTGTCAGAGTAAGCCTAAGATAATTCGACAGAATATGGACCTCTTCCATGGGGAGATGTTATGTATTTGATAAGCGGCAATATAAGGCAGCAAATGGTTCCTTCAAGAAAAGGAAGGGATCTGCTTTCAAATGTAGCTGCATCTGTTGGTTTCTAAAGTGACTTTTTCTTCCCAAAAATACACCTTTGTCTGAAACAAAATTTTTTGCAAGAGAAACCTGATGGACTGAAGAATACCTTGAACTGTGTTGGTACAAAATAATTGCATTTATTGCATGCAGTATATGCATTATAGGATTGAATATTTTCTTTAACAGGTTTAACAAACATGAAAGCACTGAGTTGACTTTTTTCCCTGTATAAGCTATTTGTAATGGTTTCTATTATTAAAATGTGAACACAACATATCTGCTGCTTCACATGTCTTATTTCTTGTCTGCTGTATTTACTTGCATACACAAAAAACAAGCGAGACATGAGTTGGGAAAGAGAAGGTATTTCATCTTATGCACTGTATGCGGTTGTGATCTTGTCCGTCTTGAATGTATGAAAGTGTCTTCCTCTAGGTGGATGACCAAGTGGTAGCTCAGCAGAACAGTATGGGCTCTGAAAACAGTAAAAGCTGGTCTTTTTTTTTTTTTTTAATTTTGTGAATACGTACATATGTTGCTCTGCAGGTGATGATTAGAATACGAACATGTGCAACCTGTAAGTCTTATTAAAAGAAAAACTTTCTGTATCTCTTTCTAAGGAAGTCTGTGTAGCAGTATTAGGAATATATACTGATGCTTTGTAGCTGGTGGTTTTTTTTTTTTCTGATAACAACTGGAAGAAAAATGAAGGTTTTCTAGCATTCAGAGGTTGTGTGTTATTCTTCCTTGCAGTTGTTTGTATATTAAGTTGCATAGGATAGGAAGCAGATACCAAAAATTAGGAAATGATGTTAAATGAAAACAGATTTATTTCCTGTTGTTAACAGGGGTCATTGTTGTTAAAAAGCATGAGTTAGCCCTGGTATAAATGGTGAGGCTTCTCAATTGGTGTTGAAACAGTCTGAATTGACAGTATTCCAGAAGTCAGTCTGATGAGCTGCTAGGTATAACTCCATGGTTATAGAAGGCATCAGAGTCTATGATCTCATCAAATCCTTGAATTTAGGGCCTTGCTGCAGAGGAAGTGCTTGTCTGCCTACCATAATAGATAATATATGTATATATGCTAAATAATATGTTGTGCCAAGCATAGTAGATAAACAGTGGATGAGAGTTACGCTGTCTGGTCAGATTGGTGGATGAGTGAGGATGATGAGGTCACGCTTTGCCTGTTTATTGTACAGAATGTGGATTAATGCAAATAATGTGCATTTCTCCTGTCGAAACCTTTCTCATGTCTGGTAATTTTTAATATTTTTGCAAAGAAACTTGTGTGGTATTTTTTTCCCCATCACCTGGTAGCAGGTACGTGCAGTAGAAGTGTAAGTGCAGCTGACGGGTGGGAACAGCAACATCAAACAGGCTTTGACTGTGTGCCTATCAGAGCCTCAACTCAACACATCTTGTAAACCTGAAAGTGCCTAATCTTACAGTAGCAAGGTGGGATGAACCGTTTTATGTATACAGTTCTTAAATACGTAAAGATTATTTAATGGGAAGGCTTCCTCTGTTGTGTTTTTCTTTTTTTTTCCTTTTTTTAAACTAGGGTGAAATGCATTTTTCCTTTACTCCAGTTACAAGGGAACTCTAGCTACTGCGTGAATTGTTGTTTACTGTCTTCCGTTACTAATGGTGAAGCAGTTTTCTGAATTTACTGTTTTATGATTGCTGTTAGATTTGAAGAGAAATCTGTGGAGATGATACTAGAGTTTAGATCTTGGATCACTTGGTAATAGGAAAGTAAAAACTAGGTACAGCTGTATGCTTTGTTCTCTGAATCTCTTTATTTGTATTGGGGGGCTAGAACTACCGCATCTTTCTGAATTGGCGTACCCTTTTGTCGTTTTGATGTCATTAGTGAATTGTGTTCAGAAGGAAGTGTTGCGGCTTTAAATTTTCTGTTCTTGATTTTTGTATTGAAAACTTGTAGTTCAGAAAGTATTTGAGTGAAGCATTGGGAGCTGTTGTTGCAGCTCTCTGAACAGCATGGTGTTTGAGAGAGCCTGATACAAATCATGTTAGTATATATTTGGCGCAATGTATGAGAGGTTCTGTGTGGGCATTCTGGAAAAATACAAACAGCTGTTTAGATTTTGACTCTGGCTTGCAACCATAAGCATATACACCTTTGGGAATGTAGGTAGTAGGCTTATTTTTGTTCTAAATTTCTTTATTTCCATTTGCTAGCAGCTGCTGCTTTGCTGCGAGTGAATGAGGTGCCTCCTTAGAGGACATGGCTAATTACAGATTGGCTGCTGGTGGAGGGGTGCGCTTTGAGATAGACATTTTCTTTTATGTGTGTGTCATTTGCATAATGTGTTAGGACACACAGTATGGACTGCATTAAGCACTAGCAAATACACTGTAGGGAATAATCTTGCACTGGCATCACTGGGCTGGCTGGATGACATAATCTTCCTTATTTTTAGTTCTGAGGTTTGTGCTTTTTGTTTCGAGGGCCGTGGAGGAGAAATCAAATGGAAACCTTTAAATCTTACTGAGGAGAGAGATTTTAAACAGTTCTGAGTAACAGTTGCAGTTGGTACAAATCAGTTGAAAAGAGAAACCTGAGCCTGTTTCTGAAGTGATCTTGTATTTTTATTGATAGAAGTGGTAGTGCGCCCTCCTACTTATATCTATGTATACTTCTTTGTATACTTTAATGGAGTAGTATTTCTTACTGAAATTTAATTACAAATCACTCTTTTAAAGACTGTGTTTTATTCTCTTCTCTTATATTTTACTTTTTCATTTAAGCATGTGGGGCTTTTCATGTTAAGAAGTTGATGAGAACATAAGAGAACGAACACCCCGTAATAAAAAAAAATACTGAAACCCAAAGCTGCTTCAACTGCTTTAATGTTGGTGTTGAATATATGGATGTTCTCTACTACAAATATCTGTGTATTTTTTGTTTTTTTTTATTCTAAATGTGAGGGCGGAAAAGGCTAAACTAAAAATATTTTCTTGTGATGCGATTTAACACTGAAGTGACTAGGTGACTTGGGTACTACCTCTTCTGACCATGGGATGAACTGAAAGAGAATATTTAAATTCTCAGAAATCCTTTCCAGATCATTTGGCTTGTGACAGACAGATGCAGTCTACATGGTGATATGTTCATGGCATTGAGGTGAACCTCTCAATTTTGAGAACTAAACCAGAGCTAAATGTGCAACTTAAGTTGCATTTTTATATTGGAAAACTTTACTTGGAGAGACACTGTTCAAAAACTGTGGAGCTACAGTCATATGGATTTCAAAACTGTAAGACGTTTCCAGTTATTTTTGAGGAAAACACAACATTTTAACTTGTCCAAGGACTGCCCTGTTGTGGTGGAACATAGAAGTGGTTGATTTCCTAAGAAACTTGACTGATACTTAAATACAATTCTTAATTAAACTTAGTCTGTTATAGTTTAGACATGTTTAAACTCATACGTCCTCAGTTTTATAATGTTTAAAAGGGCCAGAGTTCCGTTGGTGCTTGCAGGGGTATGCAAAACTGTCAAAATTTCCTTATGATGCAAGAATCCAGAACTGAAACATTTTGTTGTTGTTTTAGCCAGCAAAAGAAGCAGCAGATCTAGTATGTGCACTTCAAGCAGGTGGCTCTTACTGCCTGTAGGTTCTGACCTGTTTTCGTAAGATAAAGATCTGGTTAGGGTTATCTCCGAAAGGAACGCCACAATTTTCATGTAATAAGCAGTCCCATTGCAGTCCATGCTTTGTTATTGTTGCTGTGCTTTTCTTCTCAGCTCTCCAGTTTTGATTGAACTTTAATAGGGAGCCTGTGAGTCTGGTGAAAAGTATTCCCATGTGTAGCCACAAACATTTCTTACTCATCAATGGTTGTAAAATCTTACTTGTTCCTTCTTGCGTGCATTTTAAAATTTTATTATCCTCAATCACCATGGTAAAAGGTGAGTAAGTAAACTTTGCCCGGAGTAATCAATTTTCATGGCAATTTTAGAGGCCTTCTGCTCCATTCTGTGTACTTACACTGTTTTCATATGGGTCTGTCGGAATACAATCTTGCATTTTCCGTTTGCTTTAGTTATTTTTTTAAAAAATTGTTGGAGAAGTTGTTTTGGAGCTGCCTATGAGGTAGAATTTGAACATGATCTCCTTTCTTGTCCTAAGGAAGGAAGAACGGTTTCTGTACTACTCTTGGGGTATTAAAGTATCCCATCTTGCCAAATTAGCATTAATATGAAAAGTTCAAAGAGTGAAACAAGGTTACATGAATAGTCTTCAATGTTTTTTGCAATCTGTGCGCCTGAATCAAATGCTGGAGTAATTCAGTAGCCATAACTAGTTGGGCAAGCTGATGTTCTGATCCTGCTGTCATGGAGGTAATCTGACAAGCTTGTTAATTGTGTCTCTTTTGTTAGCATTTTAATTTTTTTAAAAATGAGAAGTAATATTACTGCTCTTGCAGACATACTGCATACCTGACCAAAACGGTCCTTGTAGCTGAGTTGGTGGAACAAAGGATTTTTCTGTATGCAAGTGTTAGGAAACATGACGTTGTATAATGGATGCAGGCCAATACTGGTAGCATTTCATAGCCCGTGCCTGTTAGATGTTGTTTTTCATGACTTCTTTATAGATGGTTTTGAGTAATTTTCTCTCCGTTTGCACTGTGACCGAGAATATGATTCGGCTATGTATCTAAATAGGTCTGATAGCTTTCTGGCATTTTCATGAGTTAAATGGCAATGGAGAGGTAAAGTGCTTATTTTTTTGTCTGTCTTTGTACAGAATTTTTGCTTGCTGATGCTGTTAGTCAGGTTAGTGAAGAGGAATTATCTGTGAAGAAATGCAGAAGGACCTTTTGATGTTCAGCAGTAGTTGATAAAAAATAAAATGAAAACTCAATGTGCATAAATGGCAAGTAATATGTCACATATAAAATACTGAGAGGTAATGATTAACTAGGAGCTCATGGGTGAGTTCTTAGAGTTGTGATAGGTAACTCTAAGGATTCAACAGCAGCTTAATGCTCAATGGTGGTCAAAAAAGCAAACTGTCATCTATTTCCTAATAATTTTGAACAGTTAATGTTCTCTGTTATGCCTCAATGTATAAATTCATAGTGCACTTTGGAGCTGGTGTGTCTAGGTCTAGTTCTGTCCCTTCTCCCTTCATTTTTCCTCCTCTCAGTAACAATACAGTAGAGCAAGAAAAGTCTCGGAGAAAGGGCAGCTATGATAATTGACTATATGGAGTTGTTTCAGTACCGAAACCAAGGAAGCTAGGACGTGGCAGTTTGGGAAAGAGGAGACTGTGGAGATGGAGAGGTGATTGTGAGATGTGGTAGCTTTCTCCATCTGTCTTGAATTTCTATGGTTCAGTTTTTTACTGTCTACTCCAAGAACTTGGGGTTGCCAAATGAGCATGGTGCAGTGAGAACAAGCAAAAGGAGATGGCCCTTTGCATAAAAGTTAATTGAGCTTATTACTCTGCACCATAATATTTTGGAAGCTAAAAGTGTGTACGTAAGCTGAAGGATAACTCAGATGCATTTTTGGAAGAGCAATACTTTTACAGTTTAGTTAAATACCCTTGTAGTGGAATGAATTATGGATCTGTGAGCAACTGAAGCTGGGGGGATCTTCTAGTGATGCTTGCTCTTGTGTTCTTTCCTAATTATCTGCAACCACCTGCATTTGGTCACTGCTGGAGATGAGTTAGGTGGACCTTTGATCTGACCTACAGGTGTTCTTATATGTTATGATGCTGATTGCGTGATAGCTTGTCAGGATTCCTCCTGCTTGCAGGAGGTTCTGTACTAAGCCTGCTGAGACAAGGCAGCTGTCTGTGATCAGCAACAGGAAATGCAGTCTTTCAAATGTTCAGGGCTAGGACCTATTTTTGCTTCTTGAAGGCTCATGCTAGGTATCAAACTTAGTCTTTGTCTTTGCTCACTTTGTAAAAGTTGCTGTTAATTCTTGTTGTATCATATGGGTCTAACGTTCTCCAGTTTTGATAAGTGAAGATGAAATGCACAATTACCTGCTTTTTTGTTCACTCCATCTCTTCCTCTGTCCCCCCCTCCCAGTTGAAGGAGAAGGCAAGGTGATTGTGTGGCTTGTATGCAGAACTTAAATATGCTGTTCTCATTTCTTTTCTACTTGTGTGCTATCAGGTAGGTACTTCTTTTGTCTGTTGAACTGTTTTCTGCATTACTTTTAGTGGACTGCATTACATTGCAACACTTCATTCTTGATTCCAAGTCTTGCAAATACTGCAGCAGCAAACCCAGTAAATCCCTAAGAGCCAGTGGAAAACTCTTTTCTCTTCTGTGGTGAATGATGCTACTGGGTGTTTTGTTTGCTGTAGGATAGTTGGTTGGTTTCCCCTTACTCCTCTTCCACTTCAGTTCTGTGGTGCCAGCTTGGGGAAAGGAAATGGCACTTTGAGGGCCTACACAGCAAGTTACAGCTTCAAAAGATGCTGTGCTGGGCTGAGTGGTGTGCAGGTAGGGAAAGTACCAGAGGGAGAAGCTCAACCTGGCAAAAAGGAACTTTTCCCCTTCACCAAGCCTGAAAATCAATTATCAAGAAGGTAAACAAAAAAAAAAAAAGGTAAACTTTTACCTAAAGGACTGTGAAATGACGTGACCACAAAATACTTCTGCTGAGTTGGGGTTTTTGACTTTTGTGGGTAGGCAGACCCATAGTCCCGACCCCCCAAAACCAGCTCGTGCTACTTTGCACTATTTTTAAAGCTAGGTCTAAAATGTTAAAAGGCATCTGTGGCTAAGATGGTTTCTACTCTTGTAATCAGTGATTCATGACTCTGAGAGGCTAAATTCTTCAAGGTGAGTGAGTAGAGACAGTGGTAATACTAGACAGTTACTCAGCAAGGCGTGTACAGGGTAAACAGTTCTTACTGGTGAGTTTGTATGTAGAGAATTTTTTCCTCATTTCACTTAAACTGAATGCAAGATTTTTTCCATAAGTTTCTATAACTCCCCAGTTTAAGACTTGCTTCTTAGTGTGAAAAACAGGCATCACTGAATTCTATCTGGTGTGAGTTTATTTAGGAAAAAGATTCTTCCCGCCAACTCCCTCAGCATGTTAACCTTTATCCGTTTAATGGCCAATTGTCAGTGGCTTAAATTGTGAATGATGCAACATCAGTCAGTGATGTAGTTGTCTGTAGGCTTCCTTGCAGCTCACAATGGGAACCTGAAGTTTGGAAACAAAATTTTGTGTGTATTATGTTCTGTGTCTGCTGTGAGGGAGGTGAAGCACAAACACTGCAATCATCTCTGTCTCATTTTGGAAGGGTGAATCATAATGTTTTAGTGTGGGGTTTTTTGTTTATTGTTTTGTGGGTTTTTTGGTATTTTTTTTGTGGTGTGTTGGGGTTGGTGTGGTGTGTGTTTTTGGTGGCATTTTTTCTGTTGCCTTTTTCTTTTTTTTTTTTTTAAATTCAAGCCATTAATGCCACCGGATGAGTTGAGGGGAAGGTATTATGTGTGAGATTAAGAACAGGATTTGTGGGAGTGACTTGACCTTAAATTCAGTTAATACTGTGGTCACTTCCACCACTTAGATAATCTGGCCTGGCAGATTTCTCTTGGTTTCGTAGGACCCAAGATACCGTGAGCTTTCATTCCTTGGAAGGCTCTTGTAGTCTTCCCTACTTTTGTAAGCAAGAAAGCAGGGATTACAAGAATATGCCCTCAACTGAGTATTACTAGTCTTTTCAACCCATGAGGAACAGTAGTGGTTCTTTCCCTGTATTGTATATCCCATGGTACACTTGTTTTTTGAGGCATTTGGTTTCTTCCTTCTAGAGACTCTCTTCGTTTGGGAAAGGAATAGGACTAGTTACATTTTAGGCTGACTCGTTACAGAAGGATCTTCCAATTAATTCTTATCCCTTAATAAAGCCTTTCTGGGATAGTTGCACTTTCTTTCACAAGCCTGTTTTTTCACTGTTACCTTATTTTACATATTGCTGTTACAAAGCGGTAGTAGAGGCTTTACTGTTCCATTACGTTATTTTGTACTTTGTGTTCCATCCTGTTCCCAGAAGTTTCATCGTATTTATTGCTTAAAATGATTGCAGTCCAGACTACTGTTTTTTATTCTTAAGTGCAGATTTAGGATAGATTATTTCAGAAACAGGTAAAAAATATATGTGTAGGAAAATATTTTGTGATGGCTTATGTTAAATTTTTTTATAATTGCAAAAAAAAGTATTCACAGTCTAATTTAAAATACTGAAATAAGGGAAAAATTACATTGTTCCTACTTCATAAAATAAGCTGTACAAGTCCTTCCAGCAGAAGATTCTCATGGACTTCAGCAGGCTTTGGATCAGCAGTTCTAATAAACGAGTTTTTGAAAAAAGCCTTTCATTCTTGCAAAAACCAGTTGTGCCTATTCTATTACTGTTCTTTAAATAAAGCTGACTGCTTTTTGTATTATGTGCTAGAATATAAGTAAACTTGCATCATATAGTTTCTGCAGACCTTCTTTTGGAGGAATCGGTACCGGTTTTAAGTACAGATATCCCAAGCAACTAACGTTTTCTTCAAGTATTAGAGTAAAAAGGCTACAAATACAAGTTCTGTTTCTTTTCATAATGCAAAACTATATATAATATCTAAAGTGTGGCATGCTGTTATTTATGAAGTCACAAAATGAAGATATGAAGAGCATTGTAAAAATAACAGCATTTTGAAATTAATTAAACAAGGAGTGGAAGTAGATATCTTTGTTTCAGGAATGAAAAGTTGATACTTTTCTGTAACTTCTCTATTCTTAGCCAAATTTAGGGGGGAAAAAAGTTTGTCTCTTTAAAGGAAATCTGGGAAGAAGGACTTCTTTTTTTGAATGCCTACAACTTGAAAGAATTGTATATACTTCTCCAAAACCAGGGAAATAAGACAGCTTGCTGTAAACATAGTACGAATTGTGAGTTTATAAACTGTAAATTTAATCTAAAAAAAAAAAAAAATTCTTGAGTGTCTTTCCATAGCAAGTCATGGACTGAAATAGAATTATACTTCATCTAGTGTCTCCTTCCAGCATTAACAAAGCCTGCCTGTTTTAAGAGAATTATCTCTTCCTGCTTTTTTGCAACTTCATGAAAACAAGATTCTAATCTTGGAGACGTAAAGCTTATAGAAGCTTTATAGAATAGAATCATAGAATCATTAAGGTTGGAAAGAACCTCCGAGATCATCAAGTCCGACCGTTAACCTAACTGCCTGGTCCACCTCTAAACCGTGTCCCTAAGCAGCACATCCACACATTTTTTGAATACTTCCATGGACTGTGATTGTACCACTTCCCTGGGCAGTCTGGTCCAATGCCTAACCACTCCCTCTGTGAAGAAGTTTTTCCTAATATCTAATCTAAACCTCCCCTGGTGCAACTTGAGCCCATTTCCTCTCATCCTATCACTTGTTACTTGGGAGAAGAGGCTGACCCCCACCTCGCTACAACCTCCTTTCAGGTAGTTGTAGAGAGCAATAAGGTCTCCCCTCAGCCTCCTCTTCTCCAGACTAAACAACCCCAGCTCCCTCAGCTGCTCCTCATAAGACTTGTGCTCCAGACCCTTCACCAGCCTCGTTGCCCTTTTCTGGACACGCTCCAGCACCTCAATGTCCTTTTTGTGGTGAGGGGCCCAAACCTGAACACAGTACTTGAGGTGCGGCCTCACCAGTACTGAGTACAGGGGCACTATCACCTCGCTGGTCCTGCTGGCCACACTATGCCTGATGCAAGCCAGGATGCCATTGGCCCTCTTGGCCACCTGAGCACACTGCTGGCTCAGGTCAAGGGCATAGGTATCTCACCTGGAAATAGCAGAGTAGGTGGTTGAATGTTTTGCCTAAGCACTGAACTGGGCAAGTGAGAACATAGTAATGCTCTGTTAAGAAACGCTGCTTTTAGGGGTTTTTATTGCAATTGAATTTTATCTGTCCTTCTGCTATGTGATCCTTTTGCAGCTCTTTGTAGTCAGTTGTGATTATTTGAAGCATTTTTTCCTGCCTTCTGTTGGGCTTTGGATAATGAGGTAGATTACAGGGAAAATACACCTTATTAAAGAACATAGTTATAAATTTGGTAAGTAGATTTTTGTATAGCCTGAACTTGAAATAAGAGGTAGTCAGATGACAGTGCCCACAATGGCAAAATACAGGGATCAGCTGATATGTTGTAACTAGCTGTGGTACAAAGAAAAGGCTTTTCTGTAGGATTCACAGGATTTCATGCGGAGCCTGGAAGCTGCTGCTATACCTGCTGCAGTTAGTCTTTGGTACTAGACCTTTCTATGACTCAAAGAGTTTTCTGGCTCTCTGAGATCAATATCAAGGTGAATTTGTTCTTCTGTTTCCTCCTCCCTTCCCTATACATATGTTGTAATTGTAGATCCTGGGATTGCTGAAGCCAGAAGTTTGAGGAAAAGGATGACAGTTGCATGAATAATATAGTTTCAGTAAAATTAGATGAGTGGCAGAGAAGGAATGGATATACCTTTATGCTTACCTTTAAAGGCGTGTGTGTGTGTTAGCAGAGAGTACTGCCAGACTATATTGGACATGAACAGTTAGGGAATGTTTGGGATTTGAGCTAGAATGTAATACTGTGCCAAAAAACAGTCTGAGCCTGATTTGTTTGCAGCTACCATTTGTGTCGCTGCTGCATAATGCATTCTCACCACTGAAAATAAGGCATGGAGTAAAAACAGTTTTCACAGAATCAGTGAATCATTGAGGTTGGAAGGTGCTTCTGGAGATCATTTTGTTCAACCTTCCTGCTCAAAGCAACGCCAACTGGAGCAGGCTGCCTAGGACTGTGTCCAGGCTGGTTTTGACTCCCAAGGATGGAGACTCTACAGCTTCTCTGGGCAATCTGTTCCAGTCTTTGGTCATGCTTGTAGTAAAAGGGTTTTTTTATGTTTAAATGATATTTCCTGTATTTCAGTTCGTGTCCATTGTGTCTTCTAACTTCATTTTTGGCACCACTAGAGAGTCTGGCACCTTATTCTTCACCTCTCTCCCTGCTTTCCCCATCAGGTACTTATGGATAAGTTTCTGCCCTGCCCACCCCCCAGCCTCTCCAGGCTATAACAGTCCCAGCTCTCTCAGCCTTTCCTTGTGTGACACATGCTCAAGTCCTTCAATCATATTTGTGGCCCCTCACTGGACTTCCTTCAGTATGTGCATGCCTGTCCTATATTGGGGACGCAAGAACTGGACACGTGACTCCAGATGTGATCTCACCAGTGCTGAGTAGAAGGGAAGGGTCCTCCCTCAACCTGCTGACTGTACTCTGCTTAATGCAGTCCAGCAGGCTGTTGGCTTTCCTTGCTGCAAGGGCACGCTAGTGGATCATGTCCAACCTGTTGTCCATATGGGAACCCTAGGGCCTTTTATGCAAAGCTGCTTTCCAGATGGTTGGCCCAAAGCCTGTTCTGGTGGTTGGGGTTATTCCTCCTCAGGTACAGGACTTGATGTTGCCCTCTGAATTTCATGAGGTTCCAGTTTATCCATATCTCCAGCCTGTCAACATCTGCCTGAATAGTAGCATGCCTATCTGGTGTATCAACCATTCCTCCCAGTTTTGTATGATCTGCAAACTTGCTGAGGGTTTACTCGGCCTGATTGTCCATGACATTAGTGAAGAGGTTAACCTTGGCCCCAGTGTTCCCCAGGGCTCAGTACTGGGGCCGGTTCTGTTTAATACCTTTATCGATGATCTAGATGAGGGGATCGAGTGCACCCTCAGTAAGTTTGCAGACAACACCAAGTTGGGTGGAAGTGTTGATCTGCCTGAAGGTAGGAAGGCCCTACAGAGGGACCTGGACAGGCTGGATCGATGGGTCAAGGTCAATTGTATGAGGTTCAATAAGGCTCAGTGCTGGGTCCTGCACATCGGTCACAACAACCCCATGCAGTGCTACAGGCTTGGGGAGGAGTGGCTGGAGAGCTGCCTGGCTGAAAAGGACCTGGGAGTGCTGGTCAACAGCTGGCTAAACATGAGCCAGCAGTGTGCCCAGGTGGCAAAGAAGGCCAATGGCATCCTGGCTTGCATCAGGCATAGTGTGGCCAGCAGGACCAGGGAAGTGATCTCCCCCCTGTACTCGGCACTGGTGAGGCCGCACCTCGAGTACTGTGTTCAGTTTTGGGCCCCTCACCACAAGAAGGACATCGAGGTGCTGGAGCGTGTCCAGAGAAGGGCAGTGAAGCTGGTGAAGGGTCTGGAGCACAAGTCTTATGAGGAGCAGCTGAGGGAGCTGGGGTTGTTTAGTCTGGAGAAGAGGAGGCTGAGGGGAGACCTTATTGCTCTCTACAACTGCCTGAAAGGAGGTTGTAGCGAGGTGGGGGTCAGCCTCTTCCGTCAAGAAACAAGTGATAGGATGAGAGGAAATGGGCTCAAGTTGCACCAGGGGAGGTTTAGATTGGATATTAGCAAAAATTTCTTCACAGAGGGAGTGGTTAGGCATTGGACCAGACTGCCCAGGGAAGTGGTGCAATCACAGTCCCTGGAAGTACACAAAAAACGTGTGGATGTGGTGCTTAGGGACACGGTTTAGAGGTGGACCAGGCAGTTAGGTTAACGGTTGGACTCGATGATCTCAGAGGTTCTTTCCAACCTTAATGATTCTATGGTTCTGTTGACCTCTGGGGCACACCACCAGTGACTGGCCTCCAGCTGGACCTCTTGCTGTTGGTCACAACCCTTTCAGCCTGGCAATTCAACCAGTTTCCAGTTGAGATCACTGTCCTTTTATCTAGCCCCTACCTCATCAGCTTGTCCATAAGGATGTTATGGGACACAGTGTCAAAAGCCTTCCTGAAGTCAAGATGAACAACATCTGCTGCTCTTCTCTTGTCCACCAACCCAGTCAAGTCCTTACAAAAGGCTGCCTGGTTGGTTGAGTATGTTTTCCTTTTCATAAATCCACCTTCTTGTCCTTTGTGTGTTTGGAAGCCTTCATGTCCCTTCCTAGATTGAAATCCAGGTGGGCTTTGGCTTTCCTAACCCCATCACTGCATGCTTGGACAGCATCTCTGAATTCTTCCTGGATCACCTGGGTCTTGCTTGCAATCCTTGTATGCTTCCTTTTTACATTTGAGTTCAGTCAGAAGCTTCTTATTAAGCCATGCAGGCCTCCTGCCACCTTTGCTTGATTTTCAGTGCACTGGTATGGACCATTCTAGAACTTGGAGGAGGAAATCCTTGAAAATCAACTAGCTCTCCTGGGACCCCTCTTCTCTCCAGGACAGTCTCCGGTGGGATTCTTCCAAGCTGATCCCTGAATAGTCCTGTTTTTCTGAAGCCCAGGGCTGTGATACTGCTATTTGGCTTTGTTCCCTTCTCTCAGCATCCTGAACTCCACCATTGATGGTGACTGTAGCCAAGGTTGCCCCTGACCTCCAGACCCCCAACAGTTCTTCCTTGTCTGTAAGTAGGAGGTCCAGCAGATTGCCTCTTCCTTTTTGGATCCTCAGTCACCTGTGTCAGGAAGTGACTGTCATCACGTTCCAGAACCCTATGAGATTGCCTGTGTCCTGCTGTGATGTTAATAAAATTATTAAAAATAATGTTTTTATTACATTTTTGTAAATACTTTCTGAATTGTTTTTGTACAAAGTAAGATAGGAACTACCCTCACAGGCTGTCGGCCAGGAACTTATACAGGGGAATTAAATGCAAAGAAGAGGAAGTTTCATCAGAGGATTACTCTGTTTCATCATACAACAAAATTTAAATGCCAGGATATAAAATTGATAAGAAAATCAGTGAAGAGGTTTGGTAAAGGACTATTAAATAAAACTGAAACAACAGTTTGCATTCCTACTATTAAGTAACTTTTAGTTATTGTTTTATGTCCATTGCATATTCAAAATCTGGTTGAAAATAATTTGGTAAATTTTACCATCTTCATCTCCTGCTGTATGTTAGTGATGGCATTGTCTCATATCATTGTCTGACATACAATATTTTGTGCAAACACCCCATGTGTTTTTTAGATCTTCTGCCATTTGATCTGAAGTTGCAATGTGGTGATTTTTTTAAAATCATTTCTCTCTTGAAAGACAAGGTTAGAAAATACGTTGTCCATTTACAGACATAATAAAAACTGAAAACAAAATCCTCCAGAAGAGGTCTGCTTCTCTAGTACCAGATATTTTTGCGCAGTCCTATCACTGTCACTTATGTAATGAAGAGCTTGGCATGTGCGTAGTGGGGTTTCGTGATTGATAGGTCACAATGTGCGTACTCACGCTTGGGACAAGACTGGTAAAAGACATTCCTAAGATACACTGTGAACTGAATATGACAGTAAGTGAATTTTTTGCTAAGGATCAAGACCTGCTGTTGACTGAAAGAAGGTTGTGGTGATACAAGGCAGGCTTTTTGCTGAAATATAAGCAACTCTGAATTTAGTTCACGTGACTTGCTGTTATATTGCCAACCTGTAGTCTTCCACTAGTAAACCTCCTGCTTGTTCCTTGGTTTCTGCTAGTCTGATCCCCGCCCACCCCCCATATTCCACACATTCAGCTATGCTTGTTTTTCTTTAATTTCTTTCTGAATGTTGGAGTTTTCAATAACTTGTTTTGTAGGATTTTTTGGCTGTAATATTAATACTCTGCCGAGCCCTGACAGAAGTCTAATATCTGATACATCATGATTGATTTAGGACTTGTTTGTTAAATGGTACGTTTTTCTTGAAACTGTAATTTCATTAGGTTTCACTGACACGTTAATTTCGGGCTTTGAATATAGCTCTCATAGACTGTGTAAAACTTTCTCATAGCATATTGTGTGGTGCGTTCCTTCACATACAGAAAATTGTTGGTGAGCAAACAGCTTTTTAGTTTGTTGAAGTATACTGGCTCAGGTGGTTTTATGTGCTGTTTCCTGGGTTTGTGCACCCGGATTTCTGGCTTAGGTTGTTTGATTCAGTCTTTAATTATTAGGAATTTCTTTGAGATTTTAAGTGCTAGTGTATTCATTTCATATTTGCTAGGAGCCTTTAAGGGTGGGATTTTTTTTACCTTTTTCGTTTGTTTTGCATTGTAGCCCTGAACTTTTCCATTAAAAAATAAAATAATTAGAAATCTTTGACCCTTACCTCTATCCAGCTTTTACAGAAAGAGACTCTGTTATTTATGACATATTTTGTCTTCTGTATTCAGTACAGAGGGAGATTTTTTTAACCTGTGACAAATATTATAGATTTGATCATTCATGTTCTGTTAAGCGTTTGGTTACTTTTGTATGTTGTCCATCACTTGTGCCATGCAGCCTAAAAATGAGGACCACTTAACACCCTCTCTCTCCCAGCTCGTCCTGTCCTCTGATTACTGACCCGCTCCCTTCTCCATTGTTGGGGTTTCATTCCGTTATTTAGTGTGTGGCAAAGATTTTCTCTTTTGATGGGTAAAGGATCTGAGAAAGGCCATGGAATTACGTGCTGGTTTTGCAGCTCTGGAGGGTATGGATCAAACAAGTCGATGAAGAAAAAAAAGTTACGACTTATTACTACTGTGTGTTATGCCGGTGGTGTAATTGTTGTTGCTATACCTGGGTAGCATAGTAATATAGTTGGTCATACTTATTGTTCACAACATTTGCACTCTGTCGTCTTCAAAACATGTTGGTGTCATTCCCTATCTGTTTGACGCTATTGAGGTTCCTCCCAGAAGACTGTGCCCAGTTTTTGGGCCCCCCCACAAGACAGGACAAACTGGAGAGAAGGGAAGGTGCTCAGGGGCTGGCGCGCCTGGCTGGAGAGGAGGCCAGCAGCACCACCTTTGCTCAGCCTGGAGCAGGGGAGGCTGAGGAGGGAGTGGGCTGGGGTCTTCAGTTGCTTGAAAGTGAAAGGACAGTGAAAAGACAAGAGGGAACAGTTGCAGTAAGGGGAACTCCAGCTGAATACAAGGAGAAAAAATTCTCGCTGAAGGTGGTTAAGCACTGGAATGGGTTGTGGGAGGTCCTGGAACCTTCCTCTTTGGAGACTTTCAGGACTTGACAGGGCAAAGACCTCAACACCCTTTTTACCAGTAGTTTCCAGTGTCAGTGATTAGGGCTATGTGTTCTTTCTCTAAATAACCTTTTGTTTTGTTAAACCCATATTGGCATGTGCTTTCTAATAAAAACAAGAGGTATTTCTTAATATATTTATGCCAGGAGAGGACACCTATCTGATCCTGTAGAGTTATTTTAAAAAATTGGGAAAATGGAATTAGATTCACTGCAAAACACTGAATTCTCTGTTGCTCTTAATTTGAATTTTTTCTTTCCCCTGAGACCCACCTGTATAGTACTTCATGAAGATAAAGTACAATATATTGTACAATACAAGCTAAAGCTCAGCAGAATTGTGCTATTTTGAACTGGTGGGGGTGGTGTCTATTTTAGAGATAAAGGTGTTTCAGGGATAAGAAAAAAATAACAGATGATTCACCTTGATCTTAAGTCTGTCTCGAACTTTAGTGTGATGACTGAAGAGGAGACGGCTTTTCACAATCCAGCATGAGTTTTGACTAGGGTGATGATTAGGTCAAATTTACAGTTCCTCTTTATCACCTAACTTTAGAGGATGAAGTTTTGATAAGGAAAATTAGAAGAAAATTAGAATCAAGTTGACTCTTTCAGGGGGATCTTGTCTATGTGGCTCCTGTATTAACTACCTTTTTGCAGGATCATTACTCAAGTAAAGGTACAAGTCTGCTTTCTAGAGGTTTCTCTCTTAGCTTAACCTTATGTTGGGGAATTCCAGAAATTGTATTTTAAAATAAGTTCTTGGAATCCCATTGTGTTTCTCTCATTGTGCTTTAACTTTTTAGTGTAAATCATTTTCTTCTGTCAAGATCTCGGGAATCCTTATTCCGGAGAGTAGGAAAGATGGGTCTGAGATCAGCAAGCTTCTGAGAATGATAAATCTTGACGGTAATGGTGGAGTTATGATTTAGGCCATCGTACCACAGATACCGTGCTTGTCCTTCATTTATTAGTGAGATTACTTCAATGAATACTATTACTGGTTTCAAAACATTAAAGCTACGTGCATATTTGTGTGCAGGATTGGAGATGGGCTTGTGAATAGCTCTCAACTTGGTGAGGTGGAACCTTGTTGGCCAGACTTTTGGTATGGCTCTGCTTATACCCTCTCATAATAGTGAGCACCCCAAAATATTTTTAAGCTCAAAAAAAGTGAGATTTTGCACAATTTTCTCCTATATAGAAAGTTGATAGGAAAACAAAATTATTAGATTGAGTTAGAAGTTAAGGAAATATATCTCCAGTCCCTACTGACTAGAACAGAGTAAGTCCTTGCTTCTAGAATTAGTTTCTGATGAGGCTTTTTATTTATTCATTTTTATGAATTGACCAAAGATCGCTACCACTCAGAAACCAGTTTCCTCTAGTCCCTAGGAAGTTTTTCTTCCATCTCCTCTGAGGCCTGGCTGTGTTTCTGGTGGTGTTCTTAGCAGTCTATGGCTTTTAGTGACTTGTGGGCTTCGTACCTTGTTGCTGCTACACTTTTTTTTTTTTTTTTTTTTTTTTTTGAAAATACACTGCTGCATGCTTTCTCTACCAGCGCATGCTCAGATGCTCCTTCCCAGAGAGCCCCGTTGTGTTGTCCAAACCCATCACTTCTAGTGATGTTATGTAGGCTTTTTGTGTAGGCTTGAGACATCATTTGGAAAGTGAAACTTACCATTAAATTTTTTTTTTATGCTGATGAATTCTGGATGCTTTAGCTAACATGCTAATCGGAGCAAACTTCTGGTTTTTGAGATGCTGCCTGCTTTGATGCTTCCCTACGCTGAGGGAAGGTAGAGCATTCTATTTGTCTTGCCTTTCAGAGGATGTGCTGATTTTTTTTTTTTTTTTTTAAGAGTTTTGGAAGGATGAATTGTGCCACCAGCAAAGTGAAGTTTAAAAGTGTAGTTCTCGGTGACACATTATTACTAAGATCTACTTAGATACCATCCCTGCGGAGCTAAGTGTGTTGAGTCTGTGGTTTTTTGCAATCAGTGTATTTCCCTTTAGTGGTAACCACTAAAAATTACCCTGGGTTCACAGTGTAATTGAAATTTTGAGGCCAGAGGGTGAAGCCATTGACTTCCTCTGTAAATGTAATGGGGCAATGCTTCTAGTTGAGGAAGAACAGGTCTTTACCAGAGCTACAGCAAGTACTTTGCATACTGTTTGTTTTTGTCATAAAAAGTTCCTTTTATCGTGTGGTTAAGAAACAAAGAGGTTTTAAATTCCAGTGTACGAAAGAATTAAGCATCATGTCAAGTCTCTTTCATGCCTCAAGTAATTGCCTGTTACGTACGGGCAAATTCAGGCACCTGGCTTCTGTGCTTTTCATCATGTAGGCACACATTACAGTAATGCTTAATTTTATATAGTGCTTTTCACATTTTGTCTAAAAGTATGTTCAGTTGTCTGAACTCTAGAAATAAGTGGGATTTCGGGTGTACTCCTTTCTTCAGCATAATGTATTGCTGCTTTTAGCGTCTGCCTGGTCCGTACTTTGCTGTTTTGAATTTCGTTACTAGGTGCTTAGATCTGTCCATTGCTGAGATAGGAACCTGAGCTCCTCACGTTGTAAGTGCCGCTGCAGGAAAAACGCCCCATAAAGTGAAGTGCAACACCACCTGTGCTGTGCCTATGTTTCGTGAATTTGAGCTTTTGCTCTCTAGAAAAGCATGCTTCCTACTTTTTCCAGCTCTTTTGTTGATCTTCCTTACAGATAGAAAATGGAGAAAGTAGAATTTAACCTATTGGAAAATGAATGTTGGCCAGAAAAAAATTGTTTGTTGTTCCACCTGTACTCATAATTTTTTGACAAGAATATGGCTGTAGGCCTTTTCTGACTGATTATGGTTATTTTCAATTTCTGTGTTTGGTTTTTTTTTTTTTCCCCTAAAGAATTCACATGAGCATTACAGGATTGAAATGTATTAAAAGCACTAGCCTAGGGCTCTGCAAGTTTCTTTTTTACTTCTGATAAGATCACAATCTCTGCATTTCTGTGGGACAATTTGAGAATTGTAATACTGTAGTGTTATGGAAAAAGTAAGAATGGAGTACAGGGTTGGTTTATTGTCCGGGGTGGGGGGGAAGCTGTGGAATGTAGCTTGTGAAATAATAACTGCATGCTGAAGGAGTGGAAGGCGTTATGGTTGAAAACGCAGGGCCCATGTTCTTCAGGCAAAAGATATGGTAGGAAGCAGGTGATGTAATGGAGCGAAGAAGTAAAAATTCTTGAATCTGATTTCTTTTTTGTGCATGCCATCAGTCTGTCCATCTGTTAATTCCTTTAGAGTTGCTATTGAGCTCATTGGCCAATTTTGGTCAAATTTCAAGGCAGGAAAAAGGTCTCAGAGATAACGAAGTGCCTGGAAGTTTGGAGGAGCTCAGTAGCTGGATGGAAGAGAAGCCCAGGTTAATGTTTCACACGGGGGCGAGATGGGGAGGAGCTCCGGTGGCCAGTCAGCACAGGCGTGACTGCTGTCTAGCAAAAATCCTCATTCTTTCCTTTGTAGGGGATCTGACGGGAGGAAAGAAGATGAGGGGGAGATACAGGATGTGTGAGACCAAAGTCAGTTCTACAACTCATGTAGCAACTTGATATGTTTAATTTGTTTCTAAAATAAACCTTAAGCCTTCTTAGAATTCCAAAGCTCGCTGGAAAATATGTTAACTTCTTTTAAAGTGTATTTTTTTCCAAGTCAATCCACCTTTGGATGAATGAAGGCTTTAGTGAAAGGGTGGAAACTTGCACAGTGGTGGGGAAGACCTTTGATCAAGTGCACATATTTTATACAACACAAATATACTGGAAGCGATTAAAGTTAGTTTCAGCTTATGTCAAATAACTGATCTGATAACACTGTTCATGCAAAACCGGGCTTGGTCTACATGGAAAAAATGATGGAGAAGCTGAAGGAAAATTTGGATTTTTGAATTTCTTCCAATTGCCTGGAGAGATTACTAGATAGGTAGAGTTTATAGAGCTTACTTTTTGAGTTCTTTTTTAGAAGACTAGAGCTTGAATCTCTGAAAACACAGCATATAGAAGAAAGGTTATAGGGTCTAAACTAAAATTTTATTTGTAAACTTGACATACAGGATGCAGGGGTTTTGATTTTGTTTGTTTGAGGTACCTCGGCTTCATCTGAAGGGGTTTATGATGATAAATTCCATCAAAATTTGTTAGACTAGCCTCTGGCACTGTGCAACTTACTTAAATTTGGGGGCAGCTAGAAGAGAAAGCTAGACATAACAGTCACCAAGCTGTATTAGTTAACAAGCTGTTTTTATTTAACTCTTCTTCACTTAGGAGTGACAAGTGGTGATACTTGTTTCTCTGCTGAGTTCTGTAGCTAGAGTGTGATAGGCATTCTCTGTACTGCATTATGTTGACTGTGATCAATACAACAAATTGTCTGACAGGTTTGACAGTCTAGCGGTGGTAGCTTTATTTGGTAGCATATGTTAGCTACTATATTTACACTTTATCCCCCTACAACAGAGAAGCAGAAGTGCAGATGTGAAGAATGTTGCTCATTAGTAATCTAATGTCTTAGAATCTATGTCCTCTGTCCATACATGCACAGGAGAAAATGTGCTAATGAATGTCTCTTGTTTCCTCCTCGGCAAGCTGTAGGTTTCCAGTCAATGGTGTTCTCTTAAGGACCCTCTTTTTATATATTCCCTATCTATAGAGAGGGATAATTTTTAAATGTCGTGTTTTTAAAATTTGCTTGAAAGTAGGGGTGCTGCTGTAATATTTAACAAGAGTTAGGCTTCAAACTGCAGAGAGTAATTCAGAGCTAATAATGCTTCCAAGTAGCACCTTTTTCTGTGGCATTTGCATAACACGAAAAATGTGCGAGTTCTACTCAAGCCTTAAATTTATGAGACCACAGGTGGGAACAGGAGAGAGGCATTTGGAAAGGCTCCTGTGAAGAGTACTTTGACAACTCTCTTAGTGTGGAGGTGAAGTGGCCAAGGAGGGCGTTCAGCGTGCCTGGGCCTTGCCAGCTGGAGTGTAGCTGCCTTCAAGGAGTTTGCTGTGAGAGCTTGGAGCTCTTGCTGCTATGGGAAACCTCCAGCGAGGTGTTAGGAAATGTACCCACTGACTGCATGTAATGTTCACTTACATCTTTTTTTTCTAGGGTTTTTAGGACGTGTACCATGACTCTGATCATTACCTGTATTTCAGGAGAGCTGTTCTAAAATAAATTTACGTTTTCATTCTGAAATCTAACACCTTGAAGAACTAGTACTCACTGTGAAGTTGTGTGTTCGTGTTTGAGTCTTTCTAATCCAGGTGTTTTCCTTTGTTGGAATGGAAGCAGAATAGACATGTAATGTCTTTTTCTTTCTTGATGTGAAAATGGTGTATGCGTAATCATTATAGCACTAAAATTCCAGTCTCCTCTTCTGCCTGTTTCATGATTTTTTTTTTCTACATGGCTACATTTGGAGCAACGAAGGAAGTTAAAATGATAGGATACTATAAAGATACAGGGAAAGGTTAAGACTGTAGATAAAAAGTGCAAAAATACCTTGTGAACTAAGATAACATCATGAAAAATAGTGCTCTGATAGTGCAGATGGCGAAGCTTAAAATTATAGAGATTGGCCATCTGCAAGGGTAAGTTATCATTTCACATAAACATGTTTTTGTTACTCCATGACACTCATGGAAAAAAACCCTGTATGTTTAGAATAGCAAAATAAAGATGTTCTATGAAAAATAAGATTAATAATACTACGTAGTACATTTTCCAGCGTGCCAAAACTAATTTTCAGGGTTTGGGTTTTTTCAGTTCAGTCAGTGATACTAGCTAAGTGAAAGAAATGTTAGGAAATTCTTAATCATAGTTAAGATTAGACTTCAACTTGCTGTTGGAATTTACCTTTCTGACTGACAGCTCTGTACGGTCCCTTTCTTGCTCTGCCAGTGGGCTGCCTTCCAGCTGAGGGAAGAGGAGGGCAGGGGAAGCAAGGGAGGTGATTATTGTGCTAGCTGAGAAACTCGAGTTGCTTCACACATGCTCTGGTAATTTTATTTTAACGATGAGTTTATTTCTTTATTTTAGCTGGCTTCAGGAGGAGCTCAGCTGGTCTAATGGCCTGTTAAGTGAGGCATTCTTAACTTCAAAATCTGTACTTGGTGTTGAAGGGCAGTCTGCTATGATCCCCTATGGAATGTCAAAGTTGTATTTTGGGGTAGACCATCTAGTGAAGTCTTGAGAACCCACTATAGTAACTCAAATATGAGTATTTCATTGAAAATGTCTTAGTATTGAATAGTTCTTGTATTTACCAACAGTAATGATTTTTAATTTTGGTTCTCTTCTAACAGTCTTAGGTCAGCGAAAGCAGGGATACAGCTTTGTTCTGATCAGGCTGTCAGAGTGTCTTCCTATGTAGCGTGACATAGGTGTTGCTTTCTGGGATCGTCTTGCAAGAAGCTCAGACAGTTCTCAGCACACAAACAGCTCAGCCTTCTGAGCACCCCCTGGTTTCAATAAGAGGATATTGGGCTGCAAATTAAGGTGCTTCAGGGTGGTCACACTTGGTGATTAGCTTTATCCAAATCTTGTATTTAGAGATTGCTAGATTATTGAGAAGACTTAACTGTATTATAATAGATTTGCTGTGTAAATACGTGTCCCAGTACATTCAAAGGATTTTCTCTATAATCACCAGAGCTAGTGCTATATTTTCCTATATGTTTCTATATACATTAATGTATATTCATGTCTCAAAATGGAAGTTTTGGGATTCTGAAACCCAATCTTGCGGAGGCAAGAAACTCACTTAGTTCTGGCTTTGGGCTCGGATCAGCAAACAGCAGAGCTGATCACACGGCACTGCAGCACAGTGAAGAATATGGAGACAGCAGGAAGCACCTATTAGAATTACCCCTGTGGTGGGGCTCAAGCCAGTTGTGGACCCACGCGTGTGGATCACTGGTACTGTAAATAGAAAATCTTTGAAAGAAAATGTGTGCTGTTGGTACCAAAGGCATTACATTTGATGTGATTTAATTTAGATGCCTTTACCGTCATTCCTGGGGGGTGGGTGGGGAAAACCCCTCGCTGCTCTCCAATCTGATCATGGCTGCATCCTTAGCACTGTATGCAGTATGTATTCTAGAGATGCACGTGTAATTTAGACACAATTGCTAATGTAGCTTATAGTTGTTGTTTTCATAAGGACAGATTCAGTGGTGGTGGTACATTATGGCAGCAGTAAGCATTGCAGTATTTTTTTCATGTTTTGGTTGGACATGAAAAAATTAGCATGGAGAGAAAGTTCAAATTAAGTCATGTTGCATTTCTTCTTTAAGTGGAGATGATGTAAAATAACCAGGTGAGTAGCACTAATGTGATGTAGAATGCAGTTAACAAATACACTTGTTTTAGTTTCTTTTGGTTTTGCTTTTTCATCCTCTGTATAAAACTAAGGATAGTAAGAAAAAGTGAACGCTGAAATGATACTGATACAGTTGTGTCAACATTGTGTTAGACAAACAGGAATTTCCACAGGAGCATACCATCTTTCTTTTGTTATCCAGGAACTTGCAGGTGGAAAGCAAGTGACCTGCTCTTGTGAGATGTTGAGCCGTAGCTTGAGAAAACTTCTGTGTTCTCATGAGTTTGATCTCATTAACATCGTAAATGTTACAGAAGTGCTTAATGGTATCACAGAAGTATACGTTGCATAAGAGTACATATTGCTTGTGTATCTCATTCAGTCCCCACTAAATTTGGCTGTGCATTTCTTAAATAGAACAGTGGTAGAAGCTTGCTTCCAGTTTCTAAAGGTTGTCAGCTACCTTACTAGAGTTCAGTCTGGGGACCTGTATGCTATTTTTTTTCCAGTATATTAGTTTTTGTGGAATAACATACAAAATGATACTTTCCTGTAGCCGAAGTGAGTAAAAAGTCAATTCTTATTTGGATACCTGATCATTCTCTGAAACAAAAGAAGAAATCTGTAACTGAACAGGTCAGATAAAGGGGAAGAGAGAATGCATCTTGTATCGCATCCTAAACAGAAGTCGGTTAGAGTAAGGAAGCACTAAACTAGTCCACTGAAAATGGCTGACGCTAAAATCCAAGGAAGTGGGCAGTACTTCAGCTTAACTGGTGAACTGGTAGCTCAAGAGAAAAGGAGTTTTCTCTGTCATGACTCAAACTAACTCTTAACAGATCAATATTGCTATCCCATATCCTTTTTGGAGGCAAACAGGATGATGGTGAAGTCATCTGAGAGTGGATGCAAGAGGATTTTTGAAGAGTTAGGGAGTCAAACGGATGAGTACCTCACTCTGCATGAGTCTTTAAAACGTTACTAGAACAACTCTCTTGTATGATTTTAGATATTGCAAATTTGTTTGCGGGGGGTGTGTGTGTTCACAAAATTGAACACAAAAATACATTGTTTGATTCATCTAATGAGCTTATATATTGATTAAAAATGTAAGTTGCATTCATGCAGAAGAAAAATGACAGTTATGCTAATCTCAGTTATTTTCTTTTGCCCTTAGTTTCTGATGGAAGAGTGGTAAGTCCTGTGTACTTGCTTGGTTTTTCAGTACTTGGACTACTAGGAGAGTTGTAGCAGACTGGTACAAATGTGTTAAACAGCCTAAAATGGTACTGTGCCAGCTGTTCTAGAGTTGAATTTTTTTCCCCTAAGGATATCTGTTGTGTTTCTAGTTCTATTAACTGTATTGCATCATAAAAAGAAGTTGATAGAGGGGGAAGGAAACACTCCAGATTTTTTTTTTTAATATGGAGAGATATTTTTTTGTATTTACTGTTTTTTCCTTTTGTAATGTTCATAGCTTTTTGTAACAATTCCAGTGATAGGAAAGAATTCAGAATGGAAATCATATTTCAGCCTCTTCCTGCTCTTGACTTGGTTTGTAGGAACTTTTCTCATTGTCAATCTTGTGAGTTGAGCAATGGAAATACTCTTTTTTTCAGACATGCTTTTCCTTTTTGTTCTTGTATACTTCTCGATTTCATTTACTAAAAGAAGCCAGATTTCCTCTGGAGCTTCATCATTATTATCCGTCTACACCTTGTTGGTAACCTCTGAAATGTATTTCGGTGGCTTTTGAAATTCTTTTCACGTAATCATTGTGTACAACTGTGGTTAATGGTAGCAAAGGGGATTGAGAAGTACTATAAAAGCCTTCTACCTCTTCTGTATTTGGGACAAGGGTGAACAAAATCTTGTCCTTCTTAGGAGCTTGTAACTTCTGGTGAAAAATAATTGCCTTCCAGATTTGAAAAACATCTTATCTGATGTGGAAGAAGGGCGGAACCAATGAAGATGCTATTAGTTGCTTATGTGTGTGCATGCTTTGTTTTATTTTGAAGTCATTAAAATGTCAGTACAAGGGAGAAAATACTCATTGCTTGGTGTAGAGTGCCGCAAAGCCTTTGTTGTTGTATTGGACAGTAGTGCCACTGAAATTCTCTTACTGGCTCCAAGCGTGCTGATTTCTTAACTGGATAGATAAAGTAATAACTAGGTTTGCTTGTAATGGGACTTCCTCGGTTTGCTTGTGTTCTCAGTCCAGTCATCGTTTACTGAAGTACATTTTCCATGCCTGACTCTTAAAAGATAACCTTAGAGAGTAATTTTTATGCATTAGAATCATAGAATCATCAAGGTTGGAAAAGACCCTTAAGATCATCGAGTCCAACCGTCAACCTATCACTGCCAAGTCCATCTATACCATGTCTTCAAGCACTGTATCTATCCGTTCTTTAAATACCTCCAGGGATGGAGACTCAACCACTGCCCTGGGCAGCCTGTTCCAATGCCTGACTACCCTTTCGATGAAGAAGTTTTTCCTAATATCCAACCTAAACCTCCCCTGGCGCAGCTTGAGGCTGTTTCCTCTTGTCCTATCACTTGTTACTTGGGAGAAGAGACCAACCCCCACCTTGCTACACCCTCCTTCCAGGTAGTTGTAGAGAGCAATAAGGTCTCCCCTCAGCCTCCTCTTCTCCAGGCTAAACAACCCCAGCTCCCTCAGCCACTCCTCATAAGACTTGTGCTCTAGACCCTTCAGCAACTTCGTTCCCCTCCTCTGGACACGCTCCAGCACCACGATGTCCTTCTTGTAGTGAGGGGCCCAAAACTGAACACAGTACTCGAGGTGCAGCCTCACCAGTGCCGAGTACAGGGGCATTATCACCTCCCTGGTCCTGCTGGCCACACTGTTCTTGATACAGGCCAGGATGCCATTGGCCCTCTTGGCCACCTGGGCACACTGCTGGCACATGTTCAGGCAGCTGTCAACCAACACCCCCAGGTCCTTTTCAGCCAGGCAGCTCTCCAGCCACTCCTCCCCCAGCCCGTAGCGTTGCATGGGGTTGTTGTGACCCAAGTGCAGGACCCGGCACTGAGCCTTGTTGAATCTCACGCAGTTGGCCCCGGCCCATCGATCCAGCCTGTCCAGGTCCCTCTGTAGGGCCTTCCTACCTTCAGGCAGATCAACACTTCCACCCAACTTGGTGTCATCTGCAAACTTACTGAGGGTGCACTCGATCCCCTCATCTAGATCATCAGTGAAGATATTGAACAGAACTGGCCCCAGTACTGAGCCCTGGGGAACACCACTTGTGACTGGCCGCCAACTGGATTTGGCTCCATTCACCACCACTCTCTGGACTCGGCCGTCCAGCCAGTTTTTAACCCAGCGCAGAGTGCACTTATCCAAGCCGTGAGCAGCCAGCTTCTCCAGGAGAATGCTGTGGGAGACAGTGTCAAAGGCCTTACTAAAGTCCAAGTAGACAACATCCACAGCCTTCCCCTCATCCACTAAGCAGGTCACCTTGTCATAGAAGGAGACCAGGTTAGTGAAAGAGGATCTCCCTTTCATAAACCTATGCTGGCTGGGCCCAATCCCTCGGTTGTCCCGCACTTGCTGCATAATGGCACTCAAGATGATCTGCTCCATGACCTTCCCCGGCACCGAGGTCAGGCTGGCAGGCCTGTAGTTCCCGGGATCCTCCTTCTGACCCTTCTTGTAGAGGGGTGTCACATTTGCTAGCTTCCAGTCATCCAGGACCTCCCCGGTTGACCAGGACTGCTGATAAATAATGGAGAGTGGCCTGGCCAGCATTATCATGTATAGATTCACAGTGCCTTCTTACACAGGCGTGTTCTCTAAGAAGAGAACATGAATTGACTAGAATTAGCTTAATGGAGGAAAAAAAAAAGGTTTTCTTTACTAAAGGATGTACCCTTTCAAAGAACTTGGTGCTCTAAGTTCTGAAAGGCATCTTTCTGGGACACGCTCCAGTGTATGCTGACGATGCGGTTGACCCCTGTGTACGGCTTGCATATTTGCTCGTGTACAAAAAGTATCTGGGCTCGTTAGGAAGTGGAAGCCCTTCCTTTCTGTGAGCGTGAGCTGTGTTTTCTGTTTCAGAAAGCTCACTGCAGTTTTTAGATAGAAATCTAGATACTTGAGGGGCATATTTTTTAGGAAAATGTTGTCTCTTCTCTACTGTTCCTTTCTAACCTTCCAGAATTTGCATACAAGACTTACAGATTCTGAGAAATAACGAGTTGAAGTTACATTTCTGACCTGTTTTTAGCTTAGTTACCTCAAAATATTGAGACCCTAAACCTGCAGTTTTTAACACCAGGAGAAAACATTACACGGTGTGACAGGCAGTCTTTGAGAGGACATGATGCTTTGGACAGGCTCTTACCTTTTTTTTTACTTAACAAATTGCATAATTGAGCTTCAGCTGCATTGTATTCTTTGAATTTGAAGTGGTCTTTTCATTATTTTAGGGGAAGGTAAACTGACCAGCAGTAGAACCACAAAACTGGGATGTCATAATGTTTTTGGTTTTTTTTTTCCAATCAAAGCTCAGTGTATGACAAGGAAATCTTTGGGCATTTGGACATTGAGACCTTTGGAGCCTGCTAACATTGATGTGTGTCCTCTAGTTATGCAATGAGTGCATCTTTAAATGCTCTGTTGGCCTTTTTATACTCCAAATTGGAAATTCAGTGTGGAAGCCTTGCTTTTAAATTTTGGGCAAAACTTTTATCAACTTTTAAAAAGTTTAAAATATTTACAACACAAATTATTTTGGTTTTGTTTTTGCATTATTTTTTTTTTTTTTTTAAGGAAGGCATTAGTAAATTGAGTGTTGAAGGCAAAAAGGGAAGCTCTCTATTTGTTGTATGCCTGCTTTAAGGAGGTTCCATCAATTCTTGTGCACTTGCACAAGAATCTTCTAAGCAGAATCTCCTAAGCATAGTTAACCATGCTTAGGAGAAATAAATAAGGTCTTCCAAAAAACATGTTAACAGTAAAGAAAGTTAGGTTAGAACAGAGGAGGGCTAAGTTAGTGGAATTTGATTTAGCCTCATACCAGGAAAGAGCTTGTCTCTTGTAAATGAGGGAGCAATTGCCAGGCTATCTGAAGATTATCAGGAACAGTTTTCAGTAACGGCAGATCAAATTTTACAAGTACACAGATTGACTTAGATGAAAATTGTGAGAAAGAGTCAGTTTTAAGCAACAACTGCAACTTACTATTGATGCTACTCTTGCAGCAGTTTCTGAGCGCCTCCATTTACCTAAGGGACTTCAGTAAAGACTCAGGCTTGCAAAAACTTTGGTCGTCACCTCATTCTATACCTATTGGAATTTACAGGCATTTTAATACTGATTTTTGGTGGCAGCTGTCAGGCCAACACTGATTGTTTCTGAAAATCTTGTCCTACTGCTCTATATTGTTACTTATGTTTTCATCTGTAGTATTTGGACACTTGTGCATGAATTGCAATGGTACATAAGCACTGGCCAGATTGGAGGGGAAAAAAAATAACTTTTGTTTTACAATTTCCTTAAAACAGATTTGAAAACAAATGCCAAAAAGTAACAGGTTAATAAAGGCTTCTGATTTTATGGGAAGAGTTGCACCAATTCGATTCTGAGGTTTAACTGACTCATTTTTTTTTCTTTTTTATATCATACTGTGCAGTAGGAGACTTTTAATATTCTATGTTGAATACTTGTACTTTCAGTTACTTCATAGGGAATAAATACTGAGTGATACTTTATGGATCTTAAAGTAGATAATTGATAATGACACCGATCACTGCAGAATCGTACCAAAGTACTGTTGAAGAAGAACCTGGTTGATGATGTTTTTAGTACAAAACAGCAGTCTTAATTTTCCAGATCTCCCTTCCCTTCTTTCTTCCACCTTATTTAGTTGATGACAGCATTTTTCCACGGCGCAACTGATGTGCAGCAGGCGGCTTTTCCAGCCGTGTGCAGGCTGCCCCACACGTTCTGCCAGCACCCCTGCTGCCAGTCCTGCAGGGTGCCGGGTCCCTCCTTGTTCCAGCATTCCTGTCCTGGAGACTTCGCTGCCTCGTTCTGCTCTAGCAGCTCTGCAGTAACCCCCTGCTCCGTAAGACCTTCCCAAACATCCTCCCTCTCCAAGATTTCTCAAGCTTGGGTAGTTATGATGTCTGTTGTGAGGAAGTGTATCTGTTCCACCTAGTAATAGTTGCTAAGCAGGACATTTCTTCTAGCCCCTTGTCAGCACAGGCTGCTTCAGTGCAGGCCATTTAACTTGTATGAGGAGATTTTATTGTTTTAATATCTTGAGCTCTTTAATCCCCTTCTTTAAGTGCTTTTTCTGAGGCCACATTCATTTTGTGCTCTGTTGCACTGATACTACTGTTCTCCATTTTTCATAATTAGGTGTTGTAAGGATAATAGCGAGTCTCTGCGATGTGCATCTTAAAATGAACCAGAACAGATTTGTTGTACACAAGTGTGTCTTGGAAGTTTGCAGACTGCTCACACTGGTGAGAAGGGAAGAGGTTGGCTTGGACTCCGGCATTAATTCCTAGGGCCCTTGGGATGAGAAATTAGCACAAGATGTTTTTTGTTTGATTTGGTTAAAACAAATGAGGCCGTACTTGTATCACTGTTCCAAAGTTACAAGCTGCTGTTTGGCCACACCATTTGTTTGATCCTCATATACAAGTTTATTGTATTTCCAGGCCGCTTTTATCACACAGCATTTCTTTCACATCTGAAGTACTTTCCAGTTGTTTGGCCATTACTGGACCAAAGGGTGAATTGGGCACCTGTTCCTGTCGCATTCCTCCGTACTTTCTCAAGATATAAAAGCCTTTTGCATCTCACAGATGTTCTTCCTTGAGGCAGAGCGTGAGTGCTGATGCAAACAGAACACTGCCCTTCTCCTCATACATGTCTTGTCTCCTTCGCTATCCTTATTCTTTTCTTACTGAAGGAGCGGTTGAGCCTGGGAATGGGGGGGACCCTTGAGGCCCTATTTTCTTTGGGACTGTCTCTGCTCCTTCCTTGGCTTCAGGTCAGAATGCTTGGGTCCCTTCTTGTACCACTGGAGAGATAATAGCGAGAATAGTTTGGGATCTCTAATACTTTCAACAAATAATATGTTCCAGTTTTAAATTATTTTGAGCTACAGCTGGTAGATAGAACCATGCCTGTCTGTTTCTGAAGCGTTCGTTAGTTAATTGCGGTGTTTAAACTGCAGATTATTGTAAGTTGTTTCTGTGACTAGTCTAATAGTTCATGTAATCTTCAGATAGAATGTGTATGTTTCTGTGAAAACACATTTCCTATATTTCTGAATCTCACCTTTGAAGGGGAAGGGGGAATACAAGGTAGACAGTTAAGACACAGAAGGTGAAGTGCATGCTGAAACAGAGTGGTTGTTCTCCGATTGCAAAAAAGAAATACATAAATAATGAAACTCTTCCAGTATTTCTGCAGTTTCTCAGGATCCCAGTAATCTTCTGTTTCCCTATCAATAGAGCGGCTGTCATCCTTCCTTGCAAAAGGGAGACAGTGTTTCTGTGCAATGCTAACAGTACTCTGATAGGTTTATAGGGGAGCCTGTCATTTAACAACCCGAAGTAGAGAAATCTATATAATTTTTATGAAAACTGTGAAATTTTCTTGACTTTGAAAAGTTGCTCATGTTGTGCTCTGTTTAAATACGAGCCATAAGCTTTTGGACCTCATGAAAACACAGAAGCCATCATCACAACTGTGCCTGAGCAAGTTTAAGATTCATATAATATAAATTATTACACAAAATTATTGATATTCAGGCTGGTTTCAGCAGTAGCAGAAATGAAGAGGGGGCTGGGAAGAACAAGCATAGTTTGAGAGTGCCTTTCTGTGTTTGCTATAGTGAGATTTCTTAGGTTGTTCTTATTTCCCATTTTTTTTCCCAGAAATGCATGATTTGGCAGCTTCGGAAGTATTATTTTGAAGAATGTTATGCAGTTCTGTCAGTTTATCTTGTTGAGTTGACACATGGTTGGGGTGGGAAGGGAAACTGAACAGGAAGGAAGGTCCTTGTTCCTGAATGTCATTACTGCATAGCTCTCATATCCTCGAGGATCACCCGGACAAAAGCTGAGTCAGAGCACAGCAGCATTCTGCGCTAGAGCAAGATATGGCCCAGTTCAGGATTTTGGACTGCATGATCAATCACAACTGGAGTTTCATATGTAACCTGTATTGTGCGTGGAGCGGTCAGGTTTGTTGTTTGCTTGTCCTTACATATTTTAATATGATTATATAATTTAGTATATATATAAAAAAAAAAAGGCTCCGGTTGATCTCTTCTCCCTACCCCCAGTCCTATTGAGGATGTAGTATTAGAAATGTTGCTGTTTACCAGGGAGTTTTCTAGAGTTATTATCGTATAAAGCATGCTTTGACTATATAATTGCTTTTTTTAACACTTTGAGTACTTTAGATTGTTTCCTTAGAGTCTTAAGCTTTGAGGGATTTTACTTCATGAATTGCACAAAAAGGTAAATATCACATACAGGAAGGGGGACATATGCCAGGATAAACTGCATTGTTAATAAATATAAAGCTGATTTGTTTTCCTGCTTTAAAAGGACTCAAACATCTTGGCTATTTCAAAATACCTGATCATGAATATGATTAAAAAATAGTGTGAGGGGAGGTTGTTACTTTTTTTTTTTTTTTAACATACAGGATAAAATAAATTTCCACAGGATGTTATTCAGTTCTTAATATGGACAGATTTAAGTCTAATTGACTGACTTACTGCAGAACTGGAGGGGGGAAAAAAAAAAAACAAACCCTGCCTGGATTTGAATGGAAATGTTTTAAAATAGAATCCACTTATAAAGGATTTAAAATAGTGTATGCAGTTGTAGTACTACTTTCAAGGTACTCTAGATATTTAGTTTTCATATAACATTCAGCTAGTCACTGAAGAAAATTTATTTTATTCTTCTATGATGTAAGGGGAAGGAACTTCTTATGAAGTTGCAGTTTCAGTACAGTAACTAGAGCCAGGTGATTCAAAAATATTCCCACCATCCATAGAAATCCTTTGAAACAATATGCCATTTAAAATACAAACAACTCCTGTATGTCATGTCTGTACTGGAACTTCTTAATCAGGAAAATACATTGCTGTGTGTTGGGGTTTTTTTTTGTTTTGTTGTTGTGTGTTGTGTTTGGTTGTTGGTTTTGTTTTTTTTTAAATGATGTAAAAGCTGATTCACAATGTCTGGGTTTTTTGAGTCATCTCCTTAACGTTGTAGGTTAAAGAAGTCTTTTCTGTTGAATTCGAAAAAACAGAGGAAACTTGAAGCATTCTCTTAGTCTTAATTTTCCCAGATGCTTAACTGTTTCACTAAGTTTGATCTAGTTTGCTTACACATGTAAGAATTCACCTGTATAGGCAAATTCAGTATGACAATTGCTTCCCATACTTTAGAGAAATCAAGAAGAAATAAGAAAAGGCTTGGCTCATGATATGGGCACTCCTGTGAAGTTTCAAAATGAGTTTGATATAACTAGAGGGAAGGGAAAGGGGAATTATATTTTGAGCAGATTGAAGTGAAACATTTGGGGGGGGGGGGGGGAAACCACACAACAAAAAAACCACCACAAACTAAAACAAAAACCCAAACCACCACCACCACCAAAAAAAACCCCAAACAAACCCAAAACCAAACAAAAAAACAGAACAGGGTTCACACAACCTAAAAACTGTTTCTTACCAAGCTGGAAAGAAAAACCAAGCCTTAGATCATTATACTTCAAATTACTTGCATGCTTGAGGTAGAAATGTTACTGAACTGCTTGATCTTCCTAGATTTTATTATTTAAGCAGAACATGCTGTGTTTCAGGTTTTTTGGGGGTGCTTTGTTTTGTGTTGGTTTTTTTTGTTTGTTTGTTTTGTTTTGTTTTTTTACTGCAGTCCCTGCAAACTATACATTTTAATGAGTTGCTGCTGATATTTTTCTTTGAAATGAAGCTGAAAGTTCATTTATGGATATTACAGTGTAGCTGCTCTCTTCCTACTGCATTTGAAATGCCATGGCAGAAGTGAAAGCTGTCAGGCCCGGTGAGAGATGCACACTGCTTCATGTAGCAGTGTTGCTCTCCAGGTTCTGCACCTAGCAGTGTCCAAGCAGGCTGCTGGTGAGAAAGCAGGTGGGTGACCCGTGAAGTCTGAGACAACCGCTCTTTCTCAAGTGTAACCTCACAGCACAACTCTGGTTTGCCTCATGGTAACCTTGAATTAAGAGAAGTTATGCAGCTTTTTTGGCCATTTCCATCCACCCTGACCCCAGTAAAACATCAGGGGATGAATTACTGCTTGTGATCCAAGAGCTGAGTTGAAGGTTTGCCTTATACAAGTTTTCTTCTAAAGAGTCATCAGAAATATATCACAGAATCATAGAATGCTTTGGGATGGAAGGTCGTCTAGTCCATCCCCCCTGCAATTGGCAGGGACATCTACAACTAGATCAGGTTCCTCAGAGCCCTGTATATTCAAGAAGAAAATACAAATCTACTTAATTGTCTGTATGTGTTACTAATAATTTCTCAAACTGGGTTACAGAGTCATTCTAAGGATTTCTTTTGATGTTACTGCTTCCCCCTCCCCGGCATACATTTCCCGAAGTTTGATTTTAAAAACAGGAAGCGAACAAATATGAAATAGGCAGGAATATTTTCTTGTGTCTGCTGTGGTAATTTAGATTTTACAAAAAGGACTTTCACAGTGCAGCATGGAAGTGACCATGACTGGAGACAGTTGCCCTTTGCGCTCTGATACAGCAAGCCGTTGTGTGTATTAGAATGTTTTCAAAGGATATGCAGTGTTTTGTACTAAAACAGAAACCTTTAAAATCAAATTATTAGATGATGCAAATCTGTGTAGTTCTGCTGACATCAATGATTTACAGTTTTTAGTCCAAACCTTGGACGGGATTGATGGCTATCACGTGGTGATCTATGAATAATCACTCAGAAGCCTTCTGCGGTAATCTAAGAATACAAAAATAAACCAAATACTTGCAATTTTTCATCTTTCACTCTTTGTTCGTGGAACAGCTTCATTACCTATCTTTTAACCTTTCTTAAAATGAGTTATTGCAAAGTATTGAAGTGTCTTGCTTCTTTTTTGTGTTGTCTGTGACTGTTGTCTGGCGGGACATGGGGTGGATTCAAGTGTGCAAGTCTTACGGGCAATTTAGAACTTCAGTGTGATTGGAAATGTAGGATTAGTGAAGGAGAGTATCCTGTGGGAGACCATTTTAAATAGATTTATGTGCAGATTTGTGTCTGTACTTATCCAGACTGCTCCAGCAGTATCATAGATGATTAATCCTATTATTAATATAGTCTGGTCTTGGTAAACGAGGAATTTCTAGTCCTTTTTCTTCTTAAAAAAAAGTAGAGAAAGAGAGAAAATGCCTTAAAAAATAAAGCTAAGGTAATTTTTTTTTCCTTCGATAGTCTGGTGTTTATGGAGTTGTAGTCTCAGAATCATAACTTAGCATACTAGTTGTGATCCAAGTAACAGTTCTTCTTCAACAAATGTATGGAAGTGCTAAGTAATATTTTTACTCAGTAACATAATAACTAGGCTTATCTTCAGTAAGGCACAGAAGGACCTACCCCCTCTGTCCTCTCAAGGACATCTTTTATCAGCCTTCAGCATGGGAGTAAACTCTTGAGATGCTTGGTATGTCTATTCACCTTGTGGCCATGGTGCAATATATTAGAGCAAGTATGTCTAAAACAATAAATACCACTTCTTCAGATGGTTGGAAGAATTACTGGTAGATAATATGAAGTAGATGATAATAACAGTTTTGTTTTTTGATCCTTGCGTCACAAATACCTTGCTTTCAAGTGTTAGGTAGGGAACAGTAGACCACAAGTTGAATGTAGGTTGTCTTCTTACCAGCACAGAGCATAGGTCATCACGGTGCTCTGAGCAGACTTTTATCAGTTTGAGAAGAGCAGATCTTCTGATGTGCTGTCCTTATTGGTTCTTTGCTGAATAACATCTGGCTTCTCTTTTTTTATCTTATTGCTGCATCCTAACCTCTAAAAGTAACAATAATGTTCTTTCAGCCATGTAAATACTTAAACCTTGGGTTTCTTAGCCAGAGCCAGGTGTTCTACAAAGTTCTGTAAACTTAGAGTTGGTCAAATTTCATTGCACAGGGTGGGCCTGACCATTGAAGTTGTTGGGCTTGGAGGAACCTTCTCATCAAAGATTATATTGTTGTACATGACAGTACGTTAGTAGGTTGTGACATTATGGCAGCCAAGATCTCTTACTTCTATTTTTTTTAACTTAAGTTCATTATTGCAGGCTATCTTTTCTGTGAGGCAGGATGTGAGAATGAGATGTTGCAGTGCAAGCCCAGCTCTCACGTTGTCTTCAAGCCCGAGAACGCAGCAGTACTGCAGCAGCTGCTGCACTGCAGCTATTTCCCTTCCGTCAGAGAATCTCCGATAACATTAAAAAAGCTTTTCAGTCTTCCAAATGTGTCACTTGGAGGATGAAATAACAAAGGTGGCTGCATTCCTTCTGAGACATTTGCAGCTGATAACAGTTTTGAAATGTGATATTTATGTTATGTTACTGTGCTCTTATTTCTGTTTATCTGCTGCGTCGGGGAAGGAGGGAATATGATAAAAATCTTGTCTCATAGCAGTGCAGGGTGTGATGTTTTCAGTTTTATTGACTAAAAGGTGTAAAATCATTGCAGGAAATAACTGGTGGCTTTACTCATTGTGGGAATTCACATTGCTGGAGAAACATTTTGTAATATTCAGAAGTACAGGGAAGTAACTCAGCAACAGTGAGCAATTCAAGCCATAGTAATAGGCATGCAAAGACAAGTAGTTCTTAAATAAGCAAATAGATTTGTGTTAAAATAGATTCCTTCTCTCCCCCCGCCCCAACTTCCAGACAGAGATACAAATGTAGATTTAGTTATCTATATCAACCATTCTTACTGATGTATTGAATGCAAACTGTGAGGAAATACGCAGGTAGTGTATGATCACATCCTAAGTCAATGTTCAGAAGCTTCTAGATTTGCAACTAAACTGAAAATCCTGTGGACAACTTTCTCCTCTCTATCCTCTTAGTGATATCTCATCTCTGGGCATAAAGACTTAAGATTTTTTTTTTTCAGATTAATGACTTGACAGTCCTTTTTTAAGCATCTTCTTGTGCATTATGTCTTTGTAAATGAAGTTCTTCACTGAAAAAGCTGCTTTTCTTCCTCTGTTGTATATGCACAGTAGATTACAAATGCAGAGTTTTGAAATAATTTAACTTGGGTGTTTGGATATGTGGCTTTACATCTGTTTATGCTAATTTTTTTTTTGTGCAAAACCCAAGCCTTTTCACTTCTGAGTTGTACATTATAGAGTATGTTCAAATTAAATATCTTGAAACACGGGACCAGGATTATATTTAAGTGATGAGTTTGCAGGAGTTTATTAATAGTTTCTGTATTAGAAAGCTTTAACGCTGAGTAGCTCAAGCTGTCTATTTAGAGGTTATTTTTGAGGAGGGAAGCTGTGTGGGGGGGGATGTAAAGAATATCGTCACGTTTGTCTTACAAGTTTTATGGTGTTTTGAGCCATGTTCTTTGTGTTAAACTTAGCAAGTTTAGGGTTGATACAAATAGTTTTTCTGTCAAGCCAGTTGTTCTTAAAACTCTCCTCGTGTCTAGGTAAATCTTCCACAAATAGAGTCAGACTCTGGAAGAACAACTCGCTTGCAATAACCATGGTTTTAGGGTGGCAGTTTGGATTTTGACATTGAGGGTCAATTCCCTGGTCTTCCAAAGGCTTCATTTTGGCTTTGGGCAGGTCAGAGACACTTCTGTTGCACATGAAATAAAATCTGAAGTAAAGCTGCAATATTGCAGAATTGAATGATCTTAACAGCTTGAATGATCAGCAGGTATGATGATGCATTTATGCAGATGAAGTGGTGTGGGTAGTCTCTAAATGATTTCATTTTCTTGTTTTTAGAACAGGAATGAGCATATTCTGTTTATGTTGAAGAGTTCAGTCACTTCAGTAAGAGGTCAGCCTCATACCTACGTTTGATAGACAGCAGTAAGGTATTTCTGTCCCACTGCTGAGCCCACAAAGTAAAGCCCTTACTCAGCATTGTAGCTGCATCATGGAGTAGCCTAGTCCAAGCACAGAGGTTTGCTGTAGGGACAAAGAGGCTGTGTAGACGTGGGTGCTCTCTTGGGTGGTTTGGCCAACTTAAATTATGTCCCTTGCAGAATTAATCATTTTTTGAACCAAGACATAGCCTCTGACTATGGTGGAGAGAAACAGTATGAACTGAAGGAAATGTGGAGGTAGTTTCAGAGCTGATGTTAATTTAAAGCCGTGGTGCATCTGGTTATTGAAATGGGGTCTGTGCAGGTCAGGTTTTACACTGTGTGGTGATTTTGTTTTTCTTAATGGCTTCTGCAAAACTCTCTCACATATGTAAATAGGTAATAGTCTGGTGAAAGTGTAGTGGAAGTTCCCTGGTATGCTGTGTGCTTGATAAAGTCCACGTTATTCTAGAAAGCAAAAGAGCACAAATGTTGTTGAAACTCACTCCTATTTTTGCAGTAGTGTACTTAGCTGGGGACATTTGGCGGTGTTTCTTATTGTTCTCTCCCCATTTGTAGGAAGTGGAGTGGGTCATGGGGTGGCTCGTACTCTTGGGTCTATCAAAAAGTTCCCATAGGCTGAAAGAAGCAATGTAAGGCAGCCCTTGACAGACGGTGACTCTGCAAACCACTCTTTATCGCTTCTGTCAGATTGCTGAGAAGGTTCTTTTATCACGCATGGAGTAACCTCAAACATTGCTTCAATGCTGAGGGGTAGAAGCATGCTTTCTTCACCTCCTGTCTCTGATATTTCCAGATTAGACTGTAAGGTGAGGACAAAGCATTTCCTATTCTTAAGCAACGACAGAACAAGCAGAGAAGGAAAAGCTTCAATTTAGCTAAATTAAGATCACGTGACACTTTGCTGTTATGCTACCAGCCCTGCAGATGTTTCCTTTCTTTCCAGTTTAAGGATGTAGCTGTTAAGAGGGGAGGCTTTTGCTAATGAGCCTATAAGAAAACAAGGAAGCTCTAAATTTCTTTTTGTTTTTAATGTTTCTCTCACTAAATTTAATACTATGAACTGTGTGGGTGTTTTATTGTCAATACTAAATGCAAGATATAAACAAAAACACATGGTGAAAATAGTTTGCATCTCTGTCCTATGAAGTCCCTATACTTTTTACTCTGTTTCTTGGTGCTGTTGCTTGAAATTGGCTGTTGGTCTGTGGAAGTAAAAGGCATGATCTAAACTGAAGTGCACTTAGCTTTGAAAAGAATCTCAGTAAAGCACTACAGTTTTTGGATGTGGACAAGCTGCTACACATATATGTGTATATATGTGCACACACACAAAATATAGTGTACTTTTTGTCTGTATATGTAATATAAAATGTAATAGACATTTAGATGGTAGATTAGGATCATTTTAGTGTTGAATTATGCTAAACTTGCTAGTATCTGGTGTTTAAAGGGAGATCTGATAAGTTAGTTTATGTATACATCTGGATAATATGGGGATTAGGTGCTAACTCTGGGGAAGTCCTGTTTGAGCTGTGGTGGAGCGCAGACCTGATCATGCCAGACCTGATTGTGCTCTTGGTGAAGTTAAGAGCATAGTGCAAAAAGTCCAGGTATCAGAACTCCAGTATAAGAAAACCAGAGCTTTCTCTGTGTAAAAAGCTATTTCAAGTCTAGCCAGACTTAGTAGGTTGGGATTCTCCCTGCTTCAAAGTAGAAGAACTCTTTCTGGATCTCCCCTGGCCTAAGAAGCTGCATGCTCCTTCATTCAAGCAAGTATGTCCAGCTAGGCTCAGTTTACAGAGCCAGTTGGTGTCACTATGTTTAATCCAGAGTCAGGTAAACTGAACAATATTCAGTTGAACAGGCACATGGAAGTGACATTTTTTGAGATAATCCTTTTTCAGACTGTCACATGTCACTAAATCCTTGAGTGGTTTGCCCGTGTACAGCTAGTTATTTGTGTTATGATGGAGGAACTGATTTTAAATCAAGAAGATGGAGTTTTTAATGTGTAGGCTTCCTCTAACCCTTCTTGCTTTTCTGTATTTGAGTTCAGGGAGAAAAATGCAATACAAACGTGTGAGCATTTTAAGGTGAGGGAGGAAAGTAAAGGTTGCTGTAGATAGCCTTCAGCTTTGCTTTTCAGGTCTTGTGGAGTAGTGATGAGACTGACGTGAGCACCAACCGCCGTGCTTTACAAAGCAGCCTTTCATGAACAGTAGAGCACAGTAAGGAAAGTTTAAGCTGTGTAATAAGCTGCATGTGTGGAGGTTTTTATTGTTTATTTTCTGTGTGCGCCTTGACCTTTTTGAGAACTGAAATCCTTTGTCTTGAAAATACTGTTTCTCCTTTTGAATGATTGTGTTTACTACAATAATAGTTATAAAAGTACACAGAAACACGTGTCCCTCTGTCCTTCTCCTTCCACCCCCAAGCCAGCTCTGTAGCCTGCATGGTGCATGGCAGTAATGCATCTCTCCTTCCCTGTGCCTCCCAGCCATCTGCTGTGCTGGCACAGACACTTTGTTTTTGAAAGGTTGCAGATTTCCCACTTAGTTCATACATGTGGAGTAGTCCTATATCGCTTTGTTAAGCCTTCCTCTTTACCTGGGCTTGGTTTGAGGACATTATTTCTGTGTTTTATTGAATCGGGTTATTCAGTTCTGAGATGCATTTCAAAGTCTGGGTTGGTGTCCTCGCTGATCTCTGCTGCAGGCAGGCAGCCACTGCCTTCATTACTGAATTAACAGAATATTCCAAGCTTGTATTCCATCTGGGTGGGATTCACACTCCTAAAAGAAAGTGGCAGGTTTGCTGCCAGGACCACCTCCTAGCAAATACCTAAATTAACTTTGGTTAGCCCCCCAAAAAGGACCTGTTGCTGTGGCCACCTGGGCTTAGTGCCGTAACAGTGCATTAAAATGATAGAAAGTGGGCTCCTGTGAAGGAGACACCTAGACCTGTGGTTACTCCATCAAGTGATGTTCATGTCTTTATTGCCTTGCCCTTGCTCCAAAATGTCTTGGCTCCTTACGGCTATCAGCAAGACCCATTAGAGGGCTGAGTGAGGGACAGCTGCTCACAGAGACTGCCTCGCTGCTGCTGGTGGCTGCTCAGGGCCTGCCTGCACAACCAAGGTGAGCAGCAAACATGAGAAATGGCGTTGTCCATCCTTGCCCCTATGGCAAGGCAATGGCAGTCACTGAAGTCACAAAGTCTTATGGCAATCACTAATAATTTATTTCTGTTTTTCTGTTGCTAGATACTGAAACTATTCATTGTAGTAACTTTCTCTCCATCTGAAGTCATAAAGGATTTGGATCTTGTTCTGGAGAGCTTGTTGAGTTCTTCAATTTGTTTGCCTTTGTTATCCTTAACAGTTATTGTGTCACCCTCAGCTGCAATTCAGGAGATATGTTAGTGTTGGGGAGTCTGGGCAAATACCCTGCACTTCACAGATGCGTACCACCTGCCCCGTAAGAGATGAATGGGGCCCCCTGATGACTCTGAGAGCTGACGCTTTCCCTGAGTTCCAGAGTTGGAGAAGTCTTCCTCTGGAGACTGACTTTCCTTTTTTTCTTTTTTTTTTTCTTTTTGTTTTGTTAGGGTTTTTTTTGTTCCCCCACCCCGCCTTCATGAAGAGCTGCTGCATGGAAGAAGAGCCGTGCCTCCTAATTCCAAAAGCAGACTGTCTTCTGCTGTTAGCAGTGGCCCCAGAGAGGGCCCTGACTGGACCGGTTCTATCTGTCTCTGTGAATGCAATCTACTGATTGTTGTAGGTGTGAGGACTCACGCTCCATTTATCTCCACATCTCAGCTTTCTCTTGTGGTGAGAGTGGTTCTGCAGCTGTTTGATCTTTCGAGCTTTGAGAGCTTGTTTGCATTTTAATTTCCAGTTTCAGGTGCTTCATGACAAAGCAGCCTCCTCTTGATACTTACTGAAAACAGGCTCAGCAGTTACTAGCATAGGGCAACCAAGTCCTTCCTGCAGATTTATTAAAACAGCACTGAAGTGGACAGGATGGAGACGGATACCTTCTGTCTCATGCTCTGGGGTCCTGCTACCAGTTAGTCGGTCCAGCATGGTCTGTTGGGTTTGATCCATTTCCCTGTGGCCCATTATGCAAAAGAATGGAGGAATGAATGCTTAGGGATGTTCTGGGGTAGGAAACAGTTTTCCTCTTCTGTGCTTCAGTACATCTCCGTGTCTCAAACTGGCTGATTCTTCTGTTCAGGGTGTGCTCTCACAGTGTCACTCTGTAGATAAAGGCTCGTTCACCCTGAACTACTTTCATTCCAATCTGCGACGTTGTGGTCATGTCTAGTTTTAGTCAAGTGCTGGTAGTAACAAGTACATGTCAGCACATAGTAAATGTCAGCAATTACATAAATATATTGTATATACTGTTGTGTTGTATACATTGTACTGTGAATTTGTATTGCATGTAAGTTGTATATTCAGAGTTAAACATTATTGGATAGAGGGAAACTTTTATTTTTAACATTACAGTGATTTATTTCTACTTAGCAAAGTTCAGTTTGACGTACAGACAGGAAGTAATTACACTTGGCCATGCCCAAGTAATGTTCATATTTCTAGAAGGTAGACAAGAAAAAAGATGTACTTTCTGATTAAATTAGAAATCACAGGAATGCTTAATGGCAGGGTTTGAACACGATGAGAATTTAGTTTTAGAGGAGAGTGTGTACACAAGAGAGTCGGAGATTACATAGGCAGACTAAAAGCAAAATTATTTTTTGAAAAGTAGTATTTAAGGCAGAGGCTTTGCATACAGATGTCTTTATATCCTCAAGACTGTATAACGTCTTGTTACGTGGAGGGAGAGAGAGTGCGAGAGAGAAAAGTCCTGTGGAGCTGCTAGAGCACGTAGGTAGATGCAACTAATTCACACTTACTATATACCTGCCCTAAGCTTAAATCTGTACATAAATTAAATGGTAATTAGTAATTATATATATTTTTTAACCCTGTTGCTTGTTTAGTGTGAAGGGTGACTTTGGGGTAGCATGCAAAAATAAATGCTCCAGTTTGACACTCAAAATACTGAGATGCTTGGGATGATGTGTTAATAAACTCTACAGGCTGACTTTGGTGTTAGTAAAGAAGGGGCAACTTTGAGTGACTGGTATTATGCATGCACTGCTGCAGATGCCTTTGGAATTTAGCTTAAAGTTTCTTAAGTCTGATAGTATAGCTGTTAAATATTTAATTCATGTTTTTATCAAAAAAAATTTTTTTTTCAAATTCTAGGTGCCTTTTTTTTTTTTATTGTGTCAGCTAGCATTCAAGATCATACATCTAGGATTCTTAAAGGTTTCCTTTTGTCCCAGCAATTTGGCAGACTGATTTCTGACCATCAGGGTGGGTTTGGAGATACTGATGGCTACACCTTCTAGCTACCTTGCAAGGACAGAAAATGCTGGAAGACTCCTTTGAGGGAAGGGCACTGTCAGCACACACACTACCAGGTTATATTTCCTGCCTGAATTGCTGTCCTCCCCAACATCCTTCCTACTTGTTTAGGGGAAGACTGCAGGATTTTGTCGAGCATAAAAGTCGGTCAGAAGTTTGGACAAGTGGGTATTTGACGTGGAGGCCTAAAATTGTTGTGTAGGTTTGGGGTTTTCTGCATTCCAGTTTTCCTGCTGCTCTCTTTGCAGGGATTTTTTGTAGTGAGAGATGAACATGTTGCTGAGGCTGAAAGTGATGGAACTCGTTTGTTTTGAAAACAAAGCTGTGTCTTGGGTGCCTGAAGGATGGATTTGCTTAAGGTGTCACCTTTGTGTCAGTAATTATTTCTCTTCGACTGGGAATGACTTCATTCCATGTAAGATGTTATTTGTACATTCCAGTCTGATTTAAAGACATTAGAAACGTCTTACCTCACCACAGCTTGAGACCGTTTCAGTATGCGATTATTGTATTTGTCTTTATACATGTGACCCATCTCCCTTGAAATCTTTGATTGATCAGCTTGAGGAGAACTGAAAGGAAAAGACTCATTTTGCACCTTGTGTGAATGATCCTGCTTTTGAGGTGCTACTGAGATAAAACATTGGCTGACTTTCTCTGGGTGCTGGATGTACCTCCCTGTACTGCAAATGAGGATGGAGATAACGCATCTCAAAGAAAAGTTGTATAACCTTTTCTTTGGCCATCCTAAATGTCTGTCTGTCTTGGATCTTTCTTAGAGGAAGTGTTACATGTTATAAGAACACAGAGGAGGTTTGTGTTTTGGAGGGTTTGTGGTTGTTTCCTGTCACATCGGAGGACCAGGGAACCGTGTGTTCTCCAGTGGATTGAACTTTTACTCTGTCCGAGTTCATTTATGTGCAGGAGTTCAGGTTAGTGACCACAGGAGAAAATGTTGAGGGTCGAGGGGACATGTTGTCCTCTAGGCATGATACATTTCTTTGCTTCATCGTTTCGGATCAGACAGGTGTACCAAAAGTGTACAAGTATTTTTTGAGGGATGTATTTATTATTGCTTCATTTGACTTTTTGTCAGCTTCTAGCAAAGTGAGTTGAGTTCTCTGTATGGTTGAGACTAAAAAGATCAGTGGCTTATTATAACTTTATTTAAAAATCATCAGTGGAAGAACCTGATTATTAAAGAAACAAAGTCTGACTTGCAGTGAAACCTGCTGCTGTTCTATGGGTAACGTTTTCTTGCCCATATAGGCAGTTTTTTTCTCCTATTCTGTAGCCTTAGCCAGAAAAGACTTTCTATTTTTCCTGTGTTACCTTTTTGAAGGACTTTCTACTTTGTCGCCTAAGATCAAACTGTTTTAGAAAAGCCTTTTTTCTCTGAAATTGCAGATTTAACAGGGCAGTTAACTAAGTGATAGCTACTCGGGTGCGGAAACTAGGGAAAATAAATTACCCGATACAAGAGAGATCACTGTTTTCAAGCGAGCCTAGAATTTATTATAGCATTTGGAATATCCTGTCTCGGGGTGATTTTAGGGACTAATAACTATATTCAAGATCTGTTTTGCTCTGGTTTATGCCAGTAGTGGCTAAAAAAAAAATATATGATGGCTGTTGAATCAGTAAAATAAGGTGACATCAGCCCATTTTCTGTTCAGCATATATCCATTTAGCTGAATTGCTAGTGCAGGTATCACATTTCTTGGTGGACTAGATAAAAGTTGAACATTGCTAAATGCAGCTGAAGCAGGCCCTGCTTAGCACAGGCTGTTTCCATGTTCTTACTGAGGTATTGATAGCTAAGTCCCCTGGCTGGTCTGATAGGCCTTTCCCCTTTCCCCCCCCTTTCCCCCCCTTTCCCCCCCTTTCCCCCCCTTTCCCCCCCTTTCCCCCCCTTTCCCCCCCTTTCCCCCCTTTCCCCCCCTTTCCCCCCTTTCCCCCCCCCCCTTTCCCCCCCTTTCCCCCCTTTCCCCCCCTTTCCCCCCTTTCCCCCCTTTCCCCCCTTTCCCCCCCTTTCCCCCCTTTCCCCCCCCTTTCCTCCCTCCTTCCCCCCCTTTTCTCCCCCCTTCTCCCCCCTTTCCTCCCCCTTCCCCCCCTTCCCCTCCTCCTTTTCCCCCCCTCCTTCCCCCCCTTCTTTTTCCCCCCCTCCTTTCCCAGCCTTTTCCCCCTTTCCCTTCCAAATACTTTTGAGCTAGTGTACTGAACACAAAGATGAAATACAGATGAACATTGATTACTTGCACCAACTTTGAAATGGCTTGAATGATTTTTTTCAAGGATTAATAGTGCGATGTATCAATTATTTCTTGTGTTCACTGTTATTCATGTATGAAGATAGTATTCAGAAGTCAGAGTATACCTGTTTATCTGTTTAGATAGTCAAGAAGACAATTCTTTATTGATAGATTGTATTGCAATTACCTGTGACTGTCACTTAAGGATTTTTAGCATGTTCAATATAGGTCTGTCTGTAAATTGTTCAGAAGTTTAAAAGAGGGGCTTTGGAGACCGTGCAAGTTGGGTGTGTTTAACTTTTTTAATTTTTTAGACCGATATAATAGGAAATTATTTATTTGAGATTTACTTTTAATTGGAAATAGTATCATTTACAAAAATCAATGCTATTCACTGATTTTACATAATTCTGTTATTGTGTGTTAAGCTCACAGCAATTCATGTAGTTCTTTAAGGTGCGATCTGATTTTTCATGGATGCTTTCATTGCTCAGAAGAAAGGGTTAAATACAATATTTAAAACAAAATATGCATTTTACAATGTATTTATGCATCTGTTGTATGTCCTTGTAATGGCATATAACAGGAAATGTTGCTTTAAGATACTTTGTGCAGAAACCTTGTATGAAGAAATCCTGAGGGAAATGATGCTTGAGTCGTTTTTAGTAGCCTGGGATTCTTCAGTTCTTGAACTTGATTGCATGCATTCTGACTTCGAGTTTGAGCATTGAATCTATAGAGAAGCAAACATACAGATTTTCAGTGAGGAATGTGGCAATCTTTGGTTTGTTAGGTTTTGTGCGAAATGAAAGTAAAACCATTCATTTTTCATTCTCTTGAAATGCAAATGAGCCTACCCTAAACACAAATCACCTTAAGGATATGAGATACTTAAGTATTCTTAACTTGATTACTATCATTTTTGGCTCGCAAGGAAAACCATGTAGGAACTCTGCCTTCAGTAACATATTCTTGCCTATGCTAAACATCACCTGTTTCTTGCTTGCTGTCTTGCATCCTTGTTTAGTTTGTGTTTTTGAAAACTTCCGTTGTTCCTTTTTAAAACCTTCTCTGGCAAGGGATATTCTGGTGGGTGTGATGTGGTTGAACATGTCGCAGGGTGACTCAACAGATGTTGACTCCCTATTCTTTATAATTCAGATTCTTGTTCATAGTGGCAGCTGAAAGTCGCTGTTACTGAACACGTCTCACATTTATTATTAATATTGGCTTTTTCTGTTGCCCTGTTGGCAGACCTCTCGGGGGGCCCAAGGATGGCATGAAGATAACCACCTACTTCTGGCAGGCTCTTCCAAGAAACAATGGTTTGCCTGGGGAGTACAGTTGTTTATGAATAGGTATTAGTTCAGCAACTTTCATGAATGTTAAAAGTTTATGTGAAATTACAGGGAAATTAGAGGTTCTCTTCTCACTACAGTCAAATGCTGCATCTCCCATTTCTCACACCTGGTGAAGTTCTCTGTATGGCTGTATTTTGAACTGAGGTTACAGTATTTCTATATGTAAACTTCAGTGATCAGTTGTTATACATCCTAAAATTACCTTTAGGCTAATTAGGGAGGTTTTTGTCAGAAAAAAGATGTAACTATATTGTAGACCTCTATTTTTCAGTGCGATATTTAAGCTTACTGTTTACATATCCATAATAATAGGTATTTGCTTATTAAAATTTTTTGACCTTGTGCAATACCTGCAGTTGTTTACGATTGTTCAAAACTTCTGCATCAAGTGTTGCCTATAAAAATTGGAGAGGAGAAACAAAAGATTGCAGGAGAATGTTAAACAGATGGATTGCTGACTGTCACTTAATGGAAGGAAATCACTGTCATTTTTTAGAGGCCAGTGATATTTTTTATTAGGAACCATTTCTTTTGCCAGTTTGCTAGGATCAAAATGTTCTTACTGGCTCTGGTTTCTGCTCATGTGAGGTTCAAAGACTGAGAAGGGACATTGATTTGTGCAGAACTGAAAAAATGCTGTCATGTTCAGAAGCTGAACAGATTGGTGGGGAACACCTCAATAACAAACCCCATCCTTAGGCTAGAGGATTATGTAAGTGGTAACTTAATCTTTGCATTGCTTGAACTTTAAACTGAAGTCACTCACCTTGGCAGTTCCACAGTCCTCGCTAATTTTTCATTTATTAGTCATCTAATTGCACAGTCTTTTTGGTTTCACACTAACACTTTAAAATGTGAATGAGGACGATAGATGAGGACAGACTAGGCTGAGATAGAGTCCTTGATGCTTATTATTGTTCTCTCCAAAATCTGTTGATAATCCTTCCAGGCTTTTCAGAGGAGCAGAGTCCTGTCGGGCTGCTCTGGATTCTCTGTGTTTTCTGGTTCCAGAAGTGGCTCCATTTCTTGTCTTGGCTGTAGCACCAAGACCTTCTCCATTTTTTGTATGTTTTTCCTTGCTGAAGAACAGGGTTGTTGGAGGTAGGGAGGCTGGTCTTTGCAGCACTGACTAGTATTTCCTTGTCCTCCCTGTTGGAGGTACCAAGCAAGATGTGGGTTTCCAAGGACAAATCATAGCATCTGTGTAGAAACGGGTCGTGGTTTATGTACCTGAATGCATAAGGTTGTTCTGGTGGGTTAACTCTCACCAAGCAGCCACAACATTTTCCTTACAGTAATACCTGTTGCTATCATTGTGGTTAGAGTGGAAATGCTTTGTCTTCTTTTTAGATGTTGATTGGAGTTGGCTGGGCCCACCTTGCCGATAAGCATTGCAGTTTGAGATCCCAGCTGTAAGGCTGAATGAAAAGGAATTATTTTGGAGCACCCCAGGAGGAAAACCAAGCAGTAAATTCTGCCAGTATTAGCCAGTTGCTGAGCCACAGTGGCAGAGCTACAGAAGGACAAGACGACTATTATTTCTGTTTGAATACCCTTTGAATAGGCTATAGGCTCTGGTATCTAAATTTGCTTCACGCATCGTTGAACTAGAATATTTAGAGGAGGGTCATAGGGTTTTGCATGCTTTCTTTGTATGTCTTCTGCCTTTGATTTGAAATGTTATGTGTGGTGCGGCACTCACTTTGAAAATTGAAATGGAAGATTTCATATAAGGCTGAGAAGATACATATTTTTATAATAATGTTTCTTGAGTTGCAGGCATATAAAATTACCCTTAAGAAAAAAAACAAGATGTCTTATTTCTGCATGAGAGGAGGGATTGCAGTAGGACTGTAAAAGGAAACTAGACCTTTTTACTTGTGTATTTAGAATTTGCATACTGAAATATTCAGAGAAAGTAGCTAAGGGTGGAAAAACCAAAGGTGACGTCAAAGATATGACTAGAGGAAAAGTGCGTCTTGGCAAACAAGCCTAACCAATTGCATATATTCTTCAATTCTGTTTTACTTGTTTTAGAGTGAGGAGATACTAGTCGAGAAAACGATGCCTGCATTATAAGTGAGGAAAAGAAGAGCTGGGTTTGTGTGTGTGTGAGCTATGTGTGCCCAGAAATGGGGTCCCAGAAGACACGTTTGTATATAATTAAGTAGGAAGCAAATAAAACATGCAAGCTGTACACATTTCTTACAGTTCATTTGGGTTTTTCACTGTTGTACATTGACTTTTTTAATATCCGACTTAATTTACAATTTAAGAGTAATTCTGTATGTGATATGACCAGAGGTGTAATGCTGTAAGGGATGCTGCTTTACAATACACATTTATTTTGAAAATATCAGCGATCATCAAGTTATTTTGATTATGGGGGGAGAAATTGTATTTTCAAGTGCACAGTAATGTTTGTTTGGGGTTTTGTTTGTCTTCTTGTTTTATGTGTGTGGGGTTTTTTTTGTTATTTTGTTTTTTTTTTAAATTATCCAAATTATAGCTTCTGTGTTCGGCTTTTTTTTATTTTAGGCATCAAAAAATAAGGATGGAAAAGAGCAGAGTGAAGCTATATCACCATCGGAGGAAGAAGAAACTTTTTCTTGGCCTGGTCCCAAAACTGTCGTGCTAAGGAGGACATCTCAGGGTTTTGGCTTCACCTTAAGACACTTCATAGTTTACCCTCCAGAATCTGCAGTTCAGTTTTCTTTTAAAGTAAGTGAAATTAATAATGAAGCACTTACATATAGCTTTATTATATTTTTTAGGGTAACAAATCCAGCTTGCTTGAAAGTAAACGTATGTATACATGTGTCTTACACAGGTGAAAGATCCCTTTGTGTGTAAGGTGGGTGGGCTCACTTATTGCATTATATGATGACCATGCACTGATCTGTTCCAAGAAAGTGAAATTGAGTGCGTATGAGCTCACCCGAGTTACAAATATTTGTTACCATGGGTAAGACCAGAATATGGAAATATTTCTCTAGATAGAATTTTTTTACCCAAAGCTGGTGTGATTAGTCTGTACACCTTTTAAAGTGTAGAAGTGGGAAGCTTGGGTATTTTCTTTTTTGTTGTGGGTGGGGTTTTTTTGTGTGTGTCTAGTTGAAATTTGTCATACCATCATACAAAGAGAACAGCCTGGAAAAACATTAGTTTACCATAGTTTCTGACTGAGTAGCCTAAAATTAATGTATGTTAGGAAGACAGTTGTGTTTCTATATTATGTTCTTTCTGCTGAAAAGAACAACAATCTGCAATTCCCTGTTAGTCAAGAGACAAATACATACAAAATATATACAGGCCTACATTAAAGGACAACTTTCTTAAATAACTGTAAAATACTTTAAGTTAAAACAAGTAGTTCTACATGTTAAGTAGCTAATTGGTCTGCATTGCTCAAAGGGTGTATGCATTCTCCTATGTGACTGAGCCTTTTGAAAGTTGCTGTAGTAACTGGTGTTGAGAAAAAGTCCATTTAATACTGACAGAAATTTGAATATTGAGAGAGGGTTTTTCCTAGTGAGTTCAAATAACATTTGCTCATTTTAAAGTCATCAGGCATGCAGGTTCTCATAATCCATGCCACCTCTCATTTTCGCTTTTGCTTTTCCAATTAGGCAGAAAAACAGATTCTTAGCATGATGGGGAATGGGTATTGAAGCTTCATGCTCTTTCCAGATAGCTAATTGACTCATGTGTCTCTGCAGGAGTCTTTTGTTAAAGTTGTCTTTTTTGCCTGTCCTAGGTGGCTATAAGATGTCTTCTGAAGTAGAAAAAGCTTTGCAGGAGAAAGTTGGCACGTTTTTCCAGTTAACCTCAGCTATTCAGCCTGCACTTGAGTGCCCAGATTTTTTCCTCTTGACAAGGAGTCACTGAAGCTAACTGGAAGCAAGAGTATTAGCAGTATCAGGTGATCCCAACATTTCTGCCCTTCAGCACAGGTTATAGAGAGTCAGCCAAGAGCAATATCTGGTTGAATTCCAATGTGAAACAGAGGAAGCAGAGTGGGGAAGCCTTAGCTGAGCAGAACAAATTACGTGCACTTGTTAGCATCCCCTAACAACAACCCCTATTCACATTGAGGGTGAAAACACAAACAGCATGAGCAGGATGAATCTCCTTAACTAAGAAGTGACTGGATAGGTTTCTTCGTGAATGTGTCACTAGATCTCTCTGAGGAGGACAATATCTTTTTCACATGCAGAAGGAGATAGGTACAAGGAAGGGCAAGTAATAGAAAAAAGAAATGTCAGCCCTCCCCTCTCATTCACATCTGATGGTTTCTGAGAGAGACCCAAGCAGTACGTAGTGAGCCTGATACCTGTAAATCTCGAGAAGTGTCTTGAAGTTCTACCTCCATCTTCTTCTGGAAGAGAGCTCTTAGCACATTTGTTTGGTTTTTGTTTTTTTTTTTTTTTCTTTCTTTGTTTCTTCTCTGATATCTCAGAATCTGGTTAATTCATTCCCATTTCTGTCTGTTTTTTGAAAAGGAAATAATTAGATCGTTGGATAGTTGTAAGATCTTTATTCAGGGATTCAGTTACATCTAAAGGTGATAAGGTTCATTTGGACACAGCCCTGGTCAATACTTCCGTAAATTAGCTCGAACTGTTGTAGTCTCTCTTCTTCCTTTTAATGTCCATGAGGTGGTAAAAAAAAGGACTAGATCTTCAAAATTATTACTCCTGGGTCTTCATAAAGTGGCTTTTATAGTAGTCTGTGTACCTAAGTTAGGGTACTAAAGAATGAAATTCACCTATTGTCAGCCTGACCCTAATATGAGGCAAATCTGCTTTCTCTGCTGTTCTGATTTGACCAAAGATCGTACTGGTTACTAGCTAATTAGTCTCTGTAATTGGTTCTAAGCTCAAGTATCATTCCTCTCTCTTTCCTCACTGATCAAATTTGTAAGGGCCTTGGAAGGCGGTATATGTTCTGTTTTGCACACCTTAGAGGTAGTATAATAATGGTAACTATGATTTGGTTTTCTGACTGTCTTAAATCTTGTAGTAGCCTTGTCCCTTCTTCACACCTGAGAATGCATGCAATTACCTCTGATGTAAGATAGAGGTTACAGCTGGAAGTTAAAGATGCCATTGACATAACAGCTAGAGTTACTCAATCCTCTGCTAGTTTCTCAGAGCTGCAATGCTTTTGTTATCACAAGTGTCAGCCTGATGCTGTCACCTTCCCTATAGATCAGTGCACAGGTCTTTTTTTACCCCAGGGAAGGCTTTGCTTTCTAGCTCCTCTGATTGCTTTCAAGGTAGGCAAGCAACCTCTTCCAAGAGATTTCAAGATGTCTAAATCTTACTGCAAGTCAACATAAACTGGTAGAGGCAGTAAAGAGAGAAAAACATCTAGAAGAGCTTTCCTTCAATCAATCTTTACACATTCTTTGTGGATTTTTTTTTTTTTTTAATACCCACTCATGGTTCTGATTCAGAAATATCTAGTGAAAATTTCCCCATTAGAAGTTCTGCTCCTGTTGCTTGTGGTTTGTGTGTGTTTGAAAAGCTGTTGACTTCCACCTGCTCAGGTGGAATTCCCTGGGGAGAAGAGGACAAAGCTCCTCACATGGGGGGAGCGGTGGACATTTCTAGGACAGAGAGCATAGTGCTCCTAGGCTTCAGGGTGTGGTAAAGGTCACACCGCAGCTGGATATTGCATGGGAATGGGAAGAAAAGCTTCCTACAGGCCAGAGAAGGCTGCAACTTGAAAAGCCCCTGAGGTAAATTTTCTTGGAAGCAAAGAACTCTACCCCAAAGGATGTATTGAGTGGAGAAGAGTGGGCATTACTTTATAAAAATCGTTAATAATCTGTTCTCTGCTTAGGCGCATTTGTGGTGTTGGGTTTTTATTTAAATTTCAAGAAGTTCAGTGTTCTAGTTGTTAGTCTAATAAAACGTATGTTCAATTGAAAAGCCTTTTTTTAGTTGTCCTGTGGAGCTTGCTACAAGGAAGAGGTCTAGACAGATCTGCTGACTAAGAGTCACGCTTGCCTTGAGTTATCTTCAGATGATTTTTTTTTTTTTTTGACGACACCTTCCCTTACTATTTCGCAGACTGGAGGCACACCTTACCCTTGCTATTCAATAAGGAGAGAGCTGTGAGGCTTCTCCTTCTGTTACTCAGAAGGGCAGAGCACCAGTTTAACAAAATGAGGGTCACTTTTGTGCAGAAGCAAGGTCCAGTTTACCATCAAGCATATGAAATTCTCGCTATCTGGTCCATCTCATGGACGTCTCTAAATGTTGCAGAACTTCAACAAGAGTTTCTTTTGTTTCAGTGCTTATCAGAAAAACCCAACAGTGCTAAACTTTTATTTTTAATGACGCTACTGATTTTTTCTGAAAAGAACTGTTCACAAAACCTGAGTAAAATAGGTGGACTTGTGTTAACAAAGAGACTTAGGGTTTGGTGAGGGTAAACTCTAGTTGCAGATACTTCTAGCCTTACGTGTACAAAGCTGATGTTTGCCTTTCATAGACTTCCACTGTCATCAGTGTGAAACTACAATTCCTGGTGAGATAGCTAGACCAGTGCCCTTAACTGGCACTGCGGGCCACCTGAGTTAGATGTGTAACACCTGTATAAGCAGGGAGAGTTGCAAGAATAAAACTTGATACCTTAGTGACAAGGTGACAGTGACCTGCATAACTGCATATGAGGGGCATCCATAAAGCTTTGTTTTCTCCATTTACATTTACGTCTGACTGGAAAACAGGCCTTATTTGCTGTCGTTGAAATGATTGAACATGATTGGTTATAATTAATTCAGGGAAATATCTCTGCATATTTTAGTGCTGAACACTAGTATGTTATATTTAATTTATATTATTTATATTTTTATTGTATATATTATATTTTTATATTTAATTTATTTCATTTAACATTCAGTGTGTACATCGTACTGCAGGTCTAGGTGAAATTTGGGATAGCGTGCTAAGTTCTAGTATCTTTTCATGGTTCCTGCACAAAACAGCTAATTAACTACAACTCAAGGGGCTCTTTCTCATTGTAATTGTTATTAATTAACTAATTTATAAACATTATGATAGAGAAAGTTATGGAAGAAAGTGTTGTTTGGTAGGTCTGTTGGGAGGGACAGCCCTGTGTGAAGGACAGCGTGAAAGATGATCTTGAAACCTGAGATTGTGGTTTAACACATTTCATTTTGGCAAAAGTACTTGGCTGTGCTTGTGTGGGGCCACACACCAAACTGGAAGTAGCTGCATATTCAGGAGTAACCCATTATGTACCCTTCTTGCTTCCCATGCCTCCTTTCCCTTAAGAAAGTGAATAGGGAGTGTGTAGAAAGAAGATTTCTTAAGCTAGCATTGCAAAAAGCCTACATTATATTGTGCTTTTAACATCAGATGTTTATTAGGATTTGTTAGTTAGCAACACACTTTATTTGCATTTGAAGTTCGTTCTCCAAGTTCAATCAGTGTGAGAAGCAAGTAAGTGATAAAAGAAAACCTCTTTCGGTATGGAAGCAGCATATACTAACATCTTACAATGTGTAAGAGGTAAATGTAGAAGGGAAAGCTAATTCCAAAACATTTGCGTTATAAAGCATTCCATTTTTAAAGGCGTGAGCTCATTGGCTTGATACCATGAAAAACTAATGTTTTGCAGCTGTCTTTTATAACACAGCTTTGCATACCCGGTGACAAACTGACAAACCCACTGCAGTATTTAATAAATGATGGCAGTTCTGTATTAGCTGACTTTTCACTTCTGTAATTTTTTTGTTTTATAGCATCAAACCAGGTAGCATACCTTATGCGTGACCCACATTTTCCAGACTATGAGCTCTAATATTCAAAGTCCTAAAGGTGTTTTTTCACTTGACAGATTGGGTGGAAACTGGAGTCTTAACAGTACCTGTCTACTAGTGAGGTATTTTTGCCAAAGTATAGAGCAGACAGGACAGTCCAGCTTAAGGGTATATACTGTTGGCTGCTCTCAGAGTTTGGGTGGTAATGATAATTATTGTGGCTTTTTAAAAGTAGAATGAGTACTAGATCTCTCTCAACTCAGTATTTGGGTTTTGGGGGGTTTCTTTTGTTGGTCCGTCCTGTCCCCACACTCCCCCCCCCCGTCCTTAAAGTTCTTTTTCTGTAGTATCTTACAAAGCTCCAGCAAAACTCTTGTATGTCTCACAACAAACGTATTGCACCTAGGAGAGACTTGTCTCGTCCTCATCGTTACATAGTGTTCATATCCAGGTCTTACTCCCTCTCTTTCTTCAAGTCTTCCTCTTTTGAATAGTTTGCTCAGATCAGTGTGCAATTGCTTTGAAAATATTTGATATGAAAAAGATAGTGATTTATCTTTAAATGCAAAAGACCTAGAAATTTGGAAGTAATACATTTAAAAGTAGGAGGGAATATACAGGTGAAAATTATTTCTGTGATCATCTCCTTGCTCCTTCTTTCCTTCAGGACAAAGCTGTTTTAATTAGCTGAGGTGAATTGTTAGAAATACTTCCCAAATAGTACATATTAGTCTAAGAAATTGTATTTAGGTTGAAAGCTTATTACTCTATAAAGTTACAGTTCAGAAAGAAAGCACATATTTCCATATTTAAACAATTGTGCTTTTCAAATGGTAGAATTCTGTAGAAGAAACTAGCCATGATCTTTCAAAAGCCTTTCATTCATATTAAAATACTGACAAGAAAGTAACTTAAGTAATAATTTTCTATTTTAAGCATGCCATTCTTCCTCGGTACATTCCAGTTGTGTGATTTTATTTTTTTATTTTTTTTTTTTTTAGGACTGTCAGTGATACCTGGTAGTTACAATTGTGTATATATAGCGCAATGAGCAGAAGGAGAATCTTTGAGGTTGTTACTAAATAGTGTATGGGGTAGGCATTTTTCTCTAGGCAGTAGTACTGAAGGCAAAACAAACTTGATATTTCAAATTTCAGGAAGCATATTCAGAGCTTGCTTACAAAATATTTTGTATCTCTTGCATATTATTTAGCTTTGAATCCTTAGATGATTGAAGTATAACCTCACCTGCCTGGCTTTCAGGGTGGAAACGTGCTTGCAACAACACACAGTGCAGCGTTAGGCTTCATGGCAGTGCTCTGGGGGTTGAGGTACATTTGTTTTCAGATAATGCTGTTCGTGTTGTTTCTGTGGGTATGCTTTAAGGAACTGTGCTTAGTTGGTTTCTTTAAGCAGGTATTACACTACATTCTCAATGAAAGCCTTAATTCTGTGAAGTTGAATATTTGTGAAAAAGTACAATACCAGAATGCAGACTTAATCTTACAAGTTCTCTTCAAGTCTTCATAGCTTATAGATGCCTATGGTTTGGGGTTTTTTTTCCATTTATTGAATTTTTAATATGTACTCTTTCTTTTTCCTTAGGATGAAGAAAATGGGAATAGACAAGGTATGTCTTGTTTTTATTCTTTCACAGATCCAATAGGTTGAACATTTCTCCTCAGCTGTGTAATATACTACAGTGGCTACCTAAGAGTTTGAAATGTAAAATCACTTCAGTGTGACCATCAAGCTCATTGAATTTCATGGCATTGCAACAAACGAAAGAAAATACCTGTCTTTTATCTTCAGTTATTTAGTGTAGGAGTTTGCGTGGCCACTAGGTTAATTAAAATATGTGCTGTATCACTTCTGTGCTGTGTATATCACCTTGTCATGTATATGATAAGAAGACAAGAAACCAGCTGTGTTACCTTTTTAGTAACCTGTCAGTTCCCTTCCATTTTCATAGCTTGCTTCCTCTCACATTGCCTGTGTCTACTCTCTTTCCTAATTCACTGATTAACTTATTTTTTATTAATTGGTGCTACATACATCTCAGTCCCGCTTAATTTGAATTTCTCTTTGGTATTTAGCTATTCTCTCATCCACACTCTCGTTTTTGCTGATATCTTATTGTTTCCTTAGAAGGGTGAAAACTGCATTGATTTAGGTAAGGAAATGGGGTTTTCAGGGTGAGAGCCCAGTCCCAGTTTCTGTTTTTCTCGGTCTGTCATGATGGTAAAGTACACAGAGGAGGTGGGATTAGCTGCATTGCGAATGTAATGTGCAGGGCTTCAGTTTGCGCTTCATCTGGCAGTGCAGTGCGACTCGTTGAGGACAGTCCTGTTCAAAGATGGGTACCTTTGCTCAGAGGCAGCATAGGGTGAATGCTTGGTTTACTGGTGGGTTACAGTCTGCTTTACACTGTAGCAGAGAATGGTACCCAGTTTCAATCTACTTCTTAAAATCTCATTTAGTTGGAAGACAGAGAACATCTCTGAACTTTTGTTTCATTTGTGTAACCATGATATATTAGAAGCATTCTGGGAAATACGAATTTACTTGAACTTTCTTACTTTTCTCTTGGAAGCAGATGAATTCATCTATTTCATCCTCCTAGTCCTACTCAGCTGTTGTCACCTGCTTGTTAAACAGTGAAAAGTCTATCTCTTCCTATGCCTCATCACCCCCCATGCACCCCCCAAACTTGCGACCTCCTTTATCTGTTTTGGCATACAAAAAGAAAAGACAAATTCATTTAGGAAGGGAAAGGAGTCAGTCCTCTGTGCCAAACCAGCATGGAAGGTACCACTTGTGGTCTAGAGAAAGAAGTTCTGCAGTATTCTTCTTGTCGTAGGGAGAACTGCATCAGCGAAAGATGCAAATGCGAGTCTGTTTATCTAAAATGTTATCAGAGATCTGTTTTTCAGTAGAAGAACAGCAGTAAACAAGCATTTATTTGGTTCACTCTGAGACCTGTGCAGGTGGGAGCAAGATTACTTTCTGGGAATTTTTGTGTAGCTACTTAAACTGTGAATCATAGCTCAACTATTGCTTATTTATAGCTATGTAGTACGCTGTATGCCTTGAAATACAGATCAAAGGGCACAAAGTGCTCTGGAAAGATAACAGTATTCTTATTAGCAGGAGAGAGGGTTGAACTTGTGCTCCTTCTGGAAAGAGAAGAAGAGATGACTGAGAGGTGGAGGATGTAGGTGTCAGTAGAACTTAACCTGCCGGTTTTGTGTATTATACCTTTAAAAATAAGAAAATGGGACAAAGTGTGTAAGACATTTTTCTCCAGCATTTAGTGTGATCTTGGGAGGCAGGGGGGATGAAATGGTTTCTTATTTGCATTGCTACAAGTTGTTCCTGTTCCCAGATGAGGTGAATAGGTAGCTTGTGAGGAGAAAATCAGGAAAAGTATATCTCGTTTTTCATGTTTACAAACGTCACGTTAATTTAGCAAAAGCAGGTATGACAGAAATTCTGTGAAGGTTTATCACAAGGATTCTTAAAGTAATTAGCGTTGGAAAATGAGGCCGAGCTGCTTTGGAGCGGCAAGAAGCTGTGTGTTTGGCTGCTGGCTGTGGGGGTCCCTTGCAGCTGAAGCACCGGTTGCTTCAACAGCTTGAGGAAGAGCATGTTGCTGGGCAGGGTGCAGTGCATTGTATGTCGTACATTTGCCATCTAGTGGCAAATGTCATGTATTTTCCTTCAAACGTAATTGGAAAACTTGCCTCTGTGAAGCTCCGTCTCAATTAACAAAGAAAAATATCTTAATGATAAACATTTTTCTTTTGAAGTCTGTAGATGATAATTCACTTAATTCACTTGAGCTTTCCTCTCTCAAAGACCAAGCTAAGGGGATTCAAGCTTTTAATTTTTGTGAAGCAGTGTGTGCTAGTGCAAAATTGTCCTTTTTTTTATATTGATTTTTGAGTGAAGATTTATAATTGCCTGCACTTTCTGCTTTGCCCTTTTCACAGGTTAAACTTACCTTTAAATATCGAGATTTTTGTCAGGTTCAGCATTTACAGATTTGAGTAGGTGGGTGTAGAGTAAAGCATCTCTATTACTATTGCCTTTCATTGAAACCACTTGAATATTTTTTTCTTTTTTCAAAAGAGCTGAGTACCTAATTAAGCCTAGAGTGCAGAAGATAAAAGCATGTACCAGGTTTGATGTGTTCTAACAGTGAAAGAAATATTTTTATACTGGTTTATGTCCTGGTATAGAATTTTAGTGCAATGTTTTTAGTATGTATTTCAGTCATGCCTCTGGCTTGCATTAATCTTGCTTTTGGTAAGCAGTAAGATTTCAAAGCACTGAGAATAAAAGGTAATGCAAATTTGTCTAGGAGAGCTCTAAACGTGAGAATGACACAGGAGGGAGATGACGGCCAAGAAGCAAGTGAGGAAGTGGTGGACTGGGTTGTCAAGCAAAGGGGTTAGGATGCTGTGGACTGGAGACACCTCATGGTCAACAGTTGGGACAGAAGGGGACCACCTCAGGTGTATGCACATAAGTAAGGGAATGCCTACAGGACAGTATGATGAGGAGAGCTCTCATGCCTTTTTTGAGAGCCTCTGTGAAGCCCCTGTGCACTCATGCATGCGGCATGGGGAACAAGCAGGAGGAACTGGAGGTCTGCATGCAGTTGCAGGGCTACAATCTCATTGGAGTCACAGAGACATGGTGGAATAGCTCACAGGAGTGGGCTAGAGTCCTGCAGTGGATGGCACAGGCACTTTGGGAAGGACAGCTTGGGAGAGCATGGAGACTGAGTTGCCTTTGTTGTCAAGTTGTAAAAGAGCAGCAGGGATGCATGGAGCTCTGGCTTGGGATGGCTGGGCAGCCGGCTTAGAGTTTATGGTCAGGATTTGCAGGCAGACCCATGTTTTGGTGGGTGTCTGCTACAGACCGCCTGATCAGGGAAGAAGTAGATGAGGCTTTCTTCAGACAACTGGTGGAAGCCTCACATGTGCAGGTGCTGGCCCTTCTGGGGGACTTTAGCACCCTGTTATCTGCTGGAAGGGCATCACAGCAGATTTACCCTGAATATTTTGTAGTTATTACTTGAAAGATTTCTGTCCTTTCCTACTTACACTGCGCCAAGTTGTGACCTTAATCTAAGCTATTAAAATGCTTTTCTAACAGGTGCACTTTATCTGAAGATGCAGATCTTTCTCAATGGATTCCTTGGTCACTGACTGGAAACTTGTATCAGCTTCTACTGTTTTCTTGAGAATTTCTGTTATGTTGACCAGCCTGTATTAACTTGGAGTATTTTTTTCATGTGTTTTGAGGATGGTATACCATCAGTATTCTTCCTGATTTCTGGAGTTGCCCTTTTTCAAAATATTATTTAAGAAGTATCTCACAGGCAGAAGTCTGCCATGAGAGCATTGTAGGAATATTTGGAAACAAACTGAAAAATACCTATACCTATTAAAAACAATAATATTTTATATTAAAAACTTGCCCTGTCAACACGTGGTAAGTGGTGCTGGAGGAAACCAACTCCATTGCTATGCTGTCTCCAGGCCATTTCATTGTGCACTTAATATGGTGAATATTTTGTTGTCATTCCAAGACTCCTTGAAGCTGTAGTTGGCAAAACCCAAGTTTAGTACATGTTGAATGTGTTGGTCATTTCTTGTATCTTGTCCTAAAACATGTTTTTCTCCAAAAATATTTGGCTTATGGATCGTGATTAAAATGAACAATGATAAGAATATAGAAATAGTCTGAAAGAAATTTCATCTTTCATATGAGAACTAAGGTATTTTATGTTTAATACAGTGACTGGGAATCTAGTATCATTATGATCTAGTGTAATATTTTTTTAATATGATGTTCTCACTTTCCTACTTTATCTCCTATTTCTGTGTAGAAGTATCTTTAGCAACTAGCAGCTTATCTTCCCATAAAAATGAAAGGCGAGTTAGGTATATTGCTCAGTGTCCTTTTCTGTAGAGACTGACTGTGTAGTTTCTAATGAGACTTTAGACGTCTGTTTTCACTGAGATATCTGGATTGTTAAATTGTGATCATCAGGCTATTTTTTTTTTTTTTATGTGCCTAACTATGGATTAAAGTTTCTACCCTTCAATTTTCTGTGCTAAATAGTTCCAATTTATTACCCGAGCTCCTTCAGCTCTGTGCAAGTCTGGGTTGACGTTGTAGAGCCTTTGAGGGAAGGGTGGGGAAAAAAATGCAGAAAAGGCTTTTTTATTCCTTACTGCCACTTACATCATGCCTTGAGTTTTTGATGTTTTCTTTAAACAGACTGTTGATTTCTGTAACATGGTTTGTGTTCTCCCAGGATTTAATTTAATCCCACATTTGCTAACATCATTGTCTATCAGCTCAATCTGTTATGAAATAAACTAATTGTGCCTGTGATGATGGGAACAAGATAGATAAGGAACAAGAGAATGAATGTGAAAGCAAATATTTGGAAAGGTCATAGATTACTGGGATGATACGGTCTAAGGTATATGATAGTGGAATAGAGGAGTAAGAGACAAGAGGTATGTAACACTAATGCTTTAGGATAGCGCCACAGTAAATTGTCCTTTTTTGTGGATTTTTAATCCAGCTCTATTTTTAGCACTAAATGTTGAGAATGCTAAAGAAGGACTCATTTAGTGTTCCGCTGAGACCGGAGCCTGATGATTCCTTGTTCCCTTAAAGTACATCCAGAATGTCCAGCAGAGTGGCCTTCCAACTTGTCACATGTGTAATGTTTCTCAGTGACTACTGTTGAGTTCAAATCATCTTTGATTTTTAATAAAAACGCTGAGAGCTGTGTAAGTGTAATTTCCATGGGTTCAGGGGGGAAAGTCTGTAGGTTTACTACAACAGGTATAAATTGAATGGCTCTGCTTATTTAAGAACTAAAGTAAATCCTCTAGACTGTTTAATCATAGGTTAAATTTTAAACTTAAAGGTTTCATTTCAGATTTGAGAGAATTGAAAAAAATTGTCATACTATTGGCAAATAACTCAATGGGGAAAACACAGGTTTTAAAGAGTTTGTATTTAAGTTGAAACTGTGTTACATGTTTTCCATAACAATGCCAGATTATTTTCTCGCCTTCTCCCCCCTAAGATAGAGTTGAGGTTGTATTAGTGAAATGGTTTAAGAGAAGAGTAAGCAAAAGAGGAAATACCATCTTTGAGTTGCCTAATCAAAATGCCAGAGGTGCTTTGAGTAATAACAGAATGTATTTTTTCTGTATCAGGGAGTTGAATGCTGGGTGTTTCTCTGCTAATGACTCAACAGTGCTGTTTTACTCGTTATCATCATCTTTTAGAGGCTCATCCTTGGCCCTGTATTTTGCTTAGTGTTTTTTAGTTGAGTTAATTTGTGCTTGACAGTGAGTGAAATAAGCTCTGATAAGGCTGGGCTGGGACCTTTGGGCTCCTTTTTTGCAATGGATTGCTAGTGGAGAAATTCTTACTATGTATGAAATTCAGTTTGCACATTATAAAATCCAGAATTGTCTTTAGTTGGACTCTCTCAGTTAAATGTAATCCTGACAGTTTTGTGATTTATATTTAATTAAATGAAATCTCTGTTAATAAATGTAAGTTCTGCTGTACTTTTAGCAATGTCTTTTTGAGTAGCTTGGGAAATGATTAGCAGGCTTTTGATTTAGTAGTCATTTAGAAGCATTTGTCCCACTGTAGCTGTACATATTTCTCCTCCCTTTGCCTGAAAGGCATCCCAGGGATCAGTGCCACTCAGCATTGTTGAACCAACGGAGTGCCAATGCCTTGGATATCCAAAAGCATACTTGTAGATCTTTGCATTCAAGAGGAATGTTCCTCCCTCTTGAGTCAGATGTACATAAGAGCCTGTCTTAATTTAATAATTTGAGGTGTTTCACGCTTGCTGTCTGCTGAGCATAGGGCCAGGAGTAAAAATGTTCTGCATAAGGTTAGCAAAACTTTGTAGCCTTTATTCAGTTCCTGTGTTATGGGATTTCTGAGCACGGTTCAGCTGCCCTGAGCAGATTTCCCGCCCCCGCCCCAGGAAGAGGAGAAATGGCGTGTTCTTAAGCAGCAGATTCTTAGGAGAGACTTTGTAAGAAAGTATGTATTATACTGTGTCCCAAAACACTTGCAGGTTTGTGCAGGTCAAAAAGAAAGGAAGAGCTATGTCAGCAATAGCGCGTTGGTGTGTGTGGGGGTTTGTTTCTTTTCTTGTGGTTTTTTTTTCCCCTCTTCAAGATGTAAAGGTTCTTTGTCAGAGAGGTGTCCTTTGTGTAGACTCAGATGTTTCTGTCTGACCGTGTTTTATATCAGAAGTTAATGACTACAGAGAAGTGATGTGCTTGTTGCTATCTTGTAGTGTGTTGGTGGATTTGATAATATAACTTCTGCCATGTCATTTTGTTTTCCAGATGAATTGCAGAGCAGTATAGTAATACTGTTTAGTCTGCAAGGAGTAGCTTAAAAACTAACTCAGGGTTACCGCATTTGATATAATACTAGTTATGTTCCTTGTAGCAGCTGTATACCAAACTAGCATTTTAGGGGATTAAGCTAGAATTGGCACCTGGATAAAATTTATTTCTATGTCAAGTTTAGGGGAGTTAGGAGAAGTTTTGCTGTACGTGACCACCAGTTATAAATGTTAACAACTCTTAATTCTACTCTTCTATTTAAAGATAGTGATTTTTTTTTTTTTAATATTCCCTTTTATCAGGGAGAAAGAGCATATTAGAATTTTATTATTTTGCAAATCAGATGGCTGTGCTAGTGCAACGTATTCCCCTCTGCCACTTCTGGCATCTCAAGTGTTTGTCAGGAAGAATGCCTTGTAACTTTACAATGGGAAACTTACTTTCCCCTGTCGGACTATGAAGGTGTATTGACTTGTAGTCTCAGCTAGTAGATCCAGGTAGTGTAAAGGTTAGATCATAAATGATGATAAATATATGTATTATGAAGAAAGTCTTTAATTTTATTTGACATTGATTTGAACAACAGTTGAAACAAGATACTATTCTCTTAATTCTGTAGATTCTACATTAATCTCACTGGTTATTGAAGGTAGCAATTAGTATTTTTTGGTTGAAAATTGCTGGCGAATTAGAAGATTTGCATACAATTATGAAAAATGTATCTGTTGGCTAGGAAAAATCTTGTTGCAATAAACTGCTTTTCTGTATTTGTCTTGCATTTGATTACAGGTGTTTGTGCTTCTTCAGACTACTTAACTTTGGTTGTTTAGACTAAGGACCTCATTATAAAGACTTTCCTGATTCCTTACTATCCTTGTTTAAGCCACTGAATTTTTGCCTTGAGCCTTCTATGTACTTGGTGATTCATTTTTATTTCCATATTTCTGATGATACTGAATCTCTGAAGTTTACCTTCTCTAAAGTTACATTTTCATGTGAATAGCATCACTGAAGGGAGTGGTTGCACTGCAAGGAGTATTTTAGTTGCTCTGTTAGTAAAACTACATTACTGCCTGGACAATACCTTGAATTTTAATTTGTCCTGACTGGTGACCATTTACTCATGTTGAAGATTTTTGTGTGCTTACAAGACTGATAAAGGAAAGGACAACTTTATCTTTATGGACTGGTTTTCAGTTTCTGGTCAGCTAACTTGTGTACTTACCAACTTTATATGCTTCTATTTCTTTTATTGCCCTTACATAAGACTGTATCTCTGTTTATAGCTACACTTGTGGAGAAATTAAGCAAATAGGAAATTCTTTTTCACAGAAGTTGTGCTTTTCATCTGCGCTGCTTCCTTGCGCATGCGAGTGTGTCCCTGGCAGCTCACGCTTTCGCCTGTTCTTGCAGTTGAAGATTTGGGAGAAATTGTCTTATTTGCTGGTAGCCTGCAATGTAATGCTTAATTATAAAGTTGTTTACAAAAGTATGGAGAAGGAGGGAGGAGGCAAAGTAGTATGTAGTAATGAGCACTGGGGAAAGCACTGGCAAATAGAATAGAATATTTCAGTTGGAAGGGACCTATAGCAATCCTCTAGTCCAACTGCCTGACCACTTCAGGGCTGACCAAAAATTAAAGCATGTTATTAAGGGCATTTTCCAAATGCCACTTAAACACTGGCAGGCTTTTGGGGCATCGACCACCTCTCTAGGAAGTCTGTTCCAGTGTTTGACCACCTTCTGGGTGAAGAAATGCATCCTAATCATAGAATCATTTAGGTTGGAAAAGACCCTTAAGATTGAGTCCAACCATAAACCTAACACTACCAAGTCCACCACTAAGCCATGTCCCTAAGCACCACATCTGCCTTTGTTTTAAATACCTCCAGGGATGGGGACTCAACCACTTCCTCAGGCAGCCTGTTCCAGTGCTTGATAACCCTTTCAGTGAAGAAATTTTCCCTAACATCCAGTTTAAACCTCTCCTGGCGCAACGTGAAGCCATTTCCTCTTGTCCTATCGCTTTTTGCTTGGGAAAAGACACTGACGCCCACCTCACTACAAGCTCCTTTCAGGTAGTTGTCCAGCCTAAACCTCCAGTGACTTGGCTTTGAACCATTCCCATGTGTCCTATCACTGGATGCCAGGGAGCAGAGCTCAGCACCTCCCTCTCCATTTCCCCTCCTCAGGAAGCTGTAGAGAGCAATGAGGTTGCCCCTCAGCCCCCTCTTCTCCAAACTAGACAAGCCCAAAGTCCTTTAGCCGCTCCTCATAGTACATGCCTTCCAGACCTTTCACCAGCTTTGTTGCCCTCCTCTGGGTGCATTCAGTGACCTTAACATCCTTCTTAAAATGTGGGGCCCAGAACTGCACACCTCACCTCAAGGTGAGGCCACACCAAGGCTGAGTACAGCCGGATAATCACCTCTCTTGACTGCCTAGTTATACTGGGCTTGATGCACCCCAGGATGCGGTTTGCTCTCTTGGCTGACTCATACTGAGCCTGCTGTCGACCAGCACCCCCAGATCCCTTTCTGCAGGGCTGCTCTCCAGCCAGAATTGCTCTCCCAATTTGTACTTGTGCCTGGCAAGGGTACAATAAGGCTACATGTCTGTCAGACATGTAATGTGAGCTGCTTTACTGTTCTTTGCTGTATTGCCTTGTAAAGAATTACTGGCATGCTCCAAAAATTTAGGCCTTTTGATATTAGAAAGGAAAATTGTGAATCTGATCAGACACTATGTAGTGCAGAGCTGGAGAACTCAGTGCAAAAATTCCACTGTGGTAATCTGCTCTAGATGGTCAACTTCGGAAGGAGGGAAGTTAAGGCTCACATTTTGGACAGCATCTTGCTTTTACCTGATGATTGAGTGCAGACAGGACCCAATGGAGATGTAGGCACAATTAAATTGAAGTGTAGTGATTGTTAAATTTTGAGACATGAGGTAAGTTATTAGATTATCCATTTTACTTGGATTTTATTTTTGTAATGATTGAATGCACATCTAAAAGATTTATTTCCCCTCAGCTGGTCTGAAGAAAGCAGCTCCTACTGTCAGAAAATATTGTTTAGCTTTGCTTGAGTTTCAAACTCAAAATATAAACATACACTTTGAGGCTATGTACTCAAGGAAATTCATTTATATGTTACTGATGGAAAGAAGTTTGGGTTTGTATCCAAGTGTGTAAAAGACCAAGGAGAAATGAAGACCATGTATTCATCTACCAAAGCTTGGGAGTCCTAGGTTTTCTTCTCGTCTTTACTTGTATTTGGATATTACTGAGCTATAAAATGAACCTGTAAATGTAAACATTTTAAACCTTTCATCCTGATTTTTTTGCCCCTAAATTGATCCCTAACTTTAGGGTGGTAGTTCACTTTTTTAGGAAGAAGAATGACTTTGATATAGCCTCCTTCCGCATGTAGGACAAAGAACCAAATTTAATGCATAAGCAGCTTTGTGAATTGGTTCATAAACCAGCTGTGAAAACCTGAAGTGAGTGCCTGTAGTGTTGAAGAACCTTGCGGTGTAACTGAGAGGTCGGTCAGAAATCAGATGTTCAGGGAAGCCTTCAGTCTCCAGTCTTCATAAATTGGTATATCTTTCCCCTCTAACTCAGAAGTGGGAATTGTATTAAAGGTATTCTGTGGTGGATATTGAATGGGAGTAACCTTATCTGCTTGACCTCTTGCTTTGTGTGTTCAGGTATGGACAAGGCATAAAGTAGCATTTGAGTGTTAAGCAAACTAGCAGTAGGCCCCTAATATTTTTTGATGAGCATTTTGTAAAGGAAGCTGAGGTAGGCCCTTGGTGTTGGGTTAGAAGTATTAGATATTAAGTGTTATAAATGAAATGTGCCATGGGAGCACCATTATTTTTATTTTTCTTGTTGTTTATGGGATTGTAAATCTCTTCAGTAAAAGATGAAGTGACATCACTGGGAAGGATGTGTGGTGGTCCTATAAAAGGTCATGCTTCAACTTCACTATTGTAAGTGGCTGAAACAACATTTTGTTCATGGCATCTGGGTAAATTACTCTTGGAGCTTGTCTAAACTTGCTGAAATGTTACTGCCTCTTAAAGGATGAGACCCATCATGTGTTCAGTGTCTATTTAAATCAGCAGATTAAAAATGGCAGATATCAGCTTTGGTTCACAAAGAGCATTTTGTATGTCTTGTAGCTGTGTCCTGCTAATCAAATTTTAAAGTGTTTGGGGACTGAGCTGCCAGCTGGAGTTTCTTGATTTATAATTCAGTTGCTATATAGTAGTTATCTGATTCTATCAAATTAGATTGGTAGAGAATAATCAAAAAGTTAGAGTTATTTTGAGAAGGCCATTTAGAGCCATATGAGTAAGCCATTTTATTCGACTGTGTTGTGGTAAAATGGCAGGACACTGAGGGTCTGCAGAATGAAGGTGTTAGGCTAAAACTTGTGTTTGAAAAATGTGAATCAGAGTCAGAGGGAAGTCTGGTTTTGTGCAATTTATTAAAGTTATTAAAATAACGAGCTTTTCCCATATGGAAACTGAACCAAAAAAGGGGCAAGGGGGGCACCTTATTTATATTCAGTAAATAATGCTGTGGCTTAGTAAACATGGCCAGGTGGGATATTTAAAGCTGTAGCGAAAGTACTTCTAAAAGCAGTGCCATTTGTGCCTAAGTCAAAGATCAGTCAGTGAAGAAGTGATTAGAACCAGTACTCCAGTTTCAAGGAGTGTTTCTTTTATCAGCAGTGCCAGTGGTAAGCGATCCCTTTATTCTCTCCTGCTGTTCCTGTTTTTTCTGCAGTTTATACCACCCGCTCCACTACGCCAGGGTTTCCTGGTAAACTAGAATCCAGACCCAGATTATTTTCAATCCGTGTCAGTTCCCGGCGCTGGTTCATCATGTAGCCTCCAAAGGGTGATATTTCTCCAGCTAAGAGTGTGGTACAAGGGTAGTAACTGGTGATAGGAGTTGGGAGGGACCGAGGCTGTTAAAGCCAGCACTGGCACCATAAAAGCTTGTCTGGCTGTAACCTTTGAGGTTCTGCCACTGGTGCTGTGAGCGCTCATGTTTTGCACCATATAGCACGGGAGTGTCAGGGGAGACCAATAACACTGTAGAACAAATTAAGTTCAGTGCAGTCTTCTGGTTTCAAATTTTATTTTTGTTTGTGTTTTTTTTTTTGTTTGTGGTTTTTGTGGTTTTTATTTTTGGGGTTTGCGTGGTTTTTAGTTTGCTGGCATAAAAATTACACAAGTGAAGCTGTGTAGAAGCTGTAGACTTACTTCAGCTACATACAGATGTAGCCCAGGACAGCATCACTGCATTTTAGCCTGCAATATAACCGTGGAGGTTTTTTTGTTGTGGTTTTGTTTGTGTGTGGGGTTTTTTTGGTGGTTTTGTTTGTTTGATTTGTTTTTTACTGCACTGCCCACCCCCCCATCTTGATATCTGGAAGGAGTGGCTACTTAAAATAAGAATTACGTAGATTTGGTGGCATGCATGTAAAAGCACAAGGTACCTATGTTTCTGGAAGCATAGAAATTAAGTGTATACTGAGAAGGCAAGAAGAAACAAGTGTTATGGTTTCCAACTACTGTAGATTAACTTCTATGTTTGTATCGTGTATATATGCATACATAAAGCACATGCAGACATAATTTACTTTGAATTATACATTGCTTTTTGAATTTTGATTGATCTTTAAGAAAACTTTAGACTTCATCTTGGAGCATCTGAAAAACTGTTAGAAAATCAGTGTTACAGTTCCATGAGGACTATAAATCAATGTTACGGGGTTTTTTTTTTTTCTAAGGAAGATTTTAGAATTTTATTTTTCAGTTTGCACTACTGATTCTTACTCAGTTTGTCTGGCTTTATATCTTATGACAGATAGCAATCTAGAAGAGGAAGGGGCAATTCTTACTGCATAGTGTAGGCATCAGCATAAGGATGAAGTAGCAATGAGATGATGAAACAATCCTGAAAAATACCACTTACTGGGACATATTCACAAGTATAAGTTTGACATACATCTCTCTCTCCACACCCCTCCCCTTTCTTTTTTTCCCCAGGCCCCTAAAAGATCTGTAGAGTAGCCAAATGAAATGCTGTCTTTAGGACTCGTAGTCTCTCTTCCTTCCCTCACCCCAAATTGAACTTGAGTATTTAATGTAATGATGAACATGGCAGGATTACATTTCAAAATCATTCTTAAAGTAAAAACATTGTAATTCAGCATAATTAAATGCCTTTAAGAAATACTCTTTCTTCCTCAGGAAAACAAAGAAATAGACTGGAGCCGATGGATACCATATTCGTTAAACAAGTTAAAGAGGGTGGACCTGCTTTTGAAGCTGGACTGTGCACAGGTACTGTTCTTCTATAACACAGATAGCATGTTTGTGTACATGATGTAAAATATATATAAGTGTCTACGTGTAGTTCTGTCTTCCATTTAAACCTTGTTTTTTCCTTCAGAAGTTTGAAAGCTGTCTTTCAAATTGATCTCCCGTGTTTGTCATCTCAAAAGCACTGTTGTGTTCTCTCAGGAGGTGCGGTATAAAATATATTAAGGCATTAAAGTCTTAGTCTTTTTGTATTATTATCTTTAAAAAAGTAGGAAAGGGTATATGATAAAATATGTTAGGAGAAAGAGAAAAGGGAGGAAAATGACACCTGTAAGCTCCTATTTCTGCGCTTTGTGACAAATTGATGACCTCAAAATGTTCAGGTTTTTGTCCTTTAAATTATTCCACCTCCTTTAAATTAAATGGAAACAATCCAAGTCTATCTCTTACCAAATTTTGTTCAGTTGTTCGATTTAATCAAACTGGAGAGCAGAAAGCATGTTTTTTTTGTGAATTGCGAGGTACTTTGTCACACCTTTACTTAAATGTCAAAGGAAAAAAAAGCTACAATAGGATGGGAAGTCTTAAAACTGTTAAAACAATAAGTTATGTAGATGGATACCACTACAAACACAGGTTTCTGTTCTTAAAAATATGGCAAAACATGTGTTCTATGAAAGGATTGTGTTTGTGTTGATATTTTCTTTTGAAAAGTTACATACATGCATTTGACTGGAACAGAATAATTTTTGTATGTTTCTTCCTAAAGAAATGCAAAGCTTCTAGGATGATCGCAATTTAAAAAGAGTACTAGATCCTACTTTTACAGCATAAGGCATTTTTCTTTTTTAACTCCTCCTTAAATAGTTATTCAGGGAAGAGCTACTTTGGCATTATTTTAATGCTATTATACAAAGAAATGTTTTGGCTTGATAAAGCACAGCATATGTTGAAGTTCTACAGAGGAGCCATGTTAATTTCTACTCTATTCAGTGTTTGCCAAATTGAAAGAGATTAAATCCATAGAGAATATTTCATTTTTAGGTGTAGAAGAGATTTTTAGGAGCCCAGAATAAAGAACAGAAAATAAATGAGAAAATACATTTTTAAATTACCAGAATGTTGTTCTTAAACACACTGCTGATAGCAGTTATATCTAAATAGGTCATGCCACTATTTCTTGTCTAAAACTTCAGGGTGAAATATATTACTATATCTCTATCTTGAAATTATATTATAAAACACTCAGGGAATGATCAGCAAGGTAGGTATCTGTATCAGAGGTTAAGCAACTATATACATTTCTTGTTTTGTAGAATCAACTGTATTTTGACTTTTTTTTTTTTTTTAAATTCAACTTGGCTTTGTTTTATGGTCACACTAATGGAAAGAAAATATTTGAAAATATAATAGGAGTTTAGGTAGTTAAGTTTGTTTGTCAATTCTTATTTCACTGCTGTGGGGTCCTTTGTAATACTGACAGTGTCAGCCCAAGCTTCGTTACCCAGAATCAATGAGCTCTGTTTCAGGAGCCTACCTGGCTGCTACTCACCAGAAAGCTTGGAATACACTTGCAAATTTGAGGAATAGGTTACAATATAAATAATAAAATTATGTTTGTTAGAGTTAGAAAGATCATACTTCCCTTATTTAACTGACGAGGCATTTCATTAAAAAAGAACCTATCTATGAGTTCCAAATGTAAGTATTTTAGAAACACTGAAATACAGATAGCCAAAACAGATCCTCATTTCCCATGTCTTGATCTTCATGCTGTCATTTATATATATGCAAGAATATACAGAACAAAAATGTGTGTGGAAAGGAAGATGGTTTAAGTGCATTCAGATTAATTTTTAATTTGATCAAAGGTATTTAATGGGCCACCAGATTGATGGAGAGCTATTAGAAAAAGCCTTCATGCTTCTATACCCTTTTTTGCCCTACAGGCACTGGCCTTCCGCTTTATATGTACCTGAAACGGAGCACAGTTGCATTTTGCAGAGTTGCCTGTGCCCACTTCTTTCATGCAGTTCTGCAGTGTGTCCCACCTGAGTTTTTTTGGCAGGTTCATTGAACACGTGCTTCAAGTAGACTTGTTTCGCTGCTGTATGTAACCTAGTCTTTTTCTTTGAAAAATAAAAACTGCACAAGAATAGATAAGATTATATGACCTACTTTAAAGATATTCCTAATTACATGTTTTAGTGGGAATACTGAGTAAAGGTCGACATCTGGGGGCAAGTTCTGAAACAGCCTGGAAAAAAGCCAGTTTTACGTTCCAGAGAAGGGTCTTGCCATATGACCTAGCAGGACAGGGTTCAGAGCTTGTAAAGAAGAATATTTCTCGGCACAAGCTGTAGCATTTCTTTTTCCTGCAGCCTTTTGAAAAGAATTATTTCGGTGTGATATTGAGCATTTCAATTAACTTTATTTTCATGAAAGTCCAGTTTCTCAGCCTAATTATGTAAGGTGTCTGTGTGTGTGCAACAGTGGGATAGGGTTTGCCATCCATCACAGATGCCTATCGGTCATGTGGATCGCTAGCAGCCATTAAATGTTGCCACCAACCTTTCTTTCGTTGCTTAGGAAGGAAGTGACAAAATTCTGAGAGTTCTTTCAGGTGAGGAGAAGGGTGATAAGCAGCTGATAAAAGGGCATATATAAACTTTTATAAAGTTGAAAACACTGCACAAATTTATTTGCATGATGTTACATTATGCGTGCAGACCAAATTAAAAACAGCAGATCCATGTGGTTTGCTAAGTCTGGAAATCCCTGGGGTCTGTATAGGGAACCTCCACAGAGCACAAACGTTGAGAGTGTTATTGCCACCAAGCCAGGCTGAGTATTCAGAGTGAACGGCTTTTTCCTTGCTTTAACTTGATCACGCCAGAAACACAAAAAGGGCTTTCAGTTTCTAAAGCAGTGTTGAAAAAGCCATTCCCTTTGAGCTCACTTTGCATGGGTCCTTTCTTTCAGTTGTTCTTTCTCCAGCAGCTTTCCAAAGCTCCCTACCTGTAATCCTTTAGACCATTTTCTCCTCTTTAGTAAATTCAAGATACCTTTCTGCTCTTCTGATCAGAGATGATGTAAATACCATTTTTGGTGAAGGAATGGGATGGGTTTTTCATCAAAAGCTGAAAGTAGCTCTACATGATACATTTGCCACTTCATTTATGAGAGTATATGAAGCTCTTAATGAGGAAGGTGCAACAAACTCTTTGGAGAAATTTGATAAAAGTGATGTTAGGCCTAAAGATTGATCTATAGGGATAAGAAATAATCCATTACACTCTCCAAGATGCATTCAAGAGACAGTAATGTCTTGGAAACAACCCAGATTATTCTGAGGAAGGAGGAAACTGGAGCCTTTCAGAATATTTGGTCTTTATTTCTCAGAAGGAAGAAGTAAAAAATTGCAGTATTTGCTGCTATTAAAGGAGATGTGTACAGCTACACCTGGCAGTGTTCTGAATCAAAGTTTGGTTTTGTTTTGAGGTTAAGTGCTGGAATGAAATGTCTACTTATAATTCACTTAAGAATTGGACAGAGTTGTCAGTACATGTTCCAATACATCAAAAGCTTTATTTTGAAGATGGGATGCTTAAGTGAGCCTCTGGTATAGCTTACACCTGCTTGTGGTTTTCTTTCTACTAGGTGATTCATTTGGAAGCTTAGAATAACATACCACATCTGAAAATGTTCTGAGAAAAGAGTAGAAACTTGGCATCCTGTATATGCTTACATGTAGTTGTATTGTACATCTTTTATTTTCTTCTTTTTTAATTTTTAAAGATGGCTAACCTTGAATTTAACATATTGGTGATCTTGATTATTGTGAGGTACAGAAGTACAAAATAAAAATGACCAAAGCAAAGTCTAGACAAATCAATTTAAGGTGTAACTTTCTTTTTACAGGTGACAGAATTATAAAAGTCAATGGAGAAAGTGTTATTGGGAAGACATATTCTCAAGTCATTGCTTTAATACAGAACAGGTAAGACACTAGTATTTAATTATGTGCCACACTTATTTTTTTTATACTAAGCAGGAAATGACCACTTATGGTGGTTCTGAAAAAGTCATTGTATTTTTAAATTTTCCTTAATACACACTCAGTTTTACTATTTCTGTTTTCATGCATTTACTAAATGCTGAGAAGGGTTTGAGAATGGGGGTGCTGAATTGTGCCACAGTCCTTTTATGTCAGTACTTGTCCCCTGTTAGCAAATAACACTGAGTGCTATAGAGGAAGGTTGTCTGAACTTAAAATAGGCAGATTAGGTATACATACACCACACACGTGTCAATTTAAAAAGAAAATCAGAAAAATCTACCTTGCTTTTGAGATCTGATAACTAGAAATCAGTACATCTCGTAAAGGAAAAATTTTATTCTGTCCACACCTGCAAAACATCTGCAGTACATCTTGGCTTTCCTCTATTTTGTAGTAAGTTATGAACCTTGCACAGAGTTGAGGAAATGGTAATATTTACTGCTCCTGCAACTCACAAGGGCTTGTTAAATCATGTCCATACAGGAATCTAGATACTTGTTTCCGTGTCTCATATCTGCCTCCATTTTTACAGTTTTCTTGGTGTCAATTTCTGTTCTATAGCAACAAGTTTCCAATATAATAATGAGTTATATGGAAAAAAGATGTATTATGATCAGCATGGAATGAATGTTTTCTAAATACACCTCGCATGTCACGTAGTTTTGGTGAATCTTCACGCATTAAGACTTAGTTATGCTTACAGTTAGAAGTAGGAAAAATAAGATCCTGATCTTCCTATTTATTTCAGTGGAGTCTTTATTCAAGATTTCATTCAAAATACATACATCCCAGGTTATTTTTTTTTTTTAAACAACAAAACTCTGTGTTCAAAGATATGACAGGCAAAGTAGGCTGAAATCATTCCGCGTCATTAGTACTTTCTATACAAGAGCTGGAAAGATGGAGTCTATCTTTTTTTGTAACCTTTACTGGAGATAACACTAGCCACGTATCATTTTTTCATTTGGTATTTATACAGACAGTAATATTGTACAATAGTGTATACCCAAGACACAGGTCATTACTTTACGTGCCCAACAGGTACATCAGTCAATGAAATCTCTAATCTTAATCTAAAAAAGAGAGAGACCAATCAGATCTTCCAGTGGCCTACATGGTCAGAGATTCTTAACTCTAGGTCTGCCTGTGAGTAAAGTTTTATTTTGAGCCCCGTGAGTGTAGGTACTGAACTGTCCCAGCAGAATGCAACCCACTGTGGATAAACTAAGGACACCTGAACAAGGCCTTATCAGTGATTATCTAGTGCAACCAGGAATGGTATAGCGCACTGCTGCATCTGTCCCCCTAATTTCCATGAGTGCACAGAAGATGAAGGGATGCTATTGTTAGTTAGGAGAGGAGAACGATTTGTTGTCTTGAGCCAGATGTGTACATCACAGAAGATCATAACAAAGGTCATGTGTATCTTTGAGTGTTTTATACAGAACATATAACTATTCGGAAGTCTTCAGCTGAACCTGTTAAGATAAACAGATAAATGTTCTGATCCATAAAGAGAGCTCAGACTCCAGATTAGGTGTATGTTCCTTGTAGCTTACAGATAACGCTTTTCATATGACTAAAGAATGAACTCTCTCATTCTTTGCTTGAAAACAGTGGTTTTGAGCTCAGAACAGTTTGTTCTGCACATAAAATATTTTATTTCTTGTGCTGCCATTTCATGGCAAGTAAAATACGTTATGGTGTATGCTTCTTGCTTTAGCATGCCGTTCTTGCATCAGCATAGCCATCAGGGGTCAGACTGATGGTCTGTTTATGTCCGTATCCTCTCTGATAATATCCAGTAAGGGATTCTTAGGAGAAGACTATGAAAACACTGGAAGTGTAGAATGGTATTTGATCAGATAATACTAGCCCGCTTTCCAGAAATCCCTGGTTTAGGAACTTGCTGAACCAAAGGTTTTATCTGCATCACTTGATTTAATAGTTCTTGATAGGTTGGTCTTGCACAAGTTCACTGTTTAATGTACTTAAACTCTTCATATTAAAAATAGCCATTGACACAGTTCTTGCTCTGTTTTGTGTCTTAGCTAATCTTTCATCTAGCACACCTTGGTTTCTTCAGTAGGTTTTGTTCAAGCAACATGCTGAAAGGCCTTTTGAAAGGCTAAGTTGTCAGTTGAAATCTCCTTTATTCATGACTAAAAGTTTCATTTATAGTCTCAGTATGTTGTGTGATGGTTTTCTAGAAATTTTAATTACTGTTTTTACCCTTTCAAATATATTGCTGGCTGTAAATGCTTATTCTTTTGCAATTTTTCTGATCATCTACAGAACAATTTTTAAGGATACAATACATTTTATCCCCTCTTACCTCTGAAGAAAACGTTCCCCTCCACACTCACTGTTCAGCTGTTTTGCAGTGAAACTCAGTTTGGACTTAGAGGTGTTTGAATTACATTACTCCTGCAGCTCCATTTCCACAGCTGCTCATTATTTTTCTAGAAAGTTGTTCAGTTGTAGCTGTCAGTCCTCAATATATAATGCTGCAGACATCAGAACTTAGCTGCCTTAAATGAAATGATCCCCATAAATTCCAGTGGGACTTATGGATGGGATATAATTCAGGCATGTTTTGTATTGTTCTCGGAAAAGTTTCAGGCTGCATCTAGAACATTATCTATTTTGCTCTCGTTGGAGATACAAAGCTGAATTTACACTGATTATTTCCCCTGGAAGGTGAAGGGCATGCCTCAAAAGAGTTGCTAGAAATAACTATGTCCTGTAAGATTAGTCATGAGATCGCTTTTAAGTCTAGGTTTCCTACTCTTCACCAATAGTTGTTAGTTTGGTCCATTAAGAATTTCTTCTCATCTGTTTACACGATGAGCTTGTTGATTACTAATGTAAATTATTTACAGCTCTAAATAAAACAAGAAACAGATTCTGATTCCCAACTTTTTTTTTTTTTTAACTGTGGGGAATTTGAATGATTAAGTCAATGCTTGTTTCTTTTTGTAAATTCTTCTTGGAAGTGTTGGGATTACTCTGAAATGTACAGAGTTTAGCTACTGAATTTGTTGCATTAATACAAAATGATGTATCAAAAGATACAAAAAGTCTTTATGATGACAGTGCATAGTAGTGCTTTAGTTTGGGTCAATAAATTTAAATGTGGCTCTCAAAATGTGTAATGAAAGTCATTTATATGATGGATATCTTTGAGAATTCACAATACTGTGTCTAATATTTTAGTGTAAACTGCTGCTTTCTGTGTGGTGGTTCTTATTGACACTTTCTAGTTCATAATTTACATGCACATTATATAGTACAATACACCAAAAGTATTCTTTAATACATTTTGTTTCTGATAGGAGAACTGAAAAACATTCTGAGAGCACTTCACAAAATTTAAAATAGGAAGATCCAAATTGTTTCCAGAAGGTTCTGCAGGCAAAGTGGAATAGAATAGTTAAGTAGTTATTTGAATTATGTACAAAACATTGCTCCTGAATGGAACCCTTTCCTCTTTTGGATGGCTACTAAAAAAGGTGATAAATTGTGTAAATGAATTTAATACCTTTCTTTAAAAAAAAAGGGGGGGGGGGGAGGCACAAAATACTTGTCTAAGAAAATAGTTTGTTTTGTGTCAAATTACAAGTAGGAATCTTTCCTTTATATTAAAAGTACTTGAAGAGGAACAATGCTATTTGTCATATTTTTGACTTCCAAAGTCTTCATCTGGCAAATAAGCATTGATTATTATGAAACAATAAGTTGCGTAATACAATTTACACATACGTGCTACCCTCACATAGAAATGAAATCTGAACACTTTATTGGAAATGCCTCAAGTTATGGTACCTCTTTCATATTCTCTTTTTGGTTTACAACTGCTAAATAGTTTCATTTCCATACAAAGGAGTTTGGGCAAAAGTCAGCTCTTGATGACACTGCTCTTAAAGAATCATTTTAAATAGTTTTGCTGTTTATGCATTCAGTCAAAATGGGACATGCTACTGTAAATGCACAATACTTTTGTGTTTCTTAAAATTCAGTATTCTGAAAAATATTTAAAGGACTTTTGAAGATTTCTTTTTTCCTATCTGCGTGTAGACTTTAAAAAGAAAAACTTAAATCTATCACTGCTGATCTTTTGTTTTAAAACTAAAGTAATTTATGCTGCTTGGAGAACACTTCTTTTCAAAATGAATAATGGTTTAAGAAGATTGTGAAACCAAATACCCTTACTCTGCTATTTTGGAATGCAGCCTTATGTCTGCGGTTGCTAACAAATGGAAAAGGAACCACAAAATAACAACATTTTTCATATAAGAAAGCTTGATAAATGACACGTTACATGTTTGAGAAGATGACTTTCCTTTCTGTAGAAATAAGAAACTGAGGTTCTTCTCGGTGCTTTCATAGATAGTTCTGTGTGCCCTGAAGTTGGTGGCCCGTCTCTGTGCTGGTTTTGTCTTTTCTTAGCAAATGCATTGTACTGTCCAGTACAGATAAGCTAATTTCTAGTCCGATATATCCAGTTAGGTTTTATGCTTTTTTTCTTGTGCTGGTATTGGTCAATTTGTTTACATGTCCTTTCTTCTTGTGACGTGTAATGTGAGATTTCTGAATAACAGTCATAATATCTTCATTTTCTGTTTTGTGAGCCTAGTTAGAATAGTCAGTACAAGCCATCTCTTGCAGCCCTTCTCTGTACCTGTTCCACTTTACATTTAATGAATGTGAACAGAATATTCCTCTCTCTCGGATGAGATAATGAATTCAGCTGTTTGAACTTGGAACTGATTCCAAGTTCAGATAAGAATTTTCTCATGCAACTTCTCTGCAATTGAGGCAAGGAGGGAAAACAGCATAAATAGAAATTTCTGTTCTCACTCATTAATGCCTTTTCTTTGGCAACAGATGGGCAGTGATGACTAACCTTTGTACTTACCATTGCTTGCAACTGGACAAAAAGGTGAAAAGAAAGCCAGTTCAGGGTTACAGGGCAAGCTCACTTTTGCATCACTTACTAACAGAAAAAGGAACTACATACATTATATTTAGAATATTAATAGTTATCGAAATCATTGTGTCTAAGTCTGCATTTAATTGCACCAGCTTTACACCAACATAACATGCTCAATTTCAGTAAGCTTCTGTATCCAGTGTTACAAGCACGTACTTCTCTCTTGCTTGTGAAAATACTTTTTTTTTTCTGGTAGATAGTAACTGTGGGTTTCACTGTCTTACAGTATTTGACTCTGGATAACCGATACATTGTACATTCGTTGTCCTGATTTTGCCTGTATTTAAATTATATTGATTGAGCTGTCTGGATTCCTGGATCTTTATACTGCTGCTGCTTTTGGTTTCAGCAATTTAGGCTGACAAACTCAGCACTTACAAACAGCGAGCGTTTTTCATTCATATTTCAGATGTCATCTGACTGACTAAATATGTTTAAGTTGATTCTGCTAGGAGGTGATTGGAGCAGAAAGGTCTAAGTCAGTGCTTGCCTTGCTATTGCCCCACTTTTCACATGATGTGGTGGTGATGACATTTCCCCAGCAATTTTAGAGTGCTAACAGACTTCAGTTTCAAACAGAAGAAAGAGAGAAGTTTTAACTTCTGTTCACAGATTTGCCATCTTGTTTCGTCTGCGAAGCTCCAAACAACTAATGTACCTTAGGACTTGAGAAGGGGGCGGGGGGGGGACACACGGACGACACCAAAACTGACAAAGACAGCGTGTTTTGCTGAGAATACAGATGTACTCTTCAGTCAGATTTCTGTTCTACTCTTGTTTGCTAAGATTGTAATGGAAATCAGTGTTTATTTCTGTTGTGTAAAGTAATTTTGACAGAATAGCTGAGTGTGGGAGTTTTTGAATGGTTTTGGTCTATGGAAGTTAATGGATCATCTTTGTAACAAGAATTGAAAATGTTATCCAAAAGTTCATATGCAGTGTTTTTTTTTCCTATTTCTTTCAGTGACAGCATATTGGAGCTTAGTGTTATGCCAAAAGACGAGGACATCCTTCAATTGGTATGTTTATGAAGCTTATATTCCAACAGTATGTTGAATAAAGAAAAATGTCTTGCTGTTGGTTACAAAGTCTTTGAACTGTGCTACGAGTAAATAGTTAAAGAGTTAATATTTACCTCTCTGTCACTCCTTAGATACTTTCCTACTTGCTTGCCATCCCTGAAATTTCAGAGGAATCCAAATATAGGGGAGAATACCTTCTTCACATGATATTTCTAGCATCTTGCTTAAAAAAAAAAATAATCTTAGAATAGTGTTTGTATTTTTATTATATTTTGGATTAGTTTCTTTATGTTAGAATTTATGAATTGGATTGCTTTCTTTAACTAGGTTGTCTAATTCTAAAGAAGCTGGGAATCATTACTGAAGCTGAATTAAAAAACCAACATATGGTGCTTAAAATTAGCTTTTGTTAATAACTCACTAATTGTCAGTGGATTTCCAGGAAAGAACCAAGGTGGTGAATGTGCTGAAGGCTATTGCCAAATTTTTTAATTGTAACTGCTGTAAATATTTTGTTACACTAGTGCCTATATGTTCTCAATTTGACCTGAGGTCCTGCATAGATAGTGAGATAATTCATCTCCCATTTAGTGTCTCCAAGTCCAAAAGAGCTGTGAATAAAATATGATGTGTAAGTGCATATTGTGAAGTATTAGAAAAACACCTAATGTATTGATATGCTCTAGTTTATTTTAAATTGGAAGTAGAGGAAAGGAGAGGGTCACAAGGAGGGTAGCCTTTCTGGTTAGTAGTTGGAAAACTGTATTTTCTAATCCACACAGAAATAATAAGACTTGACTTTAAATAACAGTTAAGAAAAATCTGTAGGGTTCAGTAGCTGTTTTCCAGTATTAAAGGACAAATTAATGGGTAAAGAAAAAACCCAAGAGACTCTGTTTTGAGCTGAAGGTGAAAATAGAAGCTAGTACAGGAACTCAGCCAGTTAGGCCAACAAGCCAAGATTATTAGAATAGAAGTGATATTTTGAGAATATTTGATAAAGAAATATTTCAGTAATCCAATATAGAAAATGTTGGGGGCAGGGGTGAGTTTTGCTTGCATGAATAAGTGGGAGGGAAAAGCTGGGTTGGGTTTGGGGGGGGTTTTTGGTTGTGGGTTGGTTTTTTTGGGGGGTGTGTTTGTTTGTTTAATTGGAACTGTGAATATGTAGAAATGCAGGAATAGTTCTAACTTTTAAATGATCTGAATGGCCGTATGCATCTAATGCAGTCTTGTAGCCATAACTGTCTAAGGATCCGGGCAAGGCAAGATTTGTAAGGTTAAAGTTAAACCTTAGTATTTGGCTGGGCAAGAAGCTCTTAGGCACCTCTTCCCTCTGCTGATGAAACGTGAAGCTTCATGTGAAATATAGATGAAAAACAATTGATTGGAATTTAACTCGTTATATCACGGAGTGAGATAACAGGGGCAGAGGAAGAAGACAGATCTTGCCTTTGTGCTGGAGAAAGATATTAGTAAAAAGAAAACAAAGTCATTCTCCTGGAGGAGACTGAGGAGCAAAGGAAAGAGAAAAAATATCTGCCTGTGGGAGTTCTGGAAAAAAAATGGAGATACGTGTGGGAATACTTTCTGGGTGTCATTTAAAAAAAAAGTTTCTTTTCAGTTGTAAGATGTGGTAGAGTTGTGTATTCCACGCTTGTCTTTTGAAGATAGGAGGATTAGGTTCAAGAGGTGGAATCATAATGTTGCAAAAAGTGCTTTGCGTTGCCTCTATACCTTGTATGAGTTCCTTCTCACAGTTCTTTGTTTGCTGTTGTGTTGGGTTGATACGTGGTTATGATGTAACGTGGAGGAGTTCATGCTCCTGTTTGCTGTGATGCATTTGTTTGGGTAAAAGTGGGCTTGTCTGGAGGACTATCTGTTCCACATAGCATCTGCTAGAGGAGAGCTGTGAAGAGAGATGTTTTCTGTAGTCTGCAAGACTGAGCGTTGCGTGTACTCGGGCACATTGGAAAAGACTTCTGATCGCTGCAGTTTGCTCATGCAGTTCTGTCACAGTCTGTATTTTAGTGTATATGTTTTCGGGTGTCAGTCTTTGGCAGAGTTGCAGCATGTGAAGGTACAGATGACAGAAATGAATCGCATCATACAACAGAAGTCATAGTTATGGCCTGTAGTTTTCTCCCTTTTAGACCACCACAGAGGAGGAAAAACCTTATCACTTCTAAACTAACAATTACCAGTATTTTGAGACACAGTGCACCACTGTAGCTTCAGTCAAATGAAAAATCTATGCAGTTCCTCTGAAGATGGTGATTATTAATCTTCAGCCTTTAGATGTTAGGATCTACTCTTGTCATAAGATTTGGTGAAGAACTTTGTTCTACTCAAAGCTGAACACTCACATTTAAAATATTTTCAGAGTAACAGCATAGAATGTTATTCCTTTCACTCCCTGTGAAAAGAGAGTAACTTTTTGTTTTCCGCTGAGAAATTGCATACTTTTTGTTTTGTTTTGTTTTTCTATTTTTATCTTTGAGATTAATGCTCTATTAGTTTTTGTGGAAATCTTAGGTCTAAATAAAATATAAACCTTAGAGCGAATTCTTATTCCTGAATGAAGTGCAGCTCATATAAGTTAAGTGATAACAATAATCTCTGTAGTGGTAGCATCAGTATAAGTGCAAAGTGAACAATAAGTGGTAAGGTACGGTGCGCTTATTAATAGAGGAAAAACTTATACTTTTGGCACTGAAGTTGTGTTATTTAAGTTATTATAGTATGTTAAAGAATTTAGTTCTTTTCTTTGACATGTCAAATTTCACCGTAAATATCTTCAGATGGTATCAGTCATTGTAAACTGTTGATGTTAAACAGTGGTACGCTGTAAAAATAGAAAAATTCAAAGCACTGCTGGATATTGCAGTAGGAGCTAATGAAAGGTTCATCTAGTGCAATGAGGATGAAATAGTTTCGTTATATTCAGGAATGATGCTGGTTGTGGTAAGTTTTATAGTACTTGGCAGTCTTCTCCACGCAGTGATGACTGATTGCTAGGTTAACTACATAAAGAGCACAGTTGCTTGTTTCTATCCTTAGTTTGCTATTTATAAACCTTGAGTTTAGTCTTCAGAAATATCCATATATGTCTGTGAACCTCTTGCTATATTGAATTTCCTGAAAACAGGGCTTTAAATCCATTCATCAATACTAACAATGAAGTGGTCCAATCCACAGGTCATTGCCCTCTGTGGCATGTGCACACGCCTTACTTAGAGGGGAGTTACATGTGAAAACCTGCCATTAGTGAAGTCAGTGTCAGTTGTGTTCGTTCACTGGCATGATCTTGGAAATGTCACTCTGGGAATTGAGGAAAGGATACTTAAAACATCTCTATCCATGACAAAAACTTGAACAACTACAAATGTGTTGTTATTTTGTTGTTTGGTTTTTTGTTTTTTTTTTTCCCATGCTCCTCCTCAAATTTGAGATTAGTTTACTTAAAATAATCTCTTTTGATAACTTTGAAATGTTTGTAGGTATGTAACCATTTTGAGACGATGAGGAGGATTATTATTGTTACAATATACTCTCCTTGGTGTTTCAAATTTTATTTGTCTATATACAATTTCTGTAGCATTCTCAACTTTTTGTGACAGAATTTTGAGATCTTGTAGGTTTTAGTACCACTGACTTCATACGAATGGGAAGACACATTTAGGTCGACTACAAATAGCTCCTTTTCTCAAGTGTACTTAATGGAACTGATGGTGTTTTGCAGCCTTTGGATAACAAAATAATAGTAAAAAGTTGTTCAAATTGTGACACTTGCAGGTTGCTCAAAAGCTTTTTGTGCTACACAGAAAATACTGAATGTAAAGGTGCTTCCTAGAGAGAGAAAATTGAAACTGCTAAGCCCACTTACAGATCAGCCTTATTCTGACTCGTGTCCATAGTGGTGTCTAACATCTATGTGTTAGGGTGTCCTTGGTATGCAGGATTTTTGGACCATTTTTTCAAGGTATGTTCACGTTGGAATTTGCTTGTTTGCTAACCATTCCTTGTGTATGTAAAGAAGAATATAGCTTACAAGTCACTGAATTTTTAAGTATCAGGCACTTGAAAATATCACTCTTTTAAAAATTGCATCTTTAATATGATCTATATTGGAGCTGTTCATTTGGAAGGTTATTTGTAATGTAGCATATTAATGTTTATAGATAGGATTTATTATATGTAAATATATGTAGATATTAATTTGTAAATATGTGTATCTACTTCGTGTACATGTATATAAACACACACACTATACCTAAGTTATCCTGATTTTTCCTCTTTCATTTTCTGGCACTTCCCTCACTACCCACTTAAAAGTTCATATTTCCTAACTTTTATCAGTTTCATTTCAAATAAGTTTTAAAAAATCATTTCCTCATAGGAATTGCCCCAAAAGGTAGCAGGTTACTTCTAGTCCTAGGTGTTGTCACCATTAAATTTTAGTAGCATACAAATCTGTTGAAACATGCCTTAGCGTTCCAGAAAGATCTCTAGTTTCATTTACAAAAAGATTTTATTGGGCATTCTGTGAATAATGGTAAATGTGGAAATAAAAGGGGGCTGTTTACTACTATATGTTTTTGATATGTTTAGTTCCCTCTTTAGTTCCTTCTGTTTACATCTTAATCTTTCCTTGCATTACAGACCATTGAAACTGTGTATCAATAACTGAAAGTTGACCACGTTTGAACAGAAACGTTTCTCTTGTCATAGATACTAGGGGAACAAAAAAAAAAAAATCCTATATGGGAATGACCATGAAAGCAAGTGAAGGTCAATGGAAGCGTATCTTTTCTTTTTTAACTCTTTCTAGTTTAGATGATGTGGAAGTTTTCAGTATATTGGGAGATCTGGGCAGAAAAGAAGAGTTTGCTTCTTTGTCATTTCTGATACTTAAAATTTTTGCGGAGTTTGGCACTTCTTAAGACCTTGTAGTACCCTGAAATTGCCAGTGATGCAACTATATTAAAAAACAAGAAAAAAAGAAAAAAACTTACATAAGGAAATTTATTCTAGAGTTTTACATACCCCAGTAACCTCATGCCGCTGACTACTGTCTGCCCACAGTCAACTTTAACAATATTGTCTTTTTTTTCCCTGAGACCATCCAGTTGCATCAGACCTAACAGAGCAACATGGCTGTTTCATTGGCAAACTGAAAAATTTTCATTTGCTTTACTTTTAGTAAGAAGAGATGTTTTCATAAGTAGCTGTATTTAGTCCAGAGTGTAGGGGCATTTGTTTACTTTTAGATTTTGTACTGCCGTAGTTACTGATGTGTGCAGAGGTTAATATTAAAGCTCTGGCAGCAGGTCCAGTGGAAGGAGGGGTGTGGTGTGAAGACGTAGTGACCTAGAACAGACTTAAACTTTGTTATCTAACATCACATACGTTAGAAAATACCATTCACATCAAGTTTCCTCATGACGATTTAGACTGGTATTTACAAGGAAGTCTCTTGCATAGCTTGTATTTGGAAATGAAATTTATTGGGCTTAAGGCATTAAATTTCATGTACTAAAATTTCACTGCCATTGGGAAGAGAGGGTGTGCATGGGTGTTTTTTGTTGTTGTTTTGGGGGTTTGTTTTGTGTGGTTTTTTGTTGTTCGGGTTTTTGGTTTTGGGGTTTTGTTTTGTTTTGTTTTGTTTTCAAATAATGTTATCTGACCATAGTGTTTGCTTGGTGTCTCAGAGTAAAATGAAACCACTTGAGCTGTTTTACTAACATTCTTGCCAGAGCAAACTATAACTGGAAAATGTTTCCTTTTAAGACAGCTGAAAACTTTTTCCGGTGTCTAATTCCCATACTCATGCTAAAGGTGAGAATAAATTAGAGAAGAATTTAGTAGTAAAGAAACATAATCTGAAGCCAAACTGGTTGGAGAACAAAGGAAGAATGCCTCAAGCTCAGTCTTGCAAGGTGCTGGGCACATTAGCTTCTGATTCATCAAAATGCTTATCTCCGATTTTGCAAGCAGTTCAGTTGAAATTGGTGTTATTCATCCTTAGTGAAGCATACTCATCCTCAGTGAAGCATATGCCTGCGTGCTTTTACGGATTTGGACTAAGGGGTGTAGGACATGGTTGGCTCAAGCTCTTGAAAGTACGGGGTTTCACCATGATTCTTACTAAGGGGAATCCTTGTATGTCAGCTGTCATTATTCTAACATCAAGTGGCATAAAATCAAGTGGGAAAAAATGCAAGCAAAACCCTTCAGCTGAATTTGAGGGTTAATAAAATATCTTGTAGAATGCTTTATTTGCTTAAAATTTATTTTGCATATTATCCAGCATGAATGTATTACCAGTTAAACCTTAATGTGCTAATGGTTATACAGATTCACAGTAAGAAATTAATTCTTCGCCGTAGGAGTTTGCGAACTCAGCACAAACAAAACTTGATAGCAAGGTGGGGAAGAAATTGTACCCAGTAAGTGGAAACACACTGAGTTCTTGCTATAAGCGCAGCAGTTTTCTTCTAGTAATTGTTGCAGAGCTGTTATCCATCAAAGCTGTTAATGTCACTCTAAATTGTTGTATTTGTATGGTAAGCTTTCCATAACTGCCGTTGCTTTGAGAAGGTGGGAAAGAGCTCATAAAACATCTAGACTGATTTTTTCAATCATGTTGGAACTTTTGGATAACTGCTGAGTACCCAGCTCCTGTAGGAATTCGAGTGGCTTGGCTGGTGTCTGAATCAGGAACATCACTGATCTGAATATTAAAAAAATTTTCTTATATATCATTTGAGGAACTAAAGGGAGAAGAGACTAATATTCAAAATGTGTTTTATGTATGGTTGCAAAATATGTTAAGTATCAAAATAGTGTATGAATGCTAATAAGTATGTTAGTGTAGTTCACATTTTTTAGTCTCTAAACCTCTTCTAAAAATCTAATCATCACCTTCTGGTTAAAGAAATTAAACTATTTCATAGTAAAAAGGCTGATAATGTATCATTCAGCATGACATTATTCGGAACAGATCCATGAATTTCACTGTAAGTTGCAATATTTCTCTGCAGGCCCTTAATCAGAATTATGAAACAAAGATATTTAATATTCCTTTGTGGAAACATCACAGCCCCTATTTATAAACTTTTTCTTTCTTGGAAGAAAGTTCAGCTTTGTTTCAGTGATTTCTTGGGAAGTGGGGGGGAATGAGGTTGAAAGGAGAACTACACTTTCCATCATCAAAACCCTTTTTCCAGTGAGTCTGTCTTGCTGAGAACTGGCAGTCTGTCTGTCCAGATATACCTGCAATCATGGAATACTCTTTATTGGGGAGAGGGGGAGAAAGCCTAGCTCATCACATTTTGGACCCTGTGAGAATGCAGTCTTTTGAAGAACATGTTTTAATATCTGTGATAAATTTTGCCAAGATCTGAGAACTGATTTTTATGCTCATTTGTAGTCTTCAGCTATAATCAGATCACACCAGTTTTGGAATTCAGCCTTTCTGCTGTCAAAGTCAATGAAGCATTGTTTGTCACGGGGATGTTTTACAAAAACATAAACGGAGTGTATTTTATATTGGTGTAACGTGTGTGTACCCCAGGTTTTGAACTGTTTTGTCAGCTGTATAAAGTAGTAAGTTGTTTTCTGATTGAGGGGATGATTGTTTTTTTGTCTTGCATGCCAGTAGTCTCTTGCTCTATCTGTTTTCTGGGTCTTCAGCATCTTTTCCAATTTTTTTTTCTTTTTTGATTCTTAGAGCCTATCAAGATCTTAAATAGTTATTTATTTAAAGATTTAGAAATATTTATCTTTGTATATTCCTTCCCTCCATCAAATGTGCTAGTGGAAACCTGGCTTGATTTTTACTATGAGTGGAGGAAAAAAAAAATAGAAATCACATGAGTAGAGTGTTTCTGCAGCATCATTCCTCTAATTTCAGACGTACAGCATGAAAGCAGCTGCAGTCAGCTGACAGCTTGTGGTCATGTTCAGATATATGTGGGGAAGGGGCGTGCTGTTTTAAATGCATAATGAAGCCGTTGTTTCGTCACCAGGAAGCAGGGATGGTAGCAGCCCAGGGGAAATGAGAGACAGTAACGTTGCTGTAGTGGAAGGGAAGTCTTGTTGCATAGAGCTAGAGCTCTCTGCAGGCAGCTGTAGGGATGCACCAAGGCAAAATGGCACAAATGTATTTTGCTTTCTGTAAGGGTAGAGGATAAATGCGAGGAGCAGATAAAAGCCTGAGATGGACATGCTCACAAGGAGGGTGAAGTTATTTTTTATGCTCTACTGCCCTTTACCTCTGTTGGTACCTTCCAGTGAAATCAGTGTAGTTGTATTTTTAGCTTGCTGTATCCAACATCAATATGACAACATAATTCTGTCTTTACATCTGTAAGCAGCTTTTACTATGTTTTCCTGTTTTCTGCCAGCTGCAGTTTACAAAGGATGTCACAGCACTGGTAAGAAACGTACAGTAGCCATTTCTCTGATGGTTTTGTAAGGCATGTTTTTCTTAATGATTTATGAGAAACAAGAATATGAAACAGCAAGTTTGTTGGAAATGAGCTAGATAGTCTGAGCTGAATTTTGTTTATAATGCTAATCTCTTAATTTGTGGTTTGTGCCTGTGTTATTTGGTCGGTTTTCTCTCAGTGTGCTTTAATATTTTGCACTTCACTAATGCTCGGTGTAACATTGCAGCGGTATTGTAAATGCCTCGCCCTCCTCTGTACTTTGCTCTGTATTAATTTTATGGCTGCACTTGGGCTTCTATAACCTGTCTAGTGTTAAAACAGGGCACGTTGATATTCTGGAATTGAGCATGTTATGATTTGAACAGGAAATGCTGTGATATGATACCACGCCTAAACGTGTAAAAGCCCTGAGAAATCATTTTAATCTTCTGTGGCATTGGCAGGCTCTGCATTGGCTCTTTATTTCATTGTGTTTAAACTGAACGAAGTCATGCTAAAGTTTTCCAATAGTAGGATATTGTTTAAGTATGCTGTATGCTTCTCATTGATTTATTACTTTGAATGTTCTGTTAATTTCAGAATGATAAATGCTGCTTTTCTAAAAGGCTACAGAAACATACCGAGTGCAATATAACCATTTTTTCTCAGGAGTCAGGCTCTCAAACATAAAGGTGCAAATAAATGAACTAAGGAAATTTAATTTGAGATTTTAGTTTGTGTTTTAATAGTGTGTGGACAGTAGTGGGTATGTATGAATTTTCATACTGTTTGTACCTTGAAGTTAAAAATGTTACGTGTTATTAATATTTTTGCAGTAAGATTTGTGTGCCATGTACTGGCTGTCTCCTGTAAAATGTAAGATGACTTACAGGGTGTTGGCTCACAACAAAGATGTTACTGCTGCAATTTATTCATTTTATGTTTAGAAACAGTAGCTTTTATGTAGAAGACATCTTAAGAGTGTGTGTATGTGTATTCATGTGTACTTTTCATATGTGCTACCTTAAGTGAACAGAGTTCTTTTATACACTAAGTGAACAGAGAATTTTCTAGTGCTAGTTGAATTTATTATGCAGCATTTTAACCTGTCAATTGCTGTGAGATTCTGGTTTCCAGCAATGTGAAGCTTAAACAGGAAGAATGTCTGAAGCATCATGATAGAAAGGAAAATTAAGGGGGAGAAAAATTAATGTCGTTTGTGCTCATGGATTTTGGGAAACCTGCCTCAGTGCCCTGGCTGCAGTATATCCTAGAATTGGTCATCAGTTTTTTAATTGTTGAGGGAGGGAATGTATGTAATGATTTTGCTTGTTCTGTTTCTGCTCACTAAGGGGATGGAATGCTATTTTTTATCTTTTTAACTAACATTTTATCTAAAATGATAGGTAGTGTGAATTTTGTACTTGTGTTCCCTCTCTTGAAGCTTGATGTGAAAATGCTAGACGGTGAACTTTTCCATCTCCCTCACTACTGAATACTCACTTAATCTTCTCTCCACAGGCATATTCCCAAGATGCCTACCTGAAAGGCAACGAAGCCTATAGTGGTAATGCCCACAACATACCTGAACCACCGCCAATATGTTATCCACGGCTGACATCCACAGCTTCTGTTATGGCACAAGCTAGTGACAAGCTATCTTCTGACTTCTCACTGGGGAAACAACAAGTCAGTAGACCAGTACGGGCATTGACGCAGCCAGAGAGGGCCTACAGAATGGAAATACAAGTGCCTCCATCACCAACAGACATTGCAAAATCAAATACAGCTGTGTGTGTTTGCAATGAAACTGTAAGGACTGTTATTGTGCCTTCTGAGAAGGCTGTAGATTTGCCATCTTGTAGAAATAATCACGCTGGTCCATCACACAGGACAGAGGAAGTAAGATATGGCTTAAAAGATCAAACCAGTCTAAAAGCACGGACCACGTCACCATCTTCTTCAGCGTCCACTGCCATTGTACTTCCCCAGACTCAAATAACAAGGCCAGTTGATCCAACTGGAACACTCAGTAAAGCTTCAAATTATGTAGTGTGTCCAGAAGGAATCCCAAGCACTAGACCTCCTGCTCAAGCCACAGACTCACCCTCAGTCTCTACTAATCATTACAGTTCTCCAACGTCCCACCAGCATATAGACTGGAAGACCTACAAAACTTACAAAGAGTATATTGATAATAGGCGCATGCACATGTATGGCTCCCGAACAATACAGGAAAGGTTAGATAGTTTAAGAGCAGCTTCTCAGAATACAACTGATTATAATCAAGTGGTGCCAAATCGCACTGCTTCACAGGTACGGCGCAGGAGCACCTCTCACGACAGGGTTCCACAGTCTGTTCAGATCCGGCAGAGAAGTGTGTCCCAGGAGAGACTTGAAGATCCTGTGTTGATGAAAGAGTGGCCACGAAGTGCTTCGCAAGATACTCTAACTTCACCTTCAGTTAATGCTAGGAATCACAGGGCTCGGTCGTGGGATTATCTCAGCAAACAGGGTGAAGTGCTAGAAAATTTTCATTCTGATAATCTGATTGCAGATACTAATGGAGATAGGAGAAAGACTTACAAGTGGACAGGGTTTACCGAACAAGATGATCGCCGAGGTATTTATGAGAGATCTAGACAGCATGCATTTCATATGTCCCTTCGAGGTCAAAATTTTCCTGTGGCTCAGAGTGCTTATATTTCAGACAACAGGAGAACAGGTAGTAGAGCTTCTCTGCCTGGTTCTCATTTTCAGAAAGGTCCACCAGATGTAAAAATGTTACAGCCTTCTCGAGATCTGCAAACTCCTGGGGGAGTTTCAAAACCTACAACTGCTTCACAAGAGAGATTGTCCCTCACACCAGCCAGAAGTTCTAAAAGTAGCTCTTTGAAGAACTCTGCTCCCTATGCAGCAAAACCATCGTTTCCCCTTAACCAGAGCCTGGATGCTATTGCCAGCAAAGACCAAAGAACAGTAAATCACTTGCATCAGAGTGGTCTGTTAAACCAACAGTCAAGGATCCGAGCAGAAGGTGTCCCAGATCACAAAACAGAAACTGGCAAAACCATCCAACCCTCCTCTCTGTCCCCAGCTTCTGCCAAACTTGTTCAGCCAGCAAGTGAGAGTTCAACTACCTCTGACAACGTAGATGGTTCCATCAGACAAAAGATTCATGATTTTGAAAGGGAAGATGTCCATGAGCCTGAAATTCTGCAAACGGATGTTCAGGAAAATGACAAAGACACGGTGGTCATGCGGGACAAACCACCTTCTGGCCACCAAACGCCACAGCCTTTGAGGCATCAGTCCTACATTCTTGCTGTAAATGACCAAGAGGCAGCCTCAGACACTACCTGTTGGTTACCTAACGATGCTCGGAGAGAAGTTCACATAAAAAGAATAGAAGAAAGGAAAGCATCAGGTTCCAGCCCACCTGGTGACTCCTTGGCTTCTATTCCGTTTATTGGTGAGTTAAATTATTCCAGTGTACATCAGATGCTTTTCTCTGCTAAGGATGATGGAGAGCACCATGCCAGGTAGCTGACTGCTGTTCCTGTAAACCCTGAGGTTGAGGGGCACGGGAGCCCTTTCCTTATCTAGAGTAATATTACGTTGGTAAAACTAAAAATATTCTTCAGTGCAGGGAAAAAAAAAACTCCACTCTGTTTTCTTTGGTGTCCTGGAGGAACAGTGTAAAAAAAGAAAAAGTGTACAGTGATTTAATATCTTTCTAGAATTTTCCTTAACCCCCTGGAGAACTCTACATTATGTAACTGTGTTTGGTTGTCACTCCACATAATGCTCTCGCGTTGTGTCTATGGCCAGCTAGCATTTGCAACACCTTTCAAAATATTTTTACTTCTCTAGCATGAAATATATTTGGAATCCAGAAAAGAAAGAATATGGATGCAAATCCGTATAAGGGTGATTTGTGAAAAAAGTTTTTCATCTGAATTGGTGAGGTGAAAGCTTTCTGAGACAGATATGGGATAGAAGAACGCTGTTTCAGGTGAAAGGATAGCAATAAAATGAAGTGAATTTGCAAGTAAAGATGCTAATGTGGATATGAATTAAAGGGTTTGTGGAAGCAGAATGTGAGAAGGCACAAAGATTCGCCTGTGGGCTGTGACACAAACAGGGTTGGAATTACTGGGAGCTTATAGGAAGGGGGCTGAGCAGTTTTGAGGTAATTTGGAAGAAAAGAGGAACTCATGGAAGGATTGTAAGTAGTAGGGGGAAAAAAAATTAAAATCCAGTTCTGGATATGTGAGGAATTGGAGTCATCTGCTGAAAAGAGAGTTTCAGTGGCAGAGCATTTCTGTTCCACTCAAGTGGTCAATGTCTGTGTCGTCCTTGCCCTGCTTTTCTTGTTGAGTTGGATTTTCTTTTGTTGTGGCTGGTTTAATCCTTTGGGGTCTAGATGCCTGCGGACCATTTTCCACGTGGGTTGATTTATACCTGGCCATGTGTTCTTGGATTTAGTATAAGAAATATTTAGAAAACACTGAATTTTGGTTCTCAAGCTCAACTATGTGACAAACAACTCTTCTTAATACTCTTCAGGTTTTTTACAGATTAGGTTAAGGGAGTTACAGATACATTGTCTTAGCACAATTGTCTTCTATTGTGGATCTGCAGCAGTGATTTTTCACCTAGAATTATCTATAATATCTGCTACTATTTTAAAGTAAATGACCAAAAATAGTGAAGAAGCTTTGTGTGCATCAAAGAATGGAAATCATACAAAAGATAAAATAATTCTGTTCTTTTGACAGAATTTTGTTAAGATGTGACAAAAACGCTTTCTTAGCTAGCAGATGGTTTATGTATTGGGTTTTCCTTTTTGAATGGGAGTTGTATAGATTTTTTTGATTACTGGATGCATCCGTATCCAGTGTAATTCTGGATTCTTCTTTAGACCCTGTCGATCTTTGTTTAAGGATTAGTACAAGTTTGTAACACGTGTAACTGGTCTTGGTGTAGGGTTTTTTAATACTGTGCCTAAAATCAATGCTGAGCACTTGTGCGGTATTTGTACTCACTTAGGAGTGCTTGCTGGGAGCATTCTAATCACATACAGTTTAAATGTCATGTAAAAGTCAGATCAAGATTGTCAAAATCAAGCCCAAACTTTTCTACACAATCTCCTATCTTGATTTTGACAAAGATTTGCCATGAACTTTTACTCATGTGGCTTGCTTCCAAATTTTAGAGAAATGTGATGATTAAAGTTCAAAGAAGCCTTACACATGGCAGTTGTACTGCATTCTGATAGCAGCTGAGCAGTTCAGAAGAAACAAAGTTGTAACTCTCCATTGCAGCCTCTCGGCATAACAGCACATGGAATTGTGTGAATTCTTATGAGCTCCTTAGCCTCTTGGACTGAAACCTCCTGAATACACCAGAAATATTGAAAAGTGGTACTGCTAGAGCATGGGAACAGTCTGAGCCAATACAGTACTTGTGGCTGTCTTCCTAGGAAGAAATTCTTGTGCTGGTACAGGTGCTGTGGAAAATTTCCACTGCAGCTCCAGCACATTGAAGATGAAATAACCCTCTCTGAATAGGAAGAGCATCAGATGCCATTAAGGCTGGGCATCTTCTGAAGTTGGAATTAATATGCATGATTTTAACTTTGCTTGTTCCACTATCATTATGCCTAATTACAGCTTGACTTGTTAAAAGCCCTACTTAATCAGGCGGATAAAACCTTAGATCTACTTTGAAACTCAGTTAAAGGCTATTTAACTCTTCTGAAGGAAAATAACTTGGATTTTTCTGGTTTGTGTTTTGGTTTGGGTTTTTTCTCTTCCCCGCCCCCATCTGATGATTGAGAAGGATGTTACTTTGAATAAAGATGTACCTTGGTGTTAGCTTCCCTTATGTTTACATCAACGTAATTGTTTTTTGCAATGTTAGGTTTTATTAGATATGGTTCATTTCATAAATGCACTTACTGAAGTTACTTGTACAGTAGATCTTTGGAATAGTGTAAAAATGGTAATTTGGGGGGGAATAAACGTCTGCCAAGGTTACATATTATTGCCATTTTAGATACTGTGTGGTGTGTTTATTTTTGTTATCACTTTCTGCTCATTAAAAGTAGTAGATATGGCCAGACCATATTCTGGTAGAAATTTAGCCAGGAACAGTTGGCTTCTGCAGCAGTATTTTGTGAGTAGTCTGCTCTTAAAAATAAGATCAGGATGATATTAGAGTATCTCTTTGTAAGTAGCACGGTGCCCTGCACCACAAACAGATATCTAAGCAGAGTTTCCATCGAGCTTGCTTACGACAGATTCTTGCAGGGATTACGGTGGGTTGCTGAAGAACTGCCTTTTGACACTAGTCCTTTCAGAAAAGGCTGTTCTGAAACACAGAGATTAAATTTTGGTTTGCATTTGCTAATAGAAATGAGAGATCCGTTTAGAGCAAACCTAGTAGGTAGATGTAATTTACAGGAGAGACTGCATTATTTGAAAAAAATAGGCAAGATATTGTGTGCTCAAACTCTTCTTCAGGTAAGCAGATGTTCTTGGGGGATGAGGAAACTGAGGGTTTTACAGAAAAACATACCCTGGTACTGCAGGCTTCAGTCCTTTCTATGTGCTACTAAATGCAGGGTATTGTGGTTAGCTTGGAAAGCTGCCGTTTCTATTTCAGGTCCAAAGCAAGCCTCTGTTCTTGAAATGTTCTCTATTGTTTCAAAGCATACCAGTTAGTCTAATGAAGGGTTATTCCTTTTGCCCAGAAACGGTTTCACCTGTTCTCTAGACTAGTAAAAATACCATTATCTCTATCAGTGACTATATTAGCAATTGTGGTGTTTAATGTACATTTTTTCAGACTTGTAATTTGTACACAATTTGTTAGAGAACAGCAAATGATAAATTTCTGACCTACTGGGTAATTTTGGATGTGTTAACCTGCACTGGGATGGAAATTAGAATGCTACTTAACATTTTTGTAACTGTCGAGAAAAGATTGATTCAGAATATAGTTATTGTAATAGATTTCTTAGACATAGATGTCTAGTGCGCATGTCTGAGATTTGCAGCTAGCTTGAAACTATTTTCTTCCTTCTTACACCATTTATTGTAGAGTAGAAGGCAATTTTAAAAAAAGGATAATCCAACTCCCAGATTGAGTTGAATGAACTACCGACATGAGTGAAATGGAGAAACTGCTTCGATACTTAATCTGATTGCAGTATGTCTAGCTACCAGCGCAGTTTAGTGCTTTGGCCATTACTACTGGATGAATGTTCTTTCCAACTTCACAGTTGGATTTAAAATTAATTTTAAATGGATATGTTTTAAAATACTTAGCCTAAATAAACATCATCTTGAAGTTTAAAATTTTTTTCAAATCAAACCAGTTTGTAGTCATCCTATTATAGAGCTTTTCTTCTAGGCGTGCAGTAGCATCAGATAAGTACGCAGACTTTTCCTCAGAGATGCGATCCCATTTTTGAAAATATCTAGTATATCCTTACCCTAGAAAAATTTTAGGTCACTTCATTCCACTATTAATTTGTGAATAACTGAGAGAAAATTAGCCAGATAAAAATATTTGGCCAGACTTTGATAACACTGAAGTCTTGTAAAAATTAGATGAGTGTCCTCTCTCTGGCTGAAATTGATACCTAAGGAAAGGTGTAAGAACAGGACAAGGATATATGATACTTAATGTTAGTACTTTCTATTCTCCAACCATTTGCACTTTACAACATTCCTGAGCCAAATGTGGTTTTAAGTGCTCCATAAATTTCTCCATTCTCTTCTGTACTACAGTAAAATTTTGCTATCCAATACCCTGTATTGATTTAAATAAAGATTTGCCAGGAGTTTCACAGCTTTAACTACATGGTATTTATTTCCCCTTTTTTCTTGTGTGTGCGTGTTTTTTTGAAACCTGTCTTCTGCTGGCTGAATTTCTGATGCAAATGTTGTAAGGGTGACCAGCAGACAGCTAATCTTGATTCAGCCTATCCACGCCACTCGTGGTTTTATCCCTCTATTGCTTTTGCTGTTGGTGCAGGCAAACAACCATAGTGATCTCTGTGCTAGTAATCAGGCAGACTCTGCTTTTCACCTTGCTTTAAGAGCTGATCTTCATGCTAGTTTTCAAAAACAAAAATATTTTTTAATTGTGTTCCAATATCTGTTTTTCTACAAACTTCTGTCATAATAAAAGTATTTGGGTACTTGTTGATTAACAGATACGATAAATTTAGCTGGCTTCTAGTGAATTCTGCTCAACCTTCTTTTTAATCCCCCCCCCCCCCTTTTTTTTTGTTACCAAATACGTTTTTGGTTTTTTTAAAGTACATTAACTAAGGAATTAGGAGCTGAAACATTCTAAAACACCCAGCATTAGTTAAACTTTTCAGGCATCTTTTTTATACATGTGGTGGCATTCTTCTTCTGTAATGCTGGAAGTAGAGGTGTATAGGGTTTACCTTATCAGTACCTACCTTTAAATGGTAAGTCATGTACATAACTCCAAGTACTTTTTTTTGGAAGTGTAATGGGTTTATTGCCTTTTTTTAGTGAAATACGTGCCATACCTTTCTTCTCCTCCCCCCACATCTTTATGCCTCTCTCTACAGGCTGGTTAGGCTCTGGTACAGAAGACGACAATGTGAATACACACATACTGAATGTAGTTATATTCCTGAAACTAGAAAATAAATTTATATGCTTGTACAACACACTATGAAAAAGGTTATGAAGGTAGGAACAGAGAAAGGTTAGCAGAAACAACCAGAAATACTCTCATATGCAATAAAGAAATAATTAAAAGAAGGTACTCATCTCTTTTCACAAGGAAAAAACAGAATAAGCATCAGACAGAGAAATTCAAAACCTCAAACTTCCGCAGCAGAGATCATGGCTTGTCAACCCAAAATGTGTGGATACCTTAAGGGCAAATGGTGGCTGAATACAGATGGTTGATATGGCATGTTTTAAGGAAACTTTAATTTTAGCAAAAACTGTTAGCAGTCAGGATGAATATGAAAATCTTCAGCCATTGTGATAGTTTTTTTTCTACAAGTTATTGCCTAGCTATTCCAAACTATGAAAACATAAATGTAACTGCAATAGAAATCAGAGCTGACAGATGTTCATTTTTGAGGGACTATTGCTTCCATTATTTTAGTGATAACATTGGCACAGGTTTTCACATGTCATCAGTGTTTCTAAGATAAGCATCAGTCTTGCATTTTTTTTTTCAGGGTTTTACAATGTGGCCTGCCAAATCGCTGTTGCTCCAGGCTGAAAATTTCAGTATTTCTTATCCAAAGAACAATTTTTAAATCATTGTGGTATTCTGAACTATAGCAGCCAAAACCCAAAACTACAAATTAGTGGTTTAAATGCTTCTGTAACTCAAAAATCCTTTTTTAATTAAAACTTAAAACTTGAAGTCAATAATTCATAACATCTAGAAGAGTTAATTGAGTAGAAGCATCAGATTTGTTTGGTAATGGGTAATATTTTCAAAGCATAAATCATCCTTAGTATATCATTATAACTTAAAATAATAATTCAGGTAATAAAGGAATGCTATCAGGGTTCTTGGCCAAAAAAAAAGTATATTGAGAATTGCACTTAATTTAAGTGGTGGGGTAATACTGTGAACAGGAACCTTTAGAATTGCTTTGTATTACTTTGTATAGAAAGACAGTTACACATTTGTTTAACACTGAAATAAGCAACAGACTGTCATAAATGAGGTTTTCAGAACAGTCTCACATGAAGAATAACCTTGGGAAGCCCTTTTCTGTTTGTGTGAAACTCAGTCAGTATAATAAACATATTATTTACATGAGCGCTTTAGCAGAGGACTGGATTTGATGATTCAGGAGGCTTGTTCCAGTCCTGTGTTTCTGTGGCTTTTACAGAAATGAATGTGCTCAGCATGCAGACGTGTTTCCATTATATTCTTTTGGCTACAAGAGAATAATTACGTAAAGTAGATATATGAAGAAGTTCTTTGTAAAGACAGTGCTGTCAGTGCTGGAAGTACTTAAAAAACAACAAACAAACAAAAAAACTTTTTAAAGATTCTTTTGTGAAAAACGAAGTAGGGAGTCATGATGAATCCAGGCAGTAGTGTATCTTCTTTCCAAGTAATGTGTTTTAGGCTTGGAAGTCTTTAATTATTGGAGCTTTTACGCTTGCAGGTTGAAGTATAAGATGCAGCAGCTTGTACTTCAAGATCTGTAACAAAAAGTCACTGCTTTGGGGTTTTTATTAGTCCTTTGTGCTACCTTGTGTGATAGCAGGGTTAGTTCCATATAGTTTATTTTTGATTTGAACAATTCATTTTTGTTTTATTGTTTATTTCTGGCCTTTTCACTATACAGGTGAAATTGTATACATGGTCTTTTTATTTGCTTGTCTTCCTGACAGGCTTTTAAGAAAAATGATCTATATTAGTATGTCTGTGTTTACCTTACATTCAGCTTCTTTTGAGGTTTCTTGGAGATGAGGAGCCTCTGAGATAGACCTTTTTTTAACTTCCTTGCCTGTGTGTGGATGAAGATCCTCCTCCTACCTCCAGTATCCTGTCCGCCCTCTCTCCTGTCTTGCTGCATTCTTCTCACTGCTGCCTCTTCCTTGTGGCCTCTGTCCCCCTGCTCTGCTCTCCCTTGCTCCGCTTGTGCCTGTGCCTCAGCAGCCTTTGCTTGACCCCTTGTGTCCAGCCTGCCACCCAGGTGAAGGACGGGAGATCTGGTCCACGTGGCTTTACCATAAGGGAAGTGCTGCCTAGGGCAAGCTGGAGCAAACCTAAAATGAGAGGCACAGAGGACGTATTAGACATAGGACAAGATTTTTAAAGCTTTCATGTGCCATATTTAAGAATACTTAAATACGCAAGGTAGCGTCGTGTGTTGTGATGGTGCAGAGCCTGTCACGGTATCGTGTAATATGGACTGCTTGGTTAGGCCAAGGATGCGGCATGCAAGATGGTTGTTGACAAAGGGCTGGAAGAAGGGAGAGCCTCTAAAGCCAGTCTTGCTGCAGGGTCTGTTCATGTCACTGGCATGTCCTGTCTGTCCTTCAGTAAAGAAAAGATTTTTCTATTCTTCTAATGAGTGCTTGATAGTTTTGTGCCTTCTTTTCTGCCATGTAAGATTCATTCTTAAATTACACTCCAAAAGCCATAACCTGTTGTTTGAGAGAATTACTGAAGAAATAGAGAGGCAATGGTTAAAATACTTACTGTAATGGCTGTCAGGTAGATGCCATCTCAGTATATAGAAACCTTCACATCTGTGCCTCCATTGAATGAAGATAATGTTTTTAATGACTCTCTTAGCCCTTTGCTTTGGAGACAGAAAGCGGTATGAGCTACCTCCCCGTAGCCTTCTGCAGAAGGCTGAGCTTTTTATGAAGAGCAATCACTATTACAATTCCACAAGATCTATGAGTAACCAAAATTGCATTAAGTACTACAGGGGCATCTTTAAACACATACCTAATCCAAGAATTGGATATGGTTTTCAGAAAGCTGATCATATTACAGTTGTCCTCTTCAATGTATGCAGTTTGGGAAATTTTGAGTGATATTTGTGTCTGACGGTGCACATTGTCTCAACATTCTTCACATGAAAAGCAATTTCAAGCTGTTTTAAGTGTGTGTTACTGCACAGCTATTACATTTTTATGATTTGAATCTTTAAATCAGATAAATAGTCTCTGATAAAATGCATACTTGTTGAATTGAGGTTTGTAGCCATGTATTCATATTGTCTGTTGAAATTGAAATGCCCAATTAGTGTTTTAAACAGTAATGTGGTCTGCAATACACTTACTGAATAATACAATTCCTTCTTACAGTGTTTTGAGGTGTTGAGATACCACTTGCAAGACTGCCATGTCTTAAGGGGAATAAATATGAAAGATGACTTTAGCCTTGGGAAGCTAGTTTTTTCCAGTCATTTTTTATTACACGGTGAAGAAAGATCCGGCAATCTGCATCCCCAAAGATTGGTGGGAGAAATCACCTTTTGCTGTTAATGATAGCCCAGGCATCCCTGGTGGTTAGCCTTTCTGGAGGAAAGGTAGTCTGTGGGTTTGCTCTCCATGTTTATATGTTATGATTCAGTTAACTAAACTATTTCCTTAAAAAAACCAAAAAGGGGCAACCAAAAAACCCAACAAAACCAACCAAACAAAACCCACAATCATAACCAACTTGGATAAACAGGAAACTCTTTAAGACAGCTCCAGTGCAGCTCAACCCATACATGTCCATCCAACCCAATGAAATGCATCTGAAGGTGCTGAGAGAGTTGTCTGATGTCATTGCAGAGATACTGTCTATCATCTTTGAATGATCATGAGAACCTGGGGAGGTCCCCATTAACTGGAAAAAAGCAAATTGTGCACCCATCTTGAAAAAAGAAGGACAATCCAGGGAAGGCAGTCAAGTGGCCTTATCTCAAGCCTTAGGAAAATTATGGAGTTGGTCCTCTTGGAAGTTATTTCTGGGCACATGAAGGAGAAGGTGATTGGGAATAGCTAGCGTGGACTTACCAAGGGTAAATAGTGCTTGACCAATGTGATTGCCTTTTATAATGAGATGACTAGATCTGTGAACGAGATTAGAACACAAGGGGGTTACCAACCTTGACTTCAGCAAGGCTTTTGACCTTTTCTGTGACACCATCCTTGTGCCATAGTCTAGATGGGTGTACTGCTGGATACGTAGGAAAACTGGATCATCTGGTATAAAGGGTAGTGGCTAAGGGTTCATACTCTACCTGGAGGTTGGTTACAAGTCGTGTTCTTTGGGTGTGTCTTGTTTAATATCTTTATCAGTGACCTAGAGGGGAGATGGAATACACTCATCAAGTTTGCAGACAACGCCAAACTAGGGGCTGCAGTCAATGCGTACGAAGCCGTATTCAGAAAGACTTAGCCTAGAGGGAGGGTCTGATAGGAACCTCTTGGAATTCAAGGACAAATGCTAAGTCCTGCTCCTGGAATAGGCTAACCTCCTGCAGTGGTACCGGCACCTTGATGGTGATGAAGACTAACACCGTACTGGTCTGCATCAGGAAGAGCAGAGCCAGGATACTGAGGGAAGAGATCATTCCCCTCTGCTTGGCACTTGTTGGACAAAAGCCCTGATCAATGTGGTCTGAATTCAGCGCTAACCTTGCTCGGAGGAGGACGTTGGGCTAGGGGACCTTCTGCGGTTTGCTCCCACCGGAATAATTCTGTGGTTCATTTAAATTATATTTAAGGTTCTCAAAATGTGCCCCCTTTTGTGTTCAAGTGTTCAGGCTGTTGCTTTCAAACCTTCATGTGTAATCCCGAAGGACTGTTCCAGGACATTAAGGCATAAACAAAGACATTAAATATTACATTAATCATGATAAAACTGTATTGTGGCAGCATAGTAGGATATGATACAGATCTGTGGTTTTTTTCAGTGATTTTTTTTGGTGTTCATTCCTTTGAATCTTTGGAAAATAGGTTAATACTTGTTCCTTAGTTCCTCATCCACAGAGTGGTCATAGTATGTCTTCTTTGTCATGCTTTCTCACCCATGTAATTCTTAGTTTTGAAATCTCCAGTTCTGCCTCTGAGCCCACTCAGTGTAAACTTGTGTCTTCACAGAGTCAGAAAGTTAATACTTCTCCAGATCACTTACATTGTGTACAGATGCTCCCTCTCTCTTTAGGTTCCTGATCTCCAGCTGCACTGCAATACAAATGTACTTTGATACATGATAGCTGGGGTTGTTTAGCCTGGAGAAGAGGAGGCTGAGGGGAGACCTTATGGCTCTCTACAACTACCTGAAAGGAGGCTGTAGCGAGGTGGGGGTCGGTCTCTTCTCCCTAGTAACAAGTGGTAGGACGAGAGGAAACGGCCTCAAGCTGCGCCAGGGGAGGTTTAGGTTGGATATTAGGAAAAACTTCTTCACCGAAAGGGCAGTCGGGCACTGGAACAGGCTGCCCAGGGCAGTGGTTGAGTCCCCGTCCCTGGAGGTATTTAAAAGATGGATAGCCGTGGTGCTTGAGGACATGGTTTAGTGGTGGACTTGGCAGTGCTGGGTTAACAGTTGGACTCGGTGATCTTAAGGGTCTTTTTCAACCTTAACGATTCTATGATTCTATGAGTTTCTCTCTGCCTTAGCTAGCAAATCAGTTAATGCAGGTTAACTGTAGTTGGAGCTGAGTTGCCTGTTTATTGCAAGTTTTCAGTGTCTTACCCTCTATAAATGTTTTTGCATTGAAAGGCTTTTCCTGAAAATCACTAGTTTTAGCTGTTGGCCAGTTGCATGCTCAAGTTCAAACAGAGGTGACAAGCGGCATCTTCCCCTTCGCCAGAGATGCTCTGTCACCGTGCTGGCTCATTTTATGATGGCTGGTCTCTTGGGTCACTTCATAGACAATAGTGCAGAACAAATTGTATCCTTTTCTCAAATGAAAAGTAAAACTTAAGTAGTCCTGGAGTCTTTGGCCTTTTGGTTACAAATATTTAAAGGGACACTGGTAATCCATGAGATGACAAACTGAAAGAGAATTATGTTGTGTGGCTTCTCCTCTGGCTTATTTGTTCTCTGTGCTTCACCGCATTTTGGACACAGTCGTTTTCATTGATTGGTGAGCTAAACACGTCCTTTCGCATGCTGCGTGAGGAGTTTGGGGTGCAAATACACCGATTAATCAAGGAAGCTGAAAAGGGAGTCAAATACTGCAAGCACTAAAGAGGAAAGTCAAAATACAAGCGATATATATAGTTGCTTGGGTTTTGGTTTTTATTGGACAGCAGTGGCGGAGTTTGCCAGCGCATTAAATTAGCGGGGAGTAACTCATATGGTGTACATCATGGTTTGCTCTATAATCACTTTACATTATGTAAAAGCTTGCCATTAGCTGACCTTCAACCTCTTCAGGGATTGAACAGAGTTATTTCCCTCCTGTACCAATGTCATTTACAATTTCTTTAAAGCTTGCCTATTTCTAAAACCACTTTAATTTTAATTCATTTGGGGATTAGATCCACTCTGAAGTAATAATAATTTGAATAATTATTGTTGCTTTCAAGGACTTACAAGCTGTTTTTCCTCAGCTGAATTCTTGGATTTAAGTGTTATGGGAAATTGTGTAGTGGTGCCTAACACTTGCATATTCACAGCTTGCGCAGTTATTTCAAGCACTAGCATTTTTATAACTTTTGGGAGTAGAGACTGTGACATTTTGAGATAATTCTGTAACATAAGTAACTTAAAGCTGAGCACTTCCAGTTTGCATGCTATAAACTAATTAATTGTTCAGTTAGTGGTTATATTCCTTTAGTCAACGTTAGTGTGCTTCTCTCAGGGTTTGCTGTAGGGAAGCTGAGCAAATGAAAAGAGGCAACAGGATAGTGAGCTGTTGTAGTTTTGAAATGGAAGTATAAGTGAGGTTCTTCCTATCTCCCAAGTTGCTGTAGAGAAGAGGTCTGTAAGTGCTTCTAATTTATCACTGTGGATGCAAGTACAACTTAGAATTTTTTTTTAAATTGTAGTATCACAGGTTTGCTGTGAATTCTTTTGCTTTCCCTTTTATTAATGTTTCTAGTTTACAGCTAGTTTTTTGGGGGGTATGCTTTTTTTAACATATAACTTCAAAAAATATTATATTTTCCACTCCAGACAATTTAGAAGGCTGTTATTGCTAGACCTTCCTGTACTTTAATTGTTTATTGCCTTGTTTTAAATTTACATTGCCAAATTTTGATGGTACAAGTGCTGCCTTAACAGAACTGTTAGTGACTGTTGGAACAGCACAATGCAGCGCACGCAGTTGTGTTCGCACAAAGCAAAGAATAAACCTCTGTCTGCGAGTGTTCATTGATTTCAATAGGCTTTTCAGTAGCTCTGCATATTACAATTCTTAGCACCTAGAATACATTCATATTCATTACGGCAGTACAGTTCAGCCCCTGCTCGTGACTTGATTTCCCCCCCCATCCCCTCTTCTGCCAGACCGTGAAGTAGAATTATTTTTCTAGCCCTAGTAATGTGTTCTAGAAGATGTTACAGCTCTTTTCTGAGAATGATTGAAAATGCATCTTTCGGCTTCTTCCATCTTGTAAGAAACATGTTAAATACTAGAAATACTTAAAGCTTTTTGGAATCTTTCATGATGACCCTTGTGGCTATTGAGACTGTGAGGTGCTGGGCATGTATGGCATGCAATCGTTTGTATGAACAATTAGTGGAAGAACTAATTGGTATGTAGTAGTGTCATCTTTTAAAAATATGAATACTTGCTTCTTTATTTGACTGTATGGAGGATGGGGGGGATTTGTTCTTTGGATGCTGGAAATCTGTTTAAAAAGCCTTTTTCTTTGCTTGTAACTTGGCTTTATTACTTGAGCACTTGTTTAACCCAAATCGGTTTTGCTAGTCTGAGTGCCCATATTTTATTGTAGGAAATTGTACTTATGTGTCTCTTGAGTTTAGACTTAGTGATGTAATAAGTGTGTTTTTCACTTATGCATGTAAACAAAAATAATCTACTTGAAAATAATATTACAAGAGTTTGGCAAATAATTCCTGTTTCATTCACTCATAGCAAAATCTATAATTGGGTATGATGTTCTTTGCCCTTTTCTCTAATGTACAATTAATATTCTTATGAAATGAAACAGGCTTCTCTTAAAAACAAACAGAAAAAGTACATTTGACAGTGTGAATTAATTGGAGCCTTATGTTTGTTTGAAAGACTTCATGTTTAAGATACTTAATCTGATATCTCAATAATGAGAAGTTCAGGTGGCTGTTTAGTTTGAGCATTTGATTAATGCATTTAATATGTTTATATATGGCATATTACCTTTGTAGATGAACCGACTAGTCCTAGTATTGACCATGATATTGCACACATTCCTGCCTCTGCGGTTATTTCTGCATCTGCTTCTCAAGCACCAGCTATAACAACTGTTCCTCCCAGTCCCACATCTCCAGTCCCTTTAATTCGGCGACAGCTTTCACATGATCATGGTGAGTGTTGATTTCATTTTTTTTCCCTCATGCAGCTTTTTCCTTTTGCACTCTGGAGAACAGGAGTGGAAATTGTAAACTCTTTATTGCTTGAAATAAATTGCAAAAATGTGATTCAGGTTCTTACGTACTCAAAAATTTCATTTGTAGAATCCATCCGGCCTAGTGTCCTGGATAGCCAGCCTGCTGCAAAAACTGAGAGATCTAAGTCGTATGATGAAGGACTGGATGACTACAGAGAAGAGGGAAAATCGTAAGTTCATGAAAAATACTAGTTAATTTGGAGATCTGTTTTTTAAAGTGGATAAAATCTCATTTTAACATTTTTTTTTTCTTCCAACAGATCCATTAAGCATGTATCTAGTTTAAAGGGGATTAAGGTAGGTATATATGTATATAACAGCTCCTAAGAATTACACATACTACTGTGACAAGTTGTGTGACTTATACAACTCAGTTATACAAAGCGATGTGTTAAACACAGGCATGAAGTTTATTGGAATTGCTACTCATCAGATAGTTCTTAATTTTGATTGATTTTGATATTTAAATTTATTCTAATGTTTTTTCCCAATTGGTGCTGTATGCGTCACATAAGTAAACAGTCTCTTTTTTCCTAGGCTCACCACATGGTCCTTGATTTTTCATTTTCCTCAGCTTCTGTAACCAAAATATATCTATGGCGTGCTTTTGTAAAAACTTACTAATGAGAGTCTAAGACTCCTGCGGTTTCTCAAAGTATTCTTGGAATGTGTAAGGTTACTATTGTTGTATGGAAACTAAAAATTATATTTTCCCAGGGCGATATTCTTAGGGGTTTTTTGCCGAATGACGTGTCAGCGTTTAAAGAGAGAAACGTCTTGAATGTAAGGGTTGTAGAGAAATGTATTCAGAAGTGCATTGTGGGGTTCTTTCTGTGACATTTTCTTTAGGTCCCAGACAGCCAGAAATCTTCAGAAGACTCTGGTTCCCGAAAAGATTCTTCTTCAGAGGTCTTTGGTGATGCCTCCAAGGAAGGATGGCTCCATTTTCGTCAGCTTGTTACAGACAAGGGAAAGGTACCTGTCACGATTGGTTTTTATAACCTAGCACAAATATTAAGTTGATGGAAGCCTAAGATAAGAAACTTAAAGCCTTTCTGGTTTGCTTTTTTAATTAAAATTTTTGGGATATGAGCATCAATAAGACTGACAAAATTCTAGACCTGTTAGAACATTGACTTTAGTGAATTCCTCAGCTTCTTTCACAGACTGCTTTCTGAACTGTCTTCTGAACTGATAGGAAGAGAGGATATGGCCTCATGTTGCGCCAGGAGAGGTTTAGGTTGGATATTAGGAAAAGTTTCTTCACTGAAAGCATTGGAATAGGCTGCCCGGGAAAGTGGTTGAGTCCCCATCCCTGGAGGTATTTAAAAGACAGGTAGATGTGGTGCTTAGGGACATGGTTTAGTGGTGGAGTTGGCAGTGTTAGGTTTATGGTTAGACCTGATGATGTTAAGGGTCTTTTCCAACCTAAATGATTCTATGATTCTATGGATTTTACATTTCAAAGCATCTGTGAAGTAAATTCATTTCTAGTGACTAATTAAGTAGTAAGAATCAGTCCCTTGATAATTGTAGTTTGAAAAAAGCTGTAGTTTTTGTGAATGTTGTGGAGTTGAGTTCGTATTAACCTTCTGCACGAGTGTAGACTAACACTTAAGGAAAACTTGTGAGTCTGGAATTGCAGTGGTATTTAAATGTGAGTCGGACTTGAATGACGTTTAAACGTCATGGGCAAGAGTCCACTAAATATTTTTTACTATATTTGTATTAATGCATCTGTGGAGTTCTAGTCACATTCTGTTCTTGCTACTGTCACATATGAACACACACTTAATGGGAGATCAGGGAGGGCAGGCTATTGAGCAATTCATTCCTCTAACGGAGAGCAATTAGTGTACGTTTATGTAGTCTTTCCATAGGTCATTCTTAAGAATGGTATAGGTAGCTGGTTAGTCTTTCTTTTTAAAAAAACTGGAGGTAGTTTTCTTCATTCAGAAACATTCATTGTAACAAATAAGCAAACTAACATATCAGTTGCTGTTTTTCAGCGAGTTGGTGGGAGCATTCGGCCGTGGAAGCAACTGTATGTTGTTCTTCGAGGCCATTCACTTTATTTGTACAAGGATAAAAAGGAACAGGTGACTCCATCTGAAGAAGAACAACCTATAAGCATCAATGCTTGTTTGATAGACATCTCATACTGTGAAACCAAGAGGAAAAACGTATTTAGACTTATGACATCAGACTGCCAGTATCTGTTTCAAGCTGAGGACAGAGATAATATGTTAGCATGGATTAAAGCAATACAAGACAACAGCAACTTAAATGATGAGGTAATTGTATAATATATAATGCAGAAGCCATAGTTCTTCCTGTTAGATATTCCACCACCCCCCCCACCCCCCACCCCCACCCCACCCCCCCCCCCCCCCCCGTTCTGAAATGTTCATATGCGATCTGTTGACAGGAACTGTTAATCGTATTCTTAAAGTAAAAAATATTTTTTGTATTTTATAAGACTGTAAAGTGGATCTCAATTCCTTTTATAGGATACTGGTGTCACTAGTAGAGATCTAATTAGTCGAAGGATTAAAGAATACAGTACAATGATGAGGTGGGTGAATTATATGCTGCCAGTCATTTTTGTAGACTACTTATCTAGCTTCTTTTTACTGAAGCAATATATCTTGTTTCAGTTCTTCAAGCAGCAAAACAGAGCCATCTCCCAAAACACCTCGCCAGAGTCTAAGTATCAGACAGACTCTGCTTGGAACTAAAGCAGAACAGAGGACCCAGAGTCCACATTCTCCTAAGGATGAGTCTGAAAGGAAGGTTCTCACTAAAGGTCTGTATGTTTTGTGTGTTTCTTGGGTTCCTCATAGCCCCAGTGTGAGGCCATCGAGGTACCTTTCTCAGGTTTTTCAAACTCATGAATATACAGATGCAAACCAGGTATTAACCAGCTTTTTTTAAGCTGCAGCTATAATCACTCATTTCTTGTAACTACTTCACGTAGATGTCATCTTAGATATACTTCAGGTCTTCTCAGATTCCTGAAGCTTTTTATTCCAGTCCTCTCTCAAGAGGGTTTTGGGTTTTTTTCCTACAGTTCCATGTAGTGTTAACAGTAGTAAAATACAGGTGTTACGCTTCTTGTGACCAATATTTTTTCAATCTTTGGAAATAATTTTGTGTGTAATTCATACTCTTGTCTTCAGCTGACTTGGAAATAACAAGGTAAATTCATATTTTAAATATGCCATTAAGAAACCGAAGTTTTCCACTGAAGTGTTTTAGAAGTAGAGCAAAACATTTTTTTTGGTCTTAATCTTTAAAATACAGGAGTGAAACTGCATTATTTTTTCCAGAACAAAATTAATGCCTGCTGAGTTCTAAAATAGTCCGATGAGCTGGCACTGCAAACTTAAATCAGTAACTGAACTCCATCAAATAATGTCACATGCTACTTTTTTTTTTTTTCCAGAATGGGTAAACATATGGTATTTCTGATCAGAGTTTGCTTGTAAGGGTGTTGCGTACAAATTCAGGCAACTGGCTGGGCAATCACTTTTAATCAACTACTTTTGAACAGTTCAGTCTTGAATTTAAGCTGTGAGTGAATTCTGTCGTATATTACCAACAAACGTCCCTTTGTTCCTGCTATGCTACAGATTCTGTAACTAAATTGCATATGTTAAGTAAATGTCAAGTCTGCTGAAAGAATATTTCCAGAAATACTTGAATAAGAAGGAAGTACTGTTGTATTAGATGACTTGCAGTACAGGATAAATGGGAATTGTAATTTGCTACGTGAATTTTACAGGAGAGGTAAACAGAGCAACCGAACTTTTTATCCAGTTTTTTGATAGATAATACTTTAGGGTGTTTGAGTCCTGTTTGGAATGATTTAGGAGTGACTAAAATCTGGTAATTATTGACAGAGTGAGTAGGTCTGCACAAGTGTGAGCATGGCTGTATAGTTTCATAGGTATTTTGTGCAGCACTGTGTTCAGTAGAGACTTAATCTTGCTTTATTAAATGTAGGTTTTAGTTTTTTAAAATACTATATACGTACCTTTAGTCTTAGAATGATGAAATTCTACAGTACCATTCAGCTACGTGCTTTTCTAGATCTGGGGTGTGAATGTGTTCAAATGTATCTTTTGAATCACAGAAGAGTAAAAGAAGGTATGTTTAAGACAGTCTAATGTTTAGTGAGCTATTGCAGGAAGCCAGGCCAGTAAAAGAGGTAAAAATGCAGTAGGTGTCGCTTGATCTTTGCAAATCTGTTACCTGTATTCACAGTAGTTTTTGTGACTTAAATGCTGTTATTTTTCTTCTTTATTTCCTTGTTTGCATTATACTAACAACAAAAAGATGAGACAAGCCCACCAAAAGACAAGGGGACGTGGAGAAAAGGCATTCCAAGCATTATGAGGAAGACATTTGAAAAGAAGCCATCTGCTGTAGGAACATTTGGTGTTAGATTAGATGACTGCCCCCCAGCTCATACCAACAAAGTATGGAAGGACAATTTTTCATTGTGATTTAAAATACTTTTTGTATGAATTACTTTAAAATGTATATATAACTTTTCTTTTTCTTCAGTATATTCCACTGATTGTTGATATATGCTGCAAGCTGGTTGAAGAAAGAGGTCTTGAGTACACAGGTATTTACAGAGTTCCTGGAAATAATGCTGCCATCTCAAGTATGCAAGAAGAGCTCAACAAAGGAATGACTGACATTGATGTTCATGATGATGTAAGTCTTCGATCACGCTGTTTCCAGGTTGAACTCCCAAAAACTTCTGGTTGTGTTGTGATTATAGAAATATAAAGCATGTCTGTCCTTTTCTTCTACATGTGTAGAAATGGCGAGACTTGAATGTGATAAGCAGTTTGCTGAAATCTTTCTTCAGAAAGCTCCCAGAACCCCTTTTTACCAATGGTAAGTTGTTTATGTTATAATTTTGTCTTTAGGAATTACTGTTGTCTTACATCTTTCACATGATTTGAGAGAAAATTCAGTGGAATCATCCTAACTCTGTAATAAATACCCTCTTTCTTCCTTAAAGACCAGGGAGTCGTGGTGATCATAGACCTTAAGAATGAGAGCTGTAAATAGAATTTCTCCAATGGTGAAGGAATTATGAATTTAAAAAAAACAAACAACCAAAAAATCAAAAAACCAAAACACTGAGTAAAATTTGCAATTTTACTGTTGCAGTATTCTATGAAAGCTGGTTTTTTTCCCCGCTGTCATCTTCTTGTATACAACATAATGGGCTAATTTATGACTTCCAAAGGTCATATATGTATGTATGTATGTTACCTGTATTCATGGGCAGGGAGGCGAGCTGGGGAGTGAGGATGTATATACACAGTATACATACATACATATAAACTCTTATATATATATATATATATGATTAATTTCTGCTTTTTTTAACAGACAAATATGCAGATTTTATAGATGCCAATAGAAAAGAAGATCCTGTTGAACGTCTGAAAACACTGAAGAGACTGGTAAGCTGAAATCAAGTCTGTTGTAGGTGCACTACAAAATTAGCATTAAATGTTTAATGTTCTGAATAGTGATTGTTTGTTTCAGATTCATGATTTACCTGAACATCATTATGAGACTCTCAAGTTTCTTTCTGCACACCTGAAGACAGTAGCAGAGAACTCGGAAAAGAACAAGGTATCAGAAACAAAAGTATAATGTATTTTCATTTGTTTCATTCATTAAGTACAGTTTTTGTGCAGGATTATTTCTATTAAGGTGATCATTTATTAATGTAGATAAAATTAAGACCTTTGCTATGTGGAGAAGATTTTTGGATTACGCTAAGGATTTTTGCAAAATATGCACCTGTTTAATGTGAATTAAGTTTACTCAAACTGGTATTAATTCTTGTGGGAATAACTGCTTATATCTTAAAGTTATCCCAAGTCTGTAAATTTCATATAATCCCATCTAGATGCCAATAAGAGTGTGCCTGAGCAGGGCACAGGTGAATGTCTGTGGCCTGAATGAACCTGTTGACAGAGGCTGTCGCACCAGCTTTGTGTGAAGCCTGGCTTCCAGGACGCTTGAGTAACTTTCAAGACTAGGACTTGCTGTAATTACTTGAATAAGGAAATTAATGATTTAAGGGGTCTTAGTCCACCACTAAGAATAGCTTTTTGTCATTTCCATGGGGTGGGGAAGAGTTAGTTTGCATTAAGTGCTTCTATGCATGCTATAATCCTATAGTAGATGCAAGTAATAGTATGCCTTTTTTTCACCTCTCAGGGAGGGGTAGCTGAATGCAAAGCTGTGCACAATATGGGTGTGCTTATGGATGCTTACCTCAGGGCAGGTAACATGGTGGCTTGTTACTTGGCTACCAATGTGCAGGGTACAGGAAAAAAAATTGATGCGATTGATGCTATGTAGAGGAACCTATGGCCCATCTTAAATCATTTAAAAGATGAGAAAATGACTCAGTTCAAATGAATATGGTAGGTTCCAACATCAGTTCTACAAATAATACCTTCTAGTTAAACATGAAAGAAAAATGCATGTGTATATATTAAAAATACTTAACAAATTACAACCTTTAGTGGAATTATAGCTGACATTATAAGGAAATTATAGTAAATGTCATTTTTAAGTGCAATGCCTAAAATAAACCTTTATTTATCATTTTATGGTTTTGGTGTCCTGTATAAATGTTGTTTAAATAATGTTAATATTATAGAAAATATAAGGCTAGGTGAGTGAGGTGATATTATAATTGTATGACTTGTCAAAGGCCACAGTTCCAGTCAAAGTGAGCATTAGGGTCTTGTTCATTATGTTTGCAACTTCCTTCTGGTAAGCACAAGGACCTTGCCTCCTATATATTACTGGTCTCTTCTATGTCACAACAGTAAACTATAAGTCAGAGAAGTAAGCAGAAATAGAAGGTAAGTATTCTGCTGCTGCTTTCTTGGAATTATTTGTCAGAGATGTAACACTAAAAGTGAATTAAGTAGATGATAAATGTTGTGACATGATCAGGTAACTCTGAGTCTGTCTCATGAATAGATGTGTTGGGTCTGTGATGTTGGTTGCTGCCACCTCCTCCAAAGTAGTTGCAAATTGAATGAGCTCTCTGTCAGTAGACATAATACAGTATTTGATCACCAGCTTAATTTTTTCATGTGTCATGTAAACATTTTCAGGAAAAAAACAGGGAACTACCAATGCCTTTTTATTAAAAAAAAAAAAAAATCTTAAAACATCAGTGTTTCTAAACAAAAAAAATAGTCTGTATGGGAAGAAAAAAAATCCACCTGAAAGTGTAAAGAATATATCCGAGTTCTTGAGTTTTCTGTGCTTGTGGAGCTATTTACTTGCAATGGGTTAAGGAAGGTTGAATTCTGAATTGCAGAAATGTTGGATGCATTTATTGCAGCTGTGTTTAGGAGAGTTTTAGTGTAGTGTAACATCCTACCTGAGTCGGTAATATGTTTTTTAAAAACCTTTTATTTGTTCTTATTTAAAATGGTTCTCAGATATTAATAGTGTTATATTAATGTACTTAGCCCATATTATTGTAGTTTCTCATTATAAATGTATGATACAGAAATATTTCATTTCTTAGATGGAACCAAGAAACCTGGCAATAGTATTTGGTCCAACACTCGTGAGGACATCTGATGATAACATGACACACATGGTTACGCACATGCCAGACCAATATAAAATCGTAGAAACACTCATCCAAAAAGTAAGTGGATGCATTTCATTATTTAAAAAGTAAGATCGTACACAGATCTACCAGCTTTTCTTTCATTGGGCCAGTTTGGGTCTGGTATTTATCCTTCAAACTCCAGGATATCGTTTTTAGTAATGTCCATGTTTGATTGTTCCACATTTGGGTTTTGTGTTTCCTGTGGGGTTTTCACCTTTTTTATTTTAAATTGTAGCATGACTGGTTTTTCACAGAAGATGATGCTGAAGAACCTCTTGTAAGTATTGCGTCATAAATATTTGTGTTCTAATTATCTTAGTTTAGAATCTGCTTCTGCTGCCTCTAGAATGTCTATATACTTCTTACTACATCACTGTACGGTTTGCTCTTCAGAAGCACCTTTTTAGCTCTCCAGTCCTTGCAGTAACGAATTAAAAAAAAAAAAAAAAAAGCCATGCATTTGTTTTAAAAGCATAAAGCAAAATGGGAAAATAAGAACACATGAGGAAAGCGTTGTGCTCAGGTGAATAATGCAGTTTTCTAAATGCTGTTGAATCATAATGAACTATTTGTGAAACGATGATGAAGAGATCTTTGTTTATTAACTATAGACAACAGTTCAGGAGGAAAACACTGTAGAATCTCAGCCAGTGCCAAACATAGATCATTTACTCACCAACATTGGAAGAACGGGAGTATCTCCTGGAGACGTATCAGGTAACTCTTGCCTGGACAGTGTTAGTCCATAGGCTAGAATAACCTACTCTGTTAACTCACTGTAACTCTCTCTTCCTATTTTCTTTTACTAATAAACTGTTTTTCTCTTTTCCAAAAGATCATTAACATTTCTCAAAGACTTGAATTGTTGATAATCATGCATGATATAATTTGGAAAACTTTGTTGTCTAACAGAAATATAATCATTAAAAGATGAGGCTTGCACATATTATTTTATTTATTCACAGTAACCCATGCAATCATCATCGTGAGGTGAAGCAGATATGCTGCTGTAAAGTGGTTTGTTGTGATGGCAGAAAGACTGATCTTCAGTGGTGTTCTAATATTGCTCCTTCCCAACATTAGGAATGCAAAAAATTGAGTTATGTTTTCTTGTCAAGTGATGGACACTTTAATAAGTATGTTGCAGTATGTCTGTACTAAAGCTGATTTCCTTCTGTTTATAAATGCCATCCTCTTTTGTGGCTAAGGACAAGCATTGCAGGCTCTTTTTTGGTGACTTTTTTCCCCCCTCCCTTCACTATACTATTGCACTAACCCAGCATGTTGTATCCCACAAATGTTACCCCTTCGTCTCTAGCTTTTGTTTCAGTTTTCAAAGGGTTGTTCACTTACTGAAACAGTCACTTTATACTGATGTTGTAACAGGCGAAGTGGGAGGAGTCTATCACACGGTGATGTCATTAGTGGATTCTGTGATGTCACTGATGGACAGCTGGAACTGTAGGAAGAAGGAGGACTGTTGCCCACACTGTAGCTGCCTTGTCTGCAGAAACCCCCGTTTCTTGTAAATGGAAAAAAAAAAAAGTTGATCTGTGCTGTAAATTTTCTTTTAAGAGTATTTTAAACAGATCAATGCTACTTTTTAAAAGTTTTTCTGCTGTTTCTTGTTATCTCTGAAGCAGACCCTGAGGAGAAATAGCATGGTATGGTCTACCAGTCTTTCTAGTCATAAAGCATTAGCCATGTGTCAAAAAGGGGTGTGGCAGGGGGCTCAGCTCTTTCTTCCTAGGGAGAAAGTCCCTAAAGCTGGAACACATCCAAGTTCATATTTTTTAGTCATTGTGCTAGCCCCTTCCTACCCCCTTTATAATTGTATAATCTTGGGTTTTGCGAGACAGTAAAACTATGGTGTCCATTTTTCATTTCATAATAGCGCTTGTTATAGAAAAGTACAAAACTGGTAGCTGCTGAAATCTAGCCGATTTAAAAATAAAATTCTACCTATACGTAGTCAGAGGTGGAGAGAGATGTAATTGGGGTTTTACACACAAAATATGACTTAATTCCTTCAAAACCTCACAAAAAGAATATGGCTACACGAACCATGATTTGTACCTAGGGCGGCCAGCAGTTCTAAGACATTCAATTTTGCTTTGTGTATCCTGAATCTCAGGAGAGTACACAGTACGATCCTGAAAAGGTCTCTCAGCTGCGGTTTTGCAGGGGCTGTATACTTAAGACATTGAATAAACATTAGTATTTCTGTTTTTTATTTAGAAGAACAGGGCTCCTTTGCCATTCCTATCATTGAGCTGGTTCTGCCTACAATTCACAGCATCCTTTCATGGCGGTGGCTTTCTGTGGTGCAGCTTGCATCTTTGTGAGCTCTGACTATTCACTCTGTTCTGGTTTTTATTTGCTTCACATTTTGTTCTGTGCTTGTCTTTTTCCATAAGTCCAGCATTGTCTGTAGCAACAATGAAAAAATTGCACAGAACTGAGCAGAATTGTTTTTGTTTTTTTTTTTTAATTTTTCCACAGATTCAGCTACTAGTGACTCAGCAAAATCTAAGGTAAATCATTTTCTTAAATGATGTTGTTATAAGCTTCTGAAATCTGTTAGGTATTTGCTTGCTTTATTAAAACGCTTATATGCAGATGTACTATGGAGCTTATGTAGAATTTTTTGAGTAAGTGGTAATACTGTTTTCTCATCAAACAATTTTAAAGTGTTACATTGGAAAAGTATCACTTGTTTCCAGTTAGCTGCATCTGCCAAAGCAGTCAGCTGCACACATAAACAGCTTTGTTCCAAACTCTTGTAATTGTGAGCGCTTACCTCCTTTTTGCATCTCATTTAGTAGGGGTAAATGTATATAGTGTGTTCCGTGTTGTTGGTGTACTACTTACTCCCAGACAGTATTTGTGTTCCCTATTTTGCTCAGAAAAGTATACGTAGAATATTTTTCTTTTCTTTCCTTCCTCAGAAGGTAATAGCTCCTATTCTAGGAAGCCAAAGGTTAAGGGCTGCTATGCAAAATCTCCCCAGGAAGTATTGCTGTGCTTGGGAGGACAGCCTAGTAGATCGGGGGAATAAGACTGGAACATGGGCAATAGCTCTGTCCTTAGTTCAATGCCGGAGTTCTCATCTGACCCATGGACAAATCTTTCAGTCTCTTCGGCTGTTGTTCAGTAGTTGCTGACACTGGATGTCCGTAGCACTGGGTGATATGGCAGCATGCAGCTGACCTCAGTCAGCTGTGAGCGCATGATGCAGCTTTGTGCTGGTGTGCATTCTAGGTGTATCACTGGTGGCCCCCTTTGAGCTGAGAACAGGACTTAACGCATCCTCCTAGTTCGTTGTTGGGATGCCAGCCCAGCTGCTTTGTGAGGATGCTTGGTGGCTCAGCCACTGCCTCAAAAAAGCCCAGCTTCCAGGACACCATGTCACGTTGCCTGTGCCAGGACAGTGTGCTGTTTGCAGGTGGCCTCTCGCTGAGCACCACCTGCGAGCGGCACAGAGCATCAGTCAGGCCATGCTCATGGGCCTCCGAGCAGCAGTGCAGGGTTCATGCAGATTGCCTGGGCCAGGAGCCTGCTTACTGCTCAGCCAGCCCTGCTTGCAGCAAGACATGTTCCAAGTGGAGCTCCAGCTGCCCGCATTGCTTGATATCCTTCTTGGTGAGAAGGACACGTACCTGTTCCCAACGCATGGAAGAAAATGCGCAGAGTTCACCCATTCTTTATGGGGACAGTAGTTAATGCAAGAGTGCCATTTGAGTAGTGAGAAGAGTTGCTGTGGTCCGTTGGAAAATGGTAGGCCCCAACACCCAGTGGTCCATTGCCAGTCAGTTTTGGATTGGTGCTTGTCTGCCAGTGCAGCGATTCCAAGCTGTCACCTGCTGTCCAGAAGGTTCTTTGTCCATGCTGCCTGTAGGCAGTCACTGTGCAGGAGGCCAGGCAGTCACTGGAGGTAGTCATTGTGCAGGCTTCTCAGATGCTTGCTTCCCTGAGGGCTCTCAGCAAGACTTAATGAGTGTCTTCTGCCTACCCTGTCCTGATCTCTGCATCAAAAACACGGGATATTCTCTGTCATGCAGCAGGAGGTTCTGGATAACCATGAATATTTTTGTTACTGTCGGTTGAGTAGAAGTTTCTCCCAACTCTTCCCTGTCCATGTTCACATAAACAAATTAGCGCACCTTCGCTGAGGCTGTGATGGTCAATATAGCCACTGTAGTATTGTATGGCTGTTTGACCTTGGCTTCTGCAGTCATATAGTGGCAGTTTTCACCATTGCCAGCACCTCTCCAGTTTCTGAGGAGACAGTGAATAGGAATGAAATCTGCACCAGTAGGCATCCTGCGACAGTTCACTGTCATATGGGGGCTGTGATTCTGTGCTTACGGAGCAGAGAAGCGTCTTACTGGACAACAGCTGAGCAGTTAGATGACGACTAGTGTGCATTAGCTTTGCGGTGGTCCTTAAGCTATTCTCTTATCTAGGTATCTGGAATCACTAGATGGTCCCTTCAGTAATGATGCCTCAGCTTTTTTGTTAAAACTGTTACCAGGATGATAGCTCTTCCCCCAGCTTTTCCTCTCCCTCTCTGAATTGCTGCATAGTAACAGATGATTGGGATTTCAAAGACTTTTTGAGCATAGCCCATCACTGCTGGTCTGCTTCCCTCGGGTCAGAGAGGCAGGCTAGACATCTGAACACGGGCATACGATCAGGTAGCTGACACCTAAGCTGCTGTTGTTGAGCCCTAGACAGATGTCACATTTTAGTCCCACTATGTTAAAAGCCTTCGATGGGAGCAGCTGCCCTTTTCAGTAGATATCATTGCTGCATTCTTTTCTTGAAGTCTGCAGTGTGCAAACTGCACTGGTCAGCAGTCAAAGACAGGGTGGTACCTGTCCCAAACCTCCCGCTTCTTTTAAAGGTGGCAGTGGGGCAGTAAGCAAGAAAGGTCCATAGCTTTGAGGTGGCTAGGTGGTAATGTTGTCAGCGCAGTTGAAAAATAGGTTTTAATTACTTTTATAAAATGGAGTAATTGAGCTTGTCCCATTTTTGCTTCTGTGAAGTTCTAAAGTCCGATTCCTCAAAAAGCAGGAAAAAGTTTATTTCTGTTCATTTCCTATACCTGCACCTAAATTAGGGTTTTGTGATAGCTGTCATTGTATTGGTACTATTGAATCAATACGGTTTAAAAACTTAGACAGCCTGAAAGGTGAAGGATCAACTGAAAAATAGTTTGCAAAATTAGCCTTTCCACATAGGTAAGACACCTTGAAAGGACGGACTGACACCACAGTCTTGGGACCTCATCTGTGAAGCAGTTTCTGTTGCAAACCAATCTTGAAAAGGTTGTCTTGCTGTAATGGAGCCTGCTTTATTAGTTGATCAAAAACACAATAGCTGTATATACAAACTAGTCTTTGTCAAGTTAAAAGGCTTCAGATGAAAACTGGAATTCTCAGGATGAAAATTGACTTCTCGGGCAATGTCATGTAGACTACAGAAAGAGCATGGAAATACTTCCTGAATCAAGATAGGCTTTCTGCTCTGAAGCTTGGGATATGTTTTTAAAAAGTCTCAGACTAACAAATGTTTCTTTGTGATTTCTAATCATGCCCTCGCCCTTTTTTTTTTTTAACAGGGGTCTTGGGGTTCTGGAAAGGATCAGTATAGCAAGGAACTGCTTGTGTCCTCCATTTTTGCAGCAGCTAGTCGCAAGCGGAAAAAAACAAAAGAGAAACCACAACCAAGCAGCTCAGAGGATGAGTTGGATAATGTGTTTTTCAAGAAGGAGCTTGCAGAACAATCTCGTGGTGACACAACAAAAGAGGACTTAGCTAAGGGGGAATATGAAAGAGAGAGAGACATAGGGAGAAAACAGAGGATGTTTGTCCTGAAGGAGAAAGAGAACAGCAGTAAAAAAGATGTGAATGTTTTAAAGGACGAAAAGAAGACATTAAAGAAAGAAAGTATCCTGTCAGAGGAACCTTCACTGCCTTACCATGACAAATGTACAAAATCACCGAATCTCAGCTCTCTGCAAACCACCCAGAAGAATAACCCAAAAATGCCTGTTTCACAATCTTCTTCCCAGGTCGAGGAGACAGTGTCTGACTCCGGCACTATGCTTAGCACTTCCTCCCAGGCTTCCCAGCACAGATACTCATGCAAAAAAGTAGCCAGCCCTGAAAGTAAACACAATGAGTTTTTAGCAGCTGATGTCAGTTCCATCACCTCAGATTATTCAACTACTTCATCTACTATATATCTAACTGGTTTAGATGCCAGTCTGCTGAGCCCTGAGGTGCAGTCGGTGACAGAAAGCAAGGGAGAAGATGCTGATGATGAAAGAAGTGAGTTGATCAGTGAAGGGCGTCCTGTGGAGACGGACAGTGAAAGCGACTTCCCTGTCTTTGCCACCAGTGCTGCTGCTGAAAGGCTGTCCAAGGGGAAGGTTTCAGAAGTGGTAAAGACCAGTCGGAGGAACTCTGAAGAAAGCGAAATAAGTTGTACCGAGGGAAGTTCAACACCAAAGTTAGAGAGTCGCCGACTTTTTAGCTCACACAAACTTATTGAATGTGACACACTGTCTAGGAGGAAGTCTGCACGGCACAAAACGGACAGCGAGGGTTCAGGGGATGCGAAGAGCGAGAAGGACTTGCCTACTGTGACCAAAATGTTTGACATAATGAAAAAAGGAAGATCGACAAGCAGTTTAGCTACATCAGCTAGAAGTGAGGCTGACAAACAAGAACCTACCTGGAGACTTAAAATTACAGATAGGTTAAAGCTGCGACTCAAATCATCTGCAGATGACATGTTTGGAGTTGGGAATCAAAAAGCTAACTCTGCAGAAACTGCAAAGAGAAAAAATATCAGGCGAAGGCATACGCTTGGAGGACAGAGGGATTTCGCTGAAATAAGTGTCCTGAATGCTTGGAAAGCTCAAGAACCAAGTCAAAGTAGAGAGAGAGAATCTGAGCTTTCAGCTGTGAATCGGTTAAAGCCAAAATGTCCAGCACAGGACCTCTCGATCTCAGACTGGCTTGCACGAGAACGTTTACGCACTAGCACAACTGACCTTAATACGGGTGAAACTGGAAAGCCCAGACTTGAGAACACTAGCTTAGCAGATGTATCAAAGGTAGATCTGCCTTTATCTGCAGAGATGCAGGCAGATGAAGGCAATTCTTCCAGCAGCTTGACTTTAATTAATAGAACACCACCTTCGGGACCATTTCAGCCACCAGACCAGGTAAATGGTGAAAATTATCAGAATATGAACAAAAACAACTTTAGCCCAGCAGTTGATGCCCATCCTCATAAACTGTCTGGGACCCAAGTGGTTAGGTCTCGATTCTACCAGTATCTTTGAAATGGGGAGATATGTCCATTACAGCAATTCATTAACTTACTGTTACGCTTCCCAGTAACTGTGTGTATGTGTGTGTGTACATATATATATATTTTCCTGTACGGTTGTTGTTATGCAGCCTTCATTTGGGCTGGTTTCATCAATATGCTCTGTGGAACGTCTTCACAGGGCATTACCACAGCCAGAAGAACACTAAAGTTAAAGTATATATATATATATTTTAAGAAAAAGTATATTTGATGGCTGCATACAAATGTTGAACAGAGCATCTGATGCAACATGCTGTGTAGTGTATACATGGTTTTCTGACTGAGAGTTGGCCTGGCATTAGTATGCAGAAAAATTGTTCTTTTGGTTTAGTCACTAACAAGTGCCTCATCATAAATTCATTTGGTTTGTTAGGGTGCCATATTGTTAAATTAGAGAAACTTATTACAAACAAATGAATGCATTTTACTGTTAACGAGTTTCATTACATTTTACAAATGTTAACACAGGTGGCTACAGAGCTTCCATTCCTTAGGCATTCCAGTAAATATTGGAGTTTTATATTTCCAATTTTAATACAGATTTTGAGTTTTATGTGACTTGAATTTTTAATCTTTCTGTAAAATAACTTAAGTGTACATATTACATGTGTATCTTTTCTTCAGATACCAGATTTGATATAAATGTTGTAACATAGGCTTGTAGATAGTGGATACTGGATGGAACTGGTTTCTTTTATTGAGAATATAATTCTGCATGAAGACCTAATGAATCCAAACCTGTATCATGCCTGTGTGCATACCCACTTAAACACTGGAAATAAAATTGTTTTGGTGACTCTTTGCGTGATGCGAATTCATTCTAATGAACAGTTTTAAAATGTCACGTTTACAAGTTGCAGTCGGCAGCTGCCCTCAGGACCACAGAACCTGCGGTTGCTCCTGGGTGAAGGGCGCTCCTCTTCAAAGTCTTGTTTGTGGGACGAGACCGCGGAGGTTAGCATGTGAGAGAGGGCTTCAGTTGGTTACGTATTTTCATCTTGATATATAATCTGATTCTGAGGTACGTAGCAAGTTGGTTTGTGTTTAATATGCTGGTTTTGTAGCACTGAAAAAAACACGTCCATAACTGTCCCCAAGTCATAAACAGTGAATACCAGTGTCTGCCAGTCAAAACGTTACTGTAGTATGGGTCTTGAACTTTTTCTAGTTTTAACGATGAAGATGAGTTTGTACACTAAAAACCCTTCTGTGTGTGAGCTCTCTGCCGGTTATATTTTTTCTTCTATTTTCTTGCATACCTATTTGAAAACAAAGCAGCTGTTCATCACTTTGAGTATTCCCAGGTCTCACACTGTCACTTGCTTGGCAGAGGATTAAACCTGTATCGGTGATAAACAAGCAATGAACATCGTAAGCATAGAAAAGTTTACTCTTAAGCATGTGTCCTGTTACTGAGAAGAGAAGGAATTACAGTAACTGGGATGTGTAGGCTGAAATGGTTGCAAGCAGACTTCATTTCTTTCCAAAATGACTGTAACAATCCCATGCTTTCATCTACTGTGGTTTTGATGCTTGTGATGAGAAATCATTATAAAAATTTGCTGTCAACAAAAGCATCGGATACGACAGTTGAAGATCTGTGGAAGTTCTCGCCACGTAATTGTGTGCATCCAGTAGCAATTCACACAAAACCGAATCACGTTCTTCTCTCCTTGCAAACTGAAACGTCCGTTCCCCCAGAGCGAACGGGAAGCTGGCGCTTCAGCAGCGTTTCTGCGTGCGGCGCGAGGAAGAACGGGTATCTTTTGTGAAACAGAGCAATTGACGACGATTTTTGTTTCGGTCCCAATGTAAAGTGTATTTGAACAAGAGATTTCAAAACACAGTGTTGCGGTGCCTCTGTAATGCTATTCATCAGCAAATACCCGTCGTCCGTTACTGGAGGCGTATTTTGTCCCATCGTTAGCCTCGGAAGCACATTAAGAGTGTGTGTTGAGCACGCACATTAAGAGTGTGTGTTGAGCACCCACAGTAAGCGCAGAGGCCTTCTCGATGAAGCAGTATACTTACAGAGGTACCTAAGGGGTCCTGGGGGTCTGTGTCTTACCCTGATTTGACAGCCATTTTGGTGGGCGATGTTAATTTTCGTTTTGTTGTTTTTATAGATAACTAACGGATTTTTCATTCCTGAGTCTAGATGTATGGCTGGCAACTCTTATGCTTAAGAACTTTTATTAAGAACTTCTTTATTAAGTAGTATTATTTTTTTTTATTAAGAACTTTTATTGTATTGACTGGAACAGAGCACAATCTTTTGAAAAATTAGGAACTTAAAATAAACCACCAACAACAAACCACCGCCAAAAAACCCCACACAACAGGAATTGCATTGCCTGACAGTGCTGCTGCAGGTACCAATGTAAGGCCTCAGCAGGCTCCGTGGTGCCTTCTGCTGCTGCCCTGGCTGCATGGAAGTAGCAGAGCAGTTGCAGAAGGAGCCTGGACAAAGGTTGGGGTTATCCGTGGGGTGTAAGAAAAGGACTGCGGCAGTTGGGACCACCGCTGCCTTGCCCTTTCCGTGTGAATGGGGTGTTGGAGGAGATGACCTGGCAGGCAGAGTTCCTGGCGGGGAGGGAAGCTCTGGGGAAGCGCCTGCCTTGAGGGGGAGATGCAGGGAGGGATCTGTCGGGTGCATCAGGGAGAGGCGATTGCTGAGCTCCACCTGAAGAAAGCAGCATGTGGCAGCCTACCTGAGGCTGGGAAAACACTGATGCTTCTTCTGCTCTTTGAAGACTGCCACAATTTGGGGCCACCTTAAATTCCAGCCAGTGTGGCAGTTGAGATGACGGGCATTTTTAGGAGCCATTGCTATGCCCTGTTCCTCACAGCAGCTACTTCAGACCCTTACCTGTGGTGCTTTTCTCTTTTGTTTTGTTCTTTCCCCTCCTGCTCTGGAAGAGAAGGGCGACAGTCTGATCGACACAGGAAGGGAAATGCGTGCAATAACCCGCCTTGAGGTGAACTGTTGGTGCCCGGATTTCCTCTGCGAGCTGGATCCAGCGGGGCTGCAGAGCTGCTGAGGTGGGCAGGGCCCCCGGGGACCGCGGTGCCGGCCCCGGCTCAGGCGGGTGCAGCCAGGGCAGGCTGCTCCGGGCTGCGGCCGGTCAGGTTTTGAATATCTCCAAGGATGGAGACCCCACCACCTCCATGGGCAACCTGTGCCAGTGTTTGATCACACAGTAAAAAGGGGCCCTCTTTTTCTTTTTTTTATGTTTAAGCAGAATTTCTTGTATTTCAGTTTGTGCCCATTTTTGCCCATCATCATCATCAGGATTCAAACTGGCTTGGAAAGTACATTTGGTCTGAGGGCTGCTTGGAGCTGTGTAGCTGCAAGTCGTTAGGAACAGGTCTAAGCTGAGATCTCATGTGGAAGTAACAAAAAGATGAACTGCGATGGTAGTAATAGCATTTGGATTTTTAAAACGGTTCCCGTTTCAGCAGGGATCAGTGGCTTAGTTTGAAATCCTTTTTCTGGGAGCTGGTAGCAGTCATACAGCACCTTCCAGCTTTTTAAGCCTCTCTGAAGGGCTCGTTACGGTCCCCGTTAGCATCACTCACAGCACTGATAATGTGGAATTAAGACATGGCCACAGTCAAGACGGTTTCTTAACATCTTTCACGCTGGTGCAGAGCTGAAGGAAAACCCTTTGCTGTGCTGCACGTAAGGGTCTCTTCCCTTCCCGCTGCACTTTGTCCAGGCAGGAAGAAAGAGCGTGAAGTGCGGCCTCATCTGCTATAAAAAGCTGTTCTCTTGTTTTTAAAGCCAGCTCATTACACTGCCCCCATTTAGATAGCAATCAAGCAATTAATTGTGGCAGCCTGCGGAAAGAAGGGTGTAGTTTGATGCATGGCTGGGAGGGCGAATGACTTAACATTGTGAAAGCGCTGCAGGTACCTGTGGCTCGCACTCACGAGACTGTAAAAATCTGCCTTCATCATCTGTTATCGAACCCGTGAGTTTTTAAGCGTGCAGGAAGAGCTGCCTCTTCGCGGGGATCAGATGGATTTTGGCCCTGTACATTTCTGGGCAGAAATGTCCCACACATCCCTCCGCTTCCCTGCCCTGTGCATCCTCTTCTGCTCTTCCCACCGCCGCGGCCTGCCCGTTGCAGGGGCTGGGTGCTGCGGTGCTTCGTTTTTGCTGCAGTTCCCATAGGTGCAGTCAGGGCAGGCAGGGAGGGCGCTTCCTCGGCTGCGAAGGCCTGGGCTGGCTCAGACTACAAGAGGCAGCAGGAAGGTCCTGCTCGCCTTCCAGCTCCTTCCACCCCGAAAGGGAGTGGTGAGCAGCGGCGGAGCAGTGAGGTCCCATCGCATCTGAACCCGCAGGACCGCTACAAACTGAAGAAACTCGATGGCTGCTCACAGAAGAGACTTCTGCTGCAAACGCAACTGCTGGCAGGTCGGGTACCCTGGAGATGCAGTACCCAGCTGGGTTATTTTTTTCTGAAGAGCCTCTGTCATCTTTAAACTGGCCAAAAGCTGGTGAGAGCTCGATCAGCTTGATCTGGAATTGTGCGTGCCAGCGCGCCCCGGCGACAGCAAGGAGGATGGGCTGCTGTTTTGCGCTTTCTGCACACCAGCTAGCCGTGGGGAAGGCAGCGTCTGGGCTGCTGGGGGCTGAGGGCCGCTCTGTTGGCACCCAGCCCCCTCTCGCAGGGGCAGTTGCCCGGTAGCTCTTGTCCCTAACTGGCTGGAGTCACCTCCACCAAAACCGTTTGTGGTGAGAAATGGGGCTCTTGAATCACTATCCTGTGCTGTTTCCTTCTGTGCTCAAGCGATTTATTTACAGACTTGCTGATTTTTCTGAATACCCTGCCCAGCGTTCAAAGGCATTCCTGGTGCTGAGCTACAGCCTGCGCGCAGCCCTGCCCCCCCCGCGTTCGTGAAAGCCTGACAGCTTCGTCGCTGCACAGGTAGGATGGGGAGGGAATAAACACCGCCTGACCCCCGCTGGTCCCGACTGCCTGTGCAGTGGGTTACAGCCTGTCTGAGACTGTGGCTGGTTTCCTGGTGGCTGCTGGGGGTGAGACGTGGAGGTGCACAAAAGATGGCGGGTGCTGGAAGACACGCACATCCCAGTGTAGCTGAGGCCACAGTGGGTGTTGCGTTCACTCCCTGATGGCCATTTCCACATTCACCACCACAAGCAGTAATTACCTAGGGAGTACAGCACTGCCTCACTGCCAGTGACTGCGCAGGGACCCTTGCTTATTTGTACCGTCAGGGTCTAAATTCAAACGGACAGGGAGAAGGTGCTGCTGTAGCTCTCGCCCGAATTGGCCGTGAGAAGCAGCAGCTGGAGCTGTGCCAGAGCCGCTGCCCTCGGGTGCGGGCTGCGGCGCTGCGGGGCAGAGGAGGGCCAGGGCCAAGGTCTGCTGCGGGGCACCCTGCCTGGCTGCACCATGGCTCGTGGGGGGCTGCTCTCACGGAGGACTGGGTATTAGCGAGTTACTGTTTATCAGTAAGTATTGGCTCCCTGGGGGACATCAGACCAACAGCTTAAGAACAAAGCCTGCTGTGTCCATCATTTATCTTGCACTTGTATTTTTTCCACTTGTATTTATTGCTGTGTACTGTAAAGGAGAAGCAGGGTGCCCAGCCTCCTGGTGCTCCCTGTATTTGCTCTCTGTTATGTGGGAACATGCACGAGCCCTACCTGGTAACAAGGTAAGGCGTTAAATCAGGCTTGCTCCCTTCGGAGCAAGGGAGTAACGTACTCAAGACTTGACGAGGCAGATGGCACCCTTGGAAAGCGCATGGCCCGGGGCGTGCGGTGGGACGGACCTTTTTTGAGAGGTTCTTCCCACCTGAATCAGCTGCTCCCAGAGCAGGCTGCGGAGCCACCGCCTTTCTGTACCAGCTGGAAGGGAACCGGCTTCGCTCCGGTGGTTCAGTGTGAGCACACTGAATTGCGCCTTACGCTTTGCCTTGGCTTTGGAGCCACCCGGCCGGTCCTGGGCTCGGCTCCCGGCCTGACGCTGAAGCTCCTGCGTTCTGCGTGAGCGCTGCCGGAACTAGCCTGTGGGTCGTGCTGGCGAGGTACGCGTTAACCTTTACATTCTTTAATTACTCCCACTGCAAGGGACGCACCATCTGAGGGCTCAGCCTTGAAATGACACTTTTCAGAACCCTCCTGTTTCACAAGGAGGAATAGAAAAATTACTTAAAGGTGGAAAAGATGATACCTCGTTCAATCGGTCACAGGTTGGGTGCTTTTGTATTTTTCTTGCTAGTTTTCTGACCTGGAGTTCCAGCAATTAGCTTTTGCCCAGGTAAATTTGAAAGACCCCATTTTGAAATTACTACTTACGTGTGGCTTTAATCCGAGGAAAATAAAGTCAGTTTTTCTCCTGGTGGTTTAATGCTCTCAGGCAAACAGCTTAACAGCTAATTGAGACTATTATAAAAGTTATTAGTGACAAAATACAAATATATAAGCATGCAGCCCTTTATTTTTGTAAAGATCTTTGCTTATCATAGTTCTGTATATTACATTATGGTGTTATACAAATAAATTTATTTACAAAACCATGAGCTATGCAAGCTTCTTGCTTTTTTTCCTATTTGACTGGTAGCCGTCTTTTTCAACCCTTCCCCATATGTATTTTTAAGCATGCATAAAAATTAACTTTGGTGTGGTAAAACTACTCTATGTGCCCAGCCACATACAGTATTTATTTATTTATATATATTTATAGATATGTACAAAAGTTTGCCAGTATACAGAACAGTACAGAAGTGTACATTTTAAAATCCACAATGCAATACATTAACGGGTTACCAGGTCTCAGTAAAATAAAACTGAAGGAAAAGGGTGGATTTAGCTAAGGAAAAAAAAAGTAATCAGCAACTACCTATATGTGTAAAACAATTTATTTGTTTTTCTTGGCTTGGCAAATTCTTAAATATAATCTGAATGGCAGTGCAATAGGTTGAGTTGCCTCATACACACTAAGAGCAGTCTTGTTCTGTTTCTTGTGTAGAGGTCTACTGTCCAGCATACTACTTTCAAATGTACATTACAATAGTATCAAAATGTTTTGGCAAAAAGATCTCGAAAGGAACCATGACATTTGTTGACAAAAATAGAAATCTGTAACAAAGCTAAATAACACCAAAATAAAAGAAAAATATTTTAGTTTCAGTTTTACAGTTGTGTATAATCACACTTTAGTATATCTCTGTTCACTTCTAGTCCCCATAATGAAAAATAGCTTTATACAAAACAACTTACTAAATTTCTGACCATACGTTTTCCCATGCTCCGTACACCGCTGTGCACACGCACTCAAGTTCACTCACACACCTTCACACTTTTTTGTAAGAGGCGCTGCCTAAAGGAAGAAAACGCTCTTTTATCATTACAACAGCAACGGTTTTACAAAAAAGCTTCACTCTAATCTAGTGTAGTAATTCAGTATTTAGCACGTGATTAGTATTAAGCCTCCAGCAATACAGCAAAATGGTTACATTCCCTGGTTAAAATATTGGCTGCGGATTCTTTGAAAATGAACAAAAAGCCTTGGTGAACTTGCAGGCGTGCTGTGCTTAGCCTTTAGGAGGGCTCCTTGGCCGTGGAGGGGGTGGACTTGCCGGCATTTCCGTTCTGTGCCTTGTAGCTGGTGAAGCTAGGTGTGTGGATTGTCCTGATGCTCTTCATACCTTGGTTCAGTGAAGGGGGAGAGGTAGAGGAGGGGGGGGAGGTAGAGGAGGAAGGAGGGGATGGCCGGCCGTTTTGAGTCTGTAGCGAGAACGAGGGATGGTGACCTTTCCCTGGGTAAGTGGGGCTCTGAAACTTGGAGGAGCCGTTAGAGACAGAGGGGATGAGGGAGGTAGAGTAAGTTATGCGACCTGTCTGAGGACCGAGAAGGTTAGAGGAAGGAATGGAGGTTTTAGCGGGTGGATTAAGAGGGTTAGAGCTGTCACCGCTAGAAGCAGGTGCTGAGCTGCTTTTCCCAGAAGTGGGAGAAAAGGCTGGGATCTTAGAAGCAGGTAGGGTAGGGGAAGTAGCCTTATAGTCCCCACCAGCTTTCTTAGCACTTCCATTAGCCTGCAAATAAAGACGGCAGGAGACAGTTTGTCAGAAAGCCAGTAACATGATAAACCAACAGGACCTGGGAAAATAGCCCTACAGAGAATAAGAATTAACAGTTCGAGGCCTGAGCTAAGTCTTGCAGCCATGGACTGGACCTGGTAGAAAACCCAAAGTGCCCCATGAAGAGTGCATAGAAGAGAGAGCGAGCCAACAGAGCTTTCGTGAGAAGGTGCGAGCTATGGGTTAGAGACCAGTCACTACATTGGCCATGCTTCTGGGTTATTAACGTGTGAATAGACATGTCCGGCTGGAGAGTTAATGTGCATCTACTGCCATCTATTACACCGACAGGTTAGTGTCCGAGGCTTCCTGTAAAGACTCTATGAACAGAAGCGTTCCCAGCTCTCCTAAGGAACCGCCACATTTACCAAAGGGAAAGTAAACAGGTAGTTGACATCTTAAAATTACAGCTGAATACCACAGTTTTAAAAAAAAAACAAACAAAACAACAAAACCAAAAAACCAAACCAACCGAACAAAAAAAAGCAGCAGGTGTTTTATTGCAGACATGCATGCACAAGCATGGTGAAAAGATCAGTAGATACTGTCATGCCCCCAGGATCCAGGATGTCCAGTTAGACCTCACTCGAAAGACAGGCATCCGTTATTTGGTATAATCTCAGTCAGTTACTGGAGTTTTTAAATAAACAAACAACATGAAATGTCCGTCCAAACACTGGGTTTAGGGTAAAACTACCTGTCTGTATTGGCGTGGATCCTGCAGCTTGTGCTGTTTGCCTGCTTTCTCCATGCTTCCTTGTCTAGTTTTTGAAGCCATGGGGACCGGCATCCGGCTTGTCTGGGAGGCAGCGCTGGAGCCCTGCGGAAACGAGTGGAGGGGCAGGGAGGGGAGACAAGGAGAAGGCGTGATCAGTACCAGTGCGCTTGAAGAGGGGACTGCACACCATGCGCCAAAAAAAAAAGCCACAGTACTACATGCAGGGAAAGTTCAGGAGCTTCACACCGCAGGTGTTAATTTCCAGAATCAAATGGAGAAAACTGCTCAGCTACTGATCAGCTTGGATTTCGTGTCAGTGACGCTCGTCATTTCACACAGCGGATTATTCGACCCAGCTCCCCTGCATTTGCCCATCACCAATCAGCAGCAAAGATTAAAAAAAAAAACCCCAATGGTCTATTAGCTGTTAGACACCTCATGGGGAGCCCAAACAAGCCACCTGAAAGGAAGCAAACAAATCACAAGACCTCTTGTTTAATGGTGATTATTGCAGGTTTTAGAAAGCAGCTGGAGGTTTGATTTCTCGGACTAAGGTACCTTACGTGAAGTGGCTGGGATTGACGGAGGGGGCTCTACGCCAGCAAGGCTCTCATCCAGCACTACAAGCTCTCGGGGTGGGGTCTCTGGTACTATCTGGGCAGAGAAGGGGACAGTGCTTCCCTCAGAGCTGTATGTGCTTTCAGGGATAGATTTTGGACTCATTTCACTGATGGTGTTTTCCAGCTGCTTTATAGTCTGCTCAAGGCTGTCTAGCGTTCGGTATGTACTCTGTCGAATTTCATCAGTCCTAGACAGGGACACTGCAGCCCCGGCGGGTCCCTCTTGCTTCCCAGAAGGACTTTTGTCACTGTCCTCGGGCTGAGACCTGGTGATTTCAAATCTCTTTGCTTCCTTGTGCTGCTTCAGGGTCCCATCTTCCTCCTCTTCTTCATAGACCACAACCTGCAAGGTCTTCTTCCCGGTCCTGGTTCCTGTCCGTATCGCCTGCGTCAGAGCAGCCAGCTGCTTTTTAGGGAATTTGAACTTAAATTTTTTCTTAGAATCCTGCCTGCTTCCAAACTGATCAGCAGAGTCCAAGTTTGCTTCTGTGTTTAGCCCATAGATCTGACGGTATTTGTTAAAATTCGTCTTTGTGCTTTCCTCCTCTGCAGGAGGTGTGGTTTCTGTAGGGTCAGAGGAAGACTGCACGTTAAATACGTACTGCTCGTTGAGACAGTGAGCTGCTGAATACTCTGCGATTGCTTTTCTGTCATTAACTACTGGTGGCTCTTCCTGCTGGCCCTCAGAGATTTCACGTGCTTCGTTTTCTTCCTCCTCCTCCTCTTCCTCTTCTATCTTTTCCTCTGTCATCATTTTCTCCAACTCCTCATCACATTCCTCAAAAATTGTAGAAAGCCGCTTATAAGCTGACCTAATATCCATCGGTTCATCAAAAATGATAATAACGGGTTTTTTGTCCAGGCACACCACTGGCTCTTCGCTGTCTGTGTTTTCTGGGATACCCTTCTCCGATGCCATGTCCTTCCTCGCATCAATGTTCACCGTTTGCACATCTCCACCTTTCCGGCTGACTATATCGTGAACTTCCCCGCTCGAGAGGACCTGGACAGCTGTTTTAGTAATCATGAAGGCGATGTTTTCTGTGGGTGGGTTGTCTTCACTTGGAGAGCTAGCCGGAGAGTCTGCCTCTTCAATGCTGTTCACACTGTTACTTCTGGACACTTTGGGTCTTAGCACAACCTGACTGTAGCTGACTGCAGAAGCTTCTTGCTCCTGCGAGGAAGGCTGAGGCCCTGCAGCCTCCTGCGTGTGCCTCATGAGAGGGGCAACGCTGCTGATGGGGATATGCTTGCCTGTGCTCTGCAAGGCTTCGCCCTGTGGCAGGCCCTGGCGAGCATCTCGTGAGAGTCCATAGTTTGGCTTTTGTTTTCCAGTTTCAACAGCTGGAAAATGGGATCCTAAAATATCTTGAGCCCCTCTTTGTTTGTCATCCTCTGGCAAACTGACACCAGACAGGTTTGTGCTCATATTCTGGAGGTTTTTCTTAGAATAGTCTCTACTGTCTACAAACAAACCCTTGCTAAATGTAGGACTGTCATTCATTGAAAAGCCAATTTTACTGTCAGCTGTGCTGGATGAATCAGAACCCAATTCTTCTTCAGTTTTCCCTTCCCTCTTCTCTTTAGGATGGTCACTATCTGTGGGAGATCCTGTTGTAGCCCCATACACCTAAGGGGGAAAGTCGGATTACTTAGTTATTCAGGGCTGTTACCTTTACAGGACTTTTTTTCCCCCAAATAAATCATCATATTCTCAGGGGAAGCGCAGACCTCGTGAACTCACCACTCTGTTTACTGCTGCAGAGGCATGTCTGAAGTTGCCATCTGATGCCTGTCTGTCTTCGGGGCAAAATTCCAAATTCTGGCAGAACAGTGCATGATGTTGCTGCTCTGTGCTATGCACGGGGCCGGCATGGGTTCTTACCTAGGGCTCCTGTCTTAACAAGGCCTCCAGAAGATGCAAATAGTTACCTTATTTCCAACACAGTGCTGCCTTGACCTGCTTACTTTCCAGTTAAAAAAATCCCTAGCTTGTATAAGATTGAAGTTGAAAAGATTCATGGTATCTGATTAAGTTCTGCTGGGACGCATCAAAGGGAGCCTGATGCAGAAGGGCTGACAGCAGGGCACTGCGGCTTGCTAGCTCACCTGAGTGCCAAATGTGAGAGCCTGGCTAGCCTTGAAAGGAATTAGTGCACTGGTAAAAGCCGATTTTCAAATTATGACATTTTGCTGCTTCTAATGTTGCTCACACCTGAGAAGCGCTGTTCCATCACAGTTAATATGGTCACAGTCTAGGCATTTCTAAATCCTTGCTGCAGCTTGGAAGTACTCCTTCAAAATTACCTGCAGCACCCGTGGAAGTGCCCAATGAAACATTGAGCTACATTCATTTATAGCAGCAACTCCGAACAGCACACAGAGAGGTCATCCACTAGCTCAATGCAAATTTAAGGGGATTTTTTTTCTTTATTTTCAAACGAGGTCCCCTGGAGATGCTGTTTTGTAATACCAGGCTTTTCTCGGGGGCTTGGTTTGTTAAGTGCTAGTGACAGCTTAGGATAAACACTAATTATCAGGGTGAGGGAATGACCTGAAGAGACACCATGCCTATGAACGAGCAAGAGAGAAATCTACAGTCAAAAGACGGCTCGCCAAGAAGGAAATTAATCTGGCCTCAAGTGCCTGAAGGCAGTGAGCCAAAAGCGTTACTGCTGACATTGCTTGAGACTAGACTGCCTCCTAACACACCAGAAGGACAGATTATGTTTATATGAGCATCAAGATGTGCAGAAGATCAGTCAGGAGAGTTGCTTTCCCAGCTGAGATGAATGAGTGACGGTACAGAAATCCACAGGTTGGCTAGTGCATGCACTCCCCACGCACACAGAGGTTCACAAAGTATAGTTTCTACATCTTGTGTGGTATTTTCTTATAGACTGTCTGGCGATTTTACACAGAAAAACTTTACACACAATCGAAACACAGGAGTGAGAAAGTCAGCGACAGACCAGAGTCACAGTTCATCTCTACAAAGGCTTATTAGCAGTAACGAGGCTGTGCAGCTGCTCCACAGATACCCGACATCCCTCATATTTCTAAATGAGGAGGAGCTACCATGCAGACCAGCCACAGCCAGCAAGGCATCAGTGGGCAGGCTGATGCTGTCTGCACTTCATGATGAGAGCTGGTATCAAAACAAAACGCCAGGGCTCACGGTCACCTCAGGCCCAGACTTGCTAAGTGGTAGGCACCCGCCAGTCCCATTACACAGCAGCGCTCACAGAATTAGGTCAGGCCCCGTAATGGCACTTGCTGCCTGTGGATACGCTGACTCAGTGACTGAGTTCCCATTTCTCTAGAGGGTTTTTAGCAAGTTCCACTTCTTGTTCCAAGCATCAGTGCAACATCTTACGGTGTCATTGTACAATATATCTCATTTTAGGAACTGCTGCCTTTCTACTAAAAGATAAAGCCACAACAAAATTAATTTCCTCTATGAGTTTATCATGACCATAAGGCTCCATATTTAAAGCCAATAAACACTCTGTCAAGTCAGATGACAAAACCAGCTCTCATTAACCTTAATTTCCTGGACTCTGTGTTATTCCAATAAATAGCAGTTTATGGAAATTACTTGGCAGCACCTTTCAAAGAAACATTTGTGCTACAGGATGTGCAGTGTCTTGAGTGGTGACCCAGGTTTTCGCGTAACAATATGATCTTCTCATTCTGACACTAGTAGTAATGAGGACAACTAGAGATACGTTCACACATTTTTTTCTCCATTTTTTCCTTTTACTCATACCCGTGGACTTGTACCCTCACCCAGCCAGGTGCTTGCAGCTTTAGACCAGAACTGCTGTTTGGGCAGCTCCAAGCAAAGTCCTTGTGTGCAATGCCCTGACCTGGCAGCAGTACCTTCGGGGGGACGTATGGATTTTGATGCTAGTAATATATCAGACACCACCATCTAGCTGTCACCTTGTGCTTTACAGCTGCAGTGCCCTGTGCAGGTGCAGCTCGCTGTGGTTAGGACAGCTGGGTTCTTCTCTGCCTTGGGGACCTGCCAAAGTAATTTTCTCTCTCCCTCCATCAGTTTCTGTTAAATGAAGTTGAAGTGCAATGTCTCCCATAAAACCATCGGAGAGCTACTCAGGATGCTACATCAGAGAAGGTATTACTGCTATTCCCAGTTTGCATACACACACAAAATGCATGACAAAGTTGCAATGCTGCGCTGGAGAGCTGTGTTTTCCTCCCCACCATTGCAAACTGGCATTTGGCTGACAAGCTGTCATGCCTGCACAACTCCCTAAACCCAGCACCGATTCACTTCATTATTCTTAAACTTAAAAAAGAGGTCTGCAAAGGCAGAAATAGTTGTCCTTTTCTTCATCCTGCACATTGGCTGCCCACTAAGACCAATCAACTCAAATGGCAACCCCAGTCCAGACACAGCTGTGAAATTCACCCCAACTTGGCTACGGCCCCAGACACGTGGCACCTCTTCTAAGTCCCACCACTGAAGAGTGAATCTTGGGCATTAACTTTTAGAATAAGGGCAAATTCGGCCCATCCACCTTGACTCTATCTTCCAATAAACTGAATGGGATTTCTGAATATCTAATAACTATTTCTGGGACCAATAAATGAAGCAAAATAAAGCAGAAATTCTCTAAAGTGGCTCTTGAGACTGAGAGGAACCACTATTTCTCGTCAAGACAAGTACAAAGCTTAGGAGAAATGCTTTACCATCCATTGCCAGAACAGCACTGGAAGGACGTTCTGAGGAGTATGAGAATCTCTCTGGTGGAAACTGATGGATTCTCTTTTAATTTTGATTTCACAGAATCATAAAACTTCATGCAACCCTTGTATAATTGCTGATGAGACACATAATGTAGATTGATATAATGTTCCATATGAGCGTTTCTGAGCCATACTGAGATAAAAGGAAGGAAACCACTGGGCAGTGGTGGGTGGGGGTTAGAGAGAACAGGACACAAGATATAAGATCAGTTTTGAAGGAAAGAAGGTTATGCCAAGACCGGGTGGCATGTTTACAAACGCCACTTGTTACCTTCTTTTCCTTGTGATGCATTAAAGTCCCAGGCCTTATGTCTTTAACATGTGTATCATTTCTGGACTGTTCAGCATGACTGTTTGAGTTTACATCCATAAAAGAGCACTTCTGGAAAGCCTAGGAAATAAATACTGCAGGTTATCAGGAGACCAAGTAGCTTTTATACAGAAATGTCTGGAGATGACCAACTACAAAGAGAGCATTTGTTTTTAACATTCACAGCTCAACAATATTATTTACAAGCTCACGAGATTATGGAGGTTTTAGACTATCAGACTAAGAGAAATAGGGCATACCCTCCAATCTGCCAAGACTGCAGACTAACTCATCACGCTGACCTCAATGTCCCCTGCAAGGAGACAAGCTTCATTTCTGTTTTTACAGATGGGGAGATGAAGGCGCACAGAGGTGCTGCAAACTACTCAAACTTAAGCAGGAAGCCCGTGACAAACTTCGGGCTTGTGACAGTACCTACTTCCTAGTGTCTGATATCTCCTCAAAATCCCATCAGACATATTTTGGCCTCAACCACACATCACTTAATAACTAAACCTAAGGTTTTATGTGTTAAACGAATCCCAAAGCTCAGCTCTCTTCACTCCATTTACTGTCCCCAAACAATTCTCCTGTGCTTCCTTTATGCTTTCTCACCACCATTCCTAGTGCGTATTAGCAGGGGTTTGCTGGACAGGACGTGCAGAGCAGAAACACAGATTTTCTTCCCCAGATGTTCTCATCTGGAAGCTATCTATATGTTGCCTGCAGAAATGTGAGGAAGAGGTGGGAGCAGCAGGCCTTACACATTCAATAAATGAAAGAAGGTGGCATCTAATGCCTCTTCCCCACCCCTTGCTGTCCACGCAGCTCCCAGATTTGCCTGTCTGAAGGCACATCATGCAAGAGCTGCATCACTTTTCCCCACATAAATTGTTATTAAAACTTGGAGACACTAATGCTCCTGACGGTGACAGTCCACTTCAGGTTCCTCCTGGTCTGGAAACACCCCAGTGTACGGGCTTGTGAACCATGGGCCTCCCACCATGTGTACCCCAGGGCATGGCCTGGACTTTTCAGCCCTCTGTCTTGCTATCCTCTTTCCATTTCCTTTGGGTTTCTCTATCCAGCTGGCTTCTAGATCCAGAGGAGCAGAACCATCATTGCGACCACTGCACAGTGCTGGCTCCAAGTGTGCATCACTGGGATTTCTGCAGGCCTCTAATGGCACAGTCTGCCATTGGTTAGATGTACAGGCAGGACATCTCTGTTGGCCAGGGGAATGAGGGAGGAGTGCTTACAGGAGTCAAACGCACCGTGACACGCAAGAAGATTGTATTCATATACCACGTATTAGGGAAATTATTTAATTCCTGGCAACTCTCATGAAATTAATAGCCCTGATTACAGATCAGAATCAGGCCTGTTCTTTAAATATTGTACTCCTCATATATATTGCATGTTAACGCAAAATGAGAAAAGGAACAATAATGAAAAAATCCAGTGCAAAAATCAGCGTGTAGCATTTCTTCCTGTTTTCCATTACATCCTATTTGTATGTGTTTATAGACCAGAGTACCTAAGACAACATGGAACTATTAGAACAAGTAGCCTTGCTCCTCCTGTACAGGGTATGGACTTTCCCCAGCTTACCCATTTGTGAGACCAGAGATGTGTTTTTGAGTTCGGCATACCAGCTACAAAGGCATCCTCAAAGTCCTTCAGACTTTAAGTGATGAAGAATCCACTATTTCCCTTGGTATTTTTGTTTATTTATCACTTTTGCTCTGAAATATCTGTAACAGTGACCAAATACATTTTGTGCTACAGCAGCTGATTAGCATGCCTTTTTCTGCTGGATTAAAAAGGTACTTCCCATGAAGGTACCTCCACATTGTACTCAAGTCTCTTCTGAACCTTCATATCCTTAACAGCCTTTTCAAATAGGGGACGCATGGACACTTAGTCATGGATGCAGCAGCCCAGTGCTGATCTCACTGATCCTGTGCACAGAGACAAAAACACTCCCTGTTCTCACATCTATACCCGAAGCAGACACTAACTTTGTGGCAACAGCACTGACCTGGCACCTCCTGTCAACTTGTTACTGCAACTCCTCTTCCTTTCCAAGACATGCAGTTGTGGTCTTGCCTGTATTTGTTGTTCTGCATGTGGACTTTATATTTCAGTAAATGTATTATGACCATTAAGTGATTGCTATCATCTCCCTGCTCTCACGCTTCACTAGTTTTAATTAAGCTGATTTAAACAGCAAGGATTTTAAATGTATTTCCAGGCCATTGATGAAAATACAGAGTGGCACTGGGCCTGTAGCTGGTCGCTGTGGGACCTTACTATAAACACCTGCATCAAAGTTAACACTTTCAGACCCATACAGCTCTCAATCGTCCTAAGATTTTTTTTTTTTTTGGGGGGGGGGTATACTCCATGGTGCCAAATTTTTATCAGAATGTTGTATGATGTTTGATCAAATGACTTACAAAAATGTTTATAGGTATACAATTCAGTTTAAGCAGTCAAACCTGCTACCTGATCAAAGAGTGTCGTTTGCTTTGGCAGATCTGTGTTCCATTATGTTGTGTTTACTAGGATAACTGTTTGTCGGTCCTTTAAGTCTTCACTGATTGAATCCCGTACCTGATTTTCCATTGTTCTGCCTACGACTGATATCACACTAATGAGTCTGTAGCTCCTGCATCAAGCAGTTTGCCCTTTCTAAAACATGGTACCCTGTCAACCTTCTAAAATGTAACTGGTATTTTGGTATTTGTTTAAAATGAGCGTTGCTTGTCCCCAAAACTAGCACTCAAACACTCATTCCTTGTTGAGCTACCATGTCTATTTGTCCTCCTTAGTTCCCCTCAGGCCCCCTTTCCAGACCTTAACCTCCATTTCATTGTCACCAGTTGCAAGGCAGCTGGGTTGCTTTCCTGGAGACACGAGACAATGTGACAGTTTCACTGTCCTCAGCTCTCCTGTCACACTAGCCATTAGCACACAAACAGGGGACAAGGGTAAACTGCTGCAGGTAAACCTGCAAACCAGCTGTTTGAAGCGCTGATGGGTGAGAGTTGAGCAGGGTGCACCCATCACATGTAACAGTTGCTGCTTGATAGCCACGTCTCCTGTGCTGCAAACACTCCCTGGGCAGCACCAAACCCACCTTTCAGCAGGTGGACAGCAGGATCATCTCATGTCATGACAAGTTCTCTGAAACACCCCAACAACAGAAGTTATAGCCAGTTAAGCTGATCCACATCTCCTTTCCTCAGGTGGGCATGGAAGAGGACAGAGGGTGCCCCTGGGAAGCTGGAGCTTGCTGATGGTAGCTGGAGTAGTTGGCTTTTACTGCAGCACCGCCATCACTGAACTAAACCAGCCTATGTGCTATGAAGCGAAGGACCAGCAAGAGAGCACTACTCCTATGCCACTGGTAGAGTAATGTACCAGTTACACAACAGGGAACAGCAAATGTTTCAATGTTCAAACACTCCAGCAAACACTGGACCATGGCACAGAACAAGTGAGCACAACCCGCCAGGAGCAGACCCCGTATTCTCTGTTCCCACCAATGTTAACACAAATGATGGGCTCTCAGCACCTTGCTGGTCTGGTACTAAGTGAGAAATGCAAGGCCACGGACAACCACACCTCATGCACACCAGTATTTTCCTTGTCCCATCTACGTGTGTAAGATTCTCCAGTGGAAACCCCTGCATTCTTGACCACTCTCTCAGCTCCAGACCTCTTGAACAAAATTTGGGTGGTGTTTACAAAACGTGTACCACTCATGCAATAAAGTGGGACCGGGTGAGACTGGCAGACCTACTTTCCTTCATGTTCTGAGCTATAAATTGTGCCAAAGCCCTAGAAGTGATGTTGGGCACACGTGTCTTCATGTGAAACCCAAAGGGCATACCTGTAATTCTGCCATTATTTTATCTCCTTCTTCTTCCTCTTCATCTTTTGCAGCTGATGCTACAGCATGCCCGGTGCTCCGAGACAATGCCTGATCCTCTTTAGGGGCTTTGGATTGTGCTATTTGCCCAGCATCTTCACTGCATTCCTACAAGGAGATGAGAAAGCACAGACAGACAACATAGTTGAGCCCTCCTGATGCAAAGCGAACACAGAAAATTCAACACTACTGCAGTTCCCCTGTTGCAAGGTCCCTCTTCCTTTTTAAGGAGACTGCTACTTCTTCAATTCAAAAGCAACCAGTATTGCTGATATGATAGCATCTTCACAGATCAAAAAGCTTCCTAACTTGGACTTCCCTCCACTTCCTTCAGGGAACAGAACAGATGGGGAAAGAAAGCCCAAAGAAACTAATTTGCAACATTTCTGTAAAAACGTTCTCAAATCTGAGCTGATCTTCCCCATCTGTGTAAGGCGTGGGGTTTTTTATTTTTAATCTTCTTACCACTCGAAATGAAAGCAGTCTGTGACTTGCCTTCTACATTGCTAGGAGATAAAAGCAGCAAGACTCCTGTAAACAGAACTGAACAAACCGTACTTGTTCATTTGGCCTAACAGTAGTGTTTCCTGGTAAGCAGTTTCAGTAGCTCTCCAGGACGTAGCTCTGTCTCAACTTATTTTGTGGTTTATAGACACAGCCCAAGCCTGGGAATGTTTTTCTGTGCCAGCCACTCATCAACAGTCTGATTGCCTAGAGTCTGAATCATCAAACCTTGACAGCAGCAGCCTCTTTTCTGGCTGCATAGATGACATCGCCTGATCTCGTTGTGGTTAGTCCTGAACCTGGCAGGTAACTGCGCCGCGGAGGTGGAGGAGGTGGAGACTTGGTCAGTTTGTCATTATCCAGTTCTCCATCAGGAACTTCTTCTGCAAGTAAACAGAGCAGCAAAAAGTGGGCATAGGTGAAGGAGGGGAAAAAAGTATTTGCATCCCTGCCTCAACTGGAAAGGAAAAAAATGTCTTAAGAAGTCGTGCAGCTGAATACATATGAATAGAAACACATTTGGGATTCAAGTGGAAACACCTTGAACAAAAGCAGACAGTGCTGCACTTGCCCAGAGAAACCATGCCACTTCACCCAGAAATTTTCAGCAAAACTCTTGTCCCCCACGTCACTGTGGCTGGGTTTCAGCCCTTGGTGTACAAGTGTGACAGCACAGCACACTTCTGCAAATCAATCGCTTGTAAAGAAGTATGTGAGGTGGAGGTTCACCTGGGTACCTGGTTACAGATAGTGCCCCTGTAGCCTCCTTTGAAAGTGTGGCCACTGATGTGGCTACTAGCAAGACACCAAACCTGGAGGCTTCTTATCATTCTCAGCAATTCTGAAGCAACCAGCACGCATTTCTGTTCTGCCTGGGAGGTGCTGCCAGCAAGGTGCTAGGAGAGGAGTTGAAGAGTTTTGTCCATCTTATAGTTGGACAAAACTAGGTAAGTTCAGACAAAAGCGGAAAGGGAAAATATAAACACTGCTCTCGCTCCTGAGCAGGGCAGGGGAGCACCAAGGGCAACTGCACTTGCTTCTCTTCTAAGACAGCATTTGTTTTCACTTTACTTACTACTGACTATTCCAGGAATGCACAAGTTTGCCTTTGAATTATCATGTGAGAACCCTATATGTGTAATTTGCTAGCCCACGAAGATTCAAATACCAAATCCCATAGCTGAGCAGAGCCAGCCCTTGCTTTCCAAGGAGAGTCTTCCAAGCGAAGACCAGTTTCTCAAACTGGTATTTCCCTACCATGATGCTTCCCCACCGCGCTGCCACTTCCTCTTCCCCACTGTCACTGGATGGCATTTTTTCCAGAAGCAGCGTTACGTTGCTCGTGACCTGTCCCTATGTGTTTCTGGTCACAGGTTAAGCATCATACATGGCAACAGCCAGCATGTTCACACTGCTGTTTACAACGTTTATTTTCAAGACCGAGAGAATGACCCTTCTGCAGCTACTCAGTGTTATATAAACAGCTGGAATAAATATAACCTAGAAAGATAAAACCTCCTGCTTTTGGGATTACCCAGCTGTTTAGGGCTAAGAATTCCCTCTGGGCACATAACTGCATAACCACCCGCTGCCGGGGCTGTGTCAGGCTCCTTCCACATGCCGGCTGGCCCCTGGGGCTGGACGGAGCCCTTGTCTGACCCACCCTCATCTTTGTTCCCTTCTTACCTCAAATGTTCTTTGAAACTGCTTAAGCTTAAAGAAATGCTCTGTTGTATTATCTCCCTCCTTATCTGGCACTCACTCACAGGACTGCAACAAGAGTGAATTTCCAGATGTACTTTACATTAGACCACTTCTTTGGTCAATACGCACCAGTAAGTTTTTTGTGACATCAGATGTACTGCTGCTGTAAAATCGGAGTAATTCTCTAAGATGGTGTTTAGCAGACTATGATGTGGGGAGTGTGAAAACCCCTAGTCCTTTTAACGGGCTCAACCCATTACCCTCCAACTGGTAGCGGCTCTGACTGGCGCTATTCTCACACTTAATAAGAGCAAGGCTGGATGGGAGACAGGGAAGGCACAAAGACAGAATGATTCCTACCAACCATCTCTTTCACATCTGTGAGACATTCATTCATCTCCGTCTTCAAAATGGGAAATAAAAAGGAGAAACACAGGCAAGAGAAATTGCCAGTGAGCGGCAAGTGCGCACGCTGTCGAAGGCTAATCCCCTCACCTCCCTTAACTGGGGTCGTTACGGAGAGGTTGTGATGGGGTTTGCTCACAGTCAATGCAACAACACCGGGCAAGACATAAAACTTCAAAGATGGATTTCTATTTTCTTTACTAAACAATTTTATTTCCCCAATCTAAATGGGAAGGAAAAAAAACTTCAGAGGAAAAAAACTGAGGAAAAGACCTTAATTCTAATACTTGTTTTTTCTTATGGCTGAGTTCTTCTAGCATATTGACAGAGAGAGGAGTAAATGGACAAGTACAATTCACTCAGTCAGAGACTAACCATGATCAAAGCCGCTACTTTATGGAACCTTCTTTGGTGCCAAAGGGCTCAGCGCTTCTGTGACCAAAATGGGAGTTGTTCATCGCCAGCCATTTCACTGAACTGAAGCATTCTTCAACAGGCACAGCCAGACTGGAATTAATTTCCCCCACCATATAAATTTCTACTTGTACCAAAAAAATCCAACATGTCTTAAAACGATCTCAAAATAATAATGCCTGCCTTGAGGCAGTCTTTGTAGTCAAATAAGCAAACTGTCTTTAATGGAAGCTGCTGATCACTCAGCACTTGCAAAAATCAGGGCATTCTTGCATATGAAGGCACAAAGAGAGATGAAGGAGCCCAATTTCTAATGTACCTGTTAGAGACATTCCCCATAGTTTTCACTGAACAATCTTGATAACAAAGCTGAGTTAGAGTCAAGACATTAAAGAAGTATTTAGAGTCATCTGCAAAATTCTGTAAAGTGTGTAATTTTACTTTGTTTTGTGCTTTGCAGGGGAAAAAGAGTTTCTTAATTGGGTTCTGTGTGGAGAATGGCTGAGAAAACATATTTGGCAACATGATCTATATCTGGCTTCTGCAGCAAAGCCAACAGAGGACTCTGCTAATTTATGGCCAAAGTGTCTTATGCCCTACATCAGTAGGTAGGTGGTCTCTTTCCTTATGTTGCTCAGTTATCTAGTCTACAGCAGACAGATATTGAATTTTTCATCTTGAATCATAGACGAGTTGGGTGGCATGTGAGATATTTAATCAGATATTAAGGAAATGTTTTGCTGTTCCCTTATTTATGTTACTATTACAGGTTTCATTATGCACAACAGAAGGCAAATGTCTTAATTTCATCAAATTTCTCCTTAAATCTGCTGGCTACACACTGTGCGAAATTGTATTCTAGAAGTGGATTAGTTAACTATGCAAGTTACAAAACTTCTGTTATTGTGTTCTGCACTTTTTAAGATGTCACAGCTCACTGCACCCATATGGTATTTGTTTTCACTGACGTTTTCTATTTATGCCGCACATTACACAAGATAATTGTGTTGATAGCCAGTAACCTCACTGAATGGTGCCAGAATTCTAAAACTATTTTATGAGGTTCAACAGAATTTATTTTAAACATGTATGCTGTGAGACATCTAAGGAGCCACAACTTGTCAGTGCTAAAGGTGAGCCCAGAACAAAATGCTGGATCTGAAAATGCTCTTCCCAAATTCTATATTAATTTCTGTACGCAAGCCCCAGGGCATTGTTTTGCAGCATTTTACAGCCTTGGCATGCCAACACCTTGAGTGCAGCATGCAGCTCTGGTCTCCACAGCTCCAGGACACAGTAGAGTTAAAGAAGGGCAACTGAACCAAGTCTGGGGAGGGAGCAGCTGGCCTAGATGGAGAGACCAGAAAGGCTGCAAGTTTGCAGTTTGGAGCCCACGGGGCAGGCTGAGACCTCCAGGATATGATCAAAGTTTATCCACTGCCTTCATGATCTTATAGAGGGAATGCAGAGCTATTGTTTGCCAAATTGCAGAATATTACAACTATGGGGAACTCAGTGAAGCTGGTATGAGATCATTTTAGAACAGGTGAAGGAAAGCTCCTTCACAGGATGGGGAGTGAGCTCCTGGAGCTTGCTGCCACAGCAGTAGGGAGGCAAATGGTATAAGTAGGTATAGAGGAATTACTGGATAAAAGATCCACAATGAATATGAAAAAGAGGAGGCTGGGGCGTTCCCTCTAATATAAATTGGAGGTGCTGGGGGAGTGCTAGCAGACTGTAGAAGGTGGCTAGGTTCTGTGCTGCCCACAGACAGTATCTCCCATTGCTTCTGTCAGAAAGACAAACTGCTGAGCCGGATGGACTGTTGCTTAAGTAGCTGGGTAAGAATTTCACAGCTGACTCATGTTTGGCTAATGAGGTAAATCCAAGGTTTGGCTGAGGCATCTTTGTTCCTTGAACTGTGAAGAAATTCAGACATGGATTTGTATGTTAAATTGTGAAAGAACTAGCCCTGGAAGGACAGCCCATCATGCTGCTACCGCAAAGTAGTTCTACCTATATAATTCTTGATCAATGCTAGTCTTGAGCCATTCTCTCCAATGATGGGGATCTTACATCCTCCTCATTGCCTCATACAGCCTTCCTCAGTGCTTCACTTTCCTTATCATTATGAGTTTTTTCCCTAATACCTAACCTGGATCTTCCTGGTTGCAATTGCCAACTTCGACTGCTGCTCTACCCACACAAAGCAAGTTGGTCTTTTCTTTTTTAAGCAGATTTTTATGTATTCAGAGATTGCTTTGTCCTTCCTCAGCTTTTGCTTCCTCATGCTAAACAAAACCAATTCTTTCTTTTTTGTTCCCCAGAGATGTTTTTTTAGAGCTCTGGTCCTTATCATTGCTGTGCTTTTGACTCCCTCCTATTTGTTCAGTCTTCCCTGAAGTCTAAAACATTGGGTTTGGGAATTTCTGTGTAAGAGCTCACCACTGCTGAGCAGATTCATGTGTCTTGTAGATATTCCTGTTAATCTCATTATGATTTTTGCCTTTTTTTTGCTACAGGGTCACAGTCTGACTCACATTCAACTTGTACCTCGCTATATCTATATCATAGCTGTGGACAGCCAGAATGCTTACTGTGAAAGTAATTCTCATTCACTGTGAAAGTAATTCTCATTCATTCCTACATATCTGTTCACTTCCCCAAGACAACCTAGTTATGTAGCATCACAGGTCATTTTCAGACCTCTGAGGGACTCATCCAAAACACTGGTTGTATTTATAGTTTAAGATTACGAAGTTTGCAAAGATCATTAAGGTCAAATAGTCTGACTTTCCACTTAATGTAGGTTCAAGGATGTCTTTAAGCAGATCATGCACAGAGCCTGTGCCTGAGCAGCCTTTCAGAAAGAAACTTAGAATTGCTTAAAGATTTGAACTGGCAGAGAATCCCGTATGTTCATAATTAAACTTCAGTGATCAGTTTCTCTAAATGTTAAAATCTGACAGTTAATATTTAACGTGGCCTTTTCTAGCTTCAGCTTCCAATTGCTGGAACTTGTCGGAACATGTTCTGCAAAGTTAAAAGGCCTCCTTACCCTCAGAAACCTCAGGCATGTCTTCATCTTCTTTTGATAACAAATATGTCTACAAAAAAGAGCTTTTTAGGTTTCTGATGGTAAGATCATTTGTGCTCAAACTCTTTGTGGTTCTTTCCAGAGTTCTCTGTAATGCTAAACTCTCAAGTGCAAAACTGAACACAGTGTACAAGATATAGATATAGTATAGCATACAGATACTCTCATCTCTGTCAAAAGCAAGGTGTACTATTAATCTCCTACTCATAAGGAGTCTTTATCTCCAGAGGACAAACTCACTCTCTCAGTTGCACTACAGGGAAATTTGTGTTCAGCTTGTTACCCACACTGGCATCTGTAAAATCACTGCATCCTGTCCACAGGACCCGCATTATTCCTCAAGGACATACTCACAGGTATGATCAAGAACAGAGAAATCTGTAAACAGAAACCATTCTAGAAAGTAGGAAAAATAACGCCTCTTTTCCAAACATGCAATTCTTTAGCATCATATACTCTAGCAAACCTTACCTGAGACTTCTAGCTTTTCCACTGCATCCCCTTTAGGCAGGGCTGCTGGCTGGGGAGGCATCTCCAGGTTAGGAATTGACTTCATTATATTGGCCTGGGCCTCTTCCAAGAGCTTTTCAAATTCCTTGCCATTATAGTGATCAAGGTTTTGTCTTTTCTCTTCCCACTTCTTTTCAGCTTTCTAGACAAAAACAGTAAAGCACCTATTTATTTCTCTGATTTCTGTTATGAACACTTACTTTTTAAAAAAAATCCATGTGTAAACATTATAGGTCAATATGGATAGATTCTTTCAGTTCTAGTCAGCAACTAGAGGAAATACATTAACACTGATTAATTGTACACTGGTTCTGACTTCCATTGTGCTATGTGCACAAACACACGACAGACTGACAGTGGCCACTGTTCACTAAAGGAACAAAGGCAAAATTCAAATCTGGGTCACTGCCTTACTATATCACACTGGTGATTAAAGTGCATGTCTATAACAAGACATGAGCGTTCACTTGTGGGTTCTCTCAATATCTCTGTGTGAAACCACTGGAACTTCACACTTTTTCACTTTTACCTCTCCATAATGAGGGATATGGAGATTTAAAGAGTGAATGAAATCCACTGATGCAAGTGTTGCCAGAGAATCATATGTTATTGTTCAAAAATAAGGTATTCTAAAAAACAATTTTTTTTTTTTATAAAGGTTATTTAAAAAACACTGTTACTCATTTTGGTTACATGTTATTATCCTGTTGCATTTAAAATCAGAGGGTATCTTCAGAAGTGTACGGTGTAGTTAGGGGTTAAGCATTTAAATCCCCAGAATGCATTTGAAAAATCCCACCTGCAGTCTCAAGAGTGAGACTGGGAGCTCAGACCCAAAAAGAGGACAACTCATTGAGTAGAATACACCGTACCTCAATTGATACAGCTCGGTTTCTAGTACTTGCACTGTGAATTTCCTCAATGAAAAGACTTTGCATGGTGGTGCCATTGACAGAGACCTGTGGTGCTGGCATGGCTTGTGTGGGCTGGGATCCTGTTGCAGGCTCTTGCAGGGGAGCTGGTGGGGTGGCTGAGAGGGGCCCACCCACTGGCACACCTTCGCTGTGGCTGGCTGCAGTGGGTGAACCCTGGGCATGGTTGACCAGGGCTGATGAGTGCTGTGACTGATGAATGACAACAGGCGAGCTCTGCACATGATGGACTGCCATTGTTGAGAAGGGGACGACTTCTGACTTGACTGATGACACCTGGGACTCTGATGTGATTGCTGTGAGGTTTTGCTGTGCATGTCCCTGGGCATGCTTGAGCTCCTCCTGGTTTTTCAGCGTGTCAGCTGCAGTGGCCTTTTCCATAGCAGAGTATTGCACAGCTTGGGATGGATCCACACCCCTCAGCAGTCCTTCTGTAACATGTCTGCCCAGCCAAATTGAACACAACAGCATGGCACATGGTTAGCATACAGGCAAGTCATGAGCAATACTTAACAAGAAACTTTTGCAAGGGAAAAACCACCTATGTCAAAAACATCAAAATGGTGTTTTTTCTTCCTGATGCTTTCAATTGTATGATTTTATAGCTTCCTCTCAGAGTCAGGGACTCAGCATTCTAAGGAGGCCACTCTAATTAGGATGTTTTTGCCTTTTAAAATGTTTACAAACCTTCATGGACATACTGGCACTTTTTGACCAAACCATGAATTACAGTGGGTTGATTTCAGAGAGAGAATGGAAGTCAGTTGACTTCAATTTTATACGCTGTATCTAGCTAAACAAGGTGTTCAAGGACTATTAGCACAGAAAGTGGTAGTTACACAGAATGTGAGGTAGCAGTTTGGCAAATTGCCAAAACAAAGCCTTCAAATGATATTTCACTATGGTCTTTTCTGTCAAGAGTTTGGGGCAGAATGACCTGAGGATGTAAAGAGTCAACTACTTCTGGCAGCTGGCTGTGAAATGGCTGAGCTTCGGAGTGTAGCTAGCCATCAAATGTCATCAGTTTTTCCATTACTGAAACAGACTTTATGAGGCTTACTACATAATGCGCTGCAAAAAATTACTTTTGGTAAAACTTTGTCATGCATAGCTTATTTTTTTTTTTCCCCAAACAGGGCAAGACAGGAAATAACTGTAGTCATTTTTAAGAAAAGGAAATTAATATGAAAGGATATAGATGTTTATCTACATGGAAAAATAAGTGATGGCTCATAGAAGACCTGTTACATAAACCATTTTATCCATCTGCCAGTACTGGCAAATCCATTTTACATATGCTCCAGGATATATGGAAACAATGACAACCCTACATTCCTTAGAATAATGGTAGCAACAATAGGCTTATGACTTACATTTTCTTGTAACTGAAGTAAAATTGAGACCACCACCACTGACAGTTTGGCCTGATTCACTGGTTTTGAGTAGGACTTAAATCCAATGCCTATTGCCTCATATAAGTCAGCAGCATTTGCTGCTCATATATTCTGACAAACATAGCTAAACACTGGCACTCAGTGGACAGAAATTTTGTCTAATATTTCAACTTTCTCTAATGCGTCTTCCTTGCAAAGAACAGAATAAAGAATTTGCATGAATTCACAAGCATATTGAAAAATATTTCTTTCTTTCAGGAGGTTTAGGATATCTTTATCCACTTAGAATGTTTTCCTGTTTTATTTCTTACTGTTACATTTTTGGGGATGCATGTTTCGGTGTCAGAGAATATTTCTATTAGCTTAGATATTGCTGTAAATGCCTACAGTTAATTAGCTCAAATATGGGACCGATGCCACTCTGTAAGCTTTCTCATCCAGGTACTTCCCAAATCTGGAAGTGTTGAGTTCAGAGGGAGCTAGTTTCAGTTGTAAGATCTCGACGACTGGGGCTGTTGGTCAGAACAGAACCACTGCACAGAGCACAGGAAAGGTTAATTTGGTTTCCCTTGAGAGGGCTCTAGGAAGAATCTATAAAATACTGCAAGCAAGTTGCATTTCTCAAAATTGCCTGGGGACAGGGGAAGAACCCAAACCCAAAAGCTATTCCAGCCCTGCTTGAGGAAATTCTTTAGTTTTGAAGGAAAAAGAAAAAAAATCACCTCCTGAGCATGGTAAGGATATCGGTCATGCTGCGCACACGTTTCAGCAAGCTGTCTAGCTTGTGTGGTTCTTCCTTTAGGAACCTCACAGCTTCTACCTCAATCCGGAGGATTGCACGCATTTTATTCTGCAATGTCGGGAACTCTCCTGCAAAGACAACAACTGTGAAGCTCAAGAGGAAATGATAAAAGCCCTGGGGAGAAACGGATGATGGGGTGAATGTTAAATAGTTAAATAGTCCCTTCTCTCCAGGGACCATGCAACAAGCTCCTTAATCCCAACTTTAAATCTTTTTGGAAGTGAAAGTTAATGCCCCCAGTTCAAAGGCAAACCTGTTCTCAGCCACTGTGGTTAAAAGAGAAGAACCAAAAGTAAAAAGGAAAAGCACGTACCTTTCAGGGTAGCAACAGCTTCTCCCACTTGACGCAAAAGAAAGGCTCCATCTTCAACATCTTTCAGTGTAACTGTCTTGCTGGAAGCAGTAGAGTCCCTCTTCAGGTCTTCAACAAATGCCTCCAGCTCACTGGCAAAACAAAAAAAGCGGACATAAAATGTAAGCAGGACATTCACATTACAATCAAATATATGTAAATGAATGGACTAAACTAAACCAGAAACCTCAACTATGGTATCTTTAAATCTGGTGCCACAGGCTGAAAAAACAGCAGGGTACCACGAGGGGAGGTGAGGATGCTGGACACTCATGCTGACAGCATAGGAACAGGCTTGTAACTAGCCCAAGTCATTGATTTCTCTGACAGGCTGCAGATGTGCAGAGCATATTGACCTCAGGGCAGCTGCGCTACAAAGCGCAGGTGGGGTGGTGAAACACAGCTAACAGCCAGCCCTCTGGGGATGCAAATCCTAGAAGGTTACAGACACACTGTACCACCGCATCCAGTACTGATTTGCACCTTGCGTTTTCTCATTGCTGATGACATGCAAAGGAATGCCCAACAGTGAGGTAACAAACCAAAAATCGGCACTAATGGCCCCTTGGTGCAATCCTGTTTATCTGCCAGGTCCTGCTAGACAGGATACAGGGTCCTGTTTCCATGAACAAGCAGACTGAAACAGCAAGTGTGCATTGGGTGCAGCTCTTGCTCAGCATTTGGATTCAAGAATGAATCACTTCAGATGTTTTTTCCAACCAGTGCTGTCCTGTGCTTCCTCTAGCTCCATCTGGTGCTTCCTCATCACCTTTCCCAATATTTTCTCCAGTGCTTCCATACTTCACATAAATTTTCACAGTCCTTCAGACACATAAACTTTATTTTTGTTTTGGGGGGAGTCACTTTTTTCCATTTAAGGTTGAGACCACATTGCTTTAGCTGGAGTTTCCCCACAGAAGCTTCAAAATTTCTCAAAAAAACCTGAAATGCATTATGTGTGACTGCAAACACCCATGCAAATACCTTAAAAGGATCATCTCTTGAGTATTTATTCTAAGAGAAATCTGCCTCTGTTAAGATACCAAATTTACTAACAGGAATATTCTTTAACTGCATGGTAGAAAACAGTGCAAAGCAAACTCTGAACTGACAAATTGGCTACTCAATTTAACCTAATTTGGACCTCATTTCTCACATCCACTCAGGTAGCAGTTTTGCAATTGCTGTAAGAGAACCAAGATATGGGCTGATTGCCTGAAGAGGGGTAGGGGAAGACTGCCTTCTGCACCAACCGCAGGTCTTGCATTGCCACACATTTCCCTTGTGCCAGCACTGCCACGTAAATCCAGCAGAAAATTACTTATTTTTGGCCAGGTCACTTCCTAGATCCATCTCTGTGGACAGGTGACATGAGCAGGAAAAGAGAAGATTAGGTGGCCCAACGGGATAAAAAGGAGAAAACCCCGTGGAGCACCGTTCTGCACTTAGGTCAATTTAAAGTGGAAGCACAGTCACACAGAGCAATAAATGGGAATACAATAGTACTTCCGATACACAGAGAAACAGAAATAGCATCAGGATCTGAACATCAAGTGCACACAGCAAAGAGTTCATTTCAATCCAAAGACAAAGAACTTTAGAAAATATAAAACAATTCTGAATTAAAAATCATAGGTTGCTTCTGAACAGATCACAAACAAGTGGAGGTAAATGATCCTGTTCCCACTTTAAGACCACTTCTCCCAAAGACTCTGCCTTGAGAAAGACGGGAGGCGTCACGATTTCCAGTAGCACAAGCGTGCTTGCAGGAAGCAATCCCAGGGACCACACGATGGCAGCAAGGGAACGCTCCTCGGGGTATCTTTCCAGTGGAAGAGGCTCCGATAATGCAGATATCTGCTGTCTCTGTGTCTGTCGGGCTTTGCAATAAAGGGCACAGACACAGTCTAGGAAGGAGCTGGAGAAAGAGTTCAGCTTTCTGTTACTCACTATAATGCAAAGGCTCCTGCCCTCCAGAACAGTGCTCTACAGCCATGCATCCTCCCTACCCCTAATGCCCTGATACCGGCACTCAGGCTAGGCAGTGCTACTTTGGGAATCACAGGGTACACACACACCCACTCCCTTTTCTAGATCAGCACTGGAAAAGCAGTTTCTCAGATCCTGGCATCCACCAGGCAACAAAAAAGATAAGGGCAGAAGCTTATATTTGTTCATGGGTGGAAAGAAGAGAAAGGAACAAACACAGAATGATGTTAAGATGTTTTGGTAGGTTTATGATTGTTGGAAACGTAGGGATGATGGAAAGACTTCCAGGTAGCAGACGATGGCTTGCTTTCCCCTTTGTTCTTTGAGCAGAAATGGAAGGGTCATCATAAAGCCCTTTGATTCTATACAGTGACACTATCAAACAAGACAACTGATCCTGAAATTACTCAGGGGGTACGATATTACACTGCCTCATGTTGCTAACTACAAGGGAAAAGAAACTTCAGCCCTCAGGAGCCAAAGTTTGAAACAGATCCAGCAGTCTCCAGCATTTCTTTTCTGCAACTGGGGAAAAAGCTTGGCTTTATAGATTGGACTGAGCAAACCCAATTAACAAGGCACTCACCTTAATGCAGTTTCAGAAGGCTAATACAAGATAAACTATTTTTCTGCATCTGTGTTTTACACAGGGGAGCCGAGGCAAACTCTTATGCTGAGATCTTTCTTTAGGCAAAAAAGCATCAGAGGATCTGTCTCAGATTGCAGTATCAGTAGAACAGGTTACAAAATGAACTGACAAAATTAATAGTAACAAATCACGCAGGCCAGATGGTATTTGCCCTGGAGTTCAATAGCAACTCGAGGGTGAAACTGTCGAACTATTAATGCTAAGCATCTAACTTCTTTATTAAAATTACTTTGGCACCAGAGTAGTGCAAAGTGTCATAGATGATACAAATAAACTTTTTAGAAGGGGATGGGGCTATCCAGGAACGGTACTCTGGTGAGACTGACACCCAGACTGGTGTAATTGATAGATAACAAAATAAAGAATAAACAATAAAGAATAAACAATAAAGAATCAGTGGACCAATGGATAAACATGCTATGTTAAGGAGGAATTAATGTGATTTGCGTAAAGAGAGGGTCAGTCTCACTAATACACAAGGAAACAACAAAAGCATGGGGAAAAGCTATAGCCCAAAAGGCTTTCAGCAAGGTATTTGAGCAAAAGCTTTCAAGAAAGCAAAGTTGTCATGGGACAAGAGAGGAAATTCTCTCATGGATAAAGTACTGGAAGTAAAGGGAAGGGATAAATGAACAGGTTACTCAATCGAATGTAGTTTGCTGGTGGGTTCCACAGGGATTGGTGCTAGGGCTGGTGCTTTTCAACATATTATAAATTATTTAGAAAAGAGGATGAATAGTATAGTAAAAAAATCTCAAAAGGACATTAAATTATTCAGGGGAATGAAAATGAAAGGTGACTGCAGAGGGCTGCAGGTGGACCATCTGACACTAATTGACCAGGAAAAAAACCAAAGATTAAATTAACTCCTAATAAATGTAAAGTAATGCTCATGAGAAGAGGTGAAATAAAAACAAAACCAACCCCACCTAAACCAAACAACCTCCCAAAACCCCAAGTTTTTATACATAATAATGGACTTTGAACTGATAAGCATCCTTCGTGAGTGAGATGTTGGATTTGTAATGGAAAGCTCATGTGGAACATGAGGACAGGGGGACCATCGCCACACCACTGCATGAAGTCATGGTGTGCCTACATCAGATATAGCCACTGCGGGGCTCTCCTTTCTTCCCATTCCCATCTCACAGATGTACACTAGAGTTAGAAAGGGCATACAGAAAGCCAACAGGATGACGAAATGTATAGAATGGCTTCTACAAGAGGAGTAACTAAGCAGACCAGGACTTTTGAGGCTGGAAAGGGCATGATCAGAAAACAGAGTGGGGGAGTGTCTGTAACTTTACGACTAGCATGGAGAGGGTGAATATTCTGCTGTGCATAATTTAAGAGTTTGGGGGTTGATTGACAAATGAAAGATTAAAAAAAACCAAAAAGAGGTTCTTTCTACCCAAAAAAGAATTACTCAATAGAATTCATTGCGCCGAGATGCTGTACACAACAAAGTTTACATAAATTTTAAAAAATGCATAAGTTCATGAAAAGTAAACAATCCATGCAGAGCTTTTGCATATGAAGACACCATCTCTGACTTGGAAAATCCCTGAGCTACAAGTCATTAAAAGCAAGGAGATGCTCTCTGAGCATTTTGTCATGTTCTTATATCCTTTCCCAAGTATCTGCTACCAGTGGCTTTCCAAGACTGCTAAGTGGACTTTTGTTTTTACTGAGCATGGTTATTCTTATTAAAAAGTCTGATAATTTTCCTAACAAAAATCTAAATTGTAACTTACTATGGATCATATCCAATTAGACAGCTTGGATGTGGCTACAATTTAAATACTGTGCTTATAAAACCCCTGCTATTAAAATGCTTAGAATAATGTCCAACATATAGTAGTCATACCTGTAACATGTTTCTCACAACATAAATAGTTCATTAGTCACTGTGTCATATCATCATAATTTGTCCTTGGTCTGGTAAATTTTAAGGCTAGTATCTACAACGCCAAAAGTGTCATATATGACATCTCTAGTGTTGAATCAAAAGACTAGATAGAAAAAAACCTACCCAGTTAATTCTGAGTATGTATTTCACCGTTACAAGTGTGAATAAACACTACGTTTAGCAGTGTTCCTTGGATTTCATTAGATATCTCTGAATTGTAATCCTGCTACAGCTGTGACACACACGGGCACGCTTCTGTAGGTACAATCATGAATAGCTGCTCAACAGAAAACTTGCTCTGAAATGTACACCATGTACACCGACATTTCTGCTGTTTACAACACAAAACTGCCAATATTTTTATTTTGTCATTTCCCAGCAATAATCTTCAGAACTGCAGAAAGGAGAGCTTTTTAAGCTGAGATTTACCACTTCAGGGTAGCAAATACACTTTCATAAGTATTGCAGAAATCCTTAAGCTCCCTAGTCTTGCATGAAGCCAGTCTACTGATTTAGTCCTATGATTTAGGAAAGGTCAAGAGGGCAACAGTTGAAAGACTAGAAATGGTAAATTTTTTGCCCTATTGCTTTGCATTTGTTTATACATCTGCACTGGGATCAGCTTAATTGAAAGTGCCTATATAGAATGTTAACCTTTTTCTGAATACTGGCAGTGACATTTGATGTGCAGTTTTGTGATGTATGCTCTTCATTATTAACAGCCATCAGCGGTTGAACTTAAAGCATTGTTGTCAGATGTGCTTTTTCTTTTGGGCTCTGATCCTGCAAACATGTGAATACATGACGAATAAATCTCACTGGACACAACTGATGAAAAATAATTGTTTGAAATCTAATGTTTGTTCCTAGCATGTCTCTAAAAGGGTTGAACTAACATTTACAGCCTATGAATGATCCAAGAAAGACACTTTCCTGTAACTAACAAATGAAGTAGCACAGAAGCAGCAGAAACTCTGTGAACAGAAAAACTTCCAAACACTGATAAAATAGAACCATATTGCAATCAAAGTCGTACCCTAAATGAACAGCTGTAACAACTAATGCCATTTGCACTTGACCTCACTCAGTATCCATTTTATGAGGCAATGCAATAAACGGCCATCACACAAATTGTTCTTTCCACAGAGAACAAACAATGTAGAAACTGGGCACTGAGGTACACAGGAACAAAGTGATGAACAGGAGGGTAATTACTTAAGGCTCCAACACAATGTTATTTAAGACTACAAACCAGCTGAGAGAATTATATACACCAGCATGGACTGTTACTACACATCAAACTTTTCTTCACAGCAAACATACATTCCCTTAGTAACATTCTACTTTGTCTTTACAGATGTACCATTTTTATTACAAATCTTATTCATCTGACAACACATTGATCAACAGGAAAGATTTACTCTCCTCAGCTGTCAATAACTGTACTTCTATGGCTTTTCAGTCATCATTGCCAACGACAAGCTGACTATAAGGTTTCACTCTATTATGGAGCAATTCTTCAGGTGTGAACTAAATGCAGTAATGAGAAATAATAAGTTATATAGCATCTTACAAATGTGAGTGTTAGAACTAGTTAAATTGTTTATTGATTTCAGCTTCATCTTGCCTCGTGCTGACTCTGAACATGGACTAAAACAAACAACTGGACCCCAGCAGTCTTGGTAGGCCAAAGTTCTGGGGAAAAAACCAGTCTTACAAAGAACTTTTACACAACAACAAAAAAAAGATAGGTATTTTTAACTGCAGTTAAGTATAAGGAAATCCCAGTGAATAAATTTTAGACGGAGACTGGCATTGCTGACTGCAATTAAACTTCAATCCTCTGTTTGCAAGCTTCCCCTGCCTCTCCCATGCAATAGCCCAAGCAATTACTATTGAAATCCGAATTTCACACTAAAAGCCAAACTCATTACCTTCCTTTGCATCCATTTGTTCTTGAGGAAATTCCTCCCTCCTTCCCTGAAGCACAGCGGAGAGCTAGGGTAGGGAGAGGCTTTCAGAAGACGGAAGTGGTCACGGGCCTTACAGCCATCTGTCCCTTTACAGGGGACTTCTGAAGTGGTTGAAACTCTTTGTACTGGTAGGATTTACCCAGGGGGCTGTGCTTAGAAGGACTCCCAGTCAGGACCAGTGATTTGTACAACATAGACACAGTTTTACAGCCAATGAGTGTGAGGAAACACAGCTAAAACACCATAGACAGGTGCAGTTTCACTAAAGTCTTACTAGTTTTAAGTTTAAAGTTTTAGCAAACTAAAGTTTTCGCTAAAGCTACTGCTTTATGGAAGAAAAAGCCAGGCAAAAGCAACAAGTTCTAAGAGGTTTCTCAACCCACCATAACTTCTTTACAATCTTTTCTTCCTCGTTGAGGTATTTCTGCCTTTCTTGTTCCACCAGGTTGCGCTGTCGCTGCACAGGATCTTCAAGCCTCTTCACTGTTTCAATCATTTTGCCATTGATTTCCAGCTCTGCTTTCTTCACCATTGCCCTCAGCATCTCCTGGTTCTGCAGCTGTTGCACAAAAGAAATCAACTTCAATTTTTCCTGCTTGACTGACATCCCTGGCAACAGAATACATTGCAGAGCTCAGAAATAGGTTGGGATAAACATAGCCCTACAGCGAGAAAGAATTTTTACCTTCGTCTTTCCCTCTTTAACTTTACCTATAAACATTATTCCGTGAGGAAGTGTTGGGGGTGAGAAAAGCCTAAACCTGATTAACTTCTAATGTGTATATCTAACTTCCAGTTGCAAGCTGACGAACAAAAGATGTTGGGATCAGCACACCCCCTTCAGTGCATAACTTCTGCAAGGATTGTGGCCCCTTTATTCTGCTCAGTCCAGCATGAACCAAGAATTAATCACTCCTCACAAGAATGCCGGAAGCTTGACTTCCACTTTGCGCATATCTCGTAAGCTTATGCATCACGCTGCCCATACATGCCTGGTGGATAATCCCACACATTAATGACAAGGCTGGAACGCACTGCTGTTCTCAGAATGGAATTTTTCAGTCTCTCAAGTGTCAGAGGAAGGATTGTGCCATCCAGTGTAGTTTGGTACAGGCACACAGCTCATCTGCAATGCATGAAACCTCCCTTACCCACCAAAAGAAACCCCTTTATAATATGGTGATTTTCTGAGAACTGTGAAAGTCACACCTTCTTTCGTGTCTTAACCCTCAGTTAAGTATCTAAAGCATTATTTTTCTTACTGATATTAAGTTTGCAGAACAAAACATAGCTAAGAAAGCAAACTAGACTGTACTCTTCTATAGGTAGCCCTAGACCAGCTATGCCCCACGCTCACACAAACTAAACCTCTTTCAGTCTCTTAGCAAATCACAAGATCCAAAGTGATAAGCAGGGCTCCATCTAGTCACAGCTTTAGGATACAGGCAACATGAACAACACTCTGTTAGCCCAGCAGCCTTCCCATACTGTAAGATTTTAAAAAACACCTGTGTCAATCGGGAGATGAAGTTCCAGTTTTAAAACTAACAATCAAACTGTCAGCTGTCTTGTAAACATCCAGGCTTAACAGCCAAACCACATTTAACATACAAAGTAAAACCACTGCCTAATAAGAAGAATCACAAAAATGGGTTACCTACAAGACAGTATAATGCAACAAGACTTCTTTTTAAGTTGATTTAAGAGAATTCACTGGAATTAGAGAAAAAAAAAAAAGCCTTTGCCCAGGTCATTCTTTCCAATCAGTACAGGAATTAGAGGAACAAACTCAACTCTCCCCTCCTGACTCTTCAGTCCTTGTGCCTGACTCTGCCTTCTCCAGCGACACAACTGTGATGAGAGGGAGGGTAACACTTCACTGAAAGTGCGCAAGGGGGTCTGAGCTGTGACAAGCAGGAGGTGTTAGCTCAAAACTCAGCTGAAGATAAGTGTTAGCAGCTAGGGAAAAAAAATGAAGCTGGAAAACATCTGAAACAGCAGAGATTTATAAACATTGTCAGCTGCTTCATACCAGACTGGATTCTTTTGAAGACAGTGCGTATGTGTATTCTTCCCCACTATGGGATTAAGGTTTGGGTTTGATAAATTAAAACCTCTTACAGCGAGGCCAGCACAGCTCTCTGAGACACACGTCTTACATTGTGCCATATTTTCAAGAAGGAAAACATAAATGAATGAATAAATGAGTGAATGAGCATGTAACACTTCAGTCATACAGTTTATTCACAGCTCTTTAAAAAGTGTGGAAATTTGACACAGGGAAGTGACTTGGGAAATGTGAAACAACTGATCCAAGGTCAGTAATGAAGTTAGACGTAAGTGGCAGGTGTCCAGAATTTAAGTCCTCTATGTTCCTTAGCTGGTAACAGTGACTCCCAGTAATATCAAAATTGAGTATGTGTGTGTGTGTGAGGTTGTGCAATGGCAGGTACACTTTTTTTCATATTATGGGGGTATATAGGAGATCTATATTTACTGTAGTGACACCTACAGCTAAGGTGCTTGTCACTTGTACTTATGCAGTGCTTGAACAGTATTACAAAGTTCCATTTATAAAAGTTCCTCCACTTCTGATAACAAGATTAGGGAATAAAAGGTAACTCAGCAATATTTCAGAAAGCTTATATGTTGAGGACTCCCAAACCTCAATGTCTGAAGTGAGCTCTTGAAGTCTGGGAAATTACTCATCTTGGTATCAAAGAGATGGTTTTGCCATTTCTATGAAAATTGATGCAACACTTGGCTAGTTCTGGAAAACCTGGTTTTGTTCGTGCTTGGGGAACAGGGTCAGAAGATAAGGAAGAGGTACAGACGGGTACATAGAGAGAAGAGAACGAACCAGGGGAGAGGAGTAATTGTGGGTTTAAGCAGGGCAGAGACACCAGCCAAAGGACAACATGAAGCAGGGTGAGCAGGAGCAGAGGGGAAGAGCTGTGATTGAGGAAGAGGAGGCAGTCTCCGGCCACTACAGTACATTTACCTCCACGTCCTGGCACTGAACTTGATTCTCACCTTTCTTCTGCCAGCAGGTATCAGATCTGAGACTCCCTGGCTAAGTGCACACCCCATTTGTCCCTCAGACCACCTCTTGCAGCTACTCCACCACCTCAAGTAGAAAAAGTTTTATGGATCTGCCAGAGTTATTCTGGTTCCACAGAGTAGAACTTTTTGTACTTTACGTTTGCTTGAAAATAAGCCAAATAAACAATCTTAGACATTCACCCTTGAAAAGAAACTTTGTTAAAACAGTGTTCAAGTTCCAAAGTCAAGTAAAAGCAATGCAGGCTTTCCTGTCACCACCAAATGGCAATTTCTTGCTAATTAGAGTTAACTTGACTTATAACTGCAAGCAGCAATCAATCAGAAAGAAATTTAACATGCTTTTTTAGAATTCTAGCATCCTCTCCTACATTCATTACCCTTAGTTCTCATTCCCAGCCTCACCAGTCTCTCCAGATACCTACCTTGTCCCTCTTCTTCGGCTGCTGCTCCAGCCATTACCTATCACTGCTCTCTCACAAGTACCCCAGCACTGCCTCCGGCACCCACTTCAAGAATAATCTGATAACCAGTTTAGTTCACTTTGAACCAACTACTATCTTTGAGACAGGTAACTGGAAAACCAAGTATTAGTTCACAGCCCTGCTTCTCATTAGGAGACAAGCATGACCTGTCCAGTGGGAGCCTCCCAGGCCCTGCTGGGAGAGGCTTCTGGGCCAGCCACCTCCCCACACACTACAGTGCACAGCCACAAGCACAGACTGACTGCTTGCAGCTCAGGATCTCTGTAGAATCTAATTATCTAATTCCTGAAGTTTGGTACCATACATAGATTAAATGTAGTCTCACCAATTCTATAATGCAGCTCAAAACATATTTGGATTTCTAATTCAAAGTTACACTTGTGAGACGAGTATCATATACCATTTATGACAGTAGTATTATTACATTTTCTATCCTTTCTGTAGCACTCATTTCCCTGAAAATAATACATTGAATGAAGAAAAAGCATGCATGCACACACATTCCTAATGTTGAACCTTAATCATATCTAACTGCTTTCCCTTAAAATGTGTTCAATTAAATAAAGGAAAGAATAGACCGAAAAAAGCCAGTGTACATATAAGCTAATGATATATACTATGAACAGGCACTCTAAGGCTTGGTTCAAACCTGCCACTAAGAGTTCTCATTATCTGGGAGTGCAGAATGAACAACCCCACTGAACTCACCATGGGCTCATTTTACCAACATCAAACGCATCAAGGACACAGGCTGGGTTATAGCCTATCTCTGGCAATGAGGAAAACTCCACAGCACCATGAAACTAGACTTTCTTCAGTATCTCTGAAAATCAGAGTGCTTAAGGAGGATGCTAGTGGAGTAGCAAGAAGTGTATCCATCTAACCTCTAGCAACAGCCACGATGCAAATGTCTTTATTTCAAAAATCTCTGGTTAAAATCCAACCACAGATTGAAACAGTCCTAACTTTTTGGTTGCATCTGGTTACATATATGTTTCACTGGTGTGTGAATCAATACATCTGGATCAATTACTGCTGGGTATGTTTTAAAAAGAGGCTTTTGCCAGCACAGACAAAGGCTACATGAATGAATGGGTCTTTTCCATCATGTGTTTCTCCGATTCTATTAAGCAAATGCGTAAGAACTTACAGTGATATCATCAATTGAAAATGGAACCACAGACAGTATTAAACATAGTTTTATGTCCTGTTTCTGTTTCTTAGTTATCCTGCCAACTTTTGTGCCTGTGCAATCATCTTTTTCAGTTCTTTGGAAGTGTTTCTTTTAGTCTGTCACTATATAAAAAATTCACACAAACAGGAACAAACTGACTGCCAACCCAGGAGAAACAGTGAAAGTGAAACATATGAAGTACTGTCAAACATATTATGCAAACAACCTGGAAAACCAGAAAAATACTTTTTCTCTTTTATTTAGAATTATTTTCCAAAAAACATAGAGCAAAATTTTTTCAATAGAAGTGTGATATTTCAACACTCTTCAGTTTAAAACACTGTTTCACTTGCTGCCCTTCAAACTGTTAACTCTTTTTCAAAATAATTCCACCCATTCAGGAAAGCCATGACAAAAACTCACTCTCATTGATGTAATTTACATGTAATATACCAAAGTTTCCCTTGAGCTACAGGTTCTTCCATCTGACTATCACAAATTTGCCCACTTCCTACGAGCATGATGCACCAAATTTGCTACCATTTCTGAAATAAGGGAAGCCAGCCAGAGTTAATGAGCACACTTGGGATATGTCCTTTTTTCCTTCTCAAGACTTCCTTGGCAGCATTGATTTGTGCAGATGGTACAAGTTTCTTCACTCCTGTGTGCCATAATGCTGTATTTGATCAAAAGCAAGGTTACCGCCCCAGGCAGGGCCGCAGAGACAAGGTACAGCTGGGGAAATGCCACCTCCTCGGTGAGCAGGCCCTGTGAGAAGGATGCGCTCACTGCCTCCAGCGCAGCACTGCAACCTACATCCCACTTTACGGGGCCACATGCTAAGCACAGCTGGGGGCCAGACCACATGCATTTGCCAAGAGCTGCATTTGGCACGTGGGGTTACAGAAGGACAGAGGGGCTGCAGTGGTTTGCGGCACAAATGTGGAAGAATACGCACTTATATATAATGTGCCAGGGAAGAGATCCTAAGCCAGAGTCTTGAAATTAGATGGGGACCATGATAGCTGGCATATAGGCAGCACTGCTGGGAATAGCTTTTGAAAGATACATTTCCTACAGGAACTTACTCACCCTAAACTGAAAATGTAAACACATGGGCGCTATATCACAGGCAGAGGTTACCTGGCTGACACAACTGTTTGCTCCAAATACCTTCTGCCATCTCTTGATTACCAGCAAACTGAGCATAGGACCTTGTCACAGCATCTTCAGTCTTGGCCCCATTTTCTTTCCCCTGATGTTTACCTCACCCTTCTGCTCCCTTGCTCTATGACTGGTTCATAATTCAATTTCCTTTAGTTAAGGAAGTAAAGGCAAAACATGCTGCGAATTCTGATCTGTATTATCATTATTCTGTTCTAAAATTAATCAGCAAATCAAATAGATTGACATAGTACCATTTCCACATTCAAAACAATCCTGGTTTCCATATTCAAAACAATACCAAACATGTGATGCCACTTTCCGGGCAAGGAGGACTGGCAGAGTATTGAAGTTTCCCCTGCTGTCCACTTTGTCTCACAAGAAATTGCTTTACCTCCTTTTGCATCTTCTGAGATAATACACAGTGCTCTTCAGTTTCCAATTAAGCGAAGGGCTGAAGACCTGTACAGCTGTATAAACTTATTTTCACAGTGTCTGAGATGAGCAGCATATATTTACATTTGCAGCATGACAGTATGTGTTAACAGAACATTTTGGTTAACTCTTCATTGTTCCTATTGTTTCTTGCAGGTTTGAGGTGTTGACGTGTTTTAGGAAGGTACTGGTAAAATGTGAACGTAAGTAGGGCACAATAAACCTTTGCAGCAATTTTTGAAATATCTTTTTTCCTTGCTACTCAAGTTGGCTATTCTTCTGGATTCCATAAATACAGGACTCGAACTCTGCCTTAATGCATATCTACTGATCCTCAGCTACATTTGGGTTTCCTGACATCAAAGTTGTTTATTCAGGAACTTAAAAACTGCCTCAACTGTAAACAGTATGGAGCAGGAACATGGCTCTTCCGACATGTTTATACAGCACATAGCATAGCAGGGTCCAAACTGTAATCACAGACTTGATATTATTGTAATATAAATACTGCTTTAATGTCTAGAGTCATCAAAGCAAGCTAGAAATTAAGGTTTTTTCTCAGTATCTGAGCAGCAGTAGTTAAACTGAGCTAATTCTCATATCTCTAGGACTATGCAAGTGGCATATGCTAGCGCAGAATAAGCTTTTGTGTCTGTAATACTTGGGTCTTCGCTTTGCTAGAACTCTTCTACTGAGAATCACTCATGTACAAAAGGTAAAAGAGAAAGAAAGAGAGAAAGAAAGGAAAAGAGCACTTGCTGACAACCCACTTTCCCGGCGTTACCCAGGTAAGCATACCTGTAGCTGCTTCATCTGATGCAGCTGCAGCCGCAGATCCGACACGTTGCGTTTCATGCCATGCAGGCTGACTTGCATTGATGGGGCTCCAGCAGGGTGATGGATGACAGCTGACTCCACAGTTGCCAACGAGTTCTTCCCCCCAGATATGTTAGCAGCACCTGCAATAAGCAGCAGCACAGGTTGAGCTCACCAGCAGAGAAGGTGCACACATGATCCTTCCTCTGCCCACCAAATCCACGTGTATTTCACACAGATGGACAAGAAAAGAAAATTACAGCTGCCAATGCTCAGTATTAATAGATGACTGGCACCTCCTTATCCAATATATTTTGAGGGAAGACTACAATATCAGAGTTTATCTGTGCTGGACCGTAGCCATATCAGAGCACAGCATTACCACAAGACTGCTTCCTACCACATGTAGTGGAGATGGGATAATAAGCTATAACTGCAGATTACACAAAACAGCAGCAAATCAAATTGGTGCTGAAAGTAGCTTTGGGATTGTCCTCCCAGGAGCCATCTGAGACCAAGCTAATGCAAATTCACAGGTCTCCTGAACTGCATATTTGTTGATTATCACTGGAGACAGATTCAGTCAAACTGCCAAGCGTGGAGAAAAGGTCTCTACAGAGAATCTTGCTTTGCTGCTTAAAGTACAATTGCATTATTTCTATGAGGTGTCTCCAACAGCCGCTGTATAAAACCAGGAGAAGAGACATGAAACAATGGTGTAGCAGACAACTGCTCTCCAGCCATGTTGCATCCACCACTCCCCTTTAGTCTGTCATTTATTCAGGACTGTGTTTACAAGGGAATACAGCATAACACAAGGAAGTGAGCTGAGCCACACTCTGAGAATAACCGTTGAGTGTCCTCACAAGACATTCTTCATTAAATAATGCTGCTGTTCTTCACAGCATCAATGTCAAGTTTGTTCTTTTCAGTCTCAAGTACCTGGGAAGAAGCTTTATTTACAGGGTACAAGCAAATTCCAGTTCATCAGCTAATAGTCATGTTACAGCTTCTTCTAGCAATTTGCACTCACACACCCATATTCTCCAAATTTTCTTTCTAATGTGTCCTTTCCCCTCTCCACCACCAACAGGCAAAATGACAGACTGTCAGTAGGACAAACTTCATTTTTTAAGTCCAGCACTATGTAGCCCTGCATACTCTTCTGATCACAGTGCCAGATCCAACTTGTCCCTCGGGCTCAGACGGCTGCCGCTCCCTGAACTATTGCATTACCAGCCCTTCACTACAAGAAGGACATTGAGGTGCTGGAGCATGTCCAAAGAAGGGCAACAAAGCTGGTGAAGGGTCTAGAGCACAAGTGTTACGAGGAGCAGCTGAGGAGCTGGGGTTCTTTAGCCTGGAGAAGAGGCGGCTGAGGGGAGACCTTATTGCTCTCTACAACTACCTGAAAGGAGGCTGTAGCGAGGTGGGGGTCGGTCTCTTTTCCCAAGTAACAAGTGACAGGACAAGGGGAAATGGCCTCAAGTTGCACTAGAGCAGGTTTAGATTGGATATTAGGAAATACTTCTTCACTGAAAGGGTTATCCAGCATTGGAACAGGGTGTCCAGGGAAGTGGTTGAGTCTCCATCCCTGGAGGTATTTAAAAGATGGGTAGATGTGGTGCTCAGGGCCATGGTTTAGCAATAGACTTGGCAGTGATAGGTTAACGGTTGGACTCGATGATCTTAAGGGTCTTTTCCAACCTAAATGATTCTATGATTCTAGCCTATGATTATCTCATTCCCCACTTCGTTTTCTTCCTTCTCTATGAATAAAACAAAAAATTTGAGGAAACAGAAAATAACTCATCAATGGATCTGCACAGGGATTTTGGTCATCATTTGCTCCCACAAGCACACATTCTATCAAGTTCAATGAAATCAAATAGAAACTAATGTTGCAAGCTTTTCTTTGCTTGTTGAAGGCAAATTTTGAGTGCACCAAAGGGCATGACACATTTTTCTGGCTGGTATGAGTATGAGCCGAGGAGTGCTAAGTTTTATCCCTGCCCTCTCATCCCTAGTAGTCTTTTTAACCAGTAAAGTCTCCAAATGTGCCCAACTGAGTATAGCTCAGCATAACAACACATCATTATTCCTTTGCCAACAGGTGTGGGTACCTCAAACGTAGCCTCTGCAAAATTCATCTGGGGGAACCATTTTTAAAGGATAGAAATTACATCACGCTATTTTTATCTAAAAATCGGCTAAAAGGTTTCTGAAGAATCATGTTTCTTGCTTTACCTACATTTGCAGTTCCTGTCAGTAAAAGCACAGGCCCCTCTGGCTGCACCTGTGCTCTATACAGTGTGCCATGCCATAGGCTTCCGGAGACATGCTCTAACAAAAAGCTGTTCTAGACCAGTGCTGGCCATTGTAATGCTATACCTTACCTAAAGGTGCTCCAGCTAGATCTGCTCGGTGCTTCAACAGCGGCACTTTTCATTCCACCGCTAAGCAAGCTGCTGCACATTTTTGCTATACTCCAGTATGATTCAATGCTCTCCTGACTTTCAAAGAGCTGCTTAACAGAAAGCAACACTCAGGAAATAAAACAGTCCTTGTTCACTGCCATTCTGTACCCACTCCATGCTTCAGTCTAATATACACTAATACTTATCTGTCTACATGTACGCTGTTTTTCCTACAGTCAAGCATCTATTTCCCTCCCACATGCACTATTTTTTTCATTTTTTTAAGAAAAGGGTATTTAGTTCATAAACCGTACAGACAGAAACCACCAGAGAGTCTGAAAAATGTGGATAAGCCTCCAAGAGTTCTGATCCCTAGCCACAAATCTGGACTATTTTTGAAAGCACATCTACCTTTCTGCTATTCTTTGCCTCAAGCAAAAGCTCCAAAACCTCAGCCCCTGACCCTGTGATAATGCAGCCAAGGCATGAATCAGTCCCCGCCAGTCTCTCTCCCCATGCTGGACCCCAGTCAATTCACATACTTTCTCAGGAAGGGGTGCCTGCTTTCCTTTTAGTGTAGATGGACTGTGATCTGCTTCTGTAAACAATAAATGTCTCCGACCCCCTACAAAGCAGCTCTCCTCCTCCTCTGCTGCCTCGGCCACCTCTTCTCACCATTAGGTACTCTCAGCTGCCACGGTGTCCCTGCTGCAGAGCGTGCTCAGAGCCTGTGAAGCACGGCGTGGGACTCCCGAGGGTGTGAAACACAACCACAGACACCAAGTGAGCATGGGAGCGCAGTAAGGATCAGCAGCTGACTTCTCAGAGATGCATATTTTCATAAAAAAGGAATAAAAGGGCAGCTGAATGAGGGGCTGCTTCATCTAGGAGTATAGCTCGCTTTTGGAAACAGTCCCAGGCTGTAGCTTTGCGATTAGATGTGCAGCCAGATGGATTGAAGGGAAAGAAACAGCACTGGCTCTCAGGTCTTTAAATAAACCCTTGCTGGAGTTAGGTAAGGGGGCCTGAATGCAAAACCCCTCCATAATTCCCTAATACTTTGGACAGAAAACAAATGTTAATTTTTTTTACAAAGGCTAATGAACTAAGCTGCCATTTTTGAAGTACAAAGAAAACTAATGTGCAGAAAGGGGAGAGGTTTGCTATTTGCCCAGGCTCAGGAAGGTAAGGAACACGGCTTCCACGCCCTGACACTTGACCTTTGCTATGATTGCAAAGACACCACTTTCCTTCCGTTTTCCAGATTTTATTTTTCCTTCTACAATGCTAAGCTTTTGTTTTGAAGCAGGCTAGAAAAAAGGCCATCAGATGACACCCAGCAATGTTTCTTCACAAATTACTCATCCTATTAAAGAGCCACAACATTTTCAAGCATCATTTGGGAAGACATGTGACAGTTACTTAGTTCTCTTCCCATCCAGTTAGAATCCACTAAACAAATATGCAAATGCAATGTTAAGGTTGCAGTTCCATCATTAACAAGCTATTATGGCCAGGCACTGAAGCACCCTTAAAAGAATAAAATATTCTCTATATATTAGTGTGCAACTTCACCTCATTGATCAGAATGAATTCAGGATCATGTTTTACCTGCAAACGCTGACAGAGTTCAAAGACTGGCGTGATCCAGCTTTGAATCCGAGATAAGCAAGCAGATATGGACAATGTTTTTAATTCACAGATCATCACAGCAAGAGTCTTGCACGTGAAAAAGGCACACAGATGTGCACAGATGACAAGACAGTTCACAAAGACTGAGGCATCAAATCTGAGCCCTACATCTGTAATACTCCCTGCTGCCATCTCCTTCTCTTGGTTTGTACTGGTGGTGCCAGTGCAGAAAGACATACTCTTTGATCCCTTTTCAGGAAATACTGAAATGTCCTTCTTCTTCTTCCAACAAGGCAACAACTAGCAAAGAACTATTGCTTTTTTTGGTAATCCATGGTACAACTGATCTCAATTTAATCAATGAATCCAGGATTTAACCTATCAATTTCACCACCTGATGAACAAAAATATGACAGGAAGGTGAACAGGTGAGCATTTCTCAGCATATTTGTTAGTATTCTCAAGGAGACTCGTCCTAGTATGGTTTGTTTTTAGAGGCACATGCTGTTCCCAAGTGAAGAGTCCCTTGATGCCATTCACTTTTGATGAACTGAAGAAGGTTATAAGGATTCAGTCATGGGATTTCTCCTAACATTAGTAGAAGAGACATAGCAAGTCTATGGAAGGTTACTGCTCTTTAAACCCACCCCCCATGAAAGAATTGAGCCTAAAGCAATAAAACATAAAAAATGCAGACAAGCATGATTGTTACAGGCTCATTTTCCCCAGTGAAATAGCATTTTTATTTAGGCTCTTTAATATTTCAGGCTAAAGATTCCACTACAGACTGGGAAAGCAAAAACATGTTACATACAACAATTTGGTTTATATGAAATACCAAACAGAGTATTCACAATCTAGCTATACAGACTTATCTCGGATTTAGAAAATTTGGTGTCTTTCCCTTCCCAATTGAGCTAGTTCTCTATTTTTTGCATGAAAGTCTCCTATCATTGGAACACATACTATAAAATACAATGTTGGTTCAACATTGATGAGCCAATTTTATCCTGCACAGATGTTTTATTGTTCAGGATGGGAAGCAATTCACGTTTCTGCTTACCAGTGCTCTAGAAAGGACTGCTCAATCAACATTATACACCACTTTTTCTTTCAAATAGACTTTGAAATTGCTAAAACTGGTATCTCAGTGCACAGTTGTCAAGTGGAATTGTATACTAAGAGAGCTGACTGTCTAAATAGCTATACTTAATAAGGATTGGGGTGAATTGAAGAACAAAAGAGTGGTCAGCAAAAGTGTTTCTAGATGCTGCTGGCACGTTTAAACCCAAGCATAATTCCAAAAAGGAGAAACAGTCTGTAGCACATTCTGGCAGATTGCCTAACTTTCAAGTAAGCAGGGACTGCATTGACTTATTAGATCCTGTCACACACTATTTCAAAAGCAGGTGCAAAAGCAGAATATTCTATTATACAGGACTATTCTATTATGCAGCAGTTTTCAATAATAGCTAATGTGGGTTACAATACTGTAGTATATTGGGGTCAGCATCACATCTTGTTTCCCTTACCTGCTACAGTTTAATTTTGTGGCTGAGTCATGCTGGAAGGACAGGATTTAGGGATGCAGATGCTGGAGTTACAACTATACTTTATAGCACCGATAGGGATCCTTGCAGATGGCTGGCTGCATGGCTGGTCCCACTGCCCTATCCCTGTCTCCCAAGTGATCAGAAAAGCATCTATTGCACAACCTGAGTGCTGGTATCCTTACTCACATGCTGGATATGGGCATGGCCATGTGACAAAGTCAATGTCTCTGTCAGTATGTGACAGATGCTGATCTGGTCTTTTGACAGTAAATTACATGCCCCACCCCCAACCCCCACACCCCGCTTGGACATGCAGCTGTTATATGTAATTTTGCCATTTAAGGGACATGCGTTCAGTCATACAACAAAGTAGTGAGGAGTCTTTGGGAACAACAGTGGCAGAAAATGCCTGCTGGTCAGATGAACCATGCTGTTCTGGTGGGCTGGGCATGACTTCCACACCAAGGAATCCCCACCTTCGCTTTGTGTAGGGCCATTTTCTCAATGAATATTATTTCATTTCTCATTTAACTGAGAACACATCCACACATGCACACATGAATCACTGAATAATTTAGGTTGAAAGGGTCCTCTGGAGGTCATCTGGTCCAAACTCCCACTCAAAGCAGGGCCCACTGAGATCAGCATCTCCAAGTTAGTGCCCCCCACAAAGTACTTATCTGAATTAGTACAAACACAGGGAAAGCAGAAAGGCTGAACAGCAACACAATACGAAGAGCAAAACAAGGAAAAGTGCGTGTGCACATTTTGATGGTTTCATAGGTGCTTTGTATGAGATGTGGCCTGTGCAAGTGGGAAATACCATAAATTCTCAGTGTATAATGAAATAAGGAAAAGTCTAAGAGCATTTTGCAGCTGTTTTGAAAAACGATGGACTTTTCAGTAAGTTGTCTGAAACTGATAAATTACAACTTATTTCTTCACAGCCTAAAGTATCGCTCTCCCCATCCAGGGGCCAGCAGGAAGGGAAGAGTTGGAAGGGGACCAGAGAGTGGCTTGGGAGCAAAGCTCCAGCACCAGGACTTTAACTCTCTTGCTCTTGCATATGCTTGATAGTTTCCAGGTCTGGTTTGATTTCTGTTGGTTAGGAAGACATACTGCAATTCCAGATAAACAGGAATCCTGAACGTGCACTAACAGCTCCAACAGAAAGGCTAGTTAAGAGCATAATAGATTTGCTAATAAATGTGTGTGGTTTACTACCTGCCAGAGCACAGACCTCCCTGTGGGAATAGCATTACCAGGAAGGAGGGAACTGCCTTTATTTGCATTCAGTGCATGACAAAGGGTGAAGAGAAGGCACATAAACACACACACACACCCTGCAGACATCTCCAGCAGCAGCCCATACACAAAGAGCTCCAATCACACGGAGGTCTTCTTTCACAACAGCCTCAGCTCCATCTTTTAAACACTTAACGGTTCTCAAAGTGGGAAGCTAAAAGAAGACCAACTCTTACTGGCTTCATAATTGATGCTTGCTCAGAATGGTTTAGGTGCACGCTAATAATTAGTAACAGATCAATATGGCTTAATTAGGGAAAGTGCTACCTTGCTGACTACTAAACTCCTTAGTGTCATTACATCCATAGCATCCTACTGACAGAAGAACCTTAGAGAAAAGTTCAGGTGATCAGAATAGGAATGAAATATTTAGCTTTCTACAGCAACCTGGATAGATCTGGGGTTAGTGACAGATATATACTATAGATGGGATGAATCACTGGAAAAGTCACCATATGCGGAGACTCTGTATCATCTCATTTAAACCTTTCAGCACAGGTATGAAATTCATTCCAAAGACCACCTCAGCCTGTCAGAAATTCCTCTCCTAACAAAGATGTGATCAACTCCCATATTCTAAACTTAAACTTCAGTTCTGACAGTACAGCTATGGGAATTTGAGTAAATTTGACATTTCCATAAGCTGGGATGGTCGTAACGTTAGAGCTATTCATATACCTAAGTAATTTGTAAATTAAAAGTGAATTATCTTACCTGCAGTGTCAATGCTGCTCTTGCTGGACACAATTTTCAACATCATCTTCTCACTAAGCAATAAAAAGAAAAACCATAATTTTAACTTACTAACAATAAAACTGTAGTGAAGTTTATAATCATCAACTTAAATGGCCTTGTCTAGCATATTTATTTTTAATTTAAATCACCAATAGCTTGTCAGTTGGGTTTTTTAAATCAGCTTTTAATACAAGTCAAGCAAGGAATGGAGTATAAGCAGTAGAAAGCACAGAGATGTAGCTACATTAATTCTTTTTAACACAAAGAAGAGTAATGCAGTTAATCTCCATCTATCATTTGGCATATTCTTCCTCTCTGCCTAGCATTCTCATGGGGATGATAAAGATATTTAAAAATGATTGAGCATTCAGGATTTTTTTACTATTACATTCAAATATTATTTTTGTTGACTGATTACTAAAATCATTACAGAGAAACAGATTTAATGAATTCTTTTTTTACCTAGAAGCATCTTTGCTATTACTTGTATTTGGCCCTTTAAAAAGCGCAGACTGAACAAGACCAGTTAAACTGGCAATCTGTTTCTCCATGGCTTGTATCCTCTCTCTGTAAGACAAGAGAACCGTTTGTTAAAGCCAGATATATTTGCTTTCAGACTTGTTTTTCTAGGTGAATGATTACCACAGGACTGGAAAGATACTACAGAGTTTGTGCAAAGGCCCATGGGCACCAGTTTGCATATACCTTGTTGCAGCAGCTTACCGCATCTTGGTTTGGACGGCTTTTGCATGGTAACAGACAATAAAAAAAGACATCTGCTTGGTTAAAAAAGAACAAAACAAACAACCACCCAGATAATAAACTTCTAATGATCTCATGAGACAGGCACCTAAAATAATCAGTTCATGCCTCTTGGAACTAGTGAAAATTATTTTTTTCAGTATTACATATATTTACTCTTTTTACCTACACTGGGCCAGTAGTTTTGCCTGTATATAAGGTTTCAGGATTAAAGACTCTATGCTACTTCTTGTTACTATTTTTACTTTCCCCAAACCCAGGATTTTTGTCTGTGAAGCATTTAATCTGCCCAAACGGACTACTTCCAGCCCAAATCCTTTGCACCTGACATCACAACTGTCTGCTCTGGAAAGGACAGCAATGTGACAGACCAGGCACAAGACACCAAATGCAGACTGTACAGCAACATTATCATAAAACAAATTTGCTTTCATGTGCATATCCTGAGCAATTCCTAAAAAGCAGAAGAAAAGAGATGAAGAACGGTAATAGGTATGGTCAATGTTTTCCATAGGTACCAAAGGTCACTAAACAACAACGATGACTTTTTTGGATAGGAAGGCTAATATTTGTGTCTTTACATAAATGCATATATTAGTCAGGCACCAGGTGACTTCCTCGGTGGGCTCCAAAACAGCCTTCTGCTCACAGAGGTGCCTGCTTTCACATGCCAATATGTGAATGACACACCACAACACAGACACACATCAATATGGGACCTGAGACAGGACCTTCTCAATATGCGTCCCTATATGCCAGCAGTTAAGTGACTGCGGAGACACACAAAAGCAAATGCTAACAGCCGGCTGTGATTTTGGAAGATGACTGGGAACACAACTTCGCAAAAAGCAAGTGACTAAGACCAGCAGCGATGACTGATGAAAGAAGATGGGACAGACACACGAAGCCCAAGACTCAGCCTGCTGCAGGGGCCATCCACCACTGCTGCGGCATCCTGGGCCCATGGGAGCAGCCAAGCTCTGGCCACCCCCAGCTCCAGTTGCTGTTTGATGGCCAAAGCAATAATGACAATCGATAAGGGCCATATAAATTCAAACGTAGGTACCAATACCAGGCAAAAGCAAGCTGACATGATACAAAGTGAGTAACCAGCCCAGCTTGTAGCCAGCCAGATTATCCAGGCTAATTATTTCATTCACACTCAGGGAATGAAACAGAGGTTTGCTGGGATAGCACGCAGATACCATAGCCAGGAAAGACTCAGAGACACCCAGACATTGAGAAAACAGGGCAGCAAAACAAGATGCTAACAGACACGAGGAGGGAAGAAGAGAGTGCTCAGTCAGTCCCCAGCCAGCAGACATGTCCTTACTGCGATGTAATACAGAGTGCACATCTTACTTGTCTGTCTTCATGTTGAAAGGTATTTTGAACAGTGATGAGAAGACTAGTGAATCTGACCTAATTCATTTCAAACCAAGAAATACATTACAGAATTTCCACTATTATAAGTTTTAAAATAAGAAACTAGTTCAGGCTACAGTAACCTTTGGAACAAAAACAAGTACTAAAAGCCTGGGATAAATATATTCTAACAAACTTTAATGCAGCATTTTTGACACTTAATAATGAAAACATTTTTTTTTCCCAGATAATCATCACAAACCCTTCCTGGAACTAAACTCAATTGGAAGTCTATCTGTTTTACCAATTCATAAATATGATGTTTTTTCCATCCCACATACGATAATCTGGAAACAATTTTCTGCTTCAAAAGAGATTATGGCAACACAAAGCTGATCTTGTCCTTTGCCATGAAATCTAGGAAAATATGTTGTTAAGAGGGAGAGGGGTGTTCCAGAGATAGGAGATGATGAAAAACGAATGAAATACTGGAATCAATTGCACAGAGCACATTATTTTTCATATGGTAAAAGCATTAAGAATGTGAAGAATCTACGTGTGCTCTGGAGTTACTCCGTTAAAGACAAGGCAGGATTTTTCCTGTAATCGTTTCACTGTAATACCCGGACTCGTTATGGCCATCAGCACCAAACATTTCAAAAACAGGTGTCTGAAAGGAGGCGCCTTTTAGGCATTAAATAAAACGACCCGATTTTCGCAGACCTGGCGGTCTGAGTGAAGGCAGTGGGAGGCAGCGTGCTCCAGCGCGGGCAGGGAGGGATGTGGCCGGCCCAGCGGCAGGGCCGTGCCCTGGGCTGACGTGGCTGGAGGGCCACTGGCCCAATCCTGCTGCCCACTGCACGGCCCCGGAGGAGCAGGGATGGGTTCTGCAGCCACCCCCCTCCCCGCCAGCTGCCCTGTGAAGGGCTGGAGCAACCTCGGCTCTGGAGGAAGAAAATGAATGCTTTCCTCAGCCTCTGGCAGGCCGCAGTTTATCAGGGATGCTGGCACTGTTGTGACAGTTGTACATTTTTGGTTCTCAACTTTATATTCTCTACCTCTTGCTGTGCTCTCTGCTGTGGAGAGAGAAGGTGAGGGGAACAGCCTGCCCCGCCATCCCTTCCTGCACGGGCTCGCTCGGATGGGGCAGGCCGGGGCCCTGCGGACAGGGCAGGCCGGGTGCGGAGCACTAGGAGAGAGGGTCAGGCAGAACGAAACGCCGTGGGGCCTCTTTGCCGGTGGTGGTAGCTCGAGAAGGCCGAACCCCGCCTCTGTTCCCAGATTAATTTCCCAGATAAATCTGCATCTCTCCACCACCCAGGAAGAGCAGGGAGGGTCCCTTCTACAGCAGCTGGGAAAGAAACAGATATTTTATCAGCCTGAGCACGGAAGGGCATTGTTTCGCATTGTTTTCCTGTGAATGCCCGGAGAGTCAGGGGTGGTAGCACAGTTCGGGAGGAAAGGAGGGAGCAAGGTCAGAAGCGACTCCCAGCTCTACCAGGCCTCTCGGTCAGACTTGGCTTTGGCTTGTCACGGACCTAGGCCAGCAAAGCAGGCACGAGCCGCTCGCCAGCCCTGTGCTCCCGGCAGCCTCATCCACAGCCCCGGCCCTGGGTACATCCAGGCACTTGGGCCCTGCCTCAGCATCTCGCTCCCCAGATTCAGCAGAGGCAAAACAAGCCCTTGCTTCTCCAAGGTCTGTGCACTGAGACATCAGATTTCATCACCATTTCTTCCTTACAGCTTCACAAAGGTTTCATGTCAGTCGCTCTACTGCAACTAACTGGAAGTAATTCCAAGCAGGGTACAGCATATTGCTGAATTGGTACCCACTTCTCACTGAGATGCTATTTAAGTGTGACTTGCATGTTCCTTCCCTTTCCTGGGGACATCTTTAATATTCATATCACTGAGAAGATACTTCGTACAGACACAAACTAGAACTGGGCCGTGTAACTGTTCATTCATGTTCCTGTCCGACCCTAGGCTGTGCAGCGCATCATCCATAACAGACGTAGTCAAATACCAAGTCTGACACCACGAACTAATTGGTGCACTATCCTGGAGAAAGATTTTCAGTGACTTCATATTTTATAGTTAAACCCCGAGTGAAGTCTGTATAGTAATCAAAAAGAGGGTCAGAGAAAGGGAAAAATATGTTTCTTTCTATATTACCCTATAAGAGAAACATTTCATCAGAAGTTTTTTTATCTCACTGGGAAAAAAAAAAAAGGAAATGGGAACAGGTTGTCTTTCCCAATAGCTTCCCTAGAACTAAGTGAAAGTGGCACAGTCAGACTTTACCCCAAAGTCCCCCCAAAAGAGCAGAGTGGATACCCTGGAAGGGTGTGAAGCAAAAAGCAGCAGAACTCTCCTGTACTCTGCTCTCCTCCCAAGGGAAATATACACACAGGTGAATATTTCAATCTTCTAAGAATAAGGTTAAACTTAAACTTTCTACAGCTTGAAGCTAAAGGGAAAAGGGAAGCTCTGAAGCACTGCCAGCTGTGATACTATTTGACAACTTATCCAAGAGCCAGCATCTCATCTTCCTACAAACAGTTCCTCCAACCAAAGGAAGCCCAAGTATAGTTTACCTTTCCTCGATCCTCTCTTGGTTACCTGCATTCATCTTTTTCTGCCTGGTTATTCAACATCTTTCAGAAAGGAAGACACAATTTTGGCCCTGTGGAAAATGTCTGAGAGGGTATATCTGCAAAGTCCACCTTTCTTATACAATTTTCAGTGCATTGCTGATGGAGTCTCCCACTGTGATGGCTCTACAGAGTGTGACCATTTTTCCCTAATGCATAGAGTCCATCCATACTTTAACTTATCAAACAATAAAAGTATTTTTGTGGTGGGAACAATATCCAATAACCTACCTATGGCTGTTACACTTTAGCCTCTAACTGCAAGCCACAAGTGGTGAATGTGATCATGTTTTTTGCTCAGTGAACCACATTCTACCATCATCTTTTCTCACTAACACATGGCATAAAAAGAAGAGGATTAAAGTTGTAGTCAGGCAAAAGAAAACCACAGTACACTCCTGAAATGCTTTTGTAAGAAAAAGGTTGTATAGAGCTACCTTGCTATTTTAAGGACTGTATTTTAGTGGGTAGCAGCATTTATTATATGCATATTCAGCACTATCAAATAACCTAGAATTTTGCAACACAACTCTTCTTTTAAATGCAAAGAATGTAAGTTAAATGGCATTTAATTTAATGCGCTTTTGGGTAAACTGCTTCTTTTCCAATTTATCAACATATAAACATTTGCTTTGCCTGTAGTAACTTCCAGAACTGTCCACCATAAGCTACATAAATGGGCCATCCAAAAATATGACAGCGAGTCACTGTTTAAACAATTCATGCTCACTCACTAAAATGCCCCTCAAAGATGAACTGCTGCAACCTGTTACAACTTTTAATATTTTTGTGTGTATAAATACTAATATATTTTACTTTTTTAAATCTCCATGAACGTTTTTCTTCTCGCTGTTGTAAAAGAGCTTTATATGGAACTCTTCTGGTAAATTAATTACTGTGAGAATTTATTCAGTGCTTTATACTACAGAAGTAGCTACCTTGAAAATACCTGAGGTAAAACAGATACGAGAAAGAATTACGTGAAGCAATTAAATCCCCCTCAACTCTGGCTTAAATAACAGGCTTGACGAGACTGGCTTCCACAATGCAAAACTAAAATGAGAAACTCCAAAAGAAGAGATTGGAAATACCAGTTTTCATCTTATGTAGACCCAAATCTGCTGCAGTTAACATTCCAAAGGTAATGGACCCATTTTCTTCAAAAAAATCAGCATACAGTCAATGAGAGGTCTGATCTGCTATAGGTACCCAGCATATTCTGATAAAGTACATATATATCCCACTTCAGCCCTGGACTGGAAAAATTGAAGGAGAATTAATAGTGGAAGAGAGATTCAGTTAAACTTCTGGCATTGTCACTCTCCATTTTAATCTTTTCCCTGACATACTTAAACTATGCATTGTCCTGAGGTTGTGACAGTACCACTTCAAGGTAATTTCTACAAAGAGATGGCACAAGAGATGTTTTCTTTAGTCTCAGCATGCTCCACCAGGGACTGAAGGAACAACAGTGCTGAGATGATGGGTTTGATGTTTGTAGGGTCCTCAGCCCACTCCTGAATGAGTCAGGATGAGCAGTTTCTCTTGTCACAGGGCACAAGTGCAGAAGTCCTCCCTCCTCAGTATCCCCAAGGGTAACAGATACTCAATCTGCCCTTTCGCTGCTACCCCACACCTGACACCGTCTGCATGCGGGCTGACTGAACACACCACCATTCACTTTCTGTGGCCTGGTTTTTAGGCTCTTTGCAGAGTCATCAGCAAGTGGATAATGTGCACGACAGAGCAGCATACAACTCATTTTTAGCATGCCTGAAAGAGGATGAATTCAGCCCCATCTCTCCAATCCCAAAATATTCTTATTCACAGAAGCAAGCCCAGCTGTACTGCTTATGGGTAGGTCCTACACAAGAAGGTACAGGATACTTTTCTGCCATTATATATGTCACCTTTCAGGTGTTCATAACAGCCTTGTAACAATTCAGCCCCTGCTGAAGCAGGAAAAGAGCACCTCAGCCTGGATACCCTTAGCGTTGCTTGTTTAGTTTAGTACAATCTCAACAGTGTTTGCTTTCAAAGTTTATGAAATTATTACAAAGCTAAAATAAGGCTTAGAGCAGTTTGTATCTGTAGAACTCAAACCCAATTCTTAATATTGCAGTGGTTAGAAAACACACCAATTTGCATTAATTGCTTTTGGTATTTACAATTATTTTTTAAAAGTCACACTTTCTCAAGGTTAAAAAAAGCCACAACTCGTAAGGGAAGCTTTCAGAATGATCTTTTTCAGTGCCGTGTGGCTAATACACACCATGCTGAATTTTAAGGCAATGTATTTATTTGGAAGTGTAATTATGCAAATGCTATTTTCATCACTGTAAATATATTCTGGGACCAGGACTAAAACTCCTGGTACAAAGCTCCCCTTCAGGAGCTGCAGAACTATCTGTACAGTCGCTTTTTATATATTCACAAATACACAGCCTTGGGCATATCTGTGTAGCTGAGTGAACAGATGAGACGTCCAGAGGGGAGAGAGAAAGTTGCACAGGCTGGAAAGTTGTTGGTGTCATCCCTTATTTTCAACCCCCCAACATGAACCTTGTAAAATTTTTGATCGGAAAGCTCTCTCTTGGATTAGAATTGGCAAATATAGTTCAAATTATTTCCTAGTTGTAATAATGGAAGCTTAAAATGAAATTTCAGGTACCTGCATCTTTTTCCTGGAAATAAACAGATACAAATCAGGTTTCACTGCCCCTAGATTGTAATATGCCCTAACTCATATCCTTGTGTCAACATAACTACCAAGCTATAAGCCTGTAATTTCTGTGGATGGCTGATTATCTTCTTCCGTCCTCCATTTTCTCCCCACCATTGGACGACACAACACATCCCTTTTTCTTGGTAAGCGTGGTCAGAGGCGACTAACTGCTGAGCAAGTTGCTTGGGTGGAAGGGAAGTTTGGGGGCTCTATGAAGCTCTGTATCTCCCCCGTGGTTAGGGATGTCAGCAGTTACCTTTGGCCTCTGTGAGCTCAACATTTTCCAGCTATTCATCTTCACTTCCCTAAAGAGCTCTATAAAAGTTAACAGCACAAACAACACGCTAGAGATTAGCGCAAATCATACAAATACACAGCAACCGACTGGCAGCGTAATGATTTTTCTCTCCTAGGGCAAGGTCTATGGCAGGAGAAGCCTTCACAGACCTTTGCGTAAATCTGGTCCTTAAAAAGACAGGAGAGATCATTGTCATCATTGTCAGCGCATAAATGTTAACAACAGTCAGGTCACCAACTATTTGTGATGCTGGAAAAATCACTGGGAACAGCATTCGTGTTTCAATTTCTTCCCTGGGACAGACTTGCTCTTCTCAGCAGTTTCCCCTCGAGGAACATTGTTATAAACAACTGTCCTATTTTTATGCAAATTCATGTTTTACAGGAGATAAGACAGTAATGATAAATTCTTCCCATTTCCTAACACTAGATGAGAAAAACTCCACTCCATAAAGAACGAAAATTGTAATATCAGAGTGTCATTCTTAACGGGGGTGAAATATATTCCCTTATTAGCAGGAACAGAACATCATTTGTTTTTGTAACATGATCTGGTTGTCTGGAAAGAAAAATCCTAGTTAATCATTTTATTTTATTATATTTTTTCCAATGACTGAAATTTACACAAATGAGAATAACTAGGGATTCATCATGGGTTGACAATACTTTCAGATTAATAACGGGTGGTGTGGCATCTCCTCTAAATTACTAACTACCTTGACAGACAGCTAATAAACACTGCAGCCCAGTGCAGCAGCCTCCTACACATTACATCGTCCCCCGGGTGTTAAACGACACAAGATGTACAGATTAGGAATGTTTCTCATTTGCATAAATTAAGCCCCAGCTCTACCTTACCTTGTCTCCTTGTCCTTGGGCATCGCAGGTGACCCATAGCCAAAAGCCTGCTTGTCGACTGGAGAGGGCACCACCTCGGCCATGCCCGGGAGGCCAAGGGCACTCCTTGCTTTCGCGTCCACAAACACAGGCGGTCCCGGCTCCTTTTTGAAGGACTGGCGGCTGGGGGAAGACCTGTCAGGCTGGATGGTGTGGTGGGGAATGTGAGCGCTATGGTGAGGATGCATATCGATCATTCTCATGTCAGCCACCCTGTGGGGTGAGGCGGGAGGTGTTTTAGAGCCAAGAGTGGGCAAGTGGCTCTCCGGGTACTTCCGTGACTTTTGTCTGTACAAGGACTGCTCCAGCATTTCAGGCTGCATAGAGGGGTTGCAGTAAGTGCTTGATGACCTCATGGCACTGCGATGGTAGGCTACAATGTGATCGGGGACATCGAGGGGGTGTCCAGAGTGGGGTGCAGCCACACTCATCCTCCCCTCATGAAACAAGTAGGGGTCACCGTACAGACCTTCATTTCTGATCAGGGCAAGGTTTTTGTTACTCATGTCCTCATCTGGCTTCACATCCCGTCTCTCCAAAATGGCGCTTGGGCTGGGTGATATCGAGCGCGAGGCTGGCATGCTGGAGAGCCGGTCCCTGGGGATGGTGGCATTGCCTGGCACACCCATGGGCCGGCCCCCACCGTAGGGAATCCTGGATGGAGAGGGAGGCATGGAGTGGGGCACCGGGGTGGAGGGCGGAGAGCTGGGCATCACGTGCGAAGGGTGCGTGGCAGATCCGGGGCGGGAAGCACTTGGGCCATCTCGGCCCGTATAAGCAATTTCCCTCTGCATCTGGAAAGAAAAGGAAAAACATATAAGATATAAAATCACTGAATGAGGAAAACATGATGTGTGTTGTGACGACCTTGACATCTACAGAAAAAAAAGGGAAAAAACCCAACCTTCAAGACAAAATAATTTGTCACCTGCATAAATAAAACACTTCGGGATCTCAGTGCTTAAAGAAAATAACACCTATAAACAGCAATAAAATGGGCTGCATTTTAAAGGAATATGAGAGTTTTAAAAATGCTTTTATTTATGCAAATACCTTCTTACCCTAATCTGATATTCACAGCTACCAAAGCTGAAATTAGGGGTTTCAGTGTCAAGTCTTCTAAGTACGTGTAGCCAGTGACAGACTTAGTTTATTGATCAGACACACACCCTAGAGTTCTCTAATTCCAAACCAGGAAGGAAATGCTGATGCTCTGGCATCACAAACAGACCCGAAGTCCTTAGACAAGAAAAATAAATACTGCAACTAATGGGCCATTTGCTTCAGTGTAGGATTTAACCTTTTGCGAATAACTTGATGCGGTCTTTATTACACAAAGGATACACACAGAGTAGGAGAACAATACATGCAAACATTTAATGACTGTAAGACACTCAAGTTGCATTAATACAGCCCCTATAAAGCATGTGCTGTGGGTTTCCATGTTGCAACCAAAGATAACAGAGCTTCAGACTGTTTGTAGAGGACGCACTCAGAAAGTCACCAAATATTTTATCATAGTTTTGTAAGCAGCAGCAGAAACTGCCAGCCATGAGCAAGGAAGGAAAAGAAAGGGAAAACTTCCATACCAGCCCATTAGTGTTTTGTTAACTGAGGCATGGCAAAAAACTGCAGTGCACTCTCACTCCCTCCGTGAAACACGCTAATGTGCAGTGCAAGTTGCTGATCTGAAATCTTCACCATTTTTCTCTCCTCTCACTCCTTGCTTTGACAATACAACTGGATTCATTGCAGATACAGTGATCCACAGCTGATGAAGCAAGAAATTATATTCTATTCCTGCCCCACCACAGGTTTTTCCACTGGTAAGGGAATTGTGATGGTGGTATATAAACAATAGCTGTTCTCATCATGGCAGGCTCCGCACTTGGAAATGACATTCCCCAGGGCCAAAGATCAAAAGTCTGGAGTATCAGGTATCAGAAAGAAGAAAGGAGATAACCTGATTGTGGCAGCAGCAATAATAAATAAGTGTAGCAGAACAAAGGAGCATGCTGGGATGGGTCATAAATGTGCCAGACAAAAGTCATCCAGCCAAAGGGAAACATGGGATAATTTTTTCATTTGCACAGAGAATTACTGTAGTCTGGAATTTAAAATAAAATATAACTAAACAGTATTAATAAAATTATCAGTGGGCATTCAACATAGTTTCCTATTGGCTTGAAGAAACACTGCAACATACTGAGCTGTATTGTGTGTTCAGACTCTGGACCTGGGCCAGGAGAACAAAAGGACTCCTACTGACTCTGAGTAGCTTTGGGATCATGCCTCCAGGGATAGGCAGCCATAGACGTTTTGCACTGAGAGAAGGGCCCAGAGAAAGAAAATCCTCCTTGATTCCTACTGTACAAGCTGTACTATGCCCTGTTCAGTTGCTTCAGCTAAAGCTACAACAGATGCAAAAGTATCTGGCGCAAAAACCATAGCCACTGGGATACGCTGGGTTGCAGTGAGGGGAAAATTCCAATGTTACCTTGTAGAGAGAAGAAAATTTCCATGGGAAGCTTTGAAAGCAACAGGTTTAATTTCCCCTAACTTCTGGACTTCATATTCCTGTATATGCTCATTCATTTCTCTTAAGTCAAAGAAATCTGTCAGAGAAAAATTCCTATTTTCCACCTTAATGTATTGCCATACTTTAAGATAGAAATGAGGAGTTCAAATATGCTGAGCTATCACTCAAAACCCTGTGTCTGAGTACTGACGTACATAATGCCATTTACTTTTGCTTTAAAATAGCACTTGGAGTACACAGCCTGAATCAAGACCCCATTGGGCTGAGCAGGGCACAAACGCCTGGGCAGACAACCCCTTCCTGAAAAGTTCACTTTCTATTTTAAGCCATGACTCAGCCCCTGGGTGGAGCATGCAGAAGGGGAGAGCAGTCAGAGCCACAGAGTCCAGGGTGCCCAGGGCTGCTGCACTGGGGCATTTGGGCTGGGCAGGGACATGAGCTGGTGACCAGAAGCCAGGCAGCCTTACTGGCCGGATTTCAGTGTCTTCTGCCACCTGGTCGATATTTTCTCTCTTTCCACTTTTCTCCCTTCTCCAAAATCTCCAGATTCTTTGCTAATGGCAACTTCAAAAATGTGAATGATGGTCTCTTCTTGCTTCTCATCTATACATCTTTTGTGTGATATTCAAGGCACACTACTCTCTCTCATATATACCCCACTTTCTGTGACATTTTTCTTCTTCCTGCCCTCCACCACAAAACTCCCATGTTGCTCAGTGAGAACACATGCTCTAATATGCAGGCTGTCTTGAGCCACATGTTCTTGGACTTCAACTGCATGACTCAGGGACAGAGAAAGAGGATATTGGGCTTACCTGAGCCTCTAAATACTAGGTGCTATCACAGCCAATTGCTTTGAGGGCAAAAGGAAGATTTTTTTAGTGCAAGCATAGGATCATGTGCTTGTCAACTGCAGCCATGTAATATGTTTGCCTGAGGGTGTGGTTTTCTTTAGCACATAGCTCTTCCTTGTTCTTACTGCCTGTAGACTTCACATCCTTGAAACAGAAACTTGTTTTGTCAATCCTTAGATTAAAATATGACAAATGGCTAGCAACAATTTCTGTATAAAACATTTGAGGGGAAAAGACATCGCCAAGAATCTTTCACTTTCTGTAGTAAAAAAGATCACACCATGTTTAAGCATCTCCTGTGGAGGTTTTTGGTCAGTCTAACAACGCTTAAGTCTGTATGATACAGATTTGGATTTTTTTAAAAAACAGAGCAATAGAGACACTGAGGAGTGTCTTGTTTCTATATACAAAAAGAGTATATGTTATAAAACCAGTTATGTTCTTTATTTCAAGTTGGCATACTCAGTAACTTGCTGTATTTTGAAAATTACTATATGCAGAAAGGTAGCAAGCCAGCTATCCATCCACCCAAATGGATGACCTTACAAAGAATCTCGCTCCTGGTAGCTCACATAAAGGGCGGGCAGACCCAGTGTCTCTGCATACAGCAGAGTACAAAGCTTGTGGCATCTCCTGCCCTCTCAAATAGCACGGTTCCCCTGAAAGAAGGACAGAGCCGTGGTATCATAAGCCTTATGGATAGCGAAGTGCAACAGCTGGTGATTTCTGCAGTTCAATCCAGTCTGTCTTGTCATCCATCATCAGGACTAATACAACACTATGCTGATCTTTATTCTAAATTTGTTACAGCTGCCCTATCTCATAGGTCACTCCTGTGGTCTGTCCCAACATGGGCATCTCACAATGAAGAAACCATCCTTACTTCTGTCTCTCCAGTTGCCTTCAACACATCATTTGCACCTGTGGTACACACCAGACAGGGCACGTGGAGCCATGCCTGCACGCACACCAGGGCAATGCCAGCTAGCACTAAGCACTAAGCCTACCACTGATTCATCGGCACCACACCAACCCTTCACCTCACCACGCAGCTGAATACCAGACGTACAGCCTGACTCATGCCATTATCTGCTAACATCTCATAGCAAAACATGGGCAAAGGGAAAAGCAGGCCAGAGTTTCTGACATGGCAGCCCTTTCCATTTCTCTTCCAGGCCTCGTCTACGTCAACAGAGAACACAGCAACTGGCTTTGCCCCAAGGATTTCAGCCTGCCAAAACACCTACATGGAGCATGTTTCCTAGATGGAGCTTATCCATGCACCTTCTTGGAGACACCCCAGAGTTCCCAGCATACTCCATTAATCACCTCTGAGACATGCAAAGCTATTACTTGTCTTACTCTCCCCGTTGACACCCTGCGTTTCCCTGAGGAAACTGCACCTATGCTCCTCAAGCTGGCTCACCCAACAGCAAACAGAGGACACCTGCAAAGAATTTTATCGACAGCTTGGAGAGTCTTTGATGAAAAAGCTACAGAAATGCTAAGTACTGATACAAAATGGGCAATGAAGTCGGTGAAGGGTCTAGAGAACAAGTCTTACGAGGAGCAGCTGAGGGAGCTGGGGTTCTTTAGCCTGGAGAAGAGGAGGCTGAGGGGAGACCTTGTTGCTCTCTGCAACTACCTGAAAGGAGGCTGTAGCGAGGTGGGGGTCGGTCTCTTCTCCCTAGTAACAAGTGGTAGGACGAGAGGAAATGGCCTCAAGCTGCGCCAGGGGAGGTTTAGGTTGGATATTAGGAAAAACTTCTTCACGAAAAGGGTGGTCAGGCATTGGAACAGGCTACCCAGGGAAGTGGTTGAGTCTCCATCCCTGGAGGTATTTAAAAGATGGGTAGATGTGGAGCTGAGGGACATGGTTTAGGGGTGGACTTGGCAGTGATAGGTTAACAGTCGGACTCGATGATCTTAAGGGTCTTTTCCAACCTTAATGATTCTATGATTCTATGAAAACTGATAAATTCATCTGTCTGTAAAGAAACCTTTTATGGAAACTGCTCACCAGAAGAAACTCCTCTAAGAAGTGAGGCAATTCTTCACTTTTCTGATCAGGAAAGACTTAATTAAAGAACCAATTAATTAATTAAGACTTAATTAAAGAATCCAACAACAATACAATCCATTAGTTTGTTCTTTCCTTATAAATTGACAGATTTACTGTACTAGCTATCCAAAAACCTCAGTCTAATCAGTAGTTGCGCTATACGATACCACTTCTGTCATGACTGATCTTTCATTCAGGTTGGGTTTGGACACCTGAAAGCACAAATCCGCTTTCTCAAAAAACCTGTTATATACGGTTTTAATATTTCTAAAATAATATAATTTACAATAAGAAACAGTGCAACTGAAAATTACAGAATTGGTAAACAGTCTGAAAACAAAATTTTTTAAGTATCTGTCTGAAGCCAAATCCTTATGCTATCAGACATCACCGAGAGGTTGTCACACTTATCTGTTCTTGCCTTCTCATCATATGCCTTTTAATTCCTATAAATATCCCCATTCTGTTGGGTCATTACAGAAAAAAATCAGGCTGGCTGCAGCTGTGGGTTCCACCAGCTGCCCAATGCCATACTTGAAAACTGCAAACACATTAGCATAATTTTTAGCTTTTTCTGGTCAGGAACTTTCCAATGAAAAATACTTTCAGCAGACAATGCTAATCCAAGAGAGCTGAAACATTTGGTAATAACATCAGTAAAGGCAAAAGTTGGAAAAAAACACCCAGCAGATTTCGGTCAAACATTGACATTATTTCTTATCAGACACCCCTGGAGTGCTCTAGAGCTTTGGCTTTCCAGATTCATAGACCTGGGGCAACTTGGTCAGAGTCTGCCCTGGGGCAGGGATCCTAGCTCTTCCATGGTCTCTTCAGCAGAGCGGGTCCTTGGTAGTTTTGGGGCGATCTGCTAGACCAAGTAGTAAGACATGCCGGGGGTTTCAATGTCCATTGGTCCTCAGCAGCGCTTCCAGACTAGAAGTTTATTTGGCAATTTTGGCTAAGAATGGGCCCCCTGATGCCCAAAAGAGAGAGTTCAGACCATGAAACAGCTGACCTCGGCTAAGTTGGAGACCTGGCCTCAGCTGAGTCTGGCCCCACAGTACAAGGCTCTAGGAGCTGCCAGGGTTCACAATTGTTTTTCATTATGGGAACCACATGCTGGTAAAATAAAACTGATTTCAAATGTTCAAACTTCCCATGAATGGGGAACTCCAAGACCCAGCTAGCTGTTCTTAACATGTCCCACATATTTCCATTGTTTTTTCCTGGACAATTTTCCAGACAAGGAGTTGCAGAACCCCCTGAGAAATCTCAGCATTTACTATAATTAACTTCCCATTCTTAGCATGCATCTAGGTTTCAGTTCTTTAGCTCCTTTTGCACAGTTTTGATATATGGCCAGCTGTAAAATCTCTGTATAACGGTGAAAGAAGATTTGAGCTAAAAACTCAGAACATCTAGGAAACTGTAATTTTCTGGTTCTACTGACTGATTACACCAGAACAGAATACTTAATTGGACATATACGGATATGGCAAGAGAATCACTGGGTTTTTCTTCTTCCATTTATGCCCTTAATTCTATTGTTTTTCTTTCTCGTGATCAACAATGCTGCAATCGGCCAACATGAGATGTTTCTTAGAATGAGCCTGTGATGGTAAGTGATGGTGAATCCACCCAGTCCTTCAGTTTCTATGTTCATAGACTTTTTTTTTTTTTTTTTTTTTTTTTGCCAGGCTCAGCTGGCTAGAAGCTGACACGAACAAAATAGGAGAACCAGAAGATGATGTTCACTATCCTAGCAGGTGGAATTTAGAGCACATAAACATGACCCTCCAGAAAGGAGGCATCCTGAGTGAACCTTGATCAGGTGTCATCACCATACTACTCAATATCACTGCGACATCCAGTCTCCATACCTTTCTGCCAGTTGTGCAGATGTACACAAAGGTTATGGCATAAGCACTATTTCATCCTCAAGAGCAGAATTTTTAGGATACCATATTCTAACTGCCCATACACTGGCTTGAAGCTCAGCCACAGCATCACTTCCCTTTCCATGCCATAGAGCATCAAACACATTCTTAGCATTATTGTTCCTTATTTTATACCTATTTCTTTAATGCACACTTGTGCATGAACCCAGTCCCTACAGCAATCCAAATGTTTTACCTCAAGGTATTTTTACATGTCTCAGTATGTCCTTTTATATCCCTGACTACATATAAACTTAATTCATACCATATCCTAAAGCTCCCATGGGGAAAACAAAGAATACCTAGTTCACTTTTTACTGAATGTAAAACAGATCCATAAAATTCTAAGCTAACCACAAAACAAATTTAATGGTAATATCAAAAATAATGTTTGATTGCTTCACCTTGCCTTTAAGTCAACGTGCATGCTGAAGATGGATCACGCAAACAAGCAGAGAGGAGAGTTTCAGACCAAATCCTACAGTCTGCTCTTTCAGGCTTAATTTCTTCAGCTATCCTGATGCTATTCTGAGTATTTGTTTCTACAATTAAAAACAGTAGCACTCTTATTACACTCGTAGACAACATTGTTACCTACGGGCAAATAAAACAATCTTTGACAAGATTTTTGCTCTGAAATAATTAAAGCCACTTACTGTTACTTAAGGAAATCACCTGTATGGCTACAGCAGTAAGAAGATGAACATTTGGTTCCACTTCTTCTAATAAAGCACTTTTTGTTTTCAGCCTTGAATCTAAATCCTCAGTCTACGGTATATTATTTTGTATATCCATGCCTTCTGGGAAAAGGTTTTGAAACAGTAAAAATGTTCCTTGTTCCCTCTGCTCACAACAGGGGCAGGCCGTCTTGCTTTACCCGGTCTTCTAAGTAATGCTGCTTCAATAGACTGAAGTACTTTTCCACATGACAAGCCTGCAATTTCTCCTCCCCTTCGAAATTAGTCACTAAATAACCTCCTTGGCATGTCACCCAGTCACAAACTGTGCAACACTATGTGATTTAATCGCTCAACCATTTTTTAATGTGTGCCTATAAGATGTATAGAAAGAGACTAACATTATGGAATGAAGCACAAGAGAGACTCACAAAGGGGAAAGCCATAAATAAAATAGTGACTAACCTCTGTTTAGGTAAGAGAGTGCATTTCAAAGGCAACAATATGAAACATACACATATTAATTCCCCAACAGGTGAAGACCTCCAATTATTTAGCAAACCCAGTACATACAATTCTAGAAAAAAAAAAATACAGCAGTTATAAAGCTTAGAAGCTTTTCACATACTCGGATTGGTAGTGATATTTGGTAGAAGGAAGCGCAAGCCCCTCCTGTGGAGGAGGTTGTCTACTCATTAACCAGGTACCTGAGCCGCTTGGTTAGCCTGAACTTTGGGGCCCCCATAAATCAATCTCATTGTTATCTCTGCAGCACACCACGCTAGCCATTATGATTATTTTTTTTTTAAAAAAGGGCACAACAGAGAAGGCATATGTAAACAAAGAATTAGAACAGAAAGGATGCTTCTCTCCTTTCCATCCCCTCATGTCAAAAGACCACAGAATATACAAAATGTCTTCTTAAAAATACAGTATTTACAGTCTAAAAGAGATGGTACTTAAATATCAGAGGGGAAAATCTCACGACATGAGCACTTCCCAGTCCTGCAGCTATCTTCTGGTCTGGGGGGGTTGGCTGTTTTGCCATTGGTTTGGGGGTTTTTTTGCTTGTTTTTGTTTTTATGCAAGTAAAAAATTGCCTATATCATCATGACTGGCATTCAGAAGAATCAAAATACAATTTAAGCACGTGACTATGAGCTAATATTGCTGTAAAGGACCAGTTATAATGGGACCTTACTGGAGTAACATTTCTATTTCACAGTACTCCTCTCAGTCTCTGAGCCATTAGTGAGGGAGGCATCGTTCACTTCCACTACAAAAGGGTAATCTGACACAAAGCATTTAAGTAACAGGACAAAGATCAGAACAGATCTGGTAGCCAAAACTAAAAATCCAGTTGTTCCACCCCTTACTACACCCAATCCAACAGCAGAGAAACCCTCCAGCTTTGTAGACAGCTGCTGTGTGTTCTGATTTGTAATGTACATTGTAAATTTCTGTGCCATTATTGGTCTTGACGAGAACTTCACAAAATTTATATGTAGTGTAATGTAAACAGTCTTCTCAGAAATGTAAAAATATTCATTTTGTCTTAAATGTTTAGTTTTCAGTTTCACTGTAAAATATTTTAAAATATTATTTTTATTAAATATTTGCACTAGAACTATAATAAAGTATTGTTATGGCACAGAAACAATGTTAAACCTATTTATTTTTATTTCAAATTTAATCAGTCAAGCCTTGTTTCTTGCAATATAGGAGTAAAGCAGTATTTATCATTGAAGCATCTGGTTTATATTTGGCAGGTTTAACTAACCAGTCAAGCATCCCCTTTTAATGAATGGATGTATATACTTGACCTAGTTGAAAAGCTGCTTAGGTCTGCTCACCAACCAGACTCAAAAACATCAAGAGTAAAAAATATACGGAAATTATCCTAGTACACTTTCATGCCACACATGCTTTCCAGCAGTTGCAGAGTATATTCTTCCATCCACGTTCTTCCTTACAGGCTATCAAACCTGCAGTGAGAAATCACATTATTATGCTAATACACAGGATAAAAAAGACCACTGTATTTCACTGCAGTTTCTCTGCAATGAATTGCAAGCTGGTAGGATGCACATTTTCAGTAATTGGACTCTAGCATGATAAAGTATATCCCAGAACATCAGATATACTATAACTAGTCCTCCATACATCTGGCACTATATGCAAGAGTCTTCAAGTACGTCTGATGCATACGAAAAGTTTTTCATGAGAGGAATGAATCTTCTTTTAATTTTAAAATACATCAGGCACAACATCATAAATATTGCACAGATATATCATTACCAAGGCTGTAATTTAATTTGTAGGTTCTAACAATGCATACAAACCATTCAAGCATTGCTTTCCATTTCAATTACTTTATCAGAGCCCTCAAGCCTTGTCTAACTTGCCATGTATTATCCCGTGTTTAATTACTTGCCATATATTTGTTTATAATGTACTGTACAGAACGAGTTCCTTTTCAGTTGAACCCCCTGTATAAACAAAGGGCATGCCCCTAAGAGGTGCAACACCCTATGCTTCACTGAGATCAAGCCTGGAAATTTAGGTTAGCTTATTACTTTAAAATCATTGCTAATGTCTATGTTAATGATAGGCCGAAGTTACTACTGAGCTAAATCACCAGTCACCCTACTTTATTCTATGCTATTAACAATGTTGGTCCATTGGACCCTTCCATCAATTTGCCCATCAAATTAATTTATTTTCTGTTTGCTTCCCTCATTTTTAAGTGGAAAAAATGTTAGAGAGACAATTATAAAGCCAGAGAATATTTTGAAGTCTACTGTGGGGTATACACGTGTGGCATAGACATAATTTATTGCTTGTCTGCTGATCAAAGTTCTTTCTGTTCCTGGTAACAGCTCTTTTGGTTCCTATTCCCTTAATAATACTTTCATGGATGGAAATAATTAAGCAGTTAATGCCTTGTACTGCTGTAAACAACCATTTCCTTGACAGAAAACAGGGAAGCACTCACAAGCTGGACTGCTTGTCACTAGCTCAGGACTTGGTTTCATTCTCAGCACTATGGAGCAAAGCTTGTGATGGAGTCAATTGGGTTTTGCTTAAATGCAACAAGTTACTTCAGTCCAGCAGAATCCAAATGGGAAGACAGTTTGCTGATGATGGCTTTAACAGCTGTATTGCAAAAGAAGCATTATTTCCTCTTGGTTTTATTGGGTTGGGTTTGGGTTTTTTGGGGGTGGGTTTTTTTGCCAAGGAAAGTCTCATGCCACCTCACCAGTCCTATAGCCCACGCAGCTTCTAATTCTGATCCAAGAAACCAACGGTGTAGGAGGACAAAGACCTATGTATGGGGCTGTCTGCAGGATCTCCTAAATCTGCAGCCTCTGATACACTAGACTCTTGAAGGCAGCTGGAGAACCACCATCAGCACCTTGCCGCCCTCTGCTTAGGCAAGCACCATGACAGAAACCTCTGTGTGGTTATCCACATTCTGCAATGAAAGGAGAGAGATCAACCCCTAGCTTGGCCTCCCATTCAGCAGATGAAGAAAAAAGTGGTCATATCCAATCCTGATCTCAGTCTCAGCTGCTTCCCCACGGCAAAAACACAGACCCCCAAGCTGCTGTCCTTCACGAAGGCACTGAGGTGGCACACACCCTGGCACCCAGCCAGGCTGTGCTGGTGCCACCCTGCACTCCACACTGCTCTCCACGACCCTGAATAACTCTTTCAAATTGGCCTCAACTTTCCCACATCAGCTCTCCAGCCCACTGCCCGTATTTATACCTACAAGGATGTGTGTGGTGTTTCCCTGAAGACTGAAAATCCTACAGAAGCTCTTTGAGTCTGAGAGGCCAAACTAAACAAACAGGGAGGGAACAGATCAGTTCTGGCTGCCTGACACATACTGGATTTGAGATTATGTACAGACTACACTATCTTCTCCTAAACATACGTATTGTTTGTTATTCCCTCTGTTTACTGATTCCGAAGGCATGCAGTGAAACAGATATGCCTTGGGGTAGACACAAGTACCATAAAGTTCTCTTATACTTATTCCAAACTCCCTAGTTCTTAAAAAAAAAAAAATAAAAATCAAACAAACAAACAAAAAGCCCTCCCACACCACAAAGCACGTAACTACTAGCTAGGATAACCACTATAAAGGGGACAGGCAGCTCTACGGCTTCACTGCTGGCAAAGAAGCACACTCGGTAGAACAGCTGGTGCTTGCAGCGTGGAGCAACCTATACACAAAACCTTTGAACCAGCACACAAGTGAGCATCTGAGCTCCAAGAGAACAGTGCTTCATTGTAACATGTATATTAACATTACGTATACATACATATATATATATATATGTTTTGCATACCAGCAGTACATTTTTGGCCTATCCTTTGGTGATGGCAGATCAACATCATCAGGAATTTTAGATTTTTAGGGATTAAAAAAATTAAAGGCAAGCAAGCACAAGTGGGAAATCCTGTGCTGGAAACTCTTTAAGACTTTCAAAATTTATTTTAAGTTTACCAGAGCAAATATAGCCAAGTCTCACTGGAGTCGCATGAAGAAGGTTCTGCAAAACTGAACTATTACGTCAGGTCTGCAGTCTGTCTCTCTACCCTGTAATTTAAACCTCATGCTTCCCCCTCATTTCTGTACTGATTTAAACAAAGACGTTTTCCTAGCTATAGGAAAGTATCACAGTATGTGTCGCAGACATATATGCATTAAGCACCTCTCAAAAGTTAAGACGGCACTATTAGTTGCTCTGCACTGAGGATTTGTCTCACCTAACGTTGCATTAAAAGACAGTCAGCCAGGCACCCTCCAGAGTCAGCTCATTCCCTCTACAGCTGGGTGGGACAAGCTGCCCTTTGGCGTTCCCAGCCTCTCACCACTGACTGCAGTGGGCGGCAATTTCTACCCTAAGCTTATAAGGATTAGACTTTTTTCCTGATTCTCTATAGTGAGCCTGCCCATATGTCTTTTCATTTAGCTCACTCTCTGCTCTGTTTTTCATCCTATTTTTTCCCTTTTTTTTTCTTTTTTATAAGTCAAGCTGAGATACCATAACTAGAAGGGATAATGGCAGCTTCATTCCAGCTGCTGCTTGCTAGTCCATGCAGTGGACTTTGCTGTGATCCACCTTGGTGGATCCAACCTGGCCTGTGGTTCCTGTTTGATTGAGCTAAGAATTAAGTGTCTCTAGTCTGAAGCTGGTAATAAACATTATTTATTCATCAACAGATCAATATAGAAGCACCTCCACTTTTCATTCTCCCCTTCCTCTGTCCTACCGTTAGCACGTTTACTTAGGCCTAAACTTTTTAAAGCCTAAATGTAGAGAACTGAGTTTGTACCATGAAATTTTTCCTGCTTAGTCCATATGTAACGCAGAAATATTAATAAAAAATAGCAAGAGTCATACGCTGCAAACATTTAACTAATACATAACTCATGACTTGGACTCGATGATCTTAAAGGTCTTTTCCAACCTAAATGATTCTATGATTCTGTGACACTGGGAAGAGATACAGTAGGTAAAGAAGAATTCTATGGGAAAGTAATAGGGAATCCTGAGTGTAAAACTACAGAAGAAAGAGGAAAAAAGACAAAACAAAAAAGGAATGAGATAGGGTGAAGAACAGTAATAGGAGTTTGTGAAGGAGGCCGGAGATCAAAGAGGATAATATTGGAGATGGAGTGCTGAGAATTAAACAGGGAAACAAGAAAGGGATAATAAATAACAAAGAAACAGAAATAGGAGGCTTAAGCTAGGAGGTGAGGAACTGATGAGAAAAAGAGGAGTTAAAGAGACTACAGCATATGAAGGGAAATTCAACATAAAATTCCATGAAAGAATAAGAAAACAGAACGAGAGTGGAAAAACATGAACTAATGCAAATTTTCTTCAAGGCGAGAAGTTTTTCAATGAGTTCTTGTTATTACAATGCTGTAGCCTAGCATAGCAGGCATGGGAGGGAGAAGGAGAGAGGAAGAAAGGAAGGAGAAGAAGGAAGAGAAAGAAGAAAATACATCTTCTTTAGCTTGGGTTAATATTCTGAGATTTTGTGGGGGTTTTGGCAGGAGTGATCAGAACATGAGGGTGGTTTTAAGGAAAGAAGTGAGCAGAGCACTCCAGGTAAATGCCAACTGGAGCGACCCATGAATGCTTGAGGACATGAGCAAAGAAGCTACGATCATCACTTGCCTTTGCAATACACTCTCATATTCAGAGCAAAGATATTTGAGATACACTTTAATGCTACAAATGCTTGATGTTTTTGAAACCTAGCACTTAGTTCATCCATTCCCACTGAAGATGTAGTTAAGGTTCAAAACAGTTTTGTCTCCTTCAGACATTGCAGAAAATAACAGCTCTCTACAAGTCAGGCCTTAGTGCAGCATCTCTGAGGCTCGACGTGCAGTGGGACTGAGTGCTGAGAGATAACGCTGAGGTGGCTGTTGCCCTTTGTATATGTCTGGTCATTAGTGGGGGACAACAGAAATTCTGGTTTGATGAAATCACCATCAAGCTCTGACAAGTGGTGAGACGTGGTATGTGTGTGCCTGCATATGTGCATGCAGCCCTTACTTCTCAGAAAACTTTTTCCCATATCAATTCCATCATGTTATCAACCCCCTGATCACACAGATTTATGACCCCAAGCACACCTGCACATCAAAAGCTCTTCGGTCATCATAATATCCAACAGCCCTGCCCACTCCTAGACTAAGACCACCTTCTTTAGGTGTAAAACAAGAATCCTAGAGAGAGATAAGAGGAAAGCAATATTACACTTCTTGCCATAAAATGCTGAGCTTACAACATGCATCAGCTTAAATCTAGCTAGAGGAGCAGGCTCTATATTTGGACTAGCCTGGTTACACCTGTACTGAACCTGTTGACGCTCCTTAGTTGACATTGTCAGAGATTAGCTGTCAATGAGACAACTTTGGCGACACACTGAGTGAACTCTGCTTGGAAGGGAAGGGAGCACAAGGCCAGGTAGAGCCTGGCCCAGAGCAGTCCCATGAGGGCTTCCAATCTAGCCACGCTTTAGGCAATCTGAGCAAAATGATGCATGCGATGCAGCACGTTTTGTATTGGCCTGACTGAAATCACAGTGCCTCTGTGTGGAGGTTTATTCCCCCAGCAACATTGCTTTGTTTCAGCTCTCTCCCTGCTACCAGTTTGCATTACTTTATTCCTGATTGGCAAGACAAACATCCAGATCAGTGAACCTAGCAGGCACTCGTTTCTGCATATTTATGAGTGTATTTCATTTCCTACAAACAAATGGAATGTGAGAGTTAAAAAAAAAATATTTAAATTATCCAATTAAGCAGAGAGAAGTTAATAAATCTCTCACGCTTCATTTTCCTATGCTTCCTTAGTGTACTTTCCAGACAGAATAGCGTGGTGAGTACACTAAGAAACCTCTTGGCATTTCAGCCAAGATTTTTCAGGGTGTTATCACAAATGACAAAAATATAAACACACTGGAACATAACACATTTCAATCCTAAAAAGGTCGGATTTACATAATTACATCATTGGTTTGCCAATATCCACATTTATCTCATCAGTATAGCATGGCCCACCCATCCCATAAGCTATTAGACTGTTTGGACTGAACATATAAAAGCTGTTACTGATTTTTTTTTTAAAGTTAACATTATGACACCCCTCATAACTAGAGCTGCATTCAAACCAACTGCTTCTTTTGCTTTCAAACCAACTGTCTGTTTCTTTTGCTTTTCCACAGCTGCTTTTTAGGTAAAATTTTCTGAGAACAAACAGGAGTCATGCAATTCATGAAGACGTAGCAAGCATTTCCTCCCCCCCTCCCCATTCTCCTTGATGAGATCAAGCACATCATGTACATAACATAGGCAGCCACCACCAACACAGGGAGCTCAACCCTTCAGACAAGTCTCAATTTCAGCACTTCCTCAGGGCACCACTGAACTGATGGGGTCATCCCTTTTTTTTCCAAAAAAGGAATAGTTTCAAACATGTACAGTTCTGGTACAGATCAGCATTTTTATTTGGTTTAAATATGCTGTATATCAGATTTCTGCTCTTTAAAAAAAGAAATACTGTTAGTAACTGCACTCATAAATCAAAATAAATGCATGGCTTTCTGACTCGCTGTACTAACGACTCAGCTCTTATTTTTGTTCCATATTTATCTCTTCTCACTGCACTGAAGCCAAATAAAACTGGACAAGTTGATATGGTTAAATGAACATAAAGGAAAGCATAACCCTTGGTCTCATCTGGCATTACCAAACAACTGAGTCAAAACTCGATTTCTATTACAGATACATGAAATAGGTTAGGATGTAAATAATATAAAATGCTGTCAAACAGCGCTGATTGATAGTTAAAAGACCTAAGCAGCATGTTTACACCTGTAGCCGTCTGTTTCTTCCAATATAAGGACGTAGTGAATCAGAAGAAATAAGTTGCTGCATTGAGTTTTGGACTCAGCACTATCAGCAAGAGAAACAGTCATGGAAGCCTTATATACCACTGGATTTTGCAATGCAAGTGTCTAACCTGCACTGCGACTCATACCTATAAGGCCCAGCAGTATTTGCAGCTGTAAATACACCTTTGCAACATTAGAGGCACTATCAGTGCCTCAATTAAGATTCTTCTTACATCCCAAATTTCTTCCTTTACTGTTTGAGCCCTACATTTTCTTTTCATTTTACTTCCTTCTATCCAAAAAATATACAAATTGGTCAGCATGACTGAAGTAAGCAACCTAGTTTGTCCTAAGGTCAAGCTATCTATAGTAAATATTAAGTGACTGAGGGACTAGCCCTTTACCCAACACACCCTTTTGGTCTTTTCACTTAGTCACACAGAGTTCTAATTTGCTATTATGTAAGAAAGGCATATATTCACACAAAAAATAATTTCAGCATCACATCATTTCTCATGGAGTCCTGTTGCCTGCTGATATTTGCAACTGTCTTGCTTTTGCCAGCTGAGGCTTTTTTTAACCCCAGATCTTACATGTATCCAAGAAAAGATATTTTTACTGCTCATATTTTCAGAAGTCTGATGAGTTTTCCAGAGCCCTTAGAAAAATTATGATCCAACATGGAGAAGAATCAAGGTCCTCAGATATCTAGCTGTGTTCTCCTAGACACCAGGTACTGGTTAACTCCTCTTTGTTAAAAGGAAGATGGGGACAGAATTAATTCTCTTTAGTATTCATTAGGCTTATCTAGAGGCAGGTAACTAATAACATACTGAAGTGAAGACTCAGTGGAAAGCAGAGAATTTGGGTCATGATTGTGAAGTATCATATTTTGGATTTCTGAAAAACTTCTTGAGAAAGCTAAAGTCCTGAATGACAAACGAATGGCAGGTTTGAAGAAGAAAAAACATTGCTTCTAGCTTTACTTGGGTTCTAGGAACCACAGTTCCAAATTATCTACCTCCACAAAGTGATTTTTAACCCCTGTTCAAGTAACAGCTCATTCAGAAAGCTAACTAGAAGTCATAAAGCTTTGTTGGACTTTGGCTTACGGGATTCCAGCAATTCAGATAAGCTACTTGGTTTACAAAGGAGGTAAAGGAGGACCTCCCCTCCTAATAAGGGAGGTCACAGCCATGAGCAATTTTATCATCTGTTAATGTGTTTAGGGAGCTCTGGCAAAGTCTGAGTCTGCCAGCTACTTAGGAATTTCAAGTAAACAAACAGCCAAATTAGTGCACATTGTTCTACTAAAAGCAAGGCCAGTGGGGAAAAAAAAAAAAAAAAAAAAAAGAGTAAAGCATCTAAAGAATTGGAACAAGGAAACATTATGTAAAAAGAGGTGGAATAAGAATAAAGCCAGAAACTAGTAGACAATAAAAATGGACTCAAATCCAACCCTTATGTTTTTATTCAGGGCAAGCTTGCAGTGAAGGCAGTGAAAGTTTTGCCTGAGAACCTCAGACTTACGTGAGAGATAAGACTTCTAATTTTAATGAAGGGCTGAAGAGAACTTCACACAAGACAGATCATATGTTGTCATTAAGTAACTTCATCAGCTCCAGGGCAAGCTCTAAGCAAACTTCAATATGAAAGGCAGGCTAGCTTGAATACAGGCCTCTTAGTGGGAACTCTCTCCCTAAAAATTCCACTAAAACAACTGTATTGTGGTTGCAAGTTGATCTGTTTCCACAGACGAAACTCTCTGGGAGTTTCCAGGTAACTGGTTTGTGATATCTACCCTATGACACTCCTCTTAGACTAACTGTAAGATTACTGCATGGGTGCGGCAAGCTCATGTTCCTTGAACAGTTTAATATCAAGAACATGATACTTTCTTTCAACGGCCAGCTTGATATAAACTTAAAATCCATCCTCATTATTTGAAAATTTAAAAAAAAAGATATATTTTTAAATGTTGGTATAGTAATACGATCTACACTGTTATATTCCTTACACACGATGTTTGCGAAATAAATATAATACGCCAAAGCACATAGCCGTCATATTAAAAAAGCCACGATGCAGCGTCCATCCAACTATAACGCAGGATCTGTATCTTTAAACAGACTGACTTTTTGCCAGATAACATTTGAAATTTATATATTGGTTTATGTGTAGCTAAAATTAAAAAATTATTTTTCCCTTAAAATTCTATCCACTTTCCCACTAACTTAGGCTTTATACAGCAGTAGCTATTGTATATCAAAGGACATATGAAAGAGAGAGAACAGGTACATTTACAGTCTTTCATCACAGTCTGATTTGATGCAGCTACTTCTCAGTGTCTGCAGCTCTGTAGCTGCATAAATAATTGGCAACTACTGACAACCCATTCAAAGCAAAAGTAGTAAAATCCATATCAGTAAAAAAAAAAAAAAATCCAGAACATCAGAGACTTCTTTTATATATTTTGTTCAAATCTCAGCACAATTTGTAATGGCAAGTTGGAAAAATAAGTGTTTATGTTTAATATGTAGGTTTGAAACTAGACATAAAATCTGAGACTAGAGTTTGGTGACTTAGAGAGCAATTAAACGTTTATTTTCTCATATGGCTCAAGGAAGAAGAAAGAGTTTGCCTTGTTCTGATTTAAATTTCCAGTTAAGCTGAAAACATCTTTTAGTTCAAAAAAAAAAAAAAATAAAAAGAAGAAAAGGAATTAGATATCTTTCATTATTTATAAGCATCATCTTACCTTACATCTCTTGGTGAGTTCTGTTTCTAGACGACTTTGGCAGGTATTTTAATTCAGAATTAGTTTCAGCAATACATGGCATTACATCTTCTTTTTAAAATACACCGCTTTTTCTCTTTTCCTCGGACAAAGTATGTGGGCTAAAAGAGCTGCAGTGTCTCTGTTCAAGCGATTTCATGGACACTCAGAGGCTTTCTTTCTACTGTATGAAAGTTAAATCTGAGTAAGGAAGGCATTTTTCCTGTCCCGGAAATCAGTATAACCAAAACCAATGCTGAGCTAAGGAGAAATGTTTCTTCCATGTGTTCTGTTTGGCAGACACTGCAAGTCATATCAAGGAAACACGTGATGTTTATAAATACAATATGGCTCATGTTGTCATAACCTCTCAATGACAAAAAGAGCATTAGAAAAAGCAGACAGCAAAACAGCAGGAAAGATGAGATTTGTATCATTTGGAAGGTCTCTATCAGATAATAGAGGTATTAGCGTTTGCTTTTTCTTTTTTCTTTTTCTTCCCAAAAGAAAACAAAGTTTTATAGTAATAGGATCAGTAAGGCAAACACATGGCAACTTATATAAATGCTGTCCTATAGGCATCCTAGCACTAAAATGCATTCACCCAATTTATGGCTTGAATTCTTTTCCAATAAATACTTTTGTCCTAAATACCTCTACGTAGTTCAAGGAGCTGTTATTTTTTTTTAGCCATAGTATGCAATGAACAAATGTAATTTTGGCAGCATTTGCGGCTTTTATGTTTATTGATGTTAAGATCAAAAACAATCCAATGAAAAGAAGTTAAACATCTCAAAGAAGCTGGATGTATGTTTACAGGTACCTTAGAGAACACAGAAGGATGATCCTGTTTTTATTATCTCTCTATCTTTTCTGCAAACCAGCACTGAATTTCAGGCTCCTTGGATGTTTTAAATTCTTGGGGAGCTGCTTGAGGGTTTTTAGCACTTTTAGTGTTTTTTTCTGGAAGTTCACAAATTGCATCTAACTGTAGAGAGTTAAAAAGTTAGCAACCTGCTAGCCAGGTGCTTTCAGGGGAAAAATGAAAATTTGCTGTTGCGCAATTTCAGTAATAAAAGCTATTCAGCACAACAGTTTACCCAACTTATCAAATGTCCGTCTCATTTTACCGTACAACTCATTTTAACTCATCCCCTCTCATCTTGGCAGTCCAAACCCCCACCGCTGCCAGGAACATCATCACCTTTTTGCCATTCTAATTCTCAGAAAATGTGGAGTTTCCGGGTACCTCCTGCTCCCCCAACTCAGCTCTGACTCAACTTATCCTAATTGTTTCTTGGAGAAACAGTCTCTAAAAAAAAATCCAAAACACCTCAAAGTGTACCTCGATACAACAGCGACCACAACAAGCATTCTTTGGATAGTCTGGCCTCACCCACCCAGCAGAGGTCTGGGATGAAGTGCTGACCTGCTACGGGGCTATGCAAGTCACGGAATTAAGCAAAAACATGGTGGGTCTAGGACATTTTAAAACAAAGTGTCACCCACAGACTTTACGGCAGGTGGTTGGGAAGAGAAAGATTGCCAAGCAAAATAGCCACTGGTTTGTTATGAAGCAAAAATTCTCTCCTGATTCTCAAAATTGGCAGACAGAAGAAGCCCAAAACAAATCACTGCATAAAACAACATTATTAGTATCCAACTGTACCACCAGAAACACAGACAAGTTGCAATGACATAAGGGGGAGATTATAATTTAGGATTCTTCCCGTTTTAGACACTCCATAAAAGGAGGGTGTAGGCAATAAGGACAGAAGATATGCTGTGCACATTTGGTGGGGGAATCCCTTCCACTTGGAGTCACCAGGGGCTCACAGCAACAAGCCAGGATAGAAGGAGCTGTGACACTTCCAAAGAAATTAAATTTGTTCAGCAACACATGAAAATGTGCCATCAGTTCTTCAGTGTCATCTATTGATGTTGAATCTATGTACCACTGCTAAACATGAGAAGAAAGGCAACCTGGACCCTACACCCAGCAAGTCTGAGAAAGTCTTTTCCTCTTCGAATCTACGCAAATCACAAATGTTAATTTTAACGGCACAGACCAGCGTGGCTGGTGTACCTGCATTTGCACTGGAATTCAAAACAATGCCAGAGAGAATAAAAAGATCATCTAAACATTTGGACACAAGACAGTAATTTGTCAAAAGAAAGTATTGTTGCACAGAAAGCTAGAAAGTGCTGATAAACATTACAAGCTCAGGCTAAGGAATAAATGAATGAAATGCAGCAATGTGAATACGCATTTCTCCAAGGAAAACAGCTGCTACGGATTTTCAGCATACATTTGGGGAAAGGAATAATAAAAAAAGGAAGAACACAAACACAAATATTCAGTGAGATGGCACTATGTGGCCACCTCATGCTTGAACAGCATTCAACACGGCAGACCTGTCAAACAAACCATGGTCTTCGGCACAGTATCAGTAAGCAAGTAAGGCACTCAAGGATTTCAGGAGAAACTGTCCCTTAGAACTTGCTTAGACCCCAAGCAAAACCCCTTTTCTCAAACACAACCCATTCAGAAAAATGCATGAAGCAGAAAGAAGACCAGGAAAATTAGAACTAATGGACATGAAAGCTGCGTGGTTTGACAGGAGGTCTGAAACTCACAGATCCCACATTCCTCTCACACATTCTGAGTCTTCTTGTCCATATGGATAATACTTAATACTTCAAGTGTTACTGCCAATTCTTATACAGGTCTCACATCTGTTTGGTAGTTAAAACAGGTGTCCAAGCTGGCAGCTAACATTATTTTCTGAAATTATTTTGGGTCTGTTACATGGAAATGATTATAAATCACATGAATAGAAGCCTGAACATCATCAAACCCAGGGATAAAGGTTCCAAAGGGACAAGAAGGAGAACAGTAGAAAAATCTGTAAAGGCAAAACTTTCCCAAACCTCAAAAAAACAGAGCTTTAACTCACATATGCCAGGAGATACAACCACACTCACAGTATCACCATGGAAAAATGTACTTACAATGGCTAATTCATGATATTCTAAATACTGTTCTTTCAACCGGTCTGACAATAAGCTGCTTTTCTATAGGTTTTTTGAAACAGTTAACCATGATGCAGAGCACAGTGGTTACAAGAATTACTCCCTACCTCCCACTGTAGTGAATTTAGCACTCATATATCACATGAAATTGAAGAACATCAATTTACCCAATGCAAAGATGCACAAGCACAAAAGGAGAGATGAGAAGCAAAGCTTTTTCCACAATCTTTTGGGTACCATGCAATACCAGTATATAAAACGTACATGTTTCTCACTTACTCCCCCTGCATTTCCACCCCCTTTAATCTGGTTTGCTAAGGAAAGAGGGATAGATAATCCATCTGCTTATTGGTGGCTGTCTCCCCTGACCTAATAACCTGTGACTCTGCAAGCAAATTTCAACCAGATTTAACCAAAGGGTAGAAACCATTAGACTACTATGTCCCTACAAATCTTGCCAAATTAGAGATTTGCGAGAAGATCCAACAGTGCTGAATAGAGGAAAAGTTGCAGTGTGTGCTCCAGCTTTTTGGACTCTGGAGGATGAGGATTGGAGCGACTGTTATTAAATCCCTCTACTTTGGGAAAAGCCTCAGTTAGGATCTGAGCGTTGCTGCACAAGGAAGAACCCAACCAGAAAACACACATCCTTAGACAAACAGGTTTCATTATTTCCGGAGCTCAAGAAATCGCTTGTTTCCACGCTCGTAACTTTGAAGTACAGAAGTTCACATAGATCAAAGGGAAGACTTTTTGCATGTTTCCCCACAAAGCCCCTATGAACATCCTGGCTCTGACTTCACCTCTCAGACCAGAAAGACAAGAAATTTGCCAATGCAAAGGAAAAGCCAAATGAGAAAATAGCTGTTTTGTTGGATGCGCAGAATTTTGAAATGGCATCTTTGGCATTTCAGCAAGCAAAATACAATATTCTACCATGAAACCACCACTTCTGCAAAGGTCATCGCTGTGTCACCATTATTTTTGAGTTATGGCCAAAGAGAGATAACTCACCCATAATCAGGAGGCGTAAAGCGCATATCTGTTGTACAACACAACAATACAAATTAATTATTACAGTTTTTGCACAGAAGCAGCACCTGTGTTCGAAACAACTTTGTTAGGCAGTAAATGCCTGGAAGAGGGCCAAAGAAGTAATTTTTACTTTTGAGTACATGTAGCTAACACAGTAGTTAACCGTATCTGAAAACAGGTCTAGAGCACACAAATAAAGCCACAGTAGACACATTCAGCACCCACTGCACATGGAACAAGAACAGTATAGCATAACTTTGTAAAGCCACAGTGAAATTGTTACATGAGTTAATGTCATAATGCACAACGACAGCATGTCATGTCTTCGAATATGAATGAGATGTATCAGATACATCCAGCTACTGCTACAGGGATATAACTAGAACTGAAGAATTTCAGGACCTTAAAGAAGACACTAAAAACTATCACATCATTCCCTTGAAGCCCATCGATTTGCTCTCTCATGTTGTGTGTGCAGCAGTGTGAACAATCAAGTAACTAGATTTCTGACCTATCAAAAGGACCATTTTATAATTGAAGTACATAAATGAGAGGTGGTTGAGAATAGTGCCTGTAAATAAACTATTGCGATCTTTCTAAAATAATGAGGCCCTAAACTGTTGAAACAGCAGAAGTACTTACATGAAATATTAATAATAAAGCAGTGTGACATGCTCAGAATTGATAATGAAACGAAGAAGCAGATATACAATTAAGCAAACCACTTCACAGGAAATTTTTTGCAGAGTTCTATCAGCTTTGGAGCACACATAAAAGCCACAAAGCGGGCAGGACAGTAGTGGCATTCCCTTCTGGCCCCATTGAGCTCATTTGCTGGTACCGTTTCCTGGGGACAGACCCAGGATGGGTGGGGAGGAGATGAGGTTGTGGAATCTCACCACCACCCCCCCACTGCTGCAACGTTAGCTGTGGGTAACGCGGCGGAAGAGGTGCCGCACGGCCGCATCTCCTGCCCTCTCGGAATCAAGGTGGCAGATTACAGTCCAGCAACAGAGAGAAATCAAATATGTTTCAAATGCCTTTGCTACAGTTTCGCAATACAAAATGTTCACTTGAAAATGCAAATATACTAGCCCTTGTTCAGTACAGGTAGAAAATTTTAGAAAAAGGCAAAACCATTTAAACCACAACAGGTATTTATCAGAATTTGTTATTTGAAATGGTGATTTACAAAGTGTTTCAATAGACTTCAAGCTAGGTACAGCTGCTCAGCTACTGCAAACCAGTCCATGCTGAAGCCTTGCTGGAGTGAACTAACACCATGCCGTACTTCACTGTAAAGGGTTTGGAAACACGAAATAAGAAGTTGTATAAATTCTAAGAACTGTCTGTGTCCCAAAATAAGTAATTAAAGGCTATGTTTTGATTCACATGCTTCAATGCTAGTAAACAAGAACAAAAAACCAGTTAATGCTCAGGGCAAGTAATTGGAAAAAGCAAAGCAGTTAAGAAACGTTACGGTAAGCATTATCAATTCCCTCTTCTGTATGCGTGTCATACACATACCCTCGATTTTATGAATTGTTGTGTACATATGACAGTCAAGAATTTAAACATTTAACATAAAAGCTGGAAGAAAGAGGAGTATAAATGCAGCACTACTACTTACCCTTATATCTCCATTTACAGCTCTGGAAGTGTGATTAAATGCGTGTGCAGGATCTTTGTTGTAAACTTTAAGGAAAGATCGGTCTTGAATATTCCTGGAATCAAAAGAATCAGCAATGATAACAGATGAAAGTAGTTTTATTTACTTTGTTGCCCGAGAGTTTCAGGTAACAGACAAACATAGTAGGTCTGCAGCCAACCTATAAGAAAAACCTAAATGCCATATATTAGACACACACAAACAAACAAAAGCCTACTTTGATTCTCTTTCCCATGGGAAGTATCATTCTTTTGCTACAACTCCACACCCATAAAAATTAGATAGTGTTAAGTTTCTTTCAAGATCCTGTCATAGAGTGAAAACACTTTGAAGACAATAGAGCTTCAACATTTACACGGCACTCAAAAGGATTTAGTTAATATTTACATGTTTTATTGTGTACACAGCCCACATGAATTTTTGCTATTCTAAGAAGCAAGAATATCAAAAGAAAAGCACTCTTTCTAACTTCAATTTTTCTTGAGGCAATTCTAATTATCAGCTTGTTCACAAACCTGAAAAAAAATCCACAAAAGCTGAAAATTCAGTAGCAGGTAAATCCTTCCTCTAAACTTTATCTATAATAAAGATAGGTTTTTAAGGGAAAAAATAGGAACTACAAAAACAAATAAACAAGCAAAGGTTTTGATGAAAGCTACTACAGAAATGGTTTAAATGGAAAGCCCAAAGAGAATGTTTTTGTTTAATAAGGACCCAACGCTTTGTCATTCGTAAGTCCACTTTTAAACTACTACATTTAGGGAAGAGTTAGATGACATTAGTTTTCTATTTTGTTTCAAAACCTACCTTCCAATAATTTTATGGCTTAGACATTTGCACTGAGTTTTGCTGATCTCTTGCTCATGTTTAATCAGCAGCAAAGCCTCCAGTCTATGCTCACTTACATCCTTTCAAAGCTGCGATTCCTTTCATTTCCCAGTAGTGATCTCCAGAGAATTTACTTACACATGTGACTGAATTCCTTTCCTCCAGGTGCAGCTACAAGTCTAGTGAACTGATCTTAATCACTGGGATTATCATTTAAAAATGAAGGAAAGGATTCCTGGGCAGGTCCAATTTCTTTCTTACAATGTCATATTACAATCAGTGATTGCTTTGAATGGGTAGCTAGTCAGAACTTGTGCTGCTGTTGTAGATGTCAAGTAGTTATTAAAGAAACCCCACAGCTTAAGAGACAGATCAGTGCCTTCTGTTTAAGAACTGCAGGGCTGATGAGAAGTTCAGTATTTATATGAGTGTTTACTTGTAGACTGCATAGGAAAATAGCTACCTTGCGGCAAGTTCAAGTTCTTCAATTATTTATGGTAACATAAACTGTTTTCCATCTTGCAAATGTGACCCTTTCGTTTTGAGACTTGCACTGGGAGTCTCAGTTACCATTTTCTGCCTCAGACTTGGAAATATATTCTTTTCGATACAAAGCAAGCTCTCTCATCTTCAGTTCAAGAAACAGTATATTATTCATTTAAATAAATTTTATCTGCTGTCTTTTCTGTCTGATGGCTATGAGATGGTACCTCAACTAGCTGGAGTTTGTTTTAAAAGCATTCTCCGTAAATATTTCTTGTAGAAACATGACACTTTAAAGTAAAACATTGCTGCAAGGCAAAGCACCAAAATACTAGCCATTTGATCTCTGAAGTGAATTCTATTTCACCTCATGTTGCTATTCTAAGATAAAAATTACTGGTAACAGGTATGTATTACTGTACTTTTATTATTACTATTATTTGCATTACTGTAGCTCCCAGATGCCCTTGGCATGTTCAAAGGCCTCATTGATCTGTGTGTGCTGTATAAACACCCCAGGAATACCACCTCTTTGCCAGCTTACAAGGTGAATAGAAGACACAAAATACAACAGGATAGCTGCAGAAAGATAAGGGAACAAAAAGAAATGAGAAGACCATAGCATCTCCAGCCAGAGGTGCAATAAACAGATCCTGGGACCATGGGCATGCTCTGAATAGGCAATGCAACAGAGAGAGCGGGAAGGTGGGACTGGAAGGAGACCAACACAGTGGCTTTGCGGACGTCTGCAGGGGACGCCTTCCAAGCGCATTAGAGGGCTGCCTGAGAGAGAGCGTGAAGGCACTTGTTTGAAAATTAAAGACATGTAGAATGAAAGTTGGCATTATTCACCAAGTGGAAGCAGATGGCACTTGGTACTGAACAAGAAATGAAAAGTAGCATTGAAGTGGGCTTGGAGGAGCCCTCATAATGAAGACGAGTAGTTTATATTTAATGAGATGGAAAAGATACAGCCAGAGGACAAATGAAAAAAATGCACGTGAAACAGTCTGCTTGTGAAACTCAGAGAATGATCTTTGTTGCTTCATTTGAATGGGTAAGAGCGAACAAGATTACCTGTGTCAACTGCTGAGAAAAGACCATTATAGCAGTTGCTATTAAAAAGCTGATGAATTAGCTGAGTGTTTTTTCACTACGTTGTGGGAAAGGAAAGGTTGCATCATAGGGATGGTATGCAGAAAAAGTCTGAAATCTACACTGGATGCAGAGCCCTGAACCACTTCAAGAAAAGGACCAGGTTATGAGCTTAAGTAGAAAGATAGTGCTTTGTCCCCAGTGATTTAAAAAAAAAAAAAGAAAAGGGGAAGGAGTGTGATGGCCTAACGAAGGGGAACATAAGCTAGGCTGAAACTAATGGTCCATGAGACTATATTAAAAGAGAATATCAAGATTTTAGTTTGGATAGAAGAGGTAGGATTCATGTCATCCAACTACAGACATTCACAGGGAAGACATTAACAGCTAGGTTCTCTGGCATGTATAATTTATCAGACAATTTTATAGGATTAATCACAACCAGCTCAAAATGTGGATGCAAAAATGTCCATTTGGTCAGATGAATCCCATCCTAAAGAAGAGACAGAAAAATAAATGGGAAAGTCACCCAGGTAGGTATAATAATTCAACTAATCCACAGGAATAAGATGATGGAGACAAGTACAAACAAGAAAAAGGAAGGAGGACAAAGCCTGGAAAAAACACAACAGAAAATGAATGTTTGAGAAGAGGACCTCTCAAATGATACCTGAAAGGAGAGGAGAAAGACAGGAAGAAATCAGGAAAGAACAGCCCTTGAAACAAAGGGAGATCAAAGTTTCAAGAAGAAAATATTAAAAGTACATGAAAGATCTGAGAGAAAAAGGGTGTTCACAAAAGCTGGCCATTTGTTGACTTTGACAATTGCAATGGAACAGCAGGGAACAAAAGACAAGTTGGAATTAGAAGAATAAAACCCCAGACAGGTTGGAAATGGGTCTAGGACAGAATCAGAAGAGTAAAACTCCAGCCAACAGTTGTAGTGACTGCTCAGCGCAAGAGAGAAAGGTGATGGGGTGGGAAGTGGAAATGTATGTTGTGTTCAGGGACAGTTTTGTTGGGAGGCACAGAAACATGTTAGCAATGTAAAAGTAGGCACTTTAATAGAGTAATAAGTTAATAAAAAGACAAAGCAAGGGATGCAAGGCACAGAGGAACATGAGATAGCCTCTGAGGGAGGTGGAGAGCTTAAAGAGTTGACTGAAATACCTGTGTTTAAGACAAGGAAGAAAGAAGATAATTGAAGGAAGACATGGCAAGCACAGGAGAGAAAAATGACACTTCAACTCATCTGTTCTCTGAGGGGAGATACTGGCAAGATCTTGTGAAGAGTAAGGAACAGAAATGGAGAAATTGTTGTGGAAATTATTCAAAAGCGGTGAAAATGCAGCTGGTAGTGCATGCCTTGGACTCCATTAAGCTGGACTTGCTGAGGTTTCCTTAGTGAGAAGGGTGGCAGAACTGAAGGAGGGAATTTTGTTATGGAGGAAGTCAGCTGGGTCATGGGATTTCCTCTAGAAATGCTCTACAATACAGGCATAGGAACAGAGGAAGCAGATGTTGGGATTGAGCCAGGCCTGAGGCTGGCAGAGTGACGCCTGCAATGGCAGCAAGGGAAAAAAAAGGTGGAGTGGTATTAAGATAATCAGCAACCACATTCTCGGAGGCAGGGAGGAGATGAAGTAAGTCATAAACTGTTATTCTGAAACTCAAGGGAAGATGGAGGGATAAAGTGAGAGAGAAGAAGCCGATGGGCTGGGTGACGGTTGGCAATAATGTGCTTGCCAACAGAGACGTAGTAATCTGTATCTTGATTTAATCAGTTGATCCAATCTTGTGAATAGACTGTTTGATGTATAAGAAACTTGAGCACATGGTGAATGATGATGCAAGAAATCAGATGGGTCTTAACACAGACATTACAGTGGCCAAACAGGGGTGTGGGAGTCTGCAAAGCAAGGAAGATAAAATAACAGAAACTGAAATCCAAGAGGCTGGCTAATGACAAGACACTGGATAGACAGCCTGGGGAGAGCAAGACAGAGGAGAGAAAATGGAATGCAGTGCTGTTCAAAGACTAAGAAGAGGAATGGGAGAATTGGAAGTGGCAAGGCTAGAAAAGCTCCAACTTGCTCTTTTAACTACAACATTATATGGAGAAGCACCTAAGCCACAGGATCTCCAGAAGAAATAAGGCCACGGTGGACAGTACACTTCTCTTACTTTCACATCATTTTCTTGCACTAGTGGTAGACTGGCAGAGAGGAAACACCTTTCCTGCTTTCTCCTTCATCTTCTTATGCTCCTCTGTCCATTCTTTTTATCACATCTTATGAAAAGGATGGCACAAAGGCCCACCATATTTCCTTGCACAGTTTTACAGAGTTTAACATGTCTGAAGTGTGTCCGAGAGCTTTGTTGCTACATGATTTGGGACTTCCTAGGGACCCTAAGAACCTGGTCCCTGTGCTCAAAAAGCACAGACATCAGGACCGAAGGAACATGGTTAATTAAGCAGCTGCACTCCCACAAAATAAAGGACAGAAAGATGCACTCAGATGTTAGTCAGATCATTTACTGACCAAGCTCTGAATTAGTGAAGGGAAGTGACTGCATCAGTTGCTCAATCCTGACATGAAATAGGAAGGTGCTGGGGCTGCTGCAGCAGCGGTCACCAGTACCACAGATCTTTAGCAGTGTTAGGTGACAAATAATTGGCACTGTTGTGAGGACATCGGTGACATTCATATTTGTAACTTCAGGCTGACAAGGATCAGGCTTTGCTCTGCCAGCAAAATAAAATACAGTTTTTCTGTAAATGTTTATTTTGTGTTCTGTATTTTAAATATTTATGTCTCAGTTAAAATTCAATAAAATATTAAATATGTGAACCTGCATGTAGTATATGAATATTTGAACAAGGTACACCATTTATCAATGGCTTGTGTAACAGATACTGTACCTACAGCTGAAGGCAGTGTCAGACCAAACCTCCCATATTACTCAGATACCACTGAACATGCCTTTATGTGTCAGGCCACTATCTGTCAGATACTTATCAATGCCACTCCTTCTTATTCTGTAAGTGCACTACAAAAAAAAAAAACCCAACAGCTGTATTTCCATGTTTACTTACCTCACATCACACAATTCATAGTATATGTTTCTGCTCTCATCCTTGATGTAAATGGCCACACTGGGTGATTCCAGCATTTTCATCGTCAGCTGCTGGGGGAAGGCACTTACAAAAAGGGCACGAATTGTGTCTGTGCTTGTGATTTCATTCGGCATCCTCAACTGCTTTGTTTCATCTCCATACTGAAGATATAAAACACCTACAAGCAAAATATAATAGCAAGTTACATATGCTTAAGTGCACAGAAATGATCTGGGCTTCAAAGTCCATGAGGAACACAGACCAAGCCCATAATGAGTGGAGAAGAATCAACTCACACTCCTTACTCATAAAGCACGTACAACATTTTCCTTTTCAACACGCTATTGGAATAGAGCATAGAACAGTGATATGGTTGTGCCTTGATAAATATGCTTGCTCCAGTACTGCACTTCACTGAGAAGCCTATTTTTACTGTTCTTCAGTTAGATAAACCAGAAGTTTACCTTAAGAAGAATAATGGAAAATCCCAAGCACACCAAGTCTGCTCTGCAGTGGAAGGTGTTGGTAAATCACAAGGTACTTTTTCATAAAGCAGTTGAGGAAGAACTTTATCCTTTTATATCACACAGTTTCCCTTAAACATAAATTTTGCATTTTAGCCTCGTGCTTATCCAACAAAACCCCACCAAAACAGATTTCCATTTTAGCAGTAGCAATTTTATATTCACAATTCAATTTGCTGGCATTATACAGTATAAAGCGCTAGGTGAAACTCCTAGCGGGAGCAAAACTGAGGTCTCACACAAAAACAAGAGCAATTTTGAGTCCTTTCAGTTTCACAGCAGTGTTAATAGTCATCCTTAGCACTCGGGGAGAAACATGAGTAATCTTAGATGCTGGATTACAAAATATGGACATTCTTATTCACTCAAGACAAAAAGAATGCCATTCTGATATAGCTAACCCTCTGTTTTCAGGGAATGGGAGGCTGTGACATGCTCGATAATGGAAAAAAACATTGATAGTATAGACAAGGGACTCAGTGAAGGGATACTAAGTACTTCTTCCACGATGCCTGTATTGGCCCGCCAGGGCTCTGCTGACTCCCGCATAACCAGCAGTTTAACCACTGGCCGGTACTGCACAACGAGTGTGACTCATTAGCTTTGCTACAGCCCAGTCCCACGCCATCCAGAGCTACAAAGCCCTCCAAGGACTGAAGCACTGAGAAGAGCCATCTCAATCAACAGCAGTAATCAGACTGGACTTGATGGGGTTGATTAGCTTTGACCATGTTGGGCCTGGCTCCTAAAGACCACCAAAAGGTCTTCTATGAGCAGCTCCAATGTAGGAAGGCTCATTAGGACCTGCACAGCAGGGAACAGGCTGTCACAGGACTGCAGCCAAACTACAGAACTTCCTGGGATCCACAGCACTAGGGAGCAGATGCAGAGGCAAATGCTCAGCTGAAGTACTTTGGATACAGAGGAAACAGGATCTGGTAAGCCCAGCTGAGCCTACATATTCAGTCCGTACCCAAGGCACGGATATCCTGCCTGGGCATGGACTGATGAGAGCCCACTGTGCTCTTTCTCAGCCATCTCAGGTGCCAGGAAGAAACACCTTTACTCTCTTGCTGTCTGCAAGAGATGGAGCAGGTATAACTTCTGCAGTGATGTCCAAAGACACTAAAATGGCAGATCACAGAATTACAGAATGTTTGAGGTTGGAAGGCCATTCTGGAGGTCATTTAGTCCACCCCCCCCACCTCAAACAGGGATACCTACAGCCAGTTGCCCAGGATGCTGTCTGGACAGCTTTTTAATATCTCCAAGGAGGGAGACTCCACAACCTTTCTGGGCAACCTCTGCCAGTGCTTGGTCACCCTCACAGTGAAAATGTATTTCCTGATGTTCAGAGGGAATCTCACATGTTTCAGTTGGTGCCCATTGCCTCTGGTTCTCTTACTGAGCATCACTGAAAAGAGCCTGGCTCTGTCCTCTTTGCACCGTCCCTTCAGGTACCTCTATACATCGATGAGGTGCCCTCCTGAGCCTTCTCTTCTCCAGGCTGAACAGTCCCAGCTCTCTCAGCGTTTCCTCACAGGAGAGAGGTGCAACCGAGTTAATCATCCTTGTGGCTCTTCATTGGACTCTCACCAGTATGTCCATGTCTCTCTTGTACTGAGGAGCCCAGAACTGGACACAGCGCTTCAGGTGTGGCCTCACCAGTGCCGAGTAGAGGGGAAGGATCACCTCCCTCAACCTGCTGGCCATACTTTGTCTAATACAGCCCAGGATACCATTGGCCTTCTTTGCCGCAAGGGCACATTGCATGGCTCATGTTCAACTTGGTGTCCGCCAGGATCCCCAGATCCTTTTCTGCCAAGCTGCTTTTCAGCTGGGTGGCCCCCAAGATATATTGGTGCCTCCACATTGCAGACATTTAGCAGCCCAGAATGAGATGGAAGAGAAAAAAAATGCAGAAAAGAAAGAAAAAAATACCACTGAAGTTTGTATTTCCACCAGCTCTCTGAGAGGCCCTGCCACAGCTAAATGCTTTGTAAATGGCTCAAAAGCTATCTAGCCATTGGTAAGTATTTGGAAAAGGAATACAATATCAGATCTGCTTAAGAAGTAGTGATTACAGAAACATCTATACTGAATTCACCGCAGCTCATGTAGATACACAATCAGAGCAGTTTTACACCTCCCAGTTTGGATGCTGCTAGCGACATAATGGTAGGACAGCATTCAGGCTGAACTAACCGCTACTCTTTTATTACATTTTCAGGCAGACTTTGGGGCCTGAGCAGATTCTGTGCTGCCATGCCTTTGCATCTATCAATAACCACCACAGGTAGGCTGAAACAAACTATTCTATGATTCTACTTTACACAAACTGAATTCACCATAGTAATTGCAGTGTAGATGCACCTTATGTTGTTCTCCCACGGCCAATATAAACAGGAGGGTTGGGAACACAAGGTCCTCAATGCGATTACCATCAGTCATCATCAAATCTCAGCAAATCACAAAACTTAGATGGTAACTCAATGATTCTCACTTGAAAGTCATCAGCAATGGGATGGGCAGTTTATAGTCCTGAGATGCAAACACTGAGCAAAAGCAAGGGAAAAAGCTAAGGTCCTAGAATACAAAGGCATTTAATGAAAAGAAGAGAGGGCATTTTAATCTAAGATGAGCCCTCTTTCCTCTTAGTCTTTAGTATTTTTGTCCCCATATTGTCCATAATTGCTACAGAGGAATGAACATATACATAGGCAGATGTTCCTACAATCAGTGGGTAGGTAATTGTGCTTGGACCCAGGGAAGGAAGATGTTAATTTTTCTGAATACTAACCAGACTACTCAACATTACCTAACCATTATTAAATATTAGGCTGCTCTTATAAAATGGAGCTGTTAACATCATTTTCCTACTATTATCAAGAGCTGATACTTTTTCTTTCATTAAGATTGTAATCAGACCCTTTATAAATCCTACTACAAACTTCCATCTTCCTTTCAGTAGAAAAATTGTTTCAGACTGAAAAGTCACTAGTTATCTTTCAAAGACTGAGGAGAATTTTCCTAAGAATTTTATTTTTAATGCCAACATTTAATGGGTTATTAAACTAATTTTCCTTTTTCTTAATTTTAATTTGAGACATCATTTATTTCTGTATGTTCTTCTAGGTAAAATTGGCTTTTTAGTGCTCATTCAAATATTCTATGCAGCTAAACATTCTTTAGAATTCAGAAACTAACTATATTTGTAAAAAAAATTAAGTACACATGTTTTTAATGATTGTGTTTATTTCACTGTTCCAAGATGTGCATAAACATATTCATTTTTGATGATAGCTTTCAGTTCTTAGGAAGAACATAAGGAACCTTCTATATTTTGGCATGTGGAACTTTCTTGGATTAAATGGCAAAAAATTATTTTTTGCCTGAAAATACAGGCTTTGCATATCAGCTTTGCAGGTGTGTGTGACTCTCTTTTTCTGCCCAGTTTAAAAGTTAGTGCAGAATGCAGAAAATGCTGGTTTTGCATTTCAGGCCACTAAAAATACGCTGAATATTGAGCTACTGAAACCATTTAACACAAAAGTGGTAGAGTTGAAACATCTTCCTTATACACAAGTCTAAATCATTTCAGAACAGTCTTGACTCTGCCTGTCCTTCAATACTCCCACAAAACATTGATCCAAAACAAAATTACAGTTATCTTTGGGTCTTGGATTTTCAAAGCAAATATGCATGTTATCCAAAAAGATCATGCCTTAAAATACACAAGTTTAACATACAACTCAGAGAAATGTTTTGGCCACAATCTTACTGTAAGGGTAAAAGACATTTTCAAAGGCATAATAAATTCTTTTTTCCTTACTCTCCCTTAAATCACATGCCCTTAAAAAAAACTACTGCATTTTCTCTTGAGTTGTCTGATCCGTGTCATGATACAGCAATGCTTTAGGGCATTTCCTATTTGACAAAACTAACTGCTCACTTCTAAAAATCCAGCTTCAGCTGGATAAAGAGACTCAAAATCCATTATTTTAAGTCATTGACGCTATTTTTCTCCCACACATTGCTGGGCTGAAACTCTGAACACTGGCAATACCCACAGGCCCAACTTCATAAAAGCTGCTGGAGCTCTGAGGTTTGTTTTACCTTCAGCTAAAAAATTACTCCCATGGAGAATTACAGCAAGAAGAAATAGAATATAACTCAGGCACAGCTTTTGTTAATGCATAGTACATATGCCAGCAAACCTGCTGGAAAGTTAAACACAATGGCCATTAATGTCTCCATGTACCCTGAAGTCCGTCTTGCACTTATGCTTCTGTTACAATGGATTTACCTGAAACATGAAGATTGTGCCGAGTTTTATAAAACACAAAGCAAACAGGACTGTGAAATGCCCTGCTACTCTAGGAAGACAGGTATGAAGATCGGTGTGAACAAGGAAACTACACCATGCAACTGTTTTGAAAGTCCAAGTCAGACAACACCATGGCTACCACTTCTAGGTGCTCCTAGATGCTGCCAGGCCTGGGCTTTCCTACAGCTACAAGGCAAACTGCCATGTTAAGCTTTCTCCTTCATCATTCTGGTATAACTTAGTTTCAGAAATACCTCTGGAATTTCTGATCGTTCTTCACCCTATCAGCAACAGGCCATGGCATTAAACACAGGCCATAGCAGAAAACACTTACGTGTAAGCCAGGCCTTAGAAACTTAAACCTCTATACAAATTGCTTCACAACATTCCTGTCAACAGAAAGGCATGTTTTATAGTAGGGGAAATTAAACACCCAAGAGGTGAAAGGACATATTCAAAGAAAGGTTTACAAGCATAAAACCCAGATCTGATGATGATCATGCGAACACACCACATGATCACCCTTTCCTTCTCTGCATACAGAGCCCTTTCAAAGACAAAAGACCTTCTGCTCCCCCTTTACCAAGGGTCAGTGACAGAAGGACTTGCAAAACATTTTGTCATTTCTCTCAGGGCTCTCATGGTCTACATGAAATGCAACACAGTGCAATGAAACATCCGCTGTTAACCTGATTTACATAGGCAGTGCCTCCTGCACAAGCTGAACCCACCAGCACTGGGTTTAGAGGGTGCCCGGAGCAGCCATCCTGCACCTTTGGTCCAGCTGGCACAGCTTAGAGGACTGCCTGTGCTGTGGCTGCAGCTCACACAGACACGCCAGATGCATGGCAAGGTGCTTGGCTCAGATACTGCTGCTGGGGTGTAAAACCCACCTGGCAGCTGAGGACATGCCCACACAGCATTAACGGTGAACCATACCTGAACTCATGGGGTCCAGGCTGGCTTTAAAGCAAGGAGCTGCATAACCAAAATGACTCAGCACTGTACCCATACTGGTAAGATCATAACTCCTTAGTTAAAACTGGTAAAGGTTTGCTCCTTATGGCAAAAGCTTACGTTATGCAGGCAGCATGACACCACTCATCTCACATCTCTCAGCACCTCCATCTAATTAATACACGGTGCTGACCTAACCCTGACTAAGCACCACGTTATCATGGTTATATTGCTAACAACGATCTCAGTGCTGGGCAGCGTAGATGCTTAGGAGAGCTTTAATCACAACTGGCTTTTACTTACAGAACAGGAATTATCCTTACAAACTGCTTATTTAAGAGAGAAAAACATGAAGCACACAACAGCAAAGTTAAATACCTGATAAATCAAGAATAAGTTAGCAAACATGATTGAGTCATCTTCTGTGACCTGTACAAATATCAGTTAACTCTCCCACACGATGAATTTTAAATGGAAAAATACTGGTATTCACATAATCCTCTCACAATTCTATTCTCATAATGAAGAAGAGAAAACTGAGGCAGAGGAGTTAAATAACTCCTCAGTGTTATGAAATAAAATACAGTCAAAGCTTAAACTGGAGTTCATGAGTTTCCTGTAAAGCTACAGCACAGTCTCTGTGTAGGCAAGACATCTTGCAAACTTCTGCACTGAAAAATCTTACATTGAGCAACACGTTAAACTATGGGCTCCTGTCTGAAGAGAAGTATAAATTGATGATAATATCTGTATTTGGCTGATGTTGGGTGCTTGGGTGCTAGAGCATTGAAACCTTCCCACAGAACCAGAAATCACTGGTGTGAACAAGGCACTGCTACTCTCTTCTGACCCAGCCACTCTATGTATCCTCTGGAAATTTCTGTCTAATCTGAAAATTTCAAGTAATTAGTAGAGCTGGTTGGACTATAGCAATCAAAACCTGGATGCACTGGGAGATCTGGAATTTCTTTAAATCAAAGGTGCAAAGCTAGGCATAACTAAAACAGAGGGAAAATACATATAGGAGGTCTCCAGATCTTGTTGGGTGAATAATAACATCAAAAAAGTCTATTAGTATATTAGGAATTAGTACAGGATATATAAGGAATGGAAAATTAGATAAACTAGCAAAGAAAGCTGTATCTTAAGGCAAAGAAACATGGAGTACATGGTGAGGAAAAGCAGTGAGAACTGCCAGAAATCAAGCTGAGCTATGTTTTGTAAAGTAAATTAAATAACACAATGTTGAGTTAGAGGTTGGTAAAGTTGTCATTAGATTTGTTTCAGTCCTTACCCAACCATCAGTTAACCGAATCTTTTTTAGATGATGGACAGTCTTTGTCTTTTCATGCTGGTTTAGCTTGATCTTCCACCATATGTCCATTGAGTCCCCAGCTCTGTCTGCACTTTCCCTCATACTGAAATCAGCAGCAATGCCAACAAGCAAAAGTGAGAAAATGCACCCTGGTTTCTTCCTCATATTTATGGAGAATTATTAGTTGAGAATTGCATCAGTTTTAAAAACTAAGGATAATTTTTTAAATCTTGATGATAGCTATTTTTGTTGGGACACTTCAGGACAATACAGAGGCGATCACAATAAAAACCGCCAAGCATTTCCTCAAAATCCAGTTTACAATTTATTTTTTTTTTAACCAAAATGCTAAGATCCTTCCAATTTTTATTTGATTTTATTTGACAAAATTCTAATATACAAGACTGTAAGGGTGGCATAGGCCCTTATTGTTCCCCCACCCCACCCCTGGCTATCAGATATACAGAGATAACACATAGTTGGTGTCCTTATCACCAAATTCTGCAAAAGTTATGCAGACACAAGTTTATTACAGTAACAACTCTTGCAGTGTGGAAGAAATTCCTCAATACGCAGTTCTTACTTTCCACACCCTCAAGACTTGTCTCTCCTATTTCACCACACACATTTTCAACTAGTCTGAGGTCATTGCCATGATCCTTGTGGTATTTCTAGCCTGAAGCTCTCGTACTAGTTTCCATTAGCTACTCCCTGCTGATAATCTGTCCTCCACATTCAGAAAATGTCTATAAATATCCTTAGCCGTCTTCAAGTACTAAGAGAATCAAAAATACATCTTTTAATGAAATAAAACCAATTACTTATTTTATATAATTTTCTTCTAGAATAGCCTGAAGAGTTTTGCTCAAGGTATTAAGTTGTTTGATAGCAATTTCAATAAAAACAGGAACTGTTTAATTTAGGCCAGTACTACTTCTTACTGCTATTTCATCCTTTTCTGCTATTTACAGTGAAAGCTGTAATTCTGCAATAGATTTGTTACCTAATGAAAAAACACATGGAAAATTTAGTAGTTACAAAAATTTCTACCAAAGTGCTATGAGAAATAAAGATTTTTAACTGTAAAACTCAAACCCCAGCACTTTTCTACAAACGGGTACATTTATCTGGCTAAGAAGAAAAAGCAAAAACCAAAAAGAAAATGAACACCTTTTTGGCTAAAGAAAAACTGGTATTTGTCCTATCTGATTGCAGATAAAACCTGTGAAATAGCCTGCTGCCAGAAGACAATTTTGTCCATATACCTATGTCAGCAAGTCCACCAAGTGTAGACAGTTACTTCTATCATCTAGAGAGTTTGAGGGAACATTTCAGTTTAACCCAGTTCCCCAGGTGGAAAACAATGTTCTGGCAGGATGACTTTTGGACAATAATTGCATCTATATCCTTGCTCTTGCCAGAATAGCCCAACTGACCAGCAACATGACTTCGTATCCCTAACCAACAGAACAATGCCAGTAAACTTGGAAAAACACAAAAATCCTATGATGCTTAATGACAAAAATATAAAAAAATGACAACTGAACAACTCAGTGAGATGAACTAGAAATTTCATCGGTACCAGAGCTATTTTTCAGAGGGCCCACGTGCTCTGCCATGCTGCATTTAGTCCAGTTCACACTCACCAATTTATCGTAGTAAAATCAGAGAAATACACACAAACAGGCGCAGGACTTGCCTACGCAGGCTCTCGCAGCTGCACTGCTCTTGCCCACCAGAAGCTGAGCCCCTGACCTCTGAAGAAGCCAGTAAGCCATGGCCAGCCGGCTCCCAGCCAAAGGTAGTAAGCTGGCTAGTACAACTTCAGGGGATGTGTCTGCCAGAGACCACGTAGACACTGTAAGCAAGTATTTTACATAGGGACCTTTTTGTTAACAACTTTTAAAGGGGCAATAGCAAAACTGACAAGAAAACGTCAATTAAATTTTTTGGAATACATTTTCTTCCTCTTGAATAAACACAAAGAGAGAGAGAGATCCTACCCAATTGCATTTCCTTCCTATATAAATCAGCTGTATCAAACACATATTACTTGAGTGGTGACTATTTTTATAAACCCTGATTTTTAGTACTAACCCATGTAGAACTGATGCGTTCAAGGGCAGAACATCACCATTTTAATACTCCATGACTATGTATTAAAGTCACATAGGCCGTACACCTACCAAATACCGTACACATACCAAATTTTCTGTATTTACTGTAGGAATTCTCTTCAATACTTCTGAAGTTACTTCATTTCTAGAGTTCACTACCGTCAGTAGCAAGTTTAGGGGTTGAGCCATCAGCATGTAAGAGCATACAGCATCACACCAGAAATCCACCTACGTAGGCTCTAACAAGCAGCTTGACTTTTCGTTAAGTCGTTACGGCCTACATTAAACAGGAACTTGGACCCGTGAGCTTAGTTAGTGTGGTTAAGGAGAACACCAAGGTCATTTGCTGGGTTCTCTCCAGTTTGTCATTATCTTTTTTGTTCCAGGGGAATAAAAACTGGTCATAATACTCCATGTGCAACGTCACAAATGCTGTGAAGAGGGGAATAATCACTTTACTCAACCTGCTTGTTGTCAGACCCTAAGTCCTTTCTGCAAAGCTGCTCCCAAGCCAGCCTGTCCCTGCCTATGTTGTCGTCACACAGGGCTAGTCTGTCCCTGCTGAAAGACTTCATTTGCCTGTGTAGAGCTTCATGAAGTTCCTGCTAGCCCATTCCTCTGGCTCACTGGGGTCCCAGTGAGTGGCTGGCTGTCCCTCCAGCATATTAAAAGCTCTGCCAAATTTAGTGTCAGACTTTTGATCCTGCTGATGGTTCATGCCATCCCAACAGCCAGGTTGTTGATGTTAAAAAGTACTGGCCCCAGAGTCTACCCCTGAGGAAGACTGCTGAAAACCAGTTGCCAGTTAGACTTTAAACCATTAAGCCCTCCTCACCTTGAAGGCCACCTGTATTTTCCCTGTGTGGCTAAAAGGATGCTATGAGAGACATGTGAAAGGCCTTGTTAAAGCCAAGATAAACAATATCCGCTGCTCTGGATATCCCCACAGCTGGTCTATTCATCACAGAAGGTAATCAGGTAGAAGCAATGGTACCAAGTGCTTGTCTTTTATAAAACAGTTGAGCAGCTAAAAATTTATCCAGAAGAGCTCCCATCTTGAGAGTTGCTCAGACCATTGCCCCTAATATCCCAAGAGAGTACCCTAATCAGCAGGCTATCAACAAGTCTCTGATGCAGTGATTGTTCTCTTATCCTGTTTAAATCGGGCTACTCTATAGCCAAAAATGCAAAAGAGGGAGAGAGAGAGAATGAGAACAAAAAGAAGAGACAGCCTTACAAGATATCACAGAGATGACAGTATTTCCCTTTGAGACCAGAAACCTGAACTCAGGCCCAGAATAGTAACTATGTATTAGAATCACTACCTAGATATATAAATAGTAGTGGGAGCAATGACTAAATCCAAGAGCTGTCCTCATTCAGGGACTTGCTATCAGCACTGGCAGCAAATCCTAAATACACTGTGCTGAGGGACAGGCTAGTACTACGCTTTTCTGCTTGGCCAAAATCTTGCATGTCTTGCAATGCATGGAATTGCAATACATTTTTTTCTGTGCATGCCCTTGTGCAAATGGAAGGGTCTGGTATTTGAGTGACTTACTGTATTAGAGGTAGACTTACAAATTTTACCTAATGTGAAAATTAGATCAAATTTGTCCAAGTGATAGCTCCTGTGCCAGATACAACCCATGGGACAGCTCCATCTGGCCTCCTACCTTTCCTCTGAAGGGTATTTTGGCCTGTACAAGCTATTCCAGCTGCCAAATCCCTCTTCCAGCAGACACCAAATGCTAAAAGCCCAAACTGCTGCTGCTAAATCAGAACAAGAAGTGGTGGTAGAGCAGGACAAAGACATTGAACCTTCTGTGCAGGCATGATTTGGAGTAAAGAGGAAAGCCACTGCCACCTTGACATAGCTTTATTCAGTTGGTCAGTTTGGACCCTAATTACTCTAACTCTCCCTTTATCTTCACCACTTTTCATTCTGGTTTATTCATGTTGCAAGGCCCTGCAATAGGAGTATTTTCTCACTGTGTTTATTACCCAACATGGTGAGCTCCCATTTTTAGTCGGGATCCTTTAGTATTACTGCAGTGCAAATAAATATAATAAAGATTGCATTCAAAAAACATTTAACAGATATAGCAATGACAGATGCAGACCTGCATACCTAATGGTTTCATTTAGCACACTGCACATCTACTCCAGTATCACTGCAATGAACCCATTGGGTCCATGCTGATACAGCCTGTTGCAATGGAGTCAAATTCAGCTCCAGTGTGACACAGCACCTAAAATATACTGCTTATCAGCTTTTTAGTGGCAGACAGAATGTGCTTCTGTTGAAACAGTATGTACTAAATAAGATCTTGCTTCTTGGAAGCATTTTTTTTTCAGGTACACACAAGACATTCTCTTACAGGAGGAAGAATGTGTTAAGTAAACAATAATTGAGTGCACGAGTGCTAGCCTGGGAAGGCCCATATTTCACTCTTCCATATAGCTGTCTTTCACAAATCATGTAAGGACAATAAATGAAACAGAAAAAACTCCCAGCACTATAATATGTCGATATGATTGTTTACCTTCTTTTGCTCTTTTGACACAAAATATTTCAGGTAAGAAGTGTCTTTTTTTTTTTTTTTCCTTTCCAAGTCCAAGAACTTCAACTATAATTTGAAGAAATATGAAAGAAGATAAAGTCTAGAAAAGCTGGACAGGAAAACTACTGTTACCTTAGAATGTTTTAATTTCCCAGGATGTGTTTCAATTTAATAATTGCAACTAGTTGTTTCAGGCTGGTTTTCCTATAGACCTGACAGCCCACGTTAATGTATCTGACCATGGCAGCAAATATTTACATGACCTTTTTGCATGTTGGCTGCTTTGCATACACTGTAAAAAGACAAGATAGGGAAAATTTCTTTAAGATGACTGAATACATTAAAGCTATACTCAGCCTTAACTTGAAGCACAGTTCCCAGGGAGTTCCTCTCCCATGAATTAAACTGAAGATCCTGCTGACTTCATTAGCCTTGAATCATGCGCTAAGGACTCCAAGAGGGCAGTGCCACTGCTAACAAATCACAGGCTTCTCTTACAAAATCTATGGCTGTTCACATATCTTCTGCCTGATTTAACATGCCTATTTTAATTTCTAGCTCCTAAAAAGTAAATAACAATTAATTACCACCAATATAATATATAAGTCTACTTTTAGCATTTATATTTTTCTGTGTAAGTCTTACAGTACATTGCATACACATGTATAGAGAGTTCTTTCTACTGTTGGGTGACAGCAACCAAGTCACTATCCCTCCCTCCGTAAAAGTTTTCCTATGTGTAAAATTGTAACTACAGCCCTGACTCTCTTTTTAACAGGCTTTGAGAAACACCTGCAAGAAATGCTACAAAAGATCCAGGTGTTACTATTACAATCAGTAACAGCATTTGCATAGAAGGTGGCAGCAAACTAATTGATCAGACTTTAAAATCTGTGCCTGCTAAAACTTGGGGTTGAGGGGCTAACAAATAATATTCAGAATATTCCATGATTGTTTAAGACGAGCCTCATGCCAGTCCTTAAGCAGCTGTGTAATGTTACTCCTGTGAGTAATTCCTCTGAAGGCAAATAAAATGTAAACGTGGGCAAAATCAGACATTTCTGCAGAGGCCTTTCAATGCCACCTAGTTTTAGGCACAGGTTTGCCAGTGAGGAGCCCAGTCATCCTCTGCTTATTCACCTGGACCAGAGCAGCTGGGTGCCCCGGCCGGGACACCCAGAGAAGATGCCTGCAGCCCACAAGCCGTAACACTTCATCCTCCTCAGTAACTTCTCAAACCCAAATCCTTGTGCATTTATGGAAATCCCTCCTAATACCATATTCTTCCTTAATCCAAGCCTGCGTGTACAGCCGGATCCTGCGGGATCACCTACAGCTGTTACTGCAATTGGAGGTTGTGATCACACCCTGCCCATCGGGGCTGTGACCGATCTCGTCAACCGCCCCAACCACTCGGTCACCACAGAGGATGCTGGCGCACTTACAAAGGATCAGGCCTGTCGTTTGTACAGATGTGCCACAAGAGAGACTACAAGTGAAAATATTTGTCTGTCTTGATTTCCTTGCAGAGGCACCGGAGCAGCGACAGCAGCGAGCTGCAGCGTGGGCACAGGCTGGCTGCTGGCGTAACCTCGCTGGGCACTTGTCAGGTTCTGCTTCCTCCAGGCAAATTGCAAGTGAAGTTTGTTGAAAGCTTTTGAGCACTTTCCAGGTTTCAGCTGATTCTCGCTCTGACGGTTTTGCTAGATAATTTTTTCCCACAGTTATCACACTGGAAAAACTCCCAGCTTTCAAATAGATATTTCAAAATACATTTAATTTTCTCTTGCACAGTGAATTAATTTATTTTAATATCTCACTTTGTCTCCAGGCTGCAGATTGATGAGAGAAGTGCCAATTTCTGATGGACCTCTTAGCCAAGAAAGACCTTCATTTCAAAAGCTGTGGCTGAAATTTTAAATGGGCCCACAATTGGAATACTGTTTTCTGGGTCAACTCCACATGGCATGTGATAGCCTCGCATGTCAGAATACCATGTCCTATTAGATTAGTCCTGACTGATAAATGATGTTGGGGTAGCCAAAATGCATTACCGCTATTCCTTCTCAGGCTCCGTGTTAATTCAGACCACAATTTAAAAACAAACTGACTCATACGTAGTTAATAAAATCTATAGAAGAATTAGAATTTCAAAAAGAAAACATCAGGTTTTTAAAACAACAGCATTGAGATATTAAATCTAAAATTAATAAAAATTCACAAAAGTTGGTCATTTTCTTCACTGAAATTATGTTGGCTGAGGATCAAAACATAACGTGTATTTAAATTAGATTAAATTTAAAAGTTAACAGAGATTGAAAGCGAGGTGGTTATACATAGCTTGTTTAAAATCACGTGAACAGAAATATTTTCATAACGCTTTTAAAACTGAAGTTATAAACAGTTTCCTGTTTTTTAAAAATAAACACTCCCCTTGTACTGCTGGAAGTAAAACCAATCCTAACTCTGCAAAGAGTCTCAAAATTTCAGAACATTGCTCCTGGTGGTGTTAGAACACACTGGCAGAAAAGACAGATGAAAAGGACATTATTGTAAAAGAAATGCATTGAAGAATAATAATCTAAAATTGAACTATATCAGAATAATTTTTAAACTATCTTTTAAAACAAACAATTTGCTATTAATAGTTCCTGGAACAACTTGAAAATGACAGATTGTGGGGTGGTGACAATATATTACCTCCTATTTGGCTAGTATGATGATCCCTTAAGCCACACACATAGCTGTGACCCCTCCTGCAATGCAAGTGGGAAAAGGCTTATTTTGCTCCAGTTTCAAATCAAAAACTCTCAACTCAAATGCCTCGTATTACATTGCTTCCCCTCCCTCCCCCTCCCCGCATTTTGCCTGTTCACGCTGGGATAAGCCAGGGTCTTGTCTCTAGTATACGAAAGACAGGCTGAGATAAGGTGCCTTGCAAGGTCTGAAATCCTGTCCATTAAATAAAATGGTACATCTTCATGTGACTGTCCTCCATGAGGACCTGGACAACACATTTCAGTATATGCAACAGATGCTAAAAAAAGGGTTTAAGAGTGGACTGCTTAACAGTGAGCTTCTGCAGCTCTGGTCCTCTCATCTCAGCACAGATATTGTCGAACTGGAAGAAGTGCAAAGAAGGGCAACAATGATCACCAAATGTCCCGGATGGTTTCTGGGTGAGGAACAAGTGATTACAGCAGCACTTCTCAGCCTGGAGAAGAGATGACCTGAGGGAAATGACAGGCCTACAAAATCAGAGATGGCCCACGGGGAGCAGATAGCGATCTAATGTTTGCTGTCACTTCCAACACAAGGACAAGGGGGCACGACATTAACTTAAAGCAGATAAGCAAATACAAAACAAAGCAAGAGAAAAGCGATGGTTGGGCAGTAAACCAACAAAATTCACTGCCAAAGTCACAGCTGCACTCTTGCGGATGCAAAAAATTTACATGGGTTCAAAGGGAGACTGAACAAATACCTGGAGGAGACATCTCTTGAGGGTTACTATACAGGCAGAAACCATAACTACGAAATCCCTAGGCTAAAGACAGCTTGAGGCTGGGAGAGTACTTGGGGGAAGGATTGTACATACACATATTTACCCTGTTCTTACTCTTGCCTAGACTAGCTCCCTGTGGTCCCTCTTGGGGACAAAAGACGGGGCCAGGCGGATTTTTCATCTAATCTAGTACAGCCCTTCCTGTAACTTACCAGGTTTATTTGTAGTGATGAGCACTTAAGTCTTTTCCAGAAACAGGGTTGTTGTATTCTTTTCAGATGTACACACTGACAATGAGAAAGGTGTTTCTAGCTCATCTTTGGGGGAAGAAAACACTGCACAAAGCACTGGTGCATAGCAGGCCACCCCCTTTGATGCCAACAAAAAGCTTCCCGAAAGCCGTTTATCAATTCTCATCTCACATCTGAAACAGAAGTTCAGAGCTGAGATACCCTACGTGGCCTGGAGTAATCTCCGAATGCCAGCTGAAACCCATGCGGTGAGGCTGGACTGCGAGTCACACAGGGACCTGCGAAGCCCCAATCCACTTGACATCACATTGAACCAAATACATGTTTTCCAGAAAATCTCAGGGTGAAGCAAGCCATTCTGAGGACGCCCTAGCCAGCAGCGACATATAGGCAGAGATGAATCCTCTGCATGTATAGTAAACACACGTGTGCTACATGCTTGCTCTTAAAAACACCTCTAAACCAAAAAGTCTTGTCCAGGTTGGAGTCTTCAAAATTTGTCCCCAAAGAGCCTGACATATTCGTGGCCCAAAGGGCTTTCGGAGGGCAGCAGTGCCACTCCATGAGCTGACACGGGCAGGGATCAGCCCCTTGTCCCCAGCGCCACTGCTCTGCACTTGCCAGCTCTGGAGGTGGCAGGGACCCCTTCCAGCCCTGTTTTCTTCTCATTTGTTGTGTTTGTCAGATATCATAACACTGTTGACAGAAACTGCCTTAGATTGTTGAGGAACGAGTAAACTACCGTGACAAGCTTACAAGCATGGTACGATTCACAGCCCAGCCTTCGGTTTGTGTCACTGTATGCTGGGAGATGAGTCTACAGGAAAGCAGCATTTCAGTTTATTACCTCTGAGCAAAAACCTGCCTTCCTCAGCAATCCGCATGCGAGTTAATGCCGCCTTCTCGCAGCAGTTTAACTGCCCTCTGGTGTCCTCCTTCAAAAAAACAGCCTTTACTCATACCATCAGTCAGCTGAGAGCAGAGTCTCCGGGACAAAATCCACTCTTATAAAAGGAGCTCTGGTTCACAGCTGGGCTTAATTCAACCCTGAGATATGGAAAGAACGCGGGAAGCAGAGTTGTCCACCTGCGCTAACATATCACCCGTGTCACCAGGCAGACAGAAGGGCACTGCCCCAAAGTAAAGGGCATCTCTGTCAGCACATCCATTCAAATCCTCTGCCTGGAAAGCTACCGCCACGCAAATACCAAGTCTTTTCACTAAGAGCTGGATCTGTCAGGCAACATCATCTCTAGGTTTCTTCCAACCAGGCCTGGCTTTGAAGAGATGATAAAGTAAAACCCTTGTGTCTCCTGTCTGAAAATGAGGGTGCAATCTTGTACTAAGTTCACTGCTATATAGTGTGCAGGCTTGGCAAAAAGTATTTGCAATATTGGATTTTAAACATCAGTCAGCATTTCATGTCAGGGTCTGCATCTTTATCCTTGTTTCCCATGTTCCTAGCACACTTTCAGATCTTAGGAAAATAATTTCACCATTCCCCCACGTTACCCAATATCCTATACTGAGCTCATTTCCAAAGAGCAACCTGACATTAAAAATAATGTGCTAACAAAGTCTTTACTTTTTTAACCTCAAACTATTTAAAAGCTATTTTAAATGCACAAAGGGAAAACACAGGCTAAGAGCAGAGAGGAGAAGGACTGAAGCAGGGTCTTACCCAGTGATCTTTCCTTCGTTTGGTTTGCCGACCGCACCACGGGAAGGCTTGCCCGCGTGCGGCTGCCCCTCGAAAAGGGGGTTGGAGAATCACCCTCGGACATGGCCTCTAAAGAATCTGCAGACGCTTCAGAGAGGTGTTCTGTCTGGTCACCCAAATTGGGCTGCGGGCTCTGGGACGGCTTTGGGCTTCTTGTCTGCAAAACAGAGCATTTCATTATTGGTCTACTGAAACCAGAATATGGGGGGAAAAAACCAAAGAGAAGAAGGAAGAAGTCCAAACTTCTTCAAATACTGGTATGCTGAAGGTCACTTCTGTGTAGGTTATTTAGGAAAAGTGTCCTTGGGTATTCTGCTATGTTTTTTATGGTTGTACATCCACGTTGCAAATTTTGTTGCTAACAAGGCCCTGAGGATAAGACATGTGCTGAGGAGATGTATGGTAATGCCATTCCTTGCTGCTTAAACAACCGCTATAGCATAGGCATGTCCACACACTCACACACACACACACACTTATGTTGACAAGTCTAGGAAGAAAAATCCTCTGAAAAGAATTACTGTGACGTAGTTGTAAGCTATCAATCTCAGTATATTCTGCTGTGCCATCTACGAAAGGTACAGGTCATGCAGCAAGGCCAAAATAGCCATCCAACATTTCTAGCTGAAATCACAAACAATTACTTTGTCGATATAAATCAGAAATGTCTTCATTAACTGCTAAACACAGTATGTGGAAAAAGCCAACTCTCTCAGGAAGGGAGAGAGATGGTTTCATTTATGCACTTCTACTGACTCTTCCTTTTAAGATCTGCCTAATAAAAACACACTCAATAGCAGATACAATGTCCTGAACACTTTTTTGCTAACTATAAGTGACATTGTAAGAGCTTTCTACAAAGAGGGGTTGCTTTAAGAAGTACACTCAATACTGTTTAGTGAAACTCCCTCAACCACATGTTACTATTACTTTGGAAGAATAATTTTCCAGTCTCTCAAGCAAACTCTATATCATATCAAACTAGAACAGACACTGTACAAGCAGAAATTCAAAGCAAAGCAAGCTTACTCTGTCCCAAAACCAGTATGTAAATATGAACTTTATAAAGGCCTATAATCAGCACAGGCACAAGATGTTGTAAAACATATACACTTTCTTCTTCCCTATCATTTAAGGACAGATGCTAGTACATTAAAAATCCCCTGTATTAAAATCCATTTCAACTCTAGGTTTGAAGATGCTGTCAAGATCCTTAAAAGATTTTGCTTCTTTCTGGAAAGCCAAGATGACTTATCTTGCTGACATCTGGTTCCTTCAGTGGTTTTTCAAGTGAAATGAGGTGAGCTTGTTTCAGCAATAGCATGCATCACATAATATTCCCTATGTGACGTTGCAAGTATGAAGAACTTTAACTTTTATTAGATTTTCATTAGCTGGCTATAGAGGCCTGTTGTTGCCAGCTTGTGCAGTTGCTCACAAACTACAATAAATTAGAAATACCTCACAAGAAAGCTAAATCCTCCAGAACTTTTCACTTTTGAAATGCTAATATTAAAATATTAGGTATTATCCAATGTCCCGCAGTGAAATTGTTCAAGAGCATTGAATTTTTGTAGGACTTAAAGCTAACAACACTTGTTCTCAGCAAACTAAAGTATGCTTTGAAGTGCCTCTGACATGGTCAGCACTAGTCTGCAGGTTGTAAATACAGGGACTTGTGCCTGAAAATTTACAGAGGTGACAAGTGACCTGCAAACACAGAGAAAGAATTTGATTAGTCAGTACTTCTTCATTCAACTTTCCAAAATGGCTTGGGAACCGTCACTGCTGAAGTATTTTATTTACACAGGCATATTACAGGAGTATTACAAGCCAAGTCAGCTTTGCAGTTCCTTGTACTGATTAATAACTTAACTGTATGTATCCATTAATAAGGGCACATAATTCTCACTTTCTGGAAAACCATAACTAAAACTAAAACAAGATGCAAACAAAAGTAACAAAATCAACCTGCAAAAGGTCTTTAACTTCAGAGTTTGTTAGGAAGGGGATTGCTGTTGTTTCTTTAAGAAAAAAAAAATCCGATAATATGAATCAAGCTTAATTTGCTTTGCTTTTACTTATTTTTGTTTCTCTTTCATTTGAATCCCCAGATGTCATTTGAGACAGGCAGTTGCATATATATAGTTTATCAACACATACGAACAGGTGCATATTTAAGCAGTAAGGGGATACTTCATTACCAGAAGCAACAGACACGGGTTCAGCTGTGCAGTTGCCCAGTGTGTCCTGTCAATGCGCAGATGGAGCCAACCTCAGCAATGCTGTGCTTCTTTGGTTGCCCCCGGGCAATTCTTTAGGACCTAACACACAGCATCTCAGATCCCCCTGGATGATAATGCCAGCATTACTGTGACTAAAAAAGACCCCTTTTAGCAGCCCTCATTCCTCAGCCCAAATACTGCAGCCCCAAGAGACGTACCAGAGCCTCCCGAAGCAAGGCAGAGGCACATCACGGATTCTGCTCAGACATGAAGCTTGAAAGGCTTCAAGCTATTTGTCATGCTCAACTCATGTAAACATTGCATTTCTGGAGTAATTCCGAATTTTAAACATATTATAAAAAACCTCCTCAAACACAGCAACAACAGTGGCTATTCAAGTAACTGAGAGATACGAGTGCATATTTGATAGGAAAGCATTTTTATTATTGGCAGTGAGCACTAAGCTTGATGCTACTTAATAATCAAGTGAATTCCTAGGCAGCACTTCTTAGGAAAACCAGCCCATGAAGTGGGGAGAGGACAAGCAACATTTATGGAGCCATAACCTACAAGGACTTGTAAAGATAACTGAAGAAAGCAAGGCAGAAACCCTCAGCGTTATCTAACCCTTGTAATAATTATTCAGTGTGGTGATTCCAACATCAAATAAGATAAATAAGGCAGATGGCAAATAAATACTTAATAAATTGTACCATATACATTTTTTCCATAGAATGTTCACTAGCATATTGAAAAAATATTCAAAAGCTTAAAATAATACTTCAGGCAGTGTCCCTTTAAGTACTTTTCAGGAACTAGAACACAGTATAAGCATTTACAAAACAAATATTCACCATACAGCCCATGTTTCAGGACCCATCAGAACCCAACTAGAGTCGCAGTGTGGACTGCTGCTACTAGAGTCGGGATGGCGCTGCAGCTGCGTGTTGCATAAACCCAGTGAAAGCAATGAACGGGGCATCACTGTGCCTGGGTGGCTGCCTTTTTAATGCATCTGCTAGCAAAGGGCAAAAAACATAATACCTAACAGAGAAGAAAACTCAAGACATGCCCACTAAGGAGTAGCACTATCCAAAATTAAGGCATTTGTAAACAGATACTCCACACAGGCACTCAAAACCAAGGAAACACCAGTACTTTCCTAACCCCACCTCTGGGATAAATGCCAGAAAACAGAAGAGGGCTCAGAACTAGGCAGTGGGTTTCTCTCTTTTCCCCTGTGCCAATACTGGTTAGGCTACAATTTCCTTGGTCAGCCATGGTCTTCCCCCCGCCAGCTATATGTTAGGAGACATCCCCCTGCATTCTTCTTTGTGCAATAGGCTTGATTTTTCAGCCAGCTGAGTAGAGCTGAACCTCCTTGAAGACTTCACTGATAAAAGATCTTGCCTATGCTAGTTCTGGGTAAGAAGCTCAGCAGAAAGGAAAGGCCAAAATAAGGGTGAACAATTTCAGTGAAAACTTACATATAATTACATGGTGCTTTGAGATTACTATTTTATTTTGGATATAATATTTTATTTACAAGGATATAGATCCTTGTAACCCTTTCAGGGTATATATTTAAGCATAATACATGGAGACAGCAGTTACAGAAGATCCAGTATCTTCCAGCTACTCTTGGGATTTGATCAAGAATTAAAACTGTGGTTAATCATGCCTCATGACTGATGTCTGTCTGTTACAGCCTGCCCAAAGTATGCACTTTTAATATATCTGCTTTAGTTCTTACGCCAACTCAGAAAAAAAATGCAAAAAAAGTGCAAGGCTCTTTGAATGCAATAAATTTTCAAATAATTAGGAGTGAAATCAGAAGGTACCTGAATAAGGAAAAGTGAAATACTGCAGAGATGCCAATGTAATGAGCAGTCACGGGGCACCAGAGATGTTCTTCAAGTGCCATGCATGTTTCTGCCTCTGGTCCTCTGGTCACGTTTGACCCCACTAATCCTCTCACCCTTTTGTTCTACCCGGTTTTATGGTTCTGCTCTTCATAACATCCTTCCATGCTCATTTCCAGTTATTTTCCGTACTAATCTATATAACTAATAAATATAGTAATCGGAAAATAACTGGAAATGAGCATGGAAGGATGTTATGAAGAGCAGAACCATACTAAAACTAATAAATATACTAATCTATATAACTGAAACCTTTTTACCTTCTTTTTCTTTTTAAAAATCTTTCCCGCAAATTTGCTTCACACATTTTCACAGACAAAAAAGAACTAAGAAAAAAATCCCATGACCTGAAGAAGGATTTAATTTCATCTCTTGATGAATTCACACTTTTTATTTCCTGTCTCCAGGAACTTCCTTAGCCTCTATGTTGACAGACACTTATCTCTTCAGGAGAAGAAACTTATCATACACATCTTCGAAGTTGCTAGCACTCCTGGCAGTGTACAAATGATAAACAAAGACATAAAAAAATAATACAGCGCTAGTAAAATAACTCTTTCCAATCATGTGCTCTAAAAACACACTTAGCATAGGCAAAAAAAAAAAACATTTTGGTGTCTTCTTGACATTTCAAATGAAGAAGAAAAATGAAAAGAAAAATGGAAACCTGCTTCTCTTGACCTTCAAGTAAACTAATTGTCCTGTGACTTGTGCTGAAGATGGCTACTGGATATGTGACAGACTGCAGATATGCACATAAACAGGCTGTGTTTAATGTATGATGAATTTGTTATCTCCGAAATATTGTCACAGCACATGAGCTCTTGTTATCACAACAATAATATTTCTTCCTCACATATGCGTCAAATTGTCCAAATTATGGTTGTCTGAAGGAAGGATCTGCTTTTTCCAAAGATACAGAGTCTTTGGGGTCCCATATTATCACAACTACAGGGTTTTACTTGCCTGGACATGCTATTAGTGACATATTGCTGCTGGAGAGAAAGTGAATACTACCCACATGTTCTTATTTTTAAGCATTTATTATAGCAATGTTTTCCATAGCACTTTCTCAGAAAAGTTAAATGCTTATACATGTCTATATAAATTAAAGTTCATGTTACATCTGTGCAATGGATGCATTTGGATACTTTCTCTCACTGGGGGAACTCAGGGCGGGGAGGTGATTCAGCAGCTGAATGTAACATAAAACCATCTTTCATGACAAGCTCGCTTTTCTTTGTGTGTTATTTCACCATTATGGGATGCAAAAATCTATGGCATGTGCCTTTCAGACACCGTCAGTTGGCAACAGTACCATGCCAGGAGAAGGCGCACAACAGCATCCGTGCTCTCGAGAGCTGAAGAGAGCAGGAGCGCGCTCCTACACTCGACACCATGTAGACTCTGTAGGAGTTAGTTATACTATTCCCTGATGCCTGCTCATGGGCTACCGGATGTCTCTGGTTTTTATTTCTGTACTTCAAACACAAATGTTTCACTGTTTTCTGTTGAATCGATGACAATGAGTTACAAAGCCGGTCCTTAATCACAAGCACTCTCAGTTTGGTGGCAATATTAATTTCTACAGTATGAATGGCCAGAAGTCTTTCCTCCTTTATAAGGAGAGACACAGTGCCTGAGCCATGGTTGCCCACCATCCCTAGGACTGAACCAAGGTAGCCCACTTGCCTGCAGCCTCCCTGACTTTGAGGCACGTTCTGCGTTGGACGCTGCCTGAGCTCCCCCTCGGCTGCGGTGCTACCGGCCTCCTCCTGCTGCCGGCGGGCTGGGGAAAGCCTGAGTTCACCATACTCACCGCAGGAGGAAAGCAAGCAGAGCACAAATCACTGAGCCCTCCCCGAGTTCCCTGCAGTGTGGTAATTAAGCAATGAATTCAGTGTACATGAACCTGAGGTACAGCCCTGCTGCAGATCTTTTCACGCTCTGAGGAAGGAAGGAAACAGACCCAGAAGAATTTTCCCAAGTAAGGTAAAAGAAAGCATTCCCCTTCCCTCCCAGCACAAACGAGAAGGAGGGGAAGATAACTCAGCCAATGGCACCAGCTGCCACAGGAAGGTGCTGCATTAAAACCTGGCAGTGCTCAGTCACAGCCACGCATTACCAGAGCCCATCGCTACGGCGGGGTCAGAACGCCGCGCTGAGTGGTTATTTTACTCATTTCTATGAATTTATCTGAAGGCAAAACTCCTCTCTGCTTACGACAGGATCTTTATCACCACTCTTTGTATGCGCTGATGCTGACCCCAGTTTCTTTCACCTAGCGGAAAAAAACATGTCTAATGACGTGTCAGAATTTATCTGCCATATTTTTAGGTCGGAATGATATTCAGATCATCATAAAAATCTGCACATTTTCCCAGGAGCCTTGCGAGCTCCTGTTGGTGGCCAGCTGCATGCTCCCTGCTGTGGCAAGCCGCCAAAACCAATTTCTTTTAATCCTGAGTGCTGTGAATCACCGAGCCGGACATCCGCAGGCTGCCGACTCCTGCTCGCCCTTCGCAGGACCATGGCTCGCTCTTCAGCAGGGCGATTCCCAGAGTTATCAGAGAAAGTTTTTCATGAAACTGTGTTATCAATGACTGACATGAAGCAACATTTTCAAACTTTGGTTTCTAACTGTAAGCGCCTAGATAGATTGAAGCCTGCTCTTCAGGAAAGCTGTGTGTTTACAGTAAAGATATTCATTAGAAGCAATAAAAGCTGTAGGTGCTCAGCACTTATGCTGCCAGACCTCTTATTCAGATATTTAATTGGAGGAACTTGCATTTGAAAATGTTGCCCTAAGGAACTCAGCAGCCTGTCTAAGAGCAGCTTAATTGGTCCAGACAAGTCCAGACTGAAATATGCAACATGCTGTGGCATCTCTTTGGAATACGTGAAATACCAGAAAAACCCAAGCCATCCACGTTAAAGTGGAGAAATATTTCTCAGTATGTTTCTGTCCAAATCCAAGGTTTTCTCTTTCTACAAATGCCAGCCTGAGATTTTAGGGTAGAAACTGAAGTAAAACAATAGACAAAACTAATAGTCACCCACTGGTAATAAGCAAAAATCACACTGAATGAAAGAAATCTTTCATTTTAAAATAAAATTGTATAACTCTCTGTTTTATTCTAATGCTTTGTGACATGAAGTATTTATTTATACATGATAGCTAAATTTAAAAAGTGACTGATCACCTCACTATTCTTCCCTGCAAAGGCTTCTATGGCTCCATCAATTTTGCTCACAGCAAAATTTGTTCTTTCACAGTCTTTGTCATATTCTTGCATCATAGCTTCAGTTTATTATTACTTTGTTTAAATAGGTTATCCATAAATTCCAGCCTGGACATCAACATTTGTCTTAATTAAAATCTTATGGCAGTTTCAGTTGGAAGCTATTTCTCTTTTCCCTCCTAAAAACCCTACTGTGAAGTATTCATGAGCCAGCATGACCCCTTGTTCCATCCGGGAGATGGCTGCATTTCATCAGCAGCGGGTGAGGTAACTCCTACCTACACAATCCCCAAAACCGTCATGAGAACTCTGAAGATTAAAAGGGATGATTTAAACAAAAACTGTCATTATGCTGATTAAAGGGCAAAGATCTTTACATGCTTAAAACCACATGCAAAGGTGGGGGGGGGGAGGACGAGAAGAAAGAATATATACCAGATGCCTAAATGTACCTAGGGGATAGTGTGTTCAGATTCAAGAAAATTATTATCTACCCATCCCTGTTCTCCCACACATGTCCCTAAGGAAAATAGGAGGAGGGTCTGTTTTTGTGGTGTCTGTTTCCCAAAGCATAGGAACACAATGCTGCGGTCCTGGAAAAACCTGTTTTTCTCTTTTTCTACAAGCTAAGAAGGAGTTCTTAATTAACATGCTATTTTAAAAATAACCGAAAAAAGCACCATCAACACGAAGGCTGGTGAGTGGGACGAGGTCTTCAGGGCAGGGTGTGAGCTGCCCTCTGTGTGGGCCAGGCCCCAGCAGCCGGTGGGTGCTGCCAGCCCCAGCGAGAACAAACACCCGGGAAAAGCAAGCGGGAGGCAGAGCTGCCTCTGGCAGCAGCACACCCACGCCAGTGACTTATTTTTAGCCTCTACTCATGGAAGTAAACGTGCAATGAAGCACTTATCAGAGTTTGTTGCTCTGGCACCTAGGGAGAATTAGGGGGCTGCTGCAAGAGAGATGCTGTGGAAGAGAGGAGCTTCCCCTGCTCCTGCCTTCCAACTTGTCACCGCGCCCTTCTGCTTCTTTTTCCCTCCCTCGAGGCCATCTCCTTGGCAAAGGAGGGAGAAGCCTTACTGCTCTTCACACCCTGCCTCTCCCAGCCTTCCCTGTGGTCGGCATGTTTATTGGCCTGTTTAAATCCTGTACGTGGAAATTTGTCGGGAAGCGACAAATCAGGTGCAAATAAGCCGCTGTGCACTCTGCATGCTCCAAAGCCTTATTCCTTGCTTGCAGCATGTGTTATCTTGGTGCTTTTGTGATTGCACTTTTGACAGTGGTAGAAACCATGCAGAGGCACCTTTAACGTACACATCTAAAAGGCATGTACACATGCACTGCCTGGGGGGGCGAAAAGTAACTGTAGTAGACATCCACTCTATATGGCATTACAAGCCATATAGAAATGGCAGAGGAGGTCAATAGGAAGTAAGGTGAGATACAGGTGACTTCACAGGTGCACAGTGTACATATAAGATCATTTTATAAGTTGCAGAACTAAGCTTTTTTGCATGTCAAAGACAAAAATATTTACTCCTGTGCCCACAGAGCTGTCCTTAACTTTGCAGCAAGACTTTTACACCTTCTGCCAGTTCCAAGTATGTATAAATACATAAATAAAGTTAGAACTGAGACAGCTGGTAGGATCACTTATTTATCTAGGACCTCCCACTGAATTTTGGTGGATTTCAAAGCATCTAAGACAAGAGTGTGGACTTCATGTCTATCATGCCATTAAAGGAAAAGTCAGAATTAAAAAATTGTCAAAGGATGCACATGCATCATACTCCCGTATGCAATTAATCTAAAAGAATGACACTTCACTGCTGTGAAATACAGGGGGAAAAAGCATGCAGATCCATATTTATTCAAGAACGCTAGTTGTGAAGCAAGATACACACAGTTAAAGGGTAACAAACTCAATCCACAGCAGAGTGCAGAAAAAAGAAAGTACAGTACTAACTCTCTGAGAGGATTCAATTTTCATCAAGTACCTTTGAATGTCAAGTTCTGAATGAAGGGAGACCAACATGCACTGCAAAACCTGTGGATCAAAGAGAGAAAAGAAGGGGAGGGGGAGAGATAATTGTTAACAGGAAAGGAAAAAGGAGGACAAGAGAAATTAAAAGAGAATAACCTGTACATACTGAAAGTATACTAGGGAAGGGAAGGGAAGGGAAGGGAAGGGAAGGGAAGGGAAGGGAAGGGAAGGGAAGGGAAGGGAAGGGAAGGGAAGGGAAGGGAAGGGAAGGGAAGGGAAGGGAAGGGAAGGGAAGGGAAGGGAAGGGAAGGGAAGGGAAGGGAAGGGAAGGAAGGGAAGGGAAGGGAAGGGAAGGGAAGGGAAGGGAAGGGAAGGGAAGGGAAGGGAAGGGAAGGGAAGGGAAGGAAGGGAAGGGAAGGGAAGGGAAGGGAAGGGAAGGGAAGGAAGGGAAGGGAAGGGAAGGGAAGGGAAGGGAAGGAAGGGAAGGGAAGGAAGGAAGGGAAGGGAAGGGAAGGGAAGGGAAGGGAAGGGAAGGGAAGGGAAGGGAAGGGAAGGGAAGGGAAGGGAAGGGAAGGGAAGGGAAGGGAAGGGAAGGGAAGGGAAGGGAAGGGAAGGGAAGGGAAGGGAAGGGAAGGGAAGGGAAGGGAAGGGAAGGGAAGGGAAGGGAAGGGAAGGGATGCTGAAAAATAATGAAAGAAAGGCACGTGTCCCAGGGAACAATATGCTCTATCAATACTTAATATGCAATATTCTCAGGACCTTTGCTGGACTCGGTTTGGATGCGCTACACGTGGTGGTGTGTCAAAGAAATAATGTTCTAATATAAGAATTAATGGCAAAAAGAGTTGAGCCACACAGATTCAAATACATATCTAGCAACCATATCTGATGAGAAATGGCAAAATATGCATTCTTCCTAAGAAATGATACTACTCTTGGCTGGAGTTAGCAGTAGTCAGTACACTTCTGTGTTGGTTTCACACTTACTAGAGAGACATGGAATCCTTCAAGCAGAACTTAGAAATACTATATTACTCTTGATTAACCACAACTTTAAAAAGAATAAAAGATAAACTACGGTATGATTAAAAAGTATTCTCCAATCACATCTCTCTTTACTATTCTACATCTGATCTCAAAGCACACAGAATGTGAAAATGTGCTAAAAGGGGCTTAAGGGCCAAAAAAACCCAAACATTTTTCCCCTCCAACACATGAATGAGATGCAAATTGGAGGGGAAATTCCCTCCTGCTGTTTGAGTCCTTATAGGTGGGGGTCCTATATTTTCCCTGATCTTCATTTGTCTGAAGGTTCATTTGAACCTTCTCTGAGCAACTGATTCCTCCTTCAGCCAGAGTCAGGCTCACAAGACAACTGCTGCTGCCCTGTTCAGAGCACGCAGCTAGTCATACCAGGCAAAGAAATACAACTGCTTTGATAACAATGATGTCCTTGTTAAAGAATCTTATTTAGCAAGCAATTATAATGCCAACATCATAATTAAGAGAGTAATTCAAAGAATCTTCTGAATTTTACAAACCTGGGGATATGAGCATATGAGAGCTGATTCTGGGGACAAGATAAGCAACATATAAGCATGCTGTGATTTTTCATATTTTTGTCAATTGGGTACTTTGAAAGGGCAGTACCATTTTATTTAAAGAGAACAATAGATCATTTTTCTCCCTATGATAAATGCATCGTTTAGAATTGTTCAAGTAAAATGTGATTTTTACAAATAAGCTATTTATGCAAACACAGTAGAAATTAAATGTAGCCTTCCAGCAACAACTGGATAAATTCCAATTCCAAACCACAAAGACAAAACAGTCTGTTGCTAATGTCTCAGTAATACTGAAACCGTATTAGGGTTTTTTCATGTTTTTATAATGTCACCACCCCACACATGCAAACCTGAGAAGTTCTATTTGCCCTTTAATTAAACTATTTTCCTAATAAAGAAAAAAGTTATGGATTCTCTAAGGACTAAATACCATCTCGATGCCAAATTCATGCTGCATGTTTGCTTGACATTCAGGTATCATTACACATGAGGACCATGCTTTGGAAGGGATATTACTCTGCACAATGGCAGCACTGAAAGAGTGTGCAACAGCTGCCCTCCCTAAAGCATTGCATACTATCAACTCGAGCTACTTAGTTTCCTCAAACCCTGTCACCTCATGGGGAATTACAACTGTGTTGCTTTTCACTGGACTTTCCTACTCCTGAAGGAAGTGAAACATCAATTCTGACCTAAGGGTGGGTAAGGAAATGAGGATGCTTGACGAAACCAGCAACACTTCACACCCTCAGTCCAGGGAAAATGTTGTCTGTATCCTTACCTCTCCCCCTCCTCTTATCATAACATGGTATTTATTTTAATTTTAAAGTAAGTAGATAGATGAGGATTTGCAGTTAAAATATATAAAACTGGTCCGCCTAGATCCAGAAGTCTCTCCCTCCTCTCATGGGAGTTAATCTGAAATCACATGGATGTGATGCAGGATTAAGAGTTAGCATTCTCTGAATAAACGCCGTCTGGCAGGAAAAAATGAACCACACACAAACACAGAACCACAGCAGCAGTGCAGCAGCAGGCTTCACTGATTCCTGCATAAGGAGGCAAACGAGGCCTCCACAGTGTTATACAGCAAACTTCAGATCACCTAAAGAAGATCCAGACATGCCAATATGAGAGAAATATAATCAAGGCCATTACTGCAGCCCACGTAAAGACCTTATTAAGAATGAAATTTGAAGACATTTGGGTCTGAATCCAAACCTGAAGCACGGCTTCCTTTGGAACTTTCCAAAATATTTCTTAGCTTTCCAAACTCAACACCACACTGATGCCTTCATCAGCACTCTGATGACCTCAAGGGTATTTAAAGAGGGAAAACAATAATGATCTATTTCTTCCTTCCCTCCTAGACTGTAGGGGAATATTTTTTTTTTCCATCTGTGGGCATGCATGCGGATATATATAGTCCACAATGATGGGAAATGAATTCAAGGAGAGCTTTGCAATTTCCAAATGCAGCAAGGGCTGCAATCTCACCCACCCTAGGGACAGGTTCCTGGGACAATCCCCCGTCTCCTGCTTCCCTCCCTGACTCCATCATTGTTCCAGAGAGGTGAGACACCAGAGCAAACACCCAGCCTGAGGGAAGAAACAGGATGTTGGAGCAAATCTCACAGAAGATTAAAAAACCCTGGACTTGATTTACTAAGAAATAAAGAACTGTAGAGGGCAGAACACTTGGCTAACATGCTCTGAGCAACCTCTGCTGGCCAACAGATAGGATCTCCTGCCTCCTCCTAACTGGAGTTGTACAGAGCCTGTGATTTCATTCCCATATAAGAGTGCAGATCCTTAGCTAGTTTGAATGGCATTATTTGACCAGCTTGAACAACAAGAGGACAACCTATAAATGTGGGCCTGCCTCAGTGCGCTGGAAGAATGACAGGGATTTCCACTGTCTGTCACCAAAGAGCCTCGGAGCAGAGAGGCTCCTGTTAAAACTAGTGTTAAGTCTTCATGAGTTGTGAAAGCAAGTAGCCAGAATACAAGAGGTACCAACTCCCGTCCATGTTGGATTGGCATGCAAAGAAACAGATTAATACAGGCATGTAGACATCTAAATGTAATACGGAGAAAATCAACAAAAAAGCATATATAATTTCCTCTGGAAAAAAAAAGTGGAAAATGTTAGAGGCCAAGGAGGAGAGTGGAAACCAAGGCTGGGGCACAGCACGCAGCTAAAGGAATGGTTGCAGAGCCTCACTAACGGCAAGTATGAGCAGGATGGGGTGTTACACGGAGAAAAACTAATTTCAGGAGTCAGTCTCTTTATTGTAATAAAAAAGGTATCAGGGTAAAGGAAACAGCTGCCAAACATGTTGCTTTTGAACTTCAAACCTAAACAGAGCAAGTGGTGGCCCTGGAAAAGGGTATAGAAAGCTAAGAGTCACAGGAGGAAAGTACAGATGCCAGGAACGTGCCAAATGTCATCGAACGATGTCATAAGAAAAGTCTGGTGAATACCACTTATAAGGTAGTACCCAAAGGATTAGCATGCACTAACTTCGCGAGGACAAGGATTAATATCTTGGGGTTGACTGATTGTATTAGTCATTATCCCAAGGCCTTCAAAACAAGGGTGAATGAACTGTAAGTCTGCCTTGTGGGATCTGCTTGCTAAGCAGATCAAAGGAAAGTATTCACCATTTTAAGCAGGATCAGGCCTGTTGAACACTGAAACGCTAAGTCTCCAAAGGAAAACACAGATGCTTGAGACACTTGTGTTGATGATTTAGTAGGAGACACCTGTCCCCCTGAGTCAGTCTGAAATAATGTCACAGAAGGGTGTTAGGAGCGCAATGTGCTCCCACTGCGGGAATGCAGCACTGCTGGTCTCGCTGGCAGTGACGATACCAGCAGAAGTGCCTTCTCACTGAGGTACTGGCAGTGCTGCAGAAGTGGAGAAATCGAGGAGCACATTAAGCTTCCCCCTTTTTTTCAGTCTGTGTAATACCCCCGTGATTTATGCTTCTGATGGCTTTCAAAAGGGAAGCCCATACAAAGGCAGAATACATTAAACACGTTACATTTATCACGGGTCACCCAGGAAGATGAGACAGCTGCTGAGACAAGAAGTGGCTAAAACCCGAGAAATGCACAGGTACAGTGTGAAGCAAAGCCGGGTTAGCCAGGACATTACCATGCCAATTAGTGTTCCCTAGGTTTACAGTCTCTGGGTGAGATCCTGCAGAGACATGCAATCAGCCGACGCTGGAGGGAAACAATAATGAAAACACAAAGGGCTAAAGATGAGTATGTAGATGATGATATACAACTAAACGAGATGCTGACTCATAAGTCCTCCTAAACAGCTTGAAACTGAAGGAAGGAAATGAGGATCAACTGCCTATTTCCTGTGCACAATGGTTTTGTGGGGAGGATGCGAGAAAGTGATATTTCTCAACAATGCTGGGATGGGAAAAAGTCAGGATGGTAACTCAGTTGGGTTCAGGCCAAAGAGGTTCTTCCAACAGAAACTGAGGCGCACAAGTATCTGCCAAAGAAGGGAAAGGGTGAAGTCTTTTATCACATGAAAATACAGAGTCAATGTATAGGATCAACTGCAAGCAATCTGCAAGACAGCTTTTAAGCAACTGTGGAAAAAAGGAGATGGCCAATGACAAGTGGTTCAAAAGGAAGCATGGAAACAAAAAGACCAGTGAAATGTAAACCAGGAATGCAGTCAGAGAGATGAGAACAAAGGAAGAGGTCTGCAGAAAACATTAGGACTTCTTATGTTTCAGGATTTACATTTTCCAGCACACTCTACATCTACAGCATCCCTCAAACTGTATATGTTCTTTGGTTCCAACTCATTGAACATTACAGCTGAAAATGACACGTGTTAACTTGGCAAACTATTTTTTTAAATTAAAAAAAAAAAGTGAAGACGGGTCTCCTCTTCATTGTTGTTTTGGTCTTTTTCTCAGTTTTTGTCAAAAAATTCCTAAAAACTTGTGTTTAATTTAATGTTAGTGAGGATTAAAGCTAAGAAAAAATTTTATATAATTTCATATAATATTTAATAAACATTAAAATCAAACAACTGGAACTAGACAAATTTTAAAACATCTCAAGGGAATCCAGATCATATTCCAAATCGTATTTTTTTAGAGATATAAAATAGTTAGACCTCTGAAGTAGAAAATGGTCTGGTATTCAAGAGGTTCAGAAGTTCCCCAGGGTCACATAGCCTTCCCTCTTTTGCTGTCTCTCCACCCATGTGGAGATGCTATGTTGAAACTCCATATTTTTGCACTGTCTCAACAGAAATACAATATTGTAGCTCTACTCCAGTTTACATGTAATATTAAGGAAAAACATAACTTCTTGTTCACCTTAGATGACTTAGAAGTTTAGGGGTTTTTAAGTAAGATCCTGCAGGGTATTGTATATTTCAGTCTTGGCTCCATCATGGATTTATGCTTAAAAGTATATAATTAAGCACGTAATTAAGAATAATCATATAAGAAGACCATGAAACTATTTTCATGAACAAAGTTAGGCATGAACTGTTCATTTGGTTGTTCTTGGGCCCTAACACTTATAGTGGTGAGTGCTCATCAGACTCTTCGCTTTCCACATTTCACATAAAAGTAACCAGGAAAATAAATAAAAGAAATTATTCCTGTATTTATGATTTACCTGTCCGCTGCTACAGTATTTAAGTATCACTCTGCAATGCAACATGCAAACCCAGACTGGTTGGTGCAGGCTGGAAAAAAAAATGACGGTTGGGTCTAGTTTCTCTAAGGTAATCTGAATCTGATTTGAATCTGTGAGTCTGAACCTGCATCACTCTTCTGTGATGCAACATTCTGTATGTGAAAAACCTAAGTTGTACAGACATGGAAAACTGAAAAAACATTGGCTGAAGATCTCAAAGTTGGTTGCCTAACGAGGTGTGAAAGTTTACAAGGAGGTACCTCACCCCGCCTCCTACTAATTCTGGTAAGATTTGCAGGGAACAGAGCAATTTTGAATTAGTGGTTCAATTAGGGGGTTTTCAGCCACTGACATGTAATATCTGAGATATCTGGCAGCTTAAATATGGATTCAGACACTAAACTTTACTAAGTTAAGTGGCAAATGGTAGTAGTGGTCTACCATTTTTCTATATCTGTCCCGCAGTTAGAAATGGGGACAACTGGACAAACAGTATCTTTGTTTCCAGTAGTCTGTCTCTCCTGTTATTCGTTCCCTTCCTCCTATCGTTATCATCTCTTCTTGGAATCACAATATATTGCTGAAGAAAAACAACAAAAAACTATTATGAATCTTTATAAAGGAATAAAGAAACAATGATGACCTAAGAAGGAAAAGATTTTCAAGAGCTGTCTCCAGTATTTTGAAAAGTAAGTAAGAATAATAGAAAAAAAATGGTGTTTAAAGAATATAGCTGTTCCTCTTTCTCATCTTCCTGTGGTATTTTTCTCTCAACTTTACTTAAAACAACTGGCTGACGTGGTTATTCATACAATAACCATCACCGAAAAGCACAGTATGGTATATGCAATGACAACTGATAAGTCTACTGAAAACAACATCCTCTGAAATGCAGAAAAACGCACGGCCTTGTCATCTTCCATCGCTCAGATTTAATTGTAATCTTTCTTTTATAAGTTCTTTCTTTTAGACTTCATTTTGGCCTTCGCTATTGATTATATGTACCTTATTTTCTAGGCTGTGATCAGCTTATCCAATGAAACCTTATAAAAGCTACTCAAACTAATCAAAATTTGGATTATTTCCTATTCAAAATGATAAGTTTACAGGAGTCGCTCCCCCCCCAAAAAAAAATTACATGGTAATTACTCAGAAGACAGAACAAACAAAAATGGGTCTGTACGCACATTTTGTTCCACCTCTCTGCTGTGTTCCTCCGCAAGACAAAACAACATTAATGGACAGGCTTTCTAGCAACTTAAACCCCACAACTCCAAATGATGGGAACTGCAGGTCTCTGCCAAGAACCGCCATTTTAACTACTGTTCTAGACAACTTTAGGAAAGAGCTTGTTGAGTATAATACCTGCCTACGTCACGATGCTAGGGGACTGCACCCAGTAGCCTGCTTTTGTGCTCAGCTCTTATGGAAAGCCATAAACTACTTCATTTATGTGCTTCAATGGGCCTAATTTCTTTTAAGAAAATAGGTTGGAGAGCAGAAACAATTTAGAGGACACTTATCAAGAGTAATCTGTGTAAGACAAATCAACGCAGAATTGTAGTGGCAACCCTATTCCTTGGCAACTGTTCTCTTACAAGTTATTTCTTAATACACTAAAGCGTTCTTAGAAAACTTTCATGAATCAGAATTCCCTTGACCACAGAGAAATGGGTGAATAAATGGTTAGTTCACTTTAAACTGTATACAGCAATAATCTTCCAAAGGTGCTCTGATCCTCTCCCCCCTAAAAATCCAGTATCTTTAAAAAAAAAAAAAAATTATTGTTTAAGTAGGCCTGCAAAGATGTCCAATCATAGCTTTCTATGGGTCGAGAGTTATCAAGCTTTGGTTCCACGTCAGTCCTTACAAAACCACTTTTCCTGTCCTTGGCCCACCATATGTAACAGAATTCACAATACCTATCTACCTTACAAGGCTTCTGCAATAATTAACTCATGAACAGTTTCCAGCACACTGCAGGGAAAACTGCTATAGAAAAGCATCACATTTATACACCACATTAAGTTTGCTCTTAACCTCTTGTAAGGATCACAAAGACCCAGCACAGTAGTGAGGTTTCTTTAACCACAGTCTCCTACATTTTCTCTTAGAACACCTAAAACTTTGAACTACAACATCAAACATAAAAAGCCTACCTGCCTTATTATTAACTGAATTTATTACCTTCCACCCTTCTTAAACACATACCTGTCATCTACACAATTACAAGAGAGATATGAGCTCAGAAGTGCCTTTGTGCAGCATATACCAGCTTACGCTTGAATAGTATATAGAGTAATTAGAGCGGAATCCAGCTGAATAAGTCAGTCTTATTATCTCATAATATCAGTTATCTCATATTAGTGAGATAAATATTAAGTACATACAATGCTATACACAAACAGTGAGATTCTGCAAGGTCCTGAGTGAATCTTGGTTTTGATACAATCAGATATCACTGCTATGATACTAGGGGCTAAGTAACATCAGCCAACATTAGCTTATGGAAAATTATCTTGACATCACTATTGCAAAACAACACTGTAAGTTTTCATTGATAAGGAAATTTAAATATTCATTTCCATTTCAGATTTATAGATAGATAGATAGATAGATATTCAAATATTATATATTGTTCAAATGTCCTTATTGCAATATTTTTTATTACATATTGCAAAATCTACTTAAAATTATCTAGTCACATTTAAGGGATACAATGAAAAACCAATAATAAACAAATCATAATGTCAGCTCATTCATCAGAAATGTCAGTTCAAATATATTCCATTTGGAAACAATAGACGGATGCTACTGGCTTTATAAGCCTCACAGAGCAGGGAATAGAGCTAGAGTTGGATTTCAAGAGTTGATGTCATCATTGTTCACAAGCCAACACGGGGCTTTAAAACTGAAAAGAATCTACAGCATATAAAATGGTTTCCAACTTGTAAGGGGTCCAGGCCGCACGCCAGTGGATAATAATTTGCAATACAGCTTAGGGTTTTGCAGAGAAGAAAATGGGGGAGGGGATATAACACATTCATGCAGAAAGGAATGTGCAATTCCATACTCGCATGTGCTACAAACGGAGATGTCTTTCTAAAATCTGGTTTCCTTGTAGTGTACATGTCCTCTCTTCAAATGCTTAAACATTTCCCACATTGGGATCTTTACTTACTAACATCTTTCATCATCAAAAAAGGTTTCTTTATAGTTACAGTGCTAACACCACTCATAAATGACGAAGTATCAAAAATTAAGAGAAAGCAAGACTACTATGAGACAATAGATACATTTTCTGGATATCAGAAGGAGATGCAGTGAAAAGAGTATGTACATTTGAATTTTCTCTTTGCTGATTTACTTTTCTTTTAGCACATATGCATTAGTATTCTTAGAATGGCTGAAAATTTACCAAATCGAAGGTTAAGACTTTGAAATGAAGTAGCCTTTAGATGAGCAGTACATAGTTTCTTCTGCTCTTGCATGAACATTCGATGACCTCATACTCCTCAGTGCCTCCCCTCCCCTTAATTCAGCAAAAGACAATGTTATCTGTTCAAACAAAAAAAGATATACACAAATATTTGAAAAAGCTGTGTCTCAGTCTTTTCTAAATACATGGCACAGTCTTCACTAGCCAATAAATACTGTAGCCAGAACATAATGTAGGTTTGTACTTGAGCATTATCCATTTGCCTGGTTACTGAAACTGCGAGCACATGTGTCTCATGATTTAGAGGTATGCATACAAAAGGAATCCTGCCTCTGCAGAAGCTCAAGGAATGTGTTTTGCTACGGGCATTAAAAGAGGGCTAGAATTTCATCCCTACAGTGTTACCCTCTTTTAGTGTCTCTAAGCCTTAAAAATGGATTTGAAAGATTCAAAGTGAAGAAAGAATGGGTTCTAACATATTGTTCTTTCACGAATTTTCTAAGAATCACTCACTTTCCAATAGGTGATTCTGTAGGAAATTATAAAGCAAAACATACTGGCATACAGTCCTTTTTGTATGTGTTTGAACATGGGTGAAGGTGCCTAACGTGAAAATAAACATGTTGATAGAATCTGCAGACATTCTATGGTAGTTTTTGCCTGCTCTGTCTTGGTGTTATCTTGGAAACTAGAAAATAATTCCTATTTTGGCCATGAAGCAATACTTACATTCTTTTTGTTTTGGTCTTTGTTCCTCATCATTCATTTGCCTGTTTTCGTTGGATAGGAATACATCCAAACAGCAGTGAAACACATATTCTCTATTTACAAAACATCAAGACCTCCTATTCTCTGATGCAACTGTCAGTAAGGAAAATTCTGTGCATGGTAGGTTACAGCATCTAAGTGTGCATTGTACACAAGCCGTAATTGGTCTCAGGAATAATCTCCAGCTTGACTAGCTTGAAAACATAGCTCTTATTCCCATCCACACAGAAAGGACATGCAAAGATGGCTTGTGTTGCAGATAATAGATGTATGACAAATATTCCATACTATATGATCTTTCAGCAGATTGCTGCAGAAGAGAGACTGAGGAACTCTTTTTTTTTTTTTTTTTTAAATCCTGAAGGTTCTGGGCAAAAGAAATTCAAAACTGAAGAGATACTCTGATCTGAGTAACTCAAGAGCAAGAGGGAATACTAAATTCTTATGAAGACATGAAAATATTCCAGACTTCTGTTCACATTGACTGCATTACCCTAATATCCCTTTAACCCTCTTAAATGAGTTCCCATCATCAGTCATTTTCTCTAGTTATTGAAATTCCCAGAAGCATCATTATTTTTCTATTTCTAAAAATCAAACAGAAAACCCAATCTGACAATGAAGGTGGATTAAGGAGAATTCTGTGAAAGCAGATGTTAAAGGGAATTCACTGAAGGTTAGGTAGTGTAAGAAAGCCAAGTGGAAAAAAAAAAATCTAGCGGATGATCATATCGGCTCTGACATGCATTGACTGAGCTTTCAGTTCTGCTTATCTCAGGAACTGAACAAATGGCTAGCAATTTTGATAGTATCCAATAACGCAAGGGTGTAAGTTGTGCAACACTGCTGAAAAATAAATTCATGTTTCATTTTTCTGAAGGAACGCTGAATTCTAAAAAGAAATAATCATTTGATTATTTCAGAAGCTATTAAAAAATAATCTCATGTCATATATCTTTCTGCAAGTGTTCTAACAGGAGAAGAAAGTAGGGCATAGCAAAAGGACCCAGTAGCAGCAATACCTAAGTTGGCTCTTCTGATTCACTGGTGTAATTCAAGAAATTCATGATTCCACAGACCCCTTTGAGATGTGAACTGAGGGACTGTTTGTTGATTTTATACATAACGGTTTAGATTCCTTCCTAATATCTACTACCTTTTTATAAATTTAATTTAAATCTGCCTGTCTGGAAAATGAAAAGTTTTTAGGAAAATTCTCATCGAGGAATTTTAGGTTCTAAATGGTAATAATTGTTAGGACAGCATTTGCTGAATTTCAGAGCTCAAAGGTGTGAAGTTTAAATGCATGTGGCCACTTGTTTGTAGGACACAGAGCTAATTCAGTATGAGATTATATGATTTATAAATGAATGGTTTAAAACTCTACAAAAATTGTTTTTTCATTAAAAAGATAGACCCTTCTTTAGGAAAGGTTTGACTGATAAGGGCAGAGAGAGCTCCCCAGCAGTATTGCTTACATTGAAGATTACAAAGATAACTTCTGTGTAGAAGGAAAATTGAAATTGTTCTACCAAGAGGAATGAGAGAAAGGCAGACAGTTGAATAACATGGAGAAAAAAAGGTAAGTGAAGAACATCCAGAAAAGTATGTTTCTAAATTAGCTAGACATTCTTCTTTTTTCTTGCCTGAAAAGCAAATGAAAATGAAAGAAATATGTTTGTGTGGCCTAAGAGTACAAAAAACCACAGATGCCTTTAAAAGCATTTTGTAGACAATGCTAATTTGGAAAGACACTCTCCCATCATGAGCCCTTTCAATCTAGTTAATAAAGCCTGCATGTCCTGTTTACATGAAATACGTAATGGAAACTTGGAACAAAAACTATTCTGAAAGTGGGCAACTCTCTCTTTATGCCTTAGTAAATACTAGACAAATAACGATAATGTATGGTCTAGAATGAATCCTTATTAGATAGCATTTAAAATGGGGGGGAAACAAAACAGTACTTACCCTTTGAAAACCTTCTTCTGAGGATCTACGATAGATACCAGCTTATTAAAGTCTGCAACACCAGCTACAGTATTTATTGTGCGAGGACTGAGAAAGGCGTGTTAGCAACGTAGTCCAAGTAACAGGTAAAACAGTTTGCAAACTCCTGTTACTTTGTCAAATGTATACCCCAAGCAAGCAAGCAAACAAACAAACAAACAAAAAAACCCCTACGAAATGTTAAACTTCACAAGGTGAACAAACCGCTTTTCAGATGAGCTCTCAAACTCCGGACCACACATTAATAGATGGGATACGCCTGATTTTGGCTGCAGGGATGACAAAGGCAAGTAGCTCTCAGCCACTTTGAATAGCCTCAGCTCCTTGAAGCTGAGGCCATAAAAGCCATGTTATAGCTCAGATAAGTTAAGGTGGCTACAGAGCTCTCCCAAATTGCCCCACACTAGGCAGTCTGAAGGAAGCTACAAGGAACGGGGGAGCACAGCTCCAGCCACACACCCTTCACTTGCCAGGTGTCACCTATAGAGCTGCATATGTTTAAATCTGTAGGCAAATCTCCAAGCACCAATTTTTGCTAGCTCTCAAGCTACTTGATTCATGTTGGTGCAGGGCAGATCATCAAGAGAAACAAGGAACCCTGGCCCACAGCACAGCAGCTTTTCCAGTCACGGCCCCTGTGATGGCACCTCCTCAATTGCACTTTCATGCATTGCTTGCATCAAATGTTGCAATTGCTTATACGGGAGAACACTATATGGCAATATATGGAATAGATTTAGCTTCATTTAATTCACATGCAAGAAGAAGAGAAGTCAGTCACAAGTGAAGAGCCAGCTCTCTCTCTCTCTCGACTGCCACAAACTACCCATGGGCCACAGCTAAGAACATCTGACAGTCCATACCTAGCCTTCACATATGCCTTATGAATTATCTGGTATTTCCTGAGTGTTTTTAATATCTGCCTTTTTGGCTAAAAGGAATAATAAAGTAGCATTTAAAAAGTGCAATCACAATGTATTATAGCACTTGAGAAATTCTAAGTCTCTGCTCTTCTTGGGTAAGACAAAGTGCACCTCTTCCATAGTCAAAACTGATGGCAGCACAAAGAAGGGAAAACCAGTAACTGTGGAAACTTAAAAATCTTTATGGTGGGTATGGAATAGTGGGATCAGGGAGGGCAAGTCTTCCTTTGGGCAGCATAATTTGCAAAGACTATTTTCTTTGCCAGCAGGGGGTCTTCCACTTCTTTATCATGGGAAATGAAATAGCAGTAAAAGTAAACTGATAAAGACCTGCAGAAAATGCTATGCAAATTGCTGCAAGTACAGTCACAACCTACCACCTCAAAGTGCTGCATTCCTAATGCCTGAATCTGCTATTTCGCAACATCCTGTATTAACAGCAAAACACATTTCCAAATTGTATCTCTCCATTTTGCGTATATTCTTTCCAGACCAGGCTTAATTCATTAGAACTAAGAAAATGCCCAGAGGCAATTTAGATTTCCTCTGTCTATTGGAAAAATAGAAGCCTCACAAGAAACCTTTTATCAGTGTGCTATTGGGAAAAAAAAGCTAGAAGGCAGAAATGGGATAAAATCCTTCTAGACCTCCTTACAGTTGAAAATTGTCCAATTCAAAGAACAATTTCTAATGCAACAGAACATCTCTTTTCCAATTACTATTTTCTGGTTAATAAATATAACCTCCCTAGCAAGTACTACAGCTTTCTTAAGGCACTGTAGTTTCAAAAAAATGGAAATTTAGTAAACTTACTGGCAAAAGAAACACATTTCAGTATTAAAGTATAAAATGTTTGCCAACTATGTTTCAGGCTATCGTTCCTTTTCTTGATTTTCTTATGTTAACTGGAGTGGTTCAGAAAAGCACACAAAAATGCTTGCTGTGAAGTACACATTTTGCTGGAAGGAAGAAGTCAGCTATTCATATAGTTGAATTCAGTGGCACAGAGCTGATGTAAAATCTAAAGCACTAATGTTGTATTTCTATAAACTGCAAATGAAAGCTTGGAACTCTGAAAATAAGTAGCTTTAACAGTCTGGCTTCTAAAACAAGAGTCACCAAAATGGTCTTAACTATCCGTTATTAGTTTGATGCCATGGGGAATAAAAGAAATAATGTGGATTATTACCAGCCTTTACTTTGAATTTTCAGTGGCTGTTTTGTTTCTGACAAAGAGGTCTTACACTAATATACCTTAATTTACTTGCTAAATAAAGCATGTAGATCCCATCATACTAGTTATGCTTCAGCTGTTACTGCTTGCCTTATCCAGGACCAAACAAGACAGGCCCAATCTGCCAATAAATATTCAGATCTTAGAGAAGAAAAAAACCAACTGATTACTATTTACAAAACCAGAGAATAGGTAGTAACAACAATGTAGGTGAACTGAAACAGAGACATGTTTTGGTTCTCAAATATTGTCAAGCAGTCAAATTCTGCTAGCCTAACTCATGTTGAACAGCGATTAATCTCACAGTAAATCTCTGAATTTCTAGCATTGAAAACAAACAAACAAAAACAAAGTCAGAGTGCTCACAAGAAACGACCCAACTACTTTTAAGTAGGTGGAGGCACAGCTGGCAGTGTCAGATGTTTAGGGGATTTCCTCTGTATATTTTGTCTTCACAGTTTTATATCTATATTTTCATCATTCATTATTACCTTCATATTCCTCCCTGTATTTTCTTCAACTGGTGATTCTTAGGGCCATGTCTTACCCCTACAATACTGTGAAGACATGCAAAGTAAAAATGTCCCATGCATCTGGTGGCTGTCCATTCCCATAGACCACTGCAATAAGGGGAGAGGCTTGCCACAGAAAGTAGCTCATTGGCACCCGGCATGTGAAAGTGACCCTAATTTTCAAAGTGAATTGCTGTTTTCTGCAAGGATTCATCTTTGCTGGTAAACGATGCCTCCATGCCAGCTTTCGCACTGAGAATATTCAATATCCAATGTTCAATGCTTTGCAACACTCAGTCACCACTCTGATGGCACCTGGTGAACTGCAGGACCATAGGCATCTGGGGAGGGAGATGTCCTTAAAAACTTTATGGCCGGTGCTGAACGTACATGGGGTCACATATAGCAGTTATACAGGAAGGAGTGATCTCAGCTAGTTCTGCCTGGCAAGCTCTACCAGACATGTTTGTGAGGAGGCCCTGATTTGTAAAATTTTCAAAAGATGAAGCAGATACAGAACGTACTGTTAATAATATTGCTGAAATACTTCAGATCTTTAGCACAGCCGAATTATTCTGCACTGTATCCCTCAAATGGTCTGAAACCTTCCATGTTTATACAAAACCAGATGCCCCTTCAGGCAAAGAGCGCTCCACATTTCAAAGCAAAGTCAAATACCAAAAAATTATTCATTTGGAACCACAGCGAAAGTTCAGGCATGTTACTGAGCAGATTTTACTGAAGGCTCTAATGATCTAATCAGGATGACTTAATTGCATTTGGCTTTGAAACCAAAGCACTGCACCCAAAAAGGAGAGGGTTGCTCTGCAGTACAGTAGCAGCTCCCAGCCATAAGAGGAACTGTGTGAAAAAGGATCCACACAGCCCACAGATAACTCCACACAGAGACTCCGTTGCCATAACCAGATCATCTGGAATTGCAAGCACAAACAACGTGCCTATTTTTGGAAGCATGCTTGATCTATCACACATGCGGGGATCTGAACACCTTCTGAGAGAGAGAAAATGATGAGGTTACGAACATTTGCACAACAATTTGTTTAAAAGCTCAGAAAACTCATGAATAATAATCTGGGCTAACCTTTCAGTAATCACTTTCTTCCTGCTATATAAAAATATATTATTTGAAAACCATCATCACTGCTACCTTTTTTTCTGTGCTCCCTCTTCTCCAATATATATCTGACAATTACATTGCAACAGCGCTCTGAAGGACAACCTGGAGACAACTTTTGAAAATTCTCTTTGTAAATCTGTAAACAAAAAAAGAAATATAAAACCCCTATGGCCCAAACAGCCCCCTGTATTGATCAAGGTGGAGAGTAACACTGCTTTTATTTTAATTCAAAGGGTTCAACAGTTCTTTGTTCACAAGGATATTTCTCCAGTCTGCTACCCTATTATTGGAAAGTTTTCATCTCCGAGTATGACAGAAAAGCAGAAAAGCTAGTAGCCCACAAACTGTTAGTATAAATTTTGTAATTATTTAAATAGGCAACAATTAGAAATGCTCACATTCCTCGTGAAAATTAAAACACACAAACCAAGATTAAGTTAAGAGGAACCCACTAGTCTGAATCCAAGCAATGGGGCTAATCCAAATTAACTTCTGTTAGAATAAAGCACATCTTAGCAAAAAAAGAAAAATCACCTTGATTTAAAAAAAAAAAAGAAATAAATCAGTGCTAGAGAACTCCCCACACCCCTTAGCTAGCTATTCCAGTGGATAGTTTTCCTCATGTAAAAACACAGACTCCAAACAGCATGCATCTTGTCTTGACTTCCAGCTGGTTGGATCTTGACTGAAGTTGGGAACTCCTGTTATCAAGCGAGTACTCTGAAGAATAATCTCCTTAGGCTATTCACTAGAAGGCCTTTCTGGGTCTTCACCATTTTTTAACACTCTTTTTGACTTAGGGAAAGCAGAACTGGAAAAAATCTTTCAGGACTAATTCCTTCAATTCCAGTCAGGTAAGTAGTGTAGTCTTCCCAGCATTACACAAGAGTCCCCTGCTCCTATAAACCCCAAAGCTATGCACCCTCTCCCACTCCAAGATGTATCAGGAGGTCACCACTGGTTGAATATCTAATGATAGCTCTCAATTTCTTCTGAAGTCAGTGCTTTGCAGGTCCGAGCCCTCAGCATCTTGCATGGCCCATGTTCTTTGCTCCTGGATGTACGTCTTGACATGTGGCTGCACTGAAAATCACATTATTGCTTTGGGTTGAGTTCATCAGTTGATCCAGGTCATTTTGTACTAAGAGCCTTCTCATTGTTGACTACTTCCCCATCTTGTACCATTTGCAAACCTTCCCCAGTAGCTGATTTTACTATGTTCTTCCAGCTGAAACACCAGTAAATATCACAGACTATCATGAGCAAAACTTCCCGTAACTACTGGACAAACTGAAAATTGGCGTGACCAGCCTATAAAACTCAGTGGAGGGGATCACATGTCCTCTCTTCTGTCCAAATTTTTTGGAATACTGGACGTTTCAATTAATATTGAGATAGTCCTTTTATTCTCAGTGTTCAGCTGGTAAAATTATGTAAAAAGTCATTACGACTCTATCATTAACAAAAAACAAAAACAAAAAAAAACCCCACCAAACCAAAAACCACAAAGGCTGTAGGAAGAAAACTCCCTAACCTGGACAGCAATCTGTATAAGTACACTCCTCAGACCAGATACCATGAGTACAAGACCAACTTAGAGAAAGGGGCATAATTCTGTCCCTTAAAAAAAGAAAAGAAAGAAAAATGAAAACAGTTTAGGTCTGGACATACTGCTATAATAAAATTAAAAAACCAACAACAAACTAACCAAACAAACAAAAAAAATAAGGACAAAGATAAATAGTAGAATATTGGCTCTAAAGAATAATGGTTCTTTGGCTGATAAAGCAGGTTACCTGTCAAAAATGCAAAACATGACACATTTTCTAATCCCAATCCCAGTCTCAAACTGTGTAGGGCAATCAGACTTCAGACATGTTTCCCGGACCTGATCTTCAAAAATTTGGTAAGACTTGAAAGTTTGTTAAAAAATAAAAATCTGTTGTTCCACTGCAAAGAAACTGGAAATGCCCAAACTGAAAGAACAGATAACAGAGGAGAAGATATTTGGAGGTAAAATGTACATAGCTACCGTAGGTGTCTAATGAGAATAAACTTATCAATATTTACTCTTGCAGTGCCCATGCCCTAAGTGCTCCCTGTTAGGACATACTTCCACCAAAAATGCATTTTTTTTTTCCCATTTCTAGAGGGACTAATTAATTAACCAGGTTTATCACAATAATCCTTAAACACATCAACAAAGATGCACAATTCACTTTACTAGACCAAGGAAAGATCTCTGAGTATCTGTTGTTGTAAAGAAAGTGTGTAAGTGCACATGAATACATATTCAGAGAATAGATCCAGTACCTGCTTGTTGGTCCATTAAATACAGATGTTTTACTGGCAGAATGCAAAAACACTGACAAAACACAAACATATAAACCCTCAGTCCTAAAGCTGGAACAGCTGCTTTTGACTCCCTAAATACCAAATGCTTTGAATTCATATGCATTCAGAGCATGGTGACAGAGGTGAGACCTTTCTGTGGGAATTTTATATGTACACATGGTCCACACAGACCTATCCATTCAGCATATTGGTATATTTATACATAGAACTCTATACTAATCAGTGTATATAATGATGTGCGGTTGCATTAATATCTACCCTCTGGTTTTTATAGTTTTCACTTGTGTATCGTCTCTAACTTTAATTTGACAGGCACTCACTTTGAGCTTTATACCTTGGTTTCTTTGCCACAACTATCAACAAGAAACCTTTGAAAAATGTCTCCCTGCTGAACTAGGAAAATAAAATATTAGCAGACAAAGTTTCTTGACCAAAGAAAGTTTAGCCTGTTGACAGATATTCAGTCTGTCTGCCGTTGAACTCAGCCACATAAGAAGACGGATCATTAAGCATAAATCTATATCTGAGTTCATAATGATCTCTTTTCTATCTCAATGCAGAGCAGGTCAAGTACTATCTTTTTTAACCTTTTCCAGAAAAAATAATGAACGGGGAAGATAAAAGAACTGCTGAAAGTTTCTGAATAGCACTTTCTGCTTCAGATCAACATTTGAAAATCATTCCCAGCTGTTAAATCTGAATTCTTAATTGTACACAAGAGGTTGAGGAGAAAATAATCCGCAGATGCAGCTACAGTTTGTTATATCTGTGATTATCTATTCTATACATGATTTACGGTTTTCAACCATTTTTGGAGAGACAGGCACCAAATTTATTCTTCCAATACTGCTATCTGTGCACAAGTGTTTAATTATAGGCTCCCTCAAATTTTCTATGGAATAATTCTTGAGTGCAGAATGCTAGATTTCAATTCCTGGAGCTTATACTCTCAGAGAACAGAAAAAAAAGATCAGGGATTTGTGGTGGCAATTCCAAGATGCTAAAAACTCAGACCCACTCCCTGCGCCGTTCTGTCCCCTAACACCTGCTTTGCCCCGAAACTCAAATAAACCTAGCCATAAGGAAAAAAAAAAAAAAAAAAAAAAGGAAAGCAAGAAATGCCTGTGGAAGAGAGGATGGAGAGGGGGGAGGCAAACACAGCAGTTTGGGTTCTCTCTTCTTTTTTCCATCACCTCACATATTCCATCTCCATACCCCAGGTCTCAGACAAATCTATAAAATTATGCTCTACATGTGCTTCAACATGTTGGCTTAGGGAAGCGAGTTTACAAAGAATTCAAGCCTGAACAGTTCTCCGTTTGCAGCCTTTAATCATAATGTCTTCCAAGCACGTTAACCTGAATACTAGGAATAACATGATGCTTCCAGGTGTGCTGAAGTGCACCGGGGTCTCCTCATGTCTGGTGGAGCCTGCATGCAGACAGTGAGGATGACGGCATGGACTTTTAAGCTCACAAATGTGTTAACAATTTATAGTATAGGTCTATCACACTTTCATGTCAGAGAGGCAAGAAAAATGGATATTTAACCCAGTAAATTGTGCTGCTCCGTAACACAGAAGCCATTACAATATGGATGAGATCTGGAATCTATTAAAAGACATAATGGAAAATAAAAGCTAAACACATAAATAACTCATCCACTTGGAATTTCTTTTAAAAATATTGAAAGGCATTAGACGCAATCAAGATTAAGTGCCTGTAAAATATATTTTTAAAATACACACATTTTTTTCACCAGGGCATATGAGAACAAAGCAGCATCTAAAACCTCAACAAAGAGAAGCTTTATTACTTCTGCCTAGAAATTCTAGGCTCCAGCCTTAATTCACTTTGTTCCTCATGGCTGTGGTTGGAAACTATAGCAGTTTACTTGGCATGCACTTTATCTATTCTGGCAAAATATTCATTGAGGGCTAAAGATGCCCAGAGACTGCAACACTGAGCCTTTCAAACTCAAGGACTAAATATTTCAAGGATGTACTGAGTATACATTGGACCGTGGGAGTTCCTCCTCAATGACCAAATATCATGTATTATTCAAGACAAGGTCTCTAAAACAGATGGGTCAGTGGTATGGAAATAGTTCTGCACAGACTGAAAATCTTTGACCATTAACCATAAACATGCAATGAAAATTAGATCCAGCATGCTGTATTTTATGTAGCAGAACTTATGTCTCATAAAACACTTAAAAATACTTTTCTTGTTAAATTATTCCAATGGTCACTTAGCTATCTTTTGAAAGCTATCAGAATGAGAAATGTACATATACATAAATTATATATTTACACTATGGCACTGATTCAATTAAACCTTTCACGATATATTTTAGCTGAAATAACTACATATGGAAAGCAGATGAAGCAAGCTGAAATTATTTTTTTAAGTTAAAATCCTAATTAAAAAAGCATACATTCAGTAGAAATACATCTTCTGTTAAATACACCTTTGTTCTTCAGTGAACTGTGGAATATTCCTCTGATCACGTATACATTCTACGAGCACTACACTAAGGCAGAAATCTATAGGACTACTTAAATAATGACAGTACATAAGCTCCCTCAAAGGCACTTTGTTTATAGTAATTTATAGTTTTAACATTCCCAGACTACACAAAGGTGGTGGGTTAACATACCAGCATAGCTCTGGACTTCAGACATTTAAAATAAACAAGGGTAATGACACCATAGCATGGCAGTGAAAGGGCCACACAGCAAGCGGCATTCCCCTCTGCAAAGGCTCAGGCAATGTCTGAACAGAAGATGCCTTAGAACAACTCTGTTAATTACATTTAAAAACTAAAAAAAATTTAGGAACCTTATGATCACGGATGTAGGGCAGGAGGGCATGGTAAACAAACACTCCCTAGTCAAAATGCATGTTACTGTCTTCCTTAACAGTCTCTTGCAGTGGTGGATCACTGTCTCTGTGGATGGCAGAAGGCAGGATCCCAACCCGGCACCCAGCTGGGGAGCTGCATCTAACACCAGACCAGCCACGCCAAGGGACTGACCACCGGGTGAGGACATGGGCTCAGTCAGGGCAGTAATTTAAGATTTTGGATAGGACCCTGGTTTATAGACCTCTAGAGATACATGTTCTGAAGAAAAGAAAAACAGCCCCAAAATAATAATTTTAAAAGCCTCTTCCCTTCTCTTAGCAAATGGGATGTTGGAAAATCCAGCCTGGGGGCTGTGCGAGACTGCAAGGCTTGCCCCGGCACGGTAGGCTGGCACGGGCAGCATAGAGAAGGCAGGCGGTTGGGCTTGGGGAGGCCGTGTCAGGTTCTCCCACACTTCCCTGAGCTGCAGAAAATGCTCAGCTCTGCCCTTTGGCGGCAGCAGGCCATGCTATGTGGCTGGGGCAGGCAGCAGGGCAGCCCCTCACTCTGCTTTGCCGTGGCAAAGCAGCAGTGGGGAAAGCAGAGGGGCTAAAACTGCAGCTCAGAGAAAGATCTCTCAGACCCGGATCCCTTCAGCTTCTCCACAACCAGCATCACCAGCATCTTTCCAGCTCCAACTGTCTGAACAGCTCCCGTCATCTCCCGCCTTTGCTTCCAGACAGGGCAGGCACAGAGGACCAATCCAGGCTCCGAGGTAAATCTGGCCATCCACAGGGGACCAGGAAGGGGAGAAAGGGGCGATCCCCTTAGGAGAGAGATGAGGACTTGCAGTCCAAAGCAGGCTCCAAGGAATCAGCTGTGGTCAGAGGAACAACTGGTCTCCTGAGCAGAGCAAGGAACATCCCAAGGAGTCCTTTGCTACAGCAATACTGGGTGATTGGGAAAGGTAAAAGCATCAAGTTCACTCAAGCAAAAACTCAAAAAAAAGCAGGTACAAAAGGCAGCAAAACACACATACTGCGAAGAGGACAACCTACTCCCCACGAGATGCATAGCATCTGGCCCAACAGAAGTACCCAAAGTTCCTAAAATAGTTATTCTTTTAGTGTACAAAAGTTTCCATGATACAGATCCCATGCTGAAACTTGACCCGAGCCCCATATCTTCATAGCAAAGAGAAAAAGGAGCCGCAAGAGAGGACTGAGCAAGTCCTGTGAAACACTTAGTGTCTGTGTTCTCCACCATAAAAATCAAAAGATGCTTTAGTAGACTTGACAGGACTTCTAAGGGTTGAAGAGCATCTGTCTACCAGGGTCTGACAATTCCCAGCAAGGACATGGAGGTACTGTAGGAGCTCAAGCACTGGAGCACAGCAGGCTCTACTGATCAGGGGATGCTAAGTCAAAGGAGTGCCAGGAGCGAACCACAGGAGACAAAGCAGTCACCGGGAACAAACTCGTAAGTGCACACTTGGAAGTCTTCATCTTCTGCTGCTTGAGCTTATTTTTCAGAAAGGAAAAAAATGATAGTTTCACAACCCTAACTAACAGTTGCTCTATAAATAATGAGATAAAAGGAGAATACATAACAAAAAGCACTTAAACATTTGCCTCATAAGCTATTAGTGAGGAAACACGGGACTATGAAAACAGTAGGCCCGGACACCAGCAGGATTATCCTGCTCCACATGCCAAGGAATGCAGATCTGTTGCATGATGCAATTTATGCTGCCACAGTCCTTTTCATGCTCTGATAAGACCACTAACCTGCACAGGACTGTCCTAAAAACATGTATGACCCCCACACATAAAGAAGCACTTTCAGAATAACATCATGATGGAGTGACATTAAATATATAACATTTATTCTCCTAAGCAGCCCAGGAAGGATGAATTAATAGGTTGTGGACTCAGTAAAACTAGGTTCAGTACAGGTATATCAATACTCTGACCATTGACAAATTTGTGCCTCAGTTTCCCCACCTAAAAATGAAACAGCACCTCTCCACTCTATAGGGATATTGTAGGACTGCAATTCTTTATTGGACATGACAACTGTCAAAAACCTTAAGGAAATAATAAATTACATTGCTGATTATATGATTATTGATTTGCCTTGCCATCGGTTAAAGAGTTTTGCTTAGTAATGTAAACAGCTTTAGCAATGTAAAGAGCTAATTAAAAAGCTAAATAAAGCCTAAAGAAGTTGAATTTTTTCCCACCTTCCATAATTAAATTCAGGAAATTTGGGAGACCTTTGCTGGTTCTGTCACTCACAAATGACAATCTTTAAGGTAATGATTTAAAAAAACCAAAGTAATAACAGAGCATGAATTCCCAATGCTATGCTGCAACCAATGAATACAACCTCTAGGTATATGAAGGAAATCCAAAGTAACAATAGGAAAGAGGCATTACTCCTCTGTATGGCTCTGACAGGACCATAAAATAATGCAAGGTTAGTTTTGATGTGTGTATTTCAAAAGTAACGTTGAAAAACTTCAGCACATTCAGAAAAGAGCTATAAAATTCTGAATTATGGAAGATGCCAGCAAAGTCCTCCCTGCAGGCTTTATCCAAAAGAAGATGAAAAAGTGACTTGATCATGTAATATAAATACCTACAAGAAATTTCTGATAGAAGAGTACACTTTAATTCAGAAGAAAAAAGCATGTGAGATAGGGAAAAAAAGCTGTTATAGCAACCAGTTTGGTCCTAAAATGTACAGATGTACATTTTTTTAATATTAGATTATGTTTCTGGAGGTGAAACCCTGATTTTAGTTGATGGAAAGAGTCAGGACTTCAGCATGACAAAAATCAGAGGGACAAGATTAGCTTTCATTCATATTATTAAAGAGAGCTTTAAGAACTGAAATTTGCTTATCGTATTTTTCTTTATTACTTATTACTAGGTCTGGTTGCCATGGTATTAAAAAAGAAGAAAATTCTAATGGAAAAGGTAGAGGATATCGTGGCTTGCAACAGTTTAACTAAGGTGTTTAGCAAAAGGAATGGAAGTAAGTCCAACAAATGATTTGTGTTTTTCAAGAACATTGTGGAATGCCATTTAAAGGTCCTTGACTAACAGCTTTTAGTAATGTAAAAGTTGCATATTCCACTGAACATAGTCAGAAAGAAAATACATCGTAAAGAAGGATGCTTGGGCAGCTGCCAGTTGGCCAGTATTTGGGTTGTGTGGTGATTGCGATTTGAAAAAAGATAACATGCAGGACTGTATCATCCTTTGCAACTGGTATCAGGGCACCACGCTTCTGGCTCCGTTTGGTTTCAGTGAGAACTAGTGACACATTAAAAAAGTATTCAAAAAGCTCCAAATCTGTGCATTCTCTCTTCAATTCACAGCAAATAAGAACCCTTCTCATCATCTGGGTTCAGCAGCTTTCTACTACAAAATAAGGCCCTGCCTACGTTTTAATCAGGTTTTGTGATGCAAGATTGTACCTAGTCTAATCTTAATGGAAATGTCAAAGTGAAGCTCAACAGGTATTTCCTTTGCATCTGCATCATGCAAACAAGCCTCTATGCAAACAGAACAAAAGAAGAGCTAAAGCTTCATTTTATTAGAAATCAGTCAGGAATGGATGAGACAGAGAGAAACTTGTTTTGAATGCAGATGTCTAAAGTTACCTGTGTTTTAACAGCCTTGTGGTTGCAAATTGAGTTATCTTGCTGCTGTTCCAGTGGCTGCGTCCCTAACAGAAAAAATCCTTAGACCTTCTTCTATCTCCTGGCAAAAAAGAACGCAATCTGCAAATATGTAATTAAAGCAAATGCCACTCAACCGGACACAATAATCATCCACCCAAACTCCACTTTAGTAATGATACTGAAGGGAAAAAGGACACTTGCTGGGAAAACCACATTTTCATCTTTTTACGTGACCTACATAGTGAAAACCACAGAAAGGAAAATTTGGCTTGTTCTGTCCCCTACATCACTCCAGTAAAACTGCCGTGGTTTAAATTGGACTGCAGAATTCCGACTAAAGTCAGGGACTGTATGAAGTCATGTCTGATAGTGTTTTCTCTAGCAGACTGTCCTGTGTGAAAAAGTGATGGGTCAAAATCGACAGAGTTCACGCTGAAATGTCAAAAATAATGATTACTGTGTAAGCAGTATAGCTCACAAACATTTGTATCCATGATACACACTGTGTTTAATTGGTCTGTTGATATGCCTTGCCTTCAGTTTTATGAGCTTTCAGTCTTGCTCTACAACAGCCACAATGAGAACATTAAATCTCCAAGCAACCCAGCTCTTGTAATCCTGCCAACAACAGTACTGCTTAGCTCCAGATACATCAATGTCTAATTGCCACAAATATATATTTGCTTTTATCATCACTGGCAGTCCACAGTCCTATCACCATCTATGTAACAGACAGCTAAAAACACAGCCATGAGAAACCCTGGAGCTGACTCAGCTGTTGTAGGAACTGAATACAGAAATTTCCAAATCACTGTACATCCTGCCTGCTGGGCTCCTGCAGAGAGGACAAAGGGAGTGAAAATGTTAGAAATTTCTGTGCTTCATCTCACCCATTGCTAACAAGCCAAAACCACTCTATTAGAGTTTTGAAACTGTGTAACTTGAGGAATTTCTTTCTATGGTCCCCTAAAAATATTCCAATGGCAGTTCATGCACAGCAAACTGCAGCTTCACAAGAGCCTTCTTCCCTCTCATGAAGCTTTGGGACCCAAAGGAGTGGGGTCCACGGCTCCCCCCACTCTGCAAACACAGCTGGGATACCAGGAATCTTGACCACAGAGGATTAAGGTTAACATCTGGCCATGAGCACAAATACAGCGCCACAATCTTTGGATGCCCACTGGAAATTTCATTTAGTAGAGCTTTGTAGATTTGAGTCTTGGTCTTTGCTTCAATGCTAGAGGCTGTTCCAGAAGACAGGAGGAGGAAAGCTGGCTGCAAAAACCAGCTTGAACAGGAGAAGCCATGAGAGGTGAGAGTGCGGGTGCCTGTGCACACCCAGAGCAATTCTGAGATGTGATGAGGAGAGTGCAGTGCACAGGACGTGCTGTACTCCAGTGAGCTTAAGATAGCCAGGCTCAAGGACCTTAAAAAAGATACCAGTTAAAAAAATCTCTGAAGCTGCTTATATGAGCAGCAGAGACCACATGCAAACCATGCTGTTTGATGCCCTCAGAGACAACGGCTACTGAATTTACCAAGAAAGAAGCCGCAAACAACTGATGTAGCTGATCTCCACACAGAACAAATTACTGGTTAGAGACCCAATAATAATATTTTCCTGATAGACCATTTTTTTTTTAGATTTTCAAAACTGAAGAGGCAAAACAATATGTGATCAAAGAGGGTTGCTTCAGAAACATGTAAGTTGCTTATGGTTAAGTATTTTCCCAATAGCTGAACAGCAAAACGAAAAAGCTAAGATTGATTGTCACTACAGATGATTGGAAGTACTGTTTCCTCCTTATTTAAAGCTGTGCAGTTTAACAAGTACTACTCTCTTAATGAGGAAAGAAGACTACTATTTAGGTTTTGCCTTTATTCAACATGCTTAGTCTGCCAGGCGCACGTGGGATTCTTCCAAGGCAGCAACGGGTGCCTGGCAGAACTGGCCAGAGAAGCGGGAGGGCACCACAAGAGCATCTCATTTGGAAACACAAAACAGGATAAGTACCTTCCAAAATAAGTAGTTTCATAAAAACTTATTTTCTTCTGAACCTACTTGATCACTATCACACACATAAGTATTTGGAAGATAGCTTTGTTAGTGCACCTGGTCTGCCACACATGGGCTCTCCATGGACTCCCCCTCCACCAAATTATTTTGATTCTCAAGTCAGTATTTTTCTTATTCCAGTCTCCCACACGCCAGCGTCATATGACAGGAAAGATACTGCAATTTCTGTAACATCACTGGAGTTACCCTTATCAGCACTGCTGAAGTGCCTGTTTTAAAAGAAGTTTCTCTGCCCTCACCTTTTATTTGCATTGCAGAAAGTTCCACTGTTACTATTAGCAAACTGTGATACATAGACTCTAAGGAGTCTAACAGGAGAATCCAATTTTTTAAACTAAAACTGTAATTTATGAATTAAATAACTAAATATTCTGTTACTTTACTTTTCCAGACTGTCATTACTCCTGCTTGCTCCTTCAACTATCCTACACAGCCATCCCACACAGTACATATTAAAAACACATAGTTCCTTTTGAAGACAAGAGCGCAGGGTAATTAAGAAAATGTTGCAAGTATGGCTAGTAGCTATAACAGATTTGGAATCAAGAAATACGTTGAGTCAAAAATTATAAGTGAACCATCCTGTGAAAAACTACTAGGAAAAATAACAGTACCAGTAAGCAGAAAACCCTCAGACTCTTTCTGCAGCACTGTCACCACCGTCACCGCCCAGGTTATCAACAGCAGTGCAATGCCCAAACGCTTCTAAAGCCAGAAGCCCCCTCTCACCTCCCCAGTGCACCCAAAGCCTGGGAGGCTCCAGGGGGGCATTTTGACTAGCTACAGAGTAATTAAAAGCCCAAACTAAAAATCGTAAGCCCCATATACTTCGCTGAATGACGGACATCGTAACAGCACAAAGAAAGAAGAAACAACTGCCTTGGCTAAAAGGCAAGCTAATGGCCATTTAAACCAGTGACCAGGTCACTGGGACATTTCATGGCTCAGAGGTCGACCCAGTGATTGAGCTGTCCCCTGTCTCAGCGAGGCCAGGATTTCACCTCATCACGACTCTTGCTTATCTGGTAATCATCTCTCCCTTTTACTTTCGGAAATAAATGAGACATGCTGAGAAAAGTAGCATAACAAAGTGATGACTCTGTATCTTTTCCAGTATCAGAATTTTATTAAAGGGATTTGTTTGCCAGCTTATTTTTACAGGAGCTCAAGAGGCCCGAGTGCATATTTGAGGGCCTGTGCTCTGCTCCAGTTTTTGATGACAAAATGCCAAAGTTGAACATGCAATGCCAAACATTCCAGAAACCTCCAGCACAATAGCCGCTTCAAATGATGTCTCACTTTTCCTGCTCCACAAGGCATACAGAGCAGCAAAAATGTTCTCGTCCCTTTTTTTTCTAAACACAATAGGACACAGTAATGGTATACAGTTACCACTTCAACATGGGAAAGCACACAAGCAGACTAGCCCAGCTCTTCACTTCCATGTTTTGCAAAGCTATTAAGATGTGCAGCAATTCACACATCGTACCTTTCAAGTAGATTGCTGTGTACTACATATAGAGACGTGCCATAAATCAACACCCTAATCCACATAGACCGGGATTTGTCTCCTATGCTGTGTAGTGGATTATCCGTAAAACATTGAATTGTGTTTCCCCCAAATAAACTGCCTAAAATAGCCAGAAAATCACTGTAAAACTAGTATGTCAAATAGGAATCGAGAAACAGCAACAAAACCTCTTTTGAATGAGACCAAAATAAAACAAAAAATGTTGAAATATAATGTATTTGTTCTGCACTCTTAGGGACAGTCCCCAGCCGGGGATTATGTCTCACTGTGCAAGGTGCTGTACACAGACACTGCAAAGCTTGAAGAAGGCAACAAAATCCACTCAAAAGTAACAATAAACGAAATGTACGGTCAAACAGAAAACATGAATATACAAAAAGGTTGCAAGAACAAAAAACCCACATACCATTACGGTCAGTTCAGTAAGGTAGCAATTAGCACACCGGCTGCCCAGTCATTCGTGAGTGCTGTACAGGCAACGTGACAGACCTGAGTTATACAGAACAGTTTGAAAGAGGGTGTGTAATTGACTTTGAGGGGATCCTAATAAAAACGGGAAGAAGCATGTAGGAGTTTGAAAATGTTGATGTAGCCTAGGGACTTTCAGCACATCTCTCCCATAACTGTCAGTGCAAATGTCATAATGAAGCATGATGATTCACAGCAGAACAATGTAAATCCTTCTGAATTTGAAATGCAGTTGACCAAAACCATGTAAAGGAAGGCAATTATGGAATGACCCCACAGCACTGTGCCCCACAAAACCTTCATGCGCTAAGAAACTCATCTAAAGACCAAAAATTTGCTGGATGTCTTTCTAATGACTGTGTTATATTAAGTCAAACACTTAAAAGAAGTTTCAACAAGCCACTTCATTCCTCGAAACCAATGTATTAACATTTTTTAAGTTATCGAAAATGCTACCAAATCAGAATGCAGATTTTGTGTTCAGGTGCAACTGGGAAAAAATGGATGCAAGTGGAGTCGTTAGTTAGAAATTGGAAACTGCTGGGTAACTGAGGAATTCAAATCTGTTTGGGCAGCAGGATATCTGGGTGATAAGATAAATGAAAAGGTTCTAGTTCATGTACTAGCTGTCACTTAAATGATGGTTTTTCCTTAAAAAAAAAAAAAAAAAAAAAAAGAAAGAAAGAAAGAAGAAAAAGGCAAGCAAAGAAACAGAGTAATTCCTATTATGTTTGATATTCCGTATATTGCAACTGACAATATATACAACTGTCTCATCCCTCTTGCTCACAGATTTGCATTTCTTTCATCCTCACATATTAGAAATTTACCTTCTTCTCAGTTTTTACCCAGACAAGCCAGAAGCTGTTTTTCTGCAAAATCTCCAGCTTATCCACTTCATTGTTTGAAAGATGCTCCACCTTTCAGATTCCTAAATTGAGAACTAACAAACGCCACCTAGCATGAGTGCCTGAAGGTTCAACAAGGTGTTACTACTTGACACCCTCACGCAGGGACCTTCAAAGAATACTCACAACCACAGGGCAAGAGGAAGGTAAGTTCTGATACATATTGACACATGTAAAAAATAATTTATAAATGGACATAAGCGTATCTATGAACGCATATGAGCTGCAGTTACACTGTGTTCCAAAGACCTATAAAGAGTAACTTCTTAAGGCAGGTACACAATACGGAGATCACATTGCAATCAATTTTACTTTATTCATTTTTGCTTTATGGGACAGTCTGACATGTTCAGTTATGCCATTTCAGCATGGAACTCAAAGCAGACACGAGATACCAAGAAGTACAGTACAAAGAGCTCACTACTAGAGTATGATTGAGTTAGGAACTCTTAAAGCAGACTATATAATTACGAATCACTCAACAGAAAAAATCCACCTAAACGATGAGCTATTCTAAGCAAATAAGTTATACGTATTTTTTTCATCAAATAGGTTTAAACTATTTTACAATAAGCTTTTTTTCCTTCTGTTCCTCCCCAACAGGAACAGATTATGATGATTATATCCAAGATTTGTTATTCAAGTTTTAATTCATTGATGATAACATATAAAATCCTTCCTAAATGATGGCCAAGAAAAATAGCCTTGCCCACATAACAATGCAAGGCATTACTTCACACGTCTGGAAGAATCCCAGAACTTCTACTTCTGTAGTTCTTTCAGATCCTTTATGGTAGCATATCCAGCTATGCAGTATCTGTTCTACTTTTATAAAGCTTTTGTAAAGCTTTACAAAGTTATTTGCACTCCTTTTTTGTCGATTTTTAAGTGTCTTTGTTCTTGATGTTCGAACAATTACTAAAATCTGCTTTCCAATTAGCTTTAGAATCCAAATGTGTCACTTTGCTAGGCTTAAAAGTGGCATAAACTTCTTATGAATTTGGTTTTTTTTCTCTGAAAAAAATTTCAAACAATCCCTTACCAGAGATTAAAAAGTTTCCTATTTTCAATTAGGTTCTTCTTGCTTGTTGTAAAGGCTGCTGGGCATACTGAGATACTTAATACAAGTCCTATAGTACATAAAAGCTTTATACATGGCATCCACAAGCACCTGAGCGCATCTACATTAGAAGTAGACAGCGACAAAGTTACAGAGATATTTAAATAGGTTATGCCACCTTATCCATATTGTTAACTAAGTTTAAACTAACACTCACCATATGCAATTCTGGAAAGCTCATATGTCAATTTATGTGCTGTGATTATTTTTGCAGTATGCTGACACTACAAAGTAGTAGTGTAACACTACTTTTTAGTGTAACACTACACTGTAACTGTACACTACAGTGTAACACTGCAAAGGCTTTTGTTGATTTGCTCCACAGTCGCACTGGACAGAAATGTAGTTGCATGCTTGAAACTCAACAAAGAGGCTGCAAGAGTCTTCCAACAGATGGCTCCATGCCTGTGCTAGTGACTCTGGAGCACAGCACTACCACAAGGGTCCTTACGCATCTGGCTGTTTTCAGTGAAAACTCACTGACTGAGGCACAAAACACGATTAGAGGGTTTTGCATGAAAACAAGATTAATGCAGAAGTCACAGTGAATAGTGATTTACAAATTCCCTCTGCAGCTGTTATTGTATAAAATTTAAGTATATGGTCTATTTGCAATTAATTGTATCTACATCAGCTTCTGTCTATGGTTAGTTTACTCCAAATACGGCATGAAGAAGATCAGGTCACGAACAGGGATGTATTTTAAAACAACCTTACCTAAGGGACATAGTGGGTGCTAAATAGTGTCTTTCACTTCCAGGTTTACCAGCTTCTACAGGAGAACTGCTGCGGTTCATTGTCAAAAGAATTCCTGCCTCACAAGTAATGCCTATATTGATCACAAAACACCCAAGTCCAACTTTATTTTACACTGTTTGATTAATTGCAAATAAGGTAACTTTACTGGAGAAAACAAATGCAGAACTGACTACCAGCACCAGCAGCTGAACCCGCCGAGGCGCTGAAGGTGGAATTAGACAAACCTCAGACACGACAAGAGCCACGACCGCGTGCGGCTTCCAGGAAGACAACTGGTAGGCCAGCTTTGACTAGGTCATCTTTCTTTCACAACCAATAACAATGTTTTATTCTTCCCAGAAACCTGACAAGAGTAAACTTGAATGATTTTCCTTCCAAGGCAAACAAGGGACATGACTCTTCTCTAACACACATTAGTAAAAAAAGAAAATGTTCTTGATAATAACCATGTGGTGATAACTCACCTCGTTATTACCAGGGCTTTGTCATTTCAGGACTTCTCATTTCCTTAGAATATCAAAGTAGATAAAATATAAAAGGTCCATTTCTGTAGCACAGCAGTGGTTAATGTTCACTGCGGAAGGCAGAAGTAATCCCTCTTTTGCTGTGGTCTACACGCCACTGCAGTAATTGGCTAAAAGGCCCCTGGCTGCTCTTCCTGTGGAAAAGAAACTATTCCCCTCATATCTGCAAGGCAGAAACAGTTGATGTGGAGAACAGTGCCCATTTCTCTTTGGGGTTTTTTTTGTGCCCAAAATAAAAAAGGTATTAAATAACGAACAGGAAGGAAGACCTTAGAGGCAGGAGCTTGTCTCTAGAGGAGGCACCTTGTAAGCACTAAATGACTCTCTCCACTGCTGCTTGCAGGCAGCAAAGACTTTGCTCGGGAACAATTGTACGTAGGACCCTTCTCCTGACGCACAGAGATTGGAGGGGTGGGGTGAAGTAAGCAAACTGGGCTACAGATTAATCCTACCCGCCACACAGAGAAGAAAGACTCCCTTATAAAAAAGAAAAGAAATAATAAGGGAGTAAACATTATAACTGAATTCTCCTTTTCATCAGTAACATACCACCGTAATCTAATTTCTGATTACTCCCAGTATGTCCTTTTTCCTACCCTAACTTCAGGCACACTAGAACCATAAACTTGGTTTGCAAGATCAAAGAAGAACTATGAATCTTCTCCTCACTCCTTCAATCTGCTGGTCAGACAGGTGTCTGCTTGCCAGTGCACTGCCCTCATTACTGTGATATATAAGAATAAATATACTTATGCTCTGATCTAGCAGACTAAAGGTGCTCATAGATCAGTCCCCAGGGCATTTGCTGTCCATGAAACCTGTCTGCAACCTTCTAAGGAACATAACTTCTCACCTCTACTGAAAATGAAGGTATTTGTTATTCAGATGTCAGCTCAATGTCTCCCCGTCTCTCCTTAAACTTTGCAGAAACACACATATGCTTAACTTCAACAAACCTCCCTAACATCCATAGTACTATAATACTGGTGCCTTTAAAGATAAACACATGTACAGGAGCCTACAAAATGAGATCTTGAGGTAAGATCAGGAAAAAAATGTAGGATGAATGAAAAAGTCTCTATAAAGGAGTTGCTAAACCCTTCAAAATAATAAGAGGGAGTAGTCAGCACATTAGTAGCCAGTCTTGAGCCTCTTGCACATCCACAAATACTTTTGAAGGCAATGAGAATATGGGTACACAGGGAATAAAAGAAGGTACAGACAGAACATACACTTTACCTTTTTCCCAGCTCATAAGCCCCAGCTTTAAGCTGCAGCTAAACCAACACAATGCTACATATTCCACATCAAGCCAATGGCAATAATTGAGCACAAAAGCTGTTAAAATTATGTATTTTGAGTATTTATGCAGGTTTCCATATTATTTTATATCACATCACCAAGGACATTAAATGAATGACCATTTATGTATGGTAATGTAATATGTTATAATAGAAAATAATTTTCTTCAAGAAATTAGTCTTCTAAGTTATATTGCTGTATACTAATAATTATTACTTAACTTATGAACTATTTTCCCTTCACTTGCTTCTACCAGCTAGTGCAAATGAAACTTGCATGCCTTTTGCAAAGCACAGAAAAAGTTGCAGATCAATCATTGTTATTGATTTGCCACCACTAGACACCTCTTAAATGTAATCAGCCACTTCGACAAAGATCATGTTGCCACTGTTCAAGGGAAGGAATTGAAGTCACATGAAACAAAACTGTTCGGGGTGTGGGGGGAAGAGGAGTTCTGCAAAACACACAACTCTGAAGCTTGTTTCGCCTTTCGTTCGTGTCCTTTGTCTCCTAATCCCTCCTCACCTACCCCCCACGACAGCCTGAAACCCACCCATGCTCCCTCCACCAGAAAGACTCTGCTGCCATTAGTCTGGAGCGACGTATGTGCTGCGTACAGTCAGCTGCCTGCAGCGCTGCCTCCGCTTCCCTCCCAAGGTGGGCTTGGGGCAGCATAGGGCGCTCACTTGGGGTTGCCTCCTCTACTCTGTGACCTTTAAGATAGCTATTCTCCTTTAAAACTTTAATAAAATTGGCCACAACAGTTTTGCACACAAAAGACACCTAATCAATCATGTAAGCTTGCTCCTCTTAGGAAACGAGTCTACAAGCCAAATAAGCCAGCGCACCTGACGAGGTTGTGTACTGCAGACAGGTCAGCAAGAAACAGAGAAGTGGCTTTGGGAGGCAGAGGAAAAAAGGAGGCGGCTGTTGCTGACAGAGAAATCCAGCTGAGTATATTTTAGTATTGTCCCAGGAGCTGATCACATCATCGGTGGCTGTGGGGGAAACAGGAAATCCCAAACGACTTACTTTGCTAGTAAATTAAGACTCTAAGCACATTACCAAAGAAATCCTGGATCTATTGAAGTCAAGAGGCGCTATGACATTAATGTCAATGCACTTACTTACAATTTCACCCTCATCTGCACTAGGATCCCAGTATGTGATTTATTATTACAGCCTGGGTTACAGGGTTTTATTGGGTGTATTGGCTTTCATTTCATTTTTAAAGTCCGATTTAAATATAGCAAATAAATTGTGACTCTGTATTAAGTTTCCATGAGTTTTAGTTCATGATGTAGCATTTTGGCACAGGACTGTGGACTTAACTCTGTCTCTAATTAGGTGTGCAGCACTCTCATTTACTTAAAGGGGATCTACTCATGTGTCTCTGGAGAGACAAGTGAAACAAATGGTTATAATTCTATCTGAATAAATATTTTTGCTATTAGTAAAAGAGCTTCAGCAGCGACTCCTTGGGAAGGGCAAAGATGAAGGATTACATCCTGAACTAATCTAAGGCTGAAGACACATATTTATGGCTCAGCTGATCTAACAGCTCAGTGCAGCCGGAAGGGGAGGACTCCTCAGTTCTCCTGCCCCCATCCCAACCACATATCCCCATCTCCCTCCCTATGCATAAGGTGAAACAATTTGCCTTCTCTTCTCGTTCCTCAACACCAAGGTTAATTTTCACCTGTTTCAGTGAGTCTTTAACCAGTCTGTGGGAAGAGCAAAGAAGGATTGTGGGTTGTTAGATCAGTATAGCCATAACATGCAATTTTACCCTAGGTTAGCCTTGCTGCAGTAAAAATTAATGGAAACAGCTGATTCATACGTATTGGATAAATGGCTTGCCCAAGGTCACAAAAGGGGAATCCAGTGGCCCTGGATACTCTCGTCTCCCAGCTGGCACTTACATGCTTCAATGAAGTCTATGTCTTTCTCCTTCAACAGATATATTTTCATAGCCATTCGCCTTTAAGAAAGTAAAATCCAGAGACCTCTCATTTCCTTAACTAGATGCCATTACCACCGGCATTCATGGTATTCCTCCTATCAAGTACAGACAGAGCCATCGGGAGCCACATCCCATCTCTCAGCTCTTCCAGCTGCTGCCTCCAGCTTGCCCTGTCCCCCCATGCCCGCCTCTACCCTGGCCTCCGCAGGGACCTCAGCTTCTCGCTGCGGGGACCCCCACCTCTGCACCCCATCCAGGGGCCACAGGACACCCCACGGACCGAGGCGTGTTAAACAGGCACATGCACAAGGGTAACAGACGTGAACAATAAAGCCAAAAGGAATCCAATCTCTCATGCTTCACAGTAGAAGTTAATAGCTGAGAAAAGAATATAATGATATGGTACAGGCACATAAAGTTGATGCAAAATTCACCTAAAACCACCTGTAAAACTATGTTTTGTTAGTGATTTTCCCTGTCGGCATTATCTGCACAGATTTATGGGCTGAAGCATTTCCAACAGCAAATACAAATGCTGAGGGAAAACTCTGTGTCTAAGCTTTTATGCCAAATACAGCCTATAATTAAGTTTGCATAGTTTTGACAGCTGAATTAGAAGATGCTGTAAATTCCCCAGATCGTGTTTCAGATCAGGACTGATCGAAAGCATGAGCAGTACTCACACAGGTGTGTGAACTCCTGCCCTGCTCAGGTGGCTGAGCCCCACGCTGATGCCAGCACTTCGGTGGTGGCACCGGCTGGTGGTGCAACGTGGCTCCATGAAATTCATTTCATGGCCAAACTGGTTTCTGATGCAGAAGGTTTCCCAAGGCGGCCTCTAGAAAACTGTGACAGGTTTTCCATCATCCAGCCACATTCTCTCAATAATCCAGTCACGTATTTACTAAGGAGGATGGCACCGGGATGGCTCAGCTGTAACAGCCATGAAAGCACACAGGCGTAACGACTTTTGCTGGATTATCACATCCATTCCTTGCAAGCAATCAGGCATAGGAGGCGATTGATTTTTGGAAGCAACCTCTTTGCTCGCACTGCTCCAGAACGGCATTCCAGCTACCCCGGCAGCGAGAGCCTCTTGCCTAAATTCATCCAAGCCAACACATACCAGCTAGTCTTGTGCCAGCACTCTGCTTTACTTTAACTAGGCCCTTTGTGCCCCTCTTTTTCATCCATCTAATAAATTTACAGAGAACAAACGCCTCCAGTATCAAAGCTCTCTGGGAAGGGATACCATTTTTTCAAGATGTGATGCTTCCCCCCCCCCGCAGCCCACGAGTTCCCAAGATGGCCTCTGTGCCCTTCTCTCTTTGGGGTGATCTCTCTCGTTAAAGCGGACAGCTAAGCTAGGAAATGTGACCTATCGCCCATGAGGGACGTAAGTCCCCTGCCAGAGGAGGGCAGGACTGCACACACTGGTGGGGCCCCAGCCTGAACCCAGACTGAATGCAGCACGGCTCTTCATCCCGGCTGCTACACAGAAAGGATCATGCTGATGTTTTCCTGGATGTTTACTTAGTTTCTGTTGCCAGCTCACAGATATTCATTACAGGTGGAGGATATTCCCTGAACTGTCACTTTGAGGACAAGAAGACAAAATTTCTTCCTTTCTCTTCTTCCCACGTCATGGATTGTAGCTACCACAGGGGCACATATCCTTCAGGACACATTTTCCCTAGCCTTCAAGTCTACCATGGCCACAAAATCCTCCATTACTTGTTTGTAGCTGCTTGGGAAAGCTCTGGGCCACACCACTGTTCAGTCTGAATTTGACTGTTGTTCTTCTGTTTCAATAGATCAATAAAATGAGGAGTATGGTCCAAAGCCAACATTGGTCTTCCCATGAAACTAAGGAGCTCTGGACCAGCATTATATTAAACTTCAGTGTGAAAGGTATTTTCTGTTTTAAACAGTTTCAGCATTTGATTAAAGGCTGATTAGACATTAACATAAAAGATGTTGACATTTTAAAAAATGCCATTGTAATTGTGTCAATTTACATTCTAAATTAATACAATTACCTAAATAAGCAAACTGTAGTGTAAAACTGTTAGCTGCTACTACTAACCAGCAGCTGTAATCTCACCTATTAATCAAGTATTTAGATAAAGGTAAAATAGTCTCAAGTTCCAATTATACATAAAGGAAGTTTAATTTCAAAAAATCAGTTTATATGCCAGTCAAAGTTGCACTGCAGGCATGAAAGAGTATTATATTTTGGATAACTGGTTTTAGGGAAAAAGACAAATTGCAAAAATATCTCCAAAAGAAAGTGTCTTTAATTGCATATAAAGTAGTTTATGATTATTTCCTGTAATTAAAGCCACGATTTGCTGGGACTAAGCCTTTTTGCAGATGAGTAAGGTATTTTTGATTCACACAGTCCTCACTAAACCAGAAAAGCAGAGTAGTTGCTGTATTTAAATGCACGATCATAGACTTGGCTTTTCATGTATTATTTAAATCCAGCCCAAATGTAATTACAAGCCTTTGTGTAAGATCTGAAAGGGCCATGACAACTCTGACCAGCTGGCCTCTTCCTTGCCACGGCACTGGCCCTGGTCAGAAACCTCAGGTTTACTCTGGGTCTCACTTCCAGACTGCATGGTCCCTCCAGTAAGATGGACACAGCAGCAGGAGATGGAGAGGACTTTCTATGCCACTGACAGCGATGGTCCCATGGAGCCAGCTCAGTTCATGCTGTGGTGCTCCCCTGGGTTGTGGAGCAGCCCCAGGTCCTGCCTTTGCTGCCGCTCCCTTGGAGTCCTTGGGCAAGTCCACAAACTGCCTGGTCTTTGTCTCTGCATTTTTTAAGAGTGGATTACAGGCCACCCATCTTCCTTCTCGAATTCTCCCAAGGTGAGTTAAAATCTTAAAAATCTTAAATCTGGTTAAAGCGGACACTCTGGGGAGATCTGAATGAAACGGCCCAGGGGAAAGAGGTGAGAGATAGTTTTACCTAGTGCGGAGCAGTCTAAGACATGGTGGGCAAGCTTCTCGGTGGCCATCAGATGCTAATATGTTTGAGGACTTGCCTTGTTTGAAGGCAGTACCCCCTCCTTGATTCTACCTGCTTCCAAGATCACTGGTAAGCGATGGCCTCTTTTTATTCTCTTAAGACAGATTACTTGTTAGACTTAAACTAAGGTCTCAAAATTTAAGTTGCACTTGAATTTCTGAAGAATACTGTGAACAAGAACCTTCTACTTCTCTCCACCTAACGCTGTCAGTGTTCTGGTATTCCTCTTCATTTCCACGTGCTCCATGACAGGCTAAAACACATTTAAGCCAATCCTGTGATCTTTTAGTGAACAAGAGCCCCCACAGAGGAGGAAGCAACCTTGTTGTGTTCTCTGCCTAGCATCCTCCCAAACCTCATGTCACTTTTCTCAGGGACATAGTGTGCTCAAAGGCTATGCAGGTCAGCTATCTCGAACATGGCTGCAAAAGAAGAGTAGATCTTAAAATCTAAACACCACGGTCAGTACAGCACATCTTGAACATTGTATGTGTGTGAGAGAGAGAGAGATCAACTTCCAAATCCTTCCAGCCACCTTTGTGGCAAGCGAGAGCGCCCTCCCTCAGGTCTGCATCAGCACTGGAGCATCTCTACGAAACTGGAAATCAAGATGCTCCATTTTCACTCAGCAATACTGTCCTTCTTTACAAACACTTAGGAAGAAAAGAGAAGAGACACCAAATTTCCTTTTTAAAAGTCCAATACTTTCCCAGACTAAGGAATATCCCTGCCAGGATGAGATACGCAGACAAACAGGAGGACAGGATCAGCAAATGCAGCAGTGTCACGTAGAGCCACTTCCACCAGATGTAAGTTTCTTGAAGAAAGGGAAATGCTAAGTTCCCTGTCACAGGTCTGAGTGACAGAGCTTGCCTGCCCGCTGTATTAACTCATCCCCATTTGTGCTTCTGCTGCACATATCGTCACTTCAGCGTCTGTGTCCTTCCTCGGGTGAAGGCGCGCGCTGCAAAGGCTCCTGGCAGTGGCTGCAGAGGAGAAGGAACGGGGGCGTTCACGCCGGGGCGGGAAGGCCCTGCTCTGCCGCTCAGCCACCAGGTTTGCAAATCAGAAGTGACATGAGTAAATGCGGGGCACAGTTTCATAACCACTGCTCAGCACTGCACCAAAGGCAGCCAGCGAGACAACACGGATGCGTAACTCAGTTTCTGACTTGCCTTTTATTTCCACCCCGCAGTTATTGCCTTTCTGTTTCCAACATTAGCAGATAACAAAGAGGTTGAGTAAACTTCACCCTGGCTCACAGCAATACACAGAAGTATGTCCAAGCCTCTCTTTTTTGATCAAATCATCTGACTTCATATTTACACCTTGCAAACTGCAAAGCTAGCAAAGGCACAGGACATGGTGTGATTTCACCTTGCAAATGCTCAGAGGCACAAGGACAAAGACAAAATGCCTTTGGGAGCTGCCTGAGGAACTAACCAATGACTCACACAGTGCAGCCAGGCTGTGTTTTTTCTGCTGCTAGAAAAGAATTAAATTTAACTTGTTTTAACCACAGAGTCTATTTGAAGGCTCATGTTTTTCCTGAAAAGTTCGGTTTTGTATTTGCTGTGTACAATGGTTACACCTCACAGGGAATGCATTTATGGCATTTCCTACGGCACAGAGGAGGAATTTCCCTTTGTGCAGTGAAGTATCACAGTGTAAACTGCATCCTCTGCCTGTTTTCTTTATTAGAAAGACTTTCCCATGAATAAAGTCTGTAAAAAAATAGGTAAAAGATTTTTATAACCCTCTCTCTATACAATTGCATTTCGTGATTACTGCATTTCTTTCTTGTGCTTTTTTTCACCAGAGACCTGCTTCTCTGGCAATGTTTTGCAGCCAAGGGACTGGTTTGAGGCTTACTCTCTTACTGAGGAGCCAGGAACCAAGCGAGGCAGCCTGTCCCTGCCCTCTGGTCCTCTGTTTCTTCCAGAGGAACTATTCAGGATGACTGAGCCACAAGCAGCAGGTCACAGGGCACCTTTGTTCTCAGGAAAGGAGGAAGAAAGCAGTTTTAAACCTGGGTATCTTTCCATTCCTTCCCTCTGAGTCTACCTTTCTGTCCAAAACTCTCCTCACTCCATGTCACTAAATTCGCTAAACTTTATCTAGCTTAGCTCTTGCTTCTATGATGAGTTTTATGGTTTCTGTAGTGGGAGAGGTGTGTTGATGAAAAGTGACGGCCAGCCAGCCAGGCCACGCAGTTGAAGGCTGCAGCTGCTGCTGAAGGAGGAAGGAGCAGGTCCACAAGACCCCAAGAGGTCTTGCAAAAAGACAAGGAGAGGAACATGCTCCTTTCATTGTGTTCTTCTAGTAATGGGAAACACCTTTGCCTCATTGGAGACATGAGTAGTAAATCTTCCTTCTTACTGTTAATCTAATAGAAGCTGGCCAGAAGGATGCTGCTTGTCCCAGGGGTGAGACTGGAGCTTTAGTGTTGGTGATTAAACAGTGCTGGAAATAAGATGCTGCGTGCATGCATGATCAGAGCACTTAGCGACATTCATAAGAGCTTGGACAAGATTTCCAAGACCTGGAATAGGAATAGATTCTTTTTATTTTTGAAAACTAATGAATTATTTTCTTTCTCCCTCACATCTTACTGCACCTCCTTTATAAATCTCACCAAAGCCGCCTTTGGTTGAGATTTCTTCTGAGGCAATCTCAGGAAAAAGAAGCTCTGGAGTCAGAAAGCATCAGTTCAAGAGCCTCATGCAGGCAAGAGAGGTACAGCAAGCGTGCTCAACAACAGACTTGGTTTTCAAGTTAGAATTTGAAGAAACCATGCAAGGATCACACTGAGAATCAACTTTGCATGTAGCTTATTCTGTTCAAGTAGCAAGGAACAATTTAAACACAGCTGAAAACTGTCCACTTCTGGATGTAATTACACACTAAAAAAAAGCACCAGAATTATGATCTAACTAAACTAAACTATATACCAGACTGCTGTTAATTTTACATATTTTCATCTCTTTTAAGGTTTGACACAATGTTCTTGATCACTAAGAGCCAAAAACCCTACTTACTCCCTGCTGGCCACAAAACCCCCAGGAAAGGGAACCAGAAAGGCACTTGGCCACAAAACCTCAACAGCAGCTCAGACACGCTCTTCTTCCTTGTTCTCCAGGTTTACAAATCAGATATGTCAGGCAAAGTTATTCATGAGTAAGCAGGTCACGAAACACTACTTTATTCTTTCTGCTCTTTAGCTAGAATAATATCTAAAGATTTAAAGTCCACATACTACTCTTATCAATCACTATCAAAGGAAGATTTAGTCACGAGTAAGTCCATAGAAAGAAAAAGATCACAGAATCATAGAATGCTTTGGGATGGAAGGGACCTTTAAAGGTCATCTAGTCCAACCCCCCTGCAATTGGCAGGGACATCTACAACTAGATCAGCTTGCTCAGAGCCCCATCCAGCCTGGCCCTGAATGTTTCCAAGGATGGGGCATCCAATACCTCTCTCTGGGCAACCTGTTACCTTCATTGTAAAAAATTTCTTCCTTATATCTAGTCTGAATCTAACCTCTTTTGGTTTAAAACCATTACCCCTTGTCCTATCGCAACAGGCCCTGCTAAAAAGTCTGTCCCCATCTTTCTTATGAGCCCCCTTTAAGTACTGAAAGGCCGCAATAAGGTCTCCCCGCAGCCTTCTCTTCTCCAGGCTGAACAACCCCAGCTCTTTCAGCCTTTCCTCACAGCAGAGTTGTTCCATCCCTCTGATCATTTTTGTGGCCCTCCTCTGGACCCGCTCCAACAGGTCCATGTCCTTCTTGTACTGAGGACCCCAGAGCTGGACGCAGTACTGCAGGTGGGGTCTCACCAGAGCGGAGTAGAGGGGCAGAATTACCTCCCTCGACCTGCTGGCCGTGCTGCTTTTGATGAAGCCCAGGATACAGTTGGCTTTCTGGGCTGTGAGAGCACATTGCTGGCTCATGTCCAGCTTTTCGTCTATCAGTACCCCTGAGTCCTTCTCCTCAGGGCTGCACTCAACCCCTTCATCCCCCAGCCTGTATTGATACCAGGGATTGCCCCGACCCAGGTGCAGGATCATAGGTCACAACTGAATTCTTTGCCCAGTTCATTTGTATTTGATGACCTTCTGCGACCAAAACAACATAGAGTGAAAAAATGCTGAAAATCAGTAAAGAGGCAGCAAGAACATATCCTAGAAGGAAAGGTCTTTACCCCCATGAACAAGTATCCAAAAGTATACACAGCTTGCATGTGGATAACAATCTTACTGAACAGTCAAGAGCGTTTAGATAAATATGTTACAAAATAAGTCTTCTATTGCATATGTTTGCATTCTTAGGGGAGAAAACAGAATTCAGACCATCAAATCTTATTAGCATTAAAAATGTACATTAAGTAATGTTAACTTATTCTAAATTGAATTTGTAATTACTACGCAAATACAGGCCCCTCTCTAAATCAGTACCAATACACCTCCTCTTTCAAAAGATGTGAACAAAGGAAAAGTAGTTTAAGACTACTGGGTTAACCTATTACTGCTGTGGATTTACAGTTATGTTTTCTTCTGAAAAAAAAAAAACACACCAACAAAAAAAAACCAACCAAGAGATGAAGTATTGACCAAATGTACAACAAATGTCAGCAAGAGGATAAATAAGCTGAAATAAAAAGAAAATTTTTTCTCTAAGCCTTCTGTCTAATGATTTCATTTATCACTTGCACAATTTTCTCAGGACAAAGTGCAAATTCTTAGTCAATAGTGTTTCTTTAAAGGCGATAGCAGCTATGTATAGTAAAGCACAAATTTAATAGTATGGCCAACTTTTAACTTACGCTCTTCTGCTGCTCTGACCTGCTCTAGCCTTCTGACATTTAAGTCTCACAAGCTCAAGCTCAATTTAGCAGGACAAAGTCAAAGCTCATATGTAAGATGATATAAGCTGCATGTCACTAAGTAGGTGAGAGTTTAACTTAGTGTGACACAAGTATGGATGGCACTGGAAAATTTTCAACAATACATTCTTGCCTCCCACTCCTCTGACTTTCATCCTTGGAACAGAGCAAGCCATCACCATGCAAACAAGTTTTCATTTGTATTGCAGACCAGCTACCGGAAAAAGGAAAAACTGCTTGTCCAAGTCATGGAAGCAGATGGTCAAAGCACCCTGAAGAAAATAGCATGCTGAAGGAGAAAATACTGACAGGCAAACAATCTTCTGGGAAGAAGAAAAACTACTTGAAGCAGGATATTGGGGAGCAGTTGGAGAAAGGCAGCCTGGTGAGAGCTGGAGAGCTGGAGACATTCTGGGCTTATTGCTTACAGCAGGGGACTCAAGGGGCAAAATTTTCCCTGTTCTCCCCAAACCTGGTGCTTCTCCTGGTGTTACATTGTACCTCATCCTAACCACCCAGGGGTTACTGAGGCCTAGAGATTATTTCAAGAATAAGAAGGACCAGATCAAAGGTCCACCTTGTCCAGTAGCCTGTTTCCACTACCAGCTTGAAGTAGGTATCCAGGGAGGAGGTTAAGAACACGGATGCAAATAGTGATCCTTCCCCAAAACGCTCTCCTGGTCCCTAGAAATTTGCAGCTCTGTAACTTGCCTATTCTTCCTCCCCTCCATCATATCCCACTCGTCATTTCATTTCTTACTATGCTGACTTGTCCCTGGAGCCACTCCCTAACTTTGATCATTGGTGTCCTTCTCCAAACCTTATCCCCCAGTTCTATTACACCTTTTTGGTGTTGGAGACACCTGAACTGCACCCACCACAGATGCCCCATTAATTTAAAGCAGCAGGTGATACTCCCTCTCTTGTTCTCTGTTCTCTTTTTCTAATACTACAAACATCAGATTTGCTTCTTCAATTGTTATTGAACACTGCATTGACATTTCCATGGATCGATAATAACTTGCACATCTTATTCCTGAGTCATAATACTCAGCTCAGTGCTTACCACTTTATACATGAAGTTACAATTAGGCTTCCTTATGTGGTATATTTTACAGTTATTTACATTGAACCTCACCTGCCATTTTAACACCAAGTCAGAAGATAATTTTGCAGTTCTTTACAGTTGTCTTTTAGCAATTACCAATGGTCGATCAATTTGAGACATAACCCTAAAGAGTCATTATGTAGCTTATCTTATGCAAGCATAAGGAAAAAAAAAATACAAACTTTGCACTTCAAAATACCAAAATATTTCAAAAAAAATAATCTATAGACTGGGATATAATAGGCTACTTATGATGTTCACAGAAGCTCAGTCTTTTAGGTTACTATATCCACTATCCCCTGTACCTCAATAAAGCAAATCAAGTGAAGCTATAGTGACCTGTTTGTGTTAAATTGTATTTCCCACATCCTAGAGACAGTATTTTCCTGACTATTCAAAGCTGTGAGAATACACTCAGATGACCAACATGAGTAAAGTTGTAGCTTAGCATCTTTCATCTGTTTAGCAAACTTGAAGTCTATACAAAATGTTAAGCTCCCAGATTTCAATCCCCTTTCGACTCTACACTGGACAAAATCATCCCAATTGAGAGATGAACTTATACCAGGTACTCAACTACAATTATCTAGCCTCAAATTTTTGACAAGAGAGTGGTTACTATGTAACTGCACTTCAATGACTTTGTATCTTATAGATTTGAATGATATTTTTATATAGAGAATTTTTAGTTATTTTAATTTTATAGATTTCAATCTCCAATAAATCCCTTCCTTTAAACAGTTTGAACAAACAAGACACCAACTGACAACACCAGCAATTCTCATACTGTTGTACCTAAATATCAAGCAAGTATCATACTTCACAGTGTTCTCAAGCACCTACCTCATAGGGAGAGCTCAATAAACATATTAGTAATCTTTACTTTTTTTTATATATATATATATGTATACACACACACACATCTAATATATAGACAGATAACATATAGATAGTAATTATATATAAATAAAAGCTTTCATATGAGCATGTATATTTAGTACACTTTAATGAGTTATTTTACTTTAAGGATTTCTAAAGGTCAAAAGTTCTATGTATAATCATGGTTGTTATCTGGTCTTTATGCAGTTTTTCTGTGAGTTATCTACCCAGTTTAAGAATACTTACATATTCTTATCTGGATTGTATTAGAACAAACAGAAGTGCAACCAGTCCCCAATCAACAAACACATCTAGCAGAAACCACTATGGCTATAAAGTAATCGTCTTTCATTGCAAGCAGCTGTTTACTAATAAACAACTACATGAGAAGCCCTTGAAGGAAAGGCCATAGGGGAAAAAGCCAGTACTTTAATTCCAAAAAAAAAAAAAAAAAGACATGTAACTAAAAGCACTTCTGAACTGAAACCATAAGTCTTTCTGGCATCTTTCCCAGCTACTATTTGATTCTATGCCCTGTGTGACATTTTATATATCCTCATATTTGAACTACCCAACCATATTTTGTTTCTTCCTTCTACTGGTTTTTGAACTACTGCCACAATGGTGTTGCTATATAAAGGAAACATACCATTCTACAGTGCTTTATGCTTTCTGTTTGTAACCTCATTGATGCAGCTGTTTAAAAACTGTAATTTATCTAAAAGATCCTCAGGTATCTCAATATATTTCATGAAACAAAAAAGGATCCTGCAGTAAGAATTCTGCATTTTGAACTGAGTTTTGCAGCCTTTGTGTTGCCTTGTAACACCTGTGGTTTCATCAGACCTGACCCCAAGTTCTAAAAATTATTACCTTAGTTAACTAACATCATGCCGGTATCCACTATGCATTAAGCACTGGGCAAACAAGAAGTTAGATAGCCCCCTTTCCCACAGAGCTCAAACTTTAAGAAAAACAATTAAGGATAGCAATGCACTAACCCCACTAATTAAAATTTTTTAGAAGACAAAATTATTCAAACACTGATCTTCCCTAACCCAGGAGACCTACATTGTAAATTCCCACAGCTGAGCTTGTCACTCTGGGTTCCCTTAAAAATCAGTGAGCATTTTTAAGACACATGTCATCTGATCCATTTTAGATAACTCCTTCAGGGTGAGTACTGAATTGTAGATTCCGCTCCCTAAGGGGAGCCTCTATTAATTAGCGAGATTGCTTGCGCTAACTAGCCATGCAGCTGCACCGGGTTAGTCCACAAAGATGCCATGGTACGCACAGATCTCACAGAGGAATGTGCCAGTCTGCAAGAGGGATTTAAAGGCAGAAAATCTTAAAGGACAAACTTATTCAAGCAGCTTGTTCAGGGTTCAACGGGTGCATAAAAGAAAGTTAAAGAAGCAAGCAGAGAAACATGTGGCAAAACAAAGGGAAAAGTGTAATGGAGTGAATAATAGTAAATGATCTATCACTATTAGTTTGCTGGAAATAATACTTGGAAATGGAACTGAGAATTTCAGAGAAATGCCTAGTGTTACACCCTGTCCACAAAGAGAAGACACAAGAAATCCCCCAGGAAATTATTCATATCTCACTAAGCCATACCTGCAAAAGAAAAAAAAAGTATTATCTAAACTACCTTCACATACTCAGCTTAAGCAAGTCATCAACCATCTGAACTTACTGTGTGCTGCCCTGCTACCTGGGGATCATTCAGATCCTGAAAATCCTGCAGAACTGTTTAAATAACTGCAAACACCCCAACTTCTCATGTAAAAAAATCAGTGTCATCCTTCCCCTTTTGATTGCTCCTCCTCAGTACAAGTACACAGCTGTCCAAAAGGATCAAGTTTCATCTTCCTAAGCCATTTCAGTTGTGATGGATCCCATACTGTAGTCTATAAACAGCCTTAGGTACATCACTGGTTATGAACTGGTACATTTCCTAACCAACATCATTAAAATACAAGGCAGTTCACTGAACTTGGAAAACACTAAGAAATTATTCTCCAGAGTGTAACATCTGGTATAAAGGAGGAGAAAAACACTGTTTTCAAGCGCAAAACATGTAAGAACTGGAGGCTAAACCAAAACCCATTAATCTATCTCCACCCCCATATTCAAAATGAAAAACAGAAAAAATACCCTTTGGTGCTTCACATTAGGAAGACACAAATCTGAGATGTCTCCCATCTGTTTTGTTTGCTGTTTTTTAATAAAAAAGCAAAATTACCCTGTCCTTTTTTCTCCTTTCAACAGAAATCCTGAAGGATATTTTCAGATTTGTTAGGTCCAAGGTTTTTATACTGTTCTCGTCCCATTTTATTTGCGTGCCTGTCAAATGTAACTATTCTGCCTCAGTGAACCAATATCTGAGCTTTTCAAGTATTATTAAAATTATCATGACCAAACTTACACGAACCACAGATCTGGCTGAATTTAGGGCGCTGAGTGGAGAGGTAACTACTTCTGTGCTCCTGTTATAAACTCTTGACCCCTCGGTACAACCGTGAGTAGCCCACGGGCCTTCTAAGTTCCTGCTGCCCCTGGGAAGCTGCTGGCAGCTATGGACCACCAGACAGTGACGGCACTGGCCATGACCCCTCCACCTCATCCTGCGGTACCGCCACAAGGAAATTGGGTAGAGTTGGACATACTGGCTTTAAAACACCTGGCAATTTCCTTTCACTGGAGAAATTTCTGCTGTCTAGTCAGAGCTTATGGCTTATCTGCACTGTCAGAGGAGTGAGTCAAAATCCCACCTGCGATGCTTCGCTCACGTGGGTGTGTTGGGAAGGCTGCTTGGACAGTGCCCTTAACCCAGCACAAACATCGCTGCACGCACTTTCAAAAGTTACCTGTTGATCTTGGATAAAGAGCTAAGTCAAAAATTGTCTTCCCTGGGGACAAGAAGTGTTTGAAGCTGGCTTGTGGATGCCCTTCTTCCTATCCAAATGCATCACCATTGTGCTCACAGCCCTGAATATCCACCTTTGGCTCAGTTCTAGGTAGATGAGATTTTGTTCTATTTTTCCTTTTATTTTGCAGAGAAAGCCTCCATGCCGTGGCCCATCAGCTGAACGAGTACTAGCTCACTTCATGAAGCTTAAAATAGTATCTGTAATAGATGTTACTGTTCCCACATATTTAAAACTGAATATAAAGCTGGTCACCACTTTTAAGGAACATAAAAATACTATTAAAATTCTTGTGTGACAATGTCAAATTCTCTGTGATTCATATGACTTAAAGCCCTAACTTTTGGATAAGCATGGACTGCAAACCAAGGCAGAAAATGGATTCTAATATTTGTTTTTGTTTTTCTAAAATGATGGCTGCCTTCATTAAAAGCTAACATCACATATTACAATACAGATCTCTCGAAAATTCTCCACCAGTTGTAGGGGTGGTGGAAAATGTCTTGGCTTTTTTTTTTTTTTTTTTTTTTTTTTTAAGATATTGAGTGACATTTTGATGTTCATTTTAATTCAGGACTACGAGTTTCCTCAACTTTCAGTGAAGAAAACGATTACAAGTAAACACATTCTGAGATTTGTTTCCCACAGTTGAGATTTCCTTCTGCTCAGTTGAGAAAATAAACGTCTCTCCATCCAGGTACAAACATGATCATATAAGCTAACTTAACTAGTAACACTCTATAACTGTTCTTCAGCCTCCTGCCAACTTTCCAGGCAAACGGCTGGAAAGTTACTTCAATCTTATTAGAAAGAGGAAAATATTTTCAAGGTCTCAAGTAAAATATGCTGTTGTTTTACTCTTGCAACACAACAACACACAGACATTCCTTCAAGTAACATTTTCAGTATATAAAAGAATTACATGAATTTCAGAAGTTGTATGAACTCTGATGTCCTCATCTTAGCGCCTTATTTTCCAAATAACATTATGCTGTGCAAAATGCTTCACTGGCAGCAACCATAAATATGCTCCCTTAGCATAAACAGAGGGCAAAACCCCCCTCCTCTCCAAGCCCGAATACAAGAGAGTTCCACAAAAACACCGTGGGAGAAAGCTTTCCCCTGGGAAAGGTCACGCGGTGATACCCCTGACCCTGACTGCCGGCACGGGATGGCCGAGGGATGCTGAAGGTCACTGCTGCCCAGCTGCACTCAGCTGATGGCAGGGATCCACGGGCTGCGCCTGCCGCTTCGCCAGGCTCATGCGTGCTCTTATAGCCATGCCTCTCTTCCTCAGGCTCTCCAGCCTCGCCACAGCAAGGCGAGGCAGCAATCTTTTGAAATTTTATGAAGGAAATAGCTTAAATGTACCATTTCTATGTGGAAATGAAATAGTGTTAATTCAAACATACAATGTGCTTGCATTCCTGAGAAAAACTTGGTAGCAGGCATTCAAGTGTTGGCCTCACTTCAGTGCTCCATGGCAGGATAGAGTCATGCAAGCCAAGAGAGGTCCTGGAAAGAAAGGGCGCACCACACTCAACGCTGAGCCCTTCAGACCATGAAGAAATGGTCAGAAGACTCCAGAGATGATGAAACTGAGGCTTTACCAAGTGGTGGTACAAAGCACAGGGGGGAGTATTCGTGGAGAGGATGGTTAGTGAGACTATGCTGGGTCTGTAACAGCAACAGAGTCAAGGGGATGGAGGAAAAAAACAATTTCGTACTCCAGCGTGCTTTTCAAGGAGCTTTACAACCTCAGTTTCTCTGTCTCATGCTGGTTAACTTGTAATTTTAAAGGTCTTCCATAAGCTTAGTGTTATTCACAGTATTTACACCGCACTAGCAAGCCACAGCCTGAGAATGGGACGCATCACTTTGCAGGTAGAAATGACGATGACCCAGGTCAAGCAGTATAAAACATCGGAAGCGTGTTTCTCATCAGTTGCAAAGTTCTGCATACAGCCTGGAGACTTTGTAGAAAACAAGGCCCAAAGTCAGGAAGACTACAGAAAGAGAAACCCAGGACTCTGTAATACATGGCAGGGTGGCGTTTTGGTGTTAGGGTGTTTTTTTTGAGGAATTAATTGGTTGACTCCATCACCCACATCCTATAGGTGTGCTGTAATTGTTAGCAAAGCACAAAAAGCCTGTGCCAAGTAATATTCAGCCCCACCAAGAACTCTAATAAAAAGCAACTGTACACTTGACTCATTAGCACTTTCTCTGGATGCTCTTTTTCCTTTAAATTATTTATTTCATGTCAGATGGAGAATTAAAACACTTCTAATAAAAATTGGCATGTACATTAGGCTTCTGTTTTATATTACAAAATATTTATTCCTTTTAAAAGGGAGGAACTACCGGTTGAAATGAATGTTACAGGGAATTTGACATACCCTCAGTATGAAGAAATGTTTTACATCACAATTATCGGGAAAACAGAAAATAACTTTTATCCTTCAGAAAATTCCCATTCAAAGGTTCTTCTTTTTATGGGGGCCTAAGGAATGATGTTTTGGTAGCAGACCTGAATAGACTTAGTTTAACAAAGTATTTACCACGTTAGTGAATGAACTCCCATGTTCACAGCCTTAGTTCTTGACTCATCTTTTCAAACGTGGCTGATTTTTCATTGGAAACTGATCCAAATTTGCACAGCCTATATATTAAAGTAGGTACTCCTCATACAAAGATGCACTGTCAAAGCATTCCAGTATTTCTGCTTTTGGCTGAGAAGTAAATTCCTTCACAGAGTTTCAGAAATTCTGCTTCCAAAACCAGGAAGTACCATTAAAACAAAGGGCTTTTTCTTTTCTTTTTTTCTTTTTTTTTTTTTTTTTTTTTAAAAAAGGAAAGCAAATTTAAGTAAGCAAATTTAAGTTAAAAAAGGTACACGCTGAGGCTGGGACAAAGTTGAGACTGATTTTTATTCTTATATATTCTGAATTATACAGGCTGAAATTTCAGGGAAAAAAAACAGGCAAATGTCTTTCTAAATTCTTGGTAACAGCATTTCTTTTTTAAAAATTCATCTCTGCATTTAAACACCAGCAAAAGAGCCTGGAGATGAACTTCTCTGCTTACTTTGCAGAGCCAATGCAGCTGACAGTGAGATTACAAACCTCTGTGGGGGGACCCACACAAACTTGGAAGGTCCACCACTGGGACATTGGGAAAATTTAGCTCTTCCGCTTATTACTGTCAAACTTGCTACGGTTTAATGCAATAATGGGATATTTATGAATACAGACTCTTTAGACTATACAAAGTATAAACTGGATAGAGACAACTTTTTTTTTTTTTTAACTTAGGCTATTATCAGCATTTATTACAGGTTTGGTGTTGCTCAAAACAGAAGCAAGATATAAGAAAGAAGGAAAGGCAGGCATTACAGGAAGAAAGCAGAGCTGGATAGCAACTTTACAATGGACAATACTACCAATTTATCCCTCAATTGACTGGAAATTACAAGTCACAAAATCTTCAATTTTTGCCAATGGTCTCAATAAAGAAAGTTTTACAAGAAAATTATATATTCATATGTAGATGTATTTTAAAGAAGATACGGTTCAGGTCACCTCTGGAACCATTAGTCCAAAACCCAAACTATCCATACAGTGGAGTGAAGATTACCACAACTACCTCCAGCTGGGCTACACACAACCAAATCAAATTCTAATTTCCCCAGACATAGACATACAGACCTCCTATACATCATTCAGGGCATCCTTCCCAGCTACTAGAATTAAGCTCCTCAGCACCAGCAGCTTTGTGCAGCCCTCACCTGAGTCACTGGGTTCACAATGCTTTTCTGCTGCAATCAGCTCTGCAGCACAGCAGGAATTCACCTAACCCCTTCTAAAATTGTATACGCCTTTCAGCAAGATCCATGCTATGCCTCGAGCTTATAACACTACATATGCAATACACTGCTTCCCTTCCTTTTTTTACGTACTGCTATGATTACAAGAGCATATCAAGAATTATTTTCTGCTTAGAGATTTCCCATATTACTTTAGCAAACACAGCATTCGCCATTTTCTTGCTTCTGGCCCGAGTCCTAACAGAAGTTCCTCATTCTCAGACTATGTCACTTCGCTGTCATTCTCCCTCGGAAAACTCATTCTGATTTCTGCCACCTTCTTCCTCAAGACAGACTCCCATTTCTCATTCTGCTGTGCCAGCAAATAACTGTCAACACTGTGCAATGTCCCATTTTCAGGTACACTTCTATGCATTGTTCAACATTGCTCCAGTGCAATGGGGTTTTTTTGTCTCTTTCTTATCCCACCATGCCCCAAAATAATTTGGTCGTGGGTTATTTCTTGATTGCGTTAAGGTGTGTTGTAGTTTTGCCCACGTTCAGAAAAATTAACTGTAACCAGATCCGTTACCTGCAAGTGACAATACATGAAGCCATGGGGGACTTTGGCAGTACCATACAAAGTAACAATTTCAGGGTGGGCCAATCCTGAGATCCCTGACATTGCCAAAACTTTCATTTATGTAAGCAAGAATTTTCCTAAGGAACAGTTGAGGAGAAATTCAAAATTTCTCTGAATTAAGGGCATCTTAAGTCTGGGAAATTTTTGAGGCAGTGATCACTGAGGCCTTTCTTGTGCTTGTTTATGATACCTATATATTGGTACCCTGACTGGAATACCAAGAAAATATATACTATTATTGTAACTATAAATGGTAAATTCTATTTACCCCAACTCTACCCTAATTCTATTCACTCGGATTCCTTTTCTTGTAATATTTCACTTACAACGCGTATTTGTATCTTAAATTTTCAAGTAACCTAAATTTCTAAACAGTAAGACAATTTTTGATTTCTGAAATAGCTCATTCTTGTTACAGTGCTATATTCAAAAGCAGCTAGGTCAAACTCAGTCCTTGGAACATTAAAATTGCATGAACAGCCAAGAGCCTCAGTTGCATAACCAAGGCCAAGGAGGAGCCAATAAATCTCTGCCAGTTAGCCCTACTCATCAGTAACTTTTGTTTGACTAAAGCATATCAGCTAGAAAAGCAACCTGTCATAGTTCGAAGATTTAGAGAGACGAAGAACCTTTTGCTTCCCTTGATAATTTGTCAGAATAATGAATCATTTCTACTGTGAAAGATGTTGTGCATTACTCCTGATTTGAATCTGTCCAACTCTCCAGCCATAACCTTTAGTTCATGTTATGAATTTCATTGCTGTTCTAAAAAGCCAATACAAAACCAGTATATTTTCTCCTGCTTCAGGAGACTTACATTTCTTAATCAAGGAGGCTCTCTATTTTGATAGGGCCAACAGATTAAAAAAATCACGGTTCTCAGTGAGAAATAGTTTCATCAGATTTCAAACCACTTTGGGTGACTTTCTTCTGCAACATTCCCATGGTTCAACATCCCTTCAACAATACTGAGTCTGAAACTATAGCACGCATTCTTGTCACACTGTGCATCCAGACGTAAGGCTATTCTTGAATCCTAATCACTGTCTTCCTGGAAAGTAACTCCTCCTCCTTTTATGATAGTGTCACACTAGGAACTCTTGTAAACTTGCAGTTCAAAAAATCCTTACATCCCTTCCAGACTTACCATTTTCCAGCATACAGCTTACCCTGTTCCTGGAAATTCCATCTGGCTATAAGAAAAAAAACGAACTTCGCCATGACAACAATAAAAAACTACAATGCATTGCACAGAGAAGTGGTGGAATCTCCTTCACTGTGAATATTCAAGAGTGAGCTTGATGGGGCATGGATAACCTAAGCTAAGTCTCTGCTTTCTACAGCAGTTCAGATGGTGTCCAGAGGTCCTTTCCAACTTAGACTTTGCTATGACACATGATCACATGCTTGCTTAAATGCAATTAATTCATTCTCCATTAAACTTTTCAAAAGCTAAGGCAAAAGTTTACAAAATCATCTGGTCTTGTAGGTTTGTAATGCCACTGCTAGTTCTCTCAATACCAACTTGGTATCTTCTTTTAAGCTCTTATGTGTGAAAAGTTTGATTCAGGTAGTATTGCAGTATACTGAACACTTATCTTAGATACATCATGTATTTACACCATTCCATAATCATTAATTGGCTCTACTCTTTCCTACCAAAAAGTGACTCTGCAGGCAGCTGCATGCTTCTACACCACCAGCAGCAGATTCAGCCGCCCAAGAACTGCATGCGGGGCGCATCCTTGTCTGCGTGCAAACACGTGCGCACATTTCCTAAGATGGCTACTTGGGTCTGAGAGTTCATTACCTCTGGCTTTATCTTTCAGCCCAAAGGATATGTTTACACAAAATATTTCCTTGCCTGTTTTATTTGCAACTGTCTTTCTAAAATTACCATTCTAACACTCGTCTCTCTTCACATCTTTAAAGAATTGTTTGCCAACCTTTTTTGTGTATTTTAATGATGAAGTATTCAGGAAACAAAAGATAATCTCGTATTAAAATATGCTCTCTGAGGTTGGGAGACACTCTGATTTTGTAACAAGATACTGTGTACCTGACAGGACAATATGTCAAACCCCTGTGGCAAAAGATTGCAATGCAATTGTTTGGCAGCCTAAGCAGAGTGAACTTCTTCACCGAAGTCCAGATCCCAGTAAAAAGCTACATTTCTATAAAAGCTGCCTTTTAACATATTCCCAACAACTGTTTCAAGAGGTAGCCACATTTAACATTCTTCTATATGGAAAATTTTAACTTCTAACAATATTTACCTCCTCCCAAATGAACTCATTTCACCACAAATTTACAAAAAATATAAAATAAGGCTGAGCAACCAAACTCAAACTTTGTTAAACTCAAGCTGGCAAACCAGGACGAGCACTTTCTTACCAACCTTTAGAGCAATTCACAGATTTCTTCAGATGTTAAATGTCACCTACTTCTCCCTCTGCTAGCCCCAAGGAACAGCAAGTCTTGAGGCACCCTGATCATTCTCCTTAAAGTCGCCTTTGGGAACTATCATAGAATCATAGAATGGTTTGGGTTGGAAGGGACCTTAAAGATCATCTGGTTCCAATGCCCCTGCCATAGGCACAGACATCTTCCACTAGACCAGGTTGCTCAAAGCTCCATCCAGCCTGGCCTTGAACACTTCCAGGGAGGGGGCATCCACAGCTTCTCTGGGCAACCTGTTCCAGTGCCTCACCACCCTCATGGTGAAGAATTTCTTCCTTATATCTAGTCTAAATTTACCCTCTTTCAGTTTAAAGCCATTACCCCTTGTCCTGTCACTACGTGCCCTTGTAAAAAGTCCATCTCCAGCTTTCTTGTAGGCCCCCTTCAGGTACTGGAGGGCTGCTAGAAGGTCTCCCTTGGAGCCTTCTCTTCTCCAGGCTGAATAACCCCAACTCCTTCCCCTGCCTGTGTCTGCAGGTAAATCATATTCTTGATTTCATTTTTCCAGGAGGAGGAGCAGAAACTATTCTGGTATCACGGACCAGCTATTTCCCAGGACTAAAACCATGCCAGATGACCTGTTCCAATGGTCCAGCCATGCTGGAGGCTAATACACCTCTGGCTTCTCTACGAGGGGTTGAGGTTGGGAGGAATCTGTATCTTTTTGATATTTCATCCTTTAGATAATTTCCTGGATGCTACAATAATCTCTCTCCAGCTCTCAAGACAGTGATCCCTAAGCACTTACTGCTACTAGTCTTTCTGTAAAGGTCACTGCACTCTGCAAATGATTTGTGGCAGCCTGTAATGCAGGAGGGAAGACAAACAAATACCCTGCAAAAGAAAGAAAAAGCAAAACAACTGCATCATGGTTTGCTTTCGTTTTGTTTATCTAATACTGTCGCTGAACAAAACTCAACTTAAGTTTCTTGGCCTGTGAAACAGTATCTGCAAATCTTTAAACAATGAGCTTGTTCTTAATGGTTGGATTAATTCAAATTGTATAAAACTGCTTAGATTAAGACTGCACAGCTTTCATGTGAAGTAGCACAGCAATGTGCCAAAGAAACAAATAGAGGTTTTGTCCTGTTGACTCTCAGACTCCTAATTATGAAAAAGGGGGGAAAGGCCCTGTTACATGGCCTGTGATCTTACCCTTATCCTTTCTGACCAGCACAATCTGGCAGGAAAGAAATAGCTCTACTGATAAGGAGTACCTCTCTCTCTTTTAAGTGAAGGCATAGTAGCTGCTCTCCTTCAAGTCAAACAGAGCTTGTGGTAGAGTATTTATTTAAGAAATTTTCCAATATGATGAATTATTAACTTGTTTCAATTGTGCCTTTTTGGATTAGACTGAGGAAAAGAAGTACAACTCCCACAATGTCTCCAGATGCCAGCATCACTTTTCTTTTGATCAGTGCACTTTGGACTCACAGAAGCAAATTGCAATCAGTCAAAAAATACTGCTGAAAACCAGCACTTGTATTAACAATTTAATCAGATGCTCTTGAAATAATCTACAATGAACAACAGTTAACCCAAACATCCACCTGGGACGGTGAAGTCAGTTTGATGTTTGTATATTCCTACTTATTGAGTCCTTCCAATAAGACGAGCTTGGTTATCACACACCATCTGCCTTGTCACGTATTTACATGGAGCTTTTAGGAAAGGCAGGGGGGAAAAAGGGCGCCTTTATTACACTGCTGACAACCAACTTCACTTCAATGGGGGATGTTTGAGCATCATGCCTAATGTGTGTCTTAAGCAGGGGCTTAGATGAGAAACAACTGTCTGACCCTCCTCTTAGATGAGAACGAAGTGACAGGAGAGAGAAGAGATATCGCATGGGCTGTGGGGCTGGGCAGATTTGTTCTTTGCAATGCTTCTTGGTGCCTGAAATTTCAAATTATCAAATAGCAGAGCTATGGTTATGACTGCTTATCTGTCTCAGTTATTAACAAAAAAATTGGAAATTCTCCCTTTATTTGTGAACCAAGGCAGTCTAGTCATGTAAAAGACAAACTATGTGTTTTTGTTGAGCACGACAATCACAATACACTGGTAACCCGGCAGTCTATGTCGGTCATTAGTGATTTTAATGGTTCTGCTCCTAAGTGCAACACCCAACACACCTAGAACTGACTCAAGATGTGCTGCTACCATACCTGCAATCAGAAAAGGCTCATAAACTACCAGCCTCTGATTTAAAAGGCAAAACATTTTCCACAGTTAATCAAGGCTTTTCTTCCCCACATAACTCTTATTCAACTTTCCCTCTCTCTTACATTTCAGATAAAATAACTTCAAACTGCCTATTGCAACAGGGTGCCACCAGACTCAGCTACTTTGCTGAATTTGGGTGAACAAATGCAGGTGACCTTTGTGGGCTGGCAGAGATATCAGAATGAAATCAGGCTGGCTGTCATTGTTGAATGAGGAGTAAAACAATATATAAACTTATGTTTCCAAACATAGGTCCTTGGCATATATTGAGATAAGTAAAAGTAGCTCATCATCCTCATCTCCACTGAAACTATTTGAAGGCAAAGTGAACATTTTGAAATGATGACTGCATTTTTAAAAGACCTCTGAAAGATCACAGAACCCAGACATTCAAGAAAGCTTTAAAACCACAGGCAAGATAAGCCAAAAACAAAGCAGCAGTGGCTAGACAAACCTCACTTAAAAGGCTTGATAACTTTTGTCTGGCTGCTTTTTTCAGAGAACGTTAGAAGTTAGAAAAGCTATTCTGCTCTCATACTCTAATAGTGTGATCCTAAAATTAAGAAAAAAAGGGAAAGACAGTAACAAAAGCATAGACATTTTCGCAGTATCCAGGGAAGTCTGACAAGCGGCAGCAGAAAGCACAGATCAAAAGAACACAAAGTTCTTTTATTGTAGAAAATACCTAGAATTCCATGTTTATCTTACCACAATAAGCTACTGAATGGTTATCTAAGCTGCTCTTGTTTTGCCAGGCGACTCAATACATCTGTAGGTTTTACCCCACATTAGTTTTAGTCTGGTGTGTTTAAAATACTGCACGGCAAGTAAATCTAATCTAAAAGGTTATACGTTTCCTTAGGAAAAACAGTCTTCACAGAGAGTGATCACCTTAAATACAAAATCTTTTGGGGATCAATTCAGAATTATTTGTCCCAGTTTCTACAACTAAAATCACATAGCTGTGATATATCACAACAAGCCCAACCCCTTCTCTCTCTAGTAATACATTGCTAATAGGTATTGTGAGAAATCCACAAAAGTACATTAAAAAAAACCCAGCCCAACATGAGAAGCATCTCGCAGGTACCCGTTTTGAGCACTTCTGAATGTCTTTTTTTCATTTCCTCAGTTCTCCTTTTATAAACTACTAAAATTTTCCCTAAATTCCAAGCTGGCTTTGCCTATATAACACAGTCACAAAGAAATCTGTCTAACATATTATAAGTGGAACTATTCTTGGCAAAATAACATCTCTGAGACAGGTTTAAGTCATGCAGAAACAAGACCGAACTTGTGAGTTCACAGTTTCTTTAAAACAAAGCAATACCTGCTGTCACAGCATGAGAAAAAAAGATAGCTCAAACCCAAAATATTACAGCAGAAGCAAGAGAAGATATGGGAAAAAAAAGTAACTCACTCATCCTCACTGTTCAAGTATCTTTGGAGTAGAAGTCTACTCTAACCCCTTCAATTCAGAAGAGGCCCACAAAGTAGCAGTTACTCCAGAGTCCTGGAAGGCTTCCAATCAATAGATGAAACTTTACATATAAACACTCTCTATAATTAGAGAAGAAAGTATCTTGGTTTTTGGACAGTGTATGACAAATTTTGAAACCATGAGATGAAATCAAATTCTATTCTAACATGGTTCAAGGGAAGCCCTTTTTCTGTAGACTGTCAGTCTACCTCTCAAAAATGCCTGATAACTACTGCAGTAACCTAAAGTTTTTTGCACCTTTCAAAATCAGCCTAGAAACGCATATAGACAATAGCATAATAATAATGAACACCTGAGGACATTCCTTCTTACAGGGAGCAGTCTTTTGAAAAAAACGATCTATCCAAAAGCTTCCATTAACTCTTACACAAGCCCCACAGAGGAAAGCCCTGGCTCTTCATCAGAGTTGTACCTGTCTGGCAGAAGAGGCACCAGAGGAGCAGCAAAGAGTTGAAAGGCTCCTTTTTCTTCTTGGTTGTGCCACGGGAGCGCAAGTGGTTACCTCCTCCTCAAAATCCATCCCCTCAGTAGCAGACTGCCGCCAGTATGGAGCAACAGAACCAGGAGCAGCACGAGTCCCTCGTCCTCCCAGTGCAGATTTTCTATAGGTGTACACATGCAGCAGAGCCTCATCTGATGTGAAATTTTGTTACACATCCGGGTGTATGAATGACTCATATATAAAAAATACTGGTTTCTCATGGTAGCATGCTTGCATACGGGTGGGGATTGAACAAATACACATTTGCACATGGGCTAGAACTACCCTTTTGTGACAGGATTAATACTCGAGACCAGGAGGTCACGATTTAGCAATGAAAAAAGAACGCAGAGCACGCACAGTAAAAAGATGTGCAAAAAGCGCTATCAAAGTAACACAAATGCTTAATGCTATGGTGAAATCTTTTGTGGAATTAAGCTACAGCAACAACCAAGTATCATACACAATCTCCGCAAAGGTCCTGCATTACTGAAAACTATTCATCAGCCTTGGGAAGAAACCTGACTCCTACTTGCAGTAGGGTCCCAAGCTCGGTGTGGGATTAACCCAGTTGTTCAGGACCGGATTAGAAAGCTGTGGCTGGGAGCCCTGCCTTCGCAGCAGTGCCCGTCAGCTGCCGGGTGTGAGGGAGCTGTGAGAGCCTGGCGTGCCGGGGAGCCGGAGCAGCAGCAGGTGCCTGCACGACCTGCCCGCGCGGGAAGGCGCCTGCCACGGCGTCCGGTGCGGAAAACACTTGGTAAAAATAAAATAAAAGGGAAGTACACATGAGCCAGAAATTAAATGCGTGCATCTGATATCAGAGGAAGAACACTTCGGTCAGACAACCTGCTAGGGGTTTGAGCCAACTGTACTCTGGTCAGCAGGAACGTTTTTATTGACATCAATACCAGTGCCACGAGGGCCAAGAAAAACATTTTGTGTCTGCGCTTCCTCGCTCCATCCCACCCCACTCTTCTGCGATGTTCAGAAGGGAGGAAGTTCTCCGCTGATTTCCAGAAAGCTTTTGATGCTGTTTCTATCACGTCTTCATTTAAATTCTCCAGTGACAGACACCATACTAATTGTCTGTGGTAAAACAGAGAGCGCCCCAGGGCCGTGTAGCGCAGAAACCCTTCTCGGCCCCACTCACCCACACAGGAGCATGCCAGGGGCTGGCAGAAGGCACCAGCTCGCCTGTACCCCCAGCACTGGATTTAGCATTAGCCAAAAAGATGGCAGCTTGGACTAGCAGCTGAAAACTAATTGAAACAATAGTGATCCTCAGTGAAAAAAAAAAAAAAAAAACAAAATACTGCCAGCAGTTACTGCCAAATCATGGTACCTGCGATACCACGGTGATTCCAGTCTACGAACAGAGGAATACCGAGGTTCTCCCATATCCCTGGGTAGTAGATATTGACATATTGCTGTCTTTTTTAATGCAAAGCTATTAAGCAATTTTAATATGAAATGGCTTTTTTAAAAATAAAGAATGCATGATATGCATAATAGAAGAGTGAAATTAGCACTGTGAGGTTTTGGAGTGGTTTTTTTTGAAGACTTTGAGGCAAAAATATAACCTAGATCAAGAATTTAATGAAATGATCATTTCTCTGTAAAAAAAATAGGAAATAAAACAGTTTTCTAAGATCTATAGGAAATTTTACAAATGCCCTAGCTTTTCAGGTACACATTTCTAACGGAAGTGTTTATATTACATGTATATTTTTAAATCAATTTTTTACATTATGCTAAATAATTCTTCTTCCTTCCAAACAATATTTACTGTTATTTAAATCAACGAAACAATGTCATTCAATTATTTAGTTATTCAGCCAATGGGAAATAAGTTACATTTCTTCTTACTTATTTTAATCAAAGTCAAATATTTGTTCCTTCTGTGAGTAATTTATTACTAATTACAACAGTCTGATGTATGGTATTTTGTGTTACTAAAAACAGGGCTACAAATGAATAAATGCAACTAAAATTATGCTTTCAAAACACAGTGGAAGAAAGCCCAAAGCTCATACATAGACATTGACAGCAGGTCTGTTTCCAGACTTTATACACCCACATACCCACAAAATAGGTGCAAATTGGAAAAGCCTCTGCTTATTCATCTGGCAGTAAGTGTATCTGGAAATGAATACATCATGTAAATTTTAAAATCAGACTCAACTTCTTTAAAATACAAAAAATGTTTTAACTCTTTGGTTTGTCACTGTTTACTTCTTCCTCTTGCTGCCTTCCTCCTTCCTTGGAAGACAGACATCTCCCTCCAGACTGAAAAAATACTTAACTTAGATTGAAATTGAATTACAATCAGTTTTTCTATTTTGAATTAAATCAATGCAAGAGCACGGAGACAGTCTATTAAATGCATATCTAAGAAATGTAAACCCCTTAAAGGCTGAAATATTCTTAAAACTTAGTTGAGCTCTGGAATTTACAGTCATGAGACATTGACATAGTCAAGAATTTAGCAACCCAAAACAGAACTGGACATTCATGCACGTATCAAGAAGATCCAGTCTTACAACTAACAAGAACATAATTTTGGAAGATAAAATAAACCTCAAGATGTGGGGCAAAATAATCTGTAACTACTAAAGATCAGAATGTATATGATGTGCATGGCCAATTATCCAAGATCCACCTCCTGAGAGGTTGTTAGACCCTTATTAGGAACCCATGGCAGAACCATCGTGAAAAATATATTATTGGTCTTTTTGGATTTCAGACATAACCTAAGGGAACAGCTTCACTATTCCTTTCTTTATCAACTTATTTGGATTTTTAGGTTAATTTTTTTTAAGTAAATTGCACCTATGGCAGTGTATTAATCAGGCAGTGAAAACTTTTCCTAAACTTAAACAAATGCCAATGCTCAGTGTTTACTAAGGCCGCAATCCCCTAGTGAATGAATGGAATCACTACAATCCACAACACAAGAGACCACACAAAATGCAGCAGTACAAAAGGTACTAATTAATGACGAAAAACCCCACAAAAACAAAAAAGGACCCTTCAAAACATAATCTCATCCAACCAAAAGTCCCTGTGTTGGCTTGATGTGTCAAGATGTGAAACTTAATACCATCAGATTCTGAATTTACTGAACTGCACAATTACCATGATTGGGTGAACGTTAAAAACACACATCTCAGTGGCTGCTGTCAGTCACAGGTGTTGGCTGCAATTTTAACACTAGCACTGTTTCTCCTGGTGTACTCAACTCATTTGAAGAGAAAGGAAATTGGAATACATGTTCATAAGAGATTTGCTTGTCTTATTTACTCTTGTTCTCTTATTTGAGCCCAGAAAGAAGATTTAAATCCCAGGGATTATGGTTAAACCAAGCCAATTAATCAGGTGACTTTGGTGTAATCTGCACTTGTTACAAAATCAGCTGAAAAAATGCTGTAATGCCGCAGCAATGGTCCAGAGGTGCATTTACTTTTCTAATGACTGACATAAATACGTGCTCCTCTCCCAGGTGACTGTGCAAAGAGCACAAAAACGTTCCCAGTGGGAAGCTAACAGGACTATTCAGCTGAAAAGAGAAAAACCAAAGCACGTTCACAACCACTTGCAGGGAAATGATCTTGAGACACAGCAAATATTGAGGCCAATCACAGGCCACAGAAGGAACCCCTGACCAATGACCAGGGAAGCTACGCTGTAACCTCAGCTCTAGTACCAGCATGGTCTGTTGCCCTCACCCATCACCTTCGCCTGTCTGCGATTCTCCTCATCCACCAAACAAGTGAACCAGCACTATGTACAAGAGAGAACGCCTGCCTGAAAACAGCATGGCCAAAGTTGTCTGTAGACCAGGGCTTCGTTTTCTCTTCTGTCACAAACTTCTGCTCTCGTAAGCAAATAAGGGGCTTGAAATGAACTTTGGGGTCACTGACAAGTCCCATCTAGAATGGTGCTCTGGGCACGTCTCCCATGCTGTTCACCCCTGAGCTGGGCATGAAGAACAGCAACCTGAGGTGCTTTGGTTAAAAGTAGAGTTGGAAGAGGAAGCAGTGGCAAAGCACCCTTCATACACCAATCTAATTCTGCAGGATATGTAAAGGAGGAGGCAAAAATTTGGCTTTCTGATTGCCGAAGCCTGAAGGACATTCAACAGCCACATCTCCACCTCCAGGCAGAGGACCTCGATAACCTGGCTACAGCAACATGGGGCCAGGGCTTTCCATCACTGACTCCTGAACTTTGCTGCTGAGAAGAAAGGAGCGCAAGGTCCTTATGGCCAGGAAGAGCATGAAGAGAGGAGGTCAATTCTGCAGTCCTGTGATGAGGTTCGTTCAGCGGCTGGCCTGAGGGATTAACGACAAGGCTATAGAGGCAGAACCCTCTAACATGTCATTGTCCAGTGGCTTGACTTCAAAAGGGAAAATGTAGAGTTTGCCTATCCCAAATGCTTCCAAGCACCCCCAGAGGAAGGAGGGCATCGGGTACAGGTTCAGAGGAGGCAGGAGGTGCCTCTGCCACAGGGGTGGTCACTGCCAGGCCACTGCACAGGACGCGGGCTCCCCCCTCCACCACCACTGAAGGAGTTAGTCCTGCAGTGAACCCATCTGCCAAACGAGGCCCTGCTGACTCCTTCCGTGCAGTTTTTGGTAGTCATCTACAGAGGCAACCCAAAAAGCACCAGGCCAAAACTGAGTATGTGCAAAAACACATCTATAAATGCCTCAGGATATTTTTGACCAGAAAAGTTTAAGTTTCTGATACCTAAGGAATCTCAGGTATCTACAGTAACTCAGAGAGGTTTTCATGGGCAACTCTTGAATGCAGCTGCCCAAACTCTGCTTTAAGGGATACCAAAGTCCTAGATTCTTTATTGGATCTAACCATAAGTACTGAAACAAGATTACTGTGGGAATTTATTCAGTCAGCTGAACACAAAGTATTCTAAAAATACTTTTGTCATAAAATTACGTTAAAAAAATACACATACAAAACTCATATGAACAAAGGTAAGGATAAAACAACTACCTGGGACTTCTGAGTTACAAACAATACATGCTATTTAAAACACAGAGGCGTTGCCACAGAAGAAAAGTTACTAATCCTGTTGGGGCAAAGTAACTGCACTGATGTGTGGTTTGCATGGGGGGAGGGAAGGAAAAAGAAAAGGAATTGCTTTATTAGCCTTTTTGCAGCTTTGTTTTGTTTGCTTTTTCAAAAGAACAGCTTTTTTATTACTTTTAACTGATAGATATAAATGAAGAAACTTGTGTTTATCAAAGCAAGTATTATCACTCTAGTTAAACTCCACTTACTTCCAGAGATACCTTAAGGCTAGTAGTTTAATATGTACCTTAATACGTTGCCTTATTTTTCTGAAGTAAAGAGTAAAATAGAAAGACTTTCCACTGAGACATTCTACTAGGAATAATCTTCTCAACATTTTCACTTATAGTCAATGCAAAGTAAATCCACTTTACTTTGCTAATGAACTAGCTCTTTGTTCATTTATCTATCAAGCTATTTATAAATATCTCCCAATCACAGCATTATCTGGGGGCTAAAGAGCATGTTTCAACTCAAAACAAATGGACATGTCATCTCATGTCCTTCCATAAACAAAAGCTAAGTGCTCGGATTCCAGCAGAGATCTAAGCTTGTAATCATGTTTCATATGTTCAGTTTCATAGCTTTACTTAGGTGCTTTTAACAATGCAAAATAAGAGCAGTTGCCTTTAACATACAGCAGCACTGGAAAGCAATAAATTGTTGTACCAGATGGTATATAAGACAGGGGACACGTGTGGATGCTGCGGAGGGTCCCCCCTTCCCAAACGTGCAAGATGCTCTGTTTGGCTTACAAAGACCATGCAGGGAGGAGGGGGAATCGCCGTCTCGTCTGGGCAGGGAGGTAGTACCCATCGGCGGGGAGGAGGCAGGAACTCACAGAAATCTCCTCAAACAACTTCTGAAACTTTTTTTCCCTGAACAAATACCTACACCTATGCTGACACAACAGCAAGTTCTAGCTGTATGACACTGACCTCTCAGATAAAAATAGGCAGGTTTTGATGACACATTATATACAGCAGTATGTGAATCAAGCAGTAATTCAACAAAATGGATTTTCTCAACTAGAAAAATCTGCAGCAACATATACCCAGATTAAAATCACATTTTCACAGACATTGTGTACATTTTAAAATCAAATTTAATTTTTTAACTCTGTTTTAAACTGGTACAGACCAGAAAAGTATTCATACAATATTAACACTGAATCAATTTCTCCCTACTCAATTCCATGCCATCAACCAGCAACAGTGTAATGGATGCAAAATACACTAGTTCATTTGACGCATTGTCACTTGGACATAGTCTAGTTCTAAATAATTAACACAGACTTTGGGAGAAAGGTTAAATTGAAATTAATTCTGTAATATTCCCATTGCTGGCTTAGTTTCAAGATATAACTAGGAGTGTAAAAGCAAAGAGCTGTGACAAAAAAAAAAAAAAACACTAGTTAGTGATTTCTTTACTTTGTACTCCTTTCAAATCCATTCACTTCAATAATCAATACATGTTAAAAAAAAAGTTTATTTAACCTTCCCTGATCAACCAATGCAGAACATCAGAAATCCTTTATACCCTGTTTTTTCACCTGGAATTAGATAATGTGCTTACCATATTCTGCAGCCTCCCCATTCCCTAAATCCTACTGAGGATTTACACTGAACTGAAGTTTCTCTGAAGTTTGCATTTCTCAGGTGTCTTTAGGCAGAACCTAAGATTTTTCTCTTCTCACATTTTTAACCTCGGACATTAACTACAGCAAGCCCCCACCCTTTCCCACCTAGATCTAACCCTTTTCAAACTGAGCAATTTGAACGAACTAAACTTTCTAGCCCCAAACCTGCTTCCCGTTACCATATCACAGCAGTGCCAGCGGGGAGGCTACCCCTTACGTACTGATGTTTACTTGATCTGTCGCGATTGATATAAGCACAGAAGTGGTTGCAACTAAGAACCCAGGGATTTTACTCTCTCTCCAGAGGGACTGAAAATAGCCCCTTTTGTTTATACCTAAAACCCAAAAGTCCCAATAGCATTTCTGTCGCTGGACTTTTACCTCCAAATATGTTTACCCTTTACTAATGTACTTTTACCCAAGAAAAAAAATCTATTAAGAAATGCCCCCGCGTTACCCTGTGATATCAAAGCATATACTCAAAGTCTGTTTAACCGGCTGATACTATGATCCATTAAAAAAAGCCTCAGTATTTTTGCAGACATCAAATGCTGGAATAAACGTTGTTGTAATTTTAGGGTTCTATTTTAACAGTTAAAGGAGAGACATCTGGCAATAATCTACAAATAAATAAAGTGTCTCCATTCTTAGTTTCTCCTCCAAAACACTACCTAGGACATTTTTTCAGCATGATTCATATAATCAACATAATACATTACAATGGCTTTCAAATAATTCCGAATTCTCAGTTCATTGAAATAAAAAACTCATTTTCGAAAGAGAAAAGGGAACGTAACGTGCCATGCCAGAAAACTTGCTTTATTGACTCAGTCCTGCTGCCAGGAGGAACAACATGGTGAAGCAAACTCCATGATTTCAAAAGCATTTTTTACAGCGAGGGCAGAGAAAGAAAGAGGCTTATTTACCGAAATGTGAGATTCCACAGGTGAGGCCAGAGACGGTCTGAAATCCTCTTCCTTTAGTTCCAAAAGTTTTAATTTATGATGAAGCCTGTAATAATCCTTTCAAGCTGCCAGGTAAAACGCACGCCATATCTTGGCTGTATTTTCTTTTGCCCTTTTGCAGCGTAACTTTGTTATTTGCATAAAGCTTAGTTCTGGCCTATGGGACTTTTTGAACATCTACATGTTAGATTAGCTGTCTTGACATGCTCTATCAAGCATGACATCATGGATCTCCACGGTAACCTTAACCACACCTGCCCAGATGCCAGTTACCTGTCATGTTCAGACCTAACTGAACATAACAAAAAAACCCTCAACCACCATTTTCTAGGCACTCAGCCTTGCACAGGCACCAGAAGAGCTTGGTGTTTTTTTTTTTAATTGATGGAAATCTAACTTTGTTTGCCAATAAATTTGTTCTTCACAGTGCACTGGCTGAAAAGCTAGAGTTGTTGCTGACCCTTCCACATCTCCCAGTGTATTTCCTAGTCAAATAACAACAAAAGAAAGCCGTGGCAAACACCTTTCAGCTCATTTTCTAAAGGCATGCTCAAAAGGTCCAGCTCTGAAAAACTTCTGCACACTCATTTTTGTTCTCTGCCCCTCAGAAAGGTTTTTTTTTTTTTAGCTAAGTGACTTGTAAAACAGGTTCAGGGCAGGGATTACCCCCCTCCCATGGCCAAGTTAGCATTTTAACCTCTTAATTGCAAACTCTTTTTCATCCTCGCAGCCACTGACCCAGCTTTTATACTTGTTCCTGCTCTTTCCTTCGCTGCTGACCAGAGTCAACCCCACCTAAGCAGTGACCGTGTCCTGCCATGAGCTCAGCAGCGGATGATTCACACCATCTCAAACTTCAGAAGACCGAGACTGTTTTCCTCCTTCCTTTCTCTTTTTTCTTTCTAACTTTCCTGGGGATTACGTTAGTGCCTTGCTTTCATTAACACAGACGAGACAGTCTTGGCAGAGACAAGGTATTCAAAGCTCTTGCAGAAGCTTGCGTTACCTATAAAAAAAGATTTTGCTCCTTGGCTTTCCAGGCTTCCAGGTGGAGGGAGCTCTGATGCCTGGCTGCCAGGTTTTTCTGCAAGGGGGAAAACCTGCAGAGTGAGGGCAAGCCACCAGGCTGTGGGTCGCAGAGCTGTGGCTGTGGGGTGTTGTGTTCCCCTGTGGGCATTTTGGGGTGCACAAGGCATGGCATGCCTGCAACCCCCAGCTGCTGCAAACTCACGCCCCAGTTTACCACGCAGACCAGCTTAGCTGCAAGTTATTTGCCTTGCAGCAGTATCCCAAAGCCCTTGTGCAAATAAAGACGGCCCCTGTCTCTGTGAGCTTTCCTTTCCAGAATAAGATATCACAAACAGGGTAACAAACCTGCGGGGTGGAGGAGGGATGCTCTGTGTGCACAGCTGGGAGGTTTCAGGTCACCACATTAGTTAACCATCAGTAATGCCCGCTGGCATTTTACCTGGCCATGATTGTACTTCTGATTTGTGGCAGGTTATCAAGAGTAGAAACGGGTCCTCAGGAAGTACATCCAGGGAGGGATTTATCTGAATAAAGGGAGCCTGGAGGAAACCATTAATACGTAGTGGAAGAGCTGACCTTGCTGGTGGAGGTGACACAGTATGTTCTGACAACATCAAGCATTTTTTTCCTGATGTTTATTTACTGCAAACCAAGGCTCAGTTAGCCAAACTCAGATACTGATGGTTAAAACGGAAAAGAGAAGAAAGTCCACCAGAAAAGAGACAATTACCAATCTTGATTTTCTGGCCCATTTTTGTTGGTTATGGACCTGACGGGATTTAGAGCAACCTGGAAGACAAATGATATGATATCCAAGGGACTATCTCCTGACTGTAAATATTGGGATGTTTTATGTTCCAGGTGCACCATTTGACATAGAGATTAGAAAATTATGTTGCATTGGCTACTATCCTTGATAGATTTCCCACAGTGCAGAAATTCCCACCATGGATAATGTTGCCACTGTCCAGATATTGGAGCAGCTGGAGAAGTAAGAAGGGAGGAAAGGAACCTAGAAAATATATTGTAACACTGTAATTCATGTCTTCCCATATATCTTACAGGTTTTGTATGTGATGCATATATGTTACATACACATACCTACTACACGTACACATAGTTTGTCTTCTATACTACTGCTACACACATACATATACAAGGGAAAAAAAAGGAAGTATATATGCTATACACACACATACACCCTCTGAAGCAAAATTATACTGTGGTCTTATTCAGCTAAGTAAGCCTGCATTGTACATACACCTATAAATATATACACATATACCTATGCATACATATACGTACCTATGCATACACACACACAGATACCTATATAAACACACATACAAACACGCACACACACAATACATAGATAGGTATGTGTGCATGCATAGACACAACTGGTAAGAAAAACCCCTCTGAACTGTAGTGCCATGACCATAATAATCTGTTACTGCATCTGTTGAGCCAGACTGTTCATACATTTCAACTAAGCAAATTTCTTACCATCAGCTGGAATAACTTCTTTCTGCATGTTTTTAAAGTGGCTTCTGTTCAGTTTATCTTTTTTTTTTAAGTTATGCTGAATGGATGGATTCTTCAGTCTTTCCCATTCTCAAGAAAGATAGTTTGATGCTCTAAGAGTGTTTTTAAAGTTATTTTGTTTTAAAATTCACACTCATTACATACAATACATATGTCTAATCATCAAAAAATAGAAGCAGGAGACATTCACATGAATTTTACCCTCAATAAATTAGCAAGGATGACACATTTTAAACAAATAGCAGTAACAGTTACTGCATTCCTTCCGTAATTTATTGCCTTCAGAAAAGCCTCAAATTACAAAATGTGTAGGGTGTAATGCTGTAGGCTGTTGAAACTGGGTTTGCAGTGTCTGCAACACTGGAACTAAATATTTACATGACTCCAAAAGATCTAATCTCTGGATTTCACCCCCCTCCCACCCCCTTTATTTCATTTGTATGCTATCTTTATCCACCACCCGGCACATTCCACACAGTCACTAAAGTTCATAGAAGAGATAAGTGGGGGGGGGGGGGAATCAAGACTTTCAAAGGAAAGGAGGGAAGCTGTTTAAAAGTAAGAAATAGATCATCCTTGTTAGAGCTAAAGTCTTGCAGTAATTTTAGCTGGATACATATGGATTCTAGCAGTAGTGTTTTGAGGCAGTGATAGCACCTGGGATCTCCAGAGATGCTGTCAAAGAGAAGTTGTATGGGGGAGTTACCTAATTACAATCTTTCCAAACCTGTAACAACGGTCAGCTCTCCAAAGGTTTGGAAGGCTTCAAAAGACACTGGACATTCAGTAAGAACTCCCATAGCAGAGTACAGTATTTTGCCAACCAGTTTTTATTCCTTATTTACAATTAATTTGCTGCTAGTGCTGAAATACCTATAAAACACTAAAAAAAAAACCCTTTTAGAAAAGGTTTGCTGTAAATCATTTGTTAAACTGAGAAAAACAGGCACAAAATTTTTGAGCCTAGTTCTAAATTCTGCTGTTTGATTGAAAAAAAAAATGAATTATGGAATAGAACATAGATTGTCCATAAAGCTGAACAGATTAAACTCTAACATGACACCCAAAACCAGAACCCAGAGTTAGGCTGTGAACAGATCCTTGCACAGCATTCCCTGAATTCAGAAGGTCGACATGATGGCAGCCTCCACCTGCTCTAAGAAATACATCAGCGTGTCACATCTCCTCTGACCCTACATCTGCCTTTCGCTGCTGAAAAGCAATTGGAGGCAGGTGAAAAGCAAACCACCTTAAGGTGCGCTGCTGACAGACCAATGTGGATGTCAAAACAGCTTGAAGGAGGCAGACACCTGTGGATAAGTCCATTCTGTTTGTATTAAAAGACTCAAAAATAGAAAAGAAAGCAAATCAAAGAGTAACAGAGCCAGCTAAAGCATACAGACACGCTCTATAGATATTTTCTTTTCTCCCGGGCAGTGGTGCCAATACTGAAAGTATAACAGAAGTTAACAGCTGTTCCATATTTTCCCTTCAGCTGTGAAAAATAGATGGAGACCCAAGTACTAAGATCAAGAGTCTCACCTTCATTCTTTTCTCCATGTATATTCTAAAAAAAATGAAAAGCTCTTAAAAAAATTTCAGTTTCAACAAACAATTCCAAGGCATTATTGAATAGTTTCATTTTTGTTATTGTTTCTTTTAATTTCAAGGGAACAACTGAATCTTAGGCTATATAAAAAAAAAAACAAAAACAAAACAAAACACAACAACCAAAACTGTTTAATGCTTTGTTACATTCTCAACTTTTGTAATGAGGTAACACTCAACTTTGCAGAAGTTATAAGGACTGTTTGACAAAAAGCAAGATACGAATTTGAGTTTCATACCTGATCTCTCAGTCTCTCCTGGTGTCCCATTATTGCTGTAGCATGGTGGGGATATTTCTGTTTCAGATGCTCAAGAAAAGCCTCTCTCTTCCTGTCCATTTCCGAGGTTTGCATTCCCAGTATTTCTCTGGAACTGCGAGGGCCACCTACTGTATGTCTTCGAGGGATGTTGCGGGTGGATTTTGAATTAGAAGAAGTGTGACTGTTCGGGGTCGAAAGGAGCTCTTTAGATCGGAGACATTCTGCATCGTCTAGTGATGTCACATGCAAACTGGTTTTTGCCTGGTCTGGAAAAAAAAAAAAAAAACCAAACCCAAACTAGAATATTATAAGAACTTAATCCCAACATTCACATTAATAAGAAAATGATCAATATAAAAGCTAGGTTATTTTAAAAGTCTGGTAGTGTTCAATGGTATGTTCTGCATCATTAGGCATATATACGCTGTAAGAAGCAGCCCGGAAATAATAATTTATAGGAGCTATGCACAGTACTTACATACTTTTAACACACAACCGCAGTATTGCCTCACAGAAAAGTGAGCATCGTTAAAGTAGATGTTCCTTTTATATCATCTTTACCACTATGTGACTTGAAAAGAAGATCTGACAGGGCCCTTATTCCCTGACCTTTAAAATCTACAAGATGCTTGCCATGAGAAGAAACAGGTTTCTTCAATAGGCTCCAGTACCCTTAATCGCCCCATAACTAGTATCCTTAAGGATACCAACCGATAAAATTCCTTTGAGTAGGAGATTTGAAATCCTCAATCTTTTTTCAGTGTGTTTTCAACATGCTCTGAAACACCTATGAAATAATAAGAGGGTTTTGGAGGCTTTTTTTCCTGATTTCTGACTGTGGTCTGGTTTTAAATTTCATGGATCTCCCTTGGATTTTATATGTCTCGGGACAGCGGGCTGGAAAATACTACATCACTTTTTCAATAAACCATTTCTTAAGAAACAGAATAAAAGCAAGTTTTGTGTGATACAAAAAGAAAAAAAACCTCAGATAAATTTTACAACTTTAAAATCTACTTTAAGACCAGAGACCATGACAACGTTTTTAAAGAGATAGGCAAACACGAGGGTATGTAAGTGCTGGCTTATCTTCAGGTAACTGTAACACGAACCCTCTGCTGCATGAAAAAGTGTAGTCTGGAGCCTTGTTACCTAATACCTTTGAAAAATCCCTCACTCCTTTGTCAGCAAAGAAAAAAAAAAAACCAGAAGCATTGAAAAGGCCTCTCCAAGTCTGATGTGGCCTTCCCCATCTTTACTGGGCAGCCTCAGCCATCCCTGCGAGTGTTAACCCTTTACAGCACCTCCCCAGGAGCAGGAAGCTCCTTCCTTTATGTGTTTTTAATACATCTCTATTTCTCTCCATCTGACACTTTTCGCCTCTGAGCCCTTTATCCTCCCAGCGACTGTCTCCCCCGCGTGCTGCCATTTATACGGCACTGGTGTTTGGAAACAGGCACCTACTCGCTTCTTTTTATGGTTCAGTCAGTCAGTCTGACACCCTGCCTACCACTTCCCTCAGGATTTTATGCTGAGGGTTTTTCAGCTTTCTGGTGCGCGTTGTCAATTGCCTGCCAAGTCCCACATAACATCAAGCCATGGTAATAAAGTAAATCCTCCACCGGTGGGGCCGCTGCCACTGTGATGCCCCACGAGTTCACGTGGGGACCCAATTCCCTTGGGTTTCAGAGGACTGGGCCCTGGAAGGTCCTCAAAGACTTTGCATATCGCTGTAAGCTCCCTATAATGCTCAAGGACTCCAAAATATCAACAACACCTTCTCATTTGCATTCATGGAAACCTATCCTGAAAGCAGAATTGGACACAAGAGCCCAGACTGCAGGTGGCACCATGCTTTGATGAGCACAGATCCAGGCATGACTTTGGAAACAGGTTTGGTTCACAGGGAAGTTTTGCTCTTACACAGATTCAAAATGCCATCTCTGATCTCCGCAACACCTTCTAAGACCTTCTTAGAAGCACAATCCTGGTTAAACCTTCAGAGCAGCAGCCTCACGTGTATGTACACACACACACACTCACACATTCAACTTTTCCAAGCACAACTTAATTAAAAAACATCCAGCCTCACTGATTATGGAAAATTCAGAGCACCAACTGCCAGGTACACTGAGCTTGTTTGACAAAAGTGGCAAAAAGGAGAATTTTGTTTGCAAGAAGTAAGTGTGGCTACTCCAGGAACGCTCAGTCAAAATGGTTTCTGAAAGCTGCGCAGTCATTTCAATGGATTTTACACAGGAGGAAAAAGAGGTGGGATGGGGCTGGCCGGAATTTACCATCTTTAATTTGTTGTACCCAGAGCCCGGAGGTTATATCCCTGAGGCTGTTGGAACAAAGGCAGCAGACATAAATAAGGGATTTCCTTGGAGCTCAAGGGAGTCAGCGTGAGCGTGGGTGACTGAGTGCAGCAATTTGGTATAAACTCTTAAAGTATGGTCACAGCAGCAGTTTCAATCACTGAATTGGTGGCAGGCACTTCCTCAAGAAGGCAGGTAAACCCACACTGACAAACACAACCGAGGGCTCACGAATGTGTATTTTGGGTCCTAAATCTCTCTCATGCAAAGCCTTTCCCTACTCTGCACTTCAGTCATTTCAATAGTTTCAGAAAAAGCTAATTATTTGGAACATAAAGAGACATATCAAGTAAAGTGTTTTACCACTAGTTGTTATTGGGTGAAACCTTGAGAAGGAATCAAAAATAACGTATTTTTCTTATACTATATGAGAAACAAAGTCTCTTATTTTCTTTCATATATTTGGAATATACTGTATAAATACCAGTGAAAAGAAAGGAATGTAAACTATGCAAACTAATTGCTAGTCTTGCTAGCGAGCTGACCTGGGCATTCAGCACGGTCCCGCGGCATTACCGCACACAGCAGCACGTGACTTTCTTTGCAAACCAAAGTCTCTGTCATGCTTGAATATGGGGCTTTCCCCTAGTAATTGCTGAAAAAATCTTCCTTGGCCACTTCATAGATAGGGACAAGTGACTTTGATGGTGAGATTGAAAGCTGGGATGGTGAAACCCCCCTGTGTACCTCGGGGCACATGAGCTCCACGGCTGCTGTGTGGGCCGCAGTGCTACAGGGAGGAGAAACTGAAAGAGGTTTTCTGGATCCTGGAATTGCTCAATAACAGCGTGGGCAAACTTTCTGTATCTTCCAAGTGAAGATAATAGGCCTAGAAAATCAATCCCCACAGATAACTGTGAAATGCGTGAAGGATCATGTGATGGTTCCCAGAAGAGGGCTAAGAGTAGCGAAAGGATAAATTATGCAAGTACCCTCCTTGGAAAAGGAGTAAAGAGAAGCCAATGGCAAACACAGAGGTGTGAGATAAGCTTGTCTCCCTCTCTCCCTCCCTCATATTCAGAAGCTAAAAGCTGAAGGTCTTTCTGTTCAATAAAGCAGCAAGTCTAGAGGGCAACAAAAAGCAAGACTTGCTGATTGACAGGGGAGGGCTTTGGTTATCCAAAGGCTTGAGTAACCCTTACACTTGCATTGCTTCTCTGATCTGAAAAAGAATTTCAACATTTCTTAACATTGCCCATTACTACAGTGGATATAACCACAGGGAAGGCCCAGGTCTGCAGCGTAGAAGCAGTATGCTTATGATTATCAGGAAGATTATCAAGAAGGATTAATTGCTGTGAGCTGGAAATTTAAAAAAAAAAAAAAAAAAAGAAAAAAAGAAAAAAAGAAAAAAGTCCTTCAACACGTCCTGGTATGCAATTCTTCTAAGTCACACCCTCCATGAAGTCTACAAAGGTCAGGAAAGTCACTTTGCTCCATTACTTTAAATGTTGTGAAGATTTTAATACTCCTGTTTTGCAAACCAGGTGACATGAGAGAAGAACGTTTTCAGAATCATTTCAGAAAGGAACAAGTATGGACATGACCCGTACTGATACTATGAAACTGAGCCTTGAAGCAAAGCACATTCAATACTTAAAGTTTAAAAAAGAATACAATTTTAACAGTGTGAATCAAACCCACCTCCATCGTATTTATGCTAGCAGTAAATCTGAGATTATTTGGAATCTTTCTGATTTACTCCACTGTCTTTAAAATTAGCTCTCTTTCCAAGGAACTTTCAAATGCAAATTTTGGATATGGGCCAAAACTACTACATTTGGTTATGAGCTTTCAGCATTCAAAATTTTGGGGAATCATAGGATCGGTCTGGTCAGACCTCTGTTTTTCTAGCTCCACATGTATCTCAGGCAGCTTCATACAACCCATACAGAAGAAATATGTTACTGACGGCTTTTTTTTTCCTGTTCAGACACGTCCTTTAAGTGAAGATTTCCGTCCCACTAAACGTAAACATATACAGACACAGATGCACGTGACTTGCACTGCCCAGTATTTTAACTAAAAAGTGATTCAAAAGAGCATCAAGCAATTAATGAACCCCCAAGAAAAAAAGAAAGTATTTTTTTCTCCTAAGTTCTTTGTGCACTATTTTCTGTTATTACATTCTTGTAAACTTGTGTGACTTTTTTGAAAACCGCATGTACCCGACCACGCACTATTTGTTTCACAGAAGCACAGTAACACAACTTTTTCTGAAGTGCCTATGAGGAATACAATACACACGAACTGGGAATGTTCGCAGGTGCTCCACAAATACCATAACAGATAGAGATCAGGTTTATCATGCTACCTGAATGTTATGCTCCACATGGAATAGCCCACGTAGAATTCACCAGGAAATAGTTTTCGTTTGCTTTTAGACAGAATACATCGTGCAACAGTAATTGCACAAATGCACCACAGCTGACCCGCCGTGAAAACCACGCTTATAATTCCGTGGCTTCGCTCCAAAACTAACCCAACTGGTTTCACACAAAGTAAACTAACCCTGTGACAATCTGCCGTGAGTCTCCCTCTTTTAAAAGACACCCCGAGAAAAAGATGAGCTCAAACCTACTTTTCTGAAGGAAGAGCTGTTTCCCTGCCATGGGTGAAGCATGCGGAGCATTTAAAGGGAACGTGACACTGTTTCTCGCCCCCTCGCCGGAGCAGCACCCTCCGCACCAGGCAGTGTCCCGCAAACTGTGACAGCAACACAGCACGCGCCCTGCTTTAAAGGTTAGAGAGAAATCTCTCCAAAGAGAAAGTTAAACTGACAAAGTCGGAGTATAAGGGAAATCTGCAGAGCCATTAGCACAAGACAGACATGCTTTTTCCCCTCATGCATTCTGCCTCCAGTAATAAAAAGCAGCAGCGAGGGGCATGTTTAAATGTAACTCCATCTTTGCCTGATTCTCTTACTTACCCTTCATCTGCCTGCTGTCTGTCGAGCAGGCCGGGCACGGCTCAGGTTTCTGGCTTTCGTTCTCCTCCATTGTCCCTGCCTACCGCCCAAGCTCCCCTCTCCAACTCGGAAGCCGCAGCGGCCGGACTGTCAGCGCCGGTCTCGGGGGGAGGCAGGAAAGCGCTCCCTTCCCGGCTGCGGCGTCCCCGCTAAGCCCCCGCACGCCCGCCCCGCCGGCAGCCGGGCTCCGCGCCGCGGCGGTGGGCAGCGGCCGCCGGCCGAGGCCCCGAGCCCGGGGCCCCAACAGGTGATGGGCTTGCCTGCAGGGGAGCCCCTAGCCGGCTCCCCTCCCGCCGCAGCCGCGGAGCCTTATGAAAGGGAACATTTCAAACATGATTACAGGCCCGAGTCTCCGCTGGAATCCGAATCCGTAGCCTTTTAAATCTCTGTCATGGGACAAAAGCCTTTCCACAGAATATTTTTTTAAGCTCGTAACCACCAAGCCCACAAACATTCCTGATAAATGCTCCTCTGTCTTTTTTAGCGTCTAGTTTAAAAGTAATTCATTATATAAGCGCTTTGAGGGTTTGTTTTCTGTTGAATTCTTTCAAGCTGCTCAGAGAATGAATTAGGGGGAAATCAAGATACAGGAATTCAACTTTAGTGAAGCCAATAAAAATGAATGGTAGCAATATGTAAGCAGGGACTTCGGTTAAGAGGGATTTTGAAGCCTCGGTAGCAAAGCATACAGAAACATATAACTAATTCTCCCTTGGCAGATCGGAGGCAGGAAGCCTGCATGAGAATCGACAGATCCACCGGGCTGCGAGGCAAAACACGGTGTGGCTGAGAAGGATGAGATCAAATCCCACAGATTCCCGCAGATGCCACATGTGTTGATGTAGTGAATATCAGACTGGATTACTCTATCAAAATCATAACGCAGAGCCAGAGATGGTGGAACAAACTGAGTGTTGAGTTACAGCATCAAGACCAGAAAGTTTATCCATGGACAACTTCTGAATTAGCTTAAGAACAAAGCATAACTGAGATATGAATAAAAATATGCAATTTCTCATTTAGATCAACCTCATACAGCAACGCCAGGTAACAGTTAGTATCTTGGATGACTTTTTAAACAGACCTGGCATAATCTGGTCTTCCAAGCTTTCTTCAACTCTGACTTCAATATAACGTCAGCTAAACTGCTTGCAATGGCCTCTCAACCACCCAGTCCAGACAGGCCAGGAAAATTCTCCTACGTTTCCTTCTATATCTCTATCTGGCAGAAATGTCATCCTGTCTACTTAGATTATTGAATGCAGAAATGTTTTGTGTATATATACATTCAATACAGAAGCTAAAGGAGAACCACTTTCCTTACGCCCCAATCCTCCCCCTTCCAGACAGAAAAACCCTTTGAGTAAATTACAATTAACAATTAATAAATGAACAAAACTATTGTTCATTAGATCAGACATGCATATTTTCTAGCACTTAAGAAATATTTATTTTCCTTTTTAACAATTAATTCTATATGGTCTTGGAACCTGGCAAAGGTCCCAGAAATCTGGCACAGAAAACATAGAAAAGATGAAAATACAATCTAAACATTAGCACTGCTATTTAAGGTCTGCAGTACAGTGCTCCCAACAGAATACTCCTATAGTTGCCCTGCAATATAAAGAAAACAGTGCGATACACATTGTATTTAGAGTAGTGTTTTTACTGGCCTTGGGTTACTCTCTGCTCATTCTGATTTTGGACTATTTTAGGAGGAGAAGTGACGGCCAGCCATCCTACTTATCTGATGTTGCCTTTTGTGATATGGAAGAATGTGTCTTTAACACGGAGGTTTTCCAGAGTCTGGACAAGCGTGATGAGCCTCTTGCAACTTATATTCACAGCCAGCTGGAAGGAGAAGAGGGATCTTACAGGAATAGTGCGCACTGAACACCACCAACTTCAAGAAATATAAAATAACTCAGAAACCCCTGATGGGAAAAGAAAGGCAGTGCAGTTCCCTGGAGTAGCAACATGAAAGCTGTACCAAGACATTACCTGTACACAGGGCTCAGAAACTGAGAGCTAGGAAACTAAGGGCATTTAAAAAGACCTTATCCTGAAATAACGCAATGGAAAGCACAAAACATACTTGCCTACAAATGCCTAAAACGAAGGTGCTTTTGCAGCCTTGTACAAAACCAGGGTTAGCTCTGGAGATCAGTACAGTTTGTACCAAAAGCCTTAATAAGATCAAAATCAATGCACTCTAGCCCTTTAGGAGGCTTCACCTCCATCCACGGTGGGGAAAAAAAAATAGAAAATTAGTTTAAGACTAAAAAAAAAAAAATTTTTTTTCATTAAAATTAAAATATTTACTTTTAGCCAGCACCATTACTTTCCACAGCCAGAAACACAAGACAGAGAGTTGGTCTCTTGACTCCCCCACTGATATGTCCTAGTAAGCAGCCAGTTGCCCCTTGGGATGGTGCCAACCTGGTCTGAAACTGTTGCTTTCCTGGCTACAGCAAGATGCTCCCACTGCTGAGACTGACAGTAAGTGGTATTGCTGATGCTGCTAAGGGGCGTGAGCAACATGGACCCCCAAAATGCAGAGATGATCTACGAGAGATTGCTTATTTGGTTGTGGACGTGTGACTTGAAAACTGGGTGTCACCTTAGGAGAACTTCTGTGGCTGCAGAAGTAGTCTCTCGAACAGGATTAAAGAGCATTGGCAAAAGGTGAGACTAAACATGGCACGCTTCAGTATCATCAAAATCAAACAAAACAAAAGAGCCCACCCAGCATTGGAGGAAACATAATCACCCCTGCTGTTGCTCAGGACAGGGAACAGTTGGGACAGCAAGGTCTCAAAGCATGTCCTCACTTTAAGGGAAAAGTCCTTGGTCCCAAACTGGATTTAGTTAATATATGTAACAATGCCATTCCTTAAGATGTTACCTAAGTCTGTTTAAAAGAATTAGTGAAACTCCTTTAGCAGCCCAGAACCATTACACTCTTAGGCTGAAATAAAGAGCTCCCCAGCACACTGGGATGAATCATTAACGACAAGTTAAATAAACTTGATTAACCAGTTCACAGCACGCAATCACCATTTGTTTATCTGCTGGATCAACAATAACAGTGGTTCCTTTTAATTACTGTGCTCAGATCTGGACCCATCAATATCAAAACAATGCACTTCTGGGTTTAGCATGTGCATAAAAGGAACAATTAACAAATACTGGCTGCACTCAATTAGTTAAAGTTATAATATACAACAATGACTCCATGGCTCTAGCAATTATTCACAATAAAAAAGTGGGAAGTTAATTATTAATAGTTAAATCAGAAGAAGCATCCCATAATTAAAGACCTGCCTCAATGTCCATGTGAAATCATGTAGCCACTGAGAAAAATGTCATGAATGCTCTCTGCAGGAACCAGCCTGACACTGTCTAGCCTACCATAGTCCAGAAACAAAATAAGTATTAGCCCTGGAGTGGTGAAGCAGAAGTCTGGGAGGAATTACGAGCGCTTAAGCGGGCCACACTGCAGCACCTCTCCAAGCCCTTACGCCGCCAGAGATCGCTTGGGCCTGCCCTGGAGGAGGGGAGCATCAAGAGGATGCTCCAGCAGGTCAGGAAACCTCCCCTCCATGTCAGGGAGCTGTGGGTGGCCATTCACTACCAAGCGGTCAGATTTGAAATGGAGAAAGCAACTTTAACTGTGGAAGAACAGCACTGAGGGTGGTAAAACTCTGATTTCCACATCGGCCGGCAGAGAGCAGCTTCAGTGCTGCAAGTCATTTGAGCACATCTCTACTCTCGTTTGTGCTCAGCGAGTTCACTGTGGTCCTCTGTGTGGTCTCTCAATGCTTAAAATTAAAATAGACTCACTCCTAAAAGAAAAGGACTATGTTCAGATAGGCCACTAGCTTGTACAAGCAAAATGAAAAAAATCTCTGCGGTCTATCGATACGAATCCATGCAAGTAAATCTGGGGGGAAAGAAGTTTACACTATTTTTAAATCAATTGTCTACTGATTTGGTATTGTACAACAAGGAATCACAGATTTTTAAGATGTGGAGGGGGGCTTTATGATATTTTGGTCTCATCTGCTTAGTAAGGGATTTCAATGAACTGGGTGCTATTTCTAATGCAAGGATAGTGGTTAAACTATTCAGTGGTTAAACTGAAGGAAAACATCTGAATCTGATTTTAAAATTTACGATGACAAACAATCTAATACAACCTCTGGGATTATTTATCATTAAATTACCTTCACTGTTAAAAATCTGTGGAGAGTTTCAATATTTATACTCCATACATTCCAGTTCAGTTAAGAACTCTCGTACTTGTGAGGAAAAATTAGCCAAAGCAGTGAAATGGTAACACTCCAGCTGAAGCAAAAAAAAAGAAGAATTGAGTATGAGCTTCACTACACATCTCCACAACAGAATTTCATCATGTCCTGTCAGACCTACAGGTTTCAGCTCTTCAGAGAAGTTCAGAGACTGACAGTGGTGCCAAGAGCCACCACCAGCCTTAATCACTAAAACAGCTATTAAAAAGAGTCACTAAGAGGTTGAACATGAGATATTCAGGCAGAAGATACATTCATCTTTCCAATTCCATTTCAAATGGAGCTCTGGGGAGCAGCAATAATCACCTGCCACTTGGCATCGCCGAGCTCTCAGGTAAGAAGAAGGATGCAGTGTCCCAGCCCACCTCCCGCCGACAAACACTGTGCTGTTAAGTGCCTTACGCATCTCCAAGTAACAAAGCATCCTTCATTCACTCCAAAAGACATTTTGCTCAAGCTCACAACTCTCATACCTGGACACCTACATCATATTAAGTAGGTTAGGTTTTCTGTTTTCCAAGTTTTAGTCTTGTTTCCTTCCTCCCCCTCCATTTTTTTAAATAAAGGAAAAGGTCTGAAAGCAGTACACACTTGTGCATGCCCTAAATCAAACTGAGAAAAAGGACTGTGGTCATCACAAAGAAGCGCTAACAATCAAGTGGGGAGGGAAAAAAACAAAAAAGGTGATTCTTCTGTTTCATCCATAACTTTATCTCCCTCTCTAATTTGGGAAAATCCCAACAAAGCTAACTCTAGATACACTTAAACATGACTTTCCTTCCCGCCACCCAGGGTAAGATGAAAGAGAGCTAAATGAGCATAATTACAGGATGCATGTTTCTGACTTGTGTAATGCAACATCTTTATTTCAGACTGTTTACCCCCCTGTTGTTGTCATCCCACTGTACCAAGCTAACATTAATACTAGTACATTCCCATGAGCACAGCCAACTTTGAACTGAAGACCCTGGCACACCACAGCTCCTCCTCGCACCTGCCAGCCTGGCCAGCCCTTCACACATCCCATTTCCCATACAGGATCACCTATGGTAAGGAATGAGATCAGCCTGCAAACACAGAAATAGAAAATATGAACATCTGGTTTTGTAAGGTACCAAACAAATAACTCTGTGAAAGGAAAATGTGCCTTACATTGCAGAAATTTCAATCACTAGAGTTTAATCAAATAAAAAGCAATATGTGGGTGGGAAGGAACAGTGTAGGGGATTGTTTCTGAGGGAGGTGGGAGAAAGGGAGGGCAGAAGGTCACCTTTAAGTCCATCTGCTCTACATTCAAATTCTAGTTCTCCCCAGTGTAAAGCATTTTGGTTTTGATACGTTCCCTTTTGGATGAATTCACTCAAACAGAGCTCTGGTGAGAGTTTGGATTCAAACTAGTCCAACTTCTTAGCAGTGCCAGAAGCACAGACTTAACGCCTGAAACACTGGCTATTGCTGGTTTCACGGATGTCTGCAGGATCTGGTTGTAAACGTACAAGGCGGCGTGCTTTAGTGATCAAAGGTATCAAGAGCTGCTCTCCGCAAATTATACTTTAAAAGAATCATGAGAGATCCTTTATTTCAGCTCTTACCAAATACACATGGGGTTTATAAGACTGTCAGGTGACTGCTTGAACTAATAGGAAATACAAAGTGTACTTTGATGGAGCCTGGGTCCAGAAACAATACAATAGTTCAAGTTATGTTGTGATTACCATAACTACTTACTTATCAACAGGCAATTCTGATAAATATTCTACCACAAAAGAATGGTTTAAATAAAATAATTAGTAAATAATTATTAGAAATTAACACAATGATATCAGTATTGCCAATCCACAGCATTCACACAATTCATGATGATGGTCTTTCTTGAAAAGTCACTTTTTGGGGAACACTATTCATTTTATTCATCTCTGGGCTGTACCCAATCATATATTTGACTTTTCTCCACAATGTCACTGGCAAGAACTAGATTTTTTTCTGAGACTCAAGACTAAAATCACAGGAGAGGTCAGCGCCACTGTGACATAATGAGTTGGGCATTTCTAATTGCTCTTGCTATAGCTTCTCCCTGTCTCCTGCCACAAAGGTAGTACTACACAGCAAATGACAATCTGAATGTCTGAAAAGAGATAAAAACAAGCAGAATAAATTCTTACAGCTTCGTTTCCACGTGGATCTGATTTCTAACCCAGTGTGGATGGTCACAGGTCGGGGTTTGTAAAGCTTTTGTTTCTACTGCTTGTAACGCACCAGCTCCTGAAGGCAGATGTAAGAGCAGAGGGCTAGTGTAGAACTTCCAACTTGTAACCGTATCAATGACCTCTCCAACAGTATGTACATCCCCTTCCTTCAAAGGGGGATGGTCTCTGACCTTCCGAGACCATGCTGATGCTATCATTAAGACAGCTGATTAGTAAGAAAGCAATCAGAGCTGACAGCAGTGGCACTCCTGTTCTTTCTCAGGCCTGCCCAATCTGTTCTGCCGGGATGCACGCTTATTAATTCACTCTTCAGTATTTAGGATTTCATAGCTTTAGGGCAACAGGGACCATCTGATTATCTTGTCCGACTTCCCATCTATCACAAGCCATTAAATTTGACATGGGGTCCTCAAACGAAGGCCAAACACTTAAATGAGATGAAGAAGACGTTACTGATCTCAGGAGATGAACGCTGCATCTGCACTAGCATTTGTTTCAGACCTCACCACACATGCAATGAGATCTACCCAGATGATCAGCATAAGAAAGTGAAGGACATCAAGCTCCCAACTGACTTAACCCTGATCAGACATCCACCTTAAAGAAACCAAAAACTATCCTAACCTCCAAGCTGTGGCGCACACATCCAGTCACTGCCTCCAGCACAGTCAGTCTCTTATGCATGAAAAAAACCTGAAGGGAAAAAGAAAAGCACCTCGAAACATACCTAGCCTATTGTACGAGGAGGGGGGCAAATCCTCCTGACCACTGCACATTACCAGCTGAAAGGCTGAAGCGCCACAGTTGATTATAATCACCGTCTTTAATACAGAGCTGCCAGTGCTACGAGCATGTTATTTGAGGGCGTTTCAGCACGCCAGCCCACGAAAGTGGCTGATGGAGCTGACGGCTCAGGAATACCACATCTAGCAGCAGCAGAACTGCCACAACCCTCCACCCTGGAACAACGACCCCCGTAAATACAGGCTTTCTTGCTGCACCTGGGCTAACATGGCTTTGCAAATACACCCATTCTTATTTCACAGAGTATGTTATAGTTAATTGATTGATGTTTAATTACCCTCAGTGCTAAGAAATTGCTTCCTATTTCTTCAGGGTAAAGTTGACTTAACTTCAGTTTCCAGCGATTAGACTTTTTCCCCCTTTGTCAGCCAGACCCACCAGTGCTGTAGGACCTGCACTCGGTGAGAAAGCCACCTCACAGCTTCCTCCTCAATCACTCGCATCAGCTGAGCTCCTGAAGACTTGCATTATACCTCAGTCTCGGTTTTCATCTTGGAAAAAAAAAATCTTTTCCTCTCTTCATTTTCTTTCTAGTATTCCCATCTTCTGCTTCCAGTACAGCTAGCAGGATTATCAGAGCCCATTCTTCTGAACTTAATATACTAACAGCAATAAAGGGGTACGTGACCTAAGTTTACCTCTGAAAACACCGGTGCAGCTGGATGCTGCACAACAGCAGAGAGTCCCCAGGGAAAGGGGTGTGAGGCTGGAGCACTCTCCCCAGCCAGGACAGGGAGCCCATGGCCACAGCTGCCTCTTTCCGAAAAGGGAGAGCATGCTTCAGGTTTGGCAAGGGCAAAATGTCCAAGCACGGAGTGAGCAACAGTGACATGTCTCTTCTGTCATATCCTATTTCTCCTACAAAGGGAAGTCTGCTCCTTCTGTGCAACACTTTTGCAGAAGATAAAAAGGGAGAAAAAGTAACAATGATCCATCTCATCAGGCTCCAAGAAGCGCACAGAATTGCCTGGGGTGAAGGCAAGAATAAGCAACGTCAGCACAGAAAGGTGTCATACAAGGTTTAAGCTTATTCAGAGGTAAAGCCTCCGTCTCTCTCATGAATAAATACATAACCCAAGACAATTTAATTCCAACTGTTTTGTATTTCTTACAAAAACTTTTCAAACAATGTGATGACTCACAGGTGAGCTCTCCACTGACAACATAAAATGACATTGTATTAGTTATCTCCCTTTACAAACTGCAAGTCTGCACTGAGATATACAAATATCTCTCATAATACAGCACATGCCTTTACATGCGGCATAGCTGAGGATAGGGAACAGGCAGTAAGTAGAGACAATGACAGGTTTTCTTCACTCCAAAGGAAAAGGTTATTAAATACTAATTGGTGACATAGACAGCTTTTACTGCATATGCATATACTCCAATACTCTGATTTCCAAGACTCATCTGCAAAATATAACTTTGTGATTTATTCCATTTTATTTATGATTTTCATACTATTGCCTTAATCTTTCATAATTAACATAACAAGGTCCAGTGATAAATTCACACTTTTTTTCCCTCATTTACTTTTTTGCTCTACAACTGCCATTAAAAAATAGTATTTCAAGACTACAGCTGGAATGATATCTAAATCCTTTTACCAGTTGGAGAAAATTCTGGGCAAAGTGCTGGAAGGAAAGAAGTATCAAAATCTCTTTGAGACAAGATGACAATATTACTTACATGCCCCCATTTCAGTTTTATAAGCTCCTATAAATCCTCTCTCACAGCAGAGAGTAATGCAGGAATGTCCTTGGAAGAGGGCATTGGGTAAGCGAAGGATGAGTTTGCAACCCATGAGTAGTATTCATTCAATGCTTTTAGTCTGCTTTTTTGCAAGGAGTCTTGCTGTAAGAGCTCAAATCAAGAATAGCTGGGTCCCGGGAGAGAAGCTCTGTCCAGAGCTATCCTCTATCCAGGACTATGGAAGTAAACCTAAGTGCAGAAGATGGTCTGCAGAATGGAAATTAGGACAGAGGGTTTTACAGGTCTGACATCACTTGAAACACCTAAATCAAATCTGAATAGTTTTCTAAAGAAGTGCCTAAATGCAGCCAGAAAATACAGGCTGAACACCACGATTAGCGGGTAAAATGCTACAGGCAGTAATTATCAATCACTTTCCTTTCCCAACCATCAAAGAAGGTAATTTGTTTGTTTTCCTCACCCTGCAAGGAAAAGACTGGGTGGTCTTCTGACTTTAAGAGTCTGAGAAATATTCCTCTTGAGGACAAAGCCACATCGGGCCTCCTGGGCAGCATGAGGTCCTTTTTCTACGCTGTCTTACACTGCACTTGATTTTAGTCACAGACATTGAGACTGTGGCAGTGCTTTGCAAATCATCACTAAATACCTTTTCTTCATAGCTCCATGCAAATCTCAGGAGTGTTTCTAAGACATGAATAAAGCCTTGGTTGTTGAGAGGTAGCATGTTTTCAGTTCCTTGGCTGTCTTCATCAGCATGGGACTGCCATGCCGCAGGGATTCTTTATTTGGTTAAAGACTAATTCCCCTTCATCTTGCAGAAGTCGCCACCAGTTGTAAGAATATAGCAGCTTTATTCAATACATGATAAGTAACTGTGAATTCTGAGGCTATCAGTTCATTGAGAGAGTGACATCTCAATAAAACATAAATATTAAAACTCAGCCCCTTGCCGACAGCTTAAATCATTCATCTTCTATTTTTTTAAAAACATCTAATACATTGCTACACATTCAGACTTTAAAAAGTGAATGAAAAATTTTTGTATCTTCAGCCCCTTCTTAAATAATGTACATCTGATAATACCTATGCTCAAAGCCATGCCATTTAAAGTCTAAGTTGTTTGCGTACTAAAAAACCTAAGCCATGGAGTGTTCGGCGTTGCAATTCAGCTTCCTCTTGCAGTAAAAGGAAGCTAGGAGAAAATGGGGCAGGAACCAGGCTGAAAAGCTTTCTGAAAGCCGCAGCTGCAGCCAACAGCTGAAATTTAAAATCAGACATTATTTTCTCTCCTCATCTTGTGGGCTCTGCCACAGTTTTCAATAAACCACAAATTCAGCCACAAAGGCGCTATCGCTCGTAATTTTCTTTTGCTGATGGAGCTAAAATAAGAACCATAAACACTTCCCCCCAACTTCAGAAAGCAGCGTATGTCACTCCCCAAAAGGACTCTGACACGTTGCATGTGGACAACGTGTTAGGCAAGCAAAACCCAAATGTGGTCCTGTGAAATTAATAATTTGATGTTGCAGAGAGAACCTGAAACACAAGATCACATGGGTGGAGGAAAGCAGAAGCAAGAACTGCATTTCCATTTCCCAACCCAGTGAGAGAACAGACATGTGATAGCCAGCAGATACGGTTCGCTTGGATTTCCATAGGGCATGTAGCAACATCCCTTGGTAAAGAAACAAAGAGAGGAGATCCTCCCATCGATAAAAACTTAATAAAGATAGGAAAGATCCCATAGGAACAAAAGCCAAATTTCCCAGGGGATGGAGATCACCAGTGGCATCACAGAGAATGCACTGATCCAGGCAGCTCGCAACGTTAGTGAGCTGGAAAAGAGGGCATAAGTGAGGTGGCAGAGCTTGCTGAGAACATTATGATATTCAGTGAAGTAAAGACAAGGGCTGGTTATGAAGAAGAGACTTCACAAGATTCACTGACTAGGCAGTAAAGTGACAGATGAAATCCCATGTAGATAAATGTAAAGTGATGCACATTGACTTTGAACAGACTATTACCACTCAAAAAGAGAGTTTGAGGTTTTAACCATTTTATGAAAATTTCAGCTCAGTGCTCATTAGTGATTAAAAAACCAAATAGGTGTTAGAAAATGCTAGGAAAAGAATAGCAAACAAGACAGATAATATCATTATGCTACTGTACAAATCCACAGCCTACCCACATTTTTAATATTGCATGCAGTTTTAATTCACTCCAGGTCAAAAAAGATATAGCAGGAATAGACATGTTAAGAAAAAGGCAGCATGAATGATCAAAGTTATGGAACAGTTTCTGTACAAGGAACAACTAAATTATGTAGGACTCTCCATTCTGAAAATAGATGACTTGAACATCTGTTTGAGGTCTATCAACATGAGTGACGGAGAGAAGCTGAATAGGGAAAGACTGTTGTCTCTCTCAATACAGACTGTAGGGTCATCAAATGAAACAAGTAGGCTAATGATTCAAAAACACATCAATGTTAATATTAATTTCACAGAGCACTATGAAAGTGCTGGTAAGCTGGGGGACTTCTTGCTGTAGGACATTGCAGTTGCTCAGTTTACAAGAGTTTAAAAAAATAAAAAGACAAGTTAATGGAAAAAAATTCCATTGAGCACTGTTAAAAAAAAGGACATAATCCTTGGTTTCTTTCAAGTAATTGCTTAATCATATTTTGCTGGGAGCTGGGAGGGTATTCCGGAAGTATCACTACATACTCTCCTTGATCCTGTATTCTTCCCTATGTAATCATCACCATTCGATACAGGTTGTCAGGCTGGACCTCTGGTCTGACCTGCTACAACTGCTCTTAGACTTGACAAGGTACAAGAAGCCCTAATGCTGACAGTAACACTTCGTCCTATCTGCTAAACATAAAGAAAAAGAAGCACTTACATTACAACAGAAAATAACAACCCCAGACCTAATCAAAACACTCTGCTGTGTAGTGAGAATCGTACAGAAATCTCCTCCTGGAGCGAGGATATGGGAGAGAATGAATGGCGTACAATATGTTACGTCATATCATCTCATCTGTTGTAAAAATGGCCTTAAACATTTGTTTGCACAGTAAAGTTAGTGTAGTGGAAGCTAGAGAATGAATCTCTAGTGCTTCAGCTATTCCACAGAGGTGGCGGACAATGCAGGGTAAATCTTACATGGCATCAGCATCCGAAGCTCTGGCTACCACCAAGTGTCAGAACACTATTAAACCTTTTGAACAAGGGATCTGTACAGCTTTGGGGGGCCGAGATCATCTTTTCTCCCTCATTAACTCCCCACTGCTGAGGCACCACTCTGGTGCCATCACTTTGGCACCACTTTGGGTGCCATCACTCAGGCTGAAGGACAGGGTGGCACCAAGCCTCCCTCGCCCTTCCCCATCCTTCTGGGATATGGGACCCAGGGTGAGGGCAGACAAGGCTGTGCAGATCAGCTCACAGTACTCCACGGTGTAGTACTGGGATCTGGTAGCAGTAGGATCATTGGCAATTTGGTCATTTAGAAGCATGAAATCTGAATATCTGCCCATGCTACTGCACACAGCCTCTCCATGAAGGCATCAGATGTTTTGTCCCTGTAGTTCTTTGAAAATCTGCTTTTACTATTTCCTTACCTTATTGAGCTGTCTAACCACCTCCCTGCTCTCCCGTTCCAAGAAAACAGGAGAGCTTTTTTTTTTCTTTTTGGTAGTCAGGAGATTTTTCAAGGGCAAAGAATAATGCACCTTTTATTAAGCAGCTATGCACAGTAAGAAACTTTTTACTAGCAATTTCTCAAGGAATGTTATGACTGGCTGACTTGAAAGAGGCCTATCCAGAATCTCATTAGATTTTCAAGTACTTTAGAAAGCAGTTCTTACTGAATTATCAAACTTGCAGGAAAGCAATGGCAGTTTCATACCTGAGATTATGTACTTCTGTGTTAACTGCAGAAACGTATCAGACTAGTAAGGAGTGTCATGCACTTGGAGCTACTGCAGTAACAGGAAGCTGCTGGGATATGTAGCAGAAGACTCTGTAAACATTTCATTTGCATGACTAAATACTGTTTTTCAAAGTGATGCACATATGACATGACATACAGTGATGTATCTCAGTAACTCTTGACCCACAAAATCTGAAGTGGTTGAAAAAAAAAAAAACCCACAAAAGCTTCATGGGTGTGGAGCATACACAGTTCACAACACCTTGCATAAGCAACCTTTGCACACTGCTGTTTGGACAGAGCAGCCAAATCTGTCCTCTGTTGGAGACCAGGGCCCCTGTATACAGACCTACAAAGGTGGCTGCAGGCTGGCAGAAGTACTGGTTTTTCTAGAGCTGTTTCAGGCCCATCTGCAATATTGACACTGCAAATAAGAGAAAATCAGAATGGTATTTTCTAGCTGATGGGACTTCTTCTTAGATACCACCAAAGAATCCCAGAGCTTCCTTCTTCTGAAGGGAAGCCAACCTGCCGCACCTCACCTAGTCTCAGCCATCAAAAATACAAGGAACCAGTGCAAGCTGTTCGCCTAGTAAACCACAGGGGTGAAACAGGAACCTGCTGAAGGTTACTCATCCCATTCATTCTAGACACCTGTTTTAGGATGGGGTGAATTAGTCTCCTGAGACGTCTCTCCATGACTGTAAAGCAGCGTACACATTAGACTAAATGCCCAGTGTGTATAGGGCCAATGTTACAGGAGGTGACTCGCACACAGGCAGAGCAGAGCACTGATTGTTCAGTGGGCAGCTCTCCATTGGAGGTAGTGGTGGTCTCTTGAAAACATCCGCACATATGGCTTTTTGGATGGTATCACACTTACTTAAATAGTTCTGAAAATAAAATAAAATTATTTTTTTATTTGGAAAAGTATGTACTGTCTATACATGGAAATACCTTCTAATACCCTTTTAACATTTCCACAATGTTTTAGACAGTGGGTGATTCCCATGTAGACTGTTTTCCTCAAGAGCCAAGCATATATTTAATCCTAAATTTTAGACTCATGTTCCAGATTCTCTGTATGAAGACTTTCCTATTTCTATTTTTGCCCAACACCACTTTTTGTCATACTGTTTTGCTGCCAGCAGACTAGACAATCAGTTTCTTAAACGCTTCTCTCTTGAAACAAAACAATCCAACCCAGAGCACATTCTAGGGAGACTCTCACCATCATAAAATGCTGTTTTACAAGGCTGAGGATTGTCTGTCTTTCCCTTGCACTACGTTTCTGTTTGCAATCCCATACCAGATGGAGTTGTTGCATGACTCCTGGCCAGGCTTTGAAAACCGAAGCATGAAGCCTGCTCTTAAACTTCTGTCCGTAACACTTAATGAGTGGTTGCTGTGGCTGTGCCAGAAGAGTTGCAAACAGCATTTCCTTCTACACTTTGACCCCAATCCATGTAGACATATCGCGGCATCCACACCGGGCTCTGCTGAGCAGCGCCAGGATCTCAGGTCTGTGCAGCATATGGCACCACGCAGAGAAGGTAACACTTCTTCCTCTCACGCAAGCACACACACGCACGCTGCAACTGCCTGCTTCGCTGTTTCTTCTCTCATCTCTCAGCTCATCATCATCAACATACTTTGCTGACAAAAGATCTTACTTTGCCCCATATAGCCCCCCGCAGAAAACAAATCAAGAAAAGCTATGGCAGTATGTAGAGATGAAGGCATAGTTAAAAGGTTGAGATTTCAAAGCTGTTGGTAGCTGGGCAGAATGGATAGTTGGACTGGTGAGAAGCAGAGAGCTGGGCTGGGGGGTTACAGCAGCTGAAGGCTGTTCAGCATCAGCGTGACTACCTACAGGGAAAGCGAGCACCCACCTCCTGCAGGCGTTGAAGCTGCCATCCCTTAAAGCACACAGCTCAGCAGAAGGAGAGGGAAATTGCTTCCTGTCTTGCTACTTTGTCTTAAGACATGTCCTAGCTTTTCACTTTGTGGTCATCAGATGGCTATGCTCAATGTCCTGCCAATGAAACACATGCAATTTTTGCAAAACTAAACAAACAGTTTCCTACCATGGAAAGTCCCAAAGCACTGAGCAAATAGGTTGATCTCCACCCATTGTCTGTTTCAAAACTTCCTTTGCAGCTTCAAATTACAGCCTTCTAATGAAAGTAAGGGGAAATCAGATGAACAGAGAAATCAGGCTTTGCCAATAGACATACTAACAACATGTAAACCACTTTAAAAAAAAAAATCTTTGTATAATTTGCACTTTCCTCTCATCCTCAACGAAACAAAATGAGGCCCAAAAGAAGAAGATGCAGAAGCACGTCCTACGCGCTGCCTCCGGCTGGTAACGGCGGCAGCCGTGCCCGGGGCAGCGGGGTGCGGGCAGCGGGGTGCGGGCAGGGCAGCGGGGTGCGGGCAGCGCGGGGGCCGGCAGCCGGCGCGCTGCTGCCCCCTCCCGGGCTCCCCGCCCGCCGCAGCGCCCACCGGGGTCACAGCCACGCAGGACCCGTCCTGTGTTTCTGAGATGCGGTGCGTGGCGTTTTATAAAGGGAAGGGAAGACCAAGGCGAAGGGGTGGCAGGGCCCAGCCGGGGTGCCCGGCCGGCTCTGCCCCGGCTCAGCTGCTCCGCAGTAACTACGCAGCTCCTGAAATGATCATCGAAGGTGAAGTCATCCCAGAGACACACAAGGCAAGGACCTGTTAGCACTGCAGCTAGCAGAAAGTGGGAGTGCCAAAGGGGAGAGACAGAGAGATGCTGAACACAGGCTGCTGCTCCCAGAGAGGGCTCTCTGGCTGTATTTGTAAGACAGCTCTCCCATGGCAGAGGATACATAATCAAATTAAAAACAGACAAACAAAACAGAAACATTCCCATCCAGTTTATATCTGGATCCAAAACAAAGTTATATTCCGTAAACCTGAGTCTCCCACTGAAAACGTGTTGAGAGAAATTACTTCTTTGATGTACTTACTCCTTGTACCAAAGGCTTGCACCCGCTCTGAAGGGTCAACGTGCTCAGGTTCCCTCAGACCAGGAGAAAAGCCTCTTGATATTTAAATCTGAGGCTTGCACAGCCTCATCTAACCTCAACTACTGCTTTCATCCACTGGAACAAAACCAACCACACAGGACGAAATGCAGCGCTGCATAAATCTATACTATAGACACTATAGGCCTCGGCAAACAGGGAGCCAGTGCAGTCCTGGAGAGCTTATATGATTTGTCCTTGCTGGTCTATAGCATCTAATGGCCAGCCAGCTGCTGCTTCAGCCTTCTCCTCCCAGGTAACTCTGAGAAAAGTGCTGTGCACAAACCCAAGCCTGAAGTCACATCAAAGCAGAGTGCTAAGGTAAGATCCCCGTCTGAGAGAAAAGTCCAAAAACTTCATCAGGCCTGGATAAGAAAAGTTATTCTTAGATGCTGTGTTTGGGAAACCTCAAACTGTGATCTTCTTGAACACAGAGGAGTAGAAGTTCTCTGTAAGGCAGGCATGAAACAACTTGAAATCTCCAGTCTTTCTCTAAGACCTCATTTGTTTTCAGGGTGAAGCCTCAGACTGTTGGCTCTCACCACAGCCCCCAAACTGGCTAGACCACAAGAGAATCTGCTGCAAGCCAGTATAATAAGACTGATTAACCACTTAAACTCTACTGAAGATCTCAAAATAGGTCTTAAGTGGAAGATGGAACATTCTACTCTGTAAAAACTCATGGCACTTGTTTTCATAGTTACACTGATGATACATGCAGGCATGCACGCTTGGCACCTTGCACACTCACTGCAATGCCATCAATGTGAACTGCTAAGTTCTGAAGGAGAATTCAACTTTTATAATTGCTCTTTAGCTACTGGGGTTGATGTCTGGTTGAAGATAAAAACAAAACAAAACAAAACATAAAGTCTTACACCAAATACAAGCTGTGATGCTGGAAGAATGTTGAACTGCTCATACAAAATACCCGCACATGGGACATTCTGCATTACTTCTTAACATTACTGCATTTTCTTCACAGGGATGGGGTTAGATTTAAACCCCAAGAACGCATTAGTGTTGCCTATGGAAAGAAAAATACCCAAGGAATTTATAGCTGATATACCAAAAAAAAAAAAAAAAAAAGCTTAAACTACTTGGCAAAGTCTTTACACATATTAGATAAAAGACTTAGAAAACAGATGCTCCTTCTTACCAGCAGCCAAGATCTTCTACTATCCCTACAACTTGTTAATCAACTAACATATGGTACGACTTCAGGAAAACACACCATTCTGATTTTGTATTTACATGGTCTGTTTCCTACAGAACTATTGTCAAGATTTAGCCATTGTAATCTAACCCAGTAATTTTTATTCCTATACTTTAAATTATTCCATAAGCACAAAAATAAAAAGAGAATCAATTTAAATCCAAACAACAAGTAAAACTCATTTTCACATGGTTTCCAGTGATGGATGAATTTCCTCTTACCGCTGAACCTCACCAGTCTGTACAAAAATCACCATTTGCTGCCAAATTACAACCTAAAAATTCTGTTGACTTTGACTTAAAGCCCCTGAAAACCCAATACATTAAGTTTTTTGGGCAAAGCTAAACTGTCAAGGCAAAATTTAGTATCTGTACAAGGTGGTTCCTACACACACATAACTTTAATAATGTGTTTTAACTTATATTTTACACACATATGAGGCCTTACTGTCTCCTAAAAAGACACCATAATTTACCTACACACAATATAATACTTCTAAACACATATTAGGTAAAAAATTAAGATGTAATTAAGGTTTCTTTTTTTAATGAACCCTATGCACTTATTTAAGTTTTAAACCAGTATTGCTCTGCTGACCTAGTCTCTCTCAGGCTGCTGCTGGCTTAATTTACCAATACTCAGCCACTGGGACTTAACAGCTTCTGCCACCCTTAGACAAATTCAGTGCAGGTCCATTCACAATATCACATACCTTGCACAAACCCACCACCACTCAATCCAGGTTCCAGGTCGTGATTTCTGCTACTTCACCACCGCATCGCGATGTGATCAGCCTGCTCTCCAAAGGCGTTTTGAAGACCCTGCTTACAGACTGCTGCACCAGTCCACCCCAGTCTGTGCTGCTTCTCCAACGCTAAATTAAACCCAATGTTTTTGCACCACAGACAGGTGGGGTTTGGCTGCCGTGGTTCTTTCTGCAGTGCCACCGTACCTCTGCAGCCCTCCTTGTGCCAGCCCTGGGGCAGGGTGGCAAGGGACGATTAAAGAAGGTGCAAAGGTGTGGGGCACCAGGTGCTCCGGGCTTTGCAGCAAGTGGCATCAGTATTTTGCTGTGTCACCCTGCAGACAAGATGACATCCAAATAGCTCCAGTCAGAGTGTGGAAGGGAACAACTGTCTCTGCCCAGACATGGAAACTGTAAGCAAGAACAAAGAAGTTTGGCAGAGAAAGTCTATAAAGCAGTAAAGCTTGTGGAGAAAGCTTAGGGGGGCATTTTTTATGCTTTATGTTTGCTATTTAAATTAAAGATAGGCAGTTTTGAATATATATGGTGTATACATATTCTGCATTTTGAGGCCATTAGGAGGGCTTGTTTTTTGGCTGTTTTTTAATGCTTTTAACATCAGACACAGATGTAGCACAATTTAAAAAACACTTTCAAAGTAGTGTCATAGGGAAGCTTGTTTACGAGTACAAAAAGAATTGCCTTACAATGCCACTTCTCAGCGCTTGGAATGACAACCGATGCAGTTCTATTTAAAAGAAGAGATAACTGTAAAATTTCTGAATACCTGAAACACACTAAAAGCACCCAACATGTTTTACAGACAAATTACCAATTTTCTTTCAGGATTTCCAATGGCAGGATAGAAATGAAAGTAAGGCACATGAATTCCTGAAATTTGTCTAAGATGTAGTTTAAAAGTTGAAATCTGGGCTTTCACTTGCAAGAAATACAAAGGCCCAAAGTTACAGGAAAATAAAGTGATGTAAGAAAAGTGAAATAAAGAAAATGCTGCAACCTTTAGTTATTTGACGCTCTTCAAAAATTTTATAAATTCATATAGATAGGCTGGAAGACAATCTGACATTCTCAATTTATTCATGATTAAACTTTGAGCTATCCCATATATACACCTGTATGCACAGACACACAAAGCTACACCTGTATGTTTCACAGTGTATCTCTCCCTCTCTATATTGCTGATCATCAATCCAACTATAAACTGTATCAAGAGGCATGAGAATTTCTTGTACGGCGCGTAGTATAACGGTCCACTGAATTCTGGTGTGGGTTTCAGGCTACTACTCATAATATAATAAATGATACTTTAAAATGAATTGCAGAAATCCTCTCTCAGTTAAATATTTAATTTTCATTTAAAAGTAGTAATAATCTTCTTAAACGGATGCACGAATGAAATGAACATTAATAGTTTCACATTTTGTAACGCACATCTGACAGAGATCTTTAAGAAAGCCAAAGCAGGTGATGCTGTCTGTGGAAGACAAAAGTGAAAATAAGTCCCACCTGGCCAAGTCCCAAAGCAGAACATGGGATGGGACACGACACTCAATGCCGGAATGCGCGTCTTCTCGAAGGCTAGCACATAGGTGACAGGGACAGTGTGTGAGGGTGGCACACCTGGGTATACGAGCAGCTTCCCGAGCAAACTAACTTCACACCTGCAGCACCATTTTTGGCTTGAAGGGGTTGCAGAAAATACCTTGATAAATTACCTGGTGGAAGATATTTCTTTCATCTCCAGCTTCTTTTTTTTTTTTTTTTTAATTAATTATTTTATTTTGAGTTCTGCTGCACAGAAGTTTAAGAAAGCCCCTCATTTGCTTACCAAATCTCAGTTCCTAGGGGCAGCAAAAGGAGAACAAATATGAATTTTCAACAGTTTAAGATTTTTGGGGTGCAGAGCCTCTTTGGCATTTGTATAATGGCTCCTACAAGGGGCCCATAAGCAGCAGTGGATTCCCAGCCACTGGGATGAAGACAAATTTCCTACCGACAGCCGAGACCTGGCTGAGATCCTGGGTTTTGCCTCACTTCACCCAAGCTGCCTCCTCCCTAAGCCAGCCCCGGGGGGGATGAGCAGGGGGCAAGGGGACTTCAGGGGGTCCCACTCTGCTTCAGCACACACCCCCCGCTGCAGCAGGAGCACCTTCGTCGTGTAATGGAGGAGCACAAGGGCATTCTTCTTGCCTCCATACCCAGGTCCGCTGCCCACAGCCTGCAGTGCCGTCTGCTTCCAGCATGACAGCACACACTTCTGGATAAAGCATAGAATTAGGTATTCCTTGAACACCTCTCTACTTTCGATTAAAGTGAAAGAGAAACGCATCTAGACAAACACTCTCATTCTAATATGCTCACCTAGGATATCTAGCTCTGCCTTGAGGGAGGTTTGGATTGCCCTGCTATTGATATTTAAACAGGGCCCTTGATTCTGAATTGTTGATGGAAGTACCCTAAAGCAACCTGAAACATCTGAAAAGATAAGAACATTACAGATGCATGGATGGGCAAAATTACACCTCTCTCTTAATCCAAGCTCCTGGATAATGAAAGGCACTGCTAATGTCTCTCAGAGGTACCTCATCAGCTTAGGCTGATGCTCGGTCATACAAGCAGTAGCTGGTTTGCTATTGTTTTCTTTTCTAACTGAACATTTCACCCTTGCTATATCACCAAATTACTATCTATTGAGTTCAAAGCTATACACAATACTCACAGTTCCCCCACCCCTTAACAAAGAAGATAAAGCATACTATGTTTGCAATACAATGACATTTCTAGATAATAACAAGATGCATGAAAACAAAACTTCATATAAATTTTTTAACTTACTGAACTATTCTCCTCCTTCAGCAGAGTGTTCTGCACCAGCTATTAGCAACAAGAAGGGAATTTCCTCCTCCTCAGACTATTCCTGAAATAGATTGCAGTAAGTCTTCCTTTCCAACCTCAGCCTTCAACAGCAAAAGGAAGCCACTCTCAATCCACACGCAGGAACAACCTCACGAATGAAAAAAAAGCCAAACAAGCAACCCCCCTCCCAAAATGTTGACTACCACTTTATTAAGGTCAACACAGCCATTTAAGAAAGATCTCTATGAGCTGTTTTAAAAGACTTCCTACTGCAGAAACCTAAATCATAGCATAATGCTTACTTGCCTTGCCTTTCAAGTCCGGAAAGCTCTTTGTTAAGATCACTTATAGTAAGGAAACAAGTTTTCACTCACTCTGTATGTGTATTTTTATAAGCCAATCTTGTAAATAAACCAGCGACACTTTATGGAGGGCATTAGTGGACAGATTGCCTTTGCCATGAACGTTAAATGAAAATTTCTACATCAGTCCCATATAGCCTGGCAAGATCTGGGAATTCACTCGATACAATAGGGCCAACAGTCAGAAAACAACAACAACCAAAAAACTCAGGTGGTAACGGCCTCCTGACAACTTTACTCCAAGCAGCTATCATTAATAGGCAAGGAAAAGGCAAAATATTTACCGAGTGGCTGTATAAATACGTACTGCACAGCATGGAACAATCTTGTTTTGAAGATCTCAATGAAATGGAAGCCAAATCAATAGCTAAACCATATGCTAGACCCTGAGATCAGCATTGTCTACAGCAATGACGAAAGGTGGGCGTTAGCCCACTTGTCAGACTGCTGAGTTCAGTAACTGAGAAAATAAAGGGGTCCTTCGTTTTTTAGGTTTGTTTGGCTTTGGGTTTTTTTTTAAAGACACAATGTTCTCTGTCTCTTCTTCATTTCCTCAGCCTGGACCAGATCCCCTCCTCTCTTAAAGGCTGAGGAAGGGGACTTTGCACAACAGCTCGTGAGACTCCCTCTTAGAGATCCCTCTGTATCATTAAGGAATTTTGGCAAAGAGAGGCTGGTGCTGCAGCCCCAGCTAAAGCAGCCTCAGCATCACCTATAATCTTAAGAAGGGTGGAAGGCCAGAGTTGTCCCTGTGTAGCCCATGCCTTCGCCCTGGGATCTGATAATGAAGCTTAAAAGCTCTGCTGTGCTGTGCACTTCAGCCTTGACACAACCTTCCCAGGACTCTTCTGTGGAGACTGTGTTGACAAAAAAAGTTCTCTGCAAGATTTTCAGTAGCATTGGATGGGTAATCACATGCATCCTGAACACATTATGCCATTCCTAGATTTACCAGTCCCTTACTCTTACTCCCCTTTTTCTGACCTTGCTATAAATGTGAGAAACAGAAAAACCATGATCTAGCCTTTTAATATTTATATGTGAGACAGAAGAATTGTAATAGCACAACAGAATCATCACCTTCCATAAAAAACAAGAGACAAAGAAGTCCCTCCTAAGGGCATACCTTCCCCCACCCCCGATCAACTTAGGACAATCTGATCCATGATCAGGAAGACCAAAGTGCTCTGGACTTCTCTGTGGAGGTTTTATTTGCTGTGTCAGGAGCTCAGGCTGCTCATTCAGGCATTGAAGTTGGATGAACAAAAGTAATCTTTGAGAATAACAGATTAAACTGGAATTCATCCCTGACTCAAAGTCTCAGTGTAACAAAATGGCTTTTCATAATAGAGAAATTCAAATTATGGGCAGATGCTCCACCAGTGCAAAAGAATGATCGCAAACTGAAAACAGAAACTTGGAAAAACAAAGCATGCAGGAAATCCAGAAAGAACAGCGTTGGGGTCAACGTGACAAAGGAAGAGAGCTGAAATTGAAAGACACTCTCTATTGGGAAAAATATGAAGTAACACAGGAAAAATATTTCCACAAGTTATCTGGCAAAGAAATCCTCCATTAGGAAGCAGGGAAATAAAACTGAGCATGCTTCTGGGAGAAACTAAGAGAGGCGTTTGATGGCTTATGGCTACCTGCCATCTGATTAGCAGTGAGTGCTTCTACCATATAGGCAGAAGGTATGAAAACACATCAATATACTGAAATCCTGTCCTGGGAAAGCATGTGACAATACTTTAATTAACAATGGCAATGCTTGCACCTCCCAAAACATCAATAAAATTTGTTACAGATCTATTCAGTTGATGATGATTTTTATTTCATATGAGAAAAAGGTGTGCCGTCTCAGACTAATTAGGTTTCCATACCAAAATCCGGGTTCATCTAAATACCAGACTAAATACTAACAGATGCTATCTTGATTTCACATTTAAAATCCAAGACAGCAGTTCCCAAAGTAGGGTCCCAAGCTCCATAGGGTCTGTCGCAGGTTACTCAGGGCTCTGCAGAACTGAAATCTCATTTTACAATGCCCAGAAAGCATCCTTGGGCAGTAAAGAGAGCACAGTTACCCCTCCTACACCCACAGACTTTGACCCTGCTTGGAAAAGAGATGGAAGAAGGGTAGTGGCAGGACCCAGTAACGGGCTTCATCCACAGTTTGCATGAAAATGCTATTTAGCAGTGAATGAACTTTCCGTAATGCTCTTTACCATATCCTCATTTTACTCCTCATGTTATCTCTGATTATGGAGTTGCAGAAGTTTTGTTTGCTGCTGCTAATACTTTTTTTTTTTTTATGAAAACCCATACTGACTGTAGCCTCCTCTGTCAGAGTCACCCTGGACACAGCTAGGACGTAGGTGGGGAGAAGCAGCCTCTGAAAGGCTCATACACCACAGCTCAAATCGAGACTCAGAAGCTTCACCCAGTTCTTCCAAAAACTTGGTGTGTCCCTGTTTTGCCTTAATTCCCTTCCAGAAAGCACTGGTGTAGCCTCTGACAACCTGCTACGGCTGCACATGCATGTTTGCCACAGCTGCTACAGAAATATCCTTTGAAGACGTAGCCTTGCACTTCTCACTAACCCACTGTAACACATTTCATAAGGGTCCTCTGCAGGGGTAAGGTGCCAGTATCACTGGGGAGGCTTGTTTCAATGATGCAGCTAATGCTTTTACCTCAGTTACACTATTCTTAAAACTAATAAACTAATGCTTAGATTTCTGGTTTTGACAATCCTTAAGACACAGAGAGCAAAATTTTTGTACAGATTTCATTCCATCTTCCAGGCAACCTGGGCCGGATCCAAGAGGGACCCAAGAGATGCCTAGAAGTTAGAGGAGGAAAGAGGCTTTCCCATATCCAACATGCAGTGATCCCACCACTGCTCCCCACTCTTCCTCGCTTCTTGGACCTCTGTCCTCCGTCCTCCTGGCCGTGGTGGCCCAGCGTCAGCAGGAATAGCGGGAGTTATCCCCACTCCATTAGCCTGCAACCCAGCAGCCAGGGCACCACCCCAACAAGGGGAAGCCATGAACAAAACAACGCAGTCAAAGGAGAGCCTGGTGACAAAAACGTGTGTGCTTATGCTAGTTCTGTGGTGACAGCATGGTACCTGGGGCTTCTCCAGCCTAAGAGCAGATTAAGACCACAGGACATGAAGCAGGTGCTCAGGTTCTTCTCTTGGATTTAAGGCATTTAAAACGCACCATGGGTGGGTGCTATCAGCTCTCACTATCTCACCGCCTGTGCTGGACTGTTTGGCATCGCAAGAAGCAGGTAGTAGATCTGATGCTGAAGACATGGGCATTACTTGGAGCTAGAGACTCAGCATAACAAAGACTGCTGCATGTCAGTAACAACATTCACTTCTGTGTCCTCAAAGGGAGGTTTCTAAGATCACAAGCTTTTTAGAGTCATTTGACTTAAATTCTTGCTCTGATCTGGCTGCATCCCCGCAACAGACGAGGACAAAACACAGCCACTACTAAATGACACAGGAGCTGTACAGTACTTGGAGTACTTTTGAAAAAGAAAGGAAGGAAAAAACTTCTAACTTAAGAGCCCACCAGAAGAGAATGAACCCACACCAGTGGGTTCAAGAGCAAGCAAAAGCCAAACGCTACTTTAGACTGGTGACAGCTGAAGTAGAACAAAACATCAGAGAGACAGGAGACTGGGAAGCTGATTCATTAAAAAACAATAAAACAAAAATTCATTACAGGAAAAAGAAGAGCGTCCTTATAAAGGTATAAGACTATTAGGAGGGAATTTCTGTAATATTATAATTGTTTTACAGTGTTAATATACCTTATTAAAAATAAGGAACATTGACTGGCATAAGGATGAAGCTCAGTAGAAAATGTATGATCCAAAAATACAAATTACAGATAAAGAAGTAGTTACTGAAACTTCTGGAAAATGCATACGCATCACCTGAATTAGAATAGAAAGGCAGAATGGACAAAAAAATGGACCTTTGAAAGACAGTGAAATGCAAGAGATGTGACCCCTGAAAACATAAGGGAGGGGGGGTGATGCACAGAACTGCAACATCCTCAGGATGAAAAGTGGAAAAGAGGAAGAATGTCTAATTGTAATTAAAATTAATATCATAACCCCAGATGTGCCAGGTCTGAGATGGATTAGAATCAGGACTCCTGTTGTAAATTAATCTCTCAAGAGAGGGCACAGAGCATAGTAGAGAAAAAGGATGCAGTTCCTAAAATACAGAGCTATTCTGGAACCAGTCAGTGTTGGTCAGAGAGAAAAGACAGCGAGGTGAAGCCATCTGACTTAGGGATGTGTGCATGCCTCGGAGGAGGCAGTCACAGCTACGCGGAGTTTTCAAATGTAAGGGACAAGCTGAATGCACAGGACACCAGACTATCATACCTACCTAGCTGCAAAAGCAAATCTGGGTTGATTTATTATTATAACATGGAAGTTTGCAGTGCTGTTACACACATGCTAAGAGCGTTGCATATATTTAGTGTTCGAAGCCATGAATTTACCTCATATGTGCACTAAAATACAATCAGAAAATGCATGGCTCCATTTATGCTGTCTTCTTTTGCCTTTTACTACAGAACTGAGGAAAAAAAAGATTGCTCTAAACAGAAATACGTTATCAGAGTTTGGAAGCAGATCTCAGAGAAAGCAACTCAAGTCTTCAAGGGAGCAAAAGCCAACTAGTGAGAAGTGAAGGAAGAAGCAGCCACAAACATCTAAAAATAGAAAGTCCAGTAGGAAGTTGCCCTACAGAGATTTAATCTGCTATTGTACTCAGATCCTGGCATTACGAGTTAAAATCTGCAAGAAGCTATCATCTTTAATACATCATCTCCTTCCTACTGTTCTTTAAAGCAAAGAAGCTGATTAAACATCCTGCCACACTCCGGTAACCTTAACAGTGCATTTCTTCATTTCACCCTGTAAAAGGTCAGTCACATGTTAAATTGTTCTTCTTTGTGTGAATTTACACTCAGCCCAGGACTAAGTCAATAAGGGTTGTACTGCTGGTCTTTCCAACAAACCAAGCACTAAAAAGTAGTAGATGGCATCTCATTTCAGAGAGATGTTAAAAATTCAAGCATTTCTCACTCTTTTAAAAAGTTTGACTTCTATATTTGCTTAATGAAGCTCCAGATTAACTAGTGTGGTATATTTTACTAGGATATGAATATCTCTCAAAGCACTAAAAAAGCAAACACCATTACCCTCATTTTGCAAAGCAGGTAAGAATCTTAAAGGTTATGGCTTTATAGTTCCTTAAAATGTAAGTTTAAAATCCAGAAGAAAGTTTTAAGTCTTTTAATGAAAAGAATAAAACCACCAATACAAATATGAAAATATGAGACATCTAGCATATATTAGCATTTATTTTCTTTAAGAACTGATATTACTCCATACACACCTCTATGAACTGCTGAACTACTTACTGACTGGAAAAAGGACATTTCTATACAGCTGCCAAAATCCTATTTGCAAAAAAGTGTAAGACTTGTTTTTCATTTTATGGGAAATACAGCCACGGGATCTGCGAAGAGCAGTTTTTGAGATCCTTGCTGTTGCCTGACAATTCTTTAAGGCTGCGGTAACCTTAACAGTGCATTTCTTCATTTCACCCTGTAAAAGGTCAGTCACATGTTAAATTGTTCTTCTTTGTGTGCATTTGGGTACCTGCTGAAGTTGGTGAAAACATGTTTGTTTTTTTAAAGGCACAAGGTTGGAGCTTTTGGTGGGTATGCTTTTCACGTGGGACATCAAGGGATGGGTCCCAAACCATACTTTTAATCACTTCCCTCTTACCCTCATGAAAATAAAAACACACAAGTGATTTCTCCAGATTGTCATGACAGCACATGGGGTCAAAAAAACAGAGGGGGATGGGGGAGGATATTCCCAAATGTTTCCCTACACAGAGAAACAGGCTTGCCATAATCATTTCCACCTTTGCAGTACAGAAGATGTTTCAAGTGGTAAAGATAAATGCTCTTTGCGTGGCAGGAATGCTACAATTCTGGTTAAGGAAAGGAGCAATGGACCAAACAGCTTTCCAACATGCAGAGTAAGTATGAAAACCGAGCTGGTTTTTGAGTTGGAAAACTGGCAAATCTGTGAGTGTGATTCCACACTGCTGCTGTCTGGGACAAGGGGGCCGGACCGGACACAGGAGTCCTCCCTCCAGCTGTGGACTCCTAAACAAAAGCAAGATGCCAGAACTTCAGAGCAGCCCTAAGGCCAGGCACGCGGGCTGGGGAGCTCCAGCAGCCCCTGGCACCATCCCTCCCTACCAGCCCAGAAGGGCTTCAGCTGCATGACCAGCCCCAGGGCTGCGAGGCACCCTGCATTGCTGCACGTCAGAAGGCGTTCTACAGATGAAAGCTATGCCATATTTTGCAATACCACTGGGTCACCAAATACAATCTGCAGTGTAATAGTGGTTAGCAGACATCCATGCTCTGAGTTTCACAGAATCTGTCAAATGAAAATGAAAGGCAGGACTGACCTTCACAGCAACTCCCTTGGTTTTATGTACTTTAAGTACAGTGACCTGCATGAGTAAATGGATGGACTCCATGCCACACCACAATACATCAGCTGTGTTCTCTTACTTGCATCGCAAATGTAATCAAACCCTTTAAACTCCCCTCCCCATTCCCTTCTCATTAGGCTTTAAAGCAATAACAGGTACCATGCTTTGGTGCACAGTTAGGTTGTTGCCTTAGTATATGTGACAGTAAGAAAAGGACAAGCAATTATTTACAGCTATCCATAGTTAATAGTGCACACAGAACTCCTGATTAGAGAGGAAGCATAAACCTCATCCTCACAGGATAAAAAGGCAATATATCACAATCTGAATACACAATGTACCTATTGCTCTTGGTATTTGCATTTGCTAACCTTTGAATCTAATAATACAATATTAATATTCTATTAATGTAGTGTTTATATAGAATTTCCTTTCTTTTTCTTTAATATACAGGAAAAGAAAACAATTCTGTATTGTGAAACAGCTTGCCAAGATACTGCCAGAGCATCAAATCCCTTATTGTTTCTCAAAAAGATGCACAGAACTCCTTGCATACTGCCTCACTGTGTTTCACACTGTGCAACGCACGCATGCACTGCCCAGAGAAACTGCGCACAGGCTGATGGCATCCCTGATAACTCCCTCACAGGATGAGAACAGAGAGGGTCTGCAAGAGCCCACCAAAACGCAACCACCTTTCCAGAGGTAGGAAATGAAGCAAACCAGCCGTGTAAGAGAGGAGCTGCAGCTGCTGGGGAGGCGAGGAGCCACCTGCACAAGAAGGACCAACCTACCCCACACAGTTTGTCCCCACCCAGCACCACGGTGTGTTTCTGCAATGGAGGAGCTTCAACATGGAAGAGAAATTAGATTTTTTTATTTTTTTTTTTAATTCTGGGCTCCCAAGACATAAGCCATAGTTTCATGAACTTTAACCTGGCATGAGGTCACTGCGAGAAGACATCCCTTCTTCCCTCAGCCACTCATTTCCAGTCCCTGTCCCCACAAACTCCTGCACAGCCACACATTGAACTGTGACAGGTCAGGGAACTGACCCTGCTGAAACTAACTTTAAAAAAAAAACCAAAACAAAACAAAACTAATCTCTTTTTTTTCTTTTTCTGGGTTGTTGGTTTCACTGCAAAACATAACTCACGCTGAGACTCATTAGAAAGGAGGAAACGATTAATTGTAAATTCGGTTAAATACTAAAATAGTGAATTGGTAAAAATATTATTCCATATACTTTATTGGAAAGCTAACTGTAATTTTCCCCACCAGTTCCAGTGGCAATATGAATATCTTTTCATGCTTTTAAGTTAATTTAAATTTTCTTTGATATTGCACCTGTTGCAGACAGTTAGTAGGTGTGCTGAACGCACACAGAAGATAATTACTTTGCTCTACTTGGCAGATGTAGCCTATAGGTATGCTGGTCTCACTACATCCAATCTCATCTCATCTCAAAAGCAACGTGGTCCTGAACACGCTCAAGTCTGAGTCAGAGCTCTTACTCCCCACAAAAATGCAACCACTTCTGGTGCACCATATGGCAGCACTCCTGTGTCAGCAACACTGTACAATAGTTTTTCAGAAGAAGAATGAAGAGCAAGTTCTCTGCTTGCAACCGAAGAGAGATTTATCCCACAAAAGTATGCAACACATCATTACCCAAACCGGAACGAAGGCACGACATCGGCACTCAAGTGTTATGGGAACTTTAACGGTGAAGGGTCAGGGATTCGATCTGATGTCCAAGCAAAATGCCAGTTATAGTTTGCGCAACGCCATCAGGCAGGCAATGCAGTTTTGCTGAGAAACTACTAATTTAATGTTATGGAAGCAAAATATTCAGCTATGAGGTTCCATTATACTTGGCGCCTTTGACCCTGGTTTATCCTCCAGTTCAAGCCCTGATAATCTATGTGCTTGAAGCTCATCTTGGTGGATAATGGAAAATTCTGCTCCATTTCCTCTGGGACTTCATGCTCATTAGTCACAGCATACCAATTAAAAGCTTTGTTAGAAAACCAGAGGAATGTGACACAGCACATGTACAAACCAGGAAGCTTCATTCACATATAACATGGATGAATGGCTCTGTATGGAAAGCCAAGCAGCGCATTAGCAGGTCGTGTGCATCAGCATGCAAGATCAACAAAAGACGTGCAAGAATTTTTAAGTCAGCACTCTCAGTAAGCAACGGATTTTCATTATGAACAATGAGAGTTACAGTATTTTCATAGCATACACCTTCCTTCTAATCAAAGGTAATGTAAAATATTTTAAAAGTTATGTTTTCTTGCATTGTTACTTTGGCAGTCATCTAGTAGGAAATCACTAAACTTCACCACCAGCTACCGACCAGATTCTTTTCCTAACCATCAGAGGTGAAACTGAGGTTAGTGCCCTGGCAAGCTACTTATGAACTAGAATAACAACCATTTTCAAAAGGGATTATTGCCACTATGAACCACTGTCAAGTATCTGTAACAGCAATTCTCAATTAAGGAAAGAATAGGACTCAGCGTCTGCGCTCTGATCATGCAGTTAATAACTGACTCCGCCTCGATCAAAACAAAAGTGGGATTTAACACGCAGATTTATTTTTGCAACAGTTTGTGTTACCGTTCTATGTTAAATCATTACAGAACTTGAAAAATAATGATCAGCTATAGCTGTAAAAAATTTAATTTGTTACATTTCATTAACCCTTAATTCTATTCCAGCATTTTCCCCACAGTGAAATGAGCTGCTCCCAGGAGGTTTTAGGGTTAACAACTCCCATCGACAGCATGCTATAAACCCAGCAGAGGCAATAGCTCTACTTCTCAACTTATATTTTCATTTCTACATTTCAAATGCAGCATAATGGTGATGTTTAGCATATTTCTTATATTATAAACAGAATACTTTGTAAAATATTCCATCTGTGACAGGGATGATCACATTATGAGAACTGCAGCATGAGTGATGCATCACAGAAGAGAAGACTCTTTGAAGGATAAGAAGGTCTTATAGCCACTTGGAAGGACCTTTGGAGAGGCGTTTGGGACACACTGGAGCAAAGTCCTTGTCGAGGACAGCAGACCTTCTTTGCCTTTACCATCCCTGCATCCCCCCATGTGCCAGTGAAGCCCGTGCCATCACCGAGCCCACCGTCTGCCCCCATCTGGCACCTCCCCACTCCCACCCACCTCTGTGGTTGCTCAGACAACTGGGTCAAGGAACCCATCCAGTGCAAAACTAACCTAGTAATAAAAAACCAGAAATAAATCCGTGGGTGACTAGCTCTCAACTGGACCTTACTAACACCAAGTCAGTTGCTGGACGGTAACAGTCCCCGTGTAACCAGCTTCAACAGTGACATGTCTGCACTGGGATCCCATTTGCACACACGGCTGTGGCCGCTTCCATGCCCCGGTGGGGACCATGACTCTTCCCTACACAGGGTCTGGACAAAAACTCAGTGGAGTTTATTCCTCCTCCAGCACAGTGAGAACGTTGCTCTTTTCCTGCCCTTGCCACCACATCCCTACATCCTTTACCCTCAGTGACAGCAACCCACCTCATGGGGCCATGAGCCGAGGTGGTGGCCACGTCCCCAGCACCTCTGCAGCCCCCGCTGTGCCCCAGGGATCCGGGCCCTGGTGAGGGACAGGGACAGTCCCTGCCCCATCTCACCCCAGTACAGCGCCAGGAGGCAGCCAGGGGGGAGGAGGGGAGAAGTGGTCTTGTGCTTCCTAACCTGAGCATCACCAAAAATTGTTGGCTATGGGCGTTGGTCTCACCAAGCATAGGAAGAAGCCAAACTTTTCTCTTAAAAGCTCCCTCTTACAGAAATCTTAACTCAGGCTCCTTTCTTTGTACCTACAAGAAATTGTGGCTGAATTTGGGAGCACTTAAACTAAATAATTTGCTCGTATTGTAGGAAGAAAATGTCCACTTGGGAAAACAAACCCATAATTTACGAATCCCCGCTGTCAGGAGCGGTGGCACTGCCGTGCCTCGCTGAAGGAGTGGGCTCAGCTGGACTCAGGGGACTCCTTGGGGCCGGGCTGAAACCACATCCATCACCGCAGACGACAGCCCCACCACGCCGCAGGCTCTGCCCGCCTTTGCTCTGTTACACATGACAACTCATGAATCTCATGACAACTTGTGAAGAGGATGGCATCTCTTCCTCCCCAGGTGTCAGAGGAACGGTGCGGCGCAAAGCCGCTGACAATTCAAAGGGAAGGTAAGCAAGGTAAAATAAGTTAACAGGATGGGTCCTTCTCCTCCCCCAGACCCGCCCAGCCACAACTGACACTTTCTCTAAGAAAGGCTGTGGTTTTCCTCACATTTAGATCTGATATGAAGCTGCTCAATGGTGTATTTAGCGAAGGTAGAAAGACAACATGAAAAATGAAATGACAAATAGTAGCTTCTTTGTATGAATTCAAAGAACAGGATTAAAGCTGCTCAGAACTCCTGTTTTTTTCTGCCAGTTTTCACAGAGCTTTTATTATGAATCCACATCCTCCTTGGGAGATGTGGGGAGGAGACAGAGTAGAAGCTCTTGAAAATACGCTGTGGTATTTTGAATCTAAATTGCTAAGAAGGTCTTGAGTTTAGCACATCCCTGTCCCCATCCCCAGTGAAATCCAAAATGAATTTTGCACTCTTATTTGCTTTTTGGATTTTGAGCATTTAAGTTACAGGAAGGTAATATTTCCACAATTTTTATTTTGTGTATCTAATGTCAAGATTCTTTTTTCTTTTCCTGAAATCAGAGGTTTAAATCCACGTTTAGGATTCCAGGAGCTGGAACTCCAAGAAAATCAAAAGCTGGAAAAAGACATGAGATTTTTTTTTCTATCAACACCAAAGATGGCTTACCTAAACAATACATTTATGAGTTCACAGTCATACTAAAATAAATTAATAAGAAAAATAAAAATAAAAAAAAAATTCCTTGCTCAAATATCTGTTATTTTGGATCAGTCTGATGGCTGCTAACACACCATACTAATGTTAAGTAGTTGCAGGAAGGCAGTCTTCTCTTAATGTTCACCAGGGCAGGTCTCTCACTAAAGCAAAGTATCATGTTGCCTTTCTACTTTGTGTTTGATGGACACAGCTGCAAGTAAAAGTTAGACCATTATCTTATAGTCTCATTCAATAACACATTAAACATATTCACATTGTAAATGGAATTTTAGTGTAAGCCAAAATAATTCAAAAACTACCAGTATGTGCCTATCCCTCTAATCACCTACTTAATAAAAAAGTGGAAAGAAATTACTCATGAATGAGTGGAACAGAACTTCAGGATAAAGTATTTTGATTCAGATACCTGCTTACAGCCCATACCAAAAAATTTTACTAATTAAAAAATAAGAATACATGTATCTAGACAGGTTGAAGTAACTTACCCATTTTCATCATCATGAAGGTGGAAATAAGTTTCAGTATACAAAACACAAGTAAACTAATGAATCAGTAAAATAATTCTTTCCTGTACAGTATTTTACTTTTTATTTACAGTAGCAGAAGTCCAAAGAAAAAGTACTTACTTGCAATTTTCTTGTTAAAATAATCCAGAGTTTCCAGTTAGTAAACAAATATAAAGCACCTGAGAGTTACTTTGTGGGTTTTTTTCCTTAGGGGGTAGTGAAATCTTTTTAACTTCTTCACATTACATTTCTCATCATACCCCATCCTAGCTTAAAAAAACAATTTAAAAAAAAGCTTGTATTAAAAATACATATCTTTCTAATGGATGAAAATTTAACCCAGCAGAATCACCCTGAGCCTTTGAATGGGTCCCTTGTACTCCCAGTGACATTTATCGTCACCTAGCTCATGTTGTGTTACAGCAGCGTGAGCACATCTGAAAGAAAATGAAGGAGGCTCTGAAGTTGTGTGTGCCGAAGGATTTCCTGCTGCGGCTTCCCCCCGAGGCACACATTCGAGGGGTGAGGAACTGACTTGCTTGGGATGTCCCTTCGCAGGCAGCCAGAGCATGAGCCCAGCGGTAGAGGGATGCACTCGCTGCCTTGCCGTGCCATCCCCCAGTCCTATGCGATGCTCATCCCTAACGCCAAAGGAGCATTTCCTACCTTCTAACATTTTCCACATTCAGAACTTTGTCACTTTTCTAATCACATTTCAGTTTATAGAAACACATAAATATACTTGTGTTGCACCTAGAGTCTGTGCTTAGCTGTTTGCTTCTCTTCTTTCCTGTCCACAGACATCTGTCCTTCCCCTCTATCCTTATCTAAGATAAGCAGCTTCAGTTTACACATGCAGTACCTTGCAAAAGCATGGTCTGGAAAATTAATTCTTGAAAGGATTAATATTTTTTTCCCTCCCATCACAAACATGTTTCTGCTTCTGGAGACGACATGTTTCACTTTGCAAACAGAAGGGACGCTGCCTGCTCTGGCATACGGGAGCATTTCTCTTCCATGCAAAAGGAAAGCTGCACACAGCCCAGCGCAGGAATAATTCTAATCACCAAAGTAACATGGTCTGTCATATTGATGCAGTTGAAATCTCAGAAAGTAAACAAAGCAATTCCTCTTTAAAAAAAAAAGGGGGCAGAAAAAAAAAGCCTTCTGCAGGCATTGTCATACTTTTGGGGAGGGTTTTTTCCATTCTCTAGTCTTTGCAATACCAGTCTGGCCATTTGAAAATAAAGGAAATTTCTACCACTCGTTTTGACTTGTTTTTAAATGCTTTTCCTTCATGTTTTGCACAGAGTTGAAAAGGCCTGTCCTTCAAACGCAGTTATACAAACCAGGGGGAAAAACCTCTCCCTGCGGTGAATGCAGTGCAATGGAAACCCTTCCAAAGAGGGCTCCATGCTTCTGTCCTGAAGGGGCTCATTCCGCTATCCCATACCAGCATTCTACTGTGTGCAAGAATCAGTAATTTTCCTCTTGAGGAATCAGATCAATCCCCTCCCCTCTAATTTTTTCAAAGGTTTCTTCCCTAGCACCAGCCTCCTGTGTCACACATGTGCTCCTCTGCTTCTTGATTGCCCAGACCAGGGCCACAGACAAAATCCATCTGGCCATTCGGATCACTCTCAAGAGCAACCAACTTTGTATTACGCAACGGCAGGGAAAAAATGGGCAAACCTCTCCACCCCTTATTTTAAGAAAGATGTGGTCTTCTGGCCTCCACAACACTCAACCTGATTGCATTATTTTTATAGCTACGGACTTGGCCATCAAAGAAAGCTTTAACTTTTCACCCCAGGACCATGTTCACTCATTCTCAGTGCATCCAAACACAGAGAATGGTCCATACCACAAAGACATACAGGGTAAACATTAATGGTAGAAAGAAAAACATGTGTAAAGAACAGGAGAAACAGCAAAAACTGAAGCCAGATGCAGCACTGCAGCAAGGGGAAATAAAAACCTTTTACAATGGGGAGAATAAGAGGCGAGAAAGCTGAGGGAGGACAGAGGCAAGATAAGAGAGTAAAATGAAATAAAGCTAAGGGAAAGAAAAACATGGCAACAGTGAATAGAAATAAGACTTTTTAATCTTGACTACAAGACAAACTTTGACAGCCTGTGATGTGCAACCACAAATTTTATTATACAAACCTATTTTCACAGGGTGATGCTGAACTGGATACTCCACTGATACCATATTCTACTCTCGAGGCTCAGTTGTTCAGGGGCTAAGACTATGTAATTCATATATAGGAAGCCTATGTAATTCATATATAGGAAGTAGGCAAAATGGGAAAGCTGTAAATCCAAATATAAAAGACAGGAACTGAATTTGCTTATGTCGACAAGTGTATTACCTAAAGAAAAGTTATGTAACTTCATCATTGCTCAAATAAACAAGCAAATAGCAAAGCTGGCTATCACAGTTTGCTAAGGCAGGATCGTCTCTACTTATAAATTCCAAAAAGGAAATGTAAATCTTCAGATGTCCTTTCTCCATTGCTTTAGGGGGCTTTTTAAACAAAAAATAGAACATGTAACTTGAATTGTCCCACTTTCAAAGTTGGAGCTATGTAGTACATCTCCCCATACTGACTACTCTCCCAAGTAAGAATTTGAAATCTCTCTCAGTAATTGAAGCAAAGAGAAAAAGATTTAAGCTTTGATAATGATTGGCGAATTTCAAATAGTTTGGATAAGCAACCCCCAAAAGTTCAAAATGAATATTCAGATTTTGTTCCGCAGCAGGGTCTGCAAATTGAGGATAGAAATCTCAGATGATAGCTATCTTAGATCTCCTCCAAGATCCTCCGCATGCCCTAGTTATGTCTAAGCAGGAAATACACAAAACCACCAACATATTTAGTTATGAAATGCAGAGATGTCTGAACATTCAAAGCAAAAAATATTGAGAAAATCACAAACTTGCAAATAGTCTAGCTTCATATTGGGCCCATTCCTATTCCACCTACGTTTCTTAACTAGTTTATCATTTGTAACTCCTGAAACAGGCAGTCTCCGTCGGCAGCGGTCTCCACTGGTGACTCATCATTGCCTGCCAGAGAAAATCCTCCCCATGCTCACACCCACTGGTGACCTTGCAGAAAGACTGAGAATAGTGCGAATCAAGGACAATACTAGATCAAGTTCTGCATCTCTCCAGGGGTCGAGCACTTGCCTTGCACACAGGTCACTTCTCCCCTGCCTGGTGGTGCCCAGCTCAGCAGGGATGCTGCTGCTGCTGGGCAGCGGAGCCAAGCCGGCAGGCATGGAAGCATCCTCCCCCGCCGGGACCCTACACCAGATTCCCATCTCAGCTATACCATCATAACTGAGCTGAAAGCAATGCAATTGCATTGACATAGCCAAAATCCAAAAGGCAACTATGTGTGAAGCAGGACTACCACCAGGATAGAAGCAGCACAGCAGGGCGAGGAGCTCATGGCTGGCTCCCGCCCCATGACAGCTGTCACAAATGCCACCCTCCAGCAGGAATCATCCTGCTTTTCTGAAAATGCTCGCTCTCCTAATCAAGGGTATGGGCAACAGCCTAACATTTTCCTGGGATTCATTTGTTCACCAAACTCGCTAAGTCCGTGTAAATTATCATCATTTACTTGAACTGAATTGGAAAAAAAATCAACCAAGCAGAACACTTAACCCAGTACTCTAGTCCCAGGAACACATCACTGTGTCGTTATCTTTACCCTTAGAAGGCTTCCACCATGTATCACCTCCAAGGACAAACATTTTGGCAGAGGGAGAAAGCGCACAGCACGCCATCGAAGTTAAAGATTTGTTTTTGCTCACATAGATGTGAATTACACATTTCACAAAATCAACAAACAATTTATGCTATTTCAGATATGGATCTTTTCCATCTCAATGGGATTTAATTCCTTCAAGCTGAAAAAGGAAGCCCAAAAAACCCTGAATAACTAAAGTGACATTATACGAAACATAGCCTAAGGCTGCCAATATTTTTCTGTGCATTGAAGGAAAGACTGCATTACCGAGCTAGACCAAACGCCATTTCCAGCAGAAACCTTTCCTTCTTCTTTGCTGCCGTGAGGAGGATTACATTACACAGCACTGCACTAAGCCCATTTATTCCATTCTATTTTTTTTTAATCAGGCTATAAAAATAAATAGCTTAGCTACTCATACTAATCATAGAAATATTAATACAAGACACTAACTACTCTTTTGCTGCGAGATTTTCTTCTCTATGCTAAATATGAGAGCCATAAAATTTATGCTTCCCATAAGTTGCACGAAATTGTGTTTTACTGCAGAAAGCTAACATCAAAAATAATTACTGTTATAAACATATAGCAAAATACAGTCACACTTGGCACATATCAAGGTTTTATGTGAAAAATTTAGCACAATGCCAGGTGCAGTATAGTTTTGCTTTTTTCAGATGTACAGTGTAAAAATCACTTTTACCAAAATAAAGTATGAAAAAAAATGTTCAAAACAAAAAATGTTTAGAAATACAAATAAGTTTTCCTTTAACAAAACTATCCACATAGTAAAAAGTGGCCAAATTAGGATAAGCCTCCCTAAACAAGCAAAATTCTGTTTAAAAAGCAATTTTGATGTGTATTTTTTGGAGACATCAGAAATACACGGGGTTTTCCTCCCTTCCGAATCCAAAACACATGAATTTCTTAATTTACAAGAATATCACCACGCTACCTTTACCAGTATTATTTTAAGCAGTCTTCCCTCCCCATCTTACCAGTGTCTCTTTTTATTGCGAAGAGAAATCCTTTTTATTACCAAATCCATTCCCTGTAGGCACTACATCATATACAATTTTTTCATGAATCAGCACAGCTTCATCTAAAAATTAGTCAACTGCCTTGTCCCACAGTGCTTCATATTTAGAAGCCACCTAAATTTCCACCCCATGGATTCTCAAGACCAGTTTGTAATTATTCCTTTTTGTTCTAATATTATATTTTATGTACAAATCCTTCTGTGTATGAGACAGCAATTGTATTTCCTCTCAATTTTCTTTTTTACAGAGTCAGACAAAGCAAGGATTTTAATCTCTCCTCATAAAACAGTCTCTCTGTTCCCCATGACATTTTAGAAACCTGCCAAGGGTACCTATTCCAGTTTGAATTTACTTTTCTTGAGTACATATGATCACATTTGCACAGATTTTTGTGTTATACTTTACACATACCTTGTACAGAACAGCATTAAGGCTTCCTTGCATTGGAAACATACTTCCTAACACTGCCAGATGTTAGATGATCCGTGCTACAATCAAATTTGTCCTTTTTCCACTAATGTATCACTGTGATGCCTCAATTATCTTGTGATTAGCAGTCCAATGTCTGTCCCGTCTCCCCCCATGACTGTGGTACAAGCCCCCAGGTGCACGACTCTATACTTCTGGGAGCAGCCTTTCATCCCACTTGCACTGTTTTTCCACTTCACGTGCTCATCTCAGTTCTTGTACAAGAAACTCGTCTTCCACATAATCCTTCTAATAACTTGTGTCATCAAGATGGTATTTTTTTGCAATATTGTTGTTTTTGTGGTACAATTACTAATGGAAACATTATGTTAGACTGATCCTATAATCAGTCCTTGGAGCTCCTTTGGTGACCTCCAGACAGCCCTCCAGCTCCAGGTTTGCCTCTAGTTAATTTTTTCATCCTCTTTCCTCTCCTACAACTCATTCTTAATTCCTATGTTAAAAAATCTCTACACAGCAGATGACAAACATGGTATTTTTTTTGAAGTCCATATGGATTTGATACATGATTACTTCTTTTGTTTAGAGAATTAGCTTAGCTATCTTTTCAATTAAAGATATAAGCTTAGTCAAGCATGACCTTCTTGTGGGGATCCTACATTGTATTTTAACTCATTTATCATGTTTTGTGTCATTTGCTTATTATTTCCTTAAAACTGCTTTGTAAAAGACTTTGCATACTATTGAGATCATACTAATGCTCTTTAACTGAGTCATTTTTTCCAATTTAAGTACTATTTTTAATTTATTCCCCCAGGTAATACCAATTCCTGATGTGATATGTTTATTAAAAGTACTTGCTGTTGGAATTGCAATTATATTATGCAAGTTCTTGGATGTGGATTATATGGCCTCTTCTGATGTAAACAATTATATAATTTAAGTTTTGCTTCCCCCTGGAGGTGAAAATTTCCATTTCTGCATAATCATTCCTATTAGCTGCCCTGCATTTGTCCCAGGTTCAATAGCATCATTAAAATACGAGGAATGCTACCTACTACATGTAAAACCTATCCATCTATATCACTACTAATGTCAAAACTTCATCTTTTTACACTGACTGCACTTACATTCTTCTTTACTTTTTGTAATTTTTATTTAAAAAAAATAGTTGAATCTTAGTTAAGTGGATTCTTAGAAATTTACAATTCATTCCCATGCTTTCTGATGTTTAGGGTACAGTTCTCTGTATTGGTCAATCCTCTTTCCATTCCTTGCAGATTCCTTAAGCTTCTGCTTAATACTATTTTTAGGATGATCATTTATCCACTGAAATATGGGGAACATTTTTACAATGTATATCAATTGTATATGTATATTAATTCCAGCATTTTTTTCTAACCTTTGACTAAAGACGATACTCATGCCTGCTTTACATAGTATTCCCTGCACTTTTTATTCCAGATTACTTAACTGCTGTCTGCAACTTCTCAGATATTTGTCCTTTGGAAATCTTACAGAGCTATGGTGGTTTCTGAGTCGTTCTCTCCATGTCCTTATTCCCATCCACCTTTGGCTTACTTCAACACTACTTCAGTAGAGCTTTTATCTTAGTTTTTCTTCCAAATGTTTTTTATTCCAGGAGGTTCTACTTTATCCCATCTTCCCTTTCTCAAAGCTTTACACCTTTAGTGCGCACAGATACCCAACCAAATCCATTTGCCAATACAAGCCTTTCTGGACACGTTGCCATTTTTTGGATAACACCTCTTTTCCCTTCGTCATAGATAGCCCTCAGGCTTCCGTGCACCTACTTGGATTCTTACATCGATGCACCAACGCTTCGATTCACACTGACCTCACCCAAACTCCCAGCCAGATGAGGTGGGATCCTTTCACTAACTATATCTTCATGTCACAATTTTTACCAGCAGTGGGACTTGCTTTTTCTTGCTAGCTATCACCTAAGAATATTGTTCCTTTATCCACTTCTGTAGTATTATTTATCCAATTTTAATTTCCCTGTGCCCTCAAGGCTTGTACAGGCATCACATGGGTCTCTCCTGCACTTTCTCCTGTATCCCATTTCACCAATTTAAAACTATTCTCATCAATCCCATAAAATGAGGAAGCTGCATATTGTCCACCCACTGACAATAACCTTATTTTGTTACTGACATATAATAATGAAACAGCCCAAAACTTTCTTCATTGCACAGTTCATTTCACAACTTTCTCACATCTTCATGTTCCTTCTCCAGAGGCTGACAGATCTACTGGAGAACATCTCAGCTCTCCCCTGTGCCACTCCCCAGTTTTTACTGTCACTCTTGATCTGCTCCAACAGGAGTCTCTCAAAGTCATTCATCGCTCAAAATAGTGTTCATAAGGACTTTTCCCATTCCTCTCTGGTTTCTTTTCAGATTCAGGTATCTCATACCCTTGCAGGAAGCAAACTTTTTGCTCTCCAGATCCCCTTTGGTGTTCCCATCTGTACTCTGCAGGTAATCCATAATGGTCGCAATCTAAACCCAACATGTGCTTTCATTTGTATTAGACATCCATCTGAGATGGAGAAACTCAGCTGGATGCCTGTGCTTGCATTTTAATTTTATTTCCTTATGCAATTTAATGCACCTAAAATGCTGGCAACAGGAGAGCAACACTCAATAATTTTAAAACAATGGGACTATTAATATACTGAAAGTATTAACACTTTAATGTATTAACAATACCATCACAACAGATGCACAGCCCAGCCAAAAATTCCTGTCATCTTTACTTCTCTTTTTCATCATGTCTACAGGTCCAATTACTGTAATTTATCAGCACTGTCATAAAGGAACCCAGATCTCAAACTATCCCTTCAATATAGTCTAGACATTATCAGATGTAATTAGCTGTACGATTCCAAAGCTTTCTCCCATCTCTTGTTCCCCCAAAACCTCAAGAATTCTTTGGCTTCTTTCTACAGTTATTCTCTTAGGAGTCCTAGATTTTCCCTCCTTAACTACTTAGCAATTCTCTTCAGTAATCCTGTATAACTTTCCAGCACAACTATGTATTACTCCATCACCCAAAACAACCATCCAGCTCATGTTGCACTTGCAAATGTATGTGCCTCACCCTCCGGGTTCCTCAGACTGGGGCTAAGAAAGAAATTATATACTGCCTGATTCTAGGTATCATTTCACCTTTTCTGAAACAGTAACGTTTTCTACTATTTACTATCCGAAGTACAACTCCTTTCAGATTTCCAAACCATTTTGATCAACTGAACTAAAAATACTAATTCTTGCATCTGTCTGGGCTGGTATGTCCTAGCAGCAGTGGTTTCAGCATAAACTCAGCTATATTCAAATATGTTGACAAAATCTACATTATACCAATGTAATCATATAGACAGAACAGTACAAAACTACAAAACACTGGAATTTTTATGGGAAATTTCTTCTTGTTAAATGCACAGTGAAGATGCAAGTACAACATCATAATGAATGTAGCCATGCATTTTCCAGTTTTGCTTTGATACAGCACTAAGAACTTCCTGTGATTCTTCCTGAGCCTCACAGTAACCGGCATTTTTCTTCAAGCTTAAACTTGTAAGCTGTGTGATTATACTAGATATCAGCTTCCTTTCAATTTCACTCCTTAACCTTTTTTTCATTGTTTTTAAAGTAAGTTTCTGGATATTGTGTATGAAGTACACGTATGGTATCCTCAAGTATGAATACCAAAACCTCAAAATCAGAGAGCAAATAATGAAGAATGCAAGGTGTATACATTTTTAAAATATTATCATTCTTAAGCAGTTTAATAATTTTGGTGTCTCTAACAAATAGCTTTTGAATGTTTTATGTTTGCAGCTCTCACTGGTGTACTGCTAGAGCCACTGAATATTCCTGTGAAATATGTCTTACAGTTCACCGTTTCATACATTTTGCTAACGTGAGTTTAAGCTGAACTTAACCCCGCCCTGATTCAATTCCCAGACACTTATACCTTACGAAAGATGATTCATTCCCCACTGAACACCAGGCTTTGGGCAGACCTTTAGAGCCCTGCAAGCGTCAGAAGAAAACCAGCTGCCATCACAGAGATGAGGAATTAAGTTTGGATGTATCACAAACTGCTCACCCAGGGATGCACGATGAGGGCCACCATTCAACTGGTGCCCTTTGAAAAAGGATTCCCTGTTCCTTTAAACATCTTTTTTCTGTGTTCTTTTCTTCTAAACACAAGCCCACAGACAGTGTTTAATATTGGTTTGATTCTTGGGAGATTTAATGCTGCATCTGGATCTAAAAAACACTGAAGTGCTGTGAGTGCCCACAGCAGTACCACAGGTACTTGTATCGTTTCAGAACAGCCACTTTAATGAAAACAGTCCAGCTCATCAGCCTCACTTCCAGACACCCCAACACCTCACATCCCGGCTTCATGGCAGCCTCCTCCATATACATACTAAGACCAACCATGAATATTCTTTCAGCAAATTCCAGTAGCTCCCACTCCTCATTTTCTTTCACACTTTGAGGGAGACAGCATAAAACCAACCCATCTGACAAAGAAGCTGTCTTCAAAGTACAAGTTTCTCTAGCTTTCTGCTCCAGTCCAAGGAGCAGCTCTGAAAGAAAACACATTGCTCTCCTTGCTGGCCCCGGGAACACCATTTTATCTTTGGATGAAAGTGCCACAGAGACCCCACAAGATATACAACAGGCAGCCAATGTATTTATGTGGCCTATATGACTCTCCCATTGAAGTGAAATTGTGGTTTTGCTTATAATTAAAGCTGCCCGTGACCTTCCAAGGCAAAATTCTATTCTCAAGTCGCTCATCATAAAGTCCTATATCTACAATGACATTCCACAGACATGAAATGAAAGTTGAATTTCATTTAATGAGTTACAACTTTTGCTTTGCTACTTTGCTATTATCAGACTAGAGGAGCGCAGGGAGATACCCTCCATAATGACTTCTCGAGGAGCAGAGATTTACAATAAGAAGACTTTCAAGAAACCAGAAGAGTTGTCTTTAGATGCATTATGCTGAATTGTCCAGATACAACATTTCTAAGGCATCTGGTACCATACTGCAAATACCAGAACTTCAGCATAGCAGGGAGGAACATGCTCCTTCCAAATATCTATTTATTTTAAAGTCAGCACTACAACATTCGTTAAGTGAACTCAGGGAGACTGAATACCTGTGTTATTTAGCTGAAGCAGTTTTTAAAAGATGAAAGGAACATTCTCCAGGATGCCTCACAGGATGCAATTTCTTTAACAAATGGCATGTCTGGCTTTAATAAGCGGACACATTTCTTTATAAACTGCAGAAACAGTTAAAAAGGTTTTCTTTGGAGCCAAACATATTGGAAAGAGGATGAAAGAAATAACAGAACCTTTTAAAGGTGATACTCACATTACCATATTAAGAAGAAATCTTTCATAATATACAGCTATACCGTTAGATTAACCGAGCTGCAATTTTAAAAACTAGTATTAGAGACAGTAAATATACCCTAAGCCAGAGTGTGTTATATTATTGTGACACTCTGAGCATGCTGATACATTGCTGGTCCATGTTATTTACTATCATTACGTACGCACCTGCTAGACAGCCACATCCAATAAAGTATTAGTGTCCTCGCTGTAGCTCAACCTTGCAGCTCATCAATTGCCCAGATGAGACTGTGGCAAGCTGGACTGGGGCTGCAAACATAACTCACTGCTGCCCATGGAACACAACGCAGAAACAAGCCCTGGCATCCCTGAGCTGGTGAAATGGCTGTATGCAGCCATCAGAAGGTACCTGGGAGAGGAAACATGCTCCCCAGCTCCTCACCTCGCAGGAGGGCTGAAACGGTACTAATTACACATAGCAACTGGGTGCTCAGGCTGTCTGCTAGTGACAAATGAAGGGTACCCCAACTCTTACGGAGAGATGAAGGTGAAAGCAAAACCAGACAGATGAATAAGCAATTGCATTACTCCTGTTGTAGAAGAACTTTTTTTAAGGCTAGGAGAAACCATAATTCTTTGCTATAAAACAAAGCTTACATACTCAGACTTGCCTGCATAGTGAGCCCAAAAATTTTCCTGGCTAGTGAATAGCTGAGTAACCATTTAAATCAGCTAATGCAAGTCATTCTTTCTCCCCTCCTTACAGCTGGTTGTCCCACACATCAAGACACATCAAAAAACTGAAATCTACTTATCTATGAATATTGACTATGACCACTTAATAGAACTGCTGAATACACATCACTTTGGTTTAGTAAAATTGGCTGATAATTAACAATGTTTATGAGAATGTTTAGTACCTGTGCAGGTAGGATGCAATTCATATTGCATCATCCAAAACCAATATTTTCTTTGGTTGGTTGGGTTTTTTTGCCTTTTTTTTTTTAAACTGAGAAGAGCTCTGACAGTTTCATAGCACTCCCCTTCTGAAAAAATGTATAAATATCTTGCTTACCTTTCCCTAGCTACCAGGCTCCCAAGAGGCTTAAACACACTGCTGATTTTACAAGGCTTACCTGTGCGAAGATCACCTAATATAATAAATGGTAAGGGTGCTTGCTTTGTTTACTTCAAGTCTATTTTAAGTCCAGTTGCAGTGAGATGAGAAAGTAAAAGACAAAAGCCCAGGGCTCAGACATACTTCTTTCAATCCTTGGAAAAAGTGAACATTTACATTTTCTCATAATTCAGAAAATTAGAGCTGAAGTAGTTAGAACCAGTTTTGATGTTACTGAATGTGTTCTTTAGAAAATCACTGAAGATGAAAAAGGTATTTCTATCCATTTCTGTAGGAGCAATTTTGCGGTAATTTAAAAGAGATCTTATACAGTATTTTTACCATCTTCAACACAAGTGTTATGAGATGTTTATTCAGTTTTTCCGTTGAAAATATGAGAGATGTTGTCTGCATGTATATCAGCTTTCATTTAAAAATTCCCGAATCCTTTACAAAGGCTTCAAGTATTTTTAACCATATATCAGCATGGTGAAAAGAAAACACAGATTTTGCCACCAGTTCTGACTCCGTCAGAATTCAGCTTCTAAAGAGTTTCCTGACACACACCTCATCCCCTTCCTTTACAGCGCCTTTCACTTACCACCCACCCCTTGCTACTGCTGGTGTCCTGTTCCCCCTGAAGACACCCTGGTGCATGGCTAAGGTGAGGGAGTCCTCACTGTTCCGTCCACACAGGTTATGTCTATATTTTCACATACCAAAGCACACATTTTTCAAACACATCTTTTGACCAGGGATCCACTGCCTGGCAATGAGCAGACTGCAATTCCACATTGATACTGCCTGCAGGTCAGCCCCTTCTACCTTCATCACATATCTTCATGGCAGCTACAGCAAACATACGTGTGGAAGATGATTCAAACTTAAGTGGATCTGTACCTGCTTTTAATGTCCTCTAAGCTTATGCTTACACAGATGAAAACCAGCAATGAATTTACTCAAAACCTTTTTAAAGGGTTAAGAAACTCTCTTTAAATAGTCCTGTCACAATCTACGGGATCTTTCATCTCATATATTAGCTTCTTTAATGATGCAAGAATATCTAGTCCCATCAGCTGGTTGCATTTCCTTACTGCTATGAGATACGATGTGCCTCCTGAAGAGATAAGGACACTTGGGCAAACTTCCTCTCATATCTCTCCAGAACACTGTCTGAGAAACTACTGAACGCTTAAGCTCATCGGCCACGTATCCTATCAGCACCATTTTAAAATGATCAGTAAATGTTGGGTTTGGCTTTCAAATATGTAGCATGACAAGGCCTCTGCTTGAAAAATGACATTTTATCAGAATTATTATATGTAATAAATATATAGATTATATTGGATATAAAGATATGAGCTGTTACATGCCACAGAGCGGCACAGAACAGCTCCAACTGTCATGGATATGGCTTAAGTCAATGTACTGATAAGCATTACACAACTTTTTGAGGAAGATAAAAGACCAACTGGTGTTAGGACTGCACGCTTAAACATGCAGTGATCAAGAGTGAAAATTAAGGCTGCACCTGCTGCCAATATTTTCACAGAGGGCTTGGAAAAATCTCTACCCTGTCATCTGCAATAAGACTTGTGCTTATGGATAGAAAAGGGAAGAGACTAAAGAAATTCAAATTGATGCTTTTAATTGTAACTTACTATTTGAAATTTAACTCCTGTGTTGCTACTGAGAGGAAAATACAGAAGTCATTATTGAACTACTACTTTAGTTCACCTCTGTGGATCTTCGTGGGCCAGCTGTGTTGGAGCGGTGTTCTGTACCACGCACCAGGGAAGCAGCCTGGAGCTTCCCACATTTTCCTCCCTAAATCTTTCAGCTTTGCGCTGGTGGAAACTTCCCTTTTTTGACAAAAGATGATTTTCTGCATTTTCAGTGATTAGCTAAAAAAAAAAAAAATGCAGTCCATTTTGACTTATTGAAAAATTACAGTTTTCATGCAAGCCTGAACAGGAATTACTAAATAAAGAAGATGACTACGGGCCACCATTTTTATCTCTGGATGCATAGTATAGATTTAGCATGAGTGATCAGACAGTGATCAGCGTGGTGAGAGATCAAGGCTATTGCCACTGGCCCCCAATGCTTGAAACAGGAGGATATTGCTAAGCAAAGCTCCTAGATGATTTCAGGGAGTAGCTCCATGGCATACTGGATGAGAGAGCAAGCCCTAATGCCCTCAGAACAAGCAACAAGATCAGTGTTAGGTTTGAGAAGGTCATGTCAGTAAGGCACGCAAGGGGATTTCATGCAGCTAGGAACACCACTGAAGTCTTTCATTTACACTGTGTTAAAATAACTTGCCAGTCAAGCAGGAAGGAGTTGTTTTGTCTGCTACAAACCATACAGCTAACTAGCAGCAGCTGCCCCGATGCTAAGTATGACTACTCCCTAATTCCACCAGTTGTGAAGACAAGCATGGCAGTGAATTAATTACACTCACTCTCCAGAACTGTGTCACAATTTTCTAGCAAAGACTAGTTTGTAAGAGCGTGGAAAACAAACTGAAAATATTTAAGTAAGTTAAACTTCTCTTTGCTATACTTTTGATCATATTAGGACATAGCAACATTTGAACAGAGATATCTTCCATGGAGACGTACTTGTATGATTGATAAGCCTCTGAACTCCTCTAAAAATACAGAACTGGCTTACCTGGCACAAGTATTGTTTGCACTTTTATTTACTTTACATGCACATCAAATTGATGATATTAAAAAAAAACCAAACAAACAACACACTATAAAACCAAGAGAAGAAGGTTCGTTTAAATACATTTCCTCAGGCAATGGGAAAATATTATTGTATTTTTCAGGTGAAATTACCAAGTCACTGTTTTAACATTAACTATACATGATGAAAAGCTGTTAATCTGATTTCTTCATTAGGAATGCAACCATTCTGCAAACTTCCAAGAAGAAAATAGTAACCTTTCTATATTTATCTTTCAGACAGAAAGCTTGAGATTATAATTAAAACAACATTTGCAATATCTAAGGTTCCATTCCAGAGCTATTTCAGTGTCCTCCATTTACCTATTACTTCCGTTGTGTTATATGGGAGATTAACATAGCTTAAGCTTTCTGGAGCAGAATAAAAACGGAGAGTGAAAACTCACTGCAGCCTCTGATCCTTTGACTTTGTGGGTCTTGTACTCAAGAACCAAGTTGAGCTGTGTCTTATAACTCATGTAGCTTGCACATAAACTAATAAGCCTCTTACTTTGGGATAATCTGCACTCAGTGGATATACAAGATCAATTCTCTTTACACATTACAAGTGCCCAGGAGAAGGGTTTCCTCTCTGCCCTTTCTAAGCAGTGCACGGAGCATCCACTTGCTTTGTCAGTTATGTATTTTACACACTTAGTCATCAGCAAGTAAGTTCTAGTTATACTGGTTTTCTACTTAAAACCATCTCCTGAACACCTAACTCCAATCTGATATTTACTGTCACCACCATGTCCCCTAGAAACTTCCCTGGGAGCAGCACGTGTTTAGCCTGGCTGCAGGTGGATGACTTGCGTAGAGGTACACACCACATATTCATGGATGAGTATTACACAGGTGCATAAAGGATGGTTTGGTGCCAGAATGACCTATTTTAACCATCACTCAAACCATTTCCTTGATCTGCGCTTGTGTAGAGATCTCTTTTCATGTCAGTAGTCTGATTTGCCCAAAAGCTGCAGCTTCTCCCCACACCGAGCCTCTTGTCCAACCATGCAAGCCATTGCAGAACGCAGGGCTGTGAGCTACAGAGCCCTGCAAAGGAAGAGGTCAGCGAGTACCACTGAGGTCAAAGCTGGCATTCAGCTATTCAAGCTTGAAGAACAGGAAGCATAATTATTTCAACTGAGATCAAATGGTAATATAAGAGTAAATCAGCACAGAGCTAAATTGGATCACATAACTGCGTACACTCTAACAATGGGAAACACAAGGAAGGTGGCAGATGAGCCTCAGTTAATTACATATGGTGCACGTGGCCAGTACAAAAAGCAAACTGTACAGTGAGATGTGCAGGCTGGAAAATGGCCAAGTGTAACATGTGAGTTTACATGGCTAGTGCATGAACTGAATGCATGATTTTAACACTGCCTGGAATGTCCAGCATGTGGATGAGGTCATTTATCATACACTCATGGCTTCATTGGTAAATCTGTGTTACAGAATAATAACTGATAGGGCAGCACAGGGCTTGTTGCACTGGAAACATTTATGGGAGGCTGGACTTTGGTCTCAAACTGCTGGATTAATTTTAACCCCTTTAGGTGCTATTTGATCACCCACACCAGTCCCATGCTTGGTATTTATGATCTGGCTAATGAAATTGAGATTTGAAAGAGAGACAGGTCCTAATTGCCGGGCACTGGCAACCATACATAATGGGGAAGAGGGAGCATCTCCAGCCAGGCAGAACATCATCACCAAAAGATAAATCTGCAGCCTCAAAAGAAGGCAATGCATGGTCCAGGCCCTAACTGCCAGCTCAGGCTCTGCAAGGTTATGGCCAAGATGCAGCCAGGCAGGACAGCTCTTTCTGAAACTTGCCTGTTAGCCAGGCAGCGCCTGCACCTCACACAGCGGGGCTGAGGTCTCACCTTCTCTGGCTAACCCTCCTTTCCTGTGTCTTCCAACAAGAGGTGCTTACAAAGTTTGATTTCAAACAATTGAGTTAAGTCTATCTATCACACATCTAGATGCTGCAGATGAATCTGAGTTTCGGAAGACAGAAGGTTGAGGAGGTCTCTCTCCAAGGTTCTCACTGCCCAGGAAGCTTCTTGTATGTCCGAGCTGCAGGAAAAACATTAGCCTCTTCACAAACTCAAAGTATCAGGCTCCAGATAAAAGTTATCTAAACCAGGACACAACCACAGCCTATGTCAGCAGGAGATGGCTATCATAAAACACACATTCCCCAGTAATAGTACAACTTTGTCTGTTCTTAAATATCTAGATATTAATATTCTGCATATGTCCAGCCAGCTAGCTGTGCATTCCAGATGTTTTGATTTTTCATGTATTTGCAGCTTTGCCTTTTCTTCTTTTTTTTTTTATTTTTTTTTTTTTTTAAGCAGCATTAGTAACTGCTTTATTTTTTTCAGAGAGTAAAAAGGGTGAAATCATGACTGGGCCCCGAGTCTTCTACCTTTCCTTAAAATGAGAAACAGGCCTGGGTGACTACTTATTGCATAAATGCCGTAGTAGTCAGAGGAAGAGCAAAGAAAAGACAGATCCATTACTCAGTGGGAAAAGACAGTTTCTAACAAATGGCATGGGGAAAGCAGAATTTTGAATGCCCTTCTCATATAAGACTTCACTAAGAGAGTCAGCTGTGACCATGTATCTTTTGTAATTAATACCAGCAACAAAATCTAAATAGAGATGGAATGAAACCAGACAGTGCCGGCTCTCATGAATCTCCTCCTAGGGCACTCCAAGAACTAAATGATGAAAATGTCTGTGTTCTCAATATTTGTCTGAATTCACTCAGGACTGGTAAAATACCAGAAGATCTGAAAAGGGCCAATGTTGTTCCTAATATTAAAACACGAGAAAGGATTTAGGAATTAAGATCAGCTAGGATGATCATCTTTCTGGGGCAAGGGGAAACCTGCCAAATGCCTAGAAGATTGAAAAGATGATTAACAGCAAAAATGGCTCTAGGAGTTAATCAGAAGCTTAAAACATTACCATGCCATTGTGTAAAAAACTGTACTTGCACTAGGATTTACAAATATTTGGCTGCAAGAAATGTAATATAATCCTTCCACTGCACTCGGAGATGGAGTACCATGTCCAGCTTTGAAAATCCCACTTCAGAGGAGACATGGGCTAACCTGAGAGACTCCGGAGGGTAGCAACAGGACAATTCAGGAGCTTGGTGACACTGACATTTCCATCAGCATCGCTGTTTGTGTATGGATACCGAGGCCTGTTTTCATCAAGAGACTTCTGAGTCCTCTGAGATTTCTCAGAATCCAAATCTGGGAAACATCATACAAAGAAAACCCAAATTGTTTCAGATTGAATGCTTTCACTGAAAGGGAACTGGCATCTCCCAGAGAAACTGATCTGAAAATTTCTGACCCCGCCTGATACCAGTTTCTAAGAGTTGGCCACAGCTGTGGTGCCGCTCAGGTATTCCCACCATAACACAAGCACCCTAAACCGAAGTCTCTTCTGCAAGATAATTTGACTTTTCAAATTGGTCTTCAAACCCATGCAATAGGCCTTCAAATAATGCTGGAAATTTGGATTAAAGAAAGTTCTGTCAATCTCATCACTTAATTAGCAGGCAAAAAGAGCAACAGAAGATAGGGGCTGACTTCCCGGTCTGGAAGAATTACACAGTCCATCCACCGAAAAAGAAAAGATACATAAACATATCAAGTACAAGGGATATTAAATACATGGGCATTGCTATTTCTTTTTATCACATTTGCATGATGTTCTTTCCACTTTCAAACAAGAACCTCTCAACTGTAGAACAATTCCTGTCTTGATATCATACAAATAAACTTACTAAAACTGAACTCACAAGTAATATTTTAATCTACTAGAATATCCATAACATTAAATAAAGGCATAAATCTGAAAGTTATTGTTTCAAGTCAAAACTCTATCTCTTGTTTTGATAACAGGACACATTCAAAAATTATACACGTTATATTTATAGGGTCAATTCTGGACAGTAAAAAATTGTTTTGCAGAAACAACCAGACTTGAGGGGAGTTTCACAGTGGGACTAATATTTCTGAGCCTTCTCATCCAAATTTTGCAAAATTAGTCCACATTTATGTGGTACTGTTTGACTGGCATCTATTGAAACCTCTAATACTGAAATACTATGGTTCCAATTCAGCCATGGCACTTAAGTTGCACTACACTCTTAAACCACTATAAATTTTGTACATACAGAAAAAGTTATATATTCTATATGAAATATATAATTACATGCTACATATGGCAAAGTGATATTGATAAGTTACGTTATGGAACAGGGATCTACGAGAGGGGAACATTTAAGTACCTCTTCATTTCCTTAATTTATTCTAAACTTCAAAACCTCTGACTGATTTCAGAGAGACATGATATAAAGAAAAATCAATCTTAAAAAAATTATACCTAATTTCCCCCCAAACCATAGCATTTCCAAAATTCCCTCATCTCCATTGTTTAAGCTCTTCTTGAGTTGTGGGGGGATTTGGTCAGGTTTTTTCCCATCCCATATTATTAGCGCTTATAGTATAAGAAATGGAAGATCCCGAGCTTCCCAAGGGGATGTATAGTGCTCTCCTTCCAATTCTGCCGGGTCCCAAAGGAAGAGATTTCAAAATGAATATACTTTTGCAACTGAAAAATAGTTCTGTAAGCAGTGCAACTACTGTAACCTGGTTTCCAATGCACCTTTTTTTTTTCCTGTGATTGACTACTCACTTTGTAAACTGAATTATACTTAGGTTGCAGCATGCATTCAGCTCCAAAAAGTTTCCATCAGAATTCACACAATCTCCTCCACAGGCTGAATTTGCCTCTCTGGTGAATTGTCTGAGCTGTGAGCTACAACCCGAGCTTGTCCCTGGGGTATGGCTTTCATGAGGTCTCACCCACACGTGAACTCTCTGATGTGTTAGAAGAGCTGAGCACACACTGCAGCTTTTCCCTGAACGTGATATTAATCAGGTCTTCCTCCTCCACCCAGCCAGCAATCTTCCACAAAATTATAGAAAAATATAGACATGTAATATTTGACAGGTACAGAACAGAGTACCCTATACAGCATACAGTGTACACAGTATATCACAGAAATGCCGTATTTTTGAGACGATTACCTCTCCATCATAATTGCACAGATAATGGGTAAAAAGGTTACCAATGAAGGAAAGCCTGCCAGGGTGTTTTGACGTGACCAATTTTTGTGGGAAATCATGCTTAAAAAAAAGCTAAAGTACACTTTATACTTGGGTTTGAGTCACAATCTCATAGCAAATAAGAACAGAGGCTGGCCTATCATTCCTTACCTAAACAAATGTCCAGGTGTTCAGTTTTCAATAACCATAACTCCAGTTTATATACTGCATAATCTTAATTGGAAGGAAGCATGTTCACTTGCCCTGTTCATCGTCCAGGTGAAGTCATACATCAACAGCTATAGAAATAAACGTACACGGGCGATGAGAGAATGTCTACTGTCTCATACCCGATCCCTGTTTCTGCAATGCAACTGTAAATTCCAAGAGTTATTTTAATAGTGTTCTTTTCCAGCTTGAGAAGTTTTTATCTAGATTTCTTTTGTATTTTTATATCTAGTAGTCCATGATATCTGTTCCTTTCTAATACTAATCTACTAAAATGAAATAATACATTCCTTATCAATTTGCAAATCTATGTGTCTCGGGCTTGAAATTTTGAACAATTAACCGTATTAGAATGCACACATCTGATACCAACCCTAGTTTCATTATAGTTTTTCAGACTACTGTAAAAGACAGTAAAATTTCTGATTTTTAAATTTATTTTAAGATTGCAGTAAAAAAACCTGCATTTTAAAAGCAAAGAATATGTATTGGCAGCAAAAAAGACAGCTAGCATCAAATTTGTGAGATAATGAACATTTGTATATACAAGTACTTACAAGATCTGAGTTCTCTGTCTTGATGAATATTAAACAGTTGCAGAGGAAACAAAAATACTGTAGGCTAAATACAAACATTCTTTGCTTTGCTATTCTTTTAATAATGAACTTCCTTGGAAGGCTAACCCCTAATCTTACATGTGTTCTGTATTTGTAGGTACATCTCTGTCAGGAAATGCTGTGAAATGGAAGTTCGTGACAGATAAACTCCTTGGCCTTAAAAATACCATAGATATTACTTGAATGTCAGAAAGAATCATTTTCAAGCTTTGCCCATGATTCAATATCTCTTTATTTAAAAACCCTAACAAGCTTGGAGATAATTAGTAATAAACATATGGATTATATAGTCATTGTTATGTTGGAGTTTGTCATAAAAATAAGATGGGAAAAACATAATTAATTCTACTTTTTATGGTGCTGTTATTGCTTGTTTTGCATGAAAAGCCCATAGATATGAATCCCACTATATCCCTGAAGTCCTTTGGCCCCTATCTAATAACTAGGGATGGGACAAACCAGTTTTGTCTAGTTTTAGAGCCAAATGAATATGAGATACCAAGAGTTTTAGTCTAAAAGTATTGGCCTTGCATTCCAATTACCATAGTCTGCAAAGTAAAGTGCAGAGGAGAAACCAGGAAGGAAAATCTAATGGAAAAAAATAGAGTGAAAAATAAAGCAAAGTGAAACAATGTTTGAAGCCAAATAATAAAGCAAACATCAAAACTCAATAAAATGGGACAGAGAAAGGAAATTGAAAAGACAGTCATTAGTATATTCCCTGCTTTTCTTGGAGGAAAGTATGGGTGACAGAAATTCATAAAGCTCTCCTACCAGTAACATATCCCAGAGGTGAAAAAAATCGTATTTTAATTGATTCAGTCTTGAAAGAGAGAATGAAAACGGAAAGGTTTACCTATCTCAATTTTTTTTCTTCAAACCAGCAAATCCTAAAATGATGTTGAGTTTGCAAAGATAGTCACTTGCCAGATGGGAAATACCAAAACTCAGACTGTTTCTGCCAGCCTGTTTCCCACCCCACGTGCACATGCGCTGCTGTACAGTCTTTCCTTACCCTCCGCCTCCCCATCCTTGGCACAGGCCATCGTCTCCTTCTCTGCACAAAATGAACAGGGTTCATTTCACACGCAGGGTGTCAAATGCTTTGTCTTAACTATTCTGAATGTGGACTTGGGGTTCACGTACCGCATGCTTGTCAGATCTTGGTCTGAAGACCAAGCAACAGATTTTGTAGCCTGGGCCTCAGTATTCCTCATTACTGTATTAAGGTAGGTAAATATTTGTGAAATGCCATTTTCACAACAGTCACTATAAAGTAAGGATCTTATTCACCCCTTCCTCCGTTTTTTAGCAAGATGACAAGCTAGCACCCAGAGAAATTAGGGTCAAAGATGTTCATTAAATTCAGGTGTAGAGTTACAGGTAAGTACAAGATGACCTTCTTGAGTCCTTTGTATTAGACAGTACTTCATGCAATAAAATCACAGCTGACACTGACTTCAGTTACTGTTATGTGTGTTCAGCACTGCAAGTCAGAACCTGTGGTCTGAGACTTGCACATCCAAAAAGTAAAACAAAAAGCAAATCCACACAGCCATCATTCCCCTGTGAAAGTGGAGGCAGTATGTCTGATACCACACAGGCCTCTGTGGCAGAGAGAGATCTACTCCAGCCTTTAACGGTTTTACCTATAAGGACTACTTTTCTCTCTGCCACAAGCTGCCACAGTCCAACTTATCAGTTAAGCACAGCTCCCCCCATGCACAACACAGGGCAGGAATCCTGTAGAAAAAAAGCCAATATATAATCATAATTAAAATGAGTCATCATGCTTTACAGTCCCATTAAAATGGTAACTGCAATTTTGGATGTCCTATCTGTTAAGCACTGAGCTTTGCTGGATTGCTCTCTGTTGACACAATTCATGCATGTTATCTCTTTGGTTTTAATTTAAAAGAATTTCAAAGAAGCCAGAAATCCCATCATGTTGCTCATGAAGACACGCAAAGCTCACTAGTAGAAACTAGCCCAGCGGTCACAGGTTGTTTTCTTGCGCACGGAGCAGGATTTGAAGGGGGTAACGCACACACGAGGCCACAGGGTTTCACTGGCATTACATGACAACAGGTGAAGGCTGGTCAAACAGATCCCCCTTCTCCACGTCAGGCTGTTCAGGACCCTGCTCCCCACCTGCCAGAGCCTCCTGCTCCCACTTCCCCATCCCAGCCCCTCCTACCCAGCCGTTGCTAAAATCCAATCTTCCTTTGCTATTTTTCTCCTCCAAGCCCCAGTCCTCTTCCCATGGAAGCTCTCATCCTCTCCACACCATGCTCCCTATTTCAGCCATCACATTCAGCCTGTACCTGCCCTCTGGCACCTCTCCCATTTTCCCCTCTTTTCCTCTTCAAGAACACTCGAACACCCTTCAGTTGCTGCTTGCACTCTCTTGCATTACTCAGCCCCGTCCACAGGGCATTGCCCTGTGACTCCTATACCCTCCCCGCTGTTTCTTTTGGCTTCTGCCATACCTGCTGCCCCTCCACCATCCAGCTCTGCACCTGCTTCTCACAAAACATCTTCCAAATCACTTTGGTCAACACCTGGACTCCATTAGGGGCCATCCAGTCAGTCCCATTTTCAGAGAAAAGCCACACGCTCTGCATTTCCATCTCCCTTGTAATATGCTCCCTTCAGAAGTATCAATATTTGTTCTTCAACGTCTCTTGCAAAAACAACTCGCAGTAACATCTTGCCTAATGTACACAAATCATCCCAATGCAAAAAGCCAGTACATAACCGGGATTAATTCATGCTCCAGAAAACAGTAAGCGTAATGCTATAAATACTAAAAGCACATGCCAGGTTGCAGCACTACTGATAGCCACTAGGTTTTTTCTTTTAGAGAAATCTTACCTAAAACACTAAGCAGCGAGCGCAACCCTTGCTTATAGTTGCAAAGCATTATATAGCCCAAAAACATTTAAATGAGTAAAAGCAGGCCCCAAGAGCTCCATAGAAATCACATCCCTTAAAAGGACACACTTGCTATTCTGTAAATCCCACGTAACTTCCTTTTTCTCAAGGCACCAAATAAATAAGAGAACAGAAAGGGGACAAACTACTGTTCAAAAACCTTCAACTTGGTGAAAAAAACTATTATTACAGGGTTTTCTATGAAAGTTTTCAAATTTCAAAAACTTGACTGGGAAACACCAATTACTATAGCATCAATTAATATTTGGTTACCAGGGTAGAAAAAATTGTACATCCGCTTTTTTTGGAATAAAGGTTTTAATGTCTTGCATACATCACAAGATCAAATATGAGTTTCTACATTACGTCGCTAAATAAGCAAGACAGACTGTGAGTGAGACCAGAATGCTAAGCCCTCCCACCTCCAGTTTTTCTGTTTGCTCTCTTCTGCCTTTAATAAAGTGCTTCAGACCCAGTTTCCCTTGTAGAAACAAACAGATCATCCATCTCCCTGAGTAAGATTAGGTGTCATCACTTCTCCCTTCTTTCTGAAATAATAAAAGTCATACTGCAGGAAAAAAAAAATTCTTTTAAACCTTATTCAGCCAGAAATAAAAACTGTAACCTTGGATGCCATGTGTGTGAAATGAAAATACACAGTTTCAAGTTACAAAGGTCTACGATTTACCTTCTTTGTCCTATGGATTTAGGATGGAGGGACAGCAATTTCTATTCTGGATTGAAGGGGTTCTGCTTCTCAGTCATATTTAAATATAAAACCTATTAAAAGTCCAATCAGAATACTACTACTTTTATTTCCTAATAGAATGGCTCATTTTTCACCGTGCAGATTAAATGGCTACTTTAAATGCAGTTCTAAGGAGTACTGTCACAAAAACTAAGTTAAAAAGAGGCAATGGTAATGTTCCTGCAGCCCATTGCTTAACAGATCAGTGGAAGTATATCATAATCTTATATTATCCTCCACATTTGTTTGCATTCTGAAAGCATATAAGCCTTTACAAATACACTTGATCTGTTTAGTTTTTATACAAGAAATCAACTCACAGCTCCCTTGTTAGGAGCTCCCACCAGCAGGAGTTTTACTTGCAAGGTTGAGCAAGATTCTGTGCCTGCACTGATGTCTATTTCTCACGTTATTTAATCTTTCTCATGCTTGCTAATAATTCCAAATTATCAAAGTTTCATGATACATGGTCACATTTAGACTGTAAAAGATTGTGATTTACTACTTTGACAGACCAACATTTTTAGCTTGTACACAGCACCCAGCCACAAATGAACAACAAAAATGTTTTTAGTCCCTTTATTTTCAAAACAAATGCTTTATGTACCAGAATCTGTCATTTAGAAACAATACACACACACACACATATACACACATACATACACACCCCCTGCTCTACAATAATTGATGTTTGGGGTTTATTAAAAAGGCAGTAATTGCAAATGCATTTGATTATTTCTTTTGCAGCATGAAATAACCAGTTACCTTTCAGGAAAGGAGCCCTCCGTGGCACAAGCCCTTCTGTGATTTCCACCTGCTCTTGCTGATGCTGTTTAACCAGGTTTCCTTCACTGCCAGCTCTCAAAATCTTTTCACCTAGCCTAATTTTTCGTGATCGGCTGTTAAAATCTTCTTTCCTAGACGAAGGCGATTTAGGAGCTGTATTAGCTGACAAAGGTCGAGCCAAGCGAGAGGGTCTGGACATTCTGCCTGTGCAGGAATGTACCTGCTCCAAAAGCAATTTCTAAAAAAATCCTTCCCAGCTCACTTTCCAGCACAGAGGCTGGGGAGTTCGTGTGTGCAGTGCAGCTGGATGTGAAGTGCTGTGCTGCCAGTCCGATCAGTTTTAAACACCAGGCGTTGGGTGGCCACGCAGACAGTTTCCCGGACCTGTGGAATGTAAATGTGTGCTGGGGTAAAACAGATGACTCTGCTCCGGTGCTCAGTCCCAACCGCACCGTGGGGAGCAGATGCTCTCCAGGGACTGTCTCAAGCTCCCGGTGTGCACCGATGAGGTGCCAGGCAGCACTGGAGCAGAAGGGGAATACCCCACCTACGCAGGTACAACGTGAAAAACCACCCAGGCGTGGGGTTACCTCTGCACACGGGACCTTCCCGCATTCCTCTCCCAACCCTCTCTCTCAAACAAACGCTTTCTTGGTTTAGCAGATTTCTTCACTGTGCACCAAAACCGCACCGCTCCAGCGCTATGTGGTAAATGCCTGATGTCAAGAATCCGTTTGAGTTAAGCATGGTGCGAGCTTAAATTGGATTAAATGATGCATATTCTCCTACCATTGTATTTTCTATCTCACCAAGATAAATGAAGGATTGACAGTGAATACCACCTCTTTTTGAAAAATGGCCCAAATCCCTTATTACCTGGCATTGCTTAGGAAATACCACTGCACAGAATATTGTCCATTATACTTTTCTCTTTCACTGGTATACATGCACCTAAAAAAAAACTGGCTTCTTGCACAGTACAGATAACCATGTTCTTTACTGACTCTCCAAAGAAAAAATTCCTGACCTCAGGCTACATTATTTCAAACCACAGTTCCTGGGTGCTTTTCTTTGAAAATGCCTAGGCAAAGCCTGCCTAAATTTCCCTGCCAGCCCTGCGCTTGTGAATGCTGCCAACATGCAGAGTATTTGGTCACATGAAAAGAAAATTCCATTCACCTTAATTTTGCAAACAACTTCTAAAGAAAAAAACCAGTGTAAACCAGAGAAAACATTACAACTACCATTACAGTAAAATCTTCACACTGAATTTTAAAATGTATTCCTCAATATCCCTGGCAACCAGTATGCTATATCAATAAAAGAGTATGAGGGATCATTTTATTTCAAAGCTAGAACAAACATAAGCAAGTCAATATTACCAGAGCTAAAGTACTAATAGTTATTTAGGAGAAATGCTTAACAAGCAAAAAGACAGGAAAACATGACTAAATTATTACAGACATTCCTCATTTTCTGAGATGGCAATTGTGCAATGCAGTAAAATACTTTTGCGTGCTATTTCCATATTTTTTCAAGAGTCCCACATTAAAGAGGTAATTGTTTATGCTTCCTCTATAAAGCATATTGTCTATTGCGTTGTTGCCCCATCAAGAATGAGACAGATTAAGTGGAATGCAGCAAGCCTTGCCATGATATTGATAATTTTCTGCATATTATTTTATCAACACAGTAGGAGCTCTAAGTGAGTGGGAAGATTTCAGCTCTCAAGGAGGGACATCACGGACAGGAGAGTAACTCTGGGCTGAATAGCAGTCCTCAGTAAGAGCAGGTCATGCAGATGAAGATGGAGAACAGAAACAGGAGCGGAACAAGATGAATGGAGAGTTAATCACGTATCTGGAGTGAGGAATGAGCGAAGAAGGAAGAGAAAAAGTGAAAGCCAATAAGTATGTGAGAGCTCGGTTGTACTGAGCCTAAGATATACTGTCATTCCCTCTAAAGATCTGGGACTGTTTTGCAAACAGTTATTTTGAAGATCTTCCACTATGATTTCTTTACCAAACACAAATACTCTGTGCTTAAGAAGAGTTTTTAAGCAGTGACAATAATGCCTCTGATACTACATAGACATATCTTAATTCTCCCAAACACAGGACAATTGTGATATAAAATCCAGCTCTGACTGACAACATAAACAATGGTGTTTCCGTTCTGGAATCAATATTGCTAAGGTGAAATCCTGCTGAGATTACTGCACGTTGCACATTCACCCAAACTGAGCATTCTTAGCACAGGGTGCTCTTGGAATGAGCAGCCTCATCTGTGAAGCAGACGAAGATGAACCAGACAGTCATGTTACCCATAAACTTAAAATAATTTAATTTCTAAGCAAAGCAAGGACATCATAAATTCAAGTTTTTCCTAAGGCTCTCTCTATAGCAACACAGCAACAAAAGATGGGAAAAGGGAGATGTTACCCATCTGCTTCTGACAGGAAAAGCATGGGTCCTAAGTCTTGTCCATTCGGATATCAAGGTGACACTTCTGCGCTGTGAGACAGCAGCAATATCCTGATCGACATTCATTTTTGACAACGAACAAGCTCTTTGTCTCACAGCAGAGACACAGCCATGCAGAAATGGGGTGAGTCAAACATGTTCCTCAAACGCAGGAAATTCCCAGAATACTCCAGTCAAAGACGACCATTTTCAGTAATCTCTCAGTGCCTGAAGAGCAATCAGGTGTCTAATGTCATTATGTCATGTGAGGAGAGGCTGAGAGAGCTGGGACTGCTCAGCCTGGAGGAGAGAAGGCTCAGGGGCGTCTTACCCATGTGCATAAATACCTGATGTGAGGATGAAAGGAGATGGAGCCAGGCTCTTCTCAGTGGTCCCCAGTGACAGGACAAGAGGCAATGGGCACAAAATGAAATAAAGGAAACATAAAGAACATAAGAAAAAGCTTTTTATACAGTGAAGGTGGTCAGACACTGGCACAGGTTGACCAGAGACATCATAAAGTCTCCATCCTTGGAGATAATCAACACCTAACCGGGCATGGCCCTGACAAGCCCACTGTAGTTGAGCCTGCCTGAGCTGGGGGTTGGACTAGGCGATCTCCAGAAGTGCCTTCCCATCCCAACTGTTTTGTGATTCTGTATCATCAAATATATTCAGAGCCTATTTATAATCTGGAAGCTTAAATATCTTTAAATCTGTCCAACAGTAGATGCCCCATCTTCTTTGCCCAAAGAACCAGCAATTAAACTATCCCATGCCTGATTGCCATTTCTGGGAGGATTTGCTTCCTTTCTGGTCATTACTCCTTTTTAGCCTCTTGCAGTCTGTGGCACAGTGTTCCCAAAAAAGGCCTTGTTTGTTTGTTTTAAAGGCTTTGAGGTGTGAAGCTGGTGATTCCAGCCATGAGCATCGAACCTTTCAAAAAAACCAAAAAACCCACCCCAAAACATAAGCCCAGGTTGCTTAGCTGATCGTGTTTCAGGCTGGAGGTAGACGCAGTAAATCATTTCACCCATGGGATGAAACAGCACGAGAGCATGCGGCCCAGGGTTGCTGCCAGCTCCCCATCACCCGCACCCCGACTGCACAGGTCCTCTCCCCACCCCAGCTCCCCTGAAGCCCTGGGCTCCACTGGCTGCGGGGCTGGTCCCTCCCTGCCATCCCGCCCCCTCCACCACAGGTTCCTAATGAAGCTCCCCCGGCAGCAAGTCTTTCATCAGCTCTCAGGCTTTCTGCAGCCCCAAGGAACTCTTTTGAACTACTTAAAAAATCCCCACAAAACAAAAAACAAGAAGCCAAACCAAAAAACAAACAAGCAAACAAAAAAAGCCCAAAACAAACCCAACCCCTTTTCCCTCAGATTTCAGATAGCCAACTTCAACTAGGTAGAGACATCATATTGATGTAACATACCATTAAGCAAAAAGCAGCTCAGTTTGTCAGGTTTTCGTGAAGTGCTGTGGGAAGTTTTCTACTGCTTTGGGTCAATGCATAAGCTCTGTCACTGCCTCACACAGCAGAAATTAATATTAAGGGACCAACAGTGCAGTCTATGCTTTGAATAATCACATATATGTAAACAAATAATATTTTTAGAATACCATACACTGCTTAAAAAAAGGCCCTATTAGTTTCAAAATACAAGTCTCCTCTTTTCTGCTTAGAAAATAAATAACTGCTGAAATATGACAACAAGAATTTGTTAAGAGTTAGCTAACGGAAGGCATTTTTACCATAGCATATTAAATAGGTTATTATGCTGCTATTAATTTAAGTAACGTTTGTGCCCCCTGGGATAAAAGAAACATGACTAGAGATGTTATTAATCCAAACAAAGCATTTGCAAAGCTTGAAATTTCCTTTTTTGGGCACCCATGAAGTTCCAGTTTACATTTGCACATAAAGAGCTGGGGAGGGGAGAGGATCCTTTGCACGCCAACCAAGAAAAATTGGTAGCTGATGCCCTACAGTTTAGGATGTGGTATTTTCTCAGCCTCACCAAATCCTCTCCCATATTTTGGCCTGCAACTATCTGAAGGAGAGAAGCATGCATATACAAATATTTCAAATCCAGCAGACTTTTTCTAAACCATTGAAAGGCAACAACTGCTACACGAATAAATGGAAGTTGCAGGTGCAGAAGTTAAAACCGTAAATTAATGAAGTCTTCTCTTTGCAAAATTGAGCAAGTAACCAGATGGCATAACATTTTTAGCGCGAAATGAGAAATAAATGTATAGGCACCAAAAGAACAAGATCAGTGATGAAAACAATTTCAGATGCAAGTCACAGATAGGTATGTAATGAATAAAAAAAAGTTTAGTGCTTCAGAGAGGTACATTTTCTAGTAACTGAAGCATGCAAAATTAGTGACAAGTTAATTTTGCAGATGTTAAAGCTTTCTTAGAACTATGTGCCAGTGCTTTATTTTTCCATATATGATTTCTGGAATAGTTGCATAATACAGAAGGTGCTTCATGTTCAATATATTGAGACCCATTTTAAAACATTTCACACAAATCTAAAAACATTCTTCCTGGAAAAATAAACCATGCAAAAGGAACCTAGTCAGTCATTCAATGACAAGTGAACCCCCCAACAGAAAGCAAGCTGTAATTATGGCAAGTCCTGTTACTCTTTAGTATGGTCTTAAAAAGAAAAGTCTGTTAAGGGTCCTGCTGTAATACAATAGCTGCCTAGAAGATGCTATAATTAAAGCAGAGTTGTCATTTCCATCAGGAAACCCTGTTCTAGAGATTTACTACTCAGCCATAAAAAATTAATCTCAGCTCCAAGACTTTAAAAAAAAAATTCAAAATCAGAAAAAAAACCTTCAGGTCTAGTTTAATTCCTTTCCTTCAAGTTTTAGAAAATTAAAGCATAGCAAAACCTTTCTTAAAGATAGAAGACTTTACAGCTGTGGAATCTGAACACCTTATTCTGCCCCAAAATCAGAAATACCATCAGTAAGGGCAGAATGAATTTTCTTTATTATTCTGTCACTTCTGCATCTTATATTTGCCTTTGATTCAAGACCTTCGAAGTCCTGTGGCCTACTAATAAAGCGTTTACACATATTGATCTATATCATGGTTACGTTTTTTCGAAACCAGTACAGTTATATCACTACTATCCCTCATCTAGTGTTGTTCTGTCCTCAGGGTGCCTTTTGACGACTGCACTTGGTTCCCTTCCCCATCTGAAGGGTTATACGAGCCTGAGCACACTTGCACACACGTAACTGCATCCACCCATGGATGGACGGGGCAGAAGAACAAAGCAGTGGGGAATTTGCACTTCAGCCAGTAACGTTTGAACTATTTGCCAAGACTGTTGCTAAGATTTCCAATTGGTGCCAACTGTGATAGCAGGCTTGGGTACATTCTCCTGATGAGACGGTGTTAATCACTAAGCAATTCCAGAAGGAGCAATCAGCTGTGAGCAGCTGCCCATGCAACTCATACAAATAATTTTTTTTTTTCAGATGCTACTGTATTCTATATATCAACCACTTACAGAAGAATACAAAATTAAAAGATTTATTCCGTATGTAAATTAATACTAAATTCTACCAAACAGTGTTCTGTGATTTGGCTGTTCTTGGTGCTATACTGGTTAGCTGTAATGACTAAAAGATTTATACAGTCTTGGTTCAAAGTTGTTTCACTTGTTCTGATATTTTAATCAAATCAAACACGAACTTAGGTTCAATAAATTCTGAAAAGAATACCCCTTAGCAGATCATTACCATTATTACTTTATTGTTAAATAACATATGAATACTGCCTTCCACATCTGCAGTTATTTCCCATTAGATTCTTAAAGCATTTTAAAGACGCGCACAAAAATATCTTTTGTCAAGTTTATAGAGTTATTAGTTTTTTAATAAAAGAGAAAAGCGCTGAAGTTTCAAAATCTCTTCTGAAATTATGTAAGTGAAACTATGGCTGGCTTAGTCTTTAATGCCACTATAAAAAGGGGAGGGAGAGGAGCAACGTGAAACACTCACTGACATTTTGCTCTGGAGAAAATGTTAGTTTCAAATGTTAGTTGCTAATTTGTTTTAGCATATCTGCAGCCTTCTCTAGCTTTTTACATCATCATTTTCAAATGACCACCTCTTAATAAAAGAATAACCTTTTAAAGATCTCTGACACATCAAAAATACAACATGGAGAGCTTAAAGTTTTACAGAAGATAAAATACGCCTTACAGAAAATCAGCCCATACAATGGTTTGAATGAAATCTTGGAATGAAGAAAAAAGGAAGCAGGTAGGAAGCAGGAACAGACTGGATATGCCAGGAGACAAACGCAAACCTTGAATGACAGAATCCTGCCCATATAAGCAATGCACAGATAAACCAATTTAATTGTTTCAATATTCCTCTTTTATCCCAAAGTTCTACATCACCCACATGGGCCAAAAAATAGGAAAAGTAAGTAAAAGAAGTGACTGAAAGGAGGACAAACTACAGGTGTGAAGGTAATCCCCTCATATCCCACATGAGGAATTCTAGCTATTCCTCACCCAGCAAAGTCCCATCAATAGCACCCCTCAGGAATGGGTGCCACAGTGGATGCTCTCATACAGAGGAGCCAAACTACAAAGAAAAGAGAACAAGGGAAAGATAATGGTCATCCTCTGAAGAAGGCGGTAAGAAAAAATAGCTGTCTGGGGCATCCTCTAGCTCTGGCACTCTTGACTGGGCTATCACAGTCTTTCTCCACCATAGACCTTGAATGTAAAGAAAAATCTCCACAGGCCTATGGAAATGGGAAGGCAAATAAGCAGATACAGGACTCTATAAACAGGTATTAAAATAACAACTCAGACCAGAATTCATTTTGGTGTTTTTTTTTTTTTTAAAGCAAAAATAATTAGCCAGAGCCACTATCTAAACTGCAAACAGGCATAGAAAGAGTGTTATACCAATCCAGTGTCCTTTTCTCGCGAGCAGCCCTGGGAGCGATGACTTAGCCAACAGCAGAACAAAATTGTATTTGTCTATTTCCGAGATGCAATTTTTTTTAGACACCCATTAATGAATATTTCAAGAAACTAACCTGATCAGTTTTCTGTGGTTTTTGTGCTTTTTTGGTGTTTGGGGAGAGACAAAGGGAGAAAATGTGAGAGTTGTATTTTTGCATGTGTGTTTTTGACCACCACAGAAAAGCAAAAAAGTATCTTTCCTGTAAGTCCCATTTAAGATCTGCATCATCACATCACAGTGAGCTTTACGTTTTGCACAGTGTTACTTAACTCAATACAACATACATGATGCACAAGGTTCTCTTCTGTGTCAAAACTGCAAGTGACTGGTGTTGAATTTGATCCCTTCTGTCACTTACTGCCCTCACGGCACCATATCAAGTGCCCTATAATGCTGACTGCATGGGTTTGAGTAAATTGTCTACAGTCAGCTGCTCAATCCCTTGCTGTCTGAGCAACTCTGGAGAGATGAACATGTTTGTTAAAACAACAATAAAGAAATCTGCAACTCAATTTATTTGTGTTTGTATAGCTATATATGATAGTTCAGGTAATCTGAGTTTACCACTACTCCCCTAAAAAGCCCAGGCAGTGCATCCTCATGTGCTCAAGCCATCTGGAAAGATATTTCTTGGTTTCAATGTACCCATGCTTGTAGAGACAAAATGTTCTGAAATCTGGAGATTTTATGCAGATTACTTAATATCCTGCTTTGCATATTTGATGATTCATTACCTTATTTACATAAATGACAACAAATGGTCCCAATTACTAGCACCTAAGTCTGAAAAGGCTGCAGCACAGAGCATGCTTCAGGAATGCAGCAACCACTGTTTTCTTTATTTCTGGCATCTATTTGGGGTGGCGTCCAGGTTACCCTGATGGCTCTTCCAGCCTCCACCAATAGGTATTGCTCGTCAGGAACATAAAGGGAAAATCCAATACAGTGATCAAACAACAGACAATAATAGATGGCAATGAAGCAAAGAAAGCTGAAATAGTAGTCTTTCCAGCCAAGAAAAACCTTGAAAAGAACCAATAACCCTACCATTAAAACAGAAGGGTCTATGAAGTACGTTATTAACAACCCCAAACTGTTTTCTGCATGGAAAACTAAACTGGAGACCATGCCAAATGCAATATATGAACATAAAATTTCATTTGAAAAAAAGCTCAATGGCCATTTCTGAAGGCAGGTTAACACAAGCTAAAACAAAGAGGACACTGCGTGACTAGCATTTCCGCCTAGAACCATTAAGGAAATGGGTAAAACGACGTTTTGAATGCATACTCTATTTCCCAAAGAGCACATTATTTACTATGCTCTACCAAACAGTGTTCTGTGATCTGGCTGTTCTTGATGCTATATTCGTTGGCTGTAATGACTAAAAGAGCTAAAAATATACAGTCTTAGTTCAAAGTTGGTTATTTGTACTGATGCATTAATCAAGTAAAATAAAAATTTAACTTCAATATGTTCTTGATTGATCTTAAAGGGTTAAAATAAAAACAGTGCTATAAGGACTGCTACATAAAGAGCAGACAGACATGTGTACTTAAAAACACATACAATCCAAGAGAGACAGAAAGAAAATAGGCAAAAAGAAGAATGATAAGGAGAACAGTAACTCCCCTCCAGTAAGGCCTCCTGTGCTACTAGCAGGCACCAGTCTGTTACCAGGGGGGGCTTCAGCAAGTCTGACCTGAATTCCCTGCACTGAAATACAACTGCTAAATCTACCGTGTTTTCATATGAACCATAAAATAAACAGAATAATTCAGAAGCTATTAAAAATTAACGTTATAAATTCTGAGAGCAACACTTCATGATGTCCCTCGTTTTAATAGTCCTTAAAACGCCTTTCAGTGAAAAGGTCTGTATGGGGGGGGGGGGGGGAAGTCTGGAGTAACTTGGGTCAAGAAAATCAGGTTTCTCACCTCAATATAGACTCCTTTGAGGGGGAAGAATAGGATCTGAGTAACTTCCATATTTAACATGAGAATTAAATGGATCTTTTCCACCTCGACTGGCCTTTAAAGACCAGTTTGTAAATGATTTACTCCCACGTCAACATTAAGTTTTGCAACTGGGAATTCAAAGAGGTCCCAGATAATGCATGAACCTAAAGAAAACTATTGTCTTCTCCTTTACATATAATAACTCTGGAATGCTAACAAACAGCTATAAAACATAGTAAAAATGGAGGCAGTGACCACAAAGCTAGCTTCAAGCAAGTAACCCCTCCAGGCCTAAAGATGAGACCTTAATTAACCTATCTTTCACATATGGTGATGTCTTCAACTGAATAAAATAATCCCATTCTCAGTCACTTGCCAAGTAGTATGACACACATCTTAATACTTTTGAAGTGCAATATTATACAACAACAGAAAAAAAGACAAATATTTTTTTAATTAGCAATGGTTTGGAATATTTTCTGCCTAAACTTTTCCTCCCAAGCTTCCGCACAATCTCCTCCAGCACAAACAAATTAGCCATCTTCTTCCACTAGCAGTGACTACCTGTGTTCATCTATTCAGCAGCTAATAAGATCCCAGTCATTTATCCCTTAGTAATACCAATTTCATTCTAGTGATTAAATCCACCCATTTAGGGTTCTACACTCAAATGTAATTGCACAAAAAAATTTTAATTTGGCAGAACCTAACCACATGACAAGAGTCTGGTCCAGATTCGGGATTTAATCCTATACTTTCCAAGTGCACTATGGCATATTAGGGAGATGGTTTAGACGTGGACCAGGCAGTTAGGTCAACGGTTGGACTCGATGATCTCAAAGGTCCTTTCCAACCTTAATGATTCTATGATTTCATATTTAAATTATCTTACAGTAGGTGCTATACTATACATCAGCCTTGGTCCCACCTCTATCTCAGCCACCAGACTCTGCAGTTAGAGTTGCTCCTTTGGTTGTTCTTTCCATTTATTCTACTAAGCATCAAGTTTTACTGTGCTAACTACACTACAAAGCCTGTCAAAAAGGAAGCTTTGCAGTTTGCAGGGTGATATCGCCCATCAGGCACACCTGAGATGTGATGGTGAGGAAGCCTGCTGGGCACCCGCACAGAGCAGTCCCCTGGGACAGCCTGGGAAAGCTGCTGGTGACAAAGGCAATTTGGGTCAGAGAAGAGAGGAAAGAAGCAAAATTTCAGCAATCACAGGGCAGAGATTAGGATAAAAGAAAGAGGGGGGAAATTCTGCCAATTATCCTGGCTGTACCACATTAGGCATGTTTTCAAGTAGGAGAGAATATGTGATGGTAAGTTGTTATAGACTCTCTGGAAATGAGAGATGTCCCTCTGCCCTCTCACAGGAATGCAAGGAGCTGCCCTGGGGATTTTCCTTGTGGAGCAGTTTCGACCCTCTCCCCTTTCCAAATGTGTGACAGAGTGTTAGGGAAGAGGCCTCCTTCACTCCTCCACCCCTGGTGGAGCACAGCCCTGAACAACCCTTAGGACCAGTCCAGGTCAGCACAAAATTCACTTAAAACTATGCCCAGGTGACACACAAATTTGATCCCCTGAAGCCTCCTTGACCACAGTTGTGATTACCATCCATTATTTCCAGAAAGTTTATAAATGGATAATTCTTTTTTTTTGGTTACTATGAAAAAACAAGGTCAAATTTCAACATGGTGCTAATGGACACATGCAATCTGCAAAGCACAAATCTCAGACTGGCTCTGTGAGAGGTGAAAAATAAACCCACCCTGAAACCTTATTTAAGACACTTTTCCTTATAGCCAATATTATTCATGAATCAAAGTGCGTTATTTTACCAATGGACCATAAGACCCTATTAAAATCATAAATAGACCAGTTAGACTTCAGGAAACTGTGTGGTTTTACTCACTTCTAAAAAATATACACTATTGACGGGAAAACTTCCCTAGCAATACAAATGACAGTGGCGGGCTGGAGTGATGGTGTACTTCAGGGTGATTTGTTCAGCGAAAACAACAGGTGCAGCTAGCTTTTTCCAGCCATAAGTCTTTCCATTTGCAAGCTAATAGTAGGTTGCCAAGTCAATGTATGCCTCTGTAGTTTATGTTACATAGAAGGAATTTTTTTTTTAAAGTTGCATAATTGTCACAGAAGTTTAATTTTAGACAAATGAAGAATTCAAAGAACAGTTAATTAAAGCCTCAAAAGCGATCTTTTATTAATTTAGGGGGGAAATGCCCATTCCATTCACGGAATAGCGATTAGGATAAGGGATAAATCAATACGTTTGCATTTATCAATTACTGTTATTCACCAAGCAGAATTTGGGAACTTTGATAAAGAATTTTCAATTCCTTCAGCCCTTAATTACAACTCATTAACTTTTCATTAACTTCAAGCTTAGTAAAAAGCAACAGCAAGTCTTTGATGGTACCACTGTTGGCAGCGCCCCACATTAGATGGTTTCGTGGAAGTTATTTGTGTTTAGCCAGTTATGCCATTGCTGTATCACAGCAACACATCAATCAATGATAAGAAAATACCCCACGCCTCTTCATTTAAATTGACTCTCTGTACACTTTAAAGCTTTGCAGTAACTTTTAAGATAACACATAACGCCACTCAGACTCTTAAAAAAAGGGATAGTGAAGTGTGAAAGACATGCAGAGATTATTCAGGAATGCCTGCACTGCCAACATGCAGCCAGCTTGTATCTAGATGAGGTTTAATGAGTGCTGAGTAGAGGGAGCTGATTCCTCCCTCGATCTCCTGGCCATGCTGCTGTCCATGGAGCCTGGGGCATTGCTGTCCCTCACTGCCACCAGGACCTGGGGCTCTGCAAGGGGCTCTTCTTTCCAAGAGGCAGGACTTGGTGTTTGCCGCTGCTGGATCTCATGAGGTCCCTCTTGGGCCCATCCCTCCAGCCTGTCCTGGTTCCTCTGGATGGCAGCCCTGGCCTTGAGGTCCCCCCACCTGGGTGTCCTTTCCAAACTCAATGAGGGTACCCTCTGTCACCTCTTCTAGGTCCTGATGTACAGGTTAGGGTCCCACACAAACCCCAGCAGGACCACCCCACCACCAGCCTCCAGGCAGAGCGCAGCACTAATCACCACCTCCAACCCCCACCATCCCACCGTTGCTTTGCCCACCCTGACTATTGCCCAACTTGAGCACAAAAATATTGTGGGAGACAACATAGAACGACTGTTTTAACACCAAGATAAACACCGTTGACAGCTACGTCCTCATCCCCAAATCCAGTCATTCTGCCACAGAAGATATTGGGGTTGGTCGGGCATAAATACCTGACTACAGAACTTAACAGAACGAGCAAAAACATGTCTCCCATGGTAATGACAGATAGATAAGAAGAATGGGGGAAACAATGAAAAATCAGGCCAGGCAAAGATTTTTTTTTTCCCCCCAAAAAGCTTGTGCACATTTTTACTATTGATTTTGGTAGGACAAAAATTCCACCTGAACAAAAACTTCTGAAATAGGCAGGCAGAAATGTACGGATAAACCACTTTTTCATTTGGACATTTGACTCAGTTACAATTATGAAACTTTTTCATTTAAACTAAAGGTAACACAAGAAATCAGTCCTTAATGGAGCTATCACAATAATAAGCACAAAATCTGTAGGAGAGATGGAGAGGACGAATGAATAAGCACTGCCCAGGACCAGCTCTTTACACAGCATTATGTATTTTCAGAGACGTTTCAAGGCTAGAGTGTAAACTTGTAAACATGTCAACAGACAAAGTGGAAGTGAATTTTAAGCACTAAGAAAAAAGCATAAATCCTCTTATTAAGAAAACAAACTATTTGGTATCCATTTTAGCTATATTAGAGATTTTTTTCTTCTTCTTTGGTCCAGCACCTGATATAAACTCCTGTTTGTGTTAAATGACAGCCTTATGCATAATCGAATTGAGTGAATCACAGTTTAAAAAAAAAAAAAAACACACAGAAATTTTATAAACCATATATAAAATAAGGATGTACTTAAACTAATTTTACATGATAGTATTTTTAATTTTCTGAAATAAGATTTTCCATTATTTATGGACTTATTTAAATGCATTGCATATTAAAGTCATTTCAAAAAGATTTAAAAATGAAACATTTACTGTTAGAGGAAAGATTCCTATTACACAACTTCTCCTAGACCAGGATCAGATACCAGATGACAAACCGTGTTGTGTGTTTGTGGCTTTGGCATTATCGGGGGATGAGCATGTTTTTTTAAGCTGGTGATGTGATCTGGACTGTTCCGACTTCCTTGTTTTATGCATGAGTGTGAGAACAAAAATGGTATTGAGAAAGAAACACCTATCACCCAGAACTCATAAAATGTGTAGATTTTTTAAAAGGTTAATATTTTGCTTAAAATGGAACTCAAATATTTTAAACTGGCTACAGTTTCTGTACTATGCGGAATGATATTTTTTCCACAGAACCACAAGAATCTTTTTTTTTTAAACAGTAGTTCTCTACAGAATTTATTCAAGAGGTATTCTTATTTTGCAAGCAGCATGGAAGCACAACTGCTTCGAACCTTTGTATGTTCTGTGGTTAAACTGTGCAAGTTTTACAAATGCCTTGTTGAACTATGTAGTATAAGGAGGTTTCAAAGCATACATATCAATATAGGTATATTTATGGCATTATTAAAAAATGTGGTCGGATATGATTACCATTAAAACTTTACCAAAAAAGAAGAAAAAAATCAAGAGCAAATGGAGCTTATTTACTTATTTCTCAAATTAAACTGCAAGCACGACATACATTGTCAAATTCCCTACCTTGGAACCAACCACAACCACCAAATGTGGCTGAGCAACCACATGCCAGAAGTGGGGTTCATTGGGGCAGGAAGGAGGGTTATAGTGCCCTGACTCACAGGGTAACATTTGAACAACAAATTGGTAGATAAATGAGTATGTTGTTGCTTTTGTAAGTGTGAAGTTTTACATTACACATCCTTCATAGTGCAAATGCTGACTGCTGAAAGGAAGATCTGCTTTTCTCCTTCCTCCAAGACAGACCCAGACCTTGCATCTAACCTTCAAAGCAAGCCATAAACCATTAGATCCCTCTCTTGGTGGCCACCTTCCCACCCGCCTGGCTGGTTTAACTGATTTACCCTGAATCCACATGAGCACTAGATCTAACACAAGGGAAGCTGAAGGGACTACTCAGCAATGGGCCCCTGTTTTCTCCATAGCCCATAGTTTCATCAAATTAGATCACTAAATCATTAAATGCTTTACACCGTGATTTTAAACTTCTTTGCTCACTGAGTGCCACAAACCATACGTGCTTTCTCTACACAGACACCAGTCTTTCTCCAGGCAGTTAAACTCTGCAGCAAATTGAAGATCATCTAAGACTATAAGGAAGACATACAATAAAGGTAACATAAAAATATTATTATGAACACTGTACTAATTCACTGTCTCACTTATTCCTATGCAACACACACATTTGTACAAATATACAGTGCCACAGAATTTGGATCCAGTTTCTTGCATTATACCCAGAACTTTGCACAAAACCTATGTGCCTGTGGGATTTTTATTCTGTTCTTCCAGTGTCAGCAAATAATAAGACAGGCAGAAGTGAACTGCTGGCTCTTTGCCCGAAATGCATACTTACCAGTCACCTCAATAAAATATACAATGCTGTACTTGTGAGTAAATCTATGAGCCAGATCAAGTACTTTGGGGTATGGGGCTGAAGCATGTGTTTTCTTCTGGCACGAGGCACCTTCAAAATTCTTCAGATTTTTCACTTCTCCTGCAAAAAGGGCTCCTCAGAAGTCCAGGACAGACAGAAGGGCATGAGGCTCCTGCCACAAGTTTGCAGATTGCTTTCTGTGCCGTCAGGGCAGCAGGAGACCAGCAACATCTGGTGTGTCCAGCCACTTCTTGGTACTTCATTTGCACCCCTTCCTTTTTTACCAGGTCACTAGGAATAACATTATTGCCAATAAAAAGACTCCGCAAGTTTAGCATCACGACTTTTGACAAGACCATTGCCACTGTTTCATAATGAACCTCCGTAGAGGCCATGCTGACAAACTGGAGCTAGGGTCAACTCCTACAAGCTGTCCCCAGGATTATGTTTCCCCACTAAACAGCTGTCTTCAATCAGAAAGACTGCACTTCCTTTTTCGGCAGTATTAATCTTATGAAAAATGGTCATTTTCCTAATGGTTTGACATATTCCACGTGGCTGCTCAGCTACATCTTACATAGATGGTCATTTAAACCCTTTTTCACGATAAATGCCATATGGGAAGGTTGAAGAAACAGGTGATGTTCAGTTTGAGCCAAACTAGTGGTACTTTGGCTGCAGCACTCTGATGAAAACGGGACTGAACGCATGCTATCAGCTCATCATTCCCACCAACTACACTGCTCGCATGGGGGTCTGGTCTGTGGTGCTGCGGTGGAGAATGGATGAGTCACGAGACAGCATCACTACTAAAAACGTGTAGCCAGATACACCCAAGCAAGGGCCTGCCAACTTCCAGTATAGGCAAGAATTTTCAAGCAAGTGAGTTTCTTGAGCTGGTACAGCAAGAAGAAAGAGCTATATTTTTTGAGGTGTTCCAAAAGAAAGTGAAAGTAAAGACTATGGAAAGGAGAGGAATGCGTCCCCAGGACAGCACTTATTTCATTAGCATGGACACAAAACCTGCAGTCTCAGCAAATGCACTGTTCACTTTGAGGCTGCTTGCTTGATGTTTATCATTTGTAGATAGTACCATATTTATTATATTACAGAAATTCCAGGAGTCAAAATGCAATGCATGTATTATGCAAACATAAGAGGAAAAGGAATTTTCATCCAGATACAATTCAATGCTTTTTGTTCACTAAAAAATTTAAAGAAAGCCTCCAAAGACTGAAGCTTCCTAAAATATCACACCAGATAAAACTAGAAGAATTTTTCCTACAGCAGACAGGCAGAATAAAAAGGAAAGCAACAAAGCAGAAGTAATGTGAAACATTTCAAATCATGAAGAAAACATGAACTGTAAGTTAGATGTAAGTGTTAGAACTCCCAGAGGCTGTCAAGGAGCACCAATTAATTTACTTTTCCTCATGGGTAAATAACAAAAAATTAAAATTTCCAGAGATAGGCAAGCAAATGTATCATTGTATATATGGAATGAAATTGGGCATAACAAGTAGTGAGCTTTTACTTGATGCAATCAGCTCAAATTGGTGATCTGCCACATCTCCTGATCGCTCAGAAAGTTTCTTTTAAAAAATCAGGACATGACCTGCTATTTCCTACCTATCCCTATGAAGCGCACAGAAATCTAAGATAATGACAAAGGAGCAATAAAATCAGCTAAAGGTGTCTGCATGGTCCATTATCTTCTTGAGAAATTTCACACAATGTTCTGTTCATTAACAAAAATTGCAGCTCACATTTAGTCCAAGATGAAACCAAATTCTCATCTAACAGCTCAATCACAACCCTGAAGTCAAATAAAGGCTTTCTTCTCAGCCTCCACAGCCTTTAAAGTGACTTATCCTGAGCATGTGCTAAGTTGTTATCCTGAGTCTCATGAGTATGTTCATGACACACTGCTTAGGAGACCCTCCCTCAATGATGGTTCAGGTGTGCATTGTACATTGACATGTCTTTGCCTTGGTATCACAAGAGTAAGAAGCTGGGATACCTCCTCAGTTTGTTTGGCTGCTTTTTTAAGGAATAAGGATGAAAAACTGATACAAGTCAAGACACCATGAGTTTGCAAAATCTTGACATTATCTGAACTAACCGAACAGGACCTGAAACACAATCAAGAAAAATGGATGGAGATGTTCTCCCTCCTGCACAGTGCTTCACACTGGGCAGACTTACAAAGGTGCCAAGAAAACAGTTAGTCAAAAGCTATGGTGCTCTGTGAGGTGTTGTGACAGTCTCAGCTCTTCTTCAGATGGCTGCTAACATGAACTGAGCCTTCTTAGGCTCCTGATTTACACAATTAGAAGATCTTGAGCACAATCTGATCCAAAGCCCATATCAGAACCTTCTGACTTATTTCCACTAGGGTTGCCTCAGGTCAGTCTTCAAATATATCAACTTAAAATCCAGCTTAAATCACATGCAAAAAATACCTCATATTTTGTTTACCAAAAAGACTAGTATCTGATTTTCAGGACTCTCAAATCTGATTAAGAGTAGCTTGTTGTAAAATGACATTAGGAATCCAAAATACAAATCCTAGAAAATAATTTTTAAGAACAATTGCAATGAAAACATTTATTAGCAAAGCAAAAAATAACCTCCTTATAGCCTCCTTATTTTCCCCCTCCTTATTCTTCTTACCAATAATGTTGTTACTGCTGAGTTATTGCCAGAAGTCACACCTTGGGGATGAAACCTGCTTACAGTACCAACACTCAAACATTACAATAGCACAGGTACCTCACAAAGGGGTTTGCCTGTTTCTATGGTTTGTTTTGCAGATAACAAACAATTTCTACATATTGCTTTGGGATCAAACAGATGATAAGGAGCCCAGTTTGGCACTGGTCTGCAGCCTCTGTCACTTAAAGTCAGTTAAAAAAAAACAAGGCAAAACAGTGGAGGGTCATAGCAGCATCAGTTCAAGTCTCCCCTGAGCCCATGCAGCTGATCATACAGTATTCAAATCACAAAGGAGTCCAAAGAATGAAATACAGCCTGATGGCCAATGTGATGTGCTAGAGCACATTACTGCAGATACTAAGTCCCTTTCTATTGTAACAGAGTGACGCCAATTTAAAGACTAAGTTAAACAATGAGATCGTCCAAATGTGGGCCACCCCGTCCCTGGTCCCTGATTTTGCTTGATCTCAGCCTCCCCAGTAACAGCCGGGCTCCTTCCAGCCTCGTGTTACTCCCTTTTCCTCTGTTTCACTTGACAGAGACTGGAGAGAGTCACAGACACCCACAGATCCTACCCAATACCCCTGCAGATCCTCCGATAAGAATAAGCAGCTGGGCCCCTCCATAGAGAGTTGGTTAATTAACCCTTTCCTTACGCCACCAGCCCCAAGGCTCATGCACTCTGTCACAGACACTCAGGGTAGATTTAAAAGGTTGCTTAACACTCAACTCCCCGTGACCTCAAAGGAATCTGCAAATACTTATTGTTTCTGACAGGCCATGTATTTAGACTGATAAACAGAACCCTGTCAGATGAAAAAAGGAGTTTCTATTTTGACTTCAGTTAAAAAGAATGAAAAGAATTCAGCATTTCTTGGTGTTTAGGCACTTTAATTTTAAATTTCAGCTGAAACACTCATTAAAGTGATCTATGTCACCTTATCTTTTCCACCCAGACAGCTCCTTTAGTATCTGTCTTTAGATCTTTACCTCTTTAACAATTGTTTGTATTCAAACTAATTTTGTATTCAGTATCGCCTCTCCATCAGGTGACTTACTGACTCTAGTTTTGTCCTACCTGTATAAGAGACAATTTTTCAAATACAAACACTGCCTTTATATAATCTGCTGCTGAAGAAATGACTAAAGACAAACATGGAAAAAAAATGCTTAAGCTGAAAAATAAAGAATATTTAATTGCATGAAACAACCTGAAATAGACAAAATAAATTCTGTTTTTACAGAAAACACCTTTCTACTGTAATGTCACGGATGGGTGATTTTTGCTGGTTTGGGGGGGGGGGTGTTTTTAACAATGTGAAATAATTTGCTTTAAAGAGGGGGCCTGCAGATATGCTTAGCTAAAGTAATTGCCAGAACCAGAGTGGCATCCACAGTTTGACTGCTCCAGTAAGTGTGCGCACAATGGGATAAATTCAGCTGTAAACTAATAATTAAAAAATTAAAGAAAACAATTAATTCCAAAGATGATGATCAAGTTTATTAAGAGTCTGTGAGCAGCACTGCAGAATCCATCCCACTGCACTGGCACTACCTAAAACCCGTGTGATATTCTGCAGTCATCTGCAGTCACAGTATGGTGTCCCAAAGTCATCTCAGAGGTACAGGAAAATAAAAAGTTACGCAGTAATGTCCTTCTCTCTATCAGGACGTTAATGGAGTGTGAAGTATATCAAATGAGCACAAGGAAGAACATTTGCTGCAAATTTTACTCAACAGCAGTTCAAGCTATCATACATCAGGAAATGAAAATAAGAGGTGAAGAGTACATATTTTATTATTTCAACAACCTACTGTACTAATGGAATAAAAAACTTTCCTCATAAAAAGACATTAGTCTATGCTGACCATACACTTTCTCTCGCCCCAGGAATGAACTGATACACAGCTGAGCCTACTTCAGTACCTACAAAATGAATTGTCAGTTGAAAACAACTAATATTCTTCTACTATATTTCACGGACTTGTTTTACAACTTCTATTTTATGACTCGCAGGTTAAAACCAAGTTCCTACAGTATGTGAGAAATTTTTGTTCTATGACCTTGAACGCTACAGAAGTTATCAGACCTTTTTTGTCAAACTTTCATAACATCTGTAGCTACAATATATGTCTATCCTATCTTTCAGGAATACAGATTGATGCTATTGAGCTGCTTATCATATCAGTTTTTAAGGCAGCAAAGTAAATACTCTTCAGAAAGAAAAAATAAAGGTAGTAATAAGGAACGGGTGTTCAGATTTATCAACTGACAATACAACATGTGTTATGTGCACGGGCTTTGGGGTAAGATCGTTGGACTTTCATTTACAACACCTTAAGTTTGTTGTTCAAAAGGCTGATGGAAATATTTCTGGATTACATACAGTTACTGAAATTTTTAAGTAAAGTAAAACTCTTACAGCTGTATAAATATTATTAAAGTATATATGTTACTCATACACATTTATTTTTTTCTTATGCGGACTTTCAGACCACCAGAGGATTCTGAATTTCTACAACTCTAGAGTGAGACCAACAGCATTTCATGCAGGGATGAGAATTCAAGTTCAAGGATCTCTTATTAAACCTGGGCCACGCAAATACTTCTTGCTCCTCCCTTCATGACAAATATAAATAAAGTTGTGTGCAGACATGCTAGGTAAAGCTTAGATTAGGGACAACCACTATGGGGCAGCCCTACTGTTTGCATGAAAGTCTTATCAGTGGTTCTGTATCAGCAGGGACGACTGAACGTGTTGCTGTTGCTCCCATATAGCATCCATCCACACTGTAATAGACATAGTGTCTTTATCAACGTTTCCCTTCTCCAAATCCCCTTTTGATTTCTCTCCTTTCTGTCTCTTTCTCCTTTCTGACAAGGACTGAAATATCCTGTATTTTTCTAAATAATTTGAACCTGATATTTTCTACTTCCCTTTTCCTGCTACTTGCTCCTGCCTCTGATCCCGCTTCCCTTTGCACAGCACATTCCCACTTCCCTCGGCAAGCCCAGGTCTTCCTCTCCATCTGCAGCAGCTGCTGTTCAACATGGCACTGAAGAAAATGCCTGTCCCCGTGTGCAGAGCCTGTCCCTGTTTTACTTGTTAAAGAGAGGAGTTAGTTACATAAAACCAGGGAATTTAGCTAAAAGAACACCTGAGAGTGATTAAAACACTAAAATAATTGCATGTGCCAGGACACTCTATGAAGATACCATATAAGAAAGCCACAGTAAAAGCACAGCCTAAGAGTAAAAAACCACCAAACCCAAACAACAACAGCAGTCTAATAGGTCTCCCCACCTCCATCTCCAAAAGACAGTATAAAGAAGAGAGCAAAGAAGGTTATCAGACAGGAAAAATATTCTTCTAAAGACAGACTATGTCTAAAAAGGAAAACAGAAGTCATGAGGAGGAAAGGAAAAGATTGCATGAGCCTCAGCAGTCCAATATAGGCAGTAAGTAAAGCACACAAAACGGACATTTTAGAGACACAAAGTATTATGAAACAGAAATGAGGAAACAACAGAAAGCTTCACTCTATAATAAAATAATGCCAAGTATTAAAAGCCATTGCATCAAGAAAACTTAAAGCAAACAGAAAAATCCCAAGCTATTTAGATTTTAAAAAACCATTAACAAAAATAATTTGCCGTCTGTTCCACAAGCAACAAAGCAATATTAAGATACAAAGAACACAAACTGAAAAAAGATGCACTGAAAGAAGGAGCAAACACTGAAAGCAAGCATTTAGTAACCTCTGCTAATCAGGCTTTAAGAGCTCTAGTATTTGTGAAATGTTTGAAATATGCACTGACCTACTTAGGATGTTCACAACCAATTTAAAAATAAAAAGCCTGAAGTCCGGGAGCTGCTCAGTAAAGCCAGCAATTCCTCCTCCATTTACTGCTGTGATAACTTTGAAAAGTACCGCTTTCCCCGCACACAGCATCTCACTGCAACACCACTAATAATGATTTAGTTTCCAAATTAATCTTAAATATCCTGTTTCTGCCAAAAATTTAATCGCCTTCAAGCCACAGAGTGCTGCGCTGCTAAAAGCTTACATCAGCATCAGGCAACGGGCAGCGCAGGGCACGCGTCAGTCTGTCCCGGCACCTCTCCCGGGGACACCCAGCAAACGGGAGCAGCCACTGGTGCTGGGGAGGTTTCAGCTGGCAGGGCAAAGTGGGTACCCCCAAAATCTGAATGCAGTCCACATACCTCCAAAGGTTAGGTTATCTTGGCCTAAGTTATCAACCTACGAATTCAAGGCACAGGCTCCGTGCTTGCACCTCATGCTGTCCTTTTGTGCCTCTCCCCGATGACACTGTTCTGTCCTCACAAGCAGCCTCTCGCAGGGTAGCGATGAGTCTATCAGACCTGGCACTCCGATCCTCCGCAGACCAGCGTAACGCAGGGATTGTGGCACATGCGGACAACTCACAAAAGCAGCAAAGCCAATTTTGAGCTCTACTGATTTCTATATTTTGCCTTTAGGTCAGGCCTGCGTCTCTAAAAATAAGTTTCTAACCTCTCCCAGGTGAAGGTTTCTAACAGCAGCGCTGAAAAGAACAGCCACCGAATGTGTGTTACCTAAACTCCTGATGGAAAGGAACCCAAAGCCTTTCCAGCAAGGTCAGAGAGGAAGTTTAGAGGGCAACTGAAGAAAGAAATAGCCTGACGTCTTGTGGGACAGAAACCCACTGGGGATTCTGAAATTAGATAAGTAATACAGGGAAATGACTATGTCTCACCATCTTCTGCAGTCAAAAATGAAGACTAACACCTTCAAAACAGATCCTGAAAGAAGCAAATATTTGGTCCTACAAAAATAAATAATACTTTGAAGTCAATGAAAATTACTACAGCTCTAATAAGAAAGTAAACATTCCTGCGATCTTCCTGGGTAGATGATAATGAAGCAGTGGATTAAAATGCACAGAAGTTACCTACTGTATGGTTTTTGGTTTTTACTGGGAAAACACAACCACAGGGATTCATCTCCATGGCTTCAGCAGAAGGGGACGGGAGCTGCCTCCACTGAGCTGGGTGCCTACAGATGCAGGGGCTGCTGCCCTGCAGAGGATGCACAATCAAAGCACAGGAGCTCATGCCCCAAAATGCCAGTATAGTGCTGGAGTGGTGGATGGAAACACGTTATACTACTAGCTTGTTATTAGGATGAGAATCCAACATTTTGATTATCCATGCTGCAAAAAAACCTGTGGCCTGGCTAATTCAAGGACCATTTCTCATTTGACTCACTACACAGCATGCACTTGTCTGAAGCGCTGACAACTGTCTGCAGGGCAAAGCCTGAAGCAACTAAGGCCAGAGTAGAAGCAGGTTCTGGCAGCCAAAACATCTCATCAAAAATGTGTGCAAACCATGATTTATCCTGTTCAAACATGGTTTAAGCACCAGCTTTTAAACGATGGACTTCCTTTACTGCAACCCCATTAAAATCTGAGATACAGGTTTCATCCACGACTACGTAATGTCTGTCCAGACGTTACCATATGCAATAGCACATAGACTGCTGCACCAACAGCAGCATGGCAATGCAATGTTTAATACTCTTCCATTTAATTTTGCCTTATTCTGGGGAATTTTTGGCATCAGACCAAAGATAGCAAAATCCTAAATAGGCACTGAATATTTTTTGATCACAAGCTCTGAAGATGGGACTGTCTCTCACTGCATGTCTGTACAGGGCGTGCTCAGCTCCCAGGTTAATGCCATCACGCATCAGGCTCCAGCACAACACAGACTCATGCAGTAGGGTTTGGCTTACACTCAGTGCTAGAAAAATGAAGGTGGGGGACAAGCATAGGAAGGAAGAAGGGAAATTCCCAAGTCAGCTGCCCTCCATTTCCCAAAGGGTTCTCGTGGCCTTTTTGGAGCTGCACGTGGCCTTGCACTGAAGCAGCTCTGCAAAGGGGGCAGCAGAAGGCTGCCAGCCCTGACGAGCTCCTAGAAGGGACGCCCGAGTAAGACCACCAGATCAAATCGAGGACACTTTTATTGTAACGTCATTAAAATCCCTGGGCTGTGGTATGGGCTGCTTCTGTATATGGGCACAGAATGCAGTGAAGAGGAACGTTAATTAATTATTTGAAACGTGAAGGATTGTGCTGCCAGACACTGCAGGCTTTGAAGCTTACCTACAACAATCCTGTAACTCCCAAGAGCGAATTTTATGCAGCCATTTCCTCTCTTAAACCTGAAATCAGCTTCAGGAACTACGCTACGGTTAATAACAATGTGTGTTTTCACATGGCAGTGAAGTTCCAGTCAAGACTGGGAAGGTTTTATATTGGACATGCTTTGAATGCTGAAGATCGACCGTTTGCCCCAGAGACGTTATCCTTTGTATTAGACTGTAAATTATGGGGAAAGGAACAGGAGCAAGGAACTGTCAAGATCTTACAGAAGGTCAGTAGCAGTACCAAAAGCAGACATATCTTCAACCACTGTCCAAAGCTTGATCCATTAAAAACAACGACTATTTAAATACGTGAATGTTATGAGTACCTTATAACTGCACACATTCAGAGAGTTTTCATTTAATATGTCTTTCAATGGTTGAATAGGTAAGATGTCACATTAGACATAAAAATAATATAAGTATTTATGTGTAAATGTTTTTCAGTTGCTATAAAAATATTCTTCCCTGGCTCTACCTAATGTTCCTACAATTTTTCCCCCCTTTCAAAATTCAGGTAGCAAAACAAGTATAAATTTGTGTAATAACAAGCCTCATCTTGTGAGACACTGAGCTTCCCAGTATAAGATAAAGCCCACCAGTGTAACTCTTACGACGATCATGAAAATGAAAGCACTAGGGGGAAGAAAAAAAAAAACCAAAAGAAACTTTTTTCACTTATAGTCAAATATTTATCGTTCATAATTTTAAGCAAACCTTAATTAAGTAGACTTAAGCAACGTATCAATAAAATAAAGCAGCTACCTTATGACTGAGGTACTTCATTTGATAGCAACTCTCCAGATCCTTATTCAGATATAATTAGACCATTTGCATTTCAGCAAATGGTTTTGAGCCTCTAAACAAAGATAAAAACGTCTATACAGAAATAGTGATATGTTTTATTGAATTCAGATCTATTTCTCTTTTCAGTTACACAGGCAACACAGCTTATTCTGGCAGCCATCACCCACGTCCCATTGCATGAATAAGATTTTTGAATTTACTGAAGATGAAGGGGCAAGGGAGAATCCCTGGAAAAAGACAGTGATTGGGAATAAACTGCTGCTGCCAGAAGAAATAATCCTGGCGGCAGTGCATTTCATGCCTGCAGAGGCCAGGGCGGAGGGGTGGGCTGGGGGCGGAGGGCTGTGCTGGCAGCCCATGCCCAGCGCGGGAGCCTGGCCTCAGGCACCGGGGCAGCCCAAACCCCCATGCCTGGGTCTGCTGCCAAGCCACCGCATCAGCTCAGGCACTTTAAATTATAGGGTTTCTCCTCTGGAAAAGGAGCGCGTAGCCATTTCTCAAATACCTATCAAAGCAAGCAGGGGTTTGGCTTGTTTTATAATTAGAAGCTCTTTGAAGCCTTTCTGAGATCTGGAATGTGAAAAATAAGCCTAGTGGCCTAAACACTGCAACTGAAGTTGCCAAAACCATACAAGTACATATACCTTGTGCTATTTATCACACTTGCTGCCATGCACATTACATTTATAAAATACATTTTGTACACACACAGGCGCAGACCATGTCAAAAGCAACTCAGTCTTCAGCTAACTTATTTACAGCCACATGTCAAACTGAATTACCCAAGTAACATAATGTTTAAAAAATGTAAATGCATGTCCTTCACATTAGGAGGCATATTTTAAAACAACTGTTTTGTCTTAGTGACTCTTCTATACATTCAATCAGCAAACATCTTTATGTGTTACAGGAATATTCTGTAATGCTAATTTAAATATTTTTCTTGTTGACTTGGATGAAAAATATAAAACACTAAAAACGGCCAAATGATATACAATAACTGCTGAGATTTTACATCAGGCAGGAAATATAAATAAGGAAAGATGTCATAATTGTTAGGTCACAGCTGCCAATAATTCACAGACATTAACAGTCCAAAATAGAATAACATTTGGTGGAAACTGATTTTATGGGGTCCACAGTGACCCATGAAAATTCTTCCTTTTACCGTATTGCAAAGAGTTTAAAATCCTGCTTTCCAAGGAAAACTTCACAGGTCTTAGCAGAACCTGTACTGCCTTCTAGTATTTCTGTCAGAGTATTTATTAACCATGATAACATTCATAATACACAGAAGCCTACTATTTCTAACTTTCAGTATTCCACTGCATTTAGTTTGGCTTTCTATGATGATTCTGTTTCCCTAGTTTTACTTATTTTTTTCTTGTCTCAACACCATAAAGTGCCTACTTTCCTTAAATGTTAAATCCAATGCTCATATATGTTTGTTATGATATCCCAGACATTTGTTTGCCTGCTTGCTGGTCTTTTTTTAAGTGGACACTTTACAGACAAGTAAACATGACATACAGATTCAGCAAGTCTTCTAGTCATTTTCACTTTTTTTTCCCTAAAAATCATATTCCATTCTTTGTACCAGGCTCCTATTTTTTGAAGTGTGTTGAATTAGGTATCGCAATTCCAAGTGGCCCATAAAATTACAGAGATCATGGTGAATAGCTTTGCGGTTTGTGGTACTTCTTTCATTAGGACACTAAATGAAGAAATTAATTCACATTAAACTCTCAAGAACGAACAAGAGACATCAGTATTGCAACATCCAGATTCTGCCCCAGCATAAGGGAACCAGTGAGAAACAAACCTGATAGTAGGAAAAAACACAGGTGCAAAGGCAGGGATAAGAATATATTTGTTCAACAACCGTTTCCTCATTGACCTGGTCCATGGGGGCAGACTGGAGAGGACATAAGCAGCAAGGTACAAATTTCTCCCACTATTGTAGTGGTGTTGGGAAATTTTTTATTTCTTTAAAAATTAATTCTTGATTTTCTTTTAAGCCACAGGCAGGGAAGAACTGCTAAAACACGCACTTTTAAACATCGCTGCTGACATGAGCTCTGGGCTCTTGTCCTAGAAGAATTTGGCACCTTCAGCTCTCCAGATAGCTTCACATTTTCATTTGACTTACCCAGGTCTTCTTAACACCATTCAATTTTGTATGTACGTGATCCTTTCATTGAGGAAAGGTGTATCACAAAGTGAACGCTGTGTGGACCCTCCGCCTGTGCTGCTGTCCTGCACTGCAACACACTGGACCTAATGATCCAGGAAATCTCCCTTCCTTCCTCTGGTACTTGTCCAGCACCACCCAAGTATTGGAACTGCAATAATTAGTGGTATACCGACAGAAATGTCACATCATTCTTTTTTTTTTTTTTTTTAAATGGAAAAACTGAGATAGGAATCTCAGAATCCCTGTCAGTGTATCTTTACAAAATATACACAGTAAGTATATCACAGTCTCACTGATTTCTGGATGGTTTATTCTGCAAATATGAATAAGTTGCTGGATACAAAGGTTAAAAGTATTGACTGTGTTTTTCTGACAAATATTAGAATTGAAACACCACAATAACATTCTTTAAATATTAAAATCACCACTGAAATTTGTATAGCAATATACAGCTGTACAGCATTTATGAGTTTATATGTATCTTCTCTAGGCTAACATGCAAGTTTAATGTTAACTGGAATTGTATTAAATTTATTTGATTTAACATTCATAAAACAAAACCAAAACAAATTAAGGCTCAAAAATAAAAAAATCTTTTTACCAGTATTTCTGTTATTAGTTCATAGGATTTGCAGGATGGAAATTGACCCTTTTTCACATATCTTGCATAGAGCCAGACACACCACTGGTATCTAAATACAGTACCAGGAAGGAGAGAGGGATTGAACCTGTCAACAGTATCAATGCCACCTTTCATTTCACAATCTAAAAACAGAAACACCAAGAATAATTAAAATTCACCAACATGTATACAACAATAATCAGCGCTGGGAGAAACCAGATTGTTTCCCTAGGAAGTAGCATTTTCACCAAACTAAAGACTCAAACAATTTGCTTGCTTGTAATAAAATCAGTCCCTCCCCAGTGACTATGAAGCAGCATTGCCAGAAATTGGCTCATTTATGGGTTCATGCACAAGGATTCAACAGAGCGAGCTACTAGATCCTGCCCTTAAGCATGAAGCTGTGCATTACTTAAGCCCCGACACCATCCCACTTTTGCTATGTTAATTCAGATGGGAAGAGTTGCTTCACTCTCTGTTGAATCACTGGCACATTTCTTATAAAAGCACCCTTGGCGGGCAATGGGGTATGGCTGTATGTGCTCTACAGCTCAGTGTCCAAGTGGGGGGAAGGTCTTTAAAACAGTAAACTAATATATGTTCCTACACAGCAATGATACACACCACCAAAAAAAAAAAAAAAAGAGAGAGAGAGAGAAAAAAAAAAAAAAGAAAAAAATGCAGTAACAGCGGTTTTTGCTCTTCGTATTGCCCATTTTGAGAATTTCTCCATGGTAACTTGCTCTTCTTCTCTCGGTCAATATGATACATCATGTTTTAATTCAGCAGATGTTTCCTCTTATTCTTTTCTCTAAGATTCATTATTTATTCTACATTAATGTGTTGTGCATTCCATCTGCCATCTGTTAACCTAGGCACATAAAATATCAAAATCCTTTTATACTCATCTGCAACATCACTCAGAACTTGCTGCTTCTCCGAGCAGAGCTCATCCCCTTTTTTGGGATAAAACTGGTACTGCTGCCCAGGCTGGTGAGGCCCTATCCATGCAAGCAATCAAACGTGCTCGCACCAGCCCCAAGGACAACTCATCATTACGAAGAACTCCAAACCTGCCCACTAAGGACAGCATCACTTTCAAGCTTACCTTCATTATTTCTCAGCCAAAATGAAATGGAGAAGCACAGCTGTGAGAAACACTCATATATGTCAGAACCGCCAATACAAAAGGAATATGAATAGCATTAATGTCTAGATGGTAGAGCGTACGTGAACATTTCTAGCTTATTTTAAAAACCTCTCACGTTGTGGATTGTCTGGATTCTAAGTTTCATGAACCTGAAGTAAGATAAAGGAATGGACTTGTACTCTGATAATTATTAAATGTAAAATATGGAAGCAGTCCTGGCAGCAGAGAATGGCACAGAAAGACTCTTCTGCTGATTTCTGAGTACCCTGATCACTTAACTCCTAAAGCACTTAATTTAGAGGAGGTGGGTTGAAATTCTCTCAGGAAAAGAAAAACATTTCACCAAAATCTCACTTCCAGTGTAAGCACTTTAATCAGTGCACCCATAAGTGACATTTAAGATAAAACACCCTCTTCTGCATTCCCCCTATTAGATAGCAAAACCTGTAAACGCCAGAGCATCATCTCACCATCAGCTAGCCTCATTTCAACAGCTGCGTCTCCCCTCTGCACCCAGAACATCAGGATACCAGTTTTCGGTAGCTCCTGTTGCGACGATTCACCTTTCTGGACTTTTGGGGAGGGGGGGGTTGGGTGGCAAGACTCACAACACCTCCATGTTATGTTTGTTCCAAGCGTCAGCTAGGAAGACAGCCACACTGATGGCGGGCTTCCAGAAACCTGGCACTCACTTTCCAACTCACCCACTTTATTAATGAGCTTCCCCTGCAGCTCTTGAACTTGTAACATCTAGCTCTGAACAAAGGAGATCCTCCAAGGCTGAACAGCAGCCTCTCCTTAGGAAGGACAGCCCCATAACTACCAGCTACTTCTTGCCAGATCTGCAGAGGGTCTCTGGTCATTGTGGCACTGAACATCAGCACACTCCATGGCTTCATGAAGTCAAACATAACAAGAAAGAGGTTACCACCTCCTGCTACTATGATTACAGCCACTTAACGCTTCTCCTAAGAGGATCCTGCACCAGGGAGCAGTCAGTGAGTTCATCAGATGAAGAGTAACATGCTACACAGTGAGAGGCAGCAGCTTTCCTGCCTTCCTGGTGGTGTCACCAGGACCACCAGTGGGAGGGAAACTAAGGTCTTCAAGTAAACCTGGGAGCTCTCATCACTCACAGCTCCTCAGGACCAAAACTACGTGCTTGGCTTGGAACCACAACTGTGTATCACTTGGTAGCAGGGTGAAAAACTCCAGAGAATGGTTTCTCCAGAGCAATCCCAGGCAGTAGGGCAACAATCCCCGCTGATTCTGGCAAAATATTATGTTTGCGCTTGCTGCATTTTTGGTGAGTAAAAACACAATCTGTGCATTACATCAAAGGATAAAGACTTAAAGCAAATTCCAAATGTTAAGCTGCTACTTTTCATGAGACTCTCTGGTGCATACATGATTAAGCAGAACCCAGATTCACAACACAAAGACCAGGGAAAAGAAATGTCACTAAATAAATCTTAGTATAGGAGGGAGAGTGTTGACATTAAAGGCCAGAACTGATATAAGTGGTGAAATATATCTATTCATGGGAGACACAAGGTTTATCTCCTAAGCAATCAGGCATAAAAACCTGCATAAAGACATGTAAGGGAGAGATATGACAATCTGTAGAAGCTTCTATCATTAACCACAGCACTTTGTCTCTTTCCAAACAGAAGCCGGGGAAAAGTCTACTTCTATCTATCAACCTTCCAGAATAATCTATTAACCAACGAGATGAAGACAAGCACCTGTATTTCTTTTCTTCCTATTCACTGAATGCTCCACTTTAATTGAAGACGCCTTGAATAAAATAGAAGTTTGAAGTTTGTCATTGAAATTAAACTACATTTCAGCTATAGACCACAAAGAACGAATGATTAAATTAGTACTTAACTTCAAGCCATGCTATAAACCTCTTCACATTATCAGAAAATGAGCTGTACTATAGAATGTACTGTAGAAAAAGTTGCTTTTCACTAAGTAATACTGTATGCAATTTTGTAAAAATTGCTTCTCTAGAGAAGTTAAACTTTACCTCCGTATTTCTCCACTAAATGAAAATTAAACCTGCAATTTTACCCAAGTATCTGAATTCATGTATTTGCAGTTTTGCACCATTCAGGTAAAAGTAATCATTAAAAAGAAATAAAGACGCAACATGTTTGTCCCAAGAGAGAAGCCACCCCATCATCCCCAGCTGCCAGTTACCTGCCCCCATGTTGCCCTCCTCCCCTGCATGGCTGGGGGGACAACATGGTTAGTGTCTGGGTTCAAAGTAACCTTGCAGGGAGGAAAAAAAAAAAAAAGTCAGAGCAGGACTGCCTCTCTCAACATCCAAGGGAGTTTGCTTAGAGCTGTCTAGTCCAAAATAACACAATGGTTTCTTTATCAAAGATGCATAACCAGTTTTAACATACCCACATTTTATCTCAGCAGACATCTTTCTGGCATATAACCTTTGAGCTTCTCATTCCTCGTCTCGCCAAAAGCAATTCCCCCCCCAGAACAATTACATTTACAGACACACGTGATTTATGTTGGAGGTGCAACACCTGAGTAGAAAAGGAAACATTTATAGACTACTTCTGATTAACTTCAGATAGAAGCAAAAAAAAACCCCTACCTCTCAGCACAACAAACAACGACCAAAACCTGTTCCAAGAATTAGAACCAAACTTTTTTTTTATACATAGTTCAAATACACTTTATACAACTCAAGAGAGATACATGTCTTGGTAATACAGAGAATTTTGAGGGAAGCTGCTTAGAAGCTGTAAGTGTTTGTTGACCTATAAAGTACAGAGAAAATTACTTGCATATCACCTACAATCTGCACTTCATCCATGGAGTACAGGCTTCACAGAGGCTCTTTACTCCATCGTCCAAAACGTAGAAACACAAATGAGGTTCTTCAGATGTCCTTGTAGGACATGAAATATCTGATTTAAATGGTCAAATGCTTTCAAAATAAACAACAAATAGACAGAAACATTTCAGGGGGGAAAAACGGTGGCTTTAGGGCACAAAACAAATGAAGGCGCAGCAGTTGGCAGGTGTACACAAGAGACAGAGGGAGATACAAGTACAAGCTATGGCAGAGAAGTCTATGCAGAGTCAGTAGGAGAGTGATTTTTTTCCAGACATTTCGAAGACCAGAACAGATCATCCTCTAGTTTGGAAGCTCTTGAATACATAACCCAGTTAAAGCCTGGCTCCCACTCCATAAAAGCTTCAGTGATAGAGGCTGAACCTTGCCATGCCTCAAGGGCGGTGAGCTGCAAGGGAAGCCCAGGGCGCGGCCCGCACTGCTCTTCCTAGCCTGGAAAGCAAAGCCAGAGGCAGACACACGTTCTCCTTCCACCTTTGCGGTCACAAAAAGAGAGGCAATCACAAAGGATACAAGTCTGGAGCCCTAAAATGAGGAAGGGCCCCTCAGTTACAATGTACATGTTGAGGGAATCTATCATTAGATTAATTTAGAGTGTAACCTCTCAGATGAGGCAGGCAGGCAAAGAGTACTGCAGCACCATCAGTAACTGTGGAGCAGTAATGGTTGAACAGTGCCCAGAGATAACCTTGTTATTTACAAAAAATAATTCTCTTCCTCCTGGTAATCAGCAATTGCTTTCTTCTGCTGTAGAAGAAGCAGGATATTAGACAAGCCAAAACTATGTTAATGTAGTAATGGAACGTTTATGGTTTAATTGCTACGCCCAGAAACAGAAAAGAAGGTTCCTAAAGCAGTGTTATCTCTGCTGTGCTCTTGTGTAATTTTACAATCCTGCTTTGCCTCTTGCATGTAACCTGATGCAGGGTAGGTTAGGCTAGTATTTGTACTACTGAACGCATACAGGGTCATAAAACAGGCACACAGGAAACCTGAACCAATTTTGCCATGGGACGCTTAACTTCAATATTCCTTGAATTGTTAGATTTTTAAGTGTGTAATCTTAAAGTTGCATTAGTGCAATTTCCTGCATTCAAATATGTAGTCATTCTACACAACTTAATATGTCTTCTTGTAAACATCATCATTTTTATCATTCCTCAGGCAACCCATCCCTCCCAGCCTTCAAGCATCAACATCTAACAATAAGTGCTGTTTTTGACGGGCTGCTTTGTTCCTTGTTCAGATTTATCATTACACGAGCATTTAGCCCCAAGGCACCATCTCAGCCACATATCCATTTACTTATGGTCTACAAGAACTTGTAAAGCCTTGCCGGGCATGCAAAGGAATGTAGCAATCGTTTCACGTAAGTTCAAGGGAGGGAACTCACTCATTTCTTTCATTTCTTTAGTCGGGATCTACAACTTGCCTCAAACATTTTAAATGGGCTAAGACTAGAGTTGCTATAATTAATGTCATAAATTTAAAAGGGCTGTATCATACTTATGTTCATAGATTATAATCTATGATTATAGTTGCACATGATAAAAACTTAAATTTCTACTAGAAGTTTCTTAACATGTTAGACATTGCCAACAATAACACCTGGGTATCACAAACTTGCATTTACAAATGTACTTAGAGTTTTTTCAGAAGATGAAGCTTAACCAAAGGGTTAATAAATAAAGGTCATGTTTCCCTTCATCATTTCATTCTGCTCACTTTTGGGAAACTTACATTTCCCATCTTGAGCAGAACAGACCCACTGAAATACACATGAGCACATACTGGGGCCTTAACACATGATGTTTATGAGGTGTTTCTCTAATGTTTATACATAATTTGAGGGGAAAAAATAAAGAATGAAAGAGCAGGGAATAACCCAGCCATAACACACCTGGGATTGGGAGAGTATTGGGTAAAGATATGTTAGAATTTTGTCACCAAAGCTTTCAGTAGAAGATATCATCATGTTGACATCCTTCCAGTACCATAAAACTGTCCTTTAAATTGGCACAATTAATCAGGAGAAGTAGGGAATTACATCCGAGTTGGGGTAGCAAGGATAGAGTTGTATGAAACTCCTGTGGATCTGTAAAGTGACATTTTCGTACTTGTTTGCTGTCCATCAGCTCACAGGACATTGCCATGACCTGCTAAGGAAAAGCATAGCAGTCCTAGAGGTGTATCTCAGTTCATCACATATGTATTCTGTCACAAAAGGCACAGCATGCTACACAAAACAATTAACAGTAGCTCTTGTCCAGTTAGATTAAGTCCAGAAGTTACTCCAGAGTGAGTTCAAGTTTACAGTACAGTGTGTGTGTGTGTGTATATATATATATATATATATACAGTCAGTTTACATGGTGCCTTTTTCACAACACACTTTACAGAGCAGTAATGTCTATTTACTGTTGGATAAATCACTGGATTTGAATGCAGTGACATACAAGCAGGCCAAGAGAAGAGTAACATACAAACAGGCTAAGAGAAGAAAGAGAAGAAAAAAAAGTCTTTCCGAAAACATCGCCCTTTGGGTGTAAATCACATTTTTCAGAAGCAGCAGAGGGAGACTCTTCGGAAGAGCTCACTCAAATGAGATTTAATGGGATGGAGTCATCTATCATGGAGAACATGAAAAAGCACAATGGGGCAAAGACGTTGCTTTGGAAGCAACATAGAATAGTTTAGCCAGCTTAATTATGATACTCATACAAGCTAATAATTCTTTTCCATGCACACTTCTTTCATGTCTTGCCCCACATTATCACAGCCTTCACCTTCCCAGTCCACTTCACTCCTCCACTACAGAAACACCTCATCAAGAAATATGCTGCAGCTTATCTTCTCCTGTCTCTTGGGTCACACCACTGCCATCTTCAAATACTTTGGCTTGCCTCATTATCCTCATTAAGATAAAGTTGTGACTTCTCAGAGACGAAGACGCAAGTGGGAAATCGAAGACAAGCACACCTGCCCCATCTCCCAGCCCCATGTGCTGGCTGCCTCTGGGCTCTCACCTCAGTGGCTACGTAGAGAACCGGTACCAAATGTGGTTTTGTCTCGACATTGCCGCCTGTAGCGCCATCCAGCGTCACGCTTCGAGAAAACCCTCTTCTCCACAGTTTGGAGAAAAACAACCTCGTGCGCCTGCGCGGGGACTAAAGGCGCGACAAGAGCTGAGGCAGGGACTAAAGGCGCGAAAAGAGCAGAGGCGGGAGCAGCACGCCCGTGGCGAACCGCACGCACGCATTTGTGATCCGTGCATGCGTGAGAGCCCCTACATAAGGAGCGCACGTGCCTTTCGGCGGGGGCGGCGCGCGAGATCCCTCTTTCCGTTCCTGCACCCTCAAGGCCGCCCCGCCCCCCCCCCCCCTTCGGTCCCTGACGAAGCCTGAGGCCACCGAAGACCCAGCGGGAGATCATCGGACTCGAAATGGTGGTGATAAACTCCTCCGTCTCTCTCTCTCTCTCCTATTCTTTTCCTCTCCTCCCTTGCCCTCCCTCCTCCCTCCATTCTCTTCTCCCCTCAAATAAAAGTAAAAGGGTGTATGGCATCTGACCGATTCCAGCATCTTAATCTCGTCCTTGGGATCGTATCGAAACCTCCCCCGACACTGGATCGGGACAGGCTAGCTCGGCAGCGAAATGCTCCTCTGCGCCCAGACCAAAGGTGGCCAGAACACGCAAGACGGCGAGCTGCAGGCCTAGGAGGCGAGGGAAGATGCTGCAGGCATGCTGAATGATAGCTCATTTTTGTGGAGGAAGCTCTGGAGACCACCTCAAAGTGAATCAGAGACACCGACTGGATCGAGACTGTCTAGCTGGTTTTCCTCCAAGTTTTATAACTTGACTGTCTAGCTGGTTTTCCTCCAAGTTTTATAACTTGTTTAGCTTGTTTTGTCCACATGCAATCATTACTTACTTATTATATATAGGCTGTCAAATATGGGACCTTTGTGGATAAAAAAGGGGTTTGTACTGCTGGCTGACCTACATTCCCGTGAATAAAGTTTCTCTTCCTTTCAAGACAGTTGTGGTTAGAGGAAATACCCATAAAGCGTACTGTGTTCGGGGAACTAAATTCAACTGATCCTCTATTACAATACAGCTGGTGATTTTTTTCAAGATTTTGTTTTTACACAAGCATTTTACTAGTTTTAATTCAGTTCAAAAGTGGAGGCCATTATTTGCTGAGGAATTCCCTTCATACTTCGAGTTCAAATAGTCTAATAGATCTGAAGAATAAATAATGGTGGATATAATTTAAGGTACCCAATGGAAAAATTTGCAGCAGGACTAGCAAAGCAAGATGGTAGTAAACAGCCAAGGGAGCTGAGCTTGAACAGCCCTGGGAAGCCACCCGTGCTACTGCTGAGCTGCTTGGATGGGAACCATCTCACCATCCACGGACACGGTGCTCTGACACTGCTAAAGCATCTTCTGTACTGCTACAGCATCTTTTCTGTCAACAAAGCTAGCAGTTCCTGGCCTGCAAAGTTAAAAATATCCCTGTCCTGAAACAAATGCCTTAACTCTTCGGCTTTTTGAAATGCAGGAGCAGGAGGTTTGCTCTTAATGAGCAATCTTCAGTACCAAGAAAGTTTGTCCGAAGGGTGACTCACTAGATGCTATTTTTGAAAGCATCAAGATAGAAATTCAGAATATTAACTTAATAACCTTGTTTACTGAACTCTGGTGTAGGGTTTGTGAAGTGCCTTTTTTTATTTTCTGATTTACTCACTTTTTGTATTTTGAAATACTAGAATATTTGTTAAACATAATTCATTTGATCTATCAGCAATCAATCCTACCTATATCATCTTTGAAAGGTTTTTATGACACAAGTTGCTGATCACTGTTCCAACAATATCCAAAAGGGGATAGGGTAACACCTAAGAAATTATGACTTTGGCTTCATCACAATCACGGTACACTCACTCACAAGACAAAACTAGTTTTCTGTAACACCCAATTGTGTTTACACCATAAATTTCACCTGGAGGGGCAATGTGGGGAAATCCATCTATACTTTTTTTTTTTTTTACTACACATACCAAGTGGGTTTTAAAAGAGGCAATAATACTACTGGGGATATTTATAGCTTTTATTTTCCTTAACTAAAGTATAAAAAAACAGTAGCAATTTTACTCCTTCTTTCCAGTCTCTCTGTAATCAGTTAGTATTCTGCTTCAAATGACATTCTGTAGGCCTCCCTTAATTTTTTTTTAAAATATTATTTTAAATCACTCCCCTTTTTTTCCTCTGCCACTTTCATTCCTTCCTCCTTATCACAATTCCTATGTGCTACTTTCTCACTTAGGCTGAAATTAAATTTTTCCTTAAAAATATTTTCCTCTCCTAAGCCTTTTATTCACAAGCTACTATAAAGGGAAAATGATTGCAAACGAATTGAACAAAACTGTATCACCACAGACCCGATGTCTGATCTGGCTTCTCTTTGTTTGGAGATGGACAAAATCTTACAAACCAAATCTCTACAAACTAAGTCTTATTTTTTCTATATAGCTTTCTGTCAGAGTGATATTCTGGCCTATTACCCAGCTAAAAAACTTTAATAATCAGATACTAGCTTTTCTTATACACTATTTCCCAATAAAATATATTTACATGATACTTTTAAGTTAGTATTATTTATAAAAAGTAAGCACATGCAACTGATCAAACTTAAACCTTAATGTGGAAGTAATTTTACAATTCTTGGTTAATGATGATGAAATTTTATTGCCAAGACTTCACGAAATAAGTGAAAACATCACATTGTTCACAGACCCTAATATAAAAATACGCATCCTAAGAGTCATCTGCACATCAGGGTCCACTATCTCAACTAATACATTATCAATTCAGGTGGCTCTTTGGGCACAATATCTAAGCATTGTTTCAAAATCTGATGCCGTGGACTATTACTTTTACCGATACGCATATTTCAGTACGTTATAAATGTTTCACAATTGAAACAGTCATTTTACAGCAAGTAACATTACCCCCAAGTAACAAACTATTTTTTATTTCAGTGAATCACAAAATAAATAAAACTTTGAATGATTATACTAAACTCACCCTTGGCTGTTGAACAAGCATGGAGGCACATACACTTCATTCATTTCTCTCTTTGATGTTGGTTTTAGTGTCTGTGGGCATCAGTGCAGGAAAATGAGAAGTATCTGCAGAGCTGGAACACTCTCTGCTGCTGCTTCTCTTCTTGACTTCTTCCAGCTTAAAAGAAATGTTCCAGCTCCGCTCACTCCTTTACTTGTCATGACCTGGGCAAGGAAGGCCTAGTAAGACTGCCCTCATATGACAACAAAGTAGTTAATAATGGGAAAATGCAATTCTCAGTGTACCCTGGTGAGAACAGAGGACAAGAAACAAAACAGGCTGTGTGCCATTCAAGTGATGTCCATTTGTCAGCACTGGTACTCACTTGACAAAATCCCTATTTCCCATCCTGCCATTTTCCCCTTTCCCTTCCTTCCCACACATAGATATGATAACACCCCCAAGGCTAAAATAAAAGACATAACCAACCCCTTCCTTGACAGACATTAGAGAAGCCAGGCATATCAGCTCAGAAATGTCTCCAAGATATGCCTCACTTGACAATTCCCTGCATTAAAAAAAAAAAAAAAAAAAAGAAGAAAGATCCTATTTAAGAAAACTCTAGATAGCACCAGCTGAAGTATACAGTTATTTCAGCTTTTGATGAGAAGAGGTGTGAGTGATGACCAATAACTTGCTGATGAGAGAGGGAAGCCACAAACTCACCACATGCTAAGAGCTCCCCCGGGAGCCCAGAGGTAGCAGAAAGACAAAGTGCCAAGGAAATAAAATACAAAGGTGAAACTTAAAACCTACTTAAGTTGTAGGACAGACATAACTCACTCATTATCCAGAACTACCTAACCTTCACGGAACTAAAACTCAATAGGTGACTCCTTACTTAGGTCTCTAGGAAAAGTTCTTTGTGCATTAACATTAATTACTCACACATATGCTTATGGTAGATAAGCATCTGCTGATCAGCTGTGCTCCAAGACATGCAGACTCCAGCAAACGGCTGAAGTTATTTAAAAATGCTGGAAAATGAGATGTGGCCTAGACTGCAGTAGTGGCAGCAATGATGGAAGCACACGTAAGCATTTTACACTTTCCATCACTGGATAAGCATTTTAAAAGCAAGAACTGTCTTGGAAACAGGGACCAGACAGGTAAACACCCTAATCCCTCCATTGGAGCCTGGCTCCACTTTCGTTTGCTCCACGACTGTTGAGTTCTTGGCCGTGGAGTGGCCCCAACTCAACTTAAAGAGCAGATAATGCTTACAAGCTTCACTCTCCCTCAGCTGAGATGCTTGCACAAGATGTGGCAGGCAGGCAGGCATTCATGTAAGTTAAACTGTCTGGATCACTCCCCTGAGGTATTTGTGCTCCTTATGCAGTTCACATATCAAGGCAAACATGTAAGGCAAGCAGGTGGGATTGCCCATTGCATGTCTCCAGAGATGCAGGTCTCCAACAACTGCCCAGGGAATGCAGGTAGTTATGCTGGGCTGGATGGGAGCGAATCACCCTCCTGGAAAAGCCATCTAAAATTTTGGTGAGGCAGCGCCTAGATGAGACACCTAAATAAAAGACTAGATTGCATCCCACAGGATGCCCATGCAGCCCCAGGAGAGCCGAGTCACAACAGCTGTGCCTCACTCATATTTTAAGCTCTAGCTATTTTAACATCTGGAACAGATGTTACTGTTATTTATCCCTGCTCACACAAAATTAATGTGTGCTATATCATAACTGTCTTGTGGGGAAATCAATTTTTTTTAATATATATTATTAAATGTAGAATAAAGCTGAGGGCCTCTGAACTACATTAGCCACAGAAAGTGACTGCTTGCATTCTTTTCTAGGTTACTAAGAATATTAATTAAGAATCCCATGAACATAAAACATTGATTTTTTTTTTTTTTTTACTGCAGATTTTGGACTGATTTTTCAGAGCAAAAGCATACAATTAGTTAATTGAGCCAAGATTTTTTAATTTCTACTGAAAATGAGATATATATAACTACAAAATGCTGTGAAAAGAGGAAAGTAAAATTGTTTAGTTTTTCATTTCCCCCCACGTCCCCCTCCCCCCTGAAAAATCCCCTTAGTTTTACTAGTGGACATAATCTGTAAGAGGACTAATGAGGCAACACAGTCACGTCAAAATAACAGTTCTTGCCTTCATACTTGAATGTCAATTTTTGTGTTGAATATGCAATTTATAGACATTGATCTTAAACAAAAAAAAACCCCACCTAAATAAGAAGAAAAACCAAGAAAACACTGTCCAAAATTCTTGTTTTTTCACCTTGTGTTCACATGCCTAGGTGTGTAAGTAATTCAGTTTTAATCACTACCTGAAGAAGTTCATCAGATACCTAATTTACATGTGGTAGAGAAAACGGCTTATTAACAACCCCTTTCGCACGGCAGCCAACCACAAACCCTTCATCATATGCAACTCAGCTGCTGAATAATAGTTTTTTTAAATAAGGAACTAACATGAAACTCCAAAGCATCAAAACAACTTACAAAAGGATTAGCTATTACAAAAGCTAATCTATTAACAGTAAATAGTGGGTTGTTTTCTTTTTTTTAAATCTCACCATTCAACTCAAAAAATACATGACTCCCGCATACTTCTTCAGGTAAAGTCCAGATCTTCTCTTTAATTTGCTGGGAAAACCACAATAACATAATGCCTATTAGACCTACATTTAGCTTCAAAGAAGGATGAGATCCTAGTGCTGGGCATTATTGCACCTGGCTTTCCACACCTAGTGAAGACATCTAATGTCACTTTACAGCAAGAGAGGAAACTCAGTGTGTGAAGGGCAGAACCCACAGACACCACCATGTTCAGTGGGGACAAGTCTAAGCCTGCAGATGGGAAAGAAGAGGAAAGAGGAGGAGCTTACACCAGCCTTTTCTCTGTGCATGCCAGCTATTTCACCTGGGACGATGCCCTTCCTCTACCACAAAGCCCCAGACCACGAGTGGTGCAGGAGGCAGGAGAGGCAGGTTCAAATACCCTCCTTTGCCAGGTCCAGCCTGAACCCACAGCCCAAACCAACCAGACCAATGTTTCACCAACACTCTGGGAAATGCTGAGACAAGGTCTCTTGGTGAACTAATTACACTCTGCATCAAATAATGAAATACTTAGTGAGAGAGAGAAAGGAGTGATGCTGCAAACCTAGCAGTTTCCAACATCTACCCAAGAAGAAAGGGGCCTTGCTTTCATTTTCTGCTAATATTTGTTTTATAAAACACCTTAAAAAATCCTCATCCCACAAATTTATAAGTGAATAGTCTTGTCTGAAGGACAAAAAAAAAAAAGCTAGGAAGCATTTCCCACATACAATGGTATGCATTGAGTTATTTGCAACAACTTTATCTGCAGCTTATTGAGAGCAAATCATAGAGAAGACATGAAACAAGTTCTGTCCAAAGTACAGATAAAACCAGGCTTTTGGTAAAAAACATTGTTACAAAATAAAATGAGTTCTAGCTTCATCTCCTGTTTCATCTTCTTTACTCTGCTGGTAGACTTTCTACATCCCTAATGCAAGTGAAGAATCACTGCAGGTCCACTGAGCCTCAGGAGCTGTACTGATGAGGCATAAGCTCACTGCAGGATGTTAATCTATTTTACTCCTTTTTTATTTATTTTATACTGCAGTCTTTTATGTCTACTTACATTTATTTACAAATATTTTTCAAACCTAAAGCTTATTAAATTAAAAATATTTGCATTCTTATATTAAATACATACCTAGACACAACAAGTAAGAACCCTAGCACTGGAAAATGCAGACACAATCAGTTACAGTAATTTAAGTACACTGTTAGCAACAATGGAAAATACCATTTATGCAATTCAGTGAGCTACAGCTCTCTTTTCTATGTATAAAGACAGAAAATATAAAGGACCAGTCCTCAAAAGACGCTGAATGGCTCAGCTCCATTTATGTCACCTGACTCAGGAAATTAAAATGTATGTAATATTTGAACAGGCAGATGCAAGGTGCTATTTTATCCAGTGAATTGCATTCACCTCCTAGTGTTCTCAATCAAGATGTGTTTTTTTGTTACAATCCAAAGTTAAAAGGGTAAAAAATTCTCCTTTCTTGTGACAGCAGAGCAAATCCTGTCTATTAACACAGATAATATTGGGGTCTCTTCCAAGGAACCAGCCATGTTGTTGCAATTCTGCTCTCCTGAGATGCTCAGCTTCAAGCAGCTTCACCACGGGACGCCAAGGGTGCAAAAAATCCCTAAAAATCACTGATAAAACTCTCACCAGCCCCAGGGATTCATGATGAGAACTTAACTCAATTCAGAGAGGTCTTAAGAAGTCAAATTTGGAGAGGTTTCAACCACTTCGTCCCTGACACACAAAATCATTTAATGTTTTTAAGTTAAGTATGCTTTTACTTCACATAGGTGAATGCTTCATGTGACCTGTCTACTCCTTAACTTCTGCTACATGATTTTAGCCTGCTGGCAGGCTAGCATCAGATAAGACATAATCAAGTGTAAATGATTTTTTTATTATTATTTTTGCATTGTTTAAAATATTTTCACACTATTTTCTTTTTCTCAGAAAGTAACAGGGTAACTGCTAGTCCTTGTGGTTCATAGAAATAGATAACATTTGATATAGGAGATGAGCACTATACACTAGATGTATTTTGAAAGTAAAACATATCCAAAATCCCAGTTCAGCAAGTTATTTAAAATTGTTTCTTAGCTTTAAAGAAAAGCGGTGGGAGAGACTAAAATTGATGTTCTTAAACACTTGCTAAATTAGGCTTACCTGATAAATTTACTACCTTTACTATCAGAATTGTTACCATCATCAGTAAAAGCTCAACTGAGATCTCAAACTACTGCCTTCTGTTAACTGTGCCAAAAAAATAGACGATTGGTGATCCATTTAGAGTATTTCAGAATTGCATCTAAACAAGCTGTGCCATTGTTAGGGAGTGTTTTTACATGAAGATTTATGGGAATCATGAAACCTCATGTCATCTTTTTTCATTCATTTCTGAAGCCATTTTTCCCTTTTCTGGAGATGAGATAGGCAGCAGCCTGTGTGGAGGGGGCTGTTGGCATAGACAACATAGGCTGCTACAGTTGATGCATATGATTGGACTGAGACTGCTATTTTTCTCCCTTTTTTTTTTAAGGGACATTTTTCTGAAACTGTTGTGCAACACCAAGTCAGCAAGATGTAAAGATGAATAGCTGGTATCTATATTCCAATTAAGTCATTAATAACATGAACTAGAAATCAACCCAGTCATGAAGTTCTTTCTGAAACTTAAAGAGTACTTCAAGAGTAGACTAGAGAAAGACCATTTACCTTTGCAGAATATGTCTCTATATGCTATGTTAACATATCTTTAACAGGTGCATTGGGAATTTTTACTGAACTCTACAGTTGTAGTGATATTAATCATATTAAACACTTTAAATATATATAAAACTAATATAGCCTGATATAGATATATAGCCCCAGCCTTCCAGGCAGTCATCACATGAGATCACCAAATCTGGTCAAACACTTCCAAATAAATATAAAGCACTTTGCTTTAACTTTAAATCTTGTACTTTCTTGCAAGACTTATTCTGAAATATCAACCAATCAGATGCTTTCCTTTTCAAAAAATAAAATAGCTGCTGTCCACCAAGGTTTGAACTTTTTGAGCTGTTTCTCATACTCGCAGATGGAACAAATACAAATATTTGCTTTGTATAACCCTAGCACAAAGTGTAGGAAATACTGAGTTGTAATTATAAGAAAGTAACCAGTTACGACATTATTTACAAGCAAGTTTTAATCCTTCACATTAGAAATAGAAGTGCATGTAAATAATTATAAACAATGCTTGTTAAATAAGAATGGTCAGCTCCTAAGAACAAAAATGTGAGAACACCTAAGGCCTTCAGAAAAAAAAAAAAAATCCATATGCAAAAGAGTGGATTAGATGTGTTGAATGATCCGGGGGTTTATTGAGGGCACAGAGCACTAATGACACTAAAGAGTGTCTACAGTATTTTATTGGTCCCCTAAATGTCTGAGCAAAGAAAATCCCATGCAAGGAAGAACACGACAGGTTGGATCCCTCTCTATTTCTCTCTCTCCCAAAAAACCACATTCACTCAGTGATTACTTTCTAATCTCCTCCTTGTAACCAGAAGGAAAACCTGCAGATGGGAAGCTCACTGCAGTCAGGTTAAGTAGATGGGCTCAGAGTTGGCTGAGCTTCTTTCTTTTTCTGAGGAAATTCTCTTCCAATGCCTCTCCCCACCTCCTTTTTATTGCCAGCAACCTCTTTCAAGTCCTTGTTTGGATACTTCTCCTCAATGTTTTCCTTATGCCGTCCAGACTGTGATCAAAGGCCCTGCTGTATCCCCTTTGTAAGCAGGAGTCATTGCTCCTCTTTGCTGCTGCTGACAGCAGCATCTAGGGATGCCTGTGCAGTGCCGAGAAGGCAGCAGGAAAGTTGAGGAGAGAGGAGAGAGCCCACTATTATAAGAAAAAGGCTGAAGAATAATGCATGTTTTAGATACCACTGCTCTTTTTCCCCTAGCCCCACTGTGCTTATTCATAAAAGTCAACAATACTGTCACCAGGTAACCTCTGAAAACAGTCTATATAGCAAAACCTTCTGCTAAAGCTAAGGACAGTGTAAATAATAGTTTTAAAATAATTTTACTTCTTCTCTGGATGCATCCTATCTGTTGGCACATTCAAATAGCAGATTTTTAAACACAGCCTTAGAAAGTTCATTTTTGCACCTGCTGCTTGCTGTGCCTTTGCCTGCTGTTGTACAGCAACTCCCTAATCTCATACTCAGAGCTGGTCTGTGGTACCGGAGCTCTGCTCAAGAGGAGGCGGCTTGGCAAGCAGTCTGCCTTGCTGCTGAAACTGGGGTACTTCCCTAGCGAGAACAGAAAAGAACAAAGCAGCCTGTAATGCTACAAGAGGACTACAAGGAAACACAGGAAGGAGCCTGTTCTTGTTTGGAAACAAGAAAAAAGATTTCCGATCAAAACACTGAATTAACATTATTAAGCAGTTTCTTTGTTGCAGCATAGCAGCCAGAGCAGGCAACACAAACAGACCCCAGGAGATGCATGCAATACAGTATCTGGCACAAAAAACAAATACATAAAACTTACCAACACTACTTTGTGCTTCTTTTGAAAACAGAAAAATAACAAGTAGTACTACCAATTAGACTTTCAAAAGAGCATAAATAACTTATGCGTCCAATCTCCACTAAGTTTCAATGAAGTTAACTGCCTTACTTCTCTTGAGGCTTCTCTAGCCTACAGTTATTCAAAAACTTACTGGAGGTTAGACAAATCATTAAGATAAATGAGGGCTGGATTCAGTAATACCCAGGAAAAAATTAAATCATTAACATATTTAGCTCTACCTTGAGATACCAAAACCAAATTACTGCCGAAATTCAGAACTGATGTGGAAGCTCTGCACATTGTGTACTCACGTGTCAGGGCTTCAGCAGACAGAAGGTGCACCAGAAAGCTGTCACTGCACACATCACCTATTAATCAATCAGATTCATGTGAGAACGAGAAACCATCCAGCAAGATGCAAAGTTCCTGAGACTGCATTTTGTCTTTTTCCTCAGCAAAAGAGGATGAATAATTCTATAAAAACCTCGCGTTCCCCCTACTGTTTCTACCACCACCATTAGGACTTTGCGAATGAAGACTCGGCGTGTATAGATTTAATCTCCACTAGGCATTTGCTTTATTCCCCTGACCATTCTTACAAAGCAGACACAGTGAAAGTGACTGCTGACTCCTCTGTCTGGGCATTAGCAACGAGGCACCAGCCACCAGGTCAACAGACACAAGTTATGCACCAACAAACCATTGTGCCACTTCCAGCGTGAGGCCACTTAAACTGCATCTGCTAATCCCATGGTTTTGCATGCCCAACAGAGACAAAGCAGGCAAGGCTGCACCTAAATACCCCCTTTCCCTTTAGATATAAAGGGGACTTCCCTGATCTAACCCCAGGGATTGGAGTCTGTTGTGTAGCTTCATTTGACACTGTCTTGTTTTTCCTACTGAGAAAATCGGCGCTTACAATGTGCCAAATACACTTCCCCCATGCCTAAGTACAAGGGAGATTAAAAAAACTAAAATGGTCAAAATATTTTCTCATCACCATTGAATGAGGGCTTCCACTGCTGCACAGAAAGCACTGCTAGTGAGCGTGACTTCCCCTGCACTCCCTTCCCTGAACATTCCTGACAGCTAGGATATATGAAACATGTTAAATTATTAAAACCTCCAGGCACCCTGTGGACAATCCATGCTGCCTACATACCTCATAGGTCGTACCCTTAAAATCCGTAACAAAGGCCAGTAACTTCTCAATGAAGATATTCCAAATATCCAGTAAAAATGAAAGATTGTGAAATGGCATCCAGAATGCTCCTTGTCCTCAGGGAGGCAAGGTCAGCACGGGCCTTCCCTCGCTAAACACACTGTGCTTTCATAACTCCCATTTATGTAGACTATATGAAATCAGCCGCTTACTAGATTTAAAACACACATTTTTTCTTAACCAAAAACATAAGCAGGGGAGAGACAGAAAAAGGTCTTAATAATGACTGATATAGGCACTCATAGATCACAATATACGCAGGTTTTATTACTAAAATGCTCAAAGATTAAGAATTTAAATAACCTGTTACACTACCAGTATCAATTAAGTGTCCAAACTCAGTTTCTAGATGCTGCATGGATGCGCACACTCACAAAGTATGCTGTCCTAGTTTCCATAGGATGCCTATATTCAGGGGATATCTATATTGACCTAAAGCAATGCAATGGGACTATTTTAAACTGCAGGGCTTTGGACAATTTTTAATAGGATTACTCAGTCACAGTGTAACAAGGAATCAAAATAAAGGGAACTTGCAGCAAGCTGGAGCAGGGGCATGCACTTCAGGCATGAGGCTGTACACACATGGCCACGTACACATGTCTGTGTATTAAACCTAATTTATACAAGATCCTATCCATGCGAAGTAAATATATAAAATCCTTTAAAAATAACTTGCTGTACTTTCCAGTGGATAAGACTGAGAAGGTAAAGCGGTTTGTTCATCTAAGGTTCTCTTTTCTTCCTTACAAACCAATGTAACTTGTACTTGCCACATGTAACCTGTACCTTGCCACAGAAGAAATTTGCAGAAGACAATTTCAAAGGGGAACAAAAAGATGGAGGGAGAAAAGGGACACCAATACCCAGCTGGTGCCTCACACTGGTGCAAAGACAGCAGCAGGAGCCGGGCACCCTCGTGACAGGATAAATCCTGGCTGTAGCCCTCCACCGTCCAACCCCTCTGAAGTGCATGGCCATGCACAGAGGATAATCATGGGAGCAGGCAACAAAATATTTAACAAATGGCATCAGTTGTATCACAGAGGAGGCTGAAATCCACCATGCAAATTTGTCAGACTTTGTGTATCTCAGATGAACTGACACACAGAAAGGGAGAGGTGTGGTGTTCACGTCACCAACGCACTGGGCAGATGGGAAGGCAAAGATATTTCTAAAGAACAAGCCAGCAACAACTGGTTAACATACATTTGCAGCATCAAGAACTGGAAGGTGGAAATAACAGTGATGCAAGGTTTGGCACTGAGCAAAAATCACTTGAATGGCTCATGGAAATAATGTGCATACATGCACACTTGCCATTTGTATCTCTGCATGGTTTTGCGTGATCATCCTACTTTCAAAACATTTCAATCTTTACCAAAACTATTCCATATTCTAAGCTATCCTTACATAAACTGTAAATTTGTAGATGGCTTTATGCCTTCCAAGCTATTATTTTCACTAGCTTCTTGAAGAAGTCATCCATGCTTGCAGAAATTTATCATTTAACAAGTTGTTTATTAATGAGAGGTCATCAAGGTTGATTAGTTAAAAAAAAATCAGCAGTCCAGTTTAATTACATCAAGCACAGGAACTGAAGTGGCCTGAATGCATGTAAAATACCCTGGGGGCTCATAAATACAGAGTAAGAAAATATATAAAATTCTTAAATATTGGTATGCATGTGCTATGCACATTGAATCACACTACTGTTACTTATGATTTGATAGTATCAATAAAACGACTGGTGTTTTCTAAACATAAATAGACAAGCTCACCCTCAAAAAAAAGTATAAGCACGTTGACCAATAAAAAGGAGACAACAGAAGGAAAAAGCAGATGAGATAAATAAGCAGCAATGATGAGAAATCATTACATTTCTACTCATCACTGTTAGGTACTTTGATATTGCATAGATTCTATTTAATACATGCAGTAGACTGGTCCATGTATCTACGTGACCTGCCCTTTGAGTATGAAGGTGAGGCCCCTTTTTCCCCCCATAGTGAGACAACATCTGTTGGAAACACCTGGAGAAAAACTGTCAGACTCACCGGAAGGCTGACACTAGGGAAAGCGGGATCCCCAACCACAGGAGCAGTGCGGTTTAAAGCATCAGTGTCCAATGGTACTAATGTCATCTAGGTGATATTATCGTTACATGTATGACACTGGCAAAGTATTCTTCAGCCTTTTCTGGTGAAAAGTTGTCCTTAAACAATAGATACATACTTCTGTGTAGAAAAACTGCTTGAGAAGCCAAAGAAATGGAGATTGCTTCAGCCTGCTTGAAGGGTTTAAGAACTCAGATGACAGGACTCAAAGCACAGCAGCTTGGTGCTTATCTTCTAGCAAATTCTGGGCAAGAAGCACAGGGTGAAGGGATGGAAAAGACCATAAAAAAAAAAAAAAGAAAGAAAACAGAGGCAGGAGGTAATATTTCAAACACAGATTCCCCAAATCACTACAGCCCCAAACACAAAGCATTGAGATCTCGAAGTTCTTGGGACTGTCAGAAACTGGTGCTCGTGTTGTTTTGGGGCATGGGGTAGAGGGGTTTCTACATATACACATTGTACAACCGCTAACAGGATCCTGGACAAATATAAACTTCAAACCAGTTATTTTTAACTGGAATACTACACATGACAGCAGAGACAGGGACTGGGAGAGTCTTAAACCTACCCAATTCAAGATGAGCACCCACTAGGTGAGCACTTACATATCACAGCTGCTTATACTCCCCACACTTCCTGACATACTTTTTGAACAAGTATGCTAATAGAAACTATTAGGCTCCTCTCTCCCTCAGTGAAGACAAGTGAGCACATTGTTGGCAGGCTCCTGTACATTTGCTATACAGGAATCTGCAGACTGGCGGGGGGGAAGGAGGAGGAGCTGAAAACCACAGACTTAAAGCAATGGGGGAAAAGCAGATGTGAGCCTCTTGTGATGAAGGAAAGAGTAGTAAGAAGTTGATTAAGACTGCACTAATTACTGCTGTGATGGAGTGGCAGTCTGAGAACTGCTATTCAAATCTCAGTTTCCTGAGCAGCTTTACAGTAAAGATAAATATCTAGCGGTATATCTATAAAAATGAATGTCATAATTTTGTAGAAATTTGGTTTTAGAAGTTGTCTTAAAAGAATTCATTAAAAATGCATAAGAAACTCATTGAAAATGGGCAGTATAACTGGTTTTGAAGCTAATTCCAATCTAGATTTCACATAGGTGAGATACTATCTGGCCTTTGCTTGTCTGATGGCTCCCTCTCACTGGAGCACATCAGAACCAATTGCATTATTTACACTCCCCGGTATGAATCAAAGTCCAAAACGTCGTCTATAACAGAGATAAAAGAACGTAGCACAGACATGATCCATCACACAAGTGAAACACAATAAAGCTCCAACCCCAGACAGGACATCTGTCTGCTGTGCTGCAACATGAAGCTTCCAAAGCCTCCAAAATCTTTGAAGACTGATGTGGTAATTCAATTTGATGAAAAGGACCATATTTAATTTTTTATACAGCATACAAAGTGAGTTTATATTTCAGTTTTGGTTTCTAAATGTTTAATCATGAAACATCTGAATCAGCAAAACAAGGAGGACAGTTCTCTACATCAACATGTTTTCTTTTTTGTTTTGCATAATATTTAATAAGGAGCACATTTATGACTCCCCTGCTGTGGATTTCAGTCTCTTTGTGGAATTCAGACCAGAAGTGAGGTAAAAATTGAGAAAGGTTTTAATGCAAAGGGATGAGCCATTCAAAAGATTCCCAAATATTTTTTTCCCCACAAAAAATACTTGATGGGCGGAACGTCAAGCTGGGCAACACCTAAGAAGACCCCGGCCTCCCCATCTGCAATGCAGGGCTGGCACAAAGGCACATACAAAAGCTTCAAAGGTTGCAAGGGGCAGCAGGCACATTAGGGGACATCTCGTCTTTGCATGTGTATGGGGACACGAAGGGGGAAGGGAGGATGGCAACACAGATTTTCAGTCCATGCTCTTCCTTTACAAGCACAATGTAAACAGATTACAAAAATGTGTTTCTTTGGACCTTAAGTGCTATTTGGGAAGTGAGCAATACTTCAAATGGCTCCTCTTGTTGGCAAATAGTCCCGCTACTTAATGAAATGTCCCTTTTATTACCGTATGCCCAAGAGATTACACACAACAAAGATGGGCAAAAATTTTAAGCCGGTTTTTCCTGATCCAATTTTCTACAACATCACAGGCAAACAAAGGCAAACCACAATATGAAATATTTTGCGAAAATAAGAATGATTTCTAACATAGTAACAACATCAGCCTCAGCCAATTAAGTATTACCTTCAACAACACCTCATAAAACTGCATAACTTCAAAATCTTCTTTCTTAAATGCCAGAGAGCGTATACTGCAATAAATACTGATGGCAGGGGTGTGTTGCTATAGGGCAAAATTTTGGCTTGCCTGTTAATACGGTAAGAGTAGACGGCCACACTTCAACACAGCTTTCTGAAACTCTTCTCCTGATACCCCTTCAGAGGTCTGTACCCTGGAAAGGATACAGGTAATTTGTACTGAAAGCTGTTGGATTTTCAGGCAGTAATAGTAGACATGCCACAAGGTCTCTAGTATTGGAGAATTTAAATAGATAAAATGCAAGAAGATTAAGGAAAAAGAAGAGTGAATATGAAGTACAAAGAAGGGAAAGAAGGAACACTAGACAGAAAGCATAAAATTGGGATATACTCCTGGATAATGACAAGAGACCATGAGAATTATGTTTTTTTAAGAAAAAGTGTAAATGTTTTGTAATAGTTTGTAATTCTTCTTTGTGTCATATTGCACAGAGATCTCTAGTTGTGCTGAGATGCAGGCTTCAGTTCAGAAAGCGTAAATGTTCCTTCTCCCATGTCAAAAATGTTTATGAACAACACTGAACACAGGTGTGTTTGTCCAACAGGTTCCTAACTCCTGCTCAATGCTGGTGTGTCTTCCAGTGCTGTGTTAGGGGTGTGCTAACCGGGTGGAGAGTGATGTGCACAGTATAAAGGTTTGTTTTGTCAGGTATTTAATGTGATGGCACCAGGAAATTTTTGGACTGCAGGTGTTTATTTCCGTGGAACGTATACAAATGCAGCCTAGAAGAGCAGTAACCTTCTAAGGTCAAGGTATTGTTTTAAAATTACCTACTACTAAAGGTTTTTTTAATTTAATTTTAAAATTATCTACTACTTCAATTTGACAGTGTCCCCTATACACAAAATAGTCCTCCTGAAAATGTGCTTCCTGAAGAATGTGCATCTTGTAAATGCTTATAAGCTTAAAAAAATACAATTATTAACAATGCTAAAACCAGGAATGATTTAGAATTTTATCAAATTGCAGTAAGAATGCTCTGAAGTTTTACGCTGTTGGTTTACACTTACAGCATCAAATGTACCCTTTCTGCTCTGCCAAGGAGCCTGAAGGGCACCAGATTTGTCTACGAACATAGAAGTTAGCAAGTGAACCCATTTCTACCAAGCACAAACTGTACTGAAATGCTCTCGCTGCTACCCTCTAGTGAACAAGCAAAAATAAACTGTAAGATTCAAGTGCTTTTGCGTAAGGACAACGTTAATCAATTCAGTTTTCCAGTTTCAGCCTAAAATACAGACCTCTGTCAATACCATCTTTGGCAATTATTTTTCCTGACTTTGTCACTCCATAATCTGAGAACTTTAAGGCTGCAAACTGCATTTAAAAAAAAAAAAAAAAACAAAAACAAAAAAACAGAAAAACAAAAACATTTTTATTGAGGAGATGATTGGACTAGTTAACCTTCAGGTCTTTCTCTCTCTAAATTCATGACCTCCTTTTTCCTCCCAGTGAAATGCATTGTTTAGAGGTTTAAAGACTTTTTTTTTTAATTGTAACTTTCTTTGAACCATGGTGTTTCGCTCGCTATGAGGGACTACTTGTCTTTTTACAGGGAATGCTAGGGAGGGGGGATGCAGGGGAGAACTGAGCACTGGAGAAACTTAGAGAATTCACAGTATTTTGGTATCTACCACCAGCTACAAGAAATGGGTATTTCACTCTACTTAAGGAAAGCAACATTGAGGACATATTGTGAAGGTTACTACGCTATTACTGTTTGCTGTTCCTCTATACCACTTCTAGCTCTTTTCCTGCCTCTTTCTGAGGATTAAACAGATGGTAAACAGAAGCTAATGCCAGTGTAACTCACCATCTGGCTAATAGATGCATTTTTGCATAGGCTCATTAGCATGCTTGTTCCATCCCAAATCCTCCATAACAGTTTCGTCTCCGTCTGTATCATCTTCATAACATAGTTAATAAATGCAAAATGCATATACAAAGTTGCAGTTCATGTGGAACATAATCACAGCTTTTAACTAACCAAAACATCAGAAGTGGGACTAGACCCAGTCCTCCTTAGCATCAGCTGCATTTGCTGTCTACTCCACTTTTTGATTATTATTATTTTATTCTGCTTGAATATTTGCCAGTGGTTCATTGTTTGTCAAATATGCACTCTGTAAGAAAAAGCAACTGTTAATTTAATCTTTATTATCTTTGTTTTACTTAGAGGGAAAGGCAAATCATCAAAAAAATTGCATTAAAACTTCAGCTTATTTGAGGTATAGCTTGGCAGGCTTTGCCAACTATAATTACCCTGAGATGCCTAAATGCAAGAGGAAGAATGACAGGGCTAATTTTAGTCTATTCAATAGCATTAGGGCAGTTCATTAAGAACAGGTTTTTATCTCCTTGACTAATTCTGTCACCATTTAATAATACTGGTCAGAAAGTTCAAACCTCGGGTTATATAAGCTCAGCAAATTACTGCTCAGAATCAACAATGTCACAACAGGCTAACAGACAGATAAACACAATGACAAATAAAAATACATGCAGGCCAGACTGGAAACAGGATTCATCAACAGTCAAGTGGAAGTCAAGAACACCAGCACTGTGCATTGCACCAATTCAGGATACACTAGTGTCTCTCCTCAGCTATTTGTGAATCATCAACTTTAAATGAAAATGGGAAATATTCAGAGGAGGGAAAAATTTACTAATGTTCACTAATATGTTATCTATAAGCATTTTAATATAATTAGAGCAAGTAGTTAAGAGCATGAAACTGTTAGGCCAAATCCTGGGGGAAGACAGCAAAACCAGCCAACTGAAGCCTGCACAGGAGGAGGATGCTTCAGCAACACAAGCACCACCTGCTCTACAGCCAGTCACTGCCCCATGCAGCAGCTGTGGTTCACAGGTACGGCATTTCAGCCATCCCAGACTTAAGATTGGTCTAAATTGCTACTAACATTTGAAAGAAAAGAGGCAACCAGCAGGAGACAGGTTATCACTGAACTGAAATGAGCCGGGCATCAACATTAGATTCTTGTTGGTTTAGGTAGCCACGTGACTTGGACCTAATAGAAAGGGTAGCAAAGGTTAGAAAGAAAATGAGTGTGCAAGCAGCAATGTTGGAGAAGAAAGAGGAAGCAAGAAAGAAGAGAAAATCAATAGAGAATGGAAATTGGTAGAGATAGGAGAGAATCTGGAGGTGCACAAAAAAAAAGCTGGTTGCACAAGTCAACAAGAATAAAGTCTGAAGTCTAGATATGCCCAATAATTTTCAGGGGATAACATTTCAAATACACCAAGGACATGCTGCAAACAACTTCTTTACCCAGATTCATACAGATGCAAATACAGCCTATGACCAGTTTTCAGAGAGTCAAACTTACTTAGAAAATTTTCTTTGGCAACAATTACGACATGGACAGCAACATAATTTAGGAATGCAACTCCTACCCACCCATCAGTGAGATTACAACTTCAGTAGAGGTCTGGTGGGTTTTGCCCCAATTTTATTTGGCAAGATTATCATTACTTTTTTATACTTGCACATTGACTTGAAAGCATAATGGTTTGGCTTAAGACTACTGAGTTACTTATTTAAGAACTTTGAAACATCCAGGGTTTAGAAATAAAATACAGAGAGAGCTACGCTGACTCTGAAGAGAGATGGCTAATTTCAAATGTCTTTCCACAAGGTGCTGAAGACCCTCAGTTTCAAGTGATGGTATTTTTGTCATAGGTGCTTAGCACTGTGCAAGCTTTGACCTTAGTCTTCTAAGTTTCAGAATTCCCATCTGATCTACTGGCAAAGTGCTTCAGTCTTTAAAGTGCTGTTCTAAAGGCAACAATGCATTGCTTAATCCCATATTGGACAAATTCTACACTTCAGCAGCAAGCTCAGTTCCAAACAGAATTTGCAATTGTCAGCCCCACAGCAAAAAAAAAAAAAGAGGGTATTTCTGGCGTCTTTTGTAATACCAACCATTTATGTTTCCACAGCTCTTTTCCAGTCCTTTGTGATTCTACATCTGATCTGTGCCTCATGGCTATCGGCCTCACGCTGTTCTTCAGCAGAAAACGACAGGCAGCAGCATGAAAGGGATGGCTAAGAGTCCAAGGATCTATTTTTCTCAGCCCCAGACTGCAACTCTGTTTCAGCAAGCTCCTATCAATAATCATTATCCCACACCTAACGTGGCAGTATTAGGACATAAGGCCTACTGTTGTGCCTGGGTCTAAGGCAGTACACAGAAAGCTCCCAAAGATCAGTAAAAAAAAAACAAAACAAAACAAAACAAAAAAAAACCCACCAAGAATTCTGCACACAAGACAATTAACTCTAAAAAAAGTTGAGCTATCCAAAATAACTACTGTTTGAGCTCGCTGTCATGAATATAGCACACCTCTCTCAGCATTACTAACCTGGACCCGTTAAAGGTATCCACCAAATAAAGTGCTGGGACAGGGGCAGCACCTACGAAATAAGACTACCGAGTATAAATCCTTCCAATAGTTGATGATGTGCAGTAGTTGGTGCTGGGGTGATGCACAATTCCAAGGTCTTCACTAGGGATCAAGAACTTTTAAATCAACAAGTTTAACCAATTGGCTTATATCCACAAGACAAAATTCAAGGAGGGTGTGGCTTATATATGAAATTATAGTCATATGTAACATTTCGACATGCCCATCTCAGGTGGGGATCAGAACAAATACAAGAGGATAATTACTACCTTATTAGAATACAATGTTATGGTATTATAGTCTGCACTTAGCCTGATAATACTAAAGACATAAAACAATCATCCACTTAATTATCTCAACACTTGAACAATACAGATAAGATCAAAGATTTTCTAGAACTTGAGATTCATCTCTGTGGAAAATTCCAGGTTTTTTTTTTTTTTTTTTTTTAAAGCAACAACATTCCAAATCAGGATTAACAAACGTGGTTTTTCAAGGCACAAACCTGAACAATTTGAAGGGATTTCAAGCAAATTAAAGCATTGTATATGGTAAAACTGAAGTTTTTATTTCAGGTGATTTTAGCTTCAAGGTGCATACACTCAGAATAAAGAAGTCAATACAAATATAGAAACATACCACCTTGCAACTGGTGTTTTCAGTGTAACAGGACACCACTTCTTTCTCCCTCTTCACTGCTCCCCTACCCACCAAAACCAATCCAAAGCATCACTGAAATCTGTTTTTTTCCAGCAGGGAAACAAAATTTTGACCAAATGGCATTTTCCAGGAGAAAAATAGCAGCATGAAAAAAACCTAGCCATTGCTTTCTCCAAAGCTATTCCTGTGGCAATGCCAAGAAGTATGCCATGCTGTTTGTCTGACAGCGCTGTTAGAACCTTCAGCTCCCCATCTCCTACTTCAACAAATCCCCTGTTAGAGCAATCAGAAAGCACACTCCCTACCTTTCCCTTAGTTCATTCCTATCTTCCTGCTTCTGACTGGGGCAAAATTACCTAAGTCATCTGGAAACATTATGATTATCCATTTGCAGGGGGAAGTCTTGTGGTTCTTTCCATCTAACTCCTTCAAAATAGTATATGAACTATTTTCTGTTCAAGAATTCCAAATTTTTTTTTAGAATACAATAAGCCAAATTCAGAACCGCTTTGGAGAGAAGACCTGCCAGAAGTAACACCCACAGACTGAAAAACATTCACCGTCCACCAGGACTGGTGCAGAGTCCATCCCGAGCCAGCCCCGCGTATTGCCATCCAAAACTGGTGCGACAGGCCCAGTGGTAACCCAACTTCTGTTGCTCGAAACCCTGAACTCTGCTAGCTCATAACCCTGAGCTAGCTCAAAACCTCAGAAGTTACCAGCTACCGCAGAAGAAATAATCCCAATACTGCAGTTCCTTCTCACCACGAAGCCATTATTATTGAGGTATTTGTAAGGTAGCAGCAACAGCTTATCTGGTGCAGATAAACCCCTAAATCTCTTCTGATTTTAAAAGGACAGTCTGTAAATGGATTTCTCCATACAGCTCCTCGTGTACTTTAAGTAAGACAGGAGAAATTTTCTGTTCTCAGACTGGTGGGGGCTGGTGCAAAGCTGCACCTTTCCCTGGCAATATAAGCCTCCCACCCTGCACATTCCTATTAGTCAGAGCCTTATAGGAAATAAGAGCAGTTCTGGGTAGTTTTGTTGCTTATCAACAGTTTAAAGCATGCAGTAAACATCTTCACCACCTTTGCCTATGTTTATCGAGAAGAGTACCCCATTGTCTGAGATTGCTACCGACCACCACCGGCATTTCAGAAGATAAAAATAACCTTAACCATGAATATGCTCATACGTGACACACACTTACCGTAACTTTTCAAATATTACCCTCGGAGATATCCTAGGAGAAACTCCACAGCTCTTATCAGCTAGAATTCAAAGGAGGGAGAGAACAACAGGATGAAACACGCACAGGCACACTAGGGGAGGAACCGGAGACGCTCCTTCTTGCCTCACTGGGATGTAGCAACTTCGAGCGATTGCAGCCCAGCCCCTTCACCAAACTGGTTTGTGCCTTGCAGTGTATGTCAGGAAATTAAAGGCACGTCATATGCTTTTGTTGTGGCAACATACTTATATATATATTTTTAAATAATATGTATGATCAGAAAACATACACTGCGACTTTTAAACTGAAGTTGCTGGGGGAGGGGAACCTCAATCCATCCCACTCCTACCAGTTGGATGCCAGTGCCAGCAATAGATGCCCAGAGCCTGGAGAAGGATCACAGGTCAGCAGGAGAGCACCTGAAGAGCAGCACAAAGGAATTCCAGCCACTCCAGCCAGTAAGTCAGCTTCATCATCGGGGGCCCAACTTAAATGCTTCTATGCAAATGCACACAGCGTAGGGAATAAACAAGAGGAGTCAGAGACGTGCACATGCCTGTAGGGCTATGATCTTATTGGCATCGTGGAGACGTGGTGGGATGGCTCCTGTGACTGGAGTGTTGGAATGGAAGGGTACAGGCTCTTTAGGAAGGACAGGCAGGGGAGACAAGGAGGGGCTGTCGCCCTCTCTGTCAATGATCACCTGGAGTGCATGGAGCTGTGCCTTGGGATGGATGAGGAGCTGACCGAGAGCTTATGGGTCAGGATTAAAGGGAGGGCAGGGACAGGTGACATTACAGTGGGGGTCTGCTACAGGCCACCCAACCAGGAAGACCATGCGGATAAGGCCCTCTATAGACAGATAGGAGCAGCCTCACATTCACAAGCCCTGGTCTTCATGGGGGACTTCAACCACCCCGATATCTCTTGGAGGGACAACACAGCAAGGCATAAGCAATCCAGGAATGCATTGATGATAACTTCCTTGTCCAAGTGATAGAGGAGCCAATGAAGAGAGGTGCTACACTGGATCTTGTTCTCACCAACAAGGAGGGGCTGGTGGGGAATGTGAAGCTCAGGGGCAGCCTTGGCTGCAGAGACCATGAAATGGTGGAGTTCAAGATCCTTAGGGTAGTGAGGAGGGCACACAGCAAGCTCACTGCCCTGGACTTCAGGAGAGCAGACGTTGGCCTCTTCAGGGATCTGCTCGGTAGAGTACCATGGGATAAAGCCCTGGAGGGAAGAGGGGCCCAAGAAAGCTCGTTAATACTCAAGGATCACCTCATCGAAGCTCAGGAGCAATGCATCCCAACAAAGAGGAAGTCAGGCAAAAACACCAGGAGGCCTGTGGATGAACAAGGAGCTCCTGGACAAACTCAAACTCAAAAAGGAAGCCTACAGAGAGTGGAAGCAAGGACAGGTAGCATGGGAGGAATACAGAGAAATTGTCTGAGCAGCCAGGGATCAGGTTAGGAAAGCTAAAGCCCTGATAGAATTAAATCTGGCCAGGGATGTCAAGGGTAACAAGAAAAGCTTGTATAAGTTAGTCAGTGATAAAAAGAAGACTAGGGAAAATGTGGGTCCTCTCCAGAAGGAAATGAGAGACCTTGTTACATGGGATATGGAGAAGGCTGAGGTACTCCATGACTTTTTTGCCTCAGTCTTCATCAGCAAGTGCTCTAGCCATGTCGCTCAAGTCACAGAAGGCAGAGGCAGGGACTGGGAGCATGAAGAACCACCCACTGTAGGAGAAGATCAGGTTCAAGACCATCTAAGGAACCTGAAGGTGCACAAGTCCATGGGACCTGATGAGATGCATCCACGGGTCCTAATGGAACTGGCGGATGAAGTTGCTAAACCACTATCCATCATATCTGAGAAGTTGTGGCAGCCCAGTGAAGTTCCCACTCACTGGAAAAGGGGAAACATAACCCCCATTTTTAAAAAGGGGAAAAAGGAAGACTCAGGGAACTAAAGGCCAGTCAGTCTCACCTCTGTGCCCTGCAAGATCATGGAGCAGATCCTCCTGGAAACTATGCTAAGGCACACGGAAAATAATGAGGTGACTGGTGACAGCTAACATGGCTTCACTAACAGCATATCATGCCTGACGAATTTGGTAGCCTGCTATGACAGGGTTACAGCATTGGTGGATAAGGGTTAGAGCAACTGACGTCATCTACCTGGACTTGTGCAAAGCATTTGACAGTCCCACACGACATCCTTGTCTCTAAATTGGAGAGGATGGACGGACCACTCGGTGGATAAGGAACGGGCTGGATGGTTGCACTCAAGGAGTTGCGGTCAACAGCTCCATGTCCAAATGGAGATCAGTGACGAGTGGCGTTCCTCAGGGGTCGGTATTGGGACCGGCGCTGTTTAACAACTTTGGTGGGGACATGGACAGTGGGATTGAGTGCACCCTCAGCAAGTTTGCCGACAACACCAAGCTGTGTGGTGCAGTCGACATGCTGGAGGGAAGGTATGCCATCCAGGGGGACCTTGACAGGCATGAGAGGTGGGCCTGCGCGAACCTCATGAAGTTCAACAAGGCCAAGTGCAAGGTCCTGCACATGGGTCGGGGCAATCCCAAGCACAAATACAGGCTGGGCAGAGAATGGATTGAGAGCAGCCCTGAGGAGAAGGACTTGGGGGTGTTGGTTGATGAGAAGACCAACATGACCCAGTAATGTGCGCTTGCAGCCCAGAAAGCCAACTCTGTCCTGGGCTGCATCAAAAGAAGCATGACCAGCAGGTCGAGGGAGGTGATTCTCCCCCTCTGTTTCACTCTCATGAGACCCCACCTGGAGTACTGCAATCAGCTCTGGGGCCCCAACATAAGAAGGATGTGGACGTGTTGGAGATAGTCCAGAGGAAGGCCACAAAGATGAACAGAGGTCTGGAACACGTCTCCTACAAAGACAGGCTGAGAGAGTTGCAGTTGTTCAGCCTGGAGAAGAGAAGGCTCCAGGGAGACCTTCTCACAGCCTTCCAGTACCTGAAGGGGGCCTACAAGAAAGCTGGAGAGGGACTTTTTACAAGGGCACATAGTCATGGGACAAGGGGTAGTGGCCTTAAACAGAAAGAGGGTAGACTTAGATTAGATATAAGGAAGAAATTCTTCACCATGAGGGTGGTGAGACACTGGAACAGGTTGCCCAAAGAAGCTGTGGATGCCCCACCCTGGAAGTGTTCAAGGCCAGGCTGGATGGGGCTTTGAGCAACCTGGTCTACTGGAAGGTGTCTCTGCCCATGGCAGGGGCATTGGAACCAGATGATCTTTAACATCCCTTCCAACCCAAACCATTCTATGACTCTATGGGGGTTTTTTGTTACACAGATGTAAATCATGCATATAGAACCAAGAAACCTTTCTCTCCAGGCACTCAGCCTCCTGTAGGCCATAACTATGCACTGTTAATGCCCAGATGGTTTACGACAATTTTTTCCTGAAACAATCATTACAACAATACATATTCAAACCACTTGCAAAAAGAAATTTAAGCTTAAATTAAGAGCAGAAAAATAAAAAGACAGTTTATAAGGAGCAATAGAAAATTCTTTACAAAGAATCCACACACACAATTCCTTTAAAAAAAAAATCTCATCTCTTGATCTTCATGAATTGTTTATAACCAGATTTGGTTAAATACAGATTTTAATTAGTATAAGTCAGTTGATTCAGAAATGGGAACTAGTATAAATCAGCATAAGAAAATTGTGAAGACAGCTTTTTAGCTCAACAATACTATCCTTGGATCATTAATTCAGTTTCAGAAATCAAGGAGGTAAACTCAGTTCCTACCTTACTGCATACAGCAAGATGTGGAAACCATTCTCCTGACCTCCACCAGTCCAGGATGCCACCCTGACCTCCTGTGCCACAGCTGCACTGACCAAAATCCCCATCCTTGCTCTTTTTTCCACATAAAATGGACTGAAAACAGAGAAATTGAAAACACCACTCCCCAGGAAGGACGTCTGCAGGGATCACTGCAATACGGCGCTCTGCAGAATCAGGCTATGGTGAGTGATGGGGATGACAGAAGTTTGTTGTGGCCAGAGGCAAATCACAGATCACTTGGAAACTACCAGCAGTGTTTAGGGAGCCTAACGGTGTTCAGACAATACTGAAAATCTATGCAGATTATACTGACACCACCAGACAGCCCTAACAGCCCTCTCTCCCTTGATCTGTGACTTCTTACTGTTTCTCTTCGCCATATAATACAACATCTCACTTCTGAGGTTCAAAGGGAACTTTTGAAGGGTAACAGAAAAGGTTCCAAGTGACAGAGCCACATGCACCAATCTGTACTTCTGTATGTGTTTTTGTGCTCCTGAAGCTCCATACAGCTCTACCCAGGTACTCCTCTACATAGAGATCAGCCCCCTTTTCTTCTTTAAGATTGGTTCCTAGTATGCAACAGAATAAGCCCAAAATCCAGAATCGGCAAAATTCATCATCTGTGCAATTCCACTCAGAGCAGGGCCCCGCAAGCATCATCCACCACTTATTCCTGCCAACACTGTACACCTCTGTTCATTCCCTCCTCCTAGAGAGGAAAGAAATTAAGCCTTTGGAAAATAGCAAGTGATTTACATGCATTATTAATACCTCTCAATGTAATAGTATTCAATATGTTACTCTTTGTTGCTTCACATCAATCAGAGTCTCTTACATTTCAGAGGAATATTTGCCTGCTCACTGTGTAAAGCCAAATATTACAAAAGAAATTTCTGCACATTCCTTGACTAAAAATAATTATGTTTTTATGAGCTTATAGTCTGGTGGATCACAGGTATTTTGGAATGAACTATAATATCAAAATTCATTATAGGCTACATTTTGCACGTGGCACTGGCAAATTCTACATACAATTTATATCGTCAATGATAAGGATTAGTAAAAATTCTTCTATTCAAACAAAAAAAGCTCACACATACTCCCCCTCACAATATTTCTCATAAATACAGTCAGGTTACTTATACAATTATATATCATCATATAAAACTATGAGACACGCAGACTGTTGTTCTTCACCAAGTATTATTTGCCAAAGTGGACATTCATTTTTCTGTTGCATAATTAATTTATGGTTACATATAGGTGTCGACAGGCAAAACCTATACCTAAACAGAATAGGGTATCAGCTACAGGTTTCACATTGCTACCCTTAAGAATTCAGTGAGGAACTAAAATCACACAATGATGAAATGACTTTCCCAAGGTATGCAGGAAGTGCCTGGCAGAAATGGGAATCAAACCTTAAACCACCAGAGCCCGCTTAGGCACAAAAATCAAACCTCCACCCTCTTGAATTTGGAAAGAAAAATTTAAATCAAACTGCTGTCTTAATCCACCAGAAATGTATAACTGTATACTGGATACATTATGACTAATTTACTTGCAGCCATGTCTATTTTGCTAATATTGACAGATTATTCCATATATTAATCATCATATATAATAATTTTGTTCAGAATTGTGATATACTAACACCCTTTTCTAAAACTAGTCCAAAATTTTTTACATTTTTAAGTACTTCTTTCAAAACCTGTATTCAAAATTTATCTGAAATTTTCTCCATCCTTTCAAAACTCATACTAGCCTCTAACTCTATAAAGTCCAACTCTAGTATCAATGCCTGGTTTATTTTAGCTCTGTGTGTGCCGCTTTCAAACAAAAAACCTCTAATGAGATTTAAAGAAAAAATAAATCAACTAAATAGAACAAGTCACTTGGGCATCTTAGAACATCATTTCATATCCATGTAAAAAGTTTGCCTGGGACTTACAGCTCTAATACCGAGGAAATAACATATTGGCCACAAGAGCCTGTGGTTTACCTTGGCCGTGGGTTAATGGAAAAAGCAGAACAATACATAAATGGCCATTTGTCTCCACCTTCACCAGTGTTGTATAGTATGTTAAAACAATGTAAATGTGAACTGTATAAACCTTCATCCCTCAAAAATTATGAATGGCTTCTCTGCGCTGGAATGTTTCACTGATTCCTGCTAAGTGATTCGCAAGGCTGAATAGAAAAGCAGAAATATCTTCACTGTTTCTTATATGAGGATCATCACCTTTTTGATTCACCTTAGGAACCAGCTATGAGAGAGGATCAGAGCAGGCAGTCGTTCCTGCAAGGCTTGTCTGAGCCCAAACTATCAGATTGAGATCTTTCTTGGTGTCACTGATGATAATATATGTGATGGTATTAGTCCCTTTCTTGCTGATCAATGTCAAAAGATCTCCATATAACTGCAAACAATTCACAGCCGTATTTCATGAGCTCCTGAACTGAAAGAGCCAGCAGGCACATAAGACTTGTGCTGCACTGGTTTAGTTCTATTGAAAAAAACCCAACAAAATCAAAACAAAACAAAAAAACCCCACACTTGTCCTAGGGACTACATATACCTGAAAGTAATGTGATTAGTCTTTGCTGTGAAAATATTACAGTCACTCAGATCTGTCTAAATGATAAAATGAGAAATTACTATTAGAAATATGACTTGAAACTTGAACTTATTTCTAAGAACATCTATATTTAAGCTCCAAAATAGCTAAACCATAAAGCATGTATTTAATAGTAGTAAGCTCTGCAGTCAAATGACACCTAATTCCTTAGACACAGACCTACCTACCCACCTACGAAGCCTTTAGCACTAATGCATTAAAATCTGACTTACAATCTCAAAAGCTGATACAAGGAAATGTGAATTCCTGTTTACAGGACATTATAAGGCAACTTCAACCCACATATCAAGATTATACTTTAGGAACACTACTCAAGACAAACACCCCTTTCTGGTTTTGGGTGAACACACTCCCAAACCTTGGGTGGTTTAGAGCACACCAGAGGGTGCCCAAAGGCAGCTTACGGGCTTTGCCTGCCAGCACTGCTGGGTGTTGCTGTAGGAGTCTGACCTGCCCCACAGTTCCTCCAGGGACACGCCAACCATCTTGGCTACACGTCTCAAGGCAGACATATAAATTGTTGTCTGTGACTATCTTAAACGCTTCAGTTGATGCTAGTTATGTTATGGGATACTCAAAGAAGAGGGAAATGAGTGTGAAGATTAATCTAAGCTCAGCAAATGTGCTTTCTTCTACTCTCCCCAGCTTCTGTACATGCAAATTACCCCCACTTACAATCTTCCCATTTCAGTGGAAATCAGAGATGACACTTGAATTAAGCTGCTTTCTGTAAACCTGTACTTAACCTACTCACACCTAGTCTGCTATGCAGCATCTAAGACAGCCTATACTGACAAGAAACTCCTGAGCAGGCTTAGTAAAGGTTTCTCTTGCCATACGGTCATTCCTAAGGCAAACATTAGGTGAGCAGGTGTTGAATGGAGCCTTCAAGTGTTTCCAACTTAAAAACCTGCATGGGAGGGGAGCATCTTTTTAATAACACAGAATCTAAAGTTTAGAGAGTAATAACCATTCAGACAAGATCTTTATCTTCCATAATGATGCAATAGCTTCTTGCTGCAACTGACTGGAAGTTATCCATCAAATGAATTCAATTTTTAATGTCACAGTACTTATTTTTTCATTGTTCCTGGACACCAATTTATCACCATACTGGAAAAACTGAGAATGCAATTTATAACTAGAGAATTTACGGAGACACCCTCACATGACCTCACGATTCACATCACTTTATCAGTAAAGCCAGAATGAGTAGCAACTCACGTATTGTTTGTTTTCCTAAAAGTCTGCCTACACAAATATTTTAACCTTTTCCTAAAGACCCTTCCTCTCTGCTGCCTGCAGTAGGGCCTCGAAATTCAGCAATAACAAAGCCTTGACGTTAGATGTACATCTTCTGTCACATTGTGGCATTTCCTTCCAGGTTCTGGGAGACGCAAACCTTTACAAACCTCAACTTGCTTTCTGAAAATAAAATACTAGCAGCGTTTTGACATGACTGAACACAAATCCCTTCCCACAGTCACACCTTACCACCTCCCCTCTCCAGTGAGATCCAGTCCACACCCACCCTGACAGCTGATCCCACTTTCCGGAGGATAAAGGAGGCCAACAAATGAGGTGCTCCTAAAAAACTTTAACTCAAACAGCCCATGTCAACATTGGAGAAGCCACCTAGGAGAGAGCAGCTTCTTTCCAAAGGGAGGGCAGAGTAAGAAGCAAAATTAATATAGGTCAGAAAACTTCCATCTCCCATGTCACCTTCCCTGTACCCCGCTGCTCCAGCACTTCATGCCTCACAACAGCTCAAAGCTCAGGCAGGGACAGGATTGTCAGAGCCCTGCTCTTACCTCCATCCACCTTTTAAAGTCCAACTTTTGCTGATTTGAAGCTAATGCCTGATTCAGAAAATGGGATTCTTTCAAAAGTGCCAGAAAGTTCATTTATATCTGGTTATAGTTTTATAAACTCCTTAAAATTAAAAAGTTGGAGCTAATTTCAGCATTAATTGCCTAAATATTCAGCCAAATGGCTTCCCTGCTCCCGAGTCAGAGGGTAAAAAAACAAGCTGATGCATCTCAAGGTTTGCAAACATAATTGCCTTGGCATCCATAGCTGTGAAGTACTGACAGCTCTTCATAATATCCAATCTGCTTGAATATTCAAAAGTTAGACTTCAGGGATCACTGAAATTGATGCAGTTTTCCTTCCTTTTTTTTTTTTTTTTAATGGGTTTGGCTCTTTTACACTGTAAACTGGACTTTATGCACACTTTGTTACTAAATACCCTCAGTATGCAAAACACTGGTATTTTCCTCTACTAATGATGAGATATTTGGACACAGAAAAAATTACATATATCCATATCATCAATAAAGCGTTATTACAAACTCAAAATAGGCAACAAGACTCAGACACAGGAAGAGGGTTAATCTCTACTTTTAACTGCTTTTCTAGAACCAATTACCTTTCAAGTTCACTGCCATCCTTTAAATATCATCTCTACCCTCCAAAACCAGCTACCAGTGGTGCTTCCCCCACGCTTTATTTAGTAGTTGTCCATGAACTGTGAGAGCACAAAGTGCACCCAGCATCTTTTGATTAGGATTCTAATTTATAATTATATTCCTGTTTAGCAAACATCCCTACATTAAATATTTATTAAACTCTCATTCATCCATTTGAAAGTGATTTCTGTCAATCATAAACACATCTCTGTTTTTCAGAGCGGTAAAAGCTGCAAGAATGGTTGACAAGCACATAAAAATGGACTTTTTGTATACACCTACTCCATGTTTCTGTTTCAGGGAAGGAAAAGTGAACGGTTTTCCCGTGCCCAGATATATACTGTAAACAGTGCAGCTATCTGACCATTTTGGCAGGTATAATTTCCTAAGAAAAACAAGAGCCAACTGGAATATCTTAAAAGAAATCACAGGGCTGTACTGTTATGTGAAAAACTTCCCGATAATTCTGACGCTGCCATGCATATTTCCTACAGAAATATATATAAATTCAAGTCCTAATCAATTAGCATCTCCTCTTCCACCTCCCTGCCCCTGGCTAAAACACCACTTCTTTTCCCTAACCTACACTACCCACACTTAACAAAGCTGTGGGTGCCTAAACGTTCTCCCACTTGACATGTTAAAATGGTTTTTAACAGCTTAGTTTACAACTGAATGCCTGTAATTTCCTAACATGTCCTGAGGTAGTTTCCTAAACTGTGTCATTATCCCTACAAGTCTTCAGGGATAGGGCTAAGCAAGGTTTAAAATGTTATCTACAGCACTCCTTCGGGGCTCTTAAAGAGTTTTCCTAGTTATTTGGGTGCTTAATATCAATGGGGGGAAAGTGCTTTTATATTTTTTTATTTGGCATTATCTTTCCACCATATATTTTCCACAACTAACAAAGTCATTGCCCATTTTCATTTGTAGAAAACCAGTATTTTTTTATTGCCTCTTTTGTATCTTCTCAAAATGTTCTATCATTAATTTCATAACACCTTCTTCCACTGAACACTTTTTTCCCTAAGCACTTCCTAAATTGCTATTAGGAAGGCTCTTCTCCCTTATTATATGTTTAATCTTTCTAACACTCTACCTCCACTACATTTTACAAGATTATTGTAAAACATTTCAGAAATGAAAAAAATGACATTTTGTCACATGAATTATAAAATTAATTCAAGTTTTACGAGATTCTTTTTTTTTTCCAACTTATTTTACTCTTATTCAGCATTATCTTATTAAAAATGACAGCCATTACGTTTCACTGTTTCAGTAAGGGGGAGAAATCTGCAACCACAAAAAAGCTATACACTTTTTTTTTCTTCCCCTCCTTGAAAATGCACTGCAGAATTACTCTGAACATCTGGGCATCAAAGGGAACTGCATGTTTTTATCTAGTACAAGTAGCTCAGCAGGGTTATTTTGCCTTCATTTTTATCTTCTTTACAAACTGATAAAAATGGGGATTGCTTCTTTGACATATAGTAGAGGAACAGTAAAAAAAAAGAAAGCTGGCTCTTGCTTCTGCTTTTGACTGAATTTGCGTATTTATTTCAAAATAACAGCGTGAACTACAACTGTTGGCCAGACTCGCAGTACCTGGGAGAGAGTCACTGATTAACATTAAGATCTGTAAAATTATTGGAAATTACAATCAAGAGATAATTTCTGCCAGAATTCTAACCACAAGTTAAAATACTGCTTTAAAAGACATCTGCAGTTACAGGTGTTCTTGTCTATTTGTTGGTTACATCAGTGGGATGATGCAGCACCCGCTGTCATCCAGGACCACACTTTCGGCTCCCTGTGCTTTTACGGCAGTGCATGACCATCAAATACTTCAAATTTCTCTTTGACGTGAAGCCTGAATATGTCATAAGATGACCATGCCAACAGAGGTCACTCAAGGTGACAGAAGAAATATATTCAAGGGCAAATTGCACTTTGTGTGGAGCCTAATTTGAAAGACTCTAGCTCCCACAAGAGCAGCCTCTTCAGACAAGGGTTAGCACTGATTTTTTAAAGTGGGTTCTGAGTTACTGTGAAGCCAGCTCCCAGGCAAGCCTCTGGGTGGCTGGCATGGAGGTCCTCTTTGCAGCAAGCACGGGCTAGTGATGTCCTGGAAAAAATGCTCAGTTAGACCCACGCTATGGGGTTCAGTGCTGCTGTGAAGTCCACAAACACAGAAATCCTGTGTGAGTAATAACACCTGTTCTCCAAAACCCTGCAATGAGCACATGACAATCTCCCATTCCAGAAATCCATTTCCTGTGTTTATCCACTAACTTTGATGAAAAAGATGTTTCTGGAATTTTGTAACATGTCAAAACAGAAGACTGAGCTGGATTCCAGTCAGTCACAAACCAAATTAGCATCCAAGATCCCATCTAGCTCCAAAGAGCATCAGTGTAATTTCCATTTATAAATTCCAGATTTATACTATAGAAATGAATAGAATTCCATTGCCAAGTTTGATCTGCAAAGCTAAAACACTTCCTTTGCCACATTTTTAAACCTAGACGTCAACAAAATCATTAAGTGAGAATTAACATTAGTTCTCCAGGTTCAGTGCAGAATCACATTTTAAATTCTCTCTTCTGGTTTTAGGAAAGATAAATAACAAAACATGTAAATAAAATGGAAAATGAAATATGGATTCTAGCCCTAGACAGCCACATTTTTTTCCCACATAAGATTACTTTAGGACATTTAAGTTAATAAAACAGAGGTAAACTGTAGAAATAAAATAAATACTATTCTTATAAATTTAGTGATAATGTATCATATTTAGTAGGAGATAGACTGAGTAATAGACACCTGGTAATAAGACAAATTAGGTATTTCTACACTTTATACTTTGACTTTTTATTTTCCTTAAGTCAGGTTACTGTTCTTGACTATATGCCAAAACTAGCTATAGCCAACATCCTTCAAGAGTTAACTGTTTGGTTCTGAAAATTAAGTTATGAAATTAAGTTTTATTTTCATTTATGTAGTGGAATCATGTCTCCATTAAAACACACAGTTGATTCAAAGTGGACACTGATTAAATATTAATGTAGTTGTGTAATGCAATTAAAAGATCACAAAGCTAGAAACAAAACATTAATGCTCACAAAATATTTTAAAGAGAGTAAAATATTCCCCTGAGACAGAAATCCACAATTATTTGCAGTATAACTACCAGAATGGTATTGCTTCTTTTCATAAGATTACAGATGAAATTAAATTTGTCCAAACTAATTTTTTATATCCAATTGGTTTTCTTAACTGTTTGAATGGGATTTTGGCAGAAGATTCTCATATTTCCTATTCTTAAACTTTTTCATATTAAATTCTATTTAGAAGGTAACAGATAGCTTAATGCACTACAGGAGGATTCTTTGACCTAATTACTATGACTAGTAAGCTTTAACGTTTTTCTCCCCAGTTATTTATTTGTTTCACAGCAGGAGCTCAATCAATTTCTTTCCTGTTAGAAGAGGGATATATATTTCTATCTTCCATGTATATATTCTTAAATGTTAACGATGATCTAGCAGTTGATTAACTATATTTATTTATTTATTTACATTTTATCTTGAACTACTGAATGAATGGAAAGAAGAAAAAGAAAACAAACTATAACTGTTAAAGAGGTTGCTGGAGAGTACTCAACGAGCAAAGCATTAACAACCACTGACATGGAGCTCCAGCACAAAAAAAAAATAAAAATTAACACTGGCCAGCAATGAAAGCCATAGGTAAATAATTACTGACAAGCAGAGAAATAAGGAAAGTCCCCTTGTCATTTAGCTCAACCACCAGGACAGCCTCCCAGCTGTGGAGCTGCTCAGAGCCCTCTCTCCTGAGCGCTGGAGAAATTCCCAAACAGAGACTTGCTCCGTAACCTTCCCTGCAGAGTCCAACCTAGGAGGCATTGTCCAGCTCATCCATTGGACTTCTGGCCCCAAAGCAGCAGCAAGCAGGAGACTACATCAGCATTCGTACCATCTGCCCTGTCTCCATCCTTCGTGGATGGATGTTCAGCACTCTTGGGCTCTGCAGGAAACTCAAACTCGTTTCCCTTCCTGAATCCAGGGAGCAAGGATCCCTGGGTCTTCTATGCCTGCCCTAATCACCAGCATAGACAGTCCTTCTCAGCTCTCTTCTTGTGCATTAAATATTTAAAATATTCAATAGACAACTTCTCATATAAAATGTATGTCCCTCACCGAGTTCACTGCAGGATGTCCTGCAGCCGAGTGGTTCACCTCCTGCCAAGGAGGTGGCGCACCTGGGCTTACAGGCACCAGAAAGAGGTACGTGAACATAACTAGATCCACAACTTAAATTAAATCTATATTTGCTCAGACCTAAACAAGGTGGAGATGTGTTAGATGGATCAAAGGCAGGGTGAGAGGAAGAGCACAACAACAAAACAGGCTTTACAGCAAATGATTTCAATTCAGCTATCCATGCAATATATTAACTCACCTAGAAATCTTTCCTTCTGTGCCTCTCCTACAGAGAAAGCATGTGAAAATAAAACTAGGAGAAATGATCCTGCAAAGAATACAAGTACAGCCCCCAGCTATTACAGGCACTGGAGTCACCAGGCACGACCCAAGCTGCCACATGGAGAGAACAGACAGCATAAATCACCTTCACTCCCTACGTACAGTAAATCACTCTCACCCTTCTTGACCTCCCACAAATTTGTTTTTCAAAGCTAGAGTTATCCAGCAAGTAATCTAATCTGAGCAAGCCGAGGAACAGCCATACCTGCATGTATAAAAAGCTCTCTCCAGAAAAGCAATCTAACTTTTACTTTTGTTCATTAGTAGTCCTGCGCAGACTGATCAGCTCCCAAACAAATACTGAACCTGGTAAAAAAGCCCAGGAAGTTAAAATAACAGTGAAGTTTCTTATGCCCATCCTTGAGGTCAAAAATATTTCTGTGTGTCACAGAATTACTGACTGATGCCAACACAAGTTGTAGCTAACCATCCTTGAAACATTTACTGGGCTAAAGTTTCAGCATAATGATTTTATATATGCATTAAACAACATGTTGTAACACTTCATCACAAGCTTCTTTCTGCTTCATAGAAGAATGTGAAACACGGGAAATGAGAAGTCAAATGCTTTTCTCTCCGTAGATTAATGTGTGAGACGCCAAGGTTGTGTCACAAATGCACAGCATTCATTCCCTATAAATCAGTATCTACAGATTCACGATTTGTGTATTCCCTGAAGTGGCAGAAAGGCATGATACGTTTTGAGGTAATATATATTGAATCTGGAAATCAGTCTCAAACTGTGGCTATTAACAGGGACAGCCAGATACCTTCAGAAGGAATTCATGCTTCTGAATTTCTTCCTCAAACGCTTCCCTCTTTCATCATTAGATACTGACTTTTTAACTGCAATTTATTATGAAACAAAAGCAGCTATTGAGCTAAACAACTCTTCCATGAATGTCCGTATTAACAACAAATCTCACTAGCTGGGACTGTTAAACATGCAGGTCTCACAAGGCTTTGCCAGCTTGGAGACAGCAAAACTGAACTTTTCAAAATTCCTGGGTCCAGTAGCAGCCCCTAAGGCACTGGGAAACCCCCACTTGGATGTTTCAGAATTCCCTGAACAGACACTGCAGCCAGTGGTGTCACAGGCTACAGCAGCCAGACCTCTGCTAGAAATTAGTATCGCCACATGAAAGCACCACTCTCAGTTTCAAATTCAGGTAGCAATTTTAGAAATTAAGTAATTTTCTATCTACAACAAGAGGTGCCTAATAAAAACCTCAGATGGATAACTATGCATGAGTTTGTTATTACATGTTCAGAAGGGACTAATAAATGCTGAAGAATGTGACTGTTTTAAAGAGGAACCTTCTGACACCAGATTAAAACCCCCAGAGCACAGCTCAGCTCACTGCCTGCGGTCTGGGACACACAGCCATGGCCGGCCTTGACAAACTCACCGGACGCAGAAAGCTCTGAGCCTTTTGCAACCTAACTGCTCTACGTTTTGACAGACCTTTTCCATCCTGCAGATGCTCACGACAGACTTCCAGACATCACAGTATACAAAGCAGAGATTAATTTAGCCTTCAATGGGGAATGGCAGGTGGTTGCGTGAGGAGAAAAAAGCTATGTTTTTATGAATGCTACAAAATGTTTGTAAATGTAAAAATGTTTACACTTGGGTTCACATGACAGTGATTTGAGAGGGACAGGAACAAGCAAAATAAAATCTCCTGAAAAACAGTTTGCTTAGATTTTGATGTGAGTCAGAAAAAAGCTCCATACAGTGATACTATCAACTTCTTGAAAAAAGAAACAGATCTTCATCTCTGTTTCGTGATAGAAGAAATAAGTAGCACAGAGCAAAACACAGCTTAGCTCACCATTACAAATATTAAATTGCAGGTCTGTTGTCAACATCATCAGAGGAAAAAATAAGCTACGCTTAGAAAATGCATGGGATAAAACCTATTCTTCTTTTGTAAGGAATGAGATTAATAACTCTCAGGAACTAAGCTATGTTTCTACAAGGAAGAAACATGAAAAGGAAACCCCCTTCCCCATGTTCTCACCCCACTAAATCCCTCCCTCTCCAGAAGGTGACAATTCCACATCAGAGTGCAAGATCAGGTACAAAAATCAAAGTACAGGCAGCTTCATTTCCACCGAGCTGTTCCATTTTGAAGCCTGTGGTTAGCACACTTTTTCCCAACACTAATTTTCTGCAGAAACTTCTGTGCAGAAAATACATACTGAAACAGAAAAGTCTCTTGGAAGTACAATGCTTATTTTAAGAAAGAAAATGTAGTCCATAGACATACTGCCAAGTGAATTTACTTTTTTTTTTTTTTTAAAAGCTAACATTTTTTAACTCTACATTCAGTGTTTTTCTTTCTCCTGGCTACAGGACTCAAAATCCTTTAATTTAGAGAGGGGAAGAAAGAAAAAAAACAACAACAACAAAAAAGTAAAATTATTTTTCCATCTCAGAAACGAAAAAAATGTCATAGCATAAGTGCAAGTTTCTGTCCCCCTTGTTGTCCCCACGTCCCTCAGTCCTAACATTGGTGTTTTCATTGCAGTGACCTGTAGATTTTCTGCCATAGCCAGTCTGCATGTGAGTCCTTCCTAAGCTAAAACTCATCCTTTTCTTCAAGCTATTCTCTATACACAGGCTCTGGGGTTACAGCTGGGCTTGTGTTCTACAAATGAATTCTGCTACTGCTAAGGAAAGAGACAACAGTTGTTATTTGAAGAATGACCAGGCTGCAACTATCACTTTATTTTTTATATTTGTCCTTCCATTATCAGCTCAAGCTGTTTACAGCAGAAAGGACTCTTCTTCAAAACAAAATCCAAATTGGAGGATGGGTACCAAGCACTGTAATGTCTACATGTGTAGGAGTCCTCACCATTATTTCTCTACCAGTAGTGCACCGCACTCAGAAAGATGTATCTGTGTACATCCAGTAGATTATACTTATTGCAGCCTCCAATACTTCGGGTAGGTCTCCATTTCAGCAACTACTTTCCAGTGACTGCCCTTCCTGCAAGCCAGTATCTTTTCCCTCAATATCAGAAAGTTGCACCTTCAAATAAGCACTGGCAAACACCAACCTGCAGACCCCAAAAGTCAGCACCCCTTGCCATCGAACACATGCTTGGCTTAGAATTTATTAAAACTGAGCCTGTTAAACCCAAAGACAGTATAAAAACCCTGCTTGATAAATTGCATTTCATAGTTTGGAAATAGCTAACTGCTTTACCGTCAAGTTAATGGTTTTCTTTTCTTGGTTTTCTCCACATGGTTCATCTTCATGCTAGCCATATAAGAAAACAGGCTTCCTAATATAGAGCTATATAAAAGTAGGTTCATCTTCCTCTGAACTACATACACAAGGCAGATAAAGTTCACACTCAACAACAAAGCCACTCTGTAGCATGGAGTCCAATATGACCATACCCTAACATCAGAAGAGACTATTTGAGCTACTGAGTCCATCCTAAGCAGCCCACATGTCCAGCCCAGAGGAGGTCACAAACCACCTACTCACACACGTAACTCAAATCACATATACAACTCCAAACGCTCTACACCAAACCCAGGACCTACGATGCAAAATGCTACAAGTCTAAGCTACAAGAGTCAGGAAGAACCACCAAAGGCATCACTAATGAAGAGCATTAACATAACACCAGCGACTTTCATAACTTAAAATGCTCAGGTGATGTTAAATGATAGACCGTAATCCACGTTCTAAAGCACAACAAGTAAATGTGAAAAAACAGAAAGTAACTCCTAGATGATAACATCCAGTCTTAAACTCAGTCGAAGTTCATCCCTTTTTCTCCACATACATCAAGCCAGCTATCAGCTACCATTACTTCCTTTGCAACTGCAACTAAGTCGCACTGTCTGTATGAGTTTGCAACCACTACATAATAGCACTACATCCAAGAAGATGACAAAGTGACTATTCAACAGAGAAGTGACAATCCTGAGGTCAGATGCGAAGGGCCACCTTTGCTGCTGGCCAGAGGCTCCATGCTAGAATCGGAAACCATCCAAAAAAGCTTTCTCAGGAGTTGCCCCTGCCTCACCAATGCCACACCAGTTGGCTGCAGCTAGCAAAGCATTTGTCTCCTGCCCTGAATGAAGCGCAGGTCAGAGTTGATCATTACATTCCTGCTGCACCATTACAGTGCCCAGGCTGAACGTAGTCCCTAGAACAATGAATCCAGCCTAAAAATCCTGTCCTAAAAACGTTTCCCACACATGACCGAAGATTTCCATAGCGTAAGCACAATTATACAGGTATTCCCTCACACTTGCACATCTAGCCAGCAGGTAGTATTGCACACAAATGTTGGATCCGATGGTAGGACTTAACACGACTGTTGTGATGGGGGGCATGTGTCTGGTGACAGGACAGGAGAGTGGTTTGACACAGTAACTCCAAAATGCCTCAAGGGGCTACATGTCTTCTCAAGTCATAAAACTGGGGTCATTGCATTGCGCATTTCCAGCGGGGTCCTGCTTTGGCACAAAGCAACAGAGAAAACGCTGCAGCTATACAGTGTGCACAAGCAGGACAAAACTCCTGCATTTCAGCTCAGTCAGCTCTTTTTGTATTTCTGGCATTTGTCAGGGAACAGTGATATTGATCTATACCCTCCCTATTTGGCCAAAATTCACTTGCGGTCATCCAAAACATACTTGCTTACCACTTAGCTAATAAAATGCACGTATACAGTCATCAAAAGAAATAAAGCTGTATGTCAAAGCAGCAACAGATACATAAGCTACTTTTCAGACCACTAGCAACTCTACACACTAACTTTAATAGCTTTGGAGGAAGAAACTGTACACAAGTGGAAAAGCTGAAGGTACTTGAAGAGAAACTACTATAGTGCTACAACAGCAGGGATCAGGGTATCGCTGATCTACAACCATCAAGTGCCTCTCCTGCATCTCCTGTATTGCACAAAGTAGGGCAGTCCAGATCCAGTCACTCCCCTTTCCACAAATTGGGTACATTATATTTTTGTCTCCATATACTGCTTATAGGAAAATGAAATTTTCAGAAAATAATTTGAAGTCAAACTATACTTCTACTTTTACGCCAAATTTCAGGAGGATGGGAGGGAATGAAGTGTTTGCAGGCTTTACAGTAAGCAGCCTGTCTTCTAAATTCTGACAGCAACACAGACTGAAAAAAACACTTCACCTTTACAGGTGAAAAGCATATCAGAAATGCATCACAAAATTCAGAATGTTAATTCTTTTACCTTTTTTTTAATTAACAAAAAAAAAATCCATTATTACATAAGACAATGTTAATTCCTTTCTAATAGATATCACTATAGCTATCCTTATGGCAGGATACTCTACTAAATCTGATGTAATAAAACAACCCTCAACTTGTGCTCTCTGCACTGCCTATGGAGTAAACGATATGACTGCTCGGGTAAAATCCACATTTAATTAAGAAGCCTACATACTGAAAAGTACTTAGCTATCACTTTGAGCCAGAAACCCAGTGACAGTTTCACAAAAATCACCTGGTCTGTTATTCCTGATGAAATAATATTCACCTAAGTATTTCTGCGAGAAAACAACACGCCGCATGTTGCCAGCTGTCCTGAGTTATTACACTCAAGCATTAGCCACAAAGTGCCATGCAGCAGCAAGCCAATTTACACAACTACTACAGAACATCAGCATTCCTCTCGTGTAATAAAAACTGTTTGAATACTTCATGAGAATTACCACGGGATATCAGAAGATACAGCATGGCCAATCGCCACCCAAAATTCACAGGGTTTTAAAGACCACAGGCTCTAACCTTTTGCCTGGCCCCTCTCCCAACCCCTGTCTTCTCCAATTTACATTTGTCCACGCGGACTTCAACAAGCATCTGTTTAATGTTAACAGTAAATATTAATCAGTAGGTCCCCTCTTACGGAGTTATGAGCCATCATAAGTGTTTTTCAAGGAGGTGGAGTAAAAATCCGTCATGAATCTGTGTAGCACTTTTTATATAGTAGCTGAGGGAAAGCTGATTCACAATCTCCACAGTCCCTCGCACTCTCAAATCTCTGGATTCCTTCAGGTCCTTGACCTCACACTGCCGATGCAAGAAGTTTCCACTAGATGGTGCGGGATATGTAGGACAAGTAACTCTCTAAATTATTAGTAAATATACATTCAGTAAATATTATTTCCCCGAGTTTCAGTTGCAATTCTCTTCCCTTCCAACAGAGAGAATTAGTTTACAGGAAAACCAAAACGCATACCTTACAAAGCATTAATTCAACCCAGGATGTGTGCACACTGGTTCTCCCGAAGGATAAAAGCAGTAACCCTGAAATCCTATTATCCACTGAATTATCTTAAAAATTAAGTGTGCCAGTGTATTACTTCAACTAGAAAAAACTTAAAGTCATCCCAGAAAAAAAAAAAGTGAGAAATCTCTCTTTTCTTTTCTTCCCCCTCCCTTTAAAAAAATAGAGAAAAAACTAGGAAGTCCAAGAGAATGCAAAAAATCCTAGGGTTTGGTCAGCCCCGTTTCAGCACTTCAGCATCTGAAGTGCTATTCTGTTTTGAAGCTGTGACTACAAAAATACAGCTTCTTCCTCAGGAATCTTCTACCGGGGACCCGACGTGACAAATTCAGTTTTCTCTGGCCCTCGGCCGTGTCGGCATGGCACAGCACAGCGCTCCATCCCTCTCCCCAGAGCCGTGACGGCGTGAGCTGGGGAAGGGGGGAGGAAATTAATGATCAGAATGGCTACGCAAATTTCAACACTTATTCTTCTGCAAGAATTAGTCTCAGATGATCTACACAGTTATCGCTGAGGACTTGACAAGACTCGGGTACGATACAATTGTTAATTAAGATATAATTTCTTCAGAAAAGTTTGCATTATTGAGTGAGAAGGAATGAACTCAGCTTGACTCTTGGATCACTGAATGAATTTGCAGTGTGTGGAATAAATAATAATAATTAAAAAGAGAAAAATCATAATCTTCACTTATTTTTAACCTAGGCACATATTAAAATAGGAACCATTAAGACACAACAACCACTAAATCCTACTGACATTTTTAGTGCTGAATAGCATGTTAAGTCTATACGCTGTTGAAAAAATTTGAAGCAAGCACACATGATCTAAAGCAGAAACAGATTCATTCCCCACTGACTATAATCAGAAACAACTGAATAAATTAAAAGTGGCATAAAATACTATGCCACAAAATACTACTGAGTGTGTTCTACAGCACAGGGAGAAACTGAAAAGTCTGCACGGGCCACAGCTGAAATACAAAATCTGGTGCAAGAGGGAAGGAAGCGGGCAGGACCAGTGAAGTGGAGAGGACTTAGAGACCTTCTGGGGGTGGCCAAGGAGAAAGCTCTCTGGGGTGGCAGGGCAAGCCCAACAAACCGGATCCAGGCCCTTTTGCTGGGGAGAACCCCACACATAGAGCAGCTATATTGCTTTCCAAGAGATTTTGATGCTCCTGCCCACAATCAGGCAAACAAAGTAAAACAGTTATAGCTTCAAATGAGCAGGGGAGGATTTTTTTTTTTTTTCAATTGAGTGTCACCTCTTACAGCCAACTTCTGAATTAAAGGCAGTTACAAGGATAGTCCACTCTGAAAGGTGCTGGTGCAAGAAGCTTCCATTTGGCTAGACAGACTTGCTGCCACCAAATTCCCCTCCTGCCCATGGATGGCTAACAAATAGTGCTTTTTCCAATAAAAGATAAATGTATGGAAATACTGAGCTTCCATTCTCTCATCACAGCCTCATGGACATCGCACCATTCAAAAAACCCAATTTCTCAGTTCTCACGGAAAGCATATCATTTAATCTCTCCTATATTCCAGACATAAAACTAAATTTGCAGGGAAACTGAAAAGGAAGACATAACCACCTGAGAATGAAAAGACAGCCAGAAGATAGGATTGCTCAGAAGATCGCTAGCAATCACCAAGTAAAAAGACCAGGAAAGAAAGGAAAAAAAAGAAAGGGAAGAGGCAGAACTGTGCCCAACAAGAAAAAATGCTGAAAGCAAATGGAAAAATAGGAGGGAGTGTACTGTGAGAAGGACATACATATTTAAAACTCTTTTCCAACCCTCAACAACTAGGATATTAATTACTACTTAACACAAAAAAAAAAGAGTAATTATCTCATACAGACTGCATCGAAGTTTAAACAAAAACTGGTAAATCCAAATGACTTGTGTAATACAAGTAACAATACAATATAAAATGAATGTTGGAACAAGCACATTTATTTAAAAATGTATTGTCTTCCCCACTCCACAAACAAAAATGATAGTAGTGTAATGTAAAAAAGGTCAGAAGAAGAAGGAAAAAAAAAATGTTCAATTAAATAAAGCTTAAAGGTGACAAAATAAAATAAAATTTAAAAAAAAAAAAAATCAAAGGCTGAATATTGCTATATTACCACACTGAAAACATGAAACAAAATTAGGGTGATTTGATAGACTACTACATAAGATTGATAATTCATTATATTACCTCTGAACTGCAGCTTTCAGTAACAAACTACAGTTATTCCTTCCAAACTTGAAAGTGCAGAGACAATACTGAATTCTGTATGAGTGTGAATTACATAAACATTTGACTATCTTCCATTACAAAACCACAAGAAAAATATCATTACCTTATACTTATGATGCTGATAGAACAGCCTTTCCAACTTTTTTTATGATCATTAGGAAATATTTCCCCGCAATTAAACTAATTCATCTTTTCTTTCTATGGAAGAGTGGTTAAGAAAGTTATTCTTATGGTACCCATCTCCTTTTACTGCTCCTGCTCTTTGGGATCTTTCCTTTTCAGGTGGAGTTCTTCCTCTTCCCTTTCTTATTTCCCTTAGTTTTCCAACTCTCTTGCTCTTGAGTGTCTTCTGAGCTCTGCTTTTCCCTTCCTCAGATGGTTACTTCTTCCCTTGCAGCTTCCCCAGCAAAGTACCCAGCCTTAGCGAGCAGTTCCTTGGGAATCTGATAACAGCTTTATATTTTACAATTACTTAGGAGCTACCTTTGAGGATATTTCATTATTACTTTATAACTCAATGCCAAGCAAGTCAGTTACAGACTCAAATGAAGAGGTCATTCAGCTTTATTTTTAAAAGTCCACGTATGAGACAGCAATACTTATGGAGCCAGACTATCTGGCAGCAGATGCACAGAATCACTTTATCAGGAGTTCTTATCAACAACCGTCTGGAGTTCATGATTTTATACATTTTTAGAATTAACTACTGTAAAACAGGTAGCTGAGAGGAAAACACAAGCTACTTGCTTATCGCGCTTCAACAGAAGCCCCGTGGGAAGAGTTTGCGTAGTACTCCCATAAATCATTATTACAAGTAACTTTCAAAGAAGGGGGAAAAAGGGGGGGGGGAAGGCACAAAAAGGCTATTTCATAATCAACTGGTTTTGCATTACTGCAAGCATCATCCATATCTACTTCAGGAGGGGCTGATGTAATGTAGTCATCCCATGATGGTACCAAAACCGCCTCTGTCCTGCTGTGTGGGATTGTGGCACACTGCTGTTAGGCACTGGCTATGAGAAGAGCATCCTAAAAGGCCACCCACAAGTGGGTGCCACAGCTGCCACTCCTGTTATAAAGAGTGCTAACAGGGATATTCAGGAACAGCAACCACTATTTTTACCCTCCTCTGTGGTACTTTACACCTTAACTTGTCCTTGCTTCTATTAAAGCCAATATACAGCCCTCTAAAAGGCTTCTCCTCTGTCCCTGCGTCCCTGACTCTTGCTGTCCTTCGCAGGGACATCAGTTACAGCAAACTTCTTAGTATTCTACCTACACAGAGGTTTCCAGGGTGAACTCTGCCTGTGTGACCACTGGTCCTTTAGCTTCAGTTAATCACAATTATCCCTAAAAAATGAACAGTGATTTGTCTGTGAAAAACAGAAGTAGATACATTTCTATTTTTAAAAAATCATGTATTAAAAAAGATGAGAGTTAAGATGACCTCACAGGATAACCTATGATCTGCTTTTAAACTTTCCATGTGGTGGGAACTGGATCTTCTAAGACCAGACCCTGGCACCATGGCTGGAGCGAAAGCAGAGGACAACCTCCAACCCAGACTGAACACTGACCTGGCACATGAGCAGCATTAGAGAACACGGGACTCCTGGGTGAATAGATTTTCAGATAAGAGTTAAAGGACACTCTGACAACAAGAAAAGATATTATTACAGTGATTACATGATACATAGGAGATTCAGTGACTGAGAGGGAAGAGACAGCCAAGAGAGATACAGCTTGGTGCAACGTGGGGAGGAGAAGCGTAAGAGACTAGTATGCAGGGAGCAGACTAAATAGAGCTGTAGACAGAAGTATGAAAAATCACGTGGTGTGGGTTTTTTTTTTAAACTTATGTATGTTACTCTATAAAGGATTTAATTAACTCAAAATATTATGCTGCAACATTTCCTTCTTCCTATACCATCAGACTACTCACAATACGTTATGAGAAGATCTAGACACTTAAAATCAATTAATGCTAATAAAATCATTGACTCAATTAATTCTTGTATGCATCAAGAGAAAACCATATTCATGGCAATACAGCTGACACAGAAAGGAAACAGCAGACTGTGTTCAGCGTTAGTCTGGAGCATGTAAGTGCATCGTGCCAGCAGACCTGACCCAGCCTGCGGACCAGGGCAGCAGCTCCACACCAAGTCCCCTCTCTCTGCACCAGTCTGGGGCAGGGCCCATCTGCTGTCTCTGAAGCTGGTGGAGTCTTGCACCCACAGGTCTGGCCCCTTTGTCTCCCAAACAGGTTGACCTCTTGCTGACTGGGAGCAACTGGTCAGCCACAGGAGGCCAGTGCTGGTTGTTCCAGGCCATACTGAGCCCTAACCAGCTGCTCATATTCACACCTATGCCCTGGTCCTGCTTAGGAGTCCAGGCATAGCCTACAGGACCAATTTCCAGTCTGGGCTAACACAAAGCTGTATCTCATTATGCAATTTGCTTTGCTGATGCCCAGCCAAGCTTTGAGGGTATCATAGCACCAAGACAATTATGGCAACTGGATAAAGAACGACTCCCTAAGCAAGCCCAGTACGCTGTTTATCTCCAGCAGCATATTTAGTTCCTTTTAATTTATTTGCTGCATTCCATATTACAAGCACTTATATTTTTTGCCCTTGACACTCTCATTACAAAGCTACCCCCCAATATATATTTTTTTTAGAAATGTTCTTTTTCATTTCTATTTTAAAATGTCACTCAAATGCAATGCTTTGTTCTCCAAAATGTCTCCCTTGGCTTTAGATATGCATTCCAGATATGTTCTATTTCTAATTTGAGGGGAAAAAAAAAACCAACAAACCCACACTTCTATATTCAAGCCACTTCTATATTAAAGCAGCACAGCCCAGAGACTTAGATAAACTAAAGAATCAGATTAATGTAGTCCATCCTTTCCAAACCCAAAACCTTACTTACATGCATGTTTGTACTTATCTTTCCATTCATTTTAACTTTTGAGAACTCAATCCAAGGCTATTTACTAGAGCCAGCTGTTTTAATGGCCTCATTACTTACCCAAACCCACATCTCAATAAGCTTGGGGAAGCTGCCAAAGGATTTGGCTGAACCTCTTACAAGGCCCCATGACAAATGGTAACTATCATTTTACTATCTCAGTGATATGAAGGTCTGGTTAGATTGTCCAATTCTGGATAATTAAAGAACAGCAGTGAGTTTCTGCTTTCCACCCATCATTAACAAGATTGTGACTGCCTGGACACGCAGGCATTACCGCTATGATATGTACCCTGTCACCTCCGGGCTCAAACCCTGGAATTTGCTGTAAATCAAGCAAGACCCCTGGGGTATATTCAAAAGCCAGGGCACTTGCTGCCTGTTACCTTCCTGAAACAAGAGCTCCAATCTATGAACTCTGCAATCATCAAGGACACTAGTGGTTTTCCACCACAGCAGCTAAGTGGAGACACTCAGCCCAGCATACCAGCCCAGTACAGAAGAGAGGCAATAAAGGCCACAGAGACCCCAAAATGAACTCCCTGAGAGTCTGAGTTCACTTTCCTGACACCTGAAGTTGACTGGTTTACTTTCAGAGAAGACTGCAAAGAATCAAGGCTTTTGAGCAGATGGATGGGAGTGACTGAAGTTCTCCAGGAAGCCCCAGGATGGGATGTTTCTGAGGTAAAATATCTTCTTTGGTGCCTGCTTTCATGCAGCCACTTTTTTTGCAGTGATCGTTACTGTATTTCAGCAGAGAATGAACCCCATCCTGACATTCAACTGAGACAGAAAGATTTTTCTTTGTCTTAATTATTTATTCCAGGCTTAAAATTAATATTTTAGGAAACAGAAGGAAAGTTACATATGAGAATAAGGAAGTTTGAGCTGTTTGATAGTATCAATTTGCTTGATATCTGCTTTTAGAAAACAGTAATCTCCACTTAATCACACTAAAAAGGAGTCTACATTATGAAAAGTTTGGCTTAAAAGATTTATTCTGGGCCTTGTCTGAAAGAAAGCCTGATCTGCACCACACACCTCCCTGCAGCCTTCTGTTTGCTGACCCTTTCATTGCATTTCCATCACTTCTGATGTGTTAGTTAACAAAATTCTGCAATAATAATAAGCAAAACACAATGTGGGATGGGAGAGAACAATAACCAGAGTCATTAAAGAAGCCATGCATAAGGCAAAGATAACTGAAGGAGCAGAAAAATAAGCAACTGTGCTTCTGTGCAGAACTGCTGCTCCAATATGGGTGCGCGTAACTACTACAAAATACATCCAAGACACACAGACTGGTGATTCCCCTGAGATGATTTCTACAACCAAATTTCTCCTTCACCTCTGAATAGTATTTCAGCTGATAGTTTTTAAACTGCTTGACACTTCAAGCTCTTCCTGTTACCAAAGAAAAATTACATTTCTCAGGTCCTGTATATGATCTTCTACAACATGACTCTAATGTAAGACCCTTATTTCTGGTAGACCAAGAGAGAGACTTTGTTAAACATTAACAAATTTAAATGGTCTAAGAAATCTCTCATGTATGATATGAGTTTCTCTTACTCTGAGTTGTACTCACCGTAACAAAGAAATACAGCTCTGCACAGTAGTGGCTGCACTTGAGGGGGAGCCCCAGCTCTTCATCACCTTCCCAGGAGCCGGGAAAGGGCTCCCAGCACGGACAAGCCCAAGCAAAATGAAAAAATCCACTATTTCCTTCAAGATTTCCTATAACGCCCCCAGCAAGTCATCCTGGAAGTCTTGCTACTGACCACAAATGAAAGGGGTCTCTTTACAGCTACTCTTCCGAAGTGTGGAAAGCACTTGGACACCAGGACGCATCCAGACCATGTAGAGCCAGCCGAGGGCAGAAGCTGTACCTCTGTAGTTAGGTACCCATGTGCATGCAATGGGACATGCTACGAAAGTAAATACAAACAGAGTTTAAAGTATTAGGGAAAGAGAGGACAAATTAATTCTCTGTGCAGAGACAAGTATTTAAAGAGCTGCCATTCTACAAGAGGTCTCCTCTTTTTCACTGGAACACATTGCAGGCAGTTCCCCCCACCCCACCTCTCCCTCCTCACCAAATAGAGAAAGGCTGCCCAGGATTTACTACTCCAGTCTTTATTACAGATAAAATCAAATTCATCCTTCTTAACACAGATCAACAGCTGAAGATATTAACCCAGCAATATTCTCAAGTTCCCAGCAGTTTCCAGCTCAGTTTTCATGACCCATTACACAGGTATTTCACCAACTATGCCATGGGTGTCTTGCATATGTATTGACTATTCATGTTGCAAATAATGTTAAAAATTTTTTAAAAAACTTAATATTTACATTTTTCATTCTCGGGGTGCCTTCAGACATTTGGCTAGAATTCAAACTTTGAATTTACTGCTCTTATTTGTGGGGTGTTTTCCTATCATGCTCCTATATTAGACTGCCGGCGCCTACCAACTCATAAATTTGTCTCTACCTTGTTAGTATTTTTTGTACATCTTGTCTTAACAAAGGTTCAAAAGTTCATTAACAAAACGCTACTTATCTCTCTACTCGCTGAAAAGTCTTGTGACAGAAAATGTCAAAAAAATTAGCACAATTATGACAACTAAATTACATAGCACTGCATAGATCTTGTAAGGTTGCAGAAAACATAAGTAATTAACTGTTGTTAACAGGTTTACACTGACTCACCAACACATACTTAGACCCAAACCTGAACTGCTAATAAGTACATCAGTAATTTTTGTAAGGAGTCAGACTGAATTACTCCATGGCAGGACATTACTCAGTTTGCTTATTGTTTTCCTAATAGAGAAAGGAGGATTACAGCTGATTCTCCACTCACTTATGCATACTGGAGGACTTTCTAGAAGCTTTTTTTATAGTACCAGAAGCCTACGTTTCCCCCTCTGCCCCATCAACATCCACCAGCAAAGTCACAGAGCCACACCTCTAAAATAACTTTCCTTGGAGAAGATCCAAGTGTGGAGGGGAGCAGGCACAAGGTTATAACCTGCGCTTGGAAGAAGTTATTTTGCTGTAATCTAGGGTGGAACATGCCACCTGGAACAAAGGCACTTTCAGTGTACACAGAAAAGCATGGGAAAAAAAAAAAAAAATCACCGTTTAATGGACAGCAATTTACCTGCACAGACATTTTAAAGTGTCCTTAATTTACAAAAATTAGTATGTGAATAAATTTAAAAAATGAATATGTGAATAAAATTTACTGATAAAAACAGACTGGCTGTCTCCACTGGATTTCCTTCAGCAAATGCAGAAGGATATTATATGCAGAAATGAACCCTAGTCAACATTATTTTTATTTCCTCGTTCTTGCAAGGGATCTGTGCAAGGACACTGAACAAACACCGCCCCAAAAATTCTTAATTTAAATAGCGAATACATTCAAGTGCCAATATCAATAATTCCCTATAATCAAATTCTCCCTTTTACATTGGGCTAAAAGACAAACACTTCAGTTGACACAGAATATTTATTTTAAAATTAAGCTCCAAACTAATCTGTACCGTCCTAGCACTTGCTTGTATCTCAAACTCCATGAGCAACATGCCAGACAGTCTTATGCCGGTAACAGTTGAGTGGTTTCCAATTTACACTCCTTTGGAAATTACCATCAGTGTGTACAAGTGTCCTGCTGTTTCCTGGTGACGTAACTTCATAAATAGGAGCCTATAGTGCAGGCCAGATAACGACAAGTACCAATTAAAAAAAGAATTAACTGATCAACTCTTTTAAAAAAAGGATGTTATTTATTGTCTCTCATTAATCAAGCTGTCACAATTCTTTTTTTTTTTTTCTTTTTTTTTTTAAAGAGTCCAGACTTTTTACTGGGAAAATGCTGTGATAGGGTGTTTGCCCCAACATTTTAAGGTTCCCCAGCAATCTTACGAAGGGAAAGGGAACAAAAAAACTTCCAGAAACATTCCAAGTAATTTTAAATTTATGATATTCCCTCCTAGAATAACAACTAAGATGAAATCATGTTTCAGTTTTATGGAAAGACAGGACAGTAAACAGTCTTATATTTATTTTCAACAACATGGAAAACTGGCGCCACAAATGTTTTTCCCCATTCAGAGAAAGAAACTGAAGTTACACATTAGGTAAAAAGTTTTTTTCAGCAGCATAAATACAAATATTTAGTTTTCAATGACTTTCATACCATTCTACAGTTGTTAGAACAGCAGTTTCAAGTAAGATACAATATGACTGTGGACAAGTTAAAATCCATTTGGTCTGATCACGCTACTACTGAGGAAAGCAAAGTTCATTAAAATAATACATTCACCTTTAAAAAAAGCGAGAGCACACATATATTTGCAACAGCGACAGACGTGCTCCTAGTTTGACTGAAATAAGGAAACACAATGACTGAGTACTTAGTACTCAGTACTTACTCAGTGAAACTACTACCACAGTAAAAATTACTGAATGTCAGAAAAAGATCAAGTGCTGAAGCCACGTGCATACACACAGCTCTGAAGGGAGCAGCAAACAGTACTCAAAAAGTCTGGAAAAAAAAATTAAAAAGTGCTCAGTGCATGTAATACAATCCATTAAAAAAGACATCATGTATATTAGGATGAACTGAAAGCCCATAAGTTTCTAAATGAGAGTTTTAATGATTTTCAAGTCATAGGCAAACAACATCCTGAAGGAAAGCAATTGTTCTGCGTACGAAGTGATGGAAACAATTATCGGTGGTGCCTCAGCCCTCCAGCTGTAGGATGTGCTCTGCTCTTGTTCAGAGCGGTCGACTCAGGTACTCAAAGGATTAAAGAAACAGGAAAATACAAAACTCCAGCACCAAGCAGACATTTCTGAGGTAGTAAATTAAGCAATTTGTTCCATGGTCACAACGGCAGCCAGCACCAGCAGAAACTCAGTTTCAGACTGGAGAGAGTAGCTGGTCCTTCATCTGCAAATTAACCGGTGTTGTGCTGCCACATCTGAAAGACATTACTTAGCACCAAATCTCATTTGTAATGGTTCATCCTTTGCCTTTCTCCATGGAAATACTATCCAGTTTAAGGCACAGTCCAGTGCTTCTCAGGACACTGCTGGGCATGTGTATAACCAGCTCCGTACACCTGGCAGAGCTGACACAAACAGCTGCTCCAGAGACTGTCCTGGTATTCTGCCTCCCGCGTCCACAACTGTCAGCGGTTCCTCCAAACACAGCCCTGAGCTCCACCTTCGCCATGGATCTCCCATTGTAAAAACAGAAAAACAAAACAAAACGGCCATCCATAGGACTTCCCTCACAAGCTGTTCAAGCACCTCTACTTTAGAAGATACATAATTTCTTTTTTCCTCCAGAAAGTCTTTTCAACCCATCTTTAAACAGAACTGAACATTGCAAACATGTATCAATATACATAATTCCACTGGCTTTGAACTGGAGTATTGATATCAGAAAACTAAGCATAAATATACCAACTGATCAGTGTCTTTCCAAATTCAAGCTTGTTCTTTTTAACCCTGGAAAATTAAATCCTTTGTTAGAAATTGTTTGGGCTGGAAAGGTTTCTCCACTCTATGATGCCTCATGCTTGGCCTAACTATGTTTCCACAAGATCCATCTTCATGAGCATTTACTGAATTCTTTTTAAAGCCTCTGAAGAGGGTGCTAAAAGTTTCTAATTTACTCAGTTCGTCTGATATGATTAGTTGTTCACCAAAATGCAAATTAAGATTTAAAAGAAAGAAGTCTCACAGAGTGCTCCAGAGGTACGCGATGATGGAAGTTTTTCATCAATGTAAAGAGGCAGGGAGCAGTTTCGTTCAACTCATTAGCAGCATCCTGGATCACGCCACCTCCCTCTGCCATTCCTATACCCCCTCCTGCACTTGCAGCACTCAAACAAAACAGATGCTCCTATGAATCCCACAAGAAGTTTGTTATATACAGTTAATTATTTGCTACATCTGGTAACACAATATTCATTTGCAGTCAGCCACTGACAGCAGAGGTCAGAGCAATGACAAAGACATCAGCCTCTGCACCACATGAGCTGCTTCTGCCCTGTTTCTTCAGTGGATGGGATCAGTCCTGCCTACACCTACACAACAGTCTTGTTCTGATGTTATCTACAAAGACAGGAATTCACAGAGATGCAATTTCCCTTTAAAAGTGTGATTTATCGCTTTAGCAATAATTTATTGGGTTTCTTCTGTTTTTTCTTTTTTATCTTCAGTTAAGTAAGAGTGAAAACCAGAAGAGTCAGGCAAAAAATCTGCCCAAAATAAGCATCTGTGCAGTCACACCTGGGGAGAGAAGCAGCACTGTGCCAAGCAGAGTTTGTTGGAGAGGAAGTTCGAGCAAGTTAAGCAGAGCACGCCAGCCCGGGTGATCCAGCCAAAGCACTGCTTTGCAGGCAACTGCAACCAGAATGAAAACTATAGCAAGAAGCCAGAGAGGCATGACCCAGGGTCAAGGTATGAAGAACATCATGCTGAAGGACAGGATTAGAGGAACCAAACATCACAAGCTTTAAGATCAGGTGTGCAGCCTGTAAATGTCAGCATATTCAGACCAAAGAACTGCAGCACACCTGGATCCGTGAGAGCCCATCCACCCTCCTCACCACTATCTCCTCCTGTTAGTGCCAACCCTTCCCAGAATCTCCCCAGAAGCAGGAAGCTCCTTCCTCTGCATGTTTTTAATACATCTCTATTTCTCTCCATCTGCCAATTTTTCCACTTGCAGCCCTTTATCCTCCCAGCGACAGCCTCCCCCATGTGCTGCCATTTATACAGCACTGGTGTTTGGAAACAGGCACCTACTCGCTTCCTTTCATCATTCAGTCAGTCTGACACCCTGCCTACTACTTGCCATGGGATTTTATGCTGAGGATTTTTCAGCTTTCTGGTGTGTGTTGTCAATTGCCTGCCAAGTCCCACATAACATCAAGCCATGGTAATAAAGTAAATCCTCCACCGGTGGGGCCGCTGCCACTGTGATGCCCCACGAGTTCACATGGGGACCCAATTCCCTTGGGTTTCACAACAGGACTGGGCCCTGGAAGGTCCTCAAAGACTTCGCATGTCGCTGTAAGCTCCCTATAATGCTCAAGGAGTCCAGAATATCAACAACACCCTCTCGTTTGCATTCATGGAAATGTATCCCAAAAGGAGAACCAGACACAGGAACCCAGACTGCAGGTGGCACCATGCGTTGATGAGCACAGATCCAGGCATGACTTTGGAAACAGGTGTGGTTCATGGGGAAGTTTTGCTCTTACACAGATTCAAAATGCCATCTCTGATCTCCGCAGCACGGCCCAGCTGTCAGGGGGCGGTACATACCCAGACCACTACGTAGTAGCCTCACATGCTACTTTACCTGCTTTTGCACCCCCAGGAACTGGCAGAACAAACTGTAGGATGCTGTAGACTCCAAAGTGAGGTTTCTCTTTCTGTGGTCCTTTAGAGAAGGGCAAGACTAAAAACCACACACAGCACAGTACTAAAAACATCCAGCTCATTTTGTGGAAGATGTTCTTAGAAGCACAATCCTGGTTAAACGTTCAGAGTAACAGCCTCACATGTATGTACGTGTGTACACACACAAACCCCACAACTGCAGTCACTGAACCGGTGGCAGACACTTCCTCAAGAAGGCACTTGCCTACACTGAGAAACACAACTGAGAGCTCACAAGTGTGTATTTTGGGTCCTAAACATGCAAAGCCTTTCCATACTCTGCACTTCAGTCATTCCAATAGTTCAAGAAAATACCTAACGATATGAAGCATCAAGAGATGTATCAAGTCAAGATTATTTCAGAGTATGTTATAATGCCTTCATCAGTATGTTTTGTACAAACTATTTCATATGCACGAAATTAAAAATGCTTCCCTGTGTTCCACACACTCTTTAATTCACAATGGAAATACAGTATACCAAAGCATCCTTCTGCTTTTGCAGTGCTGGGCCCTAAAACATTTGCCTAAGCTTAGCAAGGTCTTTATGTCTCTCACTAAGAAGAGGCCTTAATAAAAGGTAACCTGTATAATGAACTGAAGATCAACAAAATTACATACAAATTCCTGATGGTTTTGGTTGTTTGTTGGTTTTCTTTGGGGTTTTGGGGGGGGTTTTTTGTTTGGTTTTTTTTTGGGGGGGGAGGTCCTTAAGCTAATTACTAAGTACAAATTGTACACCAATAAAACCGTATTTTATCTTATGAGCTTTCTGAGAGTAGGACTTCATTTATATTAATCTTCTACATAACCAAACACATTAAGTGTATTTTTTCATCTGATAGATGTGCATTTAATGTAGAATCTTTGAAAAACAACATGAACGCATATTTCAAAGAAAAAGAAATAGCCTTTTTTCTTTTTCTGTGATAGCTATCATATGAAAACTCAATCAAAATGAAAAAGGGATAGCTATCATCACTTTTTACCTATTTTTTTAGAATGTATCAAATAAAGAAAAACATTCTTTCTATGATAAAGCTCACAAACAGACTTGATGCACTAAGAAGGGGGGGGTGGGGTTTAGAGATAGCTTATTCCAGTGAAAATATCATCTTCCTTTCACTCTGTAAACTCAGAAGACCTAGGGTTACATATTTAAGTACTGGTCCCATATGGGAAAGCTGCTTACATTGATGCACAACCAAACTCTCCTTGCAAATACCAGAACTTGAGTTAAGTTTATATACATAAAAGTTGAGTTTTATATAAAAGTTAAATCGAGTTTTACATAAAAGTTAAGTTTATACATATATATACACACAAAGTTTGTATATGAAGTGTTTATATATATATAGGCATGAGATCAGACCTGGTATACACTGGGCAAACAAGAACTCCTGCTGCTACAAAATTGATTGAAAAAGGTGAAAACACATGAAACCTCAAAAATGTTACCTTAAAATACCTTCATTCAAAAATTAATTCAAAGTTAGGGTACTTCGAAAACACAGCTGAAGTACAGTAGCAGCCAAGAGTCAAAGTGTTTTATGAATCTCTCCAAGTTTTTGCATACCTTTCTAAAAAAGCAATTTGTGCACTAACTTTATCTGCTTTGTATACAAGACGCTGTACTTGCACACAGAATATTCAGTTTCTTTTTGGATCTAGTTTACTTAGAAGTCAGGCCCAAAGGTGCCTACAATAAGTGCTTAAATCAAAATTGTATTTAGGAATCTATGTGAACGTGACAAGTTTTCCAGATATATGGGGCATGCAGAATTCCCACTAAAGCCAAAGAAGTTGCAGAGCTTAATACTTTTTAAACAAAAACACAGACATGTAACAAGAGGTACTCCTTTCAGCATTCACATGCTGATGCTGGCCGTAACTCTATGTATGAGGTATATTCCTTTCCATTTCCAGTTTTCATATGAATGGTCCTGAAATAAAAAGGAAAACCGAGCCAGATCCTGAGATTTAAAAGTAGATCACAAGTAACTGTTTTGTTGTGGATACAAGTGTCACTAAGATAATGGAAATTCCACAATCTCTTGGATTAAACTCAAATTTCCCCCACAAGAAAAAGCACATGTGCTTTGGATAGGAAATAATTTCCAACATTTTATAAAACTCCTTTTTAGGCATCACTTCCCTCTTAAACAAAAATCACAACTGAAAACCGCCTTGTCTCACATTTAATAGACAGACGAAAGCATATTTAAAACCATGCACCATAAAAAGTTTTACAGTCAAAAGAAAAAAACACATTAGAAGCTCTGGAAAAAAATAAGGTACTTAAGAATACATGGTAAGTCGTTTAGGTTCCAAGTACCATAAAATATTAGTAAGTTCACAATCATTCATGTATTTTAAAGCAGGCTGTTGTAGAATTCCTTAGGAAGGCAGAAAAACTAAGGACACCACCTGCTTCCACTCACAGTCCACCCCCCCCAGCCCCACGTTATCTCTCATGCACTGCCAGAAAAAAAAAAAAAAAAGTTTCCTGTGAGCCTGCATGATTTTAAAATGTGAGAAAAAAAAACCAACATTGGGGATAGGGGAGACTTTAAAAAGTGTCATTGGACACTTCACTTGTGGGGTGAAAAAAGGAACTCTCTTAAAATAACAGCAGTTTATTTTTAGGAAAATTGACTTTTCTGCTGAATGTAATTTTCAATCCACCAATTTTAACCAATCCACCAATAATACATATGCATAAACACACTGTTTGTGCAGTACATAGAGAAAATCAGGAAAATTCGTGAAATGATGTTCAAGGTGGTACATTCTCTAAACTATTTTGGGTCTGCTGCTATTGTCCCAAATTTGAGTAAGGTATGTTACTCTTCACCTTCGCATATGAGCAGGAAGAAACCTGTGAACCTCTAAACACATGCAAAGGGGTAGTGCTGGCATAGTGTTCAGATAATAAAGGAAAGCTTAAGAATGGTGAATAGTTTTCTATGAAAAACCTTCAAAACTCCAAATTACACAAGAATTAGCCTGACAACCGGTGTCCAGTGTGTTTTTGTTTCCTTTATTTACTTTGCTAATATGAGCGACCTCACTAATAAACACCTTTCCTCACCCCTGCTACTACCTTAACAGTCAAATGTCATAGGCATAATTTCTCACCTTTAGGAAAAGCAACAGAAGTAGAATAGCTATAAATCTTTTTACCTGCAAATGGCTACAACTTTTTAAAATTACTCTAAGACTCGAAGATGCATTTTTACAGAAAAAAATAGTTTAAGATATCCTGTAAATCTGTCATTCATTTAATTTAGGTATGTCCTGAGGTCTCCTATATTAAAGCAATGAACTGTATTCAATGACAGAATACTGTCTTAGGTGATTCTTTAAAGATCAGTAGATCTTAAATCTGGACCTTTCTCTTGTTATAAATGTTCTTATGGAGCTCGTTACCAAGCTTACTTCAGGCAGTTAAGAAAAAGAGTCAGCACTGGTATTGAGTTAAAATTGCATGTGGTAAAGGACATCCTTGAGCCCTTTTACACTTGTCAGTGGTACTGGATTCACCCTGGAGACCTTTGACTATATACTTCCTATAAAGTGTATTAAATACTAGTAAAATAAGATAAAACTAGATGTTGAAAAAAATAATAATCTAGCAACTAGTCTTATGACTGTGGTATGCTGTTAGCTGCCCGTTTTTATACCTTTTGCCCATAGTTACTCTACCAGGGACATTCCTTAGCCCAGCTACAGCATGCGCTCAGGCAATACTAAGCATCCAACAAGCCATTCTGTCAAAAGGCTGCTAAATTTTGAGCAATAAACAGCTAATGTATGAATAGCACTACCAAAATGCATTTAAGGCACTCCAAATTCTTGTCATGTGGCTCCAGCAGCTTTACTTCTCTGCTTCTTCTGATGCTCTCCCAGTTTTCAGACCAACTATTTCCAGGTGTGCCAGGTGAGCAGAACAGAGACCTGAAAACTGGTATCACAGATATTGCAGATTTCTGGAAAACTCTTACCTTCAATGGGAACTCACATGTGATTCTGAAAAGTGTAAACGTAAAACAATTTAGGAGGATCTCAGAAAATGAAAAAAGTTCTAGGCAGCATCTTTTATTCAAAACACTTACAGTTAACACAAAATGCAAAGAAAATACCAGGATTCTATGAAATTTAAATAATGTGCTTTCAAGTTTACCACACAGCTGTAGAGAAAAATCATACGCTAGGAAGAGTAGAAACTCCTCTGTTTGGTAGCAGGACCAGAGCAGGGAGCCCTCTGCGATGGGGCAGGAGTGCTCTGAAGCAGGGAGCTCTGTGGCCGCCTCCACAGCTATTGGTATCTGCTTTGCCTTCAAAGCACACCAACATTGCCGATTACAAGAATAGTTTTTGAAATGTGAATATGGGTGCTCTGAAAACTGGATGGAAACAAATAACTCATTTTGCAGGCCTCTAGCTAGTTATTCAGATGTTAACTGTCTTCAGCCACTACAGTCAAGACTGAATTTAAACCAGTACCCTAAGAGAGAATAATACCATTTCCTCACTACCTATCTCATCAGCCATCTAATGCTTCCCAAAGCACTAAACATTTTCAAGTGCAAATATTGCTACACCTTCGACTGTTGCTATGCAACACTACATTTCCTAGAAAGATGTGAAGGAAATTGGACTCTTGATCCTTAGCTGAACTACTATTACTCACCGCCATATCTGCTATACACAATTTGGATTAATACTCATTGAGGAAACCAGGGTATAGTCTTCAACAATTTACTTTTAGAGTCTGGGCTCTGCTCCAATGTATTTCCCCCCCTCATTTAATATTTAATTCTTTTTTGAACATGACCTGCCCTGCAATTTTAAGAGAAACCATCTGAGTTCTTCATTCAGCTATATTATAGTCATTTTGCTTCAGAATTGCTCCCACAACAGTATCAGGCATGTCTTCAGGATAATTATGTTTTATGGTTATAAAAGTTAGCATTGCTGGAATGCAAGAGGACTAAAAGTACAGTGCACACACAAGGTTCGTAACACAGCCGTTCCCGTACCCACAGGAGAAGGAATCCCACCCCATAAACAACCTCCCCCCTCACAACTCCTCATCTTCAGGCATTCTGGGACAACAAATCACCATATCGATCAGCATAACTTTCAGAAGAAACGACAGGATTTTGGTTTTCTTCCTAAGGCCAATTATTTGCTCCTCTGTAGACATGCAGACATTTTTAGTAACACTTCTGGATAATCAGCTTTATCAGCCAGATGGTACATTTTTTGGAACAAGAGACATGGGTTGTTTGTTTCACCACAAACTGGGGCAATCCATTTTGACAAGAATTTAATTCACAGTTAATACAGATTGTTGGCATCTGGTTTTATATGAATTGATTGCACAGAGAAATGAGGTCAAGATCAGCTCTGGGTAAGAAGACCGACAGATCTAATAGTGAACGCCTGTCACTGCACGTCAGCATGGAATTTGGCTAACCAGAAGTTGTCTGTGCCCCAGCAAGACAGAGTACATGTTATGTGTGCCCCCCACCAATGCATTTAAAAAAAGGGAGGAAAGGGACAACACTGGTAAGTGCTCTCCCAGTTCACTTCTGTACACACACCAACAGCAGAGTCCTTTACACTGTGACATACAGCCGTGCTGCTTAATACTTGGGCTTCGTAGTACCTAAGTGAAGAAGAGATTAGTCAACAAGAAGTAATTGTAAGACTGATACAGTTTCACCTAAAGTGCACATTTTTTTTTTAATTATTTAAACAGTTTTAGTGTAGTAGATTCTTTCAATAAAAAGATAATCTGCTGACCAGGATTATTGAAAGTTCCAAGAATTGCACAACATTTACATCATATTCACAGTAATTTCCAGAGCAATTTTCAGCAAATCAGTTCACCTTGTTTCTCTCCGAACTCACACTAGGCCTTTCTTTACCACATTAGAAAACTTGTAAGTGAAGCTGTCTTTGGGAAAACATCATTTCAGAATACATACTTAAAGTTCAAACTGCAGATAGATTTTGAGAATGTGAACAAAATTATGACCAGACCTCAAAATGTTTACTTTGAGATTTGGCATATGTAGGGTGCAAGACTACAAAACTGATGTATGGCACAGAGGAAGATTTTCTCCTTTGTGTAATAACACATTTGATACATGTTCTATTTTCTATTTAGATTATTTTATAGTATCTGAACTAGATGATTTAGAATCAGAGTTATAAATCTAACACAAAGTGGACATTTTCCTGCACATCAACTGCTTTCTGACAGAGGCTCTAACCACAATGAGAAGGAACAAAAATGGTTTCGCACCAAGTGGGAAAAAACAGTTCCCATTATGCAGTTTTATCATATAAAGCTCTTAGTCACTGAAAAATAAGGGAGTCAGGTGCCCAAGTCACAAAATAAGCACACACAACAGCATGTTTATGCTGTTCACTGATTTTGAACATTGCTCCCAACCCTAAACACTGGAAAAAAAATCATGACCCAAGAAAAAGATGACTCATGGTTATTAGAGAAGAAAATTCAGAGGGGTTTTTTTATTTGATCTTAGAGATTTCACCTGTCACAGTTCACATCTTCATGTTTTTCTGCAATAATGACAAAGGCAAAGGATTACTGGCATTTGAAGAACTAAGGCTGCATCTCCCACAATCACAGGACTTGGAGGTGAACCTGTAGATAGTAACAAAAGGCAATCTGATAAAATCTCAATGGCTACCAAAAAATCAATCAAAGCATTTCAAGATTCCCGTCACAGCCATTCCCAGCAGCCACCTGCAGGTGATACCACACTTCTTTGCTACCACAAAGTCTGTTACCGCTTCACACAGTGGCAGGTGGACTTCACTGCCACCTCGCCCTTCATGGGTCCCATGCAATGGGCCAGCTCTTGCTTCAAGTTTACAGCAACCAGCAGAGAGCAGGAAGACACATGTCCTTTCCGTTGCCTCTGGGAACAGCAGAGGAGATCAGGAGGAAAAGCAAAAAAAAAAAAGAAAAGAAAAAAAGAACGAAGCCAGGAAAATAGAAGGCCTGCAAAATTTGTTGTTGACTTCATTCAAACAATGCAAGATGCAGAACATTAGGAGGTAAAAAAACCAACCAAACAAAAAAACCTCCTGCAGACTCAGTCTGAATCTTCAATTCCACTGAAAACTGGTTTTGGCTGATGCAGCTATTCAATTTCAGCAGACTTATGTCAGGATAAAGGAAGCCTAGAAAATTCAGTGTTTCTCTCTAGTGATCTGCATTTTCCTCTTTTTTTTTTTTTAAACGTGGAAGTAGGAATTTTTGTATAGTTTAAGATGTAACTTCTATTGCACAGAGGGCTCCATTCAGAAGATTTTTTTTTTTTGAAGAAACATGAATATCTTTGGAAAGAAAACTGCTGTCTGAAACAGCATTGAGAGAAAAAGTGTTTTAAGCCACTGTTAATTACCAAGTGCTAGGCAACATAACCTAAACCTGAATTCTTCTACCTGCACTCCACAACTGAGGAAGAAGTGCCCGTTTTACATGGGAACTATTAGGACAGGAGTTTGGAGCTGCCACCAGGCACCCACGACCCAAAATACATCACCCAGTACATTAGAAGGAGGCTAGAAGGGTCCCCCTTACTCAGCCTCACTTCATACTGGTTTTGCTTTGAAGCAAGTTGCTCTTTTGAAGCAAGTTACTCTGTGCTGCACTTTGAAGGACGTTGCAATGAATGCGCACTTCATTGCTAATATGAAATTTAGCCAGCTAATGTGACATTTCAGACATAAAATGTATTACTTCCTGCATTTGTTAGTTTTACAGTAAAATAGCAGCAAGTTATCGTTAATAACTGCTGGCATCTGATCAAAGCACAACAATTCAGAACCTTCCAAAATCTTTTAAAATATATAAATATATTGTAACAGCAGCAAATAATCTCATCAAAAATGAAAAGCAATGTACAGCTCTGACAACATAAATCTACAAGTTAAGACTGCAGAAGAGATGTATGGAGGGGTTACAGTTTGTTTCAGGAAGCCTCCTGGCAAACTTTCAGCAGCTACAAAGGACAAGGCCCAATTTATTCCATCTATTTTAGCATTCTTTGAATACCACAGAAGGCCTCTAATGATTTGTGCAACTGGTAATTATTCCATCTTTCTGGTCAGCCTGGAAAATGCCTCCAAAGCGTACCATATCCTTCTGTTGAGCACAGTGCTAAATCAGTTCTCAAAGTCAAGCCCTCAGCAAAACAGCTCATAGAAGAGGACAAGGCCAGAAGGGACTATTCAATCACCTAGTCCCATCACCTCCATTTCATGAAACATTACATTTCTCCCTCAATCCCACTTCAAGCACAATGACTCTTTAAGACACATCAGAAAATGTTTGTCCTACAGGTGAAATGCCTGTATTACAAAGACAGCACTGATGCTGCAACACGATGGAGAACTGACAAGCTATGACCACAGTCCAAGCACATGGCTGAGATACCAGCTTACCTAATTTGGAGGAGAGAAGCAAATTCCTTCTAAAGCCCAAATCTTATGACCACATGAGTAAGAAATGCCACATCTTCCCAAAAAACAGGGCGCTCTGTACAAACTCCAAGCTTTGGCTGCCCCCAGAGCATCTCCTCTGCTGCCGAGGAGAACTTCTGTAGCTTCTGAGAAGGGCAAAAAAACCCAGACAGAAACACAACCCAAATATATTTGGCCAACAGCATCTCAGTTGCATTAAATCCTGACTTGGGCAGCTGAATCCACGTGTCCAAGATCCATTCACAGGCACCAAGCGCAGAGCTGAGAGGCATATAAGCACATTTGTGGAAACAAAAGCAGTTCTGTTCTCTCCATGGCCCTTGGGAGAATAGGAGGATGCAGAGTTTTCCCCAGTGGAAAACCACAAAGGAAAGTCTGTATTAAGAAAAAAAAAATATAACAAAATAAATAAAGTCAGGGATACCTGCGAAAAGTACTTTTATGGATTCACCTAAGGATTCACTGTGATTTAAAAGAGATGAAATCTAAAAAGTTAAACAACTCTAAGCTAAAGAGCATGATTCTTCAAGGATTATGTAACAATTATTTGCTGACATTTAATATACCTCTTTAAAAAAGAGGCTAAATAAAAAGAAAAGACAAAGTAAATAAGCAGTGCATGCAGCTCTGCTTCAGGAAGCTGAATGGCAATTGGTCCACTGATTTTCTTAATCACAATAAACATGCTCTTTCCTTCAGTCTGTTCTCTCATTTATCTCATGCTTCACACAGTATTACAGTGACAACCATCACTTCTGCTGGATGAAAGAGCAATCCAGGATATTACCACTGGGAGTATAAAAGATAAAAATTAAAAAAAAAAAAAAAAAAAGAAAAAAGAAACCTTCCAGTCTCTAAACGTCTTTCTTTGTTTCCTGCCTTAGGTGCTGTTCAAATCCCTCCAAATGTCCTGCCCTCTCCATTCGCTTTTCTTTAATTGACAAGGCAATTTAGCCCAATTTGACTAACAGTCTATACAGGATCTTCTTCCCGCTATTTATTCACTTTCCTCATTTATTGGGGCTCTTGGACAGAAATCAAATATGCCAACATACTGTTTTCTCTTAATACTGTTCCTTCTCTCAGTCTTTGCCAATTCCCCCAGCATAGTGAACATGTGGTGTTATGACTACAGAGCACTTTATTATTTGCTATATTATAGCAAAGAATAATACCATGAAATGTTCTTGTCATCACATCCATATTCACGACTCCCGTGCCTGTGTACCTCCCTCATTCTTCTTTCCAAATTGCAGCTGGAGGAAGGCAGAAAGGTAACAGCTTTGTATTTCAAAGCAAAATGAGTGTACCCAGCACAATCCTAGGATCAACATCATAAATTGGCTGGGAAAGGACAGACATGAACCTGCATTTCTTATGTGTCCTTAGTTTGGGGCAAGCAGAAGCAGCCTGTTTTGTGCCAGGATGCTTATATGCTGTAACAGGAGCAGTGAGCAAGTCTCCTTTCTCTATTCCTGCCTCTCTGGACAGTGTTAGAAGTGCCTTGTAGCTCCTGACCGTGAAAAAATGAGAGGTTCAGATGCATCTGCCATGTCTGCCCTGCAGCCTAAAGCTGAGTATTGTAAAAGTGTGATGGGTCACTACCATCACTCCCGGCAGCAGTTGCTGGGTGGCACCATGCCAATGCCACTGCCACGCAGCAGGTACCACACATCAGGGAAACCCCAACATCTCCATCCACCACTACAGATAGCTCAACGGAGCCCCAGCTCCCCACTTAAACAGAGCGACTTCATTCTCCTAAATACCTTCACATAGGGGACACACACACTCACTCTCCTCCCCATTTCTGTATACAATACCTTATACCCCCATCTTGTGGGCTTGAAGTGCTCTAACAGTTAAAGAAATATTTTAATGCAGATGGGGGAGGGAGACGGTAGAAAATAACAAAACAATACACGCTGCCTGTTGAGAAGAAGGAACAGAAGATATCCTACCCATCCTCGAGGGGATGCAAAGGGACACTCAGTTGTGAGCTTTTGGAGACCAGCTCCTTTTTGGGTAGAAGGTACTTCTGACTTTACAAGGTCTTGGAAGGAAAAATTAAATATTTGCTATAATATTTTAAAAATACCTCAACAATATAAAAGGTCTTCATATTGGAATCCAGAACTTTTTCTTGCACTTTTCAATTAGTTTTAAATAAAAACGCTTTGAATTTTGTGTTGTAGTTAATAAACAGTATTTCTGAGGTTAACAAAGATTCCCTTTGCTGCCAATGTACAAAAGAAAGGTCTATGCCTGTTCCCAGAACAAGAATGGTACAAGCTAAGTATGTAAGAACTAGATTATTAAAAAAAACCCAAAAACATACACAATCACCCTGTCATTCCCAAGCAAGTGTAGCTAATTTGTGGCAATTAGCACATTGTGCATAGCACAATTCATCCGTCCATCCGCTGGGCTGCCAAAGAAATTCTGGGTGGCGGTTTGCCTTGGAGCTTATCAGCAGTGCTGACAAGGGATGCCTGTGCCTCAGCAAACACCTTCTAAAACATGCAGCAGTTTGGCTGCTGTTTCTACCTGTCAGCCACTTTTCAGTGAGCTGTTATCAGGAGGGAGAACACTTAATCACAGCTCTCCAACAGCTAATATTAAAGGAGAGGGCAGGATGACTTCTGGCAAATTAAAGTCAGCTGACATTACCACCCTTTCCCTTATGGCCACACTGTTCCCCAGACCAGTGTGGGATAATTTTAATCCATTGCTGTAAGACAACCACAGTTTTTGTTTTCTCCTATTTCAATTGCCTTTTGCATAAAAGGCTGGGGCTTAGCCAAGAATGAGCTTGCAGAATTTTGGCTTGTTAATGCAGGATCTGATTCCCCAATCTATAATTTAACTTACACTGAATACTTACTGCAAGGGTATCCTTATAAAACATACTAGAGATGTAAAATTACTAAGCACCACCATATTCTGAAAAATATTCACCATATCATTCACTGAGCAGCTAATAATTGCTCTTGAATGCATCAAAGACCCCTTAACACAGAAAGATCTTAAATATAACGTGAGTTATGGAGAAATTAAAGTGAGAGATGCATTCCTTCAGGGGCTGCGGTCCTCAGACATACTGCTTTTACTGATGCCTTTTCACAGATTTTTCAAAAGGTTTCAATTTGCTCCTTTAAAAAAAAAAAAAAGCAAAAAACCCCACCTCTGAACATGACCTAGAACTCATTTTCCTTCAAGAACTTCACAGAAATTTATGACAGCAAAAAAGCCTGTGAATTTCTACCTTTTTCCTTCCTTCACTACTCCTATCTCAAGACTATAAGCCTGAGCTTCCCTTCAAACCCCATTTTTCCACTAATATTTTCAAGAAATTACTGCATCAACAGCCTGACAAAGGCACCCTTGAGAGGTGTGAATGACTACAGACAGGGAGCTGGGTTCAAACTCTTTGATAAATTGGTCTGAGCAAGAAGCCTCTACAAGATGCACAGAATTACAAAATTCATTTTCTTCTTGAATCCATTAGCAGATCTGAACAAATTAGTTTTGACAAACACAGCACATTCTCACTGTCCACAAAAAAATACAATATTGAAATGTGATCTAAACGCACTCCTGGAGCTGTATGGAAATTAAATAGCTTTTTAGAGCAATGGTCAGACCAGAACACTGGATTGACAGAAAACTAGAGGTAAATTTTCAGATCACAGCATTCACACACACTGAATGCAGTAGCTTCACTGTTCACCGCAAGCACTGTCACAGCATGCCAAGGATGCGACTAAAGGATGAGGGTCCACATCTAGAAAGCGGGACTGTGTCAGTGTTACGCCTCCTGTCCAGGGCTGATCTCTGCATCCCGCAGCAGCATTATGGGGCTCAGCTGCTCTCATACCCTACAGTCCTCCCACAGCCAACCGCAGCTTGCTTTGATTTGTTAGCAGTGAAGCCAAAGGAGATGGAGGAAGCTGTTCTACCCTGGCAGAAGCCAAACTTTTCTGATTATCTCATCCTCAACAAAACCCAACATGCATTTGTCACATAACTGAGCGAGGATAGTGCTGCAGGAGTGATGACTAACCTGGACAGTTGTAACTCCTCTGCTTACTACAAAGAACCAAGGAATTGCTAGGAGAAACAGCACAGCAGCTCAACACGTACAAGCATCCCAAAGAGGAGCAAGATTAATTTTAAGTAAGACTAAATATTTAAACAAATGTAATATTGAAACAACAGACCATAAGCAAAACTGAATATATGTTAACATATGCATGTATAAACTCACGCCACACTGTGCCTCAACGCTGCACCCAGAGCCCTTCAATTTTTATTGATTTTGTTCGGTAGCTATGTCACATAGAAAGCAACAGACACAAACTCAGGAACCCTCCAAGGTGGCACTTCACCAAAACAAAAAGAAAACATTAAGTTTCACTAGAGCTTAAAGGGTTCCCTTTGACACAAAACAAGGTATGTCACTCTGGGACAGACCACGGCAGGAACTGGCACTGGGTTCAGCTGGAAGATGAAGGCACTGAAATTCAGGTCTGTGCACCCAGGTCCCAACACAGGTAGAGGGGAGCGAGCAGCTGAACCCCGCTCTGGCCAGCGCAGGGGGCTGAGCTCCGGACCACCACACGTGGTCGTGACGTTTCACTCATGCAAGCCTGTAGCTAACAGGAGCAGGAGGAAAAGGAGGCATTGACTCGTTCTTTTGGCTGCCAATCATTAGAGTTGTGCAGAGCGTGAAGGAATTCACATGCATGCAATTCCTTCCCATCACATATGAGCGCATATCACCTGTCCTCGTGGGGTATGCTACAGGGTACCGAGTGCTCTGGGACAAGGACTCCCCTTCCCCCTTACCTTTGGGTCTCTGCGTTACGACATACGTACCCCGCTAGCCCAAAGGATGGGACAGGGAGGCCTCTCATCCTAGGCAGTGTCCCAGTGGTCACAACCTGGCTCCTGGAACAGTGCAGTTACGGATGCCAAAGGATGCACCACTGGTGCAGCATGGATGGAGACCCTCTAGCCCAGCTCTACTCGAACTTTCCTGAGGTGAGAAACTGCGGTTCAAATTCTGCTGTGAACAGGGCAGAGAATGGATTTGAAATTGGATCTCTTCCCTCTAATATTTTACTTATCAAGTTAAGGACATTCTCTGACTTTCAGTCTGTGGGTCAGTGAAACTCAGTGACATGCATTAAAAGGAATTATTTTTAAAGCACATCAATACAATAGCTGTGGAATGGTATCACCAGTGCTTCAGAAGAAAAACCCACACAAATACCCACATCTTTTATTCATATATTTTAGTGAGACTAAAAGCTCACATACTTTAAGATTCACATAAGATATAATATTGGATATGCATGAGGATGAAGATTGCAAGAGTCCTTACTGTTCTCAGGTTCCTGGATACAAGTAAAAAGATTGATGGGCTCTGGAAGAAGCCTGCCTACGCACACAGCACTGTATTTCAGGTCTTTTTTCACATATAGATCATTTGGCTAAAGAGACAGAAAAGAGTTACCAGGTTGGACAGTTGTATTCCTTTCCTTGTGGACAGTTTTAAAGCTGTTTGCCATGACTTAAAGTTTTTTTTTATTTTTTTAACTCATGAGACAAAACAACACTAAAAAAAAAAGTACTAACATAACAGTGGTAGCGAGGAAGGATGGCTCATTTAAACCAAACTACATATTCACCAATCATACAAAAGATTTTTGTTTGGCCTTTCTTGTATTTGCATGGCAAGTGCTGCCTCTTTGGGCATAAAACTCATCCTGAGGGATCACACATAGCATCCCCCTGCTTTCTGCCACAGCCAGCCGCACAAATCAGCACTGCACAGCAGAAAGGAGGCTCCCACCCAGGAGACTCCATGTGAGGCTAATGACCTTCCTGTTCATGATCACTTTCCTGCTTTTTGGGACAAAACGAGGTAGCAATTGTACAGTTATCAAAATATTTGTCTTCACACTTCTAATCTGTTTGTAAACATAGGATGGACCCAAGACTGAACCTGAAGTACTTAACGATTTTCCTACTATAAATGAGGATGTTTGAGCTAGCTACTATATTTTTTAGCTGTATTTGAGAGAGTTTCCCACTACGTACTATTGAAAAAGGCTGCTAGCTCTAGATGAAGAGACTAGAATAACTCCAGAGAGCATTTCTTCTGTCTGAGAGAAGGTTTAATGTGATTCTGAATGAACAGTCACCTATAAAAATGTTTCTAATAGTATGCTGGGCTACTCGTGTCCAAGCCACATGCAAGAGGTATGCACAGGTCCTAGGAATTTCAATTATCAGCCATAGATTACGGTATCTGTGGCAAGCATGCAAGCAGTGCCAAGTTTTACTTCTCATCGCAGCCAATGAATCTGATGAAGCCGATTCAATGACGCAGGGATTCCTAGAGAGAATGAATCCCGAATGAAGTCAGACAGCTACAACTTCACCAGGTAAAACACACAGAAATAAGGCAAGAATAAGAAATAGGCAGAAATAAGCTACGAGCAAGGGTTTGTTTGGTTGTTTGGTTTTTGGGTGGGTTTTTTGGGTTTTTGTTTTTTTTTTTGCTATCATCTGAAGTACCATTAAATGATGGAGAGCTGGCATTATTTATTAATTGGATTGTTAATTTAAGAATCTTGCTAGACTGCACCCGTAAGAGCAAACACTCGTGCATAAACATAGTACTCTAAGTACGGAGTTTTATTTTGAATGAGATTCTTGCAATACTAATCCATGATTTCCACTTTAGAATTAAATCCTTCCTATGCAGAACCCCTTGTTAGGAACACTCACAAACTGCACATAAGACACTCATAAATACATAGTAGGAGATGGCACTTTTCAGAAAAAGCACATAAAATCTATGCTCCAAAAATAATACTTATTTCTTGTGAGCCTGCAGATGGAATTGAAGTTACTGATTTTGACCTCTGATGATCGCGATCGTGCGCAACAGCATTAGCAGAAGTATTCACAGCTAGAGCACTCCACCGAGACGAACAGTTCCCAGTGCAGTGTTTCCCCTGTTCTCACAATGCACATTTCTCACCCTGTCTGCCAGAATCCAGATTTGTTTTAGTTACAAGACCATCTGCTTTTTGAAAGGCTTTTTTTTTTTTTGGATGACAGATGGATGAGGTTCAAATTCTTGTTGTAACCAGCAATGAATTTTTACAATTCATTGTCTCTGCTGCTTACTGTCTTGCTTTAATTACTTGAAAAGAAAAACTCTCGTGGGGAGAGAAGGAGTTTTCCAAATGCATAAAATTTTTAAACCAAAATAAGCATATAAAATAAATTTCTGATGTTTTAACTACAAATATTCTAGCTCCAGGTTTGTAACCTAGTTCTGTAATCCTGTATGGGCTTTCATGTCCCAGAATAAAGGGATGTGGAAGCAGAGGGAGTACTTTAAGAGGCTATCCACAGTGTTACAAGCATCATATTTTTCCCCCCAGAGTCTCACAATATCATCTGGCTCTTTCAAAGTCTTAGTTCTTGAAGTCTGGTGTTTGCAGAAGAGTCACACTTACTTTTAAAAAGCTCACAAAAAAAACCAATAGACTTCTAGCCCTTAATATTTAGGGAATAAAAACTTTAAAAGTTGGTAGCCAGATTTATGATTTTTGCTTAAGTTCTTTCATATTTTAAACACCTCTCCATTTTCATTTCATATTTAATACACTTTTTGGAGTGACAAGCTTGGAGTAACAAATAAACCTCCACAATACCACTAAAATATAGCAAAAGAGTCCCCACTAATACTGTGCTGCCAAGCTGGCAAGCCTTGATCCACAAGCCATAAATTTTATGTCCACTAGCCATGAGCATCCTGCTACATACCTCAGGAGGAGGGAGGCGTCGGGAAGGGCATCACTGAGAACAGCAGGATTTGAGGGCCCCATTGCTGACCGCGGCTGTATCAGGTTTGCACCCTGGCTCCAAATAAACATCACTGAGTTGCCCTCAGCCTCAGCACTGCTTTACTTATTGCCCCACTGTCCTGGTTTCAGCTAGGATAGAGTTAATTTTCTTAGCTGGTGTAATGCTGTGTTTTGGATTTAGTATGAGAATAATGTCGATAGCACACTGGTGTTTTAGTTGTTGCTAAGTAGTGCTTACACTAGTCAAGGACTTTTCAGCTTCCCATGCTCTGCAAGGGCCCCAAGAAGCTGGAAGGGAGCACAGCCAGGACAGCTGACCCAGACTGGCCAAAGGGCTATTCCATATGACATCCTAGCCAGTATATAAACTGGGGGGAGTTGGCTGGGGGGCATCGATTGCTGCTCAGGGACTGGCTTGGTGTCGGTTGGCAGGTGGTGAGCAGTTGCATCACTTGTTTTTCCTGGGTTTTGTTCCTCTCTCTCTCTTTTGTTGTTTTCCTTTTCATTACAGTTTATTATTATTATTTTATTTCAATTATTAAACTGTTCTTATCTCAACCCATGAGTTTTCTTACTTTTGCCCTTCCGATTCTCTTTCCCCATTGCACCAGGAGGGGGAAGGTGAGCGAGCAGCTATGTGGGGCTTAGTTGCTGGCGGGGGTTAAACCACAACGCCCCCGTTCAGGGACTGGGATTAACCACCAGCCCCTGGCCCACCACAGCTTCCCTGCCAGCCATGCATGTAGCCCCAAAACGGGATGCACGCTTGGATTAGGGAGAGCTTCAGGCAGCTGAAGAGCCCCATGTCGGCTGCTCCGCTACAACAGGAGACCTACACTGTTTGCAAATGGAGGACAGAGGGGAGAGGAGCCAAAGAACAAATAATTAGAGCAAAATGCTAAACAATCCTCTAGTTTACATCCCTAGGTTATGACACAGAATCATTCCATCTGTGAAAATATTTCACACTGAACCACATGTCACGTTTATATCAATTTCTTTACAGTAAATAAATGCTGCCTGTACAGCTGCAGGCACCAGCCTCACCCTGCGTGCCAGCCTCGCAAACACACACCGCTGAGAAGGGGCACGTCCATATCTCAAACCAGGCACAAACGCTACAGAAAAATCGAGCCCAGATTAACAACATTTGGAATCTCTGTCCTTTATTATTCATTCACTATGGAGCCTTTGTAGGCTTCAGCCTTGGTTTCAATGAAGTGACTATTTCAAGAAAAGGAGGGAAAAAAAAAAAAGATGGAAGAAAGGAGAAAGTCTAAGGGATAGAGGGAAGCCTGACAGCAGAAATAGAAGTGTAATCCAAGGAAAAAAAAAAAAAAAAAATCTATCAGTTTTTTTGCTCCAGTTGCTTCTTGATTTCCCAGAAAAACCAAAAGCAGATGCTTTAATTTACGGCTCCCATAGTACCTTCATAGTACCATAGTGTGCCTCCATAGTACCATAGTGTGCCTCCATCTATTTCCTGATGTTATTCCCATTTTTCCCTCTCATTTACTAATAAAAGAAATGAAAGATCACAAATAATATAGACAGGAAAAAGTGACAGATAGCCAAGGCATTTTTCATCATGTTAAAAATAATTTTCGAGACAAAGTCCCTACTAATCATGTTCTCCTCTGAGAATAAATATAATAATCTACTCCTCAAAATCAGTACAGTCTAGATGCTGCCAAGCCTTCTAAAACTACCTGTTGGGTTTTTTTTTAAGTAAGACTCAAAAAAAAACCACCTTAAAACCAAAAAAGCACATTTTATTTACGCAAGTATTTTCTAGCACAGCAATGATTGTTCAACACTCACATCCACTTCTTTGTACTCTGAAGCTATGGTCATATTTCACACATTCTTTTTAAAACCTGATTAATTTAACAGAAAAAGAATAGGCCAGAAGGAATCTCTGTATTGAAGACATTTCTCCTAAAGTCATATAGGATCCAAAGTAGCCATGGTTATATATCACAGGACCAATTTCTTTAAAATTAAGACAGCAATAAAAGTGGTACAGAGAAAAGTATTTGAACAGCACTGACAAACTTCACTGCTGTAACGTTTTCCCCATATTATAAGTCTTATCAAAATTCCAGCACTGCATCTTTTTTTTTTTTTACTCTTTTTGAATGCTGGGATATGCCAAATGTTAATTTTAAAAGAAAACACCCACAGATGTTACTGACTGATACCTGCTACATT